>NC_138868.1:89867029-91355806 GCF_965194805.1 Balaenoptera borealis | reverse complement strand
CAGGGGAGGGAGATTATCAACTGAAACATTCTTGTTGTCCTGCGATCTCCCGCGGGACCCTTTCGCCCTGAGACCCCACCCAAGGTGGGCTTCCTGCCTGAGACATCAGCAGTTTCAAACTAATAATAAAAATGATCTGGGGAACTATATGGGAACCTCTATTTCTCCTACAAAGCACAAGAAACATATTTTTGGGTCAAAAATGAGAAGGCATGTTGGATTCAGTAGAGGAATTTCACAACATGCAGGCCTATTTTGCCTTTTTGAGAAATGGTAAACTGAGCTATTTGAAATATGTCAGCCAAAACATAGCTTGAGAGACTGTAAAAACTATTCACTTATTTTTAAAATGGCCCTGTTTTCCTTCTGAAAAAGCAGAGGCTGCAAACGAAACATGCAAAGGAGGAAGGAAAAAGAGAGAAATAGTTAGGAAAAGCAGAAAGGCAAAGAAACTCTAGATCTTTCAGAAACAAAGTAAAAATGCAACTCAGCACAAATAAAAAGTGGATTTATGTAGAACTGGATGCAGTGTTTTATCCATATTCATTCAGTGTGCTTTTTCTTTTAATTGATAACTTTAACAAGTATTTTGATAGATTAATAATTATAATTTATTTCATTCTATTATAATGTAAGGTCATTTCTCTGGGCTAATTCAAACTGGCAATATGGTCTGAAATTGATTTAGAAAAATTTCACAATGTCCAGATGATCTGAGAGAAAGATTGTTTCTTTTATTATTTCTGGCTTCAACTGTTGTAAATCCCTATTCTCAGAATGCCATTGAACAGACTAGGAAGCTTGGTACAATATCTGAATACCAGAACTCCAACTCTCCCCCCTCGCATACCTACCTGATTCTGCCAATGTCAGAAGTGCGCAGAAGCTACCAGAATCTCTTTAAAGAAGTTAATGGTAGCAATGGAAATGGAAGTACTGGAAACAACACAGAGAGTGGGAATATTTAAACCTGGTGGGCAAAGGAGAAGGAGGAATAACTAAATGGAAACCACTGTGGGTGAATGGAGTAATTCCAGAGTAATTCTTTCATACAATCTCCATGTCTACTTTTAGAGCATCTCCATCTCTGCCCACTTCCTACGATCACTCTAGACATTTTTATGGTCCCTACTTAGCGTTTCCCAGCACTTTGTGCCCATTTCATCTTGGCATTCAGATATTTAGAACACACACAAGTTTGAATCCAGGTTCCACCACTTAGTAGTTATTTGATCTTGAGCAAACTACCTAACCTATCTAAAATGTCATTGCTTCATCTGTAAAATATGAAGGGCATCTATGTCACAGGTTGTTTTGAGAATACAGTTACATAATGCACGAAAAGTGATTAGCAAAGTGTCTGAAACACATGTCCCCTGTAAATGTTAAACTACTATTTTTTTTTAGCACTTTCTTCATTGTGTTTTAGTTGTTGGTTTTTGGTTTTTTTTAAGATTGATTGATTGATTGATTGATTGATTGCTATGTTGGGTCTTCGTTTCTGTGCGAGGGCTTCCTCTAATTGCGGCAAGCAGGGGCCACTCTTCATCGCGGTGCACGGGCCTCTCACTATCGTGGCCTCTCTTGTTGCGGAGCACAGGCTCCAGACGCGCAGGCTCAGTAGTTGTGGCTCACGGGCCTAGTTGCTCCGTGGCATGTGGGATCTTCCCAGACCAGGGCTCGAACCCATGTCCCCTGCATTAGCAGGCAGATTCTCAACCACTGCGCCACCAGGGAAGCCCTAGTTGTTGGTTTATGCACATGTCCTACTCTACTTTGAGATCCTCTAAGGCAGAGACCATGTTTTATTCATTTTTACCTACCTGTCTCTAGCATACATAGTTCCTGCCGCTTAGTAGTAAATTAATAAACCAACCATCAAATGTTTACTGAGAACTACATGAATAAATAAATCAGTTTTTCTAGGTTCTGAGCTTCATCTGAGGGGCTAATCCAGATCTGTGATCAAAGGTCTCATAATGTGTTCATTTATTCGTTTATTTATTCAACAGACCTCCTTGTTGTACTTATAACTAGGCATTGGGGCAAGGGTATGGCCAGTCAGGTAAAGGTGGTGTCTGCCCTGCTCTGGCTATTTGATCCTGTAGACAGTTCCCCAGGTTGAGGAATCTTTACCCACCCTGACTTATCCTCGGTTCTGCAACACCGCTTGATACTTAGGTCAATATCCTACTCTTGACATTTGGAAGATCCAGGCTCTTGCAATTTGATATTCTTCCACATTTTTTTCAAAGCTGTTATCTCTGGCAGGGGCTTCAAGGCTCAAGGCTGAGTACTAATCATATCTTCCCTTCTAAATTTTTATAGTAAAGGGGTGTGTGTGACTTGCCCAGCTAATCACCATGGCAATGTTAGAACGAATTGTGAGGATAGCACCGGAGAACAATTAGCAATCAACATATTATCCTGTCTCACATGTATAGTTTGAGAATAAAATGATCTCATTCTCTCCTTACCTAGCATCCTCCTCCAAACATACACACACACACACACACACACACACACACACACACACCCCTTAGATGCTACTAAAAAGATTTTCTAAGCATACTTTGACATTGTCAAGAAGGAAAAGGAAATGAACTAATATTTATTAAATGCCTGCTCCATATGCCAAGCTCTTTGTTAGTTGCTTTCGTATAAGTTATCTCTTTTATTTTTGCCAAGGAAGAAAGAGAACTTATTGGTACATTGTCCCTAAGTGCACAGTTGTTAGTCTTCCCTACTCAACCTCTGCCCCATGAAGAAATTGCAACATTTCCCAGAAAGTCCCTCTGAAAAAGATCTTCATAACTCATCCTCCATGCTTTCATTTCCACTGCCCTTGTTAAGCTTATCACTGGACTTGTGAGCAGACAGAAGTTATTCCAAGAGGGCCCCTTGGCCAACTGATCTGGAAGAGACCACCACACAACCAACATCACACCAGAGCTGACCCTGAGGCCAATTTGAATTCAGGTTAGATTCTGAAGCTACCTCAGAGAAAAACTGGTATGACCATAAACCTTAATTACAAAGTTAATGCAATTACTGATTGCCTTTTAACCCATGTGCTTTTCATTCATTCAAAAATATTTAGGTGCCTAGGCTACTATATGCAAGAATGCAAACATCATCACACATGCAATACCTACCTTTCTGGAGTTCTTAGACTTTCGGTATTGTCCCTGGGGTGTCTGTTTCATATAAAAATAAACAAAAACTTAAACCTACCAAATAATTGTTTTCATGTAAACAATGCTCCCTGCAACGGCTACACCAAAAAAAAATTTTTGCCATTTTTCTCCCACTGAATTAATTAGTTTTCTGATTAAATCTTGGATGAATTGTTAGTGATTTTGATGTGATGTGAAAAAAATCCCCTGACACTATTTCACTCTTTGTCCACTCTAGAAAGACCTAGGAATGGCCAAACCCACAACACACACTAGGGATAAGAAAGCAAGCGTGCCTGTTCCACTCTGTTTTAATCAGCACAAGTTGGAAGGACATTGTCTTTGCTGGAGATTCCATGAGACTTTCCAGAGCCTCTTATTTAGATACTCCCAATTAATTTCCCTAAGATCTTCATAAGTTAATAAATAAATAAGCACTAACATTAGTGAAAATGAAGGACAGGACTGATGTTTATTAATGCCACTGATGGCATTTTAATTTGGGGTTTGTAATTACAGACATTTCCTTTTACTTAAAACAAATGTCAGGCAACAGGGTTGTTGCTCTTCTTGGAGAATCTTGTGGATTCATTAATCATGTTTAATGGTTTATATCTTTCTTAATGGTCCAGGGAAAATAATTTAGAAACTCATACCATAATTAAAATACTCTCGAGTATTTACGCTATGCATCTCTTAAAAAATATCTTCCTACTTTTTAACCACTACTATAACTGATGTTCTGTTTTCACTATTGTTTTACTATGGAAATCCTAAGGTATAAGTGTTGTTTTGCCAACTACAAACTGACACTTGCCATCTACCTCTACAAGGATTAAGTCATGAGCTGCTGCAGCTACTGACCTTCAAGACCCCATGAAAAGTGTTCAGGGTGGAGATCAGGAATGAGACACTCTGTGCTCTGGGAAAAACTGGCAGAACAGGTCTTCAGAGAGTTAGATATATTCAGGAGAAGATTTTATGAGCCCAATTCTTGCATCTCCTCATATATAGAAAAGCACTAAAATCCTTCATGGTGATGTCTGCTCCTCATGACTAGCAGTAATTTTCACAAGACTAGCAGCAACCTTCTGCAAAAAATATGTGCTTCATTGTATGCAATCCCCCTTCACCAAAAAGACCTTACCCCCTAACTCTCTGGAAGAGTTTCTCAGAGCTATGTGAAATGCTGTCTCTAGGGCTATAGTCCTCATTTTGCCCCAAATAAAACTTAACTCAAGGGAGTCAAGATGATGGTGTGGGAAGATGCAGAGTTAGCATCTCCCCACTACTAGGGCACCTGCTGGCTGCTGGTGGGGGACTCTGACGCCCAAGGAGACGGGAGGAACACCAGAGTGAACCGGTAGGACATAGGGGGATTTAGGGGGGAGGAGAAGTGGAGGTCAGACAGGATTGGCACCCCTGAGGCCGGGGAGATCAGGTGACGCAGGCGTGAGGGACTCTCCGGGAAGAGCAGGAGAGGAGCAGAGGGCGATCACCTGGCCCACTCGGGCTGGGGGCCTGCTGAGCTCCCAAGCTGGTTTCCCCCCTCCAAAGCCCTATCCAGGCCGCATGGGTCCTGGTGGCATAGGAGGGAGGCCAGGGAGATCAGGAGAGGCAGGCAGGAGGGGCCCTAAGGGAGGAGCAGGAGAGGAGCAGAGGGTGTTTGCCCTGCCCACTTGGGCCTGGGGAGCCTGCTGGGCTTCCAGGTGAGGTCCCCCACCCTCTGAGACTGGAGTGGGGGGCAAGCCTGGACCCCTTCTGTTCTATTAAGCCTAAGCCCCACCACCCGCCCCCCCCCCCACAGCCTCCAGGGTCTTTTCCAGCCCTCTGGGTCCTGAGCATTGGTCTCGCCCACCACCCGAACCTCGCCCTTGCTTAGGCCCTGTCCTCCACAGCCAAGGCCTTCTCCCCCACTTTTTTTTCTTTTCCTTCCTCCTCTTTTTTACTATTGTGGTACTGATGTACCTTCTGTTTGTTGACTCATCTGTATTTTTATTTTTATATTCTTTCTAACACATCTGTTAGTTTCCTAATCTAATTTTATTATTTACTTTGTTATTGTTTTCTTTTCTATTTTATGATTTTTTTTTTGCCACCTCATTCGGCTTGCAGGATCTTTGTTCATGAGCCAGAGGTCAGGCCAAAGCTTCTGTGGTGGGAGCTCCAAGTCCAAACCACTGGACTAACAGAGAAGCTCAGACCCCCAGGGAATATTCTTTAGAGTGAGGTCTCACAGAGTTCCTCATCTCAGCACCAAGAACCAGCTCTACCCAATAGCTTACAAACTCCAATGCTGGAAGCCTCAGGCCAAACAATAAGTAAGACAGGAACACAATCCCACTCATTTAAAAAACAAACAAAAAAAAGAGACAGCAAAAAAATATGTCACACATG
The DNA here is from genome assembly GCF_965194805.1 of Balaenoptera borealis. Classification (NCBI taxonomy): domain Eukaryota; kingdom Metazoa; phylum Chordata; class Mammalia; order Artiodactyla; family Balaenopteridae; genus Balaenoptera; species Balaenoptera borealis. The sequence goes on along the minus strand of NC_138868.1, from coordinate 91,350,233 downwards.
AAGGAGCAAGGTAAAAACCTACAAGACCAAATAAATGAAGAGGAAATAGGTAATCTACCTGGAAAAGAATTCAGAATAATGATAGTAAAGATAATCCAGAATCATGGAAATACAATGGAAGCATAGATTGAGAAAATACAAGAAAGATCTTGAAGAACTAAAGAAAAAACAAACAGAGATTAAAAACAAAATAACTGAAATGAAAAATACACTAGAAGGAATCAATAACAGAATAACTGAGGCAGAAGAACAAATAAGTGAGCTGGAAGACAAAATGGTGGAAATAACTGCCAAGGAGCAGAATAAAGAAAAAAGAATGAAAAGAATAGAAGACAATCTCAGAGACCTCTGGGACAACACTAAATGCACCAACATTTGAATTATAGGGGTCATAGAAAAAGAAGAGAAAAAGAAAGCATCTGAGAAAATATTTGAAGAGATCATAGTCAAAAACTACCCTAACATGAGAAAGGAAATAGTCACTCAAGTCTAGGAAGCATAGAGAGTCCCATAAAGGATAAACCCTAGGAAAAACAAACCAAGACACATATTAATCAAACTAACAAAAATCAAATTCAAAGAAAAAAATATTAAAAGCACCAAGGGAAAAACAAAATATAACATACAAAGGAACCCCTATAGGTTATAAGCTGATTTTTCAGTGGAAACTCTGCAGGCCAGAAGGGAGTGGCAGGGTATACTTAAAGTGATGAAAGAGAAAAACTTACAAACAAGATTACTCTACCCAGCAAGAATCTCATTCAGATTCGATGGAGAAGTCAAAAGCTTTTCAGACGAGCAAAAGCTAAAAGAATTCAGCACCACCAAACCAGCTCCACAACAAATACTAAAGAAATTCCTCTAAGCAGGAAACACAAGAGAAGAAAAAGACCCACAAAAACAAACCCAAAACAATTAAGAAAATGGTAATAGGAACATACATATTGATAATAACCTTGACTGTAAATGGATTAAATGCCTCAACGAAAAGACACAGACTGGCTGAATGGATACAAAAACAAGACCCATATATTTGCTGTCTACAAGAGACCCACTTCAGACCTAGGAACACATACAGAATGAAAGTGAAGGGATAGAAAAAGATATTCCATGCAGATGAAAATCAAAAGAAAGCTGGAGTAGCAATACTCACATTAGATAAAATAGACTTTAAAATAAAGACTGTTACAAGAGATAAGAAGGGACACTACATAATGATAAAGGATCGATCCAAGAAGAAGTTATAACAATTGTAAATACTTATGCACCCAACATAAGAGCACCTCAATACAGAAGGCAAATGCTAACAACCATGAAAGGAGAAATCAACAGTAACACAGTAATAGTAGGGGATTTTAACTCTCCACTTACACCAATGGACAGATCATTCAAACAGAAAATAAATAAGGAAACACAAGCTTTAATTGATACAATAGACAAAATAGACTAAATTGACGATTATAGGACATTCCACTCAAAATGTCAGAATACACTTTTTTCTCAGGTGCTCACGGAACATTCTCCAGGATACATCACATCTTGGGCCAGAAAACAAGGCCTCAGAAAATTTAAGAACATTGAAATCGTATCAAGCATCTTTTCTGACCACAATGCTATGAGACTGGAAATCAGTTACAGGAAAAAAAACTATAAAAAACACAAATACATGGAGGTTAAACAGTGCACTACTAAATAACCAAGAGATCACTGAAGAAATCAATGAAGAAATTTTAAAAATACATAGAAACAAATGACAATGAAAACAGGACAACCCAAAACTTATGGGACACAGCAAAAGCAGTTCTAAAAGGGATGGTTATAGCAATTCAATCTCACCTCAAGAAACAAAAAAAATATCAAATAAACAATCTAACCCTACACCTAAAACAACTACAGAAAGAAGAACTAAGAAAACCCAAAGTCAGTAAAAGGAAAGAAATCATAGAGATCAGAGCAGAAATAAATAGAAACAAAGAAAACAATAGCAAAGATCAATAAAACTAAAAGCTGGTTCTCTGAGAAGATAAACAAAATTGATAAACCCTTAGTCAGACTCATCAAGAATGAAAGAGAGAGGACGCAAATCAATAAGATTAGAAAAGAAATAGGAGAAATCACAACTGACACTGCAGAAATACAAAGGATTATAAGAGACTACTACAAACAACTGTATGCCAATAAAGTGGACAACCACAAAGAAATGGACAAATTCTTGGAAAAGTACAATTTCCCAAGACTAAACTAGGAAGAATTAGAAAATATAAACAGACCAATCACAAGTAATGAAATTGAAACCGTAATTAAAAATCTTCCAACAAACAAAAGTCCAGGACCAGATGGCTTCACAGACAATTCTATCAAACATTTAGAGAAGAGCTAACAATGATCCTTCTCAAACTCTTCCAAAAAATTGCAGAGGGAGAAACACCCCCAAATTCATTCTACAAAGCCACCAGCACCCTGATACCAAAACCAGAAAAAGACATCACAAAAAAAGAAAATTATAGACCAATACCACTGGTGAACATAGATGCAAAAATCTTGAGCAAAATACTAGCAAACAGAATCCCACAGCATATTAAAAGGATCATACACCATGATCAAGTAAGGTTTATCCCAGGAATGCAAGGATTCTTCAATATACGCAAATCAATCAATGTGATACATCACATTAACAAATTAAGGAATAAAAACCATATGATCATCTCAATAGATGTAGAAAAAGCTTTTGACAAAATTCAGCACGCATTTGTGATAAAAAACTCTCCAGAAAATGGGTATACAGGGAAGCTACCTCAACATAATAAAGGCTATATATGACAATGACAAACCCACAACAAGCATCATACTCAATGGTGAAAAACTGAAAGCATTTCCACTACGATCAGGAAAAAGACAAGGATGTCCACTCTCACCACTCTTATTCAACATAGTTTTGGAAGTCCTAGCCACAGCAATCAGATAAGGAAAAGCAATAAAATGAATACAAATTGGAAAAGAAGAAGTAAAACTGACACTGTTTGCAGATGACATGATAGTATACATAGAAAATCCTAAAGATGCCACCAGAAAACTACTAGAACTAATCAATGAATTAGGTAAAATTGAAGGATACAAAATTAATGCACAGAAACCTCTGGCATTCTTCTACACCAACAGTGAAAAATCAGGAAAAGAAATTCAGGAAACACTCCCATTTACCATCACAACAAAAAGAATAAAATACCAAGGAATAAACCTGCCTAAGGAGGCAAAAGACTTGTACTCAGAAAACTATAAAACACTGATGAAAGAAATCAAAGATGACATAAATAGATGGAGAAATATACCATGTTATTGGATTGGAAGAATAAATATTGTGAAAATGACTATACTACTCAAAACGATCTACAGATTCAATACAACCCCTATCAAAGTACCAATGGCATTCTTCACAGAATTAGAACAAAAAATCTTACAATTTATATGGAAACACAAAAGACCCCAAATAGCCAAAGCAATCTTGAGAAAGAAAAACGGAGTTGGAGGAATCAGGCTCCCCAACTTCAAACTATACCACAAAGCTACAGTAATCAAGACAGTATGGTACTGGCACAGAAACAGAAACATAGATCAATGGTACAGGATAGAATGCCCAGAGATAAAGCCATGCACATATGGGCACCTAATTTATGACAAAGGAGGCAAGAACATACAATGCAGAAAAGACAGCCTCTTCAATAAGTGGTGCTGGGAAAACTGGACAGCTACATGTAAAAGCATGAAATTAGAACACTCCCTAACACCATATACAAAAATAAGCTCCAAATGGATTAAAGACTTTAATGTAAGACCAGACACTATAAAACTCTTAGAGGAAAAACACTCTCTGACATAAACCACAGCAAGATCTTTTGGGACCCGCCTCCTACAGTAACAGAAAGAAAAACAAAAATAAACAAATGGGACTTAAATAAACTCAAAAGCTTTTGCACAGCAAAGGAAACCATAAACAAGACAAAAAGACAACCTTCAGAATGGGAGAAAATATTTGCAAATGAAACAACAGACAAAGGATTAATCTCCAAAATATACAAACAGCTCATGGAGCTCAATATCAAAAAAACAAACAACGCAATCCAAAAATGGGCGGAAGACCTAGGTAGACATTTCACCAAGGAGGACATGTGGATGGCTAGGAGGCACATGAAAATATGCTCAACATCACTAATTATTAGAGAAATGCAAATCAAAACTACAATGAGGAATCACCTCATGCCTGTCAGAATGGCCATTATCAAGGAATCTAGAAACAATAAATGCTGGAAAGGGTGTGGTGAAAAGGGAACCCTCCTGCACTGTTGGTGGGAATATAAACTGATACAACCACTATGGAAAACAGTATGGAGTTTTCTTTAAAAACTAAAAATAAAACTATCATATGACCCAGCAATCTCACTACTGGGCATATACCCGAGAAAACCATAATTCAAAAAGAGACATGTACCACAATGTTCATTGCAGCATTATTTACAATAACCAGGACATGGAACCAACCTAAATGTCCACTGACAGATGAGTGGATAAAGAAAATGTGGCACATATATACAGTGGAACATTACTCAGGCATAAAAAGAAATGAAATTGAGTTATTTATAGTGAGGTGGATGGACCTAGAGTCTGTCATACAGAGTGAAGTGAGTCAGAAAGAGAAAAAGAAATACTGTATGCTAACGCATATACATGGAATCTAAAAAAAAAAAAAAAAGGTACAGATGAACCTAGTTGCAAGGCAGGAATAAAGAGGTAGACATAGAGAATGGACTTGGACTTGAGGACATGGGGTGGGAGGGGGAAGCTGGGGTGAAGTGACAGTAGCATCGACATATATACACTACTGAATGTAAAATAGTTGGCTGGTGGGAAGCAGCAGCATAGCACAGGGAGATCAGCCCAGTGATTTGTGATGGCCTAGAGGGGTGGTATAGGGAGAATGGGAGGAAGGCTCAAGAGGGAGGGGATATGGGGAAATGTGTATGCATATTGCTGATTCGCTTTGTTGTGCAACAGAAGCTAACACAGTATTGTGAAGCAATTATATTCCAGTAAAAATCTATTTTAAAAAAATGGGTCCTGATGCTAATAGGGGAAGTCCTCCCTCCCTGTTCTTTGGAAGTGTCCGTGTTATTTCTGGCCCAAAGGAATTCTATATTACTTTTAGAAAATCTCATTAAAGTCAATGGAAAAAAAAAAGAATAAATGGGACAAAATATTCCAAAAGAAAAAAAAAAAGCTTAACAACTCACAGCTCTCATGTTGTGCATTGTTTTTCAGTTGACAGGTTCATCATCATCAAAACTTTCAACATGAGTTGTGACTATGAAATAATGAGACTGACTTTCCATTTTGTCACTTATAATGACATTTTCTAAATTGTTTTCATTCTCTTTAATTTAATAATGGACATCAAATAACTTGGAACTGAGAAACAGTGAGATGCAAAATAAGAAACCTAAATTGGTCCAGCTGGCAGCTTGCAACCTGGTGTGTGAAGACCATAGAGATTTAGAAGCAAAAGACCCATGTTTGATTCCTGGTTCAACCCCTTCATAATTGGGTCAAGTTACTCATTTGGTGTTTTCTTAACCTGTGAGATGGAAACAATAGCTATTTCACAGAATTCCTGTGAGAATAAGAGTTCATTGAGGGTATGTGACAGTGCCTAGCACCTTTCAGTGCACTAAAAAGTACATAATGAATGTTAATTTCCTTCCTTTCTCCTTCCATTTCTATCTTTTCTTCCTTCTTTGAGCCACGTGCAGAGTTGAAGAGATATGGCAATTTTTAAAAATTTCAATCTAGAGAAAGAAATATTCTGAACAGAATAACCGAGTTTCCAACAAGCAGTTGCAGTACAAGAACCAGACATCTGGGATGAGTGCCAGCATTCATCTATGAGGGAGGGCAGGAGCAGGGCCCCAGACACACAGCTGTCATTTAGAAATGAGCTCCAATTCCTAGGAGGTGACCTGGCAGAAAACGAAGCAGAGTCTCTCAGTCTAGGAGGACACTGGGATACTGGATAGAAACCAGGTTAGATGGATAAAAATCAAGGCAGAATGCCAGGAACATGTCTTAGAGTACTCAAAGTGAATTTTAAGAACAAAGAGAAACCCATTTGCCGGGATTCGAACACATGGAGGAGGAACTGGGGCTTGGGAATGATGGAGGAACCCAACTATGAGTACCTAAATGTCCCATTAGGGTCAGACTAACGGCGGCCGGGTGGCTCGCTGCTGAGTCTCACAGTTCGAGCAAGACGGAGCATGCCCATGGGAATTCAATGGCCCTACCTCTGGAGCAGAACTAGAAGATAAGCTAGACCTGAAAACTATTTGCTCAGACCTTACCAGAATCCTTAAAGACAGATTTAAATGAAGGTATGTAATGCCTTCTAAGACTTTATGGTGAAAAATAAAGAACAATGATGGCAGTACTGCCCTAAGGAAGATTTATTAGTCAGATGCTAAAAAAAATAAGAGGGCTTCCCTGGTGGCGCAGTGGTTGAGAATCTGCCTGCCAATGCAGGAGACAGGGGTTCGAGCCCTGGTCTGGGAAGATCCCACATGCCGCGGAGCAACTGGGCCCGTGAGTTACAACTACTGAGCCTGCGCGTCTGGAGCCTGTGCTCCGCAACAAGAGAGGCCGCGATAGTGAGAGGCCCGCGCACCGCGATGAAGAGCGGCCCCTACTCGCCACAACTAGAGAAAGCCCTCGCGCAGAAACGAAGACCCAACACAGCCAAAAATAAATTAATTAATTAATTTATTAAAAAATAAAAAAAGAAAAGAAAAACTAAACTTTTCATGCAAGGAGGGGATAAGTTCCATAGTACAGTGGTGATATTGGAGAGGCAGCAGTGAGTGGTGGAGTGAAGCAAGATCTCAGTTCCCTGCCCAGGAATTGAACCTGGGTAGCACTGGATGAAAACCAGGAATCCTAGCCACTGAACCAGCAAGGGCTAGAAGCTAGAAGCAAAGTTTCCCTGGCTCTTGCCGCCACTGAAAAATGCATTTCTCAGTGAGGCAAAAACTGTAAAAACAGGTGCAGTGTTTATTATTAGAGACACCGCACAACAACAAGTGCGAGAGCACACAGAGAAACAGTTTGTTTAGTTAAGACAGAAGCAAGGCAGAGATGCACACCTGGAGAGTAAGGATGTGGGTGTCCTCCCTAATGAGGAGGAGCACAGTAAAGAGGGGGTTAAGTCATTTATACAGGGCAGTTCTTCCGGGTGTTTGTTTACCTTTGGCCAATTATCTGCTTTCTTATTCCACACCTGCCCTGCCCTAGGACTCTCCTCAACATGCGCGTGCAACTTTTCTTCCAAGATGGATTCCAGCCCAGAGGCCTAGGGGGGGCCTTGGCATCACATATTACGGGGTGGTGCCCCCTCTTTTCTGACCCCCAAGGAGCCTTTCTGTGCATGTGCAATATCTCCCTTGCCCAAAGGATGGGAAATATATGACCTCTTGATTTTTTACTCAGACAGGATTTAGCCCCTCTCTCTTCCGGCCATGACTGTTATCTTAAAGTGTCCTCAGGACACAAAGCCCGGCTATTTATCCTGTTTCTGTTGTTATTTCTATTTCGAAGTGCAAACAGGAGGCTGGAGCCCACCTATCTCCTGTCTCAGGAAATGTAAACAGGAGGCCAGTTGTAAATGCCTAGCCTGGAGCCCATCTATCTCCTGCTTCAGTGGTAGAGAAAGAGGGATTCTTGGAGGAAGTGGGGTCTTAGAGCTACTTGGGCAGCATGAGAAAAAGGTATGAGTAAGCACTATTTTCTAAATATGACTTGTTGAGAGAAATAAGTACTGGAAGAAGATCAAGTGAAACAAACTTAAGCTAATTTTTAGAAGAGTGAGAGAAGATATGAAATCGGAAGGAAAAGATTTAAGAATCAAAGTAATCCAGTCAACAAAAGGCATGGAATCTGTAAATCCAAGGTAGCACAATCAGAAAGGAATTCAACTTTAATTTTTTGTAGGACTGATAGCAACCCTACATTTTTACAGTACCTATCATCCTCAGATTCTTTGTAATAACTCTTTAAAAGGGAGCATATTAGCAGAGAGATGAAAATCACAAATAATATATTCTGCAAGTATCTGGTGTCAAGAAGATTAGCTCAAATTATATTCTAGGCTAACCTGGGATATACTACGCTCTATTCATTCCTATAAAAATAGATTTAACAGCTACATTATGTACTCATTTGTCAGTTCAGAAAAAAAAGGTATTCATGAGAATGGTAATCCACCTTAGAGTACGTCTATGGAGGAAAATGACCTCTTTAGCGGTGACTTACAGTAGCTCTTTAAGAAAGATAAACAATTCTTGGTTAAAGGCATGGAATTTTTATATTTTAGCCAAGTATGTGAAATAAATTCTTTTCAATCTGGCTGAGGCCTACCCACTGGGGCTTCTTAAATAAGTGTGCAAGGAGAATGCTTACCTGGGTCAAGAAGAAAAGAACTAAACTAGAAATTTGAAAACAAAGGTTTTAAATCGAAGCCCCATAAACATAGAAACCTTTATGTTAACTCAGTTAAACTTTCCTTTGTCCTGTTTTTTCATCTGTAAAGTGATATACCTCTCTGGTTTTCCACAAGCCCTCTAAGCTAAAACACTTAATGTCTTAATCATCCATTTGACTCCTAGGATATAACTTCTACATTGAATCTCTTCTCCTGTGTCCTCAGAGATTATTAAACTTTCCAGAAAATCCATAGTACATCTTATTCTTGAAACTATGAAGTCCATAAAATAAGAGACGAATTTATTAGCTCTTTTACACTCTATAGAGACAAAACTAATGACTGATTTTTAAAAATTTTTTTTATTTTAATTTTCTTTGTTTTTTTATACAGCAGGTTCTTATTAGTCATCAATTTTATACATATCAGTGTATACATGTCAATCCCAATCGCCCAATTCATCACACCACCACCCTCACCCCTCCACGGCTTTCCCTCCTTGGTGTCCATACACTCGTTCTCTACATCTGTGCCTCAATCTGTGCCCCGCAAACCAGTTCATCTGTACCATTTTTCTAGGTTCCACATATATGCGTTAATATATGATATTTGTTTTTCTCTTTCTGACTTACTTCACTCTGTATGACAGTCTCTAGATCTATCCACGTCTCAACAAATGACCCAATTTCGTTCCTTTTTATGGCTGAGTAAAATTCCATTGTATATACCTACCACATCTTCTTTATCCATTCGTCTGTCGATGGACATTCAGGTTGCTTCCATGTCCTGGTTATTGTAAATAGTGCTGCAATGAACATTGGGGTGCATGTCTTTTTGAATTATGGTTTTCTCTGGGTATATGCCCAGTAGTGGGATTGCTGGGTCATATGGTAATTCTCTTTTTAGTTTTTTAAGGAACCTCCATACTGTTCTCCATAGTGGCTGTATCAATTTACATTCCCACCAACAGTGCAAGAGGGTTCCCTTTTCTCCAAATCCTCTCCAGCATTTGTTGTTTGTAGATTTTCTGATGATGCCCATTCTAACTGGTGTGAGGTGATACCTCATTGTAGTTTTGATTTGCATTTCTCTAATAATTAGTGATGTTGAGCAGCTTTTCATGAGCTTCTTGGCCATCTGTATGCCTTCTTTGGAGAAATGTCTATTTAGGTCTTCGGCCCATTTTTGGATTGGGTTGTTTGTTTCTTTAATATTGAGCTGCATGAGCTGTTTATATATTTTGGAGATTAATCCTTTGTCTGTTGATTCTTTTGCAAATATTTTCTCCCATTCTGAGGGTTGTCTGTTTGTCTTGTTTATGGTTTCTTTTGCTGTGCAAAAGCTTTGAAGTTTCATTAGGTCCCATTTGTTTATTTTTATTTTTATTTCCATTACTCTACGAGGTGGATCAAAAAAGATCTTGCTGTGATTTATGTCAAAGAGTGTTCTTCCTATGTTTTCCTCTAAGAGTATTATAGTGTCCAGTGTTACATTTAGGTAGGTCTCTAATCCATTTTGAGTTGATTTTTTTGTATGGTGTTAGGGAGTGTTCTAATTTCATTCTTTTACATGTAGCTGTCCAGTTTTCCCAGCACCACTTATTGAAGAGACTGTCTTTTCTCCGTTGTATATGCTTGCCTCCTTTGTCATAGATTAGCTGACCATAGGTGGGTGGGTTTCTCTCTGGGTTTCTATCTTGTTCCATTGACCTATGTTTCTGTTTTTGTGCCAGTACCATATTGTCTTGATTACTGTAGCTTTGTAGTATAGTCTGAAGTCAGGGAGTCAGATTCCTCCAGCTCCATTTTTTTCCCTCAAGACTGCTTTGGCTATTTAGGGTCTTTTGTGTCTCCATACAAATTTTAAGATTCTTTGTTCTAGTTCCGTAAAAAATGCCATTGGTAATTTGATAGGGATTGCATTGAATCTGTAGATTGCTTTGGGTAGTATAGTCGTTTTCACAGTATTGATTCTTCCAATCCAAGAACATGGTATATCTCTCCATCTGTTGGTATCATCTTTAATTTCTTTCATTAGAGTCTTATAGTTTTCTGCATACAGATCTTTTGTCTCCCTAGGTAGGTTTATTCCTAGGTATTTTATTCTTTTTGTTGCAATGGTAAATGGGAGTGTTCCCTATTTTTTCTTTCATATTTTTCATCATTATTGTATAGGAATGCAAGAGATTTCTGTACATTAATTTTGTATCCTGCAACTTCACCAAATTCATTGATTAGCTCTAGTAGTTTTCTGGTGGCATCTTTAGGATTCTCTATGTATATTATCATGTCATCTGCAAACAGTGACAGTTTTAATTCTTCTTTTCCAATTTGTATTCCTTTTATTTCTTTTTCTTCTCTGATTGCCATGACTCAGACTTCCAAAACTATGGTAAATAATAGTGGTGAGTGTGGACATCCCTGTCTCATTTCTGATGTTAGAGGAAATTCTTTCAGTTTTTCACCATTGAGAATGATGTGTGCTGTGAGTTTGTCATATATGGCCTTTATTATGTTGAGGTAGGTTCCCTCTATGCCCACTTTCTGGAGAGTTTTTATCATAAATGGGAGTTGAATTTTGTCAAAAGATTTTCTGCATCTATTGAGATGGTCAGATGGTTTTTATTCTTCAATTTGTTAATATCATCTATCACATTGATTGATTTGCATATATTGAAGAATCCTTGCATCCCTGGGATAAATCCCACTTGATCATGGTGTATGATCCTTTTAATGTGTTGTTGCATTCTGTTTGCTAGTATTTTGTTGAGGATTTTTGCATCTATATTCATCAGTGATATTGGTCTGTAATTTTCTTTTTTTGTAGTATCTTTGTCTGGTTTTGGTATCAGGGTGATGGTGGCCTCATAGAATGACTTTGGGAGTGTTCCCTCCTCTGCAATTTTTTGGAAGAGTTTGAGAAGGATGGGTGTTAGCTCTTCTCTAAATGTTTGATAGAATTCACCTGTGAAGCCATCTGGTCCTGGACTTTTGTTTGTTGGAAGGTTTTTAATCACAGTTTCAAGTTCATTATTTGTGATTGCTCTGTTAATATTTTCTATTTTTTCCTGGTTCAGTCTTGGAATGTTATACCTTTCTAAGAATTTGTCCATTTCTTCCAGGTTGTCCATTTTACTGGCATAGAGTTGCTTGTAGTAGTCTCTCATGATCCTTTATATTTCTGCAGTATCAGTAGTTACTTCTTTTTCATTTCTAAATCAGTTAATTTTAGTCTTCTCCCTTTTTTTCTTGATGAGTCTGGCTAATGGTTTATCAATTTTGTTTATCTTCTCAAAGAACCAGGGATTATTTTTATTGATCTTTGCTATCGTTTCCTTCATTTTTTTTCATTTATTTCTGATCTGATCTTTATTTCTTTCCTTCTGCTAACTTTGGGGTTTTTTTTGTTCTTCTTTCTCTAGTTCCTTTAGGTGTAAATTTAGATTGTTTATTTGAGATTTTTCTTCTTTCTTGAGGTAGGCTTGTATAGCTATAAACTTCCATCTTAGAACTGCTTTTGCTGCATCCCATAGGTTTTGGATCATCGTGTTTTCATTGTCATTTGTCTTTAGGTATTTTTTGATTTCCTCTTTGATTTCTTCAGTGATCTCTTTGTTATTTAGTAACGTATTGTTTAGCCTCCATGCGTTTGTGTTTTTTACATTTTTTCCCCTGTAATTCATTTGTAATCTCATAGCGTTGTGGTCAGAAAAGATGCTCAATATGATTTCAGTTTTCTTAAATTTACTGAGGCTTGATTTGTGGCCCAAGATGTGATCTATCCTGGAGAATGTTCCATGCACACTTGAGAAGAAAGTGTAATCTGCTGTTTTTGGATGGATAAATGTCAATTAAATCTATCTGGTCTATTGCCTCATTTAGTGCTTCTGTTTCCTTATTTATTTTCATTTTGGATGATCTGTCCATTGGTGTAAGTGAGGTGTTAAAGTACCCCACTATTATTTTGTTACTGTCGATTTCCTCTTTTATAGCTATTAGTAGTTGCCTTATGTATTGAGGTGCTCCTATGTTGGGTGCATATATATTTATAATTGTTATATCTTCTTCTTGGATTGATCCCTTGATCATTATGAAGTGTCCTTCCTTGTCTCTTGTAAGACATTCTTTATTTTAAAGTCTATTCTATCTGATATGAGTATTGTTACTCCAGCTTTCTTTTGATTTCCATTTGCATGGAATATCTTTTTCCATCCCCTCTCTTTCAGTCTGTATGTGTCCCTAGGTCTGAAGTGGGTCTCTTGTAGACAACATATATATGGGTCTTGTTTTTGTATCCATTCAGCAAGCCTGTGTCTTTTGGGCGGAGCATTTACTCCATTCACTTTTAAGGTAATTATCGATATGTATTTTCCTATGACCATTTTCCTAACTGTTTTGGGTTTGTTATTGTTGGTCCTTTTCTTCTCTTGTGTTTCCCACTTAGAGAAGTTCCTTTAACCTTTGCTGTGGAGCTGGTTTGGTGGTGCTGAATTCTCTTAGCTTTTGCTTGTCTGTAAAGCTTTTGATTTCTCCATCGAATCTGAATGATATCCTTGCCAGGTAGAGTAATCTTGGTTGTAACCTTTCATCACTTTAAGTATATCATGACGCTCCCTTCTGGCTTGCAGAGTTTCTGCTGAGAAATCAGCTGTTAACCTTATGGGAGTTCCCTTGTGTGCTATTTGTCATTTTTCCCTTGCTGCTTTCAATAATTTTTCTTTGCCTTTAATTTTTGCCATTTTGATTACTATGTGTCTCGGTGTGTTTCTCCTTGGGTTTATCCTGTATGGGACTCATTGCATATCCTGGACTTGGGTCGCTATTTCCTTTCCCATGTTAGGGAAGTTTTCAACTATAATCTCTTCAAATATTTTCTCGGGTCCTTTCTCTCTCTTTTCTCCTTGTGGGACCCCTATAATGCAAATGTTGTTGTGTTTAATGTTGTCCCAGTGGTCTCTTAGGCTGTCTTCATTTCTTTTCATTCTTTTTTCTTTATTCTGTTCCACAGCAGTGAATTCCACCATTCTGTCTTCCAGGTCACTTATCCGTTCTTCTGCCTCAGTTATTCTGCTATTGATTCCTTCTAGTGTATTTTTCTTTACAGTTATTGTATTGGTCCTCTCTGTTTGTGTGTTCTTTAATTCTTCTAGGTCTTTGTTAAACATTTCTTGCATCTTCTCGATCTTTGCCTCCATTCTTTTTCCGAGGGCCTGGATCATCTTCACTATCATTATTCTGAATTCTTTTTCTGGAAGGTTGCCTATCTCCCCTTCATTTAGTTGTTTTTCTGGGCTTTTATCTTGTTCCTTCATCTGGTACATAGCACTCTGCCTTTTCATCTTGTCTATCTTTCTGTGAATGTGGTTTTTGTTCCACAGGCTGCAGGATTGTAGTTCTTCTTGCTTCTGCTGTCTGCTCTCTGGTGTATGAGGGTATCTAAGAGGCTTTTGCAAGTTTCCTGATGGGAGGGGCTGGTGGTGGGTAGAGCTGACTGTTGCTCTTGTGGGCAGAGCTCAGTAAAACTTTAATCCACTTGACTGCTGATGGGTGGGGCTGGGTTCCCTCCCTGTTGGCTGTGTGGCCTGAGGCAACCCAACACTGGAGCATACCTGGGCTCTTTGGTGGGGGTAATGGCAGACTCTGGGAGGGCTCACGCCAAAGTGTACTTCCCAGAACTTCTGCTGCCATTGTCCTTGTCTCCACGGTGAGCCACAGCCACCCCCTGCCTCTGCAGGAGACCCTGCAATACTAGCAGGTATGTCTGGTTCAGTCTCTCCTGGGGTCACTGCTCCTTCCCCTGGGTCCCGATGCACACACTACTTTGTGTGTGTCCTCCAAGAGTGGAGTCTCTGTTTCCTCCAGTCTTTTTGAAGTCCTGCAGTCAAATCCCACTAGCCTTCAAAGTCTGATTCTCTAGGAATTCCTCCTCCCATTGCCGGACCCCCAGGTTGGGAAGCCTGACGTGGGACTCAGAATCTTCACTGCAGTGGGTGGACTTCTGTGGTATAAGTGTTCTCTAGTCTGTGAGTCACCCACTCAGCAGTTATGGGATTTGATTTTACTGTGATTGCTCCCCTCCTATCCTCTCATTGTGGCTTCTCCTTTGTCTTTGGATGTGGGGTATCTTTTTTGGTGAGTTCCAGTGTCTTCCTGTCGATGATTGTCTAGCAGCTAGTTGTGATTCTGGTGTTCTCACAAGAGGGAGTAAGAGCACGTCCTTCTACTCTGCCATCTTTGTCACAAGCCATGACTGATTTTTGTTATACAGTAATTCAAAATTCTGTAAACAGATTATGACCAGAATAAATGCTGGAGTCTAAGATATAGTAAATAAGGATTCTGACTTCAAGCATAAAATTCAATGGGAAAACCTGTAAAGTGCATGAACAGATTTTTTAGATTGTTTTGAAAGCATGAAAAACTTGCAGCTGACTGTGAACACACATTTACCTCTGTTCTTTCTGAAAAAGGAATTTTTTAAAGTTTACATCCTCAAATACACAAAGAAAGAAAGAGGAGATCTCAGACATGTCAATGACATTTCCGAAAGACTGGCATCATGGAATGAATGGTAACTGAGAGCGAAACAGAAAATGCTGAAACCTAAGGCCCTGTAGAGTGTAATGCAAAATGATAGAGGACCTCAAGAAAGGAGAAATTGGGACTGGAAATAAGAAGAATGATTACAAGTCCAGGGAAGAAGTAGATCCCTTGATCCCCAGCCCTAGTTCATATAATTAAACAGTTCCCTTCCCTGATTCCAGTAAAATGCAGTATAGTGACTCTCTGGAGAATTTGAAAGAGGAAGGCTCTATGCCAGAGAGCCAGATGTGGGGGAAGGTGGAGGTAAAAACAGAGATTTAAATGGAAGTGTTCATCCTCTACTCTGCTCTCAGAATGCTGGCAGATAGGTTTGTACCCTCCAGGGAAGAGTTTGGGAGATTCCTCTCAGCTAGCCAGGAGAGAAACTCTACAGATACTGGCTGGTACAGACCTTCCACTGAAATAGCTGGGACTCTGCTCCATTGCCCCCAATGAGCCCCACCAATTTACACATCGTGCCAGTCCAGTTTTTAACGTCTCACTCCCATTATTGACTGTCAAGGATCACCAGGCATTTGAGAAAAAGTTCTAAAAATGATATTTTTTTAAAAAGAGGAACTTAGAGAAAGATGTAAGACAAGCAGCAGGAAAAAATTTAATTAAAAAAATATAATTAAAATCTCCAAAGATATTACTCCCAGAAATTAAAGAATACAATAACTAAAATGAAAATACAGGAGCTGGAATATAATATTGAGGGTCTCACAGAAAGTAGAACAAAAAAACAAAAAGGTAGAAAATCGGGAGTGAAATGTAAGAGAGAGGATTCAACCAGAAGACCACGTAGCTGAATGAGAGTTCCAGAAAGAAAACAAAGGAAATGGAAGAGAAGAAATGATCACATTATAAATACAAGAAAATTCAGAGAAAGAAATGACATGACTTTCTGAAGATTCAAAGAACCTGTAAGTGCCCAGTACAATGAACTGGAAATAAGGAAAGAATCCTAGAAGTTTCAAGCAACAAAAAATGAGGCAGATGAAAAGAACTGGGAATCAAAATTTTACCAAACATTGTTCCACCTGGGGGTGAAAAGCAAGAAAGAAATGCCTTAAAATAATGAAGAAAATTATTTCCAACCTAGAATTTATCTAATTTATTTATCATTTATCTAAGTACTTAATAAGTATGCAGGTAGAAAACAATTTGTTAGACTGTTTGAACACAAAATATGAACACATACTAAAAAATTTTTTAATAATGAAGGTGGTTTTTTCTGGGGAGTGAAAAGGGGGTAGGACAACAAGGGACTGCTATTTGCTCATGAGCTATGTAATATTTTAAAATTAAATGCATTGAAAGTGATGTTGATTTTTAGAATAAAAATCTATCTTGTATTATAATACAGATCAATTCCTTCAGATTGTTTTGTAACATTATTTCCAACAATTTTTAACCTCTTGACAAATAGTTTTGGGTTTTTTTGTTTGTTTGTTTTATCGAAATATAGTTGGTTTACAACATTGTGTTAGTTTCAGATGTACAGCAAAGTGATTCAGTTATACGTAATACATATAAATGTATATATATTCTTTTTTTACATTCCATTCCATTATAGGTTATTACAAGATATTGAGTATAGTTCCCTGTGTTACACAGTAGGTCCTTGTTGATTATCTATTTTATATATGATAGTGTCTATCTGTTAATCCCAAATTCTTAATTTGTCCCTCCCCCTACCCTTTTCCCTTTAGTAACCGTAAGTTTGTTTTCTATGTCTGTGAGTCTATTTCTGTTTTATAAATAAGTTCAAATAGTTTTAGTATTTATAATTTGTCACTTTGTCCTTCTTAACAACAATGTTCCCACATTTGATTTATTTTTTATTTATTTTTCAACATTCTGAGTAACATCATCAAGTAACTTCTTTGAGAAAGGTAACTGGGTTGCATACTCTTTGAGAAATTGCATACAAAAGAACACACATTTGTTTAACAAATATTTTTTACTTAGTGCCTGGAGTCTGCC
The DNA here is from genome assembly GCF_965194805.1 of Balaenoptera borealis. Classification (NCBI taxonomy): domain Eukaryota; kingdom Metazoa; phylum Chordata; class Mammalia; order Artiodactyla; family Balaenopteridae; genus Balaenoptera; species Balaenoptera borealis. Next base: position 91,333,145 of record NC_138868.1, on the reverse strand, counting down.
AGGAATTTGTTTTTCTGTTCCCTTCACACCTGAAAGCCGATTTTTTCTGAGAGTAAACCTGATTTGTTGTTCCTTTACAGAGAACCTGTTTTTGTCTTATTGTTAAGGGTTTTGTCTCTTTATACTTGGATGCCTAGTGAAATAGACATTTCACTAGTCTATGTGTAAGTATGGATTTCTTTTCTTACAATTTTCTTAGAACTTGATACCTCATTATCTTCACAACAAAAAAGTATAGTTAAAAATTACTGAATTCACACAATGAATGCCCTACATGGAATTTGTTAAAAGATTACTGTCATGATCCTCAGCTTCCCCCCTCTTCTCTCTCTAGTGGCACGAACATGGCAGATCCTCAACCCCAAATAAAAATCTCCTGGCCGATGTAGATTTCTCACCTACTCATGTCTGTAATTCAAGCTGTTTCTTTTTCTGAAGGACTTACAACTTCAGCAGACCCACTATACTTCATGGTGTGCTCCAAGAAATGCTGTGTCAGAAGCAGTGGTCAGATTTGGTTGGTTTCTTTCTTTCTTTCTTAATCTCTTTCATTGACCATCACCTTGTCCAATGCCTACCACACAGTATGTTAATAATTTTTTTTTGGACTGGAGAATAAACCAACACACATTATTAAGCATTACTTTTGAAAGTAGCCCCCTGAAGTTTTACTATTTAACAGTGTCCATTTCTGCTTTCTAGAATCTCTGCTTACTGTGAAGAAATCTCTGAAGAAATATCAACTAAGATTTTTTTCACAGTTCTTTAGGTGAATGGATAGTATATCATAGATTGGAATCTAATTTTTATGAGTTAGTTTTCATTCAAGAAGCCATCAGTATAAATCAAGAAACAGCATTGTAGTTAAGAGTTCCAACACTAAGATGAATACAAATTATAACTCTGCCACTCATTAGATGACATGGGACAAATTATTTAACTTCTCCAGCCTCAATGTAATCATTTATAAATGGGGATAATAACATTATTTACCTCAAAGGGTTGTTGAGAGCAGGGCAGTGCTAGGGTGAAGCAAGTGAGTCATCTGGGGTGCAAAATCTAAGGAGTTACACTGGAATTAACTCCAATGGGCCATACACCTAAATGTAAGAGCTAAAGCTATAAAATCCTTAGAAGAAAACATGAGAGTGAATTCACGACCTTTGGTTAGACAAAGACTTCTAAGATATGCATCCAAAGCACAAATGACAAAAGAAAAAATAGATGAACTGGACTTCATCAAAATTAAAAACTTTTGTGCTTCAAAGGGCACTACCCAAAGAAATGAAAAGACACCTACAGAATGGAAGAAAATATTTGCAAATCATATATCTGACAAGGGACTTGTATCCAGAATACATAAAGAACTCTTACAACTCAATTATAAAAAGACAACCCAATTTAAAAATGGGCAGAGATTTAAATAAACATTTCTCCAAAAAAGATACACAAATGACCAATAAGTACATGAAAAAATGCTCAACATCATTTACCATTAGGGAAATTCAAGTTAAAACCCAGATGAGATAGGAATAAACACCAACTAGGGTGACTATAATCAAAAAGAAGGAAAATGACAAGTGTGGTACAGGCTTTGAAACCCTGCTAGTGGGAATGTAAAATAGTATAGCCACTTCAGAAAATAGTCTGGCAGTTCTTCAGTATGTTGAACAAAGAATTACCATTTGACCCATCAATCCCACTCCTAAGTACATATCCAAGAGAAATGAAAATGCATGTCCACATAGAAATGAAAATACATTCATATCAGCATTATTCGTAAGAGTCAAAAAGTGGAAACAACCCATTCAACTGATGAATGGATAAATAAAATGTGGTATATCCAAGCAATAGAATATAAAAAGTGTTGATAGATGCTACAACATGGATTTACCTTGAAAACATTATATTAGGAAAAGAAATCAGTCAGAAAAAGCCACATACTATATGATTCCATTTCTATAAAATTTCTGTAATAGGCAAGTCTACAGAGACAGAAAGTAGGTCAGCAGTTGCCTAGAGCTCAAGGAGCTTGAGGGTTGGTGGGGGAGTGAGGAGCAACTGCTAATGCGTATGGGATTTGGGGGCTGATGAAAATGTTCTAAAATTGGTTGTGATGGTCAGTCAACCCTGTCAATATACTGAAAAATGACTGAATTGTACACTTGAGTGAATTGTATAGTATGTGAGTTTTATCTCAACAAAGCTGTTTAATTTAAGGAGGCGCTCATTCTCAGGGTCGTGTAGGTGCAGAGTCACAGGGGGCACCTGCAAACCCTGACAGTCAGCACTCCCTTAAATTTTGTGTCCCAGCTGCCTTGTTAGCCTCACCCTAGTCTTGGCCTTGGTTGTATGAACTAATGAGACATTACATGAAAGGTCTTAACACTAGTATCGTATGTCAAGTGACAAAAATAATCCAATTTATTAACAAGATTGATGTCTTTCATTCAAGGGGGAAAAAATGTATTGGGGGTACAGTACCTCACAAGCAGTGGGGCACTGTTCCCCAGGGATTTGGGGCAAGAAAAAGTTTTATAGAATGTTAAAAGAGGCAATGCAGAAACAGGGCATGATTGGCTATGAGGTAGGGGGTTTCCTGATAAGGGGAGCAGGCCCTGTTTTTTAGGGTAAGGCGAGCTCTCTAAGCTGGCTTAGAGAGTTGTGACTGGTGTATGTTAGGTCTCCTTGACAGGTGTTTCCCGTAAGTACACACTGCCTTTGGTTTAGGTTTGTGATGTGGGCTGAGCCACAGAGGTGGCCTCCATTTTGAGGGTCCCAATATACAAATTAAGTTTATCAATACCAAGAGGAAGTATTTATTGTTGCAGGGGAGAAAAAATAATTTTATCTCTATCCTTCTAAGTTCTTGGCTGAGACACCTGTAATAAAACACAGATTATCAAGAGAAAGACATGTAGAAGTTTATTACAGGTATACCTCATGTACACATGGGAGATCCTGGGGAAAATGATGACTCCCTGAGGTGCCCTAAGCCACTGGCTTAAATACCATCTTCAGCTAAAGACAAAAGATGATGGAGCAGTTACCGGGAAGGACACACTAAACAAGAGTGAGGTTTAATTATATGGAATAAAGTTGGTGCCTTCTCCATTGATAAGATTCTCTTGTGATTTAGTGTTAACTTTCCCTTCCTAGTACAAAGAGGGAGACACCCTTACAAATGGATATTTCTTTTATAAATGTAAATTTCCCTCACAAAAGTGAACTTCTCTGTTTTCAGAGATTTCACTATGTTTCCTGTTTCTCAAAATAATAAACTCAAATTAATCCCTACGCCAAAAGGCATATTTGGGGGCAACATATTCTGCTGTTCTTTACTGTTATGATTGTTAAATATCAGGAACTTAGGCTCTGAGCATATAAAGACAACAATAATTGCTAAACTATATTAGGTACATGGATCAGGTCTCATTTCAAACACTTTTCTGTGAAGTTTAGGTAATTTGCCCAAGTTTACACACTAGTAGGGGGCACAGCTTGCAGAAAAAGACAGGCAGCCCAGCTCCAGAACCTCTATACTAAATTGCCTCATCGATAAGTGTGTCAAGATGGACAAGATATTATTCCTTTTAATTGATAATCCAACATGAACCATAAAGATGTTCATCAAAACTATAATATGGTAAATAGAAAAAATTCCATTGGTGCACAGAGAAAAATAATTCCATCTGCAAATGTAGGCAAGACTTCGGAAAGGGTTAAATTCCCTACCCCAACACCACCGCCCCCAGGTTTTAAGAGGAAAAGGAGGATGCTGGATGGAGAAGGTGAAAGGGAACTTTCCAGGCAGAATGAAAATGGGCAAAGGCAAAGGGCTGGAACCAGCCAGGTGGTCCTGGGAACTGAAAGTTTTCTTGTGGGGCATCTGGAGTGGGAAGGGCCGAGCCTAGAGTCATCCTAAGGTGGAGCTGGGTGTGAAGGCTTCCTAGACCACACAGGAGGCTGCGCTTTTTCCGAAAGACAAGTGCGAGCCAGCAGAGGCCTGTAAGCAAGGGTGCAACAGAATCAGACAGGAGGTGGAGAGATCTTGCCAGAATAGAGTTGTTTTGACAACAAAAGTAGACAACAGGGAGTTATTAAAACCAAAGTTTACATTCCTTAAGTTTCTTGCTCAGGACTGTTCACTGACTCTGAAGTTCCCTCACAGAGGCCCCTGGAAGAAGATCAAGTTTTCCCTTTGTATACTCATAACAACTGCTTTCATGATTTCTTTTACGTAGCTAACATAATATTGAATGTTTTTAAAATTTTAAAATGTCATGGAAACTCAAGTTGAAGAGTTTATCTTTTCATGTGTCACTTGGTTAAGTGTTCCATTTCGACTCCTCTCCCTTACCCCACATCTTAGTTTCAAGTATCTTTTAAATAAAACGAGTTCAGTGTCAACAACACTCCAGGATTTTATTAATCTTAAATCTTGCAGATGAAAGATGGTGGCTGAGTCAACAGGCTTCCTGGAGAGTGCCCTGGGGAAGGGGGGCACCCTGTGTATCTGTTCGGAATTTCTGACCCACACACTTGGCTTCATGTCAGGCAGGAAAGGAATAACTACTTCTGTCAAAGCCACTCACAGATGACAACTCAGTCTGCACGATGTGAAACACCATCTCCTAAGAGCACCTGACCTTCTCCCACCAGTCTCCTACATTGTCAGCCATGGTGGCGTCTATTAGCTCTGACACTGCTCCCTCCCTCTGGGCAGCTGATGCAGAGGTTCAGTACAGAACTGGACTGTTTGCATCAAGCGTTGAAAGCAAATTTGAGCTACTTGTTCTCCTGCTGCTATGGCAGCTAGTATCACCCAGGCTGATGTTCTTTTTTGGTTTCACTGTTAAGCCCTCAAGCTCTCTACTTGAAACGTGTACCATGGTTTCCTCTTATAGTGTATCTGAGATACAGAAGGGGCTATGCAAGACACAGTGATTTTTTTCAACCTTATTCATAATAGCTCTTTTTTCACCACTGAAAGATTTAAAATATTCTTTGGAGCAGGGAATGTGATGCATTTTATGGATTCATAGGTCATTGGGTTTAAAGAATACCTGGCATTTCCTCTATAGCATCCCCTCTGTGACAAGTTTGGCTGGAGGCCAATAGTCCAGTCTTTGCTGCACCATCTCCAGTAATGAGTCACTCCCAAGGTGGCTATGCAATTTTTAGGATCTAATTATTAAAAACATATTCCTCACTCTCTTTGTTGTAATTAAATCTATCCTTCCATATACTGCCCTTAAAATTTCAAAAGACTTTATATTATCTCCCTCTTTCCATTTTACAGGTTAAACTAGGGTCTTGGTTGAATCTATACTCTTTGTGGGATTGCTATTTTCTTATCGTTAAAGTACTGACACTTCACTCTCCGTAAAGTATCGAATTTCTTAGCTTAAAAAGAAATGAGATAATAATGATAATATCTACCATACTGCATTATGAAGGTAATATAAAATAATAAAAATGAAGTTTATATAAAGAAAATATAGTGTTCTACAAGTGTCATATATATGGTATTAGTATTATTAGAAATACAGATATCTCTATAGGATCCTAGTACAGACATCCTATCACCTAGAGTAAAATACTAACCAAATAGTTATCCAAAAGAAACTGAATTTAAGAACTCAGTCTTTAACATTAGAAAAGAAGCCAAGGAATGTTTCATGAGCCCCTACTCTGTGTCAAGCATTGTTCTAGGAATTAAGGATGTAGAAATAAGCAGAGCAGACAAAGGCATGGCCTTCTCTCAAGGTATTTATATTTTAATGTGGGCAGCCTGGCAATATATAATCTGATGTTGATGAATACTATGGGGAAAAATGAAGGAGGGTAAGTGTCTGTGGATAAGGAGATATATATTATTTTTTATAAATTAGAGACAGGTCTCATTGACATTCGAGGTGAAAGAAGAAGTAAGTGAAAGAATTAGTCATGCAGGTAGCTGGGAATAGCATGTTCAGGAAGAGGAGGTAGCATGCATAAATGTCCTGATGTAGGCGGAAAAGGGCAGCAGCCAAAGTGGCTGAGAGCAGTAGGAGATCTAGAGCCATTGTAAGGACTCTGGATTCTATTCTAAGTGAATGAGAAACCATTGGAGGGTTTGAGCCGAGGAGTCATAGGACCTGACTTAGGTTTTCATTGAATCACCATCCTGTTCTATGATATATAGACAACAGAGATACCAGGTACAAAGTATTCCAATAAACCATACAAGAGATAGTGATAAATTGGACCAGGGTGGTATCATTGTATGAGCCAGACATGGTTTGATTTTGTATATACTTTGAAGGTAGAGCCATCAGGGTTTGCTGATGAATTGGATATGGAATATAAGAGAAATCAAGGAGCAAAGGATGCTCCAAGTTTTTGGGCCTGAGCAACAGGTTGACTGGAAATTGCAGAACACTTGGAAGCACAGAGGGGAGAAGAGAGGAGAGAAGAGAAGAAAAGGAGAAAGGAGAGGAGAGGAGAGGGGAGGGGAGAGGAGAAGAGGGGAGGGGAGGGAAGGAAGAAAACGTTGAAAAGGTAGGCCATGGTTAAATTGGGAAGGACCTTTTACCTCATGCTAAAGAACTTGGACTTTAGCCTGTGGGTGCTAGGCTTTAGGCATAGAAAATGATGTGACAAGCTTTGTATTTTGTTAAAACCACTCCCGAGGCACATGCAGGATGGAATAAAATGGGATGAAACTAGAAGTTGAGAGATGATTTAGAACAATATTGTAATAGTCCAGGCAAGACATAATGAGAGAACAGAGGGTGGGTGGCAGGCTCATCTTAGTGTCTGCTGGCCTAAAGGTGAGGTTACCATAGACTCACTGAGGAAAGGAGATAAACGACCTTAAGAACGATTTTCACCAAGTAATGGTGAGTGGACTCCAGTATATTCTAATTTTCCCCTGATCAATTCATTTCTTGCCTAGACAGTTCTAGACAAATGTTGATGAATTCAAACTCTTCTAACTCATCCAGCATTTCTACAGGAAGTATTTATTGAGTACCTACCACTAACTAGGCCAATACATTGTCTAGAATTATGGTTTTAAAAAAGGGAAAAAATTTTAGTTGGGACTAGGAATCAAAATACCTGAGTGCTAGTCCTTGTTGCATTTCTGGCTAAATTACTTCACTATTTTTGACCCTGGTGTCCTCATCTCAAAATGAGGAAATTTGATTACATGACCCCTCCCTACCAAGCACCTGAATTATCCAACACTCAACTGTGCAGAATAAAAAGTTTCATTGAAATATTTATTGGTTGCCATTCATATCCATTATATTCTCACATCCAGGTTTCTATACAGTGAGCATTTTCAGGCATATGGTAGATGTCAAGATTGAACACACTTTGATTTGAACCTTTTGTTTAAGGGTGATGAGGTGGTAAATTGCTTTCATGTTGCAACTCAGTCAGAGATATTTTTTCTCTTACCATTTGCTGAACAAGGAAAATATAAACTAATCATGCAGCTAACCCTTAACATTTTGTCAGCAGTCTTGTATTAACAGGTAAAGTCACTGATGAGTATTTTGAAGCAGCAAGAATTCTTGGTATGTTTACAGTTCATGTGTACTGACAACACTACCTCATCTTTCCTGCTAAAGTCTAAGCAAAAATTCCTTTAACTTTTTTTTAATTGGATGTTGGACCGTTGCTTTTTTTTTTTTTTTTTTTAATAGAATTTACTTTCGGAGTAGTTTTAGGGTGACAGCAAAATTAAGCAGAAGATACAGAGATTTCCCGTATACCTCCTTTCAAATGTACACAGAGCCTCCTAGACTATCAACATCCCACACCAGAGTGGTACATTTATTATTGTACAATCAATAAACCTATACTGACACATCATTATCACCCAAATTCCATAGTTTACATTAAGGTCACTATTGGTGTTATATTACATTCTGTAGATTTTGACAAATGTATAATGACATGTATCCACCATTATAGTATCATACAGAGTAGTTTCACTGTTAAAATTTTTCCAGAATGTAATATAGTTGGGATCATACAGTAGTTTTTCAGAGCAGAAGCTTTTTATTTTAATGAAATCCAGCTTACTGATTATTTCTTTCATGGACGGTGCCTTTGGTGTTATATCTAAAAAGTTATCACCATAGCCAAGGTCACCTGGATTTTCTACTATGTTGTCTTCTAGGAGTTCTATAGCTTTGCATGTTATATTTAGGTGTATGATCCATTTTTAGTTATTTTTGTGAAGGGTGTAAAGTTTGTGTCTAGATTTGTTTCTTTTTGTTGGTTTTTTTTGGTGGGGGGGGTTTGCCTGTGGATGTCCAAATTTTCCAGCATATTTGTTAAAAATACTATCTTTGCTCCATTGTATTGGCTTTCCTCCTTTGTCAAAGATCCATTGACTATATTTATGTGGGTCTATTTCTGGACTGTCTATTCTGCTTCATTGATCCATTTGTCTATTTTTTCCACCAGTTCCACACTATACTGATGACTGTAGCTTTATAGTAAATCTTGAAGTTGGGTAGTGTCAGTCTTCCTGCTTTGTTCTTCTCCTTCAATATTGTATTGACAATTCTGGGTCTTTTGCCTCTCCATACAACCTTTAGAATAGTTTGTTGATATCCACAAAATAACTTCCTGGGATTTTGATTAGAACTACACTGAATCTGTAGATCAAGTTGAGAGAATTGACATCTTATCGATATTGAGTCTTTCTATCCATAAACATGAAATATATCTCCAGTTACCTCCAGTTCTTTGATTTCTTTCATTAGAGTTTTGTGGTTTTCCTCATATAGATCCTGTACATATTTTGTTACATTTATAGCTAAGCATTTCATACTTTTGGATGCTAATGAAAATGATGTTGTGTTTTAAATTTCAAATTCCACTTTTTCATTGCTGGGATATAGGAAAGTTATTAACTATCATATATTAATCTTGTATACTGCAACATTGCTTTAATGGCTTATTAATTTGAGGAGTTTTGTTGTTGATGATGATGATGATGATGATTCTTTTGGGTTTTCTATATAGGCAATAATGTCATCTGTGAACAAAGAGCTTTATTTCTTTCTACCCAATCAGAATTCTTTTTTTTTTCTTACTTGTTTATTGCATTAGCTAGAACTTCCAATACAATGTCAAAAATGAGTGGTGAGAGGGACCATCCTTGCCTTGTTCGTGATCTTAGCAGGAAAGCTTCTAGTTTCTTACCACTAAATATTTTGTTAGCTGTAGGTGTTTTGTAGATATTTTTTAATCAAGTTAAAGAGGTTCCCCTCTATTCTTAGTTTTCTGAGAGTTTTTATCATAAATGAGTGTTGGATTTTGTCAAATGCTCTTTCTGCATCTATTTATATAATCATGTGATTTTTCTTCTTTAGCATGTTAATATTATGGATTACATTAATTGATTTTTGAATGTTGGACCAGCCTTGCATACCTGGAATAAATATCACTTGGTCATGACGTACAATTCTTTTTATACATTGTTGCATTTGATTTGCTAATATTTTGTTGAGGACTTTTGCATCTACGTTTATGAGAGATATTGGTCTGTAGTTTTCTTATAATGTCTTTGTATGGTTTTGGTATTAGGATAATGATAGCCTCAAAGAATGAGTTAGGAAGTATTCTCTACTATCTTCTGAAAGAGAATTTGGAGTATTGGCGCAATTTCTTCCTTAAACCTTTTGTAGAACTCACTAGTGAACCCATCTGGGCATGGTTTTCTGTTTTGGAAGGTTATTAATATTTAATTCAATTTCTTTCAGATATATAGCCTGTTTTAGTCTGTGCAGGCTGCTACAACAAAAATACTATAGACTAGGTGGCTAATAAAGAACAGAAATTTATTTCTCACAGCTTTGGAGGCTGAGAAGTCCAAGATCAAGGTGCCAGCAGATTCAGCATCATGCAAGGATCAAGTTCCTGGTTCATAGACAGTCATTTTCTCCCCATAATCTTAACCTCACATGGCAGAAGGGGCAAGGGAGCTCACTGAGGTCTCTTTATAAGGGGGCTAATCCCATTCATGAGGACTCTTTCCTCAGGACATAATCTCTTCCCCAGGGCCCACCTCCTACCATTACATTGGGGGTTAAGACTTCAACATATGAATTTAGGGGAGGGATACATAAATATTCAGTCTATAGCATAAGCATATTCAGATAGTCTATTTCTTCTTGTGTGACTTTGGCAGATTGTATCTTTCAAGGAATAGGTCTGTTGTACTTAGTTATCAAATTTGTGAGCAAATAATTGTTAATAATATTTTTATTACCATTTAAATGTCGATGGGATCTATAGTGATGTCCCTTCTTTAATTTCTGATACTAACAATTTGTGTCTTCTCTCTTTTTTTCTTAGCCTGGCTAGAGGCTTATTGATTTCATTGATCTTTTCAAAGAATCACTTTTGTTTAAAATTGTTGTTTTTTTCTATTGATTTCCTCTTTTCAACTTCATTGATCTATGCTTTGATTTTTATTACACTTTTCTTCTGGTTACTTTGAATTTAGTTTGCTCTTCTTTCTCTAGTTTCCTAAAATGGAAGCTCAGGGAATTGATTTCAGATTTATCTTTTATAATATATGCATTCAGTACTATAAATTTCCATCTAAGCCCTACTTTCACTGAATCCCACAAAATTTAGGAATTTTCCTTTTCATTTTCACTTATTTTAAAGTATTTTTAATTTCTTGTGAGATGTATACTTTACCCATGTGTTATTTAGAAGTGTGTTGTATAATCTCCAAGTATTCAAGGATTTTCCAGATATCTTTCCATTATTGGTTTAATTTTATTTTGGTCTGAGAGTGAACAATGAACGATTTATATTCTTTTATATTCATTATGGTGTGTTTCATGGCCCAGAATGTGAACTATCTTGGTGAATGTTCCATATTAACTTGAGAAGAATGTATATTCTGCTTTATTGGATGAAGTAATTGATTATGTCACTTATATCCAATCGATGGATGGTGCTCTTGTATTGAATTATGTCCTTACTGATTTTTTGCCAGCTGGATCAGTCCATTTCTGACAGATGAGTGTTGGAGTCTCTGATTCTAATAGTGGATTTATCTATTCTCGTTTCATCAATAGTTGCCTCCCATTTGTGATGCTCTGTTGTTAGGTGCATAAACATTCAGAACTATGATGTATTCTTATAGAATTGACCCTTTTAGTATTATGTAATGCCCATCTTTACCACTGGTAACTTTCCTTACTCCAAAGTCTGCTCTGTCTGAAATTAACATACCTACTCCAGATTTCTTTTGATAAGTATTATCATGATATATCTTTCTCCATCCATTTACTTTTACTCTATGTGCCTTTAAAGCCATATAGATTTAAAGTGGATTTCTTTTAGACAATGTATAGCTGGGTTCTTTGATCCACTCTGACAATCTGTCTTTTAATTTGTGCATTTAGACTAATGACATCCAAAATGATTATTGATACAGTTGGACTAATATCTGCCATTATATTTGTTAGTTTTTTCTCTTCATTGTCCTTGTTCCTTGTTCCTATTTTTATCTTCCACTCTTTTTCTGCCTTTTGTAGTTTTAATTGAGCATGTCATATGAGTCTATTTTCTCTCCTTTCTTAGCATGTCAGTCATACTTCTTCTTTTACTTTTTCTAGTGGTTGCCTTAGAGTTTGCAATATACATTTACAACTACTTCAAGTCCACTTTCAAATAACACTGTACTCCTTCATGTGTAGTGCAAGTATCTTATAAAAATAATCCTAATTTCTCTCTCTTGTCCCTTGTATCATTGCTGACAATTATTACACTTATACATAAATATACCAAACTATGTATACATATACATGTGTACATACTTATTGAACACATTGCTGCTATTATTTTTTTGAACAAACTATTATCTGTTAGATTAATTAAGAATAAAAAAAATAAAAGTTTTATTTTACCTTCAATTATTCCTTCTCCAATGCTCTTCTTTTCTTTATGTAGGTCAGAGTTTCTGACCTATATCATTTTGCTACTCTCTAAAGAATTTCTTTTAACATTTCTTGTAGATAAATCAATGGAACAGACTAGAGATCCCAGAATTAAACCGATGCACCTATGGTCAATTAACCTATGACCCAGGAGGCAAGAATATATAATGGAGAAAAGAGTCTCTTCAACAAGTGGTGCTGGGAAAACTGGACAGCTACATGCAAAACAATGAGATTAGAATATTCCCTCACACCATATTCAAAAATAAATTCAAAATGGTTAAAAGACCTAAATATAAGACCTGAAACCATAAAACTAGAAGAGAACATAGGCAGAACACTCTTTGACATAAATCGTAGCAATGTTTTATTGGATCAGTCTCCTAAGGCAAAAGAAATGAAAGCAAAATTAAGCAAATGGGACCTAATTAAAGTTAATATGTTTTGCACAGCAAAGGAAACCATCAAAATGAAAAGACAACCTATGGAATGGGAAAAAATATTTGCAAATGATGTGACTGACAGGGGTTAATATCCCAAATATATAAACAGCTCATACAACTCAATACCCAAGAAAACAAACAACCCAATCAGAACATGGGCAGAAGACCTGAATAGACATTTCTCCAAAGAAGACACACAGATGGCTCACAGGCACATGAAAAGATGCTCAACATCACTAATTATTAGAGAAATGCAAATCAAAATCACAGTAAGATACCACCTCAGACCTGTCAGAATGGCTATCATCAAAAGTCTACAAATAATAAATGTTGGAGAGGATGTGGAGAAAAGGGAACCCTCATACACTGTTGGTGGGAATGTAAATTGGTGCAGCCACTATGGAAAACAGTGTGGAGTTCCCTTAAAAAGGTAAAAATAAAGCTTACCGTATTATCCAGCAATTCCACTCCTGGGTATATATCTGGGGAAAATGAAAACACTAGTTAGAAAAGATACATGCACCTCAGTGTTCATAGCAGCACTATTCACAATAGCCAAAACATAGAAGCAACCCAAGTGCCCATCAACAAATGATTGGATTAAGAAGATGTGATTATATATAATATTACTCAGCCATATAAAAGAATGAAATTCTGCCATTTGCAGCAATGTGGATGGACCAAGAGAATACTATGCTAAGTGAAAAGTACTTACTGTATAACATCACTTGAATGTGGAATCTAAAAATAATACAAGTGAATGTATATGCAAAACAGAAACAGATGTAGGAAATAAACTTGTGGTTACCAAAGGGGAGAGGGTAAGGGAGAGGGAAAAATAAAGGGTATAGGATTAACAGATACAAACTATTACGTATAAAATAGATAAGCAGCAAGTATATATGGTATAGCACAGGGAATTATATCCATTCATCTTATAATAACCTATAATGAAGTATAATCTGCAAGAATGCGGAATCACTGTGCCATACACATGAAACTAACAGAATATTGTAAATCAACTATACTTCAATTAAAAAAAAAATTTCTTGTAAGGAGGCCTGATGGCAATAAATTCCTTCAGTTTTTGTTTGTCTGAAAAAGTATTTTGCAAAGGATAATTTTGCAGGGTACAAAATTCTAGGTTAGTGATTTTTTTTCTCTCAACATTTTAAATATTTCACTCCACCTTCTTGCTTGCATGGCTTTCTGAGGAGAAGTTGTATGTAATTTTTATCTTTGCTTCTCCGTAAGTAAGCTGTTTTTCCTATGGTTTCTTTCAAGATTTTTTTTCTTTAACTGTGATTGTTTGACTATGATATGCCTAGATATATACATACATTTATCTTGCTTGATGTTCTCTAATATGTGGTTTAGTGTCTGATATTAATCTGGGGAAATTCTCAGTCATTGTTTCTTCAAATATTTCTTCATTTCCTTTCTCTCTTTCTTCTCCTTTTGGTATTCCCATTATGCACATGTTTTATCTTTTGTAGTTGTCCCACAGGTTTTGGATATTCTATTCCATTTTTTTCTGTCTTTTTCCTCTTGCTTTTTCTGTTTTAGAGGTTTCCTTTTATATAATCTCAATCTCAGAGTTTCTTTCCTCAGTCCATTAAGGGCATTCTTCATTTCTGTTATATTTGTTATTGATTTCTAGCATTTCTGTTTGATTTTTCCTTAGGATTTCCATCTTTCTGCTTACATTGCCCATCTGTTCTTGCATGCTGTCTACTTTATACATTAGTGTCCTCAGCGCATTAATCATAGTCATTTTGAATTCCTGATCTGATAATTCCAACATCTTTGCCAAATCTGTGTCTGATTCTGATGCTTATTCTGTCACTTCAAGCTCTGTTTTTTGCTTTTTAGTATGCCTTACATTTTTTCTTGGCAGCCAGACATGATGTACTGGATAAAAAGGACTGTGGTAAATGAGCCTTTAGTAATGTGATGGTGAGGTGTAGGGGTAAGGCAAGCACTCAGGAATCCTATGAGTAGGTCTCAGTCCATTAGTGATCCTTTGCCTCTGGACTGGGACTTCACAAGTGCTTCTCCCTTTCCCCTGCCTTAGGTGAGACCGAATGGCTAGAGTGAACTAGAGTTGGATATTTCCCTTCTTGCATATGTTAAAAGCTAGAGGGGCTGTAGTTTGGTGTTTCCTATCTCCCATGTGGAATGCTATAGGAGTTGGGTTTTCCCTTCCCCCAGTCAGTTAGGCTTTGATAAATATCCAGTAGTTTAGTCTCTGGTAAAATAGTTTTTCTTGAGGGCAAGCCTTGTATGAACAGACTATTCTGGCATATTTCAAAATGGTTCCTTTTCCCCTTTCCCTGCTAGAAGCATGAGGGATTTTTTTCCTATGTTCACTGTGAGAACCTGGTCCAGCTTCTGGTGGTAAAACTCACAAAAGTGTGGGGATCCCCTGTGGCTGGGTCTCCCAGGAGTTTTTAACTCTCAGGCTCTTCCACTTTGAGCTCTCCAGGAATTCTTCAATTACAGTTCAGGTTTTCTTACCCTGGTACTGACTCCCATGGAGGTTTCTGCTTATGGATTTCTGCTCCAGTAAGTTGTGATTCTCTGTATTCTCTTGTCTCTCTCTCTAATTTGGGGAGTGATGGCTTGCCTTGTGACCTCACTTTTTTGACAGATCTGAGAAGAGTTGTTGACTTTCAGCTTGCTCAGGTTTTTACTTGTCAGGATGGAGTGATGACTTCCAAGCAACTTACATGCTAGACTGGAATCCAGAAGTCCTAAGTTTTTTCTTTTATTTTCTTTAGTAAAATTTAAAAGGCTCATTCCAAAATAAGTCATCATATTTTTTAAATGACATTCCAACAAGCCCCTTACTCTAAAACTTCTCAAGTATTTTTTTTTTTTTTTTTTTTTTGGCTGCACTGGGTCTTCGTTGCTACACGTGGGCTTTCTCTAGTTGTGGCAAGCGGGGGCTACTCTTCATTGCAGTGCACAGGCTTCTCATTGCAGTGGCTTCTCATTGTGGAGCATGGGCTCTAGGCGTGCGGGCTTCAGTAGTTGCAGCACGCAGGCTCAGTGGTTGTGGGACAGAGGCTCAGTAGTTGCAGCACACAGGCCCTAGAGCACGCAGGCTTCAGTAGTTGTGGCACGCAGGCTCTAAAGTGCAGGCTAAGTATTTGTGGCGCATGGGCTTAGTTACTCCACAGCATGCGGGATCTTCCTGGACCAGGGATTGAACCCTTGTCCCCTGCATTGGCAGGCAGATTCTTAACCACTGCACCCAGGGAAGTCCCAAACTTCTCATGTATTGATACCTACAGTGCACAGGAATAGGACCAATGACATGAAAGAGTGGAATAGAATTCTCTTGACTAGGTTGTGGTCTTGATTCTAACTCTAATTTAGTGTATAATCCTGGACAAGTCAATGCACACTTCCACATTTTGGGGTCTCGTTCACCTTTAACTCAACAATATAGCAAATATTTACTAAGCATTCACTCTATGTTAAGCACTAGACTAGGCAAACAAGGTAGACATAATCCCTGCCCTTGGAGCTTTAAGTATAGTCAAGAAGGCAAACAATAACCAAGAAATGGCAATTCAATAAGCATTCAAGTAGGAGTATAGTATAAGGTGCTGCAGGAGCACATGGCAAGGGGATCTAGCCTATAGTCAGGTTTCCTTGAAGGATTAACCAGGTAATCTGTAAGATTCCCTGTAAAGAAAAAAATGCAATGGGAATTCCCTGGCATTTCAGTGGTTAGGACTCTGTGCTTTCATCGCCGTGGGCCCAGGTTGGATCCCTGGTCAGGGAGCCAAGATCCTGCAAGCCGCATGGCCAAAAAAAAGAAAAAGAAAGAAAAGTGCTTTAAAGTATACAAGATTTTTCTGACTTTAATCTAGTAGAATGGACCAGATCAACTGATTTTCCACAAGGGTGCCAAGACTTGTGGAACACAGGAAAGAATAGTGTTTTCATCAAACATCATTGGATACAATGGATACAAACAACTGGATAGCCTGCATGCAAGAGAATGAAGTTGAACTCTTTCCTCACACTATACACAAAAATTAACTAAAAGTTGATTATAGACGTGTATGTAAGAGCTTAAAATATAAAACATAAGAGTCAATATTCATGACCTTGAGTCAGGCAAGGACTTCTTAAATACTGCACCAAAAGCACAGCAACAAAAATAAATATATAAATTATTAGACTTTTAAATAAACTGAAATTTTTATGCTGCAAAAATACTTCAAAAAAGTGAAATGGCAACCCACAAAATGGAAAAAATATATTTGCAAATCACATACCTGGTAAGGGACTTGTATCCAGAATATATAAAGAACTCTTACAAATGAAAAATAAAAAGACAAATAACCTACTTTCTTAAGTGAGGAAAGGATCTGAATGCACATTTTCTAAAAAGGATACAGAAATGATCAATAATAACATGAAAAGATGCTCAAAATCGTTCACCATTATGGAAATGCAAAACAAAACCATAATGAGATATCACTTCACACACACTAGAAGGACCACAATAAAAAAGACAGCCAATAACATATGTTGGCTAGGATGTGCAGGAATTAGAACACTCATACAGTGCTGGTGATAATGTAAAATTGTGCAGCTATTTTGGAAAATAGTCTGGCAGTTCCTCAAAATGTTAAATGTAGATGTACCATGCCTAGGATAAATGAAAACATATGCCCACATAAAAACTTGTACATGAGTGTTCATAGCAACATTATTCATAGTAGCCCACAGAACAACCCAAATATCCCTTTAACTGCTGAAAGGGTAAATAAATGTGGTATATTCACCAATGGAATATTATTTGGCAATAAAAAAGGGAATGAAATATTGTTACATGCTATGACATGAGTGAACTTTAAAAACGTTGAATAAAAGAAGTCAGTTACAAGAGACCACATATTGTATGATCCCATTTATATAAAATGTTCCAAACAGGTAAATCTATGGAGACAGAAAGTAGACTAGTAGTTCCCTGGGACTGGGCAGGGGACAGGAATGGGAAATAACTGCTAATGGGTACAGAGGGGATTTTTTGAGGTGATGGAAGTATTCTAAAATTGATTATGATGTTGTTTGCACAACTCAGTAAATATACTTAAAAGGCATTGAGTGGTACACTCCAAGTGAGTATATTGTATAGCATGTGCATAATGTCTCTATAAACCTCTTTTCTAAAAGACAGAAAGATATTTTACATCACAACACAGCCTCTCTCTCTCTCTCTCTCTCGCTCTTTATTTCTCTCTCTTTCTCTGACTCATACAAACAATATAAAAATCTTTATAAAGCAACATTTTTCTTTTATATCTCTCTATTATTTTCTATTCTTTTATTCTATCTTACAAAAAAATTATCTTGACCTGTGTTCTGGTTATCTTCTGCTGCATAACAAAACACATCAAAACTTAGGGCTTAAAAATAACATTATCTCAAGGGGTTCTATAGGTTGAATGGGCTCCACTGAGTGGTTCCTACTGGGTGGGGGGTTTATACAATTGCAGTCAGGCAACCGACAGTAGGCTAGAGCTACAGACTTCTGACGTTCAGCTGTGCTGGACTCACTCATATGGCTGGCAGTAATGCTGGCTGTTAGCTGGAAGCTCAGCTCTGATTGTCGAGTAAGCAGCTACACTTGTCTTCTTCATGTAGTATGGTTTCTCATGGGTCAGCACCTGGGTTCTTAGAGAGAGTACCCCAAGAATGAGCATTCCAAGAGACCTGAGTGGAAACTGCAAAGTTGCTTATGACCTAGCCTCCCAAGTCCCAGAATGGCTCTTCTGATGCCTTCTATTAGTCAACCCAGATCCAAAAGGAGGAGATGCAGACTCTTTTTCTTAGTGATAGCAGAGTCAGAGAATTTGTGACCATATTTAATCAATCACAATCCATTAGATTGATTTTACCACTCTCTAATGGTTCACAACCTGTAGTTTGAAAAAATATTGCTCTAATCTAATGAGGTAATATCCCTTCCAGTACTAACATTTCTTGAACCTACGAATTCATTAGATCTCATGTCAGGTTATAGAGGCTACTAATTTCTTCCACTTGAAAATAGGCAAGGGGGAAAGCAAGAGTACAAAGCAAAAGGTATGGCAAGGTCTGATGTCTCTGGTGAGGTTTCTGTCTAGAAGGACTTCACAGGGTCTATTCTCCAGCCTCCCATTTCTCCTATTTGAGTCCAGGTAAATTTAGTGTAAATATCAATAATTTACTAACAGACCACACCCACTGTGATGGGCATGTGTGAAAGTTAGCAGTGACCAACCTTGGCAGTACTGCAGGTGTGGTAGAATTGAGTTTACAGATCAATGCAGCTATGAGATTAGGAGATTTACAGAGAGAGGCCCACATTTTTTAATATTGTCCCTGGACTTAGATGGCTGTGGAAATGACATTCTTAGTAAAATGTGCTTATTGAAAAGAAGCATTTCTTACACTCCCTGTGCCATCGTATCAATGTGTATATTATCTTAATTTTCAGAGTAGTCTTTTTCTATTAAAATCTGAGTACTTTCTATGAACAGATGTTTCCTATTCCCTTGGCTTATCAACGCAAGACTAAATAGAAGGCAACAGGGTCATTAGGGAAAATAAAAGGGTAGGCACGAACAGTGTGAATTTATGAACCAACTGGAATTTTGCTGAGCCAAAATCTCTGGGGAAAGAAAGGAGAAAAATGTTCTCTGTCTGTGATTTTATTCTATTGGGTGTTATAAGCTGTTCCTAAATGGACAGTCAGACTCCTAAATGACCATGTAATTCCCCATGTCTGCATGGCACGAAGAAGAAGAGTATAAATATGCAAAAGCTGTTCTATTTCATGGTTGCATGGATACCAAGCAGATGGGTAGATGAACATGAAGCTGTTCTTTACAAGCAGAGAGGACCTCTGTCAATCCAGGCTGCATCCATCTGCCTATACAATTACAGCCCTGCTTTATCCAAGAGAGACAGAGTGGAAGAGAGAGAGAGATTGAGAGAATGTATTACTAAGAGAGAAAGCTGTTTGGGTTTTAGGATCTAATTAATATTAAAATAATAAAATAGCTCTCAATTATATAAAAGTTGGGATATGAACTCCTGTGGATGCACCTTGGAGACTGAAGATCTTTGGATAAGGTATTTAAGTGGCCTGTTTAATAATCCCAACACTACTTACTAGCAAGCTATTTAAGCTCTCAAAGACTCCATTTTCTTATCTATAACACGAGGGATGACATTGATAGGACCACTTAGGGTTTTTGTGAGGGTTAACTGAAACAATGTTTGCAAAGCTTTTTGCACCAAATCTGGCACATAATAAATATTCAATAATTATAAAAATAATATGAGTAACTTTATTATGATTGTTGTCTTCACAACTACCTGCTCTTCCTGGGAAAGAATTTCCATCCCTTTTTACTCCTTCTTTCCCCTCCAGTTTTTTACAAGCATTGTGTGCTCTTCATTGCTCTTTGCTTTTTAATCATTAAAAATGCATGTTTCTTCCATGAAATCTCACTGTTGCCTGGTAGACTCAAAAAGAAAACTCAGATGGCCAAGGAGACAGAAGCCTGCCTTCTCACTCTTCTCTCCTCCAATCTATTAGAAATGGTGTGGCCTCAAAAGTCCTTTGGCCATTTCCTTTTTTTGAATAGTTTTATTTCAGTTATTTAAATAACTAAGACTTGGTGATATCTAATTATGTGGTATTACATGCTTTCAGAATTTAAGATAACTTAGAGCTCAAATGACTCATACCTCCACCATCTCCCTCTCATCCATCACCTGTTCCCGGTCCAGCCCCCCAGCTTCCATGCAGAATTCCCTTCTGCAGAACTTCTGACAGATGGTATCCAGCTTTTGTCTGAATGTCTCTTTGCCTTGTGAGCCAGGCCAGTTTTCTTCAGACAGTTGTAATAGTTACACATTTCTTTTTTTGTTTGTTTGTTTTTTTTTTAATAAATTTATTTATTTATTTATGGCTGTGTTGGGTCTTCGTTTCTGTGCGAGGGCTTTCTCTAGTTGCGGCGAGCAGGGGCCACTCTTCATCGCGGTGCGCGGGCCTCTCACTATCGCGGCCTCTCTTGTTGCGGAGCACAGGCTCCAGATGCGCAGGCTCAGTAGTTGTGGCTCACGGGCCCAGTTGCTCCGCGGCATGTGGGATCCTCCAAGACTAGGGCTCGAACCCGTGTCACCTGCATTGGCAGGCGGATTCTCAACCACTGCACCACCAGGGAAGCCCCTACACATTTCTTTTTTAAGCTGACCCCAAATCTGACTCCTACCCAATGGTCTTCTTTCTGACATCTGGAGTATGAGAGAATAAATGCTAGCCTTTCAAATATTTGAAAACCTTAATTCTGTCTTCTGTTAATTCACCTCAAGCAATACCATGCTCTGATCCTTCCTTTTACATAGTGAAATAATTCTCCAGCATTTTCCTGTCCTATCTCCCTTCTCCTAAATGCCATTTAACTTTCGCTACATGTTATTTAAACATGGCACCTAAGGTTTCAGGCAGCATTCTATTATGGCTCAACCAGAGAACAGCAGTGTGGGGCTACATCTTCCTGAGGAAACACTGTACTTATCTTCACTCAAACCCAAAGGGCTTTCAGAGTTGAGGCAGCTACTTCATTTGTTTGTATACATTAGTATACAGGCCTCCAGGTTCCCAAATATGACCTGCTTCAGGTCAGGTGAACCTCACTTATCCTGAATTTAAGTATGTCTGTTCGCAGAGATGCCCATCTAAGCTTTCACAGAACAATTAAAAATTTTTATGTAACTAAGTCTTCATCATTTCTTGCTTGGAGGCTTACAACACCCTCCTAATCATTTTCCCTTCTTTCATTTGTTGATCCTCTCCTAACTCATGCTCTACAATTCTGTCAAAGTTTTCTCTTTTTAATGTATAAGTCTTATTATGGCATTGTATCAGTTAAATTCTCCTTTTACTCCCCATGGCCTGAACCCATGAATGTTCGATGGATGGACTCCAGGAGAAAGTTTGTGACCATCTTGAAGATATATGTGCAGAATGTTGTGTGGGAAGAAAACCCCATAGCTTTCAACAGGTTAAGTCTAAGAACTTATAAAATAAAATCCAAATAATTTATGGCTGGAACAACTGAGGGGGAGTTGGAACCTGTTTTTAAAAAAAATCAGGGGAAGAGGATCCCAGGAAAAGCATTGATTAAAAATCTTTACACTGAATTCTTTCTGACAGTTAGGCCCTAAATCTGCTAAGCCTGGTCATTTTTATCAGCTTCTCCTCTTATCATGGTCCAGAACCTCACTACCTTTCCAGTATCATCCTCTTCTCCTTCACAATGGACCCTTGTTACACCCACATTGATCTTAAAAATGCCTATCCCTTCAAGATTCTACCAGAGGTCACCTCCTCTGTGAGTCAGAGCATTGATTGTAGATAGTTGATGGCATGTGACCTTGGGACCCAGAAAGACTTCAGTTTCTTGCTCTATCTACCACTTCCTAGCTTTGGAGACACACAAACATTTTTTGACCTCTTAAATCTTTAATTTCCTCATCTTAAAAATGGAGACTATGTAATACCTCATGAGGTGGTCATAAGGGTTAAATGACATAACATGTGTACAATGGATAACTGTCAGGCTTTCTGGTTACCCAGCCTGTTTGGAATATTCTTGCTACATATGGAAAGCATCTAGGCTTATGAGTCCTGTCTACTCAAGGCAAAAACCCAGAACTCTCCAGCTTTGTTACAGCTAAGAGGATGGCATGTGACCTGGGCTCCACCAACCACAAGTACTCACCAACCCAAGGCCCCAATCCCAAAGAGGGAGGCCGTGCGTTACAATCATTGTTCTGAGTGTGCTGGGTGCAGAGACATGGAACTTCAGGGTCTGGGTAGTAGCAAGTTTGAGTCCTGATGCAGCAGGACCAACCATGGTGATGTGATTGCTCTACTTCTCATTGGAGCCCGTAGCACATCAAGGTTTCATATATTGTTCCCACGAACTGTCTCGAGCCTGGTTCTCCAGGCTAACAACTATACATCTTTCAAATAAAACTCCTTTTCTGAGTAATCAGCCAGAGTTGGTCTCTGTTGCTTGCAACAGTGACTCCTGACTCATATTCCTGACTCAAAGTAAAGCACTTAGAATGGTGCTTACCATAAAGTAAGTGGACATAAAGCTTCTTCCGTGATGTTGCCCCGAGGCCAGTCATTCTTCAATATTACTGCCACATCTGCAGTGGATGTATGTCACTGTGGAACTGTGATTATTTGCACTCATGCTTGTTCTTCCCTGAACTAAGTGTCTCTGAAGGCAGAAACCCTGTATTATTCACTTTACACGCTCAGGGCCCAGCAGAGGTCCCAGAGAGTCATGAGTGTTCAATAAATATTTGTAACTGAGTGCACTGCTCAACCAACAGTGACTCTCCCTAACTGTATTTCACCCAGCCTGCAGTCCATTATTTTTGTAATAAAATACCATGAGAAATTTTGTCAATCATTGAATTGAAATAAGATGGTAGAACCACAGCATTTCCACTAACTTACATATCAAAAAAAACAAAATGAAGTGTGTTTGGCAAGACATACTTTAAACACACACACATTTTTTTTCTCAACATAAAAACCATATGCCTATCTTGCTAAAAGCTTGAGAAACTCAGAAAAGCATAAAGATAAAACTAAAGTTAGTC
This sequence comes from Balaenoptera borealis, assembly GCF_965194805.1. Lineage (NCBI taxonomy): Eukaryota > Metazoa > Chordata > Mammalia > Artiodactyla > Balaenopteridae > Balaenoptera > Balaenoptera borealis. The sequence continues at coordinate 91,310,038 of NC_138868.1, read as the reverse complement.
ATAATCTTACTATCCAGATATCAAAGCTATTTTCATTTTCATGAAAACATTTGTAATTCATTTATTATTTCTTTTCTTTTTTCCAGATATATTTCACATAGCTGAGATTATAAAATATATTACAACTTTGTATTCTATACTTTAAAACTTTTCTCATACCTCCAAATATTCTTTGCAAATATCATAAGATACCATTGTATAGATAATAGTAACTTGTTTAATGGAGTGAGTTTCAAACTGTGCTCTCAAAGTCATAGGGTTCTTCCAAAGTGTCTCTGAAAATCCACTGCAAAGAGCCAAAAAGAGGTGGGATAGGTAGACACCATCCCCAGAACAGATCTGCTATTATGTGTCTTGATTACTGAGGTTCTAAGTAAGATTTTGTTTGATTAAAAAAACTTCCGTTAGATTTTCTCAAAAGTCTAAAAATCATTAATTTAACATTCCTGTATTACTTGACATTTAGGCTATTTTTAGGGTTTTGATAATACAAATAATCCTGGAGTCAATTTATTTTACTTAAAGTTTTATCTACATTTTTGAGAATTTCCTTAACATAGAGTCCTAAAATTAAGATTAATGGAGCAAAGTATGGAAATCTTAAGGTTCATAGTATATATTTACAATTTGCTTTTCACACAGTTATATGATTCATGTTCCTGCCAACAGTGAACCAACACCAAATTCTTTCTAGCACTATTGTAGTATTTTTCAATCTTTTGCCATGAAAAGATTTTAATCATTGCTATGAAAAAACCTTTAATCATTTTAATTAGCATTTATTTGATTGCTAATCAACGAATATTTTTTCTTTTTTTTAAATTTTTTTAAACATCTTTAACTTGAATATTTTTATAACTTTATTACTCATTTGTATTTCATCTTCTGTGAATGCATTTCTTCTACATGACCTTTCACAACTCATCTGTTGAGTCTCAGAGTTTTCTTATTTATTTATTTGATTTTATGTAGAAAGTCAGAATTACCCTTTGTCGCAAAGTTGTGCCAAATATGTTTCCCATTTACACAGGTGCCTTTAGTAAATAAACTTTATTAAGGTACAATTTTCATACAACAAAATGCACTGACTTTGAGGGCATAATTTGATGAGTTTTGAAAAATATACACAACAGTATAATCAATAAAGATAAAATATTTACATCACCCCAAAAGTTATCTCTGCTGCAAAATCCCCCTTCATCCCCATATTCAGGAAAATTTTTTACCTGCTTTCTGTCATTATTGACTCTATGGAATTATATAACATGTGCTTTTCTGTGTCTGGCTTCTGATACTCAGCATAATATTTTTGATATTCATCCATGTTGTTGCATGTTTTGATATTGCATCCATGTTGCATGTTGTGTTTATCACTCATGTTTTCATTGTTGAGTAGTATCACATTGTGCAAATATACCAAAATATATCCATTTGCCTGTTTGATGATATTTTTAATTTTAGTCATTCTAATATGTATAGTGGCATCAGATTACAGTTTTAATTCACACTTCCCTGATGACTAATAATGTTGAATTCCTTTTCATGTGCATAATCACCATTTGTATATTTTCTTTTATGAAGTATCTGTCCAAATCTTTTGCCTGTTTTTATTGATTATTTTTCCTTACTAGGATGTAAGTCTTCTTTATGCATTCTGTATACAAGTCCTTTATCAGCTATATTGCAAATATTTTCTTCCTATCTGTGGCTTGACTTTTTGTTTTCTTAAAGTTGTCTTTCAAATAACAGAAGTTTTTCATTTTTGTAAACTCTAATTTTCTATTTTTTCCTTTTATGGTTTATGCATATTGTGTCCTCTATAAGAAACCTACAACTACTCCAAGGTGTGAAGAATTTCTCTTATGTTTTTGGGGGGAAGTCCTATAGTATTAGTTTTCATATTTAACTCTATGATTCGTTTTGAGTTAATTTATGGTGAATGGAAAGAGATAAGAGTCAGGGTTCATTTTTTATGAAGATAAACAATTGTTCCAGCAAGATTTTTTATAAGGCTATATTTTGCTTATGGAATTACCATGACACTTTTACAGAAAATCAAATAACCATATATGGATGGGTGTATTTCTGAGCTCACTATTCTGTCCATTGACCTATATGTTAATACTTAGACAAAACCACACTGCCTTGATTACTGCAGCTTCAGTTAAGTTGGAAGTCTTCCAACTTTGCTATTCTTTGTTAAAAATTTTTAAATGCTCGGGCCCTCTGCATTTCCATATAAATATGGGAATCAATTTGTCCATTTCTACCAAAAAAAAGTCAACTGCAATTTTTATTGGAATTGAATTGTATGTAAGGATTAATTTGTGGAGAATTTATATTTCAACAATACTGAAGCTTCCAATCCATAAACATGGCATCTCTCTATACTGACCTCATAAAAATGAACTATGAACTATCTCTACCAATTTTTCATCTGAAAGAATTCACATAAGATTGGTATTTTTCATTCCATAAATATTTGGTAGACTTGACCAGTGAAACCACGTTGACTGGACATTTTTTTGTGGGAAGATTTTTAAGTATAAATTCAATTTTTAAAGTAGATATAAAAGCTATTAAGGTTTTATCTTCTTCTTGAGTCCTTTTTGTTAATTTGTGTCTTTCAAGGAGTTTTCCATTTTACCTAAGTTGACGAATTTATTGTCATAAATTTATTCATAATATTGTCTTACTATTATTTTAATATCTTTAAAATCCATAGTGATATCTCCCCTTTTGTTTCTTATATTGATAATTTGTGACTTTCTCCTTTTTTTCTTTTGTTTTTTTTGGCTGCACCACGTGGCATGCAGGATCCTAGTTCCCCGACCAGGGATCCAACTCGGGCCCACCACGCAGTGAAAATGCGAAGTCCTAACCACTGGACTACCAGGAAAGTCCCTCCTCTTTTAATTTTAACCAGAAAAGCTACAGATTTATCAATTTTATTGATTTTTCTCTATTGCCTATCTTTATTGTCTCTGGTAATATTCCTTCTTCTGGAGTCTACTTTGTCTGATATTAATATAGCCACTCCTAGTTTCTTTTTATTAGTTTTTTGCATGGTGTATTTTTTTTCAATTCTTTTACTTGTATAGTATCCTTATCTTCATATTTAAAATATGCTTCTTGTAGAAAGCATAAATTTGGGTTTTCCTTTTTGTACAATCCGACATTCTCTGTCCTTTCATTGGCATGTCTTTATGAAGTCCAGTGTGGATCAAATTTTCTCCAAATAGAGTAGAACAAGGTATATTTATGAAGTCAAGAATATGGCTTGTTCTGGATTAACAATGTTTATCCAAAATGATGCATATTTTTATTTTCTTTTTTCACTGAAATATAGTTGATTTATAATATTGTGTTAGTTTCAGGTGTACAGCAAAGTGATTTAGTTATATTTTTTCAGATTATTTTGCATTATATGTTATTACAAGATATTGAATATAGTTCCCTATGCTATACAGTACATCATCTGTTGCTTATCTTTTTTATGTATAATAACTTGTATCTGCTATTCCACACTCCTAATTTACCCCTCCCTCACTCCTTTCCCCTTTGGTAACCATAAGTTAGTATTCTATGTCTGTGACTCTATTTCTATTTTGTACATAGATTCATTTGTATTATTTTTTAGATTGCACATATAAGTGATATAATATTTGTCTTCCTCTGTCTGACTTACTTCACTTAGTATGATACTCTCTAGGTCCATCCATGTTGCTGCAAATGATACTATTTCATTCTTTTTTATGGCTGAGTAATATTCCCTTGTGTGTGTGTGTGTGTGTGTGTGTGTGTGTGTGTGTGTGTATGTGTGTGTGTGTGTGTGTGTATACCACATCTTCTTTATCCATTCATCTGCCGATGGACATTTAGGTTGTTTCCATGTCTTGGCTATTGTAAATAGTGCTGCTATGAATATTGGGGTGCATGTATCTTTTCGAGTTAGAGTTTTCATCTTTTCCAAATATATACCCAGGAGTGGGATTGCTGGATCATACGGTAGCTCTATTTTTAGTTTTTTAAGGAACCTCCATACTGTTTTCCATAGTGGTTTCACCAATTTACATTCCCACCAACAGTGTAGGAGGGTTCCCTTTTCTCCACACCCTCCCCAGCACTTATTATTTGTAAACTTTTTGATGATGGTCATTCTGACTGGTGTGAGGTGATACTTCCTTGTGGTTTTGATTTGCATTTCTCTAATAATTAGTGATGTTTAAGGATGCATATTTTTTAATTGGCACATTGCATATAAGTGTTTACATAATTGCATTTCAATAAGTTTAGTATCTGCTAAAACATACATCACAAATTGTACATTCTATGAAATTACCAACCAGTTTTTTCCAACCCCAAAATTCATAGATTGTATACTACAACAAGTCTTTCTTCAGTAATTACAATAGCATTATTTTAAAATCAATAATCACACTTATAATTGTCTTTTCTATGAATTCTTCTGGTGTTTAGAAGCTTGGATAAATGATCTTCTATTCCAGCTTACAAACTTTGCCAGTATCATTTATGGAATAAACCATTTTTTTCACATTAATTTTCCATGACATCTTATTTATACATTAAAGTTTATTTCTGAGTTCTTTATGACATGGCAATGATATTTGTGTACAATTTTGTTTTGATATCATATTATTTCAATTATTATGGCTTTGTAATATCTTTTGATATCAAAAAAGAGAAGACTTTCTCATTAGTCTTTTTTTTAAACAAAATTGAATTTGGATATTTTTATCTTACTACTCCTCCAGAAGAAGCTTGAATTTCTATTTTTTTCCTGCATAGAAAAAAAAGTGTTATTGAGATTTTTATTAAAATAGCATTAAAATACTAAATAAGTTGCAAGAATTGATATCTCTTATATGTTGTGTTCCCATCCAGTGACATGGCATGTCTTTACAAATGTTCAAGTCATCTTTCATCTTTTATATCATTTATTAATGTTTTGTGTTTTACTCCTCTAGGTTCCAATTCATTTTTTATAAGCTTACACATATGTAGATTTTGTTTTGTTGCTATTGAAAAGGGCATTGTTTCCATTATAGTTTCCAGCCGTAACTTTCTGGCATGTAGAAAGGCTATTGGTTTTTATATATTTATTTTATATCATAAATATTTATAAATATTGTTCATTTTAAAACTTCTTTATGAATCTAAGTTTACTCATTCAATATCTATTGATCATCCCTTTGTGCCAGACACTGTGGGTTCTCACTCACATACTAATTCCTTCTCATTACTACATTTTTTTCCTGCACATTTGTAAACCATGTGTTTTTTGAAATGAGCTCTAAAATTTTCTACACAGTCAGGCACCAATTTTTCATTATGGCTCCTAACCTAGGTTCTCTCTCTCTCAGTTCTAACCTGCCTTTCTGGGACTATCCCATGACATTTTCTCTCACACATCCCCTGTTCCACCTGCTCAGAGAGGCATTGTAATTCTTTCATAACTTGATTATGCATTTTGCATGCCTGTGATGCTCTTTCCTATTTGATTACTGGGGAATTCTTATTTATTATTTAAAGAGTAATGCAAATGTCACTTCTTATCTTCAGCTATCCCTGACTACATGCTCAGGCAGAATTAATTTCTCATTTGTATTACCATAGCTGTATGTACATACCTCTATTATAATACAGGTCACATCATGTTACATTTATTTTTTCATGCCTCTGTCTCCTCTAAGAGGCTATGGCTTCCTTCTTCCTTACCTTTGTATGCTCAGTAGTCAATATATTTTTACAGAATAAATAAATTGGATAATTAATCAATTACTTTATTATTTTTGTGATTTAAATAAAAATTAGTGATTTTTGTTTCTGGAGCTTACCATTCTTTCCTAATAAGAATTGTGGCATTCTTCCATTTACATTCATTTGAGGCTACTGACAATCTCTATGATTTCTAAAAGATTATCACTCATAGTTCTGAGATCACGTCTAAAGTCTTTTCACTGGTATATAAAGTAGTGTGTCTAGAGCTAGCCCGGAGAGGAACCCACACACTTATGGTGACCTAATCTATGACAAAAGAGGCATGACTGTACAAGGGAGAAAACATAGTCTCTTTGGTAAGTGGTGCTGAGAAAACTGGACAGCTACATGTAAAAGAATGAAATTAGAACACTCCCTAACACCATACACAAAAATAAACTCAAAATGGATTAAAGACCTGAATGTAAGGCCAAACTCTGTAAAACTCTTAGAGGAGAACCTAGGCAGAACACTCTTTGACATAAATCTCAGCAAGATTTTTTTTTGACCCACCTCCTAGAGTAATGAAAATAAAAACAAAAATAAACAAATGGGACCTAATGAAACTTAAAAGCTTTTGCATAGCAAAGGAGACCATAAACAAGACAAAAAGACAACCCTCAGAATGGGAGAAAATATTTGCAAATGAAGAAACTGACAAAGGATTAATCTTTAAATTATTTTAGAGTTCTAAGTGTCTACTAATCTCCTGTCCCCATCTTTGACTTAAGTTTCTTGTTTATGATGGTGAATTTTCCCTTTTTTAATAGGAATACCATCTTACTTGTAAAACGGAAAATAAAGGAAGAGTTCAAATATATTAATTCACGTATTTATTCAGCCGATATTTATTCAGGTATAGCTCAAAAGAATTATAGTTTGGTTGAGGCAATAGATAGAAACACCACAGTAAAGGCAGACTGTGACAACAGCTAAGCCAGAGGTGTGGACGTGGTGCCATAAGAGAACAGAGAGTTTTCCAGCTGTGAAAACTGAGAAAGATTTCTTGGAGGAGACAGATTAAGCTTATGTTTGTAGGACGGGGAAAGATAGGAAGAAGAACACTCCAGGCAAAACAGCATAGCCTTTCTGAATTGCAAGTTAAAACTATAAAAGAAATCTGTCAACAAGGATTTTTGTTGATTAATTAGATAGTAGACCAATAACATTTCAGGAAAAAAAAATCGCCTTTATCCACCTGTTTGTCCATCATAAAATTCATCCTTGATATACCCCTTTCCTTTATCCTCAGTCTACACTCAATCATCTAGGCCTGTTCATTTAAATGACTGAACATCTCTCAAATCTGCCTATTTTTTACAATGCCCATGGCCACCACCCAAAACCACTTCTTTCTCCTGAACGCTGACACGGCCACCTCCCCAACCTCCCCACAGCCACTCTTGCTGCCTCCAAACCACTCCTGTACTGTAACCAGAGTTGTCTTTTATAACATGCAAACCGTGTTGTGCCTTGACTCTGGATACTTCAGTGGCTCCCCATTGCCCTTGACAGAAAGTTTCTATTCCAAGGGTTACAAAGCCCTTCACCATCCAGCCCCTATCTATGGTCAATGGGCCACCCACAGTGGGCCATTGTTTTTTCTTCTTTATATGCCTCTGTTTTGTTTTTGGTTTTGGTAAATTAACGTAATTTTTGAAAATAGGCTACTTGCTTGGGAGTCAGTGAGTAGTAGTGGGACGATCCCAAGATTTAGAGTCAGAACGTAGGTTTATGTCAAAATGCTGTCACTTAAAATGTGTGTGACCTTGGATAAGGTATTTAGCCTTTTTGACCTCGTTTTTTCCTCATCTGTAAAAAAGGGATAAAAACAATCCCTCATTAACCATAGAGTTGTGAAGATTAAATGAGATAATGTATGTGAAAAAAACATTTTGTAAACTATAACACATGATGTAAATGTTAATAATAATATCACCTGATACGGAACATCTACCATTAGGTAAATAAATAAATACTGTTTGGCCATTAAAGAGTCAGCATGAGCTAATACCTGGAAAAAGCTCAAGTTCTCATACAGAAAATAACTTTTTAAATAAATTACATTTAATATACAGTTTAAAAGGGGATTGGCAGTTCAAGACAATGGAAAAATTGAATCAAACTACTAAAGATTTAAGGAGTGACTAGCATGCAAGTTTGATCCTTTACTTCTAAAGAACCTGATATTATATTTTCTTTCTTAATATTTTCTGTTTTCTGACTTATTTGGAATATAGCACAATGTTACTGATACTTTAGAAATATTTCTAAATATTTTAATACTATTGTCAGTGTTTTTAGCAGATGGTTATTTTCCTTTAAATGAGCTATTTCAAAATATTTGCTGCATTCCTATGATTTAATAGTATTCATGACCAGTTTTTTTCTAAAGGACTATATCCCCAATTTAATAATGAAATCCAGTGAGGAAAAACGGGGTTTATTTAATGGAAATTAATTTTATGGCTTAAAAAGAAGACAGAAATGCAGTTACTTCATTAAACAAGAGACAAGTGTACTTGAAAACATTTTCTCCCATGTGACATGAATACCAAGCAGGTTGAATTGATGAAGCAGCATTTAGCTAACTGTGCTACTTTCCTCTTTTATTTTCTCTCTGCCTTCAGTTCAGGTAACAGTGGGAAGCTGGAACTTGACTGTTTTCATACACATTCCCCTTGCACAGCAGGCATTTTTCAACGACAGTGAAGGAGTTCCTCTACTGCCACCTAGTGCATTTTATAAAGGGATTCATGGTTTAGTCAGACGAGCTGGTTTATATTTAGTTCAAAGTGTGGGTGGAGGGAAATGAAGGGCAGGGAGGGCAGAAAGCTAAAACTTTTTGAGACAGTTTCTAAAATGTATTACATTAATTAGTAAGAGGTGCTGAATCACAGAAACATATTATGGGCTTATGAGCTAGATATTTCAGGGAAAGTTGCAGGAAATCAGGGAATCAGGTATGGGGGACAGAGCTCAACTAGATTAAGTTTGTGAAAGAAGATTGTCATAATGGTGAAGAGCTCAGCTGAAAGCAAAGGGGAGGGGATTTGAATGGCAGTTACACATCTGCAACGTCTCTTTCTCTGGAGACACTATGATATATTCCTTTTAGGACCTTCCCATTCTCCAGCAAAATTCTTGCATTTGCCAACAAGTAAGGCCCCTTTCCAAGGCCCCTCTCTTTTTTCCAGTCCTCCATTTCCTGTCTCACCACCTACTCTAAGAGCCCCTCTCAGACAAGTCTTATGCACTCAAGGCTCATTCCTTGCTAGCAGTTAGTGTCCCAACAATCTCTACTAAAAATGTTTTAAAAGATTACCTATCAACCCCCATCACCGGGATCTTTTGCCTTTTTATAGGAGACACTTGGATACTCTATAAAGACCCAACGGGGTTGTAGGTTCAAAAGATTGGTGAGGGAGATAGGGATTGACAACCTTTCATTTCTTAAATTTTTCCACATAAGCACGTAAAACATGCTGTCATTCACAACGTTGCTCAGTTAAGAAACCTGAGAGTCACCTTTGACATTTTCTTCTCCCTCATGCTTCCACCGCTCGCTCATCCAGCACGAAATACCAAACGCGCGCGCACACACACACACACACACACACACACACACGCATATCCAACTAACCTCTAAATATTGTGGATTCCAGCTTCTAAAAGTCTTTCAAATCCATCCACTTTTCTCTATTCCCACTTACATCACACTAGTATAAGTTACAATCATCATTCACCCAACTTATCTCCCCACATCCAGTATTCATCTGACAGCTAGAATAAGCTTTTTTTTACATTAAATTCAGTCATGATACAATCCTGCTTCATATTCTTGAATGATTTTCTTTTGGTTTTAAAATAAATTCCAGACATTTTAATGTGACCTAAAAGTCCCTGCATGATCTGGCCTCTGCCCAGCTCCCCAAATTGATCTATTGCCAGTCTCTTCCTTCTATTCCTGTATCAATGACATCAATCTTCTCTCATTTTCTCGAAAGGACCAAGCTTCTTATCACCTCAGGGCTTTTGAACATGCTGTTCCCTGTACCTATTCTTCATTCTCCTGGCACGCAGTACTTCTTTATTGTTGCACTAATTACAAATCACTTGTATAATTCATTATTTAATATCTACCTCTAAGCCCAAACTTTAAATTCTATGAAATCAGTACGAAGTCTATCTTATTTACTTTTTTAACCAGGCCAAAATAGGCAATTAATAAAAATCTGTTGAATAAATTAATGAATTAATTATTGCCTCCTATGATTTTTCGTTATTTTAAATATGCTTCCTGCTTGACAGCAAGTTCCTCAAAGATAATCAAATTTTTAATGAGACCTTATGTTGGATATGGTTGCAGAGATGACACAGACATGATCTTGCAACCCAGTAGATATAGAACATGGCAACAAAGTATCATACAACATGTAAAATGTCATAATGTGCAAAATGAACACATTTCCTTGGAAACACAGAGGAGGAAGGGCTTAAGTCAGTTTGGCTGAATCTGGGTAGATGTGTCAGAGAAGAGGAAATTCAAGTTGAAGTATTGAAGGACAAATAAGAGTTCATAAGTAGCAAATAGAGGAAGGGTGATCAATGGAATGAGGTCAGAGAAGTGAGAAAGAATGCAATGGTTTTAATGTAAGAAAAGAATGGGTTGTTACCTATTTCTCCACCAGAACCTCCATCACAGTTATTAAATGCATACAGTAGACATTTAATTAACACTTGTGATTTGACTTTTGAAGAATGATGAGAAATGTGGAAATAGCAATAAATATGGTATCTTGGTAAAGTCAGAATAAGAGACTAAATAAAACGAGTTTTCTTCCATTTTTAATATCAACAACATTGAAACAATTATATTTGATACTACTTCAAAAAAACTCTGATAAGAATGCCATTTCTGGGACTCCCACATGTTTGGTCAAATCAGCTTGCCTTTGAAACCTCTCTGAAAAAGGATTCTGAGTTTCAGGTGAAGGTTTACATGTGAAATTAAACCTAAATTTTCCCTCATAGAACAATATTCTCTAGGAATATCTTCAAGTCCAGAGGAATTTTTCCCCCAGAATTTCCTGTATTTCTGGCCTGAGAGAATGAGAGGGTGACATTCTTTTAGTTCCATGCTAACACTTTTAAACAAATCCTTAATCACTCTCCTTTGAAAGTCAAGAGGTGTTTACAACACCTTCTACTGATCCTTGGCATGCTTTTATCCAAGAATAATAAACATCAGCTTTCTCTGCTTTTAACTATGTTTTCCTGAATCAAAACATAAAATATAGATGTAATCAATTAATTGTACCTTAAGAAATCTTGCCCCATCCTAAATCTCTTCTGTTGCTTAGAATTAAGTTTCAGGAAGCCAATCCTTCACTGCTTCCTCAATTTTTGAAGAATTGAAAATGTTATCAAAAGTATATATATATCAAATACATTTCAAGAAGAAGAGAAATGTTTAATACTACATGTGAATTCTCAATTGTCTAAATGAGATATAAGGAAAATTACTGAATTGTTGCTTATGAAAAAAAATGGAAGAAGGAAGCATGTTTACAGAAAAGTTCTCTCTCAGGAGCAAATTATAGAAGTTTGATGCTTTGCTTATATAATGATTTTAAGTAATCAGAAAATAATAGGAAGCCTTAATTTTGGGCATCTTAGATAAATAACTTTTACTGTTTTCGTATTAAAACTCACTATACTTTTCTATCCAAAGTTTCCTATTTATATTAGTACAATTTATTATAGAAAGCATAGTATATTCTGTACTGAGAACTAGATTATCACATTAATGTTTTATTTATATCTATGTTTGAGAAGTATATTTCTGTGCCTTAGAACCCTAGGGTAAGGACTTCCCTGGTGGCGCAGTGGGTAGGACTCCGAGCTCCCAATGCAGGAGGCCCGGGTTCAATCCCTGGTTGGGGAACTGGAGCCCGCATGCATGCCACAACTAAGGAGCCCGCCTGCTGCAACTAAGACCTGATGCAACTAAGACCTGGCGCAAGCAAATAAATAAAATGTTAAAAAAAAAAAAAAAAAAAAAACCCTAGGGTGGTATTCATCATTCCTGCTCTGATACTGAAGAACACACCATTTCAACAGAAATGTGTCTTTTACATCATTGAATGGATCTCAAAGGAAAAGTTCGGAAAGGCTGGAGTCTCTAGGACTGAGGGAACAACTTAGCACAGAGATTGTCTTGAGTGTCATAGTCAGGGATTCTAGGTCCAGCTCCACCCCATCTGGCTATGGGACTTGAAGCAAGTCCCTGGAAAAATGGAGGCTAGACCTGGAAGGAGAGGATGGCTCCAAGGCTCCTGCTAGCCTCAAACTACCAGGTGATGCTTCCAGCATTTAGACTGAAAAATACTTACATATTCGAGATTCACAACTCAGCTGAAACCACTGACTAAAGTGAAGGAACACTTTAATGATTTAAGAAGCTATTAAGTTGCCATAAAAAAGTAATTTTGTTTCTTCCAAACCTCCAGATAATTATGGAGATTTTTCTGCTGAGTCTTATTTTAAAAAGGCATTATGCACATCAAGACTGACATAGCCATAAGGAATTGTAGAAGTTTTAATATCTATTGATATGGATAAGAAACTAAAATTTCCATATTTAAAACTGTCAGATGAGTTTTAAATGGATAACATAAAATTACTGTCACAAATGTTCAATATTTTATCATCTATATACAATTGTTTCTTGGTAGAGGAAAACTGAAATCTAATTTCTTAGGCTAAATGGCCATTTTTCCACTTTGTCTCCAAGCTTGCTACTAAGCATGTCCCCAATGCAAGGGAATTAAATTAAATTATTTCGTGTGCGTGTGTGTGTGAGAGAGAGAGAGAGAGAGAGAGAAGCAAAAAGGTAAGAAGATATTTCTGAATGGCATATTTTTAAAACAAATTTTTTTTCTCAGAAACTATACAAGGTTTTTTAATGACACATATAAGGAGGGTATTTGGAATGAGAAGCCCATTCCAAAACAAACTTTTGTTCAAAGACTTTTCAAAATCTTTTGTTCAAAGACAGTTGCATTTTTGGTGTATTTACAGTGTAACAGTTGGGAGTGCAAATATCAGGATTGATTTTAGTTTTTTCATCCAACAGTATGAGAAAAAAAATGAGAATTACAAAATCCTGCCTTAGCCTCTAAGGGCAAAAGAAAGAAGACAACTGGGACATTATGATGAAATGAAAGTTACAACCTTTTCAATTTCTGTTCAGAATGCAGTATTCTGTGAAAGGGATGCAGGACTTGGGGGAGGGGGACCATAGAGGTCATGTGTAAAACAAACCAGCTGCTACTTACCCTTTCTCTCTTACATTTTTTATTATCATTTTTTTTCCCAACAGATCTAAATACATATTAAGTCTAAATATTTCTTGATTGAGAGCTTGCTAAAAGTAATAAGTTGCCAAGTTTAATCAGCAATAACTAGTTTATCTAAATAGGTTCTAAATTGTACCCAGCTAGAGAGAAAAGTAGAGGTGGGTGGTAATTCTTGCAAGAGAGGCACAGGTAGGAAGGAAGAAAAGGAAGGAGGGAGGGAGGGAATGAGGGAGGAAGAAGGAAAAATATCTTTATCTAGTTTAGGAAAAATAAACCAAGGCAGCTTCTGCATTCTTAGGTTCAAAAAGGAGACAGGTAATAAGGGAAATAAGTGTTTATTAAATATCTATCATGTGCCAGATACTCTGCTAAATTGTTGGGATTTTTAAATTTAATCTGTAGCTATTTCTATCTTCTTCCTGATATAAGGGTACCTACAAAATAAATATCAGAGAATAAAAGGAAAATAATTCTTTAAGTTAATCACAGAGCAGACAAAAGTCTTACCACTCAGTGTGACTTAGACCTCAAAGCCATGTACAATTTCCCAGAGATTTTTGACACCAAAGTAAACTTTAGATGAGTGATAAAACATTAATTAATTAGTTAATTAATTAAGCTGTGAAGTTAAATAATACTAAGTACAGCATATACATTTTTCTTAAGGCATTTAATTCTTAAAAAGCTGACCTTTGCTAGTAACTTTCAATGTCTAATTATATTAATAGTGTTTTGAAAAATACAAAAAGTGGAAAAGAGTTTACCTCTTCTTTAATCAACCTACTAATCTGACAGTCTTCCATCACCTAGTGGTAGGATATATGAATTGCAAGGGAAACAACAAAGGAAAAGTTTGTTACAGAGACATTAAAATGTTGATAATGCTTACTTATCTGTGCATGGTAGGATATTAGGTAATTTAAGTTTATTTTATTTTGTTCACTGTGTTTTATATTAATTATATATTGCTTGGGTAAATAAAGAAGAAAAACATAAGAATTAAAAGAAAATGGTATAGAGAGCCAATGGAAAGAGAACAATGGCATCCAGTCTTATTCCTTCAGTGGCATAGGGTTTTAACAAAAGGCCTGAAAGAAACTGCAGAAATATCCCTGAAATTAAAAAAGGAGGGAAGGTTGAGTTCAGGAGAACAGGAAAGAAAAAAACACAGAAAGATAAACCCAAATGTTTCAAAAACTATTCTGTTACACTAACAAATGCACAGGAGCAAATATGTCTCCATGCGTTGATGGGCATGGAGGAGAAAGAAAGGAGCGACTGGACTATTTAAACCACTTCTTCTCATGAAAAATGAGAAATGAGGTTTGGTTTCCACTGGCCTAAGTGCACCAAATGTATCAGTGTTTTTGTTTCAGGGTATTTTAACTCCCTAACTTTGATAGTTCTTTTCACACCTTTATGTACAATAATTTCATTGATGGCATCATACTGGTCTCAGTTCCTGCTCGTATAGCTAGCCCCTTTTTATCACTTGGCTTTTTCACACACCATTTCATCTGGAACAATCTATTCTTCCATCTTCTCCAGTGTTTCCCCATGGCTAGCTCTCTGTGGATCTCCAGGTCTCTACTAATATATCACCTTCTCTGAGCTTTTGCTGATTACCCTAGTCCCCCATCTAAAGGAGCTGTAGTCACACCACTAAATGCCCTCCACTGCCCCCCAACTTTGGTCCTCTATCTCAGTCCCTGCATCATTGCCTTCAGAGATGTTAGTACAATTTGTAATGATTGTATTTATTTCTTTGTTCATCTGTTTTCTGTCTCCCTCATTAGAGTATGAAGTGTATGAGGGCAATAATATATCTGTCATTACAGTTGTGTTTCCAGTAGACATACGGTTGACACTCAACAAATATGTGGGAAATAAATGAATGGTCTTGTGGCAACCTAGTGCAGCACACAGAGCAGAATTATTATCCTCATTTCATAGGTAAGAAAATCTCAGAGGTACTCCAATGACTTGTCCTAAATCATACCATCAGGACTATAATAGGTCTCTTTATTCAAGTCCAAGATTTGAGTCAGGCTGCCTTATATTCGGTGACATTTATTAGGCACTTTACAGAATCACTATGCCTCCATTTTTCCATCTGTAAAATAGGGAATATAATAGTAACCTATCTCACTATTGTTATGGGTACTAAATAAATCAATATATAAAACACTTACAACAGCACCTGACACAGCAATCACAGTGTGTATTAGCTATTGTCGTTATTGCACCGTTTTCTTCAGCTCAGAACTGTGTCAAAGTTTTTTGGGGGGCATTGCCCCCTTTTTGAAAGCATAAGTGTCTTTTAAAGTATAAATTCTTTAATGGTATTTAAAACTTTAAAATAAAAAATTGTGCTAAAGTGTACTTTAAAGCAGTGGTAATTTTAAGATGTACTTTATCAAACTATTATACAATAAAGAGGTGGGTAGCCACCTCTTTTCCACACCCTCCTCATTCCTGCGTCACCACCTGAAAACACCACTCTCCTTAAGGAAACAAGGAGCCTTTACCAGATGGAGTGAATTCCAAAATGTCAAAGCCACGCCCCCCCCCAATAACATGATAACCTATATAAATTATCCAGTTAAGGATAAATAGCAAAAGAAAGAAACTTTTGAAGATGGTAAACGGTATCTGGGCAAAGGAACCATTGTGAAAAAGGACTTGCAGAGCTGGTAGAGAGTTTAGGCGCCTCAGTCAAATGCTAAAAGTCGTGACTCAGCTGCCTCCCCAAGACCCCAGAACAATCCAGAGACCAGGATTCTAAGACTTGAGCTGAGCTGGGCTGAGCTGGGCTGGATTGGGCTAAGCTTACTGCCCTAACCAATGTTTACTTCTTCCTGATGCTTGTAATTCAACGGCGTTCAATTTCACATTTAGAACAGGGCTTAGAATGGGAATCTACTGACTTATATTCACAGAAAAACGTAAGAGTGTGACACTAGATCACAGATCTTGATCCAGGCAATAGCACTGAATTCTTAATGTGTATGTGGTGGGCTGCGCTCAGAGGAACTGGGAGGTTTCACAGTCGTGGGGATAAAGAAGTGCTGAAGGGGGCCTCAAAGGCAAACAGGCATCTTACGGTTCTGCGTCTGGTTAACTGTTTGCCAGTCATAACCCAGGTTCCCGTCTAGGTGCCTGTGGAGTCTGGCTTGTTTTATAAACCTTGAAGATGCATTTATGAACGTCAGATGTTGCTAGTGGCCGAATTAAGGCTCTGTGTTCTTTCACCTTAATTTCTGAGTTAGTGCAAGATGCCCTTTTGCTTCACTCAGCAGCGCAGGCTCCGACCACTAGAGGGAGCCGCTCCATCAGCTATGTGATAAATTGACTTCAGGCCCTACATTCCCGTGGCTGTGACTATGCCAATTCCCTCAGGAGCATAAATTGATCATTGATCTGACCATCTCTACTTCGTGACCTTCAAAATGTATTCTCCCAGCCCCAGAGTTGTAAGGGTGGAAACACTCCTGTTGAGCAGAATGAGTTCTCGGAGACACGGTTTCCTTTCGGCGGAAATGTCTTAACTCCCCCAGGCAACTGGGAATCTTCCCCTACTTAGGGTGAGGGGTAAACTGAGAGTGTCCTCCCAGGGAATTCCAACTGTAAACAGCCAAAAGCATGATCCCCCTTCTCTCTCCGAAAACACTCATTTCCAGAAACCTCACTGGGTGCTGGATTACATAAGGCAGGAACCCAGGGAGGATACTGGTCCAGTAATTAAGACTGGGGCCTCTGCCAGCTAAGACCTAGATATCAAGTACATGCAAAGTAGGAAGAAATGCATGAAACTGGTAACCCCAGTGTGTCAGAAAAAAACAAAACTGAATAGAAGTTCTTTGGAAAAATGAAAATTTTTTCAGCTGGCTTCTGTGAGAAGTTTGCTTGTGCTCTCAAGCATATTCTGATTCCAACAATCCTTCAAAGGTCCACAAACTTAGAAGAATAAACCAGTAGTACAGGGGGAGGGGAACAGACTGTAAAACATCTGTAGATAATGGAAGAGAAAGAGTTCCTATCTCTCCTGGAGGTTTTAAGATTTATGAATCTTAAATAAAATCAATTTATGAATCATTTTCTTGTTTCAAATGCATGTCTTATTCATTTAACAAAATGAATTATCTTCTATTGGCCAGGAACTGTTCTAGGTACCAGAAAGTGTGTATGGGGCACAGGTACTAAATATAAGATCATTTTTGCTTTATTTTTAATACATATACTTTTAAAATTCCCTATTTTGAGGTAATTGTGGATTCATATTTAGTTATAAGAAATAATACAAAGATACCATAGACCATTTATCCATTTTCCTCTAATGGTAATATCTTAGAAAACTAAAGTACAATATCACAACCAAGATATTGACATTAATACAGCTAAGATACGGTATTTCCATCACCACTAGGAGCCCTCATGCTGTCCTTTTACAGCCACACCCACCTCCCCTGACACTTCCTATACCCCCACCCCTTAACCCCTGGTAACCACTAATCTGTTCTCCATTTTTATAATTTTGTCATCTTGAAATTGCTGTATAAATGGAAGCATACAGTATGCAACTTTTTGAAATTGGCTTTTTTCACTCAGCATAATTCTCCGGAGACCAAGCTGTTCATAGTTCATTACTTTTTATTGCTGAGTAATAGTTCATGATATGGATATACCATAGTTTGTTTATTCGTCCATTGAAGGGCCTCTGGAATGTTTCTAGTATTTGTGTATTACAAATAAAGTTGCCATGAACATTTGTGTATAGGATTTTGTGAGAACACAAATTTTTATTTCTCTGGAATAAATGTCCAGGAGTGCAGTTGCTGAGTTGTGTGGTAGTTGCTTGTTTAGTTTCTTAAGAAGCTGCCAACTGTTTTTCCAGAGAAGCTGTACCATTTTTATTCTCACTAGCAGTGTATGAGTGATTCAGTTTCTCTACATCCTTGCCAGTTTTTGGTATTGTCACAATATTTTTTTTTTTAATTTTAGCCATTCTGATAGGTACATAGTGATATCTCATTGTAGATTTATATTACATTTACCTGATGACTAACTAATGGTGTTGAACATCTTTTCTTATGCTTATTTGCCATCTGTATATCTTCTTTAATGAGATATCTCTTTGTGTCTTTTGCCCATTTCCTAATTGGATGGTTTGGTTAATTTGCCATTAAGTTTTGAGAGTTCATTCGTTTTTTTTATATATTCTAGGTACTAGTACTTTGTCAGATACGTGGTTTGCAGATATCTTCTCTCAGTCTGTAGCTTGTCATTTCATCCTCTTAACAGGGTGTTTCCCAGGGCAAAAGTGCTTAATTTTAATGGTGTATAATAATTTATCAAATTTTTATAGATCTTGATTTTATTGTCAAGTCTAAGAATTCTTTGCCCAGCTCTAGATCCTGAAGATTTTCTCCTGTTTTTGTTGTTGTTTTACAGGAAGCTTATAGTTTTACATTTTATCTTTAAGTCCATAATCCATTTTGAATTAATTTTTATGTAAGATGTGAGGTTTAGGTTGAGAACCACTGGGGTTTTTTTGCCTATGAACGTTCAATTGTTTCAGCATCATTTGTTGAAAGGCAATCTTTCTTCCATTGAATTGCTTTTGCACCTTTGTCAAAATCAGTTGGGCATATTTGTGTAAGTCTATTTATAGGTTCTCTAATCTGTTCAACAGATCTCTGTGTCTATCTCTCCACTGTAGCTAAATAATGTCTTGAAATCAAGTAGACTGATTCCTCCCATTTTGTTCTACTTTTTCAAAATTGTTTAACTATTTTACTTCTTTTCCATATAAATTTTAGAATAATCATGTCTTTACAAAAAAAAATCTTGCTAGGATTTTGGTAAGAATTTCATCAAAGTTGTATATCAATTTGGGAAGAATTACCATCTTTACTATGTTGTCTTCAGACTCATGAATGTAACATGTCTCTCCATTTACTTCGATCATCTTTGACTTTTTTCATCGGCGTTTTGTAGTTTTCAGCATATACTTCCTAAATATGTTTTGTTAGATTTATACCTAAGTATTTCATTGTGTTTCAATGTACTCACAATCATTGAGCAATTGTAAATAGTATTTTCTTTTTAATTTTGGTGTCCATATGTTCTTTTATAGTAAACAGTACATATAGTATACATATAATATACAATTGATTACATAGGTTTAATGTATATCACGCAACAATACCGAATTTACTAATTAGTTCTACAGTGTAATTCTTTTTAGATTCCTTAGGATTTTCTGTATGGATAATCAGGTCATTTGAAAATAGAGACAGTTTTATTTGTCCATTCTGATTTGTATTTCTTTTAGTTAGAGAGAGCAGGCTTTTGTTTTAGCTTTTTACTTTTTTTTTTTTTTTTTTTTTGTCTGTCCTCGTCGGTATTTCTGGATTGCCCATTATTCAGCTCCAAGTCTGGGATATATGACGCAAAAAGAAAAAAAATCAGTCAGATCACTGCAGTGTTGTTGCCTGGGCCTCAAGGTCCCTAGCCAATCTGTCTTCTCTCCACTTTTCAGAGCATTCTTATGTTTGTTTTATATATAATGTCCAGGGGGTGTTGTTCTTCGCAGGAGAAACAGGGAAAAGCCTGTCTACTTCATACTCCCAGAAGTAAAACCCAGTGCTGTTTTTAAATAATATATTGAGATATTGGCTTGTATCATTTTATTCTTGTTAATTCTTGCTACCCATTTTGTCCTCTGCCCACAGAAGTCTTGGAATCTCTTGCCTAAAAGCAAGGAAGAGAGTAGTCAGCTTTCAGCTTCTAACTTCTTAAATAAGCTGATCATGCACATTTTGAAGATAAGAATGCCAGATTTTTATTTCTAATTTGCAAGAGCCAAACTTTGTTAAGCAGGGGGGAAATACTTTTGCTGACTTCTAAGTAGTAAAGCGTAGAGGACATGAGTATAGAATGCTTAGTATGAAACATAGAAAGATAGGATATGCGACATGATCAGGATTTGATATTCTAACAGAAAAGAGAAAGGATTTCTCCCAGCCAGGAGGCAGAAAAGAGAGATAGTAAGACATAGGTGAGTATACTCTCTCCTAGGATTGAGACTGGCTCGGTGCAAAATGGAAACCCCTGAGTGGGTTTAAGAATCTAAGGAAAGAAGAGTCTGATTTACACCAGAGAGAGAGTTTAGATTCAGGGGATTCAGGAGAGTAGTTTAGATTCAGGGGAGTAGAAATGTAACACAGCATATTTAGGTAGAGAGCCTTAAAGTTCCTGACCCTCATAGCTGGCTCTCATCCAACAGTTCCAGCATGCTGCAGCAGGGGTAGGGGCCAGGATAAGCAGGGCACAAAGTCCATGGGCCTGAAGATCAGATGGCATGACCACAATAAAGGGCACCAGCTTAGATGTTGGTACACGTCAGAAGGATGAGCAGGGACTGGTGGCGTGAGATACTCAGGTGGAGACCACCCCAGGCCAGAAACCCCACTTCTACCCCACACTATCATACAAATGTCCCCTGTACCCAGAAGCCATCATAAGGAGGAGAAGCAGTACACGAGGAGGAAGACGAGGAGGAGGGGATCAAGAGGACAAGGCAAGAACAAGCAAACCCGGTAGAACCCTAGAGAGGAAAAGACAACCTTAACAGAGACCTTGAGTTTTTAATCAACTAAATTTAAATTCTGAGTAACCACACCAAAAGACTAAATTCTAAACTAGAAGAAAATAAGGTACTTTGAAGTGGCTAAATACAACTGTTTGCTCTCCCTCTCTCTCTCTCTCCTATCATTAGAATAGGGACCATGAGAATTTAGTTTGGCTATAGAGAGGTAAAACAAATATTACATGCTTACACATGCAGAGAAGATGTTACTGCCCTGCTTAAACTTTGAGTCCTGGAATGGACTTTAAAGGTATCTAGTCCAATTCACATTGGGTTGAGAGGAAACAGACGGGGAATAGGGAAGTAATTATCTCAGGGTCACGGAGCTAGTTAGCAACAGAGCTAGGACAACATTCTACATCTCCAAAGCACCCTGATATGTGAGTGTTCAAAATCAAGAGCCGCTTTCGCCCACAGCAGTTGATGGTGGAAATCACTGGGTTCACTGGACATTGCTATCTCAGATTTATAAGCAGCACACAACTCTTCTACCTTTGGGGCAAACCAGTCAGCTATTGGCGAGGACTTTCCTTAGTCCTTTGCTTTCACTGATAATTCCCTTTGTTGGTGACTATCAGTTTTTTGCAGTGCCAGCTGGGCATGACTGGTTGTAGCACATTGGATTTTGTTTTAAAGTCCCATGGTTGCATTTCAAAGCTAAAAATAAAATTATGTTGTATCATCTGATATTTTCAGATGATCAACTACACCACTCCCCTCCTTTCTGAAAATAACAGAGGTAAGTGGATTTTAAAATTCTGTTCTTTGAACAGCCCAGTTCAGAGAACAGTTGCATTGTACCATAAGCACATCTAATTTCAGAGAATTCAACTGAACAAATTCAGCCTCAATCCCAAAATGAGAGGGAGAAAAAGAGAAGTAGAGACAGCGACAGAGACGAAGAAAGACGGAAACACACAGAGAAAGACAGTTTCGTTATCTTCTCTTGCCTCATTGTGGAGAATACTTAGACTCTGGCTAACTGACTCCCTTTATCTTCAAGAGATTCTCATCAGAGGTTATTTCCCTCATTTCATGAGGTGCTAAAAAATATAGAACTAAATGTGTGTGTCTCAACCCTATGGAGTATGCATCCCAGTGAGCCTGAATTGTATGTGTTACTCAAGAAACCTGCTTGTGTGTGCTACAAAAGTAGGGTGCATTTTAAGTGTGACCTCACACTCAGTCTCATTTTACTTTTCTCTGTCCATATTCCTTTACCCTGAATTCTACACCTGTTTTTAAATTTTATTTTACATACTTAAATGTTTTTGTAACCTAGTTTACAAAGATCAGGTTATTAATCAATTTGTTTGCTCTCAGAAGCTTCAACCAACCTTTTTTTCACCCATCTTTAAATTGTTTACCCAAATTATATCTACAAGTCAAAATGAAGTGGAGGGAAAACAAATAAGGAAAAAATCCTGCTCTTGAAGATGAAAAGCATCTTTCATATAATAACTAGTAAGTTTTGCAGACTGTGAACACGGATAAAGACAGCAAATAGATGTTTCAGTAGCGCTTTCACTCTACCCATAGGGATCTAATCTCAATTTAATGTTGTAACTAAACTTGAGTGAAACAAGAGTGAGATTTAACCTTTTTTAAGATCAGGGAGCACACTTTCTTTTAACATGTAATTCGACTGTCTTTTTCGGTAGACTCACCCAAGGTATGTGTTACATACTCTGCAAAAACAAGGAAGAAACTTAAGAACCTAAATAATAACACTCACTTGAAATACAAATAGTTACTTGAAAACCTATAGCAATGCAAGGTTAAATTTAAGATTTGAGTTGGGAAAGCCCTTTTGCTCTTGGCAAATTGTAAATAAAATAAATAGGGACTTCCCTGGTGGTGCAGTGGTTAAGAATCCTCCTGTCAATTCAGGGGACACGGGTTCGATCCCTGATCCAGGAAGATCCCACATGCCACAGAGCAACTAAACCTGTGCGCCACAACTACTGAGCCTGTGCTCTAGAGCCCGCGAGCCACAACTACTGAGCCCGAGGGTTGCAACTACCGAAGCCCGCACGTCTAGAGCCTGTGCTCTGCAACAAGAGAAGCAACTGCAATGAGAAGCCCGCGCACCGCAATGAAGAGTAGCCCCTGCTCGCCGCAACTAGATAAAGCCCGCATGCAGCAACGAAGACTCAACACAGCCAAAAAAATCTTTTTAATTAAAAATTAATAAAAAAATAAAATAAATAGGTCCCCTTCCTTTGTGCCATACACACAGTGTAGGGGCTCACAAGTACAGTGTTTGCACTAAGATAAATAAGACCATCAAAAATATGTCAGAGTACCCAACAATTTCTCTCTTTTGTGAATCTTCACTTTAAAATTACAAGTTCCAATTCAATGTAGACTACAACTGATATTCACTTTATCTCTTTTTTTAAAGACACCTATATTTTTTAGCTTTTTCTAATCAAGGAAGTGAATAGGTATCTTGGCAAGAGAGGTCCTGAGGGAGATTGCAAGCATTATACTATGCTTTGTTGAGTGGGTTCAGAAGAGCTTATAATACATTATCATAAAAGCAGATTGTCATCAATAGCATAATTGCTGCATGAATAATCTTAGAACAAGTGAGACCTTTCAAGACTTTTTTATTGTAAGCAATCATTATGCCCACCACATTAAAAAAATGCCTTCTGGGAATTTTATTTTTACAAGACACAGCTTTCTCTAGTTTATATTTCTTGGTTTCAACATGAGATATCTAAAAGATGAAATAAGCTTTCTGCTCTGGCTATAGGGATAATACTGTATATAGCCATTGATGACTTATGCAGTAAATTAATGGAAAAAAAAGTTGCAAATGTAATGAAATATTGGTGAGCTAGTCCTTATTACCATCATAGTATTTGGTGATGAAATTTAATAACTTTCTGCACATAGATGCCAAAGAGCATTTTAACATTAATTAAAACCCCACAATGGTATTGGATGAAAGGGATACTGTTAATGCAATTTTACATATAAGAAACAGAGTTATAGAGACCAGGACAGATTTTTTTTTAATTATTCATAATGCCACAATATGTCACTGGTAAAAATGGAAATAGGCATCGACTCCCACAAACCACTGCTGCGCTCAGCGTTGCTGTATAATGGAATAGAAGCCTGGTAATTAGGGCCTCTTATTTCTACAGATGTCCTCACTCACTCTTCTGCCCTGCATGCCTTCAGCACTAATGAATTCAGGATTAATTTGAAATACAGTACATGATTAAAGAAATAAAACACTTTCTTCAACCCCTTTAGGACAGAAACCAGTTCTTTGATTTTCTCTGAATTTCTTCATATTTTTTAGGCTCAGCTTCATGAAATGTGCAAGTAAAAGAAGAGTTCCTGGTCTGGGCAAAGTTAAAAGCCTCCTTCAAGAATTCTCTGAGACTTTACTACGCTGATGAACATTGCAAAATCCAAGAAGGAAATATTATTTGCAGATTTATGTGACCACCAAATCTCTATTTCATGGGTATGGAAGGCAGACTAATGACCGCCCAAAGATGTCCATGTTCTAATCTCTGGAATCTTACATGGCAAAGGGGAATTAAGGGTGTTAATCAGCTGACTTTAAGGTAGGGAGGTTATTCTGGATTGTCTGAGTGGACCCAACGTAATCACCAAGGTCCTTAAAAGTGGAATTGGGAGGAGGAAGAGAGTCAGTAAGGCAGCATGAGAAGCACTCAACTGGCCATTGCTGGCTTTGGAGATGGAAGGGGGCAAAGCAATGCAGGTTGACTGTAGAAGCTGGAAAAGGCAAGGGAATGATTCCCCCCTAGAGCCTCCAGAAGGAAAACAGCCCTGCTTGCAACTTGATTTTAGCCCAGTGAGACCCTTTTCAGACTTTTTACCACCAGAACTGTAAGATAATAAATTTGTGTTGTATTAAGTCACCAAGTTTGCAAGTCATCTATTACAGCTGTAGTAACATACAGGGGGACATCTATTAACCTCCAACTAACACCTCCCAGAATTATAGTTCTTTGTTACAATTTGGCGGGGAAATGCTCTCCTGCCTGGAACAGGGGCCCACATCTAACTTGTAATCAATAAGACTATAGATTTAATAATTAATTTTTATTGTGTGAAAGTTCTTGGTACTTGTTCATTGGGCCAGTCAATCTGTTCGCCTATCTATCCCACTATCTGCCTGTTTTTAATTTTAAAATAATGATAACTATCAACCACTTTGAATTATGAAGTAAAAATGTGTTTAATTTAAATGTTATAATAAACAGTTTACATCTCAAACTTTAATGTGCATGCAAACCACCTGAAGAAGTATGTATTTCTAACAAGTGCCCAGGTGATGCCAATGCTGGGGGTCTGTGCACCACACTTTCAATAGCAAAAAAAAGAGGGTGACCCATGCCAGACCCTTCATGGTTCTCTGCTCTGGAAGCCTGTGTGTTCTCACAGGTGGAAAAAGCAGCACCTCGTCCTTGCCCATGCTTTTAGGACCATTAGTGATCTTAAGCAGAAGATATTCAAGCAATTTTAATTTAATACTTAGAAGACTCAGCTTCTAGATAATATTGTACATTTTAAATTTTAAAATAGATATATTCTCATGAAAGACAATTGGTAAAATCGAGGAAGAAAGAATAATTTTAATCATCCACAGTCCTAGCACCCAAAAATATACCCTATTAATATTTTAATGTATTTCCTTCAAGACTTCTTTCTCTGCATAGATTAGGTTTTATATATTTGAAATCGTATTGCCTATCTCAGTTTTGGCAAATGGAATTATTAGTCCCAATTCTTCACTTTAATTCCTCTAATAGAATTAGACATCCACATGCTTACCACTCCTGTAAACAGTGTCCAATTCTTCACTCCTTTCTAACAGAAGCATGCATTCATTCTCGCCAAAGCTGGTGAGCAGAGAGTACTTCCTCACACCTTGACTTTGGGCTTGGTCAAGTGACTTAAATTGGTCAAAGGGATATTAGTGGGCAGGTGTTTTAAAATGTATGCTTTATTATTCAGGTATAGCAAAGTCAACAGATCAGGAGATAAGTGCTATTGAAAAGATAGTTTGTTCACTCACAGATCTCAAGAAAAGGAGGCATGTCATACCACAGGCCACACAGGGTCAGTCAGGAGGCAGAGGGAACAAGGGGAAAATGTGGACAAGAGCTTTACTGAGGTATCTGTGGGAAGGAACAGGCAAAACAGCATAAGCAAGATTGGCTATTTTTAATAGTTTCTATGGGCTCTGTGGTGTTCCTAGTTGCCTGGTACCTGGCCCTGGGGTGATAAGGGAAGGGGAATATTGGCCAGGGATATAAGAGCTCCATAAAGGAGATGCTTGTGGGTGTGGACTCTGTATTGGTTTGCATATGAAAGGCATACTGGAAAACTTAGTTATTCACTATCTCTGGGAATTAGCTAACCCTGGGAAGGGCAATCCCTCCAGGGTCAGCAAGGCCCTAAAAATGCCAGAGCATCAAAAATACAGAATAAAAGGACAATACAATATGATGCAAGCACAGGCTTGGAATATGCTGCTGTGGCTGGGCTTGTTCTCTTGCAATGTGGTTGTCCATAATGAGAAGAGCTCATGCAGCCATGGCTACAGAACAACCACAAGTAGAGCAGACCTGAATCCAAGGCAAGGCCAAGACCTAAGCCTCGCTGCCACTGAGCTGGAAGCTGAGCCAAACCCCAGCCAACCCACATAAGTGAGAAATGAATGTTTACTGCTGCATGCCTCTAAGATTTTGTGGTTATTTGTTACCTACCATTATTGTGGCAATAGCTAAATAAAACTAAAATAAGTACCAGAAATAGGGTGCTGCCATAATAAACCCCAAAATATGTGCCATCAGCTTTGGGACTAGGGAGCAACAAGGATATTGTCATGCGAGGCTGGAAGAATGATGATCCCTGTTATTTAGTTCCCTGTTATTTAGTAGTGAAACATTTGTTAGAGCTGTTACTTGCAATACACTGAAAGTCAGAAAATGGACTTGATAAAATTGGCATGATGGGCAAGCACAATGCACAATGTTGACAGGGTAAGTGGGTTGTTGCTAACTGCATTTGAAAAGGCACTGTAAGAGATGGGTGCAGAGAAAAACATGGCTGGTTTTCAAACAGAATTGAGAGTGAACAGAGCTCAGAAATCCTAGGATTTGCAGGAATGAAAAATTAAATTGTATTGAGAAAAATTTGTCAGCTTGAACTAAAAGTGATCATGACTCTTTGAGATATGAAAATACCTCTAGACTCCTATTCTCCCAACTTTCTTCAGGTAGGGAGCAAGCTGAAAAGGCTGCTCCACTAGCTAATGGGGCATATTCTCCATTGCTGTCTTCAGACGTGGCCAAGGGGGAATTTTGGCAAAGAAGGACTTCCCAAAGAGTAGTACCAAGAGCTTGAGGGAAAACCAGACTGGGGTCTGGGAAGTTATTCCCAGAGTGCAGTAATGGAATCTAATCCAAGAACATTCCCTTCCGCTGGGTAGGGGAGCCCGGCAACATTCGCCTACCAGGATTTCACAATTACTATAAACCCATGACTACTATATGCTTCTCCCTCTTCCCCTATTAGAATGGGGATGTTTATTGTAGTCATCTTGTTCCTGTTCCACTTTTGTATGTTGGATGTGGGAGGGGGGAGATAACTTGTCTAAAAATTTCAAAGGGCAACAACCCACTTACCCTGTCAACATTGTGCATTGTGCTTGCCCATCATGCCAGCTTTATCAAGTCCATTTTCTGACTTTCAAGAAGAATCACATCTGGAGTGGACGTAGATCCAGAGATGCTGTCTTTCTATCCTGGTGCCATCATGGAATGAGATTTGCGGGGATGTTCGGATGGGGGTGAGTGTATGTGGCAGGGATGTGAATAACAGTGTTGGAAACCAGACTGTGGTAGATTGAATTATTGGTGACAATTCTTTATTCTCCTGTAATAGAATTATGCATACACATTCTTGCCACCTTCTCAGGGCAGGAAGAGGATACTTTTCCACTCCTCAACTTTAGGCTTGGCCATGTGACTTGCTTTAGCCAATGGGAAGTTAGCAGACATGAAGCAAGCAGATGCTTAAAATGTGCTGTGCAGTTACTCTTGTCCTCGTGCCCTCATGCCTTCTTGCACTCCAGGGGTAGCAGATGTCCTTCAACTCAGGCTCTAAAGTGAATACAGTGCATCGTACCTGAGCCTGCAACCAAAGCCAGCTTATCTGAAGCCAAAAGCAGAGCCACATTCCAGCTAATCTGCAAACACGTGCATGAGAAATAAATGTTTATTGTTGTATGCCACCCAGATTTAGTGCTTCTGTTATGGAGCTTTACTGAGAAAATATCAGACTAAGACATGTATTTTCCATGTCATTACATATCTCTAAGAACACTTTAGTGGGCTTCCCTGGTGGCACAGTGGTTGAGAATCTGCCTGCCAATGCAGGGGACACGGGTTCAAGCCCTGTCTGGGAAGATCCCACATGCCGCGGAGCAACTAGGCCCATGAGCCACAACTACTGAGTCTGCATGTCTGGAGCCTGTGCTCCGCAAAAAGAGAAGCCGCGATAGTGAGAGGCCCGAGCACCGCGATGAAGAGTGTCCCCCACTTGCCACAACTAGAGAAAGCCCTCGCACAGAAATGAAGAGCCAACACAGCCAAAAATAAATAAATAAATAAATTAATTAATTAAAATACTTATTTAAAAAAAAAATTCCCTTAAAAAAAAAAAAAAAGAACACTTTAGTAAAAACATCAATTCCACTGAGTAGGTTCACTTAAGTAACCATTCCTTGATTTTGAATCGTTTAAATTTTTTCTCAGTTTTTTTCTCTAGTGGGCAGGGAAATCTTTTTTTTTGCTCCTTTTAGCAATGTTACAATAACACAGTGATATATAAATTTTTCCATACTTTGGTTTATTTTCATGGAGTTAAAACTGGATAATAATAACTACTTCATAGGGCTGGTGTGAAAATTAAGAGACTTAAAACATCTGCTAAGCATATTATCTGTTATATAAGAAGCATTCAATAAATGATCACTTTTATTGTTTTTTGTTGTAGAGTCTTAGAAGTTAAAAAAAAAAAAATTAAAAACCCTTGTCATGAAATGTAAAGTTGTTCTCCAGAACAGTTATACTACTTTACACTGTTAATAGCAGCATAGGTACCTCAAACAACTGCAATTGTTTTAAACTTTGGCTATTTTGACAGGTGGGAAACAGTATCTCACTGATGTTTTATTTTTTATAGTTTTCACCACAAATGAGACGGAAATTTTTTAATGAATTTTCTAACGTGTTTTTTCTCTTCTGTGAATTAACAGTTAACATAAGACTTCCCATCAGTCCTCATGAGGCTAGGCTTCCTCCAGACTGACAGGCTTCCCTGGTGCCCAAGCCTGACTGATTTCCGCACTGTCGTAGTCACGTGTGGCTACTGGGCACTGGAAGTAGCTAGTGCCTCCTGCTGACAGGATGTACTGGGTACAGTAACATATATTATTAAAATTTAGTTCATCTGTTTCTATTTACTTTTTAAAAGGTAGCTACTAGAAAATGTTAATTACATGTTCCTGTTGGGCAGTGCTGGTAAGACCCTTAAACATTGTTTGCTCTGAAATTCTCTGTGGTTAAAACGCTCGTTGCCCTCACCCTCACGTTGGGTCTCCTGATGCTGCCTGTTGCACAGCCATCACCTGTGGTCTGTTGTCAGACCTTGTAGATAATGCTGTGCTCAGTCCAAATCCCTCACCTCCAGTCTCTGTTCCATTTTATTCCCCAAGTCCCACCTCCTCTTGATTCAGTTCCCTCCTTCTATGGTTGACCCTCCCACGTCTGGCAGCACATTTCAGTTAGGATATCTTACGTTTTCCCGGGTGAAATGGCAAACTTGATAAGGATTTTCAACCTTATAATGTGTTTTAAACAGACTGTATTATCTTTTATCTGTATGTTCATATCCTATTTATACTACCATTGAGAATATGATTTTGCAAAGTTCTTTTCATATTTTGTCATTGAAATGTCACAAATGTACAAAGCTAATAAAAAATTTCATATGTTTTCCAAATTCCCTGCCTCTGTCCACACTTTCCAACACAACCCTGCATCCTCTCAAACCACATTAGTGAAGACAACCAAAGGTTATGCCTGTAGCTGCTAACAGTAAAAAGGTTCCCCAACACCAACTCCAATTAACCGAAATGTCACAGACATTTACTCATCATTCCTGGGGATTTTTAGTCTAGAGAGCAGGGTGGGTATGTGTTAACCTACCTGGCTATAATAGGAAAAATCTTAAAAAGCCAGTTATGAAGAATTCAAGAAAAAGAAGTCATTGCTAATGCAAGGTAGAATTCTTAATGTGTTGAGGGATTATCATATGTCACTTGGAAATTCAGCCTCATTTTTTAGATTCACAGCTCTTGCCTGGTTGTCTGGATTTTCATGATTGTGGGGCTTCTTCACCTGAGGGAAATGTCTGTAGCACATTTTTAATGCCAGACCAGCTTCCTCTGAGGCCCCTGTCCCTACCCAGCATGCTTCTCTTCCACCTCCCCCGACAACCCACCCCCACCCCCCATGGTGCCCAGGGAATCAAAACCAATTTACATATGTAATCATGTGGAATGAAAAACTCAAGTGTACTCTCTGGGGTGCACTCGCTGCCACTCAGCTCCCTGCAACTAGTTTCGTAAGTACCTCTGAGAGATGCTGAGAACACCACGTTGGCCGTTGACCTTTAATAGTTTGGCCGTTCTTTGCTCCCACTGGCTAGAAGCCCAGCTCCGAGAAGGCACAGGAAGTGGGGCAAAGGAAGAGTTTCCTTCCTTCTAAGACTCACTGGGGCACACTCTCCACAGCCAGAGCAGGAAAGCCAGGCAGGCTTTGAATCAATGTAGTTTTAAAGCATTCATTATTCTGACAATGTAGTTCCATGCAACTAGCTTTTATTCCTTTTACACAAGTCACATAGTGATTTCCCAAAACATATTATAATATCAGAAAGTCAATAACTATAGCCTTGTTTTATGAATATGAGAAATTTCTGTGAAGATGCCTAAATATTTTGATTAATCTGAAAGTAGATGAGCTGATGTGTGGGTATTTACAACATCAAAGAACTGTTCTGATCGAAATCAGTTTCAAAAATGCAACATAAAAGGTAAGACATTCATCTTAAATAGCAATTTTTTAAATGGGTGCTTTGGTAGTCTGAGGCTTTCAGAATCTGATTAAACACCAGAGTGATCAGTCTGGAGGGAAGGACCTCACTCTGGATTTAGTAGTCAGATCAGAATGTTAAAGTGCCTGCTGTACCTCTTGAATATAAAATAATAATGAACAATCCCAGTAAATATTTGAACGGCAACCTGTGTTCTTTCAGCTATCTCGTCTTTTTCATCTTCGAAGCAGAGCCAGAGATAGATATTATTAGTCTTAATTGCTGGTGTTGCTGAGGTTGAGACTTCCTTCTCAGTTGCTTATCTAAGGTCTAAGAATCATTCATCATTCCTGAACTCAGGCATACCCACTCAGGGCAGAATTTCTGCAGATTGAGCTTGAGTTATTTATTTTTAGGTGGGCCTCCAAAAAAGCAGCTGCAACGCAAGCAGCACAAGTGCACGCCTTTTTGACTCAGCAGCTGAGAGTTCTGCTTCACGCTCCTCTCCTTCTCCAAACTCCTAGAGTAATGGCACAGAGGGCATTTAGGATAGGCTGTGCTGGATTATGCACATACCTCATCTCTCTAACGTGATTGGAACCCCCTTGAGGTTTACAATATGTGAAACCTTATCACAGGGCTCTGAACACCCCACATTGATAAATGTTCATTGATAATGAAGTTCTGTAAAATTTCAGAGGCCACCATGTCCTGACCCCAAGGCAGAAGAGTGAGGGTCCCCAGAGACTGAGACATCTTATCAAGGCACAGTGAGGGGATTGGAGCTGAGGAAATGGCAGGGCCTAGCCTGGCAGAGAAGTGAAAGACTCCATTTAACGGCTAGAGGTTTTGAGAGAGGAGGCAAAGTCAACCATTAGGCATCAGAGAAGAGTTTTCAGTTTTGTTCACTATTATTTCTTAAGAATCTTGCACTTTCAAACCTAGTGAGCCAGAGCACTTTCTCGGCATCTGACCCACTGCTGCTGTCTGCCTCAAAAGATGCCCGTGGCTTTTCCTGTCCTTTCTGGCAGCACAAGCCAACTGGCCTCACCTTGCTTTAGTAGAACTACAGAATTTTAGATTTGGGAGGACCCTTTCTTGCAACAGTCTAAGACCCTACCAATTAGTTATCTAATGTTGTTGCTTCAAGAACAATGTTGTTGCGGGTGTGGTGATATAGTTATTTTGGCACATTTTTCTCCTGGTATTTCCCCTTTTCCAAGTATATGGGCAAGCCTGAGCTCATTGCCGCGGGGAGAGGATGCAGCTAGTCAAAAAGTAGAAATAGCCTATGGGCACTTTTTGTCTCTGTGTTTTAAAGGGGGGGGGGGGAATCTTAGAGTTTGGGGGATGATGTATAGACAAAATGTGTGGGAGAAGTAGGGGTCAGAGAGCCGTAATTCCTCCACTCCCTGCCTAGAATAGGGTTTTCCATGGGCTGAGGGAGGGAAAGTAAAGAGGAGGCAGTTAGAACAGATAGAATGATGGGTCTGGGAGCCAAGTTCCCTTCTTTCTAGGCACTTCCCCTGGTGAGGCAGTCAGACCCCAAAGAGGAAATGGCTTCTTGCAGAATCTCCTCAGCACAAATGGTCCATTGCCTCTTAAAGTTTCCCTGTCCTTAAGTGATTTAGAAACCTTAATGGGTTGTGAGCCTCCAACCCTAAAGGGCTGTGCTGCAGGCCAAATGCCGTCTCAGCATAACTCACCTTCAACAGATGACTCCCCACTTCCCCAATTTACTGGACAAGGTACTGTGTAAATCCTTCCAAGGACTTTGTTTCAACCCTACGGATGAAGGGAGAAACAAAAATTACCTGAGATTATTACTCTTAGCCTGGCAGTAAGAGGGTTAACGTAGAATTGAGTTAGAAGAAATATTTAATTTATTTTTCTGGATTAATTGAGTCTGTGGACTGAGATCTGTATATCTACAATACGTATAAAACATCTATAACTACCTAATACATAGTAAATGCTCAAAATATTATCTATGCTATTAATAATATTTTTATTAGTGAATTCAAAGTCAACTATAAAATCTGAAAGGTATTTTTCATTTGTGTGACTGTCAGCTGAATTCTCCATGGTTTTTGTGTCCAGATGGAAAAATCTTGATTCAGTTCATTGCTCTCTTAAAATCCATTCTTAAAAAAAGAAAAATGTTAATTAAAGATTTATTGTCACTTTACGGGAAAGAAAAAAGGAGAGGGTGTGCAGTGTTTGCCTTCATTCCACAGGAATTTGTCCTGGCCTCTGTTTCATTCAGCACTCTGCCAATTCCTTGGACAAGTGGAGGAACAGACATGTCCTATGAGATTTTTTTCACTCTGCTAGATTTGACCATTTGTTCCAACAATGCTATTTTGTGTCTCAGTTATGCTAACCAGTATTTTGGCTGCCCACTCAATATCACATGATTTTAGTTAATCACCGTATGAATCTACTTCTTCAACAGCTTCTTTCCCTTGCTCTTTGCTCTTTCATTTTACCGTTTCTGCAGACCTCTCATTCTTAGACCATTCAGTCCATCTCCCTCTTCCTCTCCTATATCCTGAGGTGAGGGTGTAGTTCTACAGCTGAGGACTGTTGTGCAAAAGTCACACATCAATGCCAGTTGGTGTCACAACAAAGCATGTCTCTCAAACCGCCTGAGTCCTCAACACTGCATAGCAGTATCCACCTCCCTCTGCCAAGGTAACACCACTCTCTTCTGGTTCTCCTCCCATCTCCCTGACCTTCTTTTCTTAAATATTAGTGTTCCCTGCATTCTAGCCTTTTCCCTGCATTCTTGCTCTCTTCTCACTCAACACACCTGAGAAATCTCAGCCACTGTGAAAATTTGACAGCCATACAAGTTAATTAATCCCAGATCTGTGTCTCCAGTCCAGAGCCTTCTGAGCTCCATATCTGTATGTTCATAGACATCTCAACATCACTGACATATTTTAAGTCTAAAATGTAACTTGTTTTCTATTACCCCATTCAGCACCTACTGATTTCCAATTTTGGTAAAGACTGCCACCATTCTTTTTTGTGTACCTGGTCAGATCTCTGTCTCATCCCTTCCTAGAATACTTGATTCTACCCATGTTCATTAATACATGAACGTATTGCCTATTTCTCCAATAAAAATATGACAGACAATATTCCTGCACCTAGTGTTTCAATAACTATTCGCTGGTTGAGTGAATAATTTCCATGATCTACTAGCTTAATAATCTTACCAGGAAGGAAAATGACAAAATTCACATTTAAGAACCAGCGTCAACTGTTGATGATCATCCTTTTCCTTTCCTAAATGCTTACAAACAATCCATATAATATTTCACTTGGGGTAAACATAAGGCTTATTGGCTTATAATACATGAAGTTATGAGAATGAGTAGACTCTTCCTCTTCTCTCTTTTGGAAATCAGGATAAATTCTGTCTCTGTGTCATCGTCTGGACACATGCTCATGCTCTGTGATTCCTCATAGATTGCCATTTGTTGTTCCACAGTCTTGCCTGCCCTTTTCCCAGTAGCCTATGACGTGGTTAATATGAACTCATTTGGATAGCTCTCTTTCTGTCTCTAAGAACTTAGATTCCTCTTACCAATTTTTATTCTTCCCTTTCTGACTGAAAATACTTCTCTCTGACCAAGAAGAAAAAAATTAAAACACTAGTTCATTAGTTCTGCTTTTTCTCTGTTGTCTGTTAACATTACACAATTAATGTAGTAGGTACTCCTTCCTTATTTTTCCTTCCCTAAAAACAACTGAGGCTCTACTTTTGTTGTCCTGTGTCCTTTTTTGGAAACCTCTACTCAGTCTGGGTTTTAACCTTCCTCATCTAGCCTTTCCAGGTTCCTGATGCTTTCCATTTCTGCTTAGTTTCTTTCCTCTCCTTCCAGCTTATGGTTATATCATTGTAAAATTTGTATTAAAATCTCAACAATAATATTGGCAGATAGCAGTTATTGAGCACTTATTGTGTACCAGGCACCTCACGTTCAATCTTTTAATTTCACAACAACCCAATGGATCAGGTGTCAAAAGTTTATAAATAACAGAAGTAAATCCAATGAATCACCAAAGTAGTAAGTAGTAAAAGTTTACTGCACACACACCAAAAAGACAGTGTGCAAACTGAAAATGCTCAAACAAAAATATGGAAGGAAGCTCCAGGGTATATTTTTGTAAAGCAGTTTATATAATGAGAAAGCAGTGAAGTGACTATTTATTCTTCACAGTGATTGGTTATAGTATTAGAATTTTCTTAAGTGATAAGGAATTGGTCAGTGGTTACCTCAACAATTTTGGGAAACAGTTTAAGTTTTCCTTATGATTTCCAGAGGCATAAGCAAGAAATGACCCAGGTTAAGCTTAGTCTTGCAAAATAAGCTAAATTAAGCTTTGCTGGTTTTGACCGCTTAGGGAATTTTCAAGGCTGGTTTCCATTTGTTTTTATTTTAACATACATATCAATAAAAATCCCTATATTATAGATGAGGAAATGAGTCTTAAGATTCAGAAGCTTTCCAAGGTCACAAAGCTGGTAAATGGCAGAGACAGGAGCTCAAACCCAGTTGTGAATGACTGAAAGCCTAAGTCCTACTGCCCAGGTTTACTGGCAAAATCTTCTTGTGTGTGAAAGTTGCCATGGAACTGAGCTGACAAAGTCAAATCTGAGTGAAAAGGCCTAAGTGTTTGCATTTTAAACATGTTGGAATATTCTTTACTTCCACAAAGACATATGTTTCTCCTGTTTTTGTTTTTGTTTTAATTTTCCCACTTTCTGGAGAGATACATAGGGAAAAATATTTCTCTAAATAGACCAAAGATAGTGATGTGAGCTTGGTGAAAAATGGCAGTGGATACCCAGGATAGGGGAACCAATAAGAAGTGAAAGGACCATGCTTTGCTAGAAAGCACGTTTCCTACCTCACTGGTTCTCAAAGTGTGGACCCCGGACCTGCAGCATCAGAATCACCTGGGAGATTGTTAGAAATGCACATTTTTTGGATCCTGCCTGTCTGAAATGAAACTCCCTGGTGGGGCCTGCAATTTGTGTCTTAACAAGGCCTCGCAGTGATTCTAATTCACTGCATGCTCACCTAAAATGTTTGAGAACCACTGCTCTCCCTAAAAGGAACACCTGCCACTCTGCTCCAGCTTCTTGTTACCAGGAGGGGAATATGACTCCCAGGTCATCACACTCTCCCAGGTTTAAGAAAGCTGGAAGTCTCAATTATTTTCATTCTCCCAATTTTCAAATACTGCCTGAAATGTTTTTAATATTGTACAGGCTAAACAAAACATGTTTATAGGCTGGTTCTGACACACAGACCACCAGTTAATGACCTCTGAATAGAATCTGAGCTACAGTAAATATTGGAGTTATTTTATCAATAACTATGTATTGAAATGTCAATTAATTGGCCAAATGAATTGCGGTCTGCTTTTCATTACAACCACTTGTTGCTGGGGAAAGTGATTGCTTACTTTACAACAGCACTGAATAGAGTTTAAATGTTTTGATCATTAAACATTTGGGGCCATATTGTAAGGACAATGGAAAATTATTGACAGATTCAAATACAGCCATGATCCTCTAAAAGTTGAGCCTTTAAAAGATCAGTTTGATTGTATTACGGAAACTTGATGGGAAAGTGTAGATGTGGAGCAGATTGGTTAGAAAGTTATTCCAAGAGTCTTAGTGGGAGGTGGTGTTGGGGTGGTGGTAATAAAAATAAGGAGAATTATACAGATTTAATGAGCATTTAGGAAGTTGAATTGAAATGGCTTTGTGGTTACTGGTCAGACTTCAATAAGTCAGAAGACCCCGGTGCCAAGGGCCATCGCTGGAACTAGCCTGCAGCATGCACGCTCCAGGCTACTCTGACTATTCGCTCCAGGCTACTCTGACTACTCACCTCAGTGCTCCAGAGAAGCCCAATATTGTTCCAGCTCCCTGCACCTGCTGCCTCCCTCACCCCACGCCTGTGCCATGCTCTGAACTCCTAGGCTTCCTACTCCACATTTGCAAATGCATATACTGCCTTGAGAAAACAACCATCATTTACTAATCTTATGTGAAATTGTGTTGAGTTGCAAAACAATCAACTTCTGGAAAGCCTATTTTAAAGTTAGATATTCCTTACTCTTTGTTCACTATGGGATTCCCATATTTAGAGCCCCCAAACTACATTCTCAGTTATAATTCTAATACGGTTCTGAACCCCTAAAACTATTTTTCTATGTCTCATTTTCCTTTATTAGAGCAAGATACATTAGCACAATTTCATCATGCTGACCTGACAAAAGTATTCCTGTACTTCAATCAAAATCTAAGACATAAGAAACCTCCAAGATG
Organism: Balaenoptera borealis; assembly: GCF_965194805.1. Classification (NCBI taxonomy): domain Eukaryota; kingdom Metazoa; phylum Chordata; class Mammalia; order Artiodactyla; family Balaenopteridae; genus Balaenoptera; species Balaenoptera borealis. Next base: position 91,272,732 of record NC_138868.1, on the reverse strand, counting down.
GCGGAAGAGTAAGACATGGAGATCACCTTCCTCCCCACAAATACATCAGAAATACACCTACATGTGGAAAAACTCCTACTGAACGCTGGCAGAAGAACTCAGACCTCCCAAAAGGCAAGAAACTCCCCACGTACAGGGGTAGGGCAAAAGAAAAAAGAAAAAACAGAGACAAAAGAATAGGGACAGCACCTGCACCTCTGGGAGAGAGCTGTGAAGGATGAAATGTTTCCATACACTAGGAAGCCCCTTCGTGGGTGGAGACTGTGGGTGGCGGAGGGGGGAAGCTTCAGAGCCATGGAGGACAGCACAGCAACAGGGGTGCGGAGGGCAAAGCGGAGAGATTCCCGCACAGAGGAGTGGTGCCGACCAGCACTCACCAGCCCGAGAGGCTTGTCTGCTCAATCGCTGGGGCGGGTGGGGGCTGGGAGCTGAGGCTCAGGCTTCGGAGTTCGGATCCCAGGGAGAGGACTGGGGTTGGCGGCGTGAACACAGCCTGAAGGAGGCTAGTGCACCACAGCTAGCCAGGAGTGTGTCTGGGAAAAGGCCTGGAACTGCCAAAGAGGCAGGAGACATTTTCTTTCCTCTTTGTTTCCTGTTGCGGGAGGAAAGAGGATTAAGAGCGCTGCTTAAAGGAGCTCCAGAGATGGGTGCGGGCTGCGGCTATCAGCGCAGACCCCAGAGATGGGCATGAGATGCTAAGGCTGCTGCTGCAGCCACCAAGAAGCCTATGTGCAAGCACAGGTCACTATCCACACCTCCCCTCCTGGGAGACTGTGCAGCCTGCCACTGCCAGGGTCCTGTGATCCAGGGACAACTTCCCCGGGAGAACACACAGCGTGCCTCAGGCTGGTGCAACGTCATGCCGGCCTCTGCTGCTGCAGGCTCGCCTCGCATCCGTACCCCTCCCTCCCCCTGGCCTGAGTGAGCCAGAGCCACTGAATCAGCTGCTTCTTTAACCCCATCCTGTCTGAGCGAAGAAGAGATGCCCTCAGGCAACCTACACACAAAGGTGCGGCCAAATCCAAAGCTGAACCCCAGGAGCCGTGCAAACAAAGAAGGGAAAGGGAAGTCTCTCCCAGCAGCCTCAGGAGCAGCAGATTAAATCTCCACAATCAACTTGATGTACCTGCATCTGTGGAATACCTGAATACACAACGAATCATCTCGAATTGAGGCGGTGGACTTTGGGAGCAACTGTAGACTTGAGGTTTGTTTTCTGCATCTAATTTGTTTCTGGTTTTATGTTTATCTTAATTTGGTATTTAGAGTTTATTATCACTGGTAGATTTGTTTATTGATTTGGTTGCTGTCTTCCTTTTTTTTATATATATACATTTTTTTTTTCCTTTTTCTCTTTTTGTTACTGTGTATGTGTATGCTTCTTTGTGTAATTTTGTCTGTATAGCTTTGCTTTTACCATTTGTCCTAGGATTCTCTCTGTCCTTTTTTTTCTTTTTTTTCTTTTTTTGGTATACTTTTTAGTGTTTGTTATCATTCGTGGATTTATTTTTTGGTCTGGTTGCTCTCTTCTTTCTTTATTCCTTTTTTTTTCTTTTTTATGACTTTTTAATTTTTAATTATTTTTTTGTTTTTTATTTTAATTATTTTATTTTATTATTTTTTTTTCTTTCTTTCTTTTTTCTCCCTTTTCTTCTGAGCTGTGTGTCTGACAGGTTCTAGGTGTTCCGGCCGGGTGTCAGGCCTGTGCCTCTGAGGTGGGAGAGCCGAGTTCAAGATATTGGTCCAACAGAGACCTCCTGGCTCCATGTAATATCAAATGGTGAAAGCTCTCCCAGACATCTCCATCTCAACACTAAGTAAGACCCAGCTCCACTCAATAACCAGCAAGCTACATTGCTGGACACCTTATGCCAAACAACTAGCAAGACAGGAACACAACTCCACCCATTAGCAGAGAGGCTGCCTAAAATCATAATAAGGTCACAGACACCCCAAAACACACCACCTGATGTGGTCCTTCCCACCAGAAAGACAGGATCCAGCCTCATCCACCAGAACACAAACACCAGTCCCTTACACCAGAAAGCCTACACAACCCACTGAAACAACCTTAGCCACTGGGGGCAGACACCAAAAACAACGGGAACTACGAACTTGCAGCCTGAGAAAAGAAGACCCCAAGCACAGCAAGTTAAGCAAAATGAGAAGACAGAGACACACACAGCAGATGAAGGAGCAAGGTAAAAACCAACTAGACCAAACAAATGAAGAGGAAATAAGCAGTCTACTTGAAAAAGAATTCAGAGTAATGATAGTAAAGATGATCCAAAATTTTGGAAATAGAATGGAGAAAACACAAGAAACATTTAACAAGGACCTAGAAGAACTAAAGAGCAAAAAAACAAAGATGAACAACACAATAAATGAAATTAAAAATTCTCTAGAAGGAATCAATAGCAGAATTTCTGAGGCAGAAGACCAGATTAAGTGACTTGGAAGATAAAATAGTGGAAAAAACTACTGCAGAGCAGAATAAAGAAAAAAGAATGAAAAGAATTGAGTACAGTCTCAGAGACCTCTGGGACAACATTAAACACACCAACATTCAAATTATAAGGGTTCCAGAAGAAGAAGAGCAAAAGAAAGGGCCTGAGAAAACACTTGAAGAGATTATTGTTGAAAACTTCCCTATTATGGGAAAGGAAATAGTCAATAAAGTCCAGGAAGTGCAGACAGTCCAATACAGGATAAATCCAAGGACAAACATGCCAAGACACATATTAATCAAACTATCAAAAATTACATACAAAGAAAATACATTTAAAGCAGCAAGGGAAAAACAGCAAATAACATACAAGGGAATCCTCATGAGGTTAACAGCTGATCTTTCAGCACAAACTCTGCAGGCCAGAAGGGAGTGGGAGAACATATTTAAAATGATGAAAGGGAAATACTTACAACCAAGATTTCTCTAACCAGCAAGGATCTCATTCAGATTCAACGGAGAAATTAAAACCTTTACAGACAAGCAAAAGCTAAGAGAATTCAGCACCACCATACCAGCTTTACAACAAATGCTAAAGGAACTTCTCTAGGCGAGAAACTCAAGAGAAGGAAAAGACATACAATAACAAACCCAAAACAATTAAGAAAATGGTAATAGGAACAAACAAAGATAGATAACTACCTTAAATGTAAATGGATTAAATGCTCCAACCAAAAGACACAGACTGGCTGAATGGATAAAAAAAAACAAGACCCATACATATGCTGTCTACAAGAGACCCATTTCAGACCTAGGGACACATAAAGGAAGAAAGTGAGGGGATGGAAAAAGATATTCCATGCAAACGGAAATCAAAAGAAAGCTGGAGTAGCAATTCTCATATCAGACAAAATAAACTTTAAAATAAAGACTATTACAAGAGACAAAGAAGGACACTATATAATGATCAAGGGATCAATCCAAGAAGAAGATATAACAATTGTAAATATTTATGCACCCAACATAGGAGCACCTCAATATCTAAGGCAAATGCTAACAGCCATAAAAGGGGAAATCAACAGTAACACAATCATAGTAGCAGACTTTAACACCCCACTTTCACCAATGGACAGATCATCCAAAATGAAAATAAATAAGGAAACACAAGCTTTAAATGATACATTAAACAAGATGGACTTAATTGATATTTACAGGACATTCCATCCAAAAACAACAGAATATACATTCTTCTCAAGTGCTCATGGAACATTCTCCAGGATAGATCATACGTTGGGTCACAAATCAAGCCTTGGTAAATTTAAGAAAATTGAAATTGTATCAAGTATCTTTTCCGACCACAACGCTATGAGACTAGATTTCAATTACAGGAAAAAATCTGTAAAAAATTCAAACACATGGAGGCTAAATGATACACTACTAAATAACCAAGAGATCACTGAAGAAATCAAAGAGGAAATTTAAAAATACCTAAAAAAAAAAGGGCAATGAAAATATGATGACCCAAAACCTATGGGTTGCAGCAAAAGCAGTTCTAAGAGGGAATTTTATAGCAATACAATCCTACCTCAAGAAACAGGAAACATCTCAAATAAACAACCTAACCTTACATCTAAAACAATTAGAGAAAGAAGAACAAAACTAGCCCAAAGTTAGCAGAAGAAAAGAAATCATAAAGATCAGATCAGAAATAAATGAAAAAGAAAAGAAGGAAATGATAGCAAAGATCAATAAAACTAAAAGATAGTTCTTTGAGAAGATAAACAAAATTGATAAACCATTAGCCAGACTCATCAAGAAAAAAAGGGAGAAGACTCACATCAATAGAATTTGAAATGAAAAAGGAGAAGGAACTACTGACACTGCAGAAATACAAAGGATCATGAGAGATTACTACAAGCAACTCTATGCCAATAAAATGGAAAACCTGGAAGAAATGGACGCATTCTTAGAAAAGCACAACACTCCGAGACTGAACCAGGAAGAAATCGAAAATATAAACAGACCAATCACAAGCACTGAAATTGAAACTGTGATTAAAAATCTTCCAACAAACAAAAGTCCAAGACCAGATGGCTTCACAGGCGAATTCTATCAAACATAGAGAAGGGCTAACATCTACCTTCTCAAACTCCTCCAAAATATAGCAGAGGGAGTAACACTCCCAAACTCATTCTACAAGGCCACCATCACCCTGATACCAAAACCAGACAAAGATGTCACAAAGAAAGAAAACTACAGGCCAATATCACTGATGAACATAGATGCAAAAATCCTCAACAAAATACTAGCAAACATAATCCAGCAACACATTACAAGGATCATACATTATTATCAAGTTGGGTTTACCCCAGGAATGCAAGGATTCTTCAATATACGCATCAATCAAGGTGATAAATCATATTAACAAATTGAAGAATAAAAACCATATGATCATCTCAATAGATGCAGAAAAATCTTTTGACAAAATTCAACACCCATTTATGATAAAAACCCTCCAGAAAGTGGGCATAGAGGGAATGTACCTAAACATAATTAAGGCCATATATGACAAACCCACAGCCAACATCATTCTCAATGGTGAAAAACTGTAACCATTTCCTCTAAGATCAGGAACAAGGCAAGGTTGTCCACTCTCACCACTATTATTCGATATAGTTTTGGAAGTTTTAGCCACAACAATCAGAGAAGAAAAAGAAATCAAAGAAACCAAATTGGAAAAGAAGAAGTAAAGCTGTCACTGTTTGCAGATGACATGATACTATACATAGAGAATCCTAAGGATGCTACCAGAAAACTACTAGAGCTAATCAACGAACTTGGTTAAGTAGCAGGATACAAAATTAATGCACAGAATCTCTTGCATTCCTATACACAAATGACGAAAAATCTGAAAGAGAAATTAAGGAAACACTCCCATTTACCATGGCAACAAAAAGAATAAAATACCTAGGAATAAACCAACCTAAGGAGACAAAAGACCTGTATGCAGAAAACTATAAAACACTGATGAAAAAATTAAAGATGATACGAACAGATGGAGAGATATATCATGTTGTTGGATGGAAGAATGAACATTGTGAAAATGACTATACTATCCAAAGCAATCTACAGGTTTAATGCAATCCCTATAAAACTACTAATAGCATTTTTCACAGAACAAGAACAAAAAATGTCACAATTTGTATGGAAACACAAAAGGCCCCGAATAGCCAAAGCAATCTTGAGAAAGAAAAATGGAGTTGGAGGAGTCAGGCTCCAGGACTTCAGACTATACTACAAAGCTACAGTAATCAAGACAGTATGGTACTGGCACAAAAACAGAAATATAGATCAATGGAACAGGATAGAAAGCCCAGAGATAAACCCATGCACATATTGTCACCTTATCTTTGATAAAGGAGGCAAGAATATACAATGGAGAAAAGACAACCTCTTCAATAAGTGGTGCTGCGATAACTGGACAGCTACATGTAAAAGAATGAAATTAGAACACTCCCTAACACCATACACAAAAATAAACTCCAAAAGGGTTAAAGCCCTAAATGTAAGGCCAGACACTATAACACTCTTAGAGGAAAACATAGGCAGAACTCTCGATGACATAAATCACAGCAAGATCTTTTTTTACCCAGCTCCTAGAGAAATGGAAATAAAAGCAAAAATAAACAAATGGGACCTAATGAAACTTAAAAGCTTTTGCACAGAAAAGGAAATCAAAAACATGACGAAAAGACAACCCTCAGAATGGCAGAAAATATTTGCAAATGAGGGAACTGATAAAGGATTAATCTCCAAAATTTTCAAGCAGCTCATGCAGCTCAATATCAAAAAAACAAACAACCCAATCCAAAAATGGGCAGAAGACCTAAATAGACATTTCTCCAAAGAAGATATACTGATTGCCAAGAGACACATGAAAGGATGCTCAACATCACTAATCATTAGAGAAATGCAAATCAAAACTACAATGAGGTATCCCCTCACACCAGTCAGAATGGCCATGATCAAAATATCTAGAAACAATAAATGCTGGAGAGGGTGTGGAGAAAAGGGAACCCTCTTGCACTGTTAGTAGGAATGTAAATTGATACAGCCACTATGGAGAACAGTATGGAGGTTCCTTAAAAAACTAAAAATAGAACTACCATATGACCCAGCAATCCCACTACTGGGCATATACCCTGAGAAAGCCATAAGTCAAAAAGTGTCATGTACCACAATGTTCATTGCAGCTCTACAATAGCCAGGACATGGAAGCAACCTAAGCATCCAACGACAGATGAATGGATAAAGAAGATGTGGCACATATATACAATGGAATATTACTCAGCCATAAAAAGAAACGAAATTGAGTTATTTGTAGTGAGGTGGATCGACCTAGAGTCTATCATACAGAGTGAAGTAAGTCAGAAAGAAATAAACAAATACCGTATGCTAACACATATATGGAATCTAAAAAAAAAAAAAATGGTTCTGACAAACCTAGGGGCAGGACAGGAATAAAGACACAGACGTAGAGAAAGGACTTGAGGACACGGGGAGGGGGAAGAGTAAGCTGGGACGAAGTGAGAGAGTGGCATGGACATATAAACACTACCAAATGTAAAATAGATAGCTAGTGGGAAGCAGCCACATAGCCCTGGGAGATCAGCTCGGTGCTTTGTGACCACCTAGAGGGGTGAGATAGGGAGGGTGGGAGGCAGATGCAAGAGGGAGGAGATGGGGATATATATATATGTATAGCTGATTCACTTTGTTATAAAGCAGAAACTAACACACCATTTTAAAGCAATTATACTCCAATAAAGATGTTTAAAAAAAAATCTAAGACATAGTGTTGATGTTATATCTACACTGAAACACTGAACCTCTCAGTTTAAGGTATATTTATAATTTAGGGCATTGTGTATTTCCAGGGCAAAATAAATTGAATCAGCACCAACTATCTTTGTTCTCCATTACCATCCTAATGACAACATGGTAGAGAAACTTTCATAATCATACAAATAAAAAGAAATATTAGGTCAGAAATATAGGCAGCACATATTAACACAATGCCTAGAAGAGCATCTTTTGAAATACAATAATCATTTTGAAATTCTTCATCAGCTTAGCACTATCATTTCAACCTAGGAGTGATTATAAAGGGGTTCGGTCAATGCAGTATATAGTCATCCCATTAAGATAACAGTTGAAAATGTGAACCAAAATTAAGAATAATATATTTGTACATTGCTTTCCACCCATTCTCAGACCCTCTCCCCTAAATCTAACTTTCTTTGGTAGGTAAAGCTCAGATACACACTGTGGCTGAAATGGATATGTCATGAAGCCAATAGGAAATACAAGATTTAGGACAGAAAAAGTGGCCCATCAACACTTCTTAGGTACTGGGAAGAGCTCCCTTTCCCCTTTCATGATACTAGGAACCTAGGGAGACAGAAAGTGTAGGCACCCAAGAAATATAGACAGAAGTAAGATAGACAGACTTGTGCCCTTGCTCTAGCTGTTCTTCAACAATACTGCAAAAGCAGTATTTAGTGAGATAAAGTCCTGTCCAAGGCATCCTTATGATGGCTGGCTATTTAGTGAGAAGAAAGTTAGGGCATGATCCAGATCAAGAAATGGACTTCCCATTTGCATAGGAAAACTGAGCGTTTCATACCTTCTTTGCTTTGGGCCGCCTTTTACTATAAACCTAAATGGAGTTATTCCTAGATTATTGGGGTTAAGAGTGAGGTGGGTGATGGCTACAGCCTCCAATTATTCCCAGGGGAAAAAAAAGTGAGCAAGAGTTCCACTACCACTGTGTCTTCCAGGATTATTAATACAAAGAGACTTGGGACTTCTAATTGACACTGGGAAAGTATTATCTTTACAGTAGATATAGAAGCTACATAGCAGTGAAAGAATCTGTAGGCAAAATTTACCACCTCTCTGGATGCCATTCTTAAATAGAGCTTTCTCAGTTAATACTTAGTACATTATACCAGTAACCATAGCAGCGTATGGATTTTAATATTGCTGTTAAATTCCATATAATTGGCAAATGCAAAGATGAATTAATGTTATTTCCTTTTCTGCTCAACAGAGGTAAGTTGGTATGAAGTTGGGCCACCCTGCAAAACAGAACCAGAAATTTTTCTCTTTCAAGGCCATGAAGAAGGAAACTGAGCAAAGAAATTGAATTTAAATCTGAAAGAGATGGGCCTAATATTTATCAAGCATCTCTACCTAGGCTAAAATATTTAATCCTTTCAGAACCATCTGAGGCATAGGTGTTATTATTACTACTTTTTAATTATTATAGATGAAGAAACCAAGGCTTAGGAATTTAAGTAGCTCACTGAAGGTCACACAGCCAGAGCGTGGCAAGAGCAGTATGCAAACATAGGTATATTTTATGTGTATATTCCTGATTCCAAATTCTGTGCTCCTTCCTAAGGCATCTTAGTTACCATTGGAGCCATTTTACAGATAAGAGAACCAATAATTAATTTCTTCTATTCTTTGACAGGTAAGAAAACTGCAGCTCAGAGTAATTAAGCATCTTCCCAAAGTCACATAATTACTTAATGCCACAGAATTCAAACCTACTTTTTCACAACAGATTTGCCACCAGATCACAAGTATCACAACTAAATCTAAGCCAAAGTGGGAAAGAAAATGATTCATATCAATATTGTTGTCACCAGACACATAGATTAGAGCAAGTCTACCACCACTGGCCATCTGGTCTACAAATGTGGTGGGATCAACAAAAGAATCAAAGAAAAATTTGAGAATGAGGCTGCTGATATGAGAAAGGACTCCTTCAAGTATGCCTGGGTATTGGACAAACTGAAAGCTGAACGTGGGCTTGGTATCACCACTGATATTCCCCTTTAGAAATTCAAGACCAGCAAGTAGTATCATTGATGCCCCAGGACACAGAGACTACCAAAAACATGCCTATAGGCACACCCTCGGCTGACTGTGCTACGCTGACTGCTGCTGCTGGTGTTGGTGAAGTTGAAGCAGGGATCTCCAAGAATGGGCAGACCTGTGAGCATGCACTTCTGGCTTACAGACTGTGGGTGAGACAACTAATTGTTGGTGTTAAAATGGGTTCCACTGAGCCACCCGGCAGCCAGAAGAGATACCAGGAAATCATTAAGAAAGTCAGCACCTACATTAAGAAAATTGGCTACAACCCCAACACAGTGTCATTTGTGCCAGTTTCTGGTTGGATTGGTGACAACATGCTGCAGCCAAGTACAAACATGCTTTGACTCAAAGGATGGAAAGTCAGTCATAAAGATGGCAATGCCAGTGAAACCACAATGCTTGAAGCTCTGGATTGCATCCTGCCACCAAGTATTCCAACTGACAAACCCTTGCGTCTGCTCCTCCAGGGTGTCTAGTGTCTACAAAATTGGTGGTATTGACACCATCCCTGTGGAGACTGGTGTTCTCAAACCCAACATAATGGTCACCTTTGCTCTAGTCACCGTTACAACTGAAGTCAAGTCTGTTGAAATGCATCCTAAAGCTTTGAGTGAAGCTCTATCTTGGGACAAGGTGGGCCTCAATGTCAATAACATGTCTGTCAGAGATGTTTGTTGTGGCACTGTGGCTGGTGACAGCAAAAATGACCCACCAGGGACTTCCCTGGTGGCACAGTGGTTAAGAATCTACCTGCCAATGCAGGGAACACGTGTTCGATCCCTGGTCCGGGAAGATCCCATATGCCGCAGAGCAACTAAGCCCGTGCGCCACAACTACTGAGCCTGCTCTCTAGAGCCCATGAGCCACAACTACTGAGCCCACATGCCACAACTGCTGAAGCCCATGTGCCTAGAGCCCGTGCTCCACAACAAGAGAAGCCACCACAATGAGAAGCCCGCGCACTGCAACAAAGAGTAGCCCCCACTCTCTGCAACAAGAGAAAGCCTGCACGCAACGACCAAGACTCAGCGCAGCCAAAAATAAATAAATAAATAAATGACCCACCAATGGAAGCAGCTGGCTTCACAGCTCAGGTGATTATCCTGTACCATCCAGGCCAAATCAGTGCTGGCTATGCACTTGTGCAGGATTGTCAAGTAGCTCATGTTACTTGCAAGTTTGCTGGGCTGAAGAGGAAGGTTGACTGCTATTCTGGGAAGAAGCTGGAAGATGGCTCCCAATTCTGTAAAGCTGGTGATGCTGGCGTGGTTCATATAGTTGCTGGAAAGCCCATGTATTTTGAGAGCTTTTCTGACAATCCTCCTCAGGATCATTTTGCTATTTGTGACATGAGACAGACGTGTCTTGGGTGTCATCAAAGCAGTGGATGACCCAGAAAGTTCAGAAGGCTAAGTGAATAATATCCCTAATACCTGACACCCAAGTCTTAATCAGTTGTGGAAGAACATTCTCAGGACTGTTTGTTTCTGTTGGCCATTTAAGTTTAACTGTAAAAGACTGGTTAATGATAATGCATCGTAAAACTTTCAGAAAGAAAGGAAAATGTGTTGTGGACCACTTGTTTTTGCGTGTGTATGGCAGTTTTAAGTTATTAGTTTTTAAAATCAGTAATTTTTAATAGAAACAATTTGACCGAAAATCTGTCACAGAATTTTGAGACCCATTAAAATAAAGTTTAATGAGAAACCCGTGTCCTCTTTTGGTCAAGACTGTAAATTCCTATAGTACTACTTAGGTAAAAGATTTAAGTAAGTGTTTCCTATAAACTATTTTTGGTGTTTTATTTGCTGAAACCAAAATTTGATAATTCTGGGTTAACATTTTTTTGTGGGTGGGAATTTTGGGTTTTTTTCCCCCTTGTCTAAGAGGAAGAATCATCTATGTTTTTTAGGGACACAGTGAAAAGCTGTGGGAGGGAGTCTGTTGGTTGCAACCCTTCATAGGTTAGGACAGACAAGCAAAAAGTATTTTTGTTTATATCTAAGCTCTTGTAAGAAGGCCAAATTCATATATCCAGAAAAGATGAAAATTCTAATTTGAAAAGATACATGCACCCCAATGCTCACAGCAGCATTATTTACAATAGCCAAGACATGGAAGGAACCTAAATGCCCACTGACAGATGAATGGATAAAGAAGATGTGGTATATATATATACAATGGAATATTACTCAGCCATTAAAAAGAACTGAATATTAACATTTGCAGCAACATGGCTGGACATAGAAGTTATCAGAATAAGTGAAGTCAGTCTGGCAAAGACCAATATCATATGATATCACTTATATGTGGAATCTTAAAAAATGATACAAATGAACTTATTTACAAAACAAAAATAGACTCACACACATAGAAAACAAAGTTATGGTTACCAAAGGGAAGGGGGAGGGGGAGGGATAAATTAGGGGTTTGGAATTAACAGATACACATTACAATACATAAAATAGATAAACAACAAGGATTTACTGTATAGGACAGGAAACTGTATTCAATATCTTATAATAACATATAATGGAAAAGAATCTGAAAAAGAATAGATATATGTATGTATACATATAACTGAATCACTTTGTTGTACACCTGAAACAATCGCAACATTGTAAATCAACTATACTTCAGTTTAAAAAAAGGCCAAATTCTGCAATATTAAAGTCCATGTGTTGCACACAAAATTTTGTGTAGTCACATCAACATTGAGTAAATTTTTTGGTATAATCTCAAATTTTAGTTTTGCGGTTATTGGAATGTGCATTCTCAGATTTACAAATATTGAAGTAGTTTAAAGAATCTAAAGTGTAAGGCTTAAATAGTAATAACTGCCCTGCTAGAGTTCATCGTATCTAGATTCTAGGAAAAATAAAGATGCTGGGAGTTGAAGAAAAAAAAAAAAAAAAAAAAGAATTCAAACTCAGGACTTTGAATTTCTTCTCCAGGACTCTTTCCATTTTACAGATAATTGTAACATTCTGCTAAGTCCAGTGTTTATCATTTTGTAATGTCATTTGTAACCTTTGTAGAGCATTTATTACTTAATTTAGATGACATCCAGGGTCAACTTGCCTCTTAAAATCTAGACAAGACTGGTCTCCAGCATACCTCATGTTGAAAGTCCAAATCCCTGTCCAAGATTTCTGTGCATTCCTGAGGGGCTTATGTTCTCATAACTACCTCCTGCTTCAGCTGACTTCTTGTTCTCCACTTGGTATCTTGCAGCTTGCTCGTTACTGCATGGGTTTTTCAGCTACCTTTCTTAGTTTTACATACACACACACACAAACAAAATTATGCACACAAAGCCTTTGTGTAGCAGATGTTACAAAAAGTTTAGAGAAATTAAGAAATAGATTGGGTTTGCACTGATGACCCATCACAACTGGAATTAATAGTCATTCTGTTCTAGAGAGTCTTTTGGCTGATTTTCCACGTTGCTCAGCCATTCTCTCTCCCTTCTGTCCCCTCCTACCACCATCATTTTTTTTTTTTTTTTTAATGGAAAGTCATTCTACCCTCCATTTGTTCTGCCCCACATTCTGAATCCTACGGTGGGCCTATTTTTTCATACCCAAATGCTCCAAGGTATTTTCTTCTTTTAAGACCACTTATTCCCAAAAGAAATTGTACTATCAACTATGAAGAAAACAATAGGATTTTTTAAACCACCCATGAACTATACCACATGATCTAAGGGGCACACAGGGAAGAAAATCTGCTCTTAAAGAGTAGCTAATCTAATAGGGAAATAGATACACATAACTCAGAGTTCTCTTGGGCCTCACCAACCTGTGAAAACAACGAGGTCACATGATATTTAACAGTTCAGTCTCCACAACATGCCCACCTCCCCCCCCCCCGACACCCCCAGCCCCATGTCCTGACAGATATGAGGAAGGCCAATATAACAGAAATTCAGCTAATACAACTATGAAGACTAAATAACGTAAAATTAGAGCGGGGAAAGACAGCTGAAGGCTGAAGAGAGTTACTAAGATGACCATGGGTGAAATGGCCCACCTGAGGTTTAAGTCAGCTCTTTCATTTTCTGAACTTGAGTCACCAGGGTTCAATGGTAACAGCTTCTAAAGGTCTGTTTGTTTAATCTATTTTAGTTTTATTCTCCCCCCAACAAAAAAATCTGGGGTTATCTGGGGTTTCCATTTCTGACCAAATGGAAAGTATTAACACTCAAAGCAACTGACAATGGAAATCCGTTTAACTTCATGTTACAATGTTTCTGTTATAAGCAATGAGAAAAACCAGTAAAGTCAGTGAAAAGGCAATCTTGCAAAACAAGTTTTAAATAATGCAGCTACCACAGGTCCTCCATTCCTAAAGTTTTTTATTCATAAAGTTCTAGCAGTATCATTTGGTGGCAAAACTTGAACTGAATAGACAGACTGTTTGTAGTCCTTATTCATCCCAATTCATGGGAGTAATCCTGTGTTTCCTGAAGAACATGCAAGTGCTTGATTACAGGGTGCCCCTCCAGCCACACTAAGGGAAGTATGTAAGATGTGGAATGCAGAATCTACCTTTCCAAAGTCTAAGACATGCTGAATTCCAGGACCCATGTGGCCCCAAGGGTTGCAGATAAAGGGTTGTACACCTGTGTGTTGACATCTGCTAGAGGAAACTGAGAGCAAAGTGAAGGGAAGTAATGGCAAATGGGGGAAGCTGGTATGGCTCCAGGGGCCCAATTTTCAGAAGGCCTGGTTAGGACATGTGGTCTGTCAAAGGCAGAGAATACTAGACAGAAGACCGTTGTAGACATCTGGAGTCGTACAGAGGCTGTGGTGAGTGAGAATATTTGGGAAACCCTAACAAGTCCTCCAGCCAAAGTCAGACTCACCTATGGGGACCTGTGGCCCAGCTACTCATCACCACCTACAAAGCAGGGTGTTGAGGGCAGGACAGTAAGATCACAAACATTCTAGTGGAAGTTTCTAAGCTCCTCCTTTTTATTTTAAGAAATCTGATCATTTAAGTTTGGGGTTTATTTCAACGCTCATTTAATTTTCAGAAAAGGGATTATTTTAAAAAGAAGAAAGAGAGAATAGATAAATAAAGACTTACTTACTAAAATAGGTCTTAAACTTGGCAGCACATCAGAATCACTTGGGAAGCTTTTTAAAATATTGATCCCTGAACCCATCCCATACACACTGATAAGGAGGTCCTGAAGTGCTTCCAAGGCACATGGAATTTTCAAAGTGATCCAAGGTAATCTTGTTGTGTAGACAAGGTTGAGAACTACTGCCTTAGGAAATTTTTTTTAATTTTTAAAAAGAGAAAGACTTTTCCCCTATTTCTGTACAAGGAATGAAAGTGCCAAAGATCCAGAAAAGCCCAAAAAGGGTGGCGAGTACACTTTGCAGTTCTTGTTTAATCACATGTACTAACCACACAAAGGAAGTTTCATTTCTGCAAAACCTATCAGTTTCTCTTTCATACTTATTGTTTGCAATCCTAGACGTATAACACAATTTTCAGCCAATGACTTCATCTTCCCCAACCTTGAGGCCATGGATGTGCCCAACATTTATGTACCATCAAGGATTAAGGGAAGGTCTGCTATATGTCAGAAGGAAAAACAGCTTCCCAGAAATTCCCTTGTGTGTTGGATGGAATGTAGCAGAATCAGTGTCTTGACAGGTACCTAACTTCTTTTCTTTCTTCTGATGGCGTATCTGCATAATACACTCCACATTCTTTATATGTATGCTTAAGCAATTTGGCTTTCTCTCCTTTTTCTCTGAATTACCTCAAAATGAAGAAAATGAAAAAAAAAAAAAATGAAAAAAAAAAAAAATGAAGAAAATGTTGCAAGCTAGTCTCTCTTATCTGCTTTAAAATATGGCTCCAGAATGCTTTCTCTTTGACTGTATCCTGTGTATCCCCATGACTGTTTAGTTTATTTGTGATAGCTGACAATTCCTCCTCCTCATGTGCTGCTTTGGGGAAATGATCAAGCCAAACAGGATTCATATTCTTCATGTGTTAGCCAACCAAACATATTTTCCAAGCTATTATTTATTTTTCTCTCTCTATTTGGAATTTTTCTCCCTTCTCTTCCTTCAAGTCTCTTCCTCAGAGGTTCTGCCTTTATCCTCAATTCAAATTGGGTACCCTGTTACAGTTTCTCAGAACATGATGTGCTTCACTTTTCATAGCACTCATCACAATTTAATTAAATGTTTATCTCTGTACTTATTTATTTAATGTCTATTTTCTTACTAGATGATAGAATATTTGAGGTCAGGAACCAAGTTTGTTTTGTAGTTTAGTCTGTTGTTTAGTTGTTTAGTTTGTCATTTGGTTTGGTTTGATTTTTGTTTTTATCCTTGGTTTCCTGTGTGTGTCTGGGTGTGTGTTTGGGGATTTTCTTGGGTGGGTTTTTGTTCGTTTGTTTGGTTGGTTTTTGGAGGGGAGGGTCCTTTCTTTTTTTTTTATTACCATGTGTCACATCAGTGCCTAACACTAACACAGAGTGGATGATAAATAAATACTAATTGAATCAACGGATTAAAAGCCCCAAAGATTCGAGTAACCTGGGGCATTGGATATGTTCATCAGAAGGTCACTGGAGACTTTATGAAAAGGTGTCAGTTAAAGCAGAGATAACTGGAAACCAGAAAGCAGTAGACTGAAGATGGGCTGGGAGCCCAGAGAAAGGAGGTGTAGTACACTCACCTTTGCATAGCAAGACTTGCAATTGTCATGTAAAAACAAGTGTCCAAAATGTAAGACTTTAACCAATGAGTCACACCTAACCTAATAAATGAACATTTATTTCAGAGTTGCACATTCCATTTTTATATAATTGTGATTCAGAACAAATACCTTGATGATGCTTTATTTGCTATGGCAAGTGCTTAACTGCAGCTTGTTTTGTTGGCATTTATTTAAATGTCAGTAAAACTCTCTCCCACAGATATTAAATTTTATAATTAATCATTCATGAAGCCTTCTTTAATCAACTTTTCCTTTAGTATTTCAAACTCTTGTCAGGCCCATTCATTTCCGCCGTGATGATCTAAGAATTGGTTTTAGGCGATAAATTGACTATGTTCTCCCAGAGCACATTTTCCTTAAGAGTTTGAAAACACTCATCTTCACTCATCTAAGTTATCATGCAGTGGGGCCTGAGCTACAGTAAACACAACATAATGAGTAGCATCTGTTAACCCAATGGCAAGTGATATCAAGCATTTTCAAGTTTCTTGCATTTTTATGATAAGTAATATAATTTGACCCATATATTCAGTGAATCAGTCAACTAACATGTGCAAGTGCCAACCATGAGTCATATCCGGGAATAGAATTATATACACACTATGATATGTAATATGAAAAGATATATAACACTATGCCTGCCCTCATGGAATTTATAATCCAAGTGGAAAGACAGACATGAAAGCAAGTAGGAGCAGTTAAGAGTTAAGCAGCTATTATGGAGGCAAGTATAATTGATAGAGGAAAAGATTGGAGTCTGGGATAACAGGGGGGTCAGAATGGCTTCCTGACCTGAGCTGTATCTTAAAAACTGAGTAAATAAGGGGGTTGGAGTGAGAGGAGTAATGGGGAGAAAGGACAGTCCAGACTTGAAAAAGTGGATCAAAGACCCAGGAACGTGAAACAGCATGACATCTTGGACATGCTGGTCATTAGGCATCTTGCAGGTGCCTAATGAGATGGGAAGTGGGAGTAAGAAATGAGTAAGAGTAAGAAATGAGTAAGAAATGAGATGGGAGAGGCAAGGAGAGACCGGGTCATGTGGTGTCTTGTGCGCTGTGCTGAGCAGTGTGGATTATATTCTCTTGGCAATGTGGCATCTCTGGAATGTTTCAAGTAGGGAATTACTTGGTGAGACAGGTGTTTGAGGAGCTCACTTTGGCAGCTGTTTAGAGATTGAATTAGAAAGTTTGAGGTCTGGAGACATTTTATTCATTCATTCAAACATTATAAAAGTACCTTTTAAGTACTAGATACTGTCTACCTCTAGGAATACAGGAATGAACCAAAGAGACAAGATCTCTGGTCTCACAGAGCATCCTAGCAGAGGCAGATAGATAATTACCAGACAAGTAAAGAGACAAACAAGAAAAATAGAAGATAATGTTAAGCACTGTGCAAAAATGAAAATAGGCTGACATAAGAGAGACTGGCCAATGGCTACTTGAAATTACATGGAAAGAAAGACCTCTCTGAGCAGAATCTGAATGACAAGAAAAAACAGTCATTCTATGATTGGGGGGTAAGCATTCCAGGCTAAGGGACAGCTGGAGCTAAGAAGATAAAAGTTTAACCAGCTCAAGAAATGGAAACAAGGCCAGTGAACAGCGTTAAGATGGTGAGGGGTAAGAGACTAAGTTTAATAGGTAGACCCAGACTAGAATTCAAAGGACATGTGACCTGAGGCAACAGATTTGGGTTTTATTTTAAGCGCCATAGGAAGTCACTGCATGGTTTTAAGCAGGCGAGTGATATGGTCTGGTGTATATTTTTAGATGATCATGGGCTTCTTTGTGGAAGGTGGACAGGAGCAGAAGTAGAAAGAAGTTGGCAAGCTATTGCAGTCGTCCTCATGGGAGGGATCAATCAGGTGGGCTAGGGTGATGGCAGTAGAGATGCAGAGAAGCAGAGGGAACTGGGACGTGTGAGTAGAGTTAAAAAGGACTTGGTGGTAGATTAAACGTGGGGAACAAGAGAAAAAGTGGAATCAAAGAACACTGCTGAATGTTCAGCATGTGCAATGTGTGGATGTTGGAAATATTTGTTGAGAAAGGAGCAGATTGGAGAGAGGAAAATGGGAATTTCTATGGGACCATGTGAAATGTGAGATAACTATTGAATCCAAGAGGAGATGTCAAGTAGACAAATGGGTGTACATGTCTGGAGCTCCAAGGAGAGGTCAGAGCTGTAGATAAAGATTTGAAATTCACCCCTGTGTAGTGTTTCGAAAGCCCTGGGACTGGGTGGGACACCAAGAAGATGGTGTAACTGGAAGATAGGAGGATACCCAAAAACCAGCTCTGGATGCTGAGAAGAAGATGTAAATATGGTTTTAAAAAGATACTGTGGCATCACAGAAGCCAAAAAAATAATGAATGATGGCTTTAGAATATGATTATAAGTTTAAAAAAGAAGTACGATATTATCATTATAATAGGCAGAGCTTCTTTTGCAGCTACTTAGCTTGTCCATGTCTCTCTTATTCAACTCTGAAAGTGTAGTGCTGTAAGAGTGTCTGGCACAGAGTAGTAATAAAATAAATCTTGCAAGGGACCTGGGTTGGAGTTTATATAGATGTGGGAAACTTCAAAATTGAGGTCATGGGAGTGGGTGAGTGAGATTACCCAAGATGGGTGTAGAATGAGATAAAAGCCAAGGGCAGAAAGAAGCCAACAAATAATAACATTTAGAGAATGTTTAGCAATGGAACATTTAGCAACACTTAACAGTGGAAACGAACAAGGAGCATTCAGTAAGACAGGAGTGGAGCCAGGAGAGTGTTATTACTGTGGTGGTGGGGGGATTGGGGGGGGGGTAGGAGTGGGAATGTGAAATGCTACCAAAAAATAGGGTCTGCTAGCAGACCTTGGAGAAAAGTAAAGTAAACAAAGAGGATCTTGGTTGTAGTGGGTGAGGAAGAGGTAAGAAAGCCAGGAAAGTAAGTTTGAACTATTACTTCAGGATATGGGAGTTATTGCTTCATGAGTATAGAATTTCAGTTTTGCCAGATGAAAAGACTTCTGTGAATATACTTAACACTACTGAGCTGTACGTTCAAAAATGGTTAAGATGGTAAGTTTTATGTTATGTGTGTTTTACCACAATGTAAAAAAAGAAATTTTTTTCAAACCTAGATGAACAGTAAAGGTAGAACAATCAGGAGATTGATGAAAAGAGACCATCTTCCTCTGAAGCTGGAGAAAAGGAGGTGAAGCTTATGCTGATGAAGAGTTAGGAGACATCAGCACAGAAAGCAAAGAGAAGAGTGTACATTAACCTGACTTTTCTAAAATATAAGGTGTGGTTGTCAGTGAGAATGGGAGGGCAGGCAGGAGTGACTCCCACCTCAGTGATCCTTGACATCTGAGGAAGATAGCTTAGTGAGATCATTTCACAGAGGAACCAAACCTTGTTTTCGTCTGTTCCTCTCCTGCTAGACAGTTTTTCCCCAAAGTGTATAACTTGTTATTATAGTCAGTCAATGAGAATAATACACAGATAAATACAAAATCTTGTATTTGAGTGTATTCAGATTTATATCAAACTTAGCATCCATAATATTTCTTTTGTTCTGGTTGTACAGAAGCAATAAGATCATGACTTCCACAGACCAGTAGTTTTGAAAGTGTATTTATTTGTTGACAGCTCACCTTGCAATCTTAGGACGGTCAAAAATTAAACAAATCTAGAGGCTTAAAAGAGGAATAGTGCTAATTTTTATTTTAAATATGAATTACAGTATCTAAGAATTGCTTGCATTTATTTCATAATGTCAGAAAAGAAGCACTCATGATATACAAAAAACACCAAAAATACCTACAGTGAAATATCACAGCACGATGTTACTCTTTCCCACATGATTATTAATGCCAGTGAGAGTAGAAACAGAGCAGATGTGCCTGAACCTTGCCTGGCATTTAATTTATCCCAGTGCACATGTGCAGGAATATTTTATTTGCTTGCAAAATTTTATTTGTATCTATATAGACAGGCTTGAATTTTAAAAAGAGCAGTGTATAGGTACAACTTTTTATTGTGGAAATGTTTATAAGCAAATTTTTGTTTTATTCATAAATATTTCAGTATGTATTTCTAAAAGTTAGGAACTTATTTTTTTAAACATAACAATACCATGATCACAACTTAAAAAGTTAATAACTCCTTAATATCATCAAATGTCTACTCATCATTTAAACTTCCCAGTATATTTCCCAGTCGTTAAAATGAGGACCCCAATAAGCTCCATATATGCAGTTAGTTGATGTGTCCTCTAAGTCTCTTTCAATCTATAGGTTCCCTTTTCATCTTTCTTTTTTTTCCCCAATCTCTTCCTTTTATATTGAAATTGAATAATAAATGGACCAGGAACTATGCTAGACGCTTAATGGATATCATCATATTTATTCATCACCAGAACCCTTTACAAGTAGATATTATAATTACCTAGATACAAGATCAGGAAATGAAGGCTTAGAAAAATGAATACACTAGCAGTGACAGAACTGAGTTTACATCTGCAGACCTCCTTGACTCCAAAGCCCATGTTCTTTCTACTATCGATGGCCTCCCAAGTCACCATGTACTTGGGTCTCCAAAGCTCAAGACGACCTCTGTTTTCTTTTGAAATGCTATCCAAGCAAATTTGAGCCCAGGCATCCCAGAAATCTGGGTTTCTGTAATAAATGCAGGAACGAGTGTCAAACCTTCTAACCGCTTAGATATTTCCAATTAATTCCCACAAAATCAACAGAAATTACTGAAATATCAGCTGAGCAATCATCCCCCCATCTCCAACTCCTGGTATCAGCTTTTAGCCTTTCAGAGGTGAGAAGGAGATGAAGAAGTTGTTGAGAGTGACCAGAGAGTGCCATAAGGAGAGAGAGATTCAAAATGGCATCTCTCATACTTGCCTCCTTGACCTCAAGTTTTGCAGAGTTGGTAACTACTGAATGATGATTCTAAACATAATGAAAGTCAGGCAGACTCCATTTTTCTTAAAAAAAAAATAGTGCCTTAAAACCTTGTAATAGGGCTTCCCTGGTGGCGCAGTGGTTGAGAATCTGCCTGCTAATGCAGGGGACACGGGTTCGAGCCCTGGTCTGGGAGGATCCCACATGCCGCGG
Organism: Balaenoptera borealis; assembly: GCF_965194805.1. NCBI lineage: Eukaryota > Metazoa > Chordata > Mammalia > Artiodactyla > Balaenopteridae > Balaenoptera > Balaenoptera borealis. Next base: position 91,251,465 of record NC_138868.1, on the reverse strand, counting down.
AGCAACTGGGCCCGTGAGCCACAACTACTGAGCCTGCGCGTCTGGAGCCTGTACTCCGCAACAAGAGAGGCCACGATAGTGAGAGGCCCGTGCACCGCGATGAAGAGTGGCCCCCGCTTGCCTCAACTAGAGAAAGCCCTCGCACAGAAACGAAGACCCAACACAGCCAAAAATAAATAAATAAATTAATTAATTAATTAATTAATTAATAAAAATTAAAAAAAAAAAAACCTTGTAATAAAACAAGTTTAAAGCAGTTGCAGTCTCTCAGAGAGGTAATATTTTGATCAGGGATTGCATTCTTGACCAAAAAACCATCTCAAAAAAAAAAAAAAAAAAATTAAGACATATCCAACAACATGTTAAAAAAAAAACCCTACAATTTTTGCAATTATTTAAAATAATATTCCAAGTGGTATAAATGAACATAAATTTACCTCGTATATTGTTGTTTAAAGTAGTCCCAATTTACTATAATTGCACATAGATCTTACAAATGATATGATCCTACTGAATCTCCATATTTACTATTGTTACACCTGTATTCAGTCTCCCAGACTTGGGTCTATCATTTTCATGTTACTTTTTCGGATATATGGTGAATGCCAACTTTATGCCTAAGTAAAAGTTTATTTTATTCCTGTAGTCATTCAATACACATTTAATGAGCTAATCTTAGGTGACAGGCCCAGTGTTAGATGCTAGATACTAGAGAGCAAGGTTAAGACAAGGTTACTGTCTAATAAGGTTAGACAGTAATAAGACAAGGTTACTGTCAGTAAGTAGCTCAGCCCCATAGAGAACCGATATGAAAAGGAACAAAGACGATATAATGCAATGAGAACTGGGTGTATAATGTGCTACAAGGATGCATGAAAGGGAATAGCTAATGCTGCCCAGAGTCTAGGAGGCTTTCACAGAGGAGAGCATCTATGAACTGACTGTTGAAGGATGACAATGACGATGGTGAAAATGGTGGTTCTGGTGGTGGTGCTGCTGGTGGTGATAGCAGCTATCTTTACTGAGCACTAACTAAGGGCCTATAACCGTGCCATGTTTATATAATATCTCACTAAATCTTCACACTAGTCCATCAAGATCAGGCTTTACCCACATTTTACAAAGGAAATAGCTGAGATCTAGGAAATTAAAAATTGTACCTATCACACAAGAGATAGGTGAAATCAAAACCACCTACCAAAACTTTTGGTTAAACCAAAACCTCTGGTTGCAACAATAGCTTCTTATGCTAATACTCTCAGCCGCTCTGCCCAGGAGTTTGTCAGGTGGACGGATAGAGGAAGGACATCCCAGGCAGAGGGGTGGGTGTCTACAAAGGCTTTGAAGTGAGGGGCAGCGGTCCACACTCACAGAAAGCAGGTCCTGGTAGAGAGTAGAAAATGATTACAGTCTCTGCTAGAAGCTTTTCACTAAACATTCAAAAAAAGATCATTTGGGTAGAAGTGTTGAGAGTGGAATTGGAGTGGATGATCAATAGAGTTTATTTACAGGGAAGCTGAAAACTTAATATATTACCTTTCCATCTTCTCAACTGCAAGCTACTTTCAGGCAGAAATTGACAACCAGGTTATATAGTTTATTAATTACATAATGTATTTATTCATCTGACAAATATTTCTTGGGTGCCTCTATATCTAGGCAGACACTGTGCTGGGCACTGCAGAGAAGGAGGTAAAGAAGGCACAAAGCCTCCTCAACAAGGGCATCACCTGGAGGAGGAGGCTGGCATCTCAGCAAGCAGACAGCAAGCACGAGGGACCCGTGTGACCGTGTCCTCACTTCCCTCAAATGATTCTCGGTTGGGCACAGTGGTGCTGCTGCCCACAGTGACTTCAGCCAGATGCACAAAATGCACCATGGTTTGAATTTAGAAGCTCCTAAATTAAGAATTAGATTCACAGAGAGATTGAATAACCAGAATAACAGCAGACAAGAGCCAGTGGGAGATGATTTTTCAGAATCTAATAGTCTTTCTCTTTCATGAAGCCTCAGACAATTGTACTATCATGCCACAGTTAGAATACTTCAACTTTATGTCCACCAGGAATCTACTTTTGCACGATATTACAGATAATACTGAAAAAGAAATGTTTGCTTTGGAAAAAATAAAAGGAAAAAGAGAATTAAACCTTGTAATTATTTGTGCTTAAAGGTTTCCAATTTTTAATTTTCTTAAGCCAAAAGCTACCTGACAGGGTCTTGATTTCTAAGCGGAATAAATAGAGGATTAAACAATTGTTAACAGTGTAATATTTAGTTAAAGTAGATTAATAGATAATGTGATAGAATAAATAGAAAATGAATGAACATCAAGGATACTAAAAGGCAGATGACCACAGTGAAGATCAGGGGACAGCTGGCCTAAGGCTCTATAGTGGTGCTTTAAATGGAAGATAGAAACTGTGGTCTCTCTCAGTTAAACACCATGAGCATATTCAGGGGCAAGATTAATATATATAAAGGTGGAGGACGTGAGCAACATGCTATGAGAAATGGAACCAAATATTCCCTAGGTCTTAAAATTCAGTGATTGCCCCCTCCTAGACACCTCCTTCTGTCTGAAGCCATGGCAAATGGCATTCTCAGAGTCCATACTGTGAAGTTCCAAGTATAAAGTGGGTCTGCACTGATGTAAACATAAGTCTAAGGATGGAGGTTCCTCTCCGTAGTGGTTCATAAGCACTCATGACTCTTACAAAGATTTGACAATGAAGACCTAGCAGGGGAAAAAAAGAAGAGGAAGAGTGGGGAATTAGAGTAAATCTCTGTGGTTTAGAGCTTATGCTTTGATTCACATTTGTAAGTAAACAGCCTTTGACCTATTCAAATGCATCACTCCAGGAAAGTCCCCTTCTCTGTCCTATATCATCAATTTTTCCTTGTCTATTGGTTGGATCATTTCCAACACATGTAAACATGTTTTTTTCTTTTTCATCTTATAAAAATGTCCTCTCTGGACTGTACTTCCCCCTTCAGCTGCTGCCCATTTCTCTGTTCTCCTTTTTAGCAAAACTTCTTGAAAGATTTGACTATTCACTACTCATTATTTATTCCTCCAATTTTGTTACCACACTCTAATTTGGCTTTTCCACCACCACTCCCCAAAAGCTCATTAATGAACTCCATGTTGCTGAATCCAATGGTCAATGCTCAGTCATCCCTCTTGGCATTATCAGCAACATCTGACACAACTGATAGCATTCAATTTCTTGGAAATACTTCCTTCACTTGGAATTCATGGACACACATTGGCTGCCTCCCTTACTGGTTTATCCTCTTCTCCAAGCCCAGTGCTTGGTTCTTGAACCTCTCTCTTTTCTCCACACTCTCACTTGAGACCTCATGGCGTTAAATACCATCTCTATGTTAATGACTGCCAGATTTATACTTCCATGCTGGACCTCTCCTCTGAAATCTTGTCTTATCCATCCAACCATCTACTCAGCAATTCTATTTGGATGTCTAAAAAATATCTCAAAATTAATATGCCCCAAACAGAACTCATGATCTCCTTGCCACCATCAAATTTGGATCACCCATAATCTTTCCCATCTCAGTAAATAGCATCCATCCTTCCACTTGTTCAAGCCCAAAATCTCAGAATTTGTGTCTAATTTCCTTAAAGTAAGAGTTTTTTTTTTTTTCTTTTCCCAAGAGAGGTCCTACTAAAATGTCATAGATCCCTTTGAGGAAGGACCCAGTGCCACAAGTACCATAAATCTTCCTTTCAGTCTTCCCCAAAGGGAATGTGGTAATTTACCAGGATGACTGTGCACTATGGAAATGGAAATACCCAAACTTTTCTGGGATTACTGAAGACTGGCTCTGAGTTGACACTCATTCCTAAGAACCCAAAATGCTACTGTGGCCTACAAGACCAAATGGGGACCTATGGAAGTCAGGTGATAAATGTAATTTTGGCCTAAGTCTTTCATGGACCCAGTGGATGCAGAGAACCATTCTGTGATTATTTCCCTAGTGGCTTAAGGTCCAGTTGGAATTGACATTCTCAGGAACTGTCAGAATCCCCACAAGAAGGGCAGAATAATGATGGTTAAGATTATAGACTCTGGAGCTAGCCTACCTGGGTTCAAATCCGATATACGTCACTAGCTGTGTGGCCTTGGGCAAATTACTTTATTAACTCCTTTGTGCTTCTGTTTCCTAATCTTAAAAATGAGATAATGATATCCCTTAAGGGTGGTATGAGGATTAAATGAGTCAGTATTTGTCAAATGCCTATACATAGTAAGTGCTACATAAATGTTGCTTAAATAAATAAATTCCTTAATCCCTTTCTTTACTTCACACTGCCCCTCAAATCAGTCAGGAACTCCTTTTGGCTTTACCTGCAAGTCATATTTAAAGTCTGACTGCTTTACACTACACCCCCTCCTCCCAACCCCCACGGCCACCACCACAGAGCCAGCCGCAACCAACTCTTACGGGATTATTGCAGTAAGCTCTTAACTGATCAGGCCCTCCATTACCTCCCTAGCCCCATCTCTTAATAGTCTCCATATTCATCCTACTGCACTCCCCCCACATCAGCTGCTCCCCCGAGGACTCCAGACTTGCTCTCACTTCAGTGCCTTTGCACTGGCTGTCTTCTTGGCCTCGGATGCTCTCGCTCTGGTTATCCTCATGTGTCAACACTCTGACATTTTTCGCAAATGTCAGCTTCCTAATAAAGCCCACTCTGATCATTCCTATTTAAACATTTTTATGCCCCCATACATACTCCCAATACATCCATACACACTCTTTATCCTGCTCTATTTTTTTTTTTTTTAACTTTGGGTTTATTTATTTATTTATTTATGGCTGTGTTGGGTCTTCGTTTCTGTGCGAGGGCTTTCTCTAGTTGCGGCAAGTGGGGGCCACTCTTCATCGCAGTGCGTGGGCCTCTCACTATTGCGGCCTCTCTTGTTGCGGAGCACAGGCTACAGATGTGCAGGCTCAGTAATTGTGGCTCACGGGCCTTGTTGCTCCACGGCATGTGGGATCTTCCCAGACCAGGGCTCGAACCCGTGTCCCCTGCATTAACAGGCAGATTCTCAACCACTGCGCCACCAGGGAAGCCCCTATCCTGCTCTATTTTAATAGTACTCATCACTTTCTAAAATGTACAGAATTTACTGTATTTACTAGATCCCACAGAAGATCCCGAAAAGATCCCAAGTGATTGAAGATCCACTAGATAGAAGGTACCTGAATCCCCGAGTCACTGCTTAGAGGAGAGTTGTCCAGGGGAACCTCCTGAGCAGCAACATACACACGGAACTTTCCATGAGCAAGGGCTGACTGCTTGCCGTCACCAGTTCGATGGAGCACAGATTACTGCCTCTACCTGGCCTTGCCATCATTCAAGAGCCTCCTTAACTGCCCAGCTAATATCCCAGGGGTGAATGGAGCCATGCATAGGAAAAAGAAAATAACAATAGCACCTACAGCACCCAGCAACCAGAGAGAGGAAAACAAGCAGAATGCCTAAAACTGGCAGCTCCTTATATACCGGAACTGCTGGAGAGGAAAGATGATAGCTTTAATTTTTGAATGAGATTTAAAAAATGATAATAACAATGGTGCTCAAAGAAATTCACTTCTAATATATGAAGGAAAAAAAAAAAAACAGACTCTGGAATTCAAAGAGTTTTTTCTTGTTTTGTTTTCTTTTTTAACTTTACAAAGTCCACAGATGGAATAGAAGGAGCTTCTATTTTCTGTTGGGGATTGAATTTGGACCCGTATGATCAAGCAAAACCTATCTCAACACAGAAAGTAAAAACACAAAGAGATGGAAATCATAAGAGAAATTTTTAAAAAGGGCTTGGAGGACAGATGCATAGACCCAACATGTGAAGAATGAAATTTCCAAGGGAGGGAAAGGGAACAGATGTAGGAAAGCATTAATTAAGGAAATAACAGAAGAAATTTTCCCTTTTTTGAAGAAAGACTCAAGTCTACAAATTTAAAGTGTTCATTGAGTTCCAGGCATAATTGATGAGGAAAAAAAAAATTTTTTAAACCCAATTGGGCATATCCAGGCAGAATTCCTAAATTCAAGCATAAAGAAAATGCATAAGCTGTCACACATAAAAACTGTGTTACATACAAAGGAAAGGGCCAACACAAATAGGACTGAGGCACTAGACAGAAGAATTACCCCCATAGAGCACTGAGGCAGGAGGATGCCGACCCCAAATCCTATCCCCCCCGAGAAAGCCAGCTGTCAGGGTGAGAGAGGAAGTGGGCAAATATGCGGGAATCCAGGACTTACATCACCCCATATTCCATCTAAGGTAATGCTTCAGGAAGGACTCCAAGACAACAAGATAATCAAAACAGAGTCCCCAGTAGGGCACAAAGAGGTGAGGAAATAGCATGAACATGAGTCTCTGTCTCTCTGCATTTGTGTGTGTGTGTACAGTTTTCCACTTAGATATACTTAATTTTCCACTTAAACCTAAATTGAAAATGATAGAATACCTGGGAATTTGTAATATAAGTGCTAAACAATGATCATATAAAGAGAAGAAACAACCTACGGGGGAAAACCTAAAAAAGTCTAAAAGTATTAAATGATCTCATAAATCCTTGGGAAGGGAGGAAGGAGCAAGTAGAGAAGGGAAGTGGAAGTTTTCTTAAGGTTTCACCTGAGAAACAAGTAGGGAAATGAAAACATTATAAAAGTGAAAGAAGACAGTGAGAAAATAAAACACTTCCATGGAGAGATATGATCGGTACCTTATTTTCATACTGATAGCAGAGAAAGAAGTGGTTCAATAGAAATAAACAAAATGAGAGTAATACCTAGAAGAGTGGGGTAATGTGATAGAACCTCTAAATTTAATAAGGAAAAGCTAGACAACTAATAGTAGTTTGATCAACCCACCAAAGCTAAGGGGGTGGGGGAGGAAAAACAACATAATATAAATAATATGCATGAGGTAAAATGAAAGAAATAAAATCAAAAATATCTGTTTTCAGTTAAATGTGAAGGGATTGGATTCACCTTTCAAAGACAAAGACTGTCAGATTGGATTTTTAAAAAAAAGTAGATGTGGCTATTTTCAAAACACACTGGAAAAAAAAGTTTCTTTTTAATGTTGGAAAGAAAGAAGTAGGCAAACAGGTATCAGGAAAATACATTTTTTTTAGAAAAGGAAAGGAGGAAAAGCAGCATACAATTATTATTAGCAAAGCAGCATTTAAGATTAAAAGCATTCATCAGGGCAAGAGGAAGGTTACAAAACATAAAGGCACCATTTATTAAAAGGATGTAACAGTCACAAATCTGTAGGTACCAAATATCTAAAAAGCTAAATATATGAAGCAAACGCCATTAGAAATCTTCTTTAAAAATGCTACATAAACGTTAACTTTATAGAAGGTTATTTTAATAATTACTTTTATTATATCATTTTTATATTTTTGTTCCTGTGTTTAGTGTAGGTGGCCATGTTTATGCTTTGGTAGATCCCCTCAGGTGCAGTTAATCTTAGAAGAAGGGTGCCTGTAGGTATTAAGTTTACTTATAAAGATTCCAACAGGGTCTTGTTTTGAAAGCTCGTGATCTCCTTACCACACTGCACACTCTCCCTTAGGCCAAAGTGAACCCAGCAAGAAGCATCACAGGGCCCACCAGGCAGAGAGCAGAATGGAGGGCCCCTGGGGCCCCTCTGAGGATATGTTCCATCCCCTACTGGTGCAGCACGGCCTCAGGCCATCCATCCACCCTGGGCCTCCAACAGGACCATCTGAGCCTCACACTGCGTCCTCACCCCTAATGCGTTACCCCAGTGGGGTAAAAGGGGTGGGTGTCCTGAAGGGAGACCGGAGTCCTCTCTGTCCTCTGCTAGCCACTCCCTAGATTCAATCCTGGCACTTGGCAAACATTCATCCCTCTTCAGTTTCAACAACAAAAGAGTTTTGAGCACACAGTATGTATAAGACCCTGTTCTGGGCTTCTTTATTTAGGGCACTTTTTTCCCCAAGATTTCCCTGAGGTCTAGTGAGTGAGCCAGAGTTCTAGGACTCGTGTGGCTTCCAAATGCTCCACATTTTGGGGTTGTCTGGCAATGGTCCATAGGCAGTTCTGACCCATGACTTAATTTCTATCAGGCTGAGGAAAAATTATTGTATTAAGATTAATACAGGGACTTCCCTGGTGGCACAGTGGTTAAGAATCCGCCTGTCAATGCAGAGGACACAGGTTCGATCCCTGGTCTGGGAAGATCCCGCATGCTGCAGAGCAGCTAAGCCCATGAGCCACAGCTACTGAAGCCCACGTGCCTAGAGCCCGTGCTCCACAACAAGAGAAGCCACCGCAATGAGAATCCCCTGCCCTGCAGCGAAGAGTAGCCCCCACTCGCTGCAACTAGAGAAAGCCCATGCACAGCAATGAAGACCCAACGCAGCCAAAAATAAATTAATTAATTAATTTTAAAAAAAGATTAATACAATAAAGTGAGTTTTTAGTGAAGCTAAATTTATTCCATTTAGACACTTTTTCTTTATCCTGATACTATGTCCTTCCTCTTTATAGCTTAAAGTAGCCTTTCTCTTATGAAATGATAGCAGATGGCAGAGTTTTTTTTCAATATTCTTACTTGAAAAATAAAACGTTGACAACCCAATAGACCCCCCCCCAAATAATTTAAAGTATGATGAATATAAGATGTATAACTCTGTGAATTCAAATGTGTGGGGACCTCTGTTCTCTATGGCTTCCTCTCTGTACTTTGTGTGTGTGTGTGGCCACGCTGCAGGGCATGCGGGATCTTAGTTCCCCAAACAGGGATCGACCCCGTGCCCTTTGCAGTGGAAGCACGGAGTCTTAACCACAGGACCACCAGGGAAATCTCCCCACCCCCATACTACTAAGAACTATCCATGCTGAAAGTATATATTTCTGCCATCACCTCTCACTCTGCAAATACATCTTGACCAGCAATGGAAATGGTCCAGTCATTCAAGGAATCAGATTTCACCTGGAGGGATGGGGGCTACATAAAACAGAATCCAGTCCTGGGAGGCTGGAAGAACACACTGCATTGCCAAATATTGCTGAGCCTGATGGATCTGTCCCCACATTGCCAACTGATGTCATAAGCTTGGTCCCCCACATATTCTACTGGGGAAACTCATCATAATCCAATTTCATTCTAAAAGAAAAATTCTCTGATACACACATAGCAGTCATCACAAATATGACAAAGTTGCCCTGAATCTGTCTTTAAAATTCAAAAGAAAAAAGAATGACAATTGAAGGTCATAATTGTACCGATTTCAAACCAAAGACAGAGAAGTGTTGTCTTCATTTACATCACGCTCTTACCTTCCAAAATTTCAAAATGATTTCTGATGTTCTCTCCATTATTCACTGATTAAAATTTTAGGAAGTTTACTTTTAACCCAGGTTGAATTTGGCAGTTTGGCTCATTTGACATGGTGCTTCACTTCTTTCCTGCACAGGAGACAGCATGGTATAGGGAACTTTGGTCTGTCTGACAGCAAGTATCTGAGTTTGAATCTTGACTGAAAATTTTTTATTAGCTATATTACTTTCAGCAAGCTTTTAACATCTCTAAGCCTCAGTTTCATCATTTGTAAAACGGGTATTATAAGACAAACAGCATAGTTGTAATACAGTTGGTATAAAGTATCCAAGAAATGCTAGTAGTATTTTTTAATATAATTTGGCCCAAATTTTACTTTCAAATAAACTTACACAAGATACCTTTTTTTCTGTTTGTATTATTTTTCAAAAAGCAACTGGGAGGAAGAGTTTAAATTTGCTTCTCAAGTTTGTAAAGAATTACACAGATGAACCTGGAGTGAAAAGGGTCTTGGGCCAAATGTTTTGTCTGCTCGTAATGCCACATATCCACAAATAAGAACTACAAGTGGTCTCAGCTTTAATTTCACACCACTGTCTCTTTAACCAAGCAGCGTCCTCAGAACTGTGCTTCAGTGCTGAATCATTACTGACTCAGAGGTTTATAAATACTGCTACATGAATCACTTGGAGTTTTCTTTAGTGGTCCCCTACTTCCCTCTCGAAGATTCAATTAAACCTGACCCCGCAAAGGGAGTGATATCTGACTTCCCATATTAGTGGGGCTGCTAAGTCTCTATGACGTACATGATACATTTATAAGAAGGAACATTCTAAAATTAAGTTTAATGTATTCTCATTCAATTCACTAAATAACTGATGTAACTTGAAGACAGTAAGCTACCCTCATTAGTTTTCTGTAACAGCTTACTAACAGTCAGAAAGAAATAGAAATGTTCTAAACTAGGACCCCACTCCTAATTCCTTACAAAATAAGTTAGAATGCATACATTTTATAGAAAAAAGCTTTAAAATGATGTAAATATAATAACATTCAAAATCTAAATTTCATTTGGTAGGAATGGTTAAAAGATAACACTCAGAAAGACAGCTAAGGTGCCGTGTTGAAAGCAGCTGAAATGTTACTGCCGGTACATGAAATCATTTCAGTAAGGAATTTACTTCAGAAATAGGGGCGAAGAATTATAGAATAATGCACAAGTCAACACTGTTAGAGCCAGCACATCATCTACACTAACAATGAAGTACAGCAGCAAAGATAATCCAAAAATCTTTTATATTTGTTTTTGTATTACATTATTATTTGCAGTAGATATATCTTCCCAATTGTATTTCAGATTTGTTTCCCTTTTTGGATATTCATTACCTGATGGATGGGGGAACATACCCAATGGCAATCTCAAGGGCACAGGGAAGCCAGGGAGATAAAATTTTGCCAGAGATAATCTACAAAACAAATTGTGTCTGTAAGTGAGTAGGAGGTGTGGCCTGGAACCCTGAGGGTATGGAGGGGAGTGAGGTCAAGCACGTTATTGATGGCTCTGCCATCCATCAGCCCCAACAAGTGGCCCAGGGAGAAGCGTGGTTGCAAACATGCCTACTCACTGCAATCTCTCTCCTTTCCCTCAGGTACACAATTAACCTCTTCAGAGCTATCATGGTTAGAGCATTGTGGAGGACCAGCCTCCTGAGAAAGGACCACCTGAGTCCTGGATGAGAGCATCCTGGGCTTCTTTGGGGCCAGAGAAATCCTGAAACTACACATCACCCATAATGTTTTGAGACATGCTTTAGATGCTTATTTTTAGAAGCCCTGCAACTACTTGAAAAATTGAATGTATTGCAGAATAGAGTTATGGCCAATGGCGGCAGAGTCTGCATGAAGTCTCTGCTTCATGGTCTTCTGGGAAAAACCCTTCAACTTGTTGGCTATACTGTTCAGTATAACTGTGTAGCTCATTGTGTTTTTGAACATGTCGGTGATGCTGTCATGTATTCTGGACTATCAATGGAGCCTACAATTAAAAATTCAGATGTTAAAATATTTGCCAATTTGCAGAGAATCTTGACATTTTTATGACATCCAAAAAGGTGACACTGTGATTGCAAAAAGCCCAAGTGATCCAAAATCAAATATTTGTAAAAGAGTAATTGGTTTGAAAGGAGACAAAATCCTCAGCAATAGTCCATCAGGTTTCTTTAAAAGCTATAATTATGTGCCAATGGATCATGTTTGGTTAGAAGGTGGTAATCTACACAATTCTACAGATTGCAGATACTTTGGACCTATTCCATGTGGGCTAATAAGAGGATGTGTCTTCTTTAAGATTTGGCCTCTAAGTGATTTGGATTTCTACCTGAAGGCCTTAAATGGCTACAGATCTCACAATGATTAGCAAGCATTTATTCTTTGACTTGCTTATTGTCTCCTGTTCAAGTGAATTTATTATTGTCACTGAAATCATATACTTACCAATAAAATAGTATTCAAAAAAAAAAAAAACCAAGTACTCCCAAATTGGGGGACGGGGGGCAAGTCTAAAGAAAGCTAATATAAATCAATTGAAAATGAATGCGCTAAACCACATGCTGAGAAGAATTTGCAAAGAAATCTTTCTTATTCTTAAGAAGGAGATGAACTGCAATTTATGTAAAAATTCTTCTTAATCTTTTAAATTCTAGGGAAGGTAACAGTGGAACAACTAGTTTCAAATCTCTTCCCAGACACAGACAAAATCATAAAAGTAAAATATAGGAAACAATTCCTCAGTACTGAAAGGAAGGCATGTTGTCAACAAACAAGGAAGATTATCTCACCTATAAGGTAAAGGATAAACAGGATCAGAAGATCTCACTAAAAACCAATTCAGTTTTCCCTGGAAGTACAGGGTTACAGGAAGAGAGTAAAGCAAATCTTGACAAGTTTCACCAGCACTCCCTAATAATGAGGGATGAGGGCAAGAGGTGAGTGTGGCAATGGATGGATCCGTGGATTCAGAGGCTGGGGCAGGTGGAAAAAGCAAGTGCTGGGTACAGCAGAAAACTGTTCAGCAACTCAGATGCTGCCGCCTGGGTTCTCGATAGCCGAGTGGATGCATTTTGACCTGGAGAAACACTTCCTGAAATGCGGAAGGAGGCAGGACCCTCAATCCCACTCTGACAGAGCAGGAAAGACCGTGAGAAAGATGGAGGCCACTCCTTGTGGAGGCACATTTGTACTGGCCCTAACTGCAGCATATATGGAGCAGAGAGGCCCATGAAACTTGCTCCAAGCTTTCTCTCACCCAAAATTTTACCTTCCTGGCCATTTCCTCCGGATACATTAAAACGCATCCCCAAATTACAGTAGAAATAATTGGGAACATTGTAGAGGGACAACCCTCCACAATGACAAGTCACACTCCCAGTCTGGAGGGTAAAATATCTGGGGAAGATCCTAGAGAAAGCTATACCCATCTTGTGTACTTGGAGTTAGTGGTGAGGCTAAACAAAATGCCAAATGTAAAATATCTGGCCTCTGGTACAATAATTTCAGCAAAGAGTGGAAACACAACTTCTGAGACAAACGTATAGATTTCCCCCCTTCCTGACCCACATGTGACCCCTGTTCCCTCCCTACCCTATTCAGGCTACTGAATGACTGAATTGATAACATTATCTAACAACACCCAGTCCTCCAGGTTATCTATGAGGAAAAATTATTTTAAAAAACAGACTGGAGTCAGACAGCTTCTTTGCAATATTAAATGCCAAAAGAAAAGGGAATCATTAATTTTTAAGGGAAATAGCTATAACACTGAGTCAGTAATGAACATAAAATGGTATAGAACATAATACTGAGTTCTATAACTCATTAAAGTGTCCTTTCATATAGAGATAACAGGAAAATCAAATATGCAAATCTTCAGAAGGTGTACAACCCATATACTCTACTAAGAAAAATGACTTGAGATTATGTACTGGTGGCCAAGAGGAGATGCAAATAAAAAAGTAACAGATGGAGATGCACTGATATGAAAGGCCCAGATACATGAATTAAAACACAACCAGGAGGAGGAGCTTCAAGATGGCGGAAGAGTAAGACGTGGAGATCACCTTCCTCCCCACAAATACATCAAAAATACATCTACATGTGGAACAACTCCTACAGAACACGTACTGAACGCTGGCAGAAGACCTCAGACTTCCCAAAAGGCAAGAAACTCCCCACGTACCTGGGTAGGACAAAAGAAAAAAGAAAAAACAGAGGCAAAGAATAGGGATGGGACCTGCACCAGTGGGAGAGAGCCGTGAAGAAGGAAAGGTTTCCACACACTAGGAAGGCCCTTTGTGGGAGGAGACTGCGGGGGGCGGAGGGGGGAGCTCCGAGGCCGCGGAGGAGAATGCAGCCACAGGGGTGCAGAGGGCAAAGAGAAGAGATTCCCACACAGAGGACAGGTGCCGACCAGCACTCACCAGCCTGAGATGCTTGTCTGCTCACCTGCTGGGGGGTCGGGGGCTGGGAGCTGAGGCTCGGGCTTCGGAAGTCGGACCCCAGGGAGAGGACTGGGGTTGGCCGCGTGAACACAGCCTGAAGGGGGCTAGTGCACCACAGCTAGCCAGGAGGGAGTCTGGGAAAAGGTCTGGAGCTGCCGAAGAGGCAAGAGACTTTTTCTTGCCTTTGTTTCAGGGTGCGCGAGGAGAGGGGATTAAAAGCACAGCTTAAAGGAGCTCCAGAGACGGGTGCGAGCCACGTCTATCAGCGCGGACCCCAGAGACGGGCATGAGATGCTAAGGCTGCTACTGCAGCCACCAAGAAGCCTGTGTGCAAGCACAGGTCACTATCCACACCTCCCCTCCTGGGAGCCTGAGCAGCCCACCACTGCCAGGGTTCCGTGATCGAGGGACAACTTCCCCAGGAGAACACATGACGCGCCGCAGGCTGGTGCAATGTCACGCAGGCCGCTGCCGCCGCAGGCTCGCCCTGCATCTGTAACCCTCCCTCCCCCCGGCCTGAGTGAGCCAGAGCCCCCGAATCAGCTGCTCCTTTAACCCCGTCCTGTCTGAGCAAAGAACAGACGCCCTCAGGCGACTTACATGCAGAGGTGGGTCCAAATACAAAGTTGAACCCCAGGAGCTGTGCGAACACAGAAGAGAAAGGGAAATATTTCCCAGCAGCCCCAGGAGCAGCAGATTAAATCTCCACAGTCAACCTGATGTACCCTGCATCTGTGGAATACCTGAATAGACAACGAATCATCCTAAATTGAGGAGGTGGACGTTGGGAGCAACGATATATTTTTTTTTTTCCATTTTTCTCTTTTTGTGAGTGTGTATGTGGATGCTTCTGCGTGTGATTTTGTCTGTATAGCTTTGCTTTTACCATTTGTCTTAGGGTTCTATATGTCCTTTTTTTTTTTTTTTTTAGTATAGTTTTTAGTGCTTGTTATCATTGGTGGATTTGATTTTTGGTTTGGTTGTTCTCTTCTTTCTTCCTTATTTTTAATTACTTAAAAATTTTTTAGTAATTATTTTTTGTTTTTTATTTTAATAACGTTTTTATTTTATTTTATCTGCTTCTTTCTTTTTTTCTCCCTTTTCTGCTGAGACGTATAGATGACAGGCTGTTGGTGCTCCAGCCAGGCATCAGGGCTGTGCCTCTGAGGTGGGAGAGCCAAGTTCAGGACACTGGTCCACAAGAGACCTCCCAGCTCCACATAATATCCAACGGTGAAAAATCCCAGATATCTCCATCTCAACGTCAAGACCCAGCTCCACTCAACGAAAAGCAAGCTACAGTGCTGGACACCCTATGCCAAACCACTAGCAAGACAGGAACACAACCCCACCCATTAGCAGAGAGGCTGTCTAAACTCATAATAAGGTCACAGACACCCCAAAACACACCACCAGACGTGCACCTGCCCACCAGAAAGACAGGATCCAACCTCATCCACCAGAACACAGACACCAGTCCCCTACACCAAGAAGCCTACACAACCCACTGAAACAACTTTAGCCACTGGAGGCAGACACCAAAAACAACGGGAACTATGAACTTGCAGCCTGACGAAAGAAGACCCCAAGCACAGCAAGTTAAGCAAAATGAGTAGACAAACAAACACACAGCTGATGAAGGAGCAAGGTGAAAACCCACCAGACCTAACAAATGAAGAGGAAATAGGCAGTCTACCTGAAAAAGAATTCAGAATAATGATAGTAAAGATGATCCAAAATCTTGGAAATAGAATGGAGAAAATAAAAGAAACGTTTAACAAGGACCTAGAAGAACTAAAGAGCAAACAAACAATCATGAACACCACAATAAATGAAATTTAAAATTCTCTACAAGGGATCAATAGCAGAATAACTGAGGCAGAAGAATGGACAAGTGACCTGGAAGATAAAATGGTGGAAATAACTACTGCAGAACAGAATAAAGAAAAAAGAATGAAAAGTATTGAGGACAGTCTCAGAGACCTCTGGGACCACATTAAACACACCAACATTAGAATTATAGGGGTCCCAGAAGAAGAAGAGAAAAAGAAAGGGACTGAGAAAATATTTCAAGAGATTATAGTTGAAAAGTTCCCTAATGTGGGAAAGGAAGTAGTTAATCAAGTCCAGGAAGCACAGAGAGTCCCATACAGGGTAAATCCAAGGAGAAACACGCCAAGACACATATTAATCAAACTATAAAAAATTAAATACAGAGAAAAAATATTAAAAGCAGCAAGGGAAAAACAACAAATAACATACAAGGGAATTCACTTAAGATTAACAGCTGATCTTTCAGCAGAAACTCTACAAGCCAGAAGGGAGTAGCAGGACATATTTAAAGTGATGAAAGGGAAAAACCTGCAACCAAGATTACTCTACCCAGAAAGAACCTCATTCAGATTTGACAGAGAAATTAAAAGCTTTACAGACAAGCAAAAGCTAAGAGAATTCAACACCACCAAACCAGCTTTACAACAAATGCTAGAGGAACTACTCTAGGCAGGAAAAACAAGAGAAGAAAAAGACCTACAATAACAAACCCAAAACAATTAAGAAAATGGTTATCGGAACATACATATCGATAATTACCTTAAATATAAATGGATTAAGTGTTCCAACCAAAAGACATACACTGGCTGAATGGATACAAAAATTAGACCCGTATAAATGTTGTCTACAAGAGACCCACTTCAGACCTAGGGACACATACAGACTGAAAGTGAGGGGATGGAAAAAGATATTCCATGCAGATGGAAATCAGAAGAAAGCTGGAGTAGCAATACTCATATCACACAAAATAGACTTTAAAACAAAGACTATTACAAGAGATAAAGAAGAACACTACATAATGATCAAGGGATCGATCCAAGAAGAATATAGAACAATTGTAAATATTTATGCACCCAACATAGGAGCACCTCAATACACAAGGCAAACACTAACAGCCATAAAAGGGGAAATTGACAGTAACACTATCATAGTAGGGGACTTTAACACCCCACTTTCACCAATGGACAGATCATCCAAAATGAAAATAAATAAGGAAACACAAGCTTTAAATGATACATTAAACAAGATGGACTTAATTGATATTTATAGGACATTCCATCCAAAAACAACAGAATACACTTTCTTCTCAAGTGCTCATGGAACATTCTCCAGGATAGATCATATCTTGGGTTACAAATCAAGCCTTGGTAAGTTTAAGAAAACTGAAATTGTATCAAGTGTCTTTTCTGACCATGACGCTCTGAGACTACATATCAATTACAGGAAAAACTCTGCAAAGAATACAAACACATGGAGGCTAAACAATACACTGCTGAATAACCAAGAGATCACTGAAGAAATCAAGGAGGAAATCAAAAAATACCTAGAAACAAATGACAATGAAAACATAATGACCCAAAATGCAGTTCTAAGAGGGAAGTTTATAGCAATACAAGCCTACCTTAAGAAACAAGAAACAGGGCTTCCCTGGTAGCGCAGTGGTTGGGAGTCTGCCTGCCGGTGCAGGGGACACGGGTTCGAGCCCTGGTCTGGGAGGATCCCGCGTGCCGTGGAGC
Organism: Balaenoptera borealis; assembly: GCF_965194805.1. Classification (NCBI taxonomy): domain Eukaryota; kingdom Metazoa; phylum Chordata; class Mammalia; order Artiodactyla; family Balaenopteridae; genus Balaenoptera; species Balaenoptera borealis. The sequence continues at coordinate 91,234,038 of NC_138868.1, read as the reverse complement.
AGCTGGGCCCATGAGCCACAATTACTGAGCCTGTGCGTCTGGAACCTGTGCTCCGCAACAAGAGAGGCGGCGATAGTGAGAGGCCCGCGCACTGCAATGAAGAGTGGTCCCTGCTTGCCGCAGCTGGAGAGAGCCCTCGCACAGAAACAAAGACCCAACACAGCCATAAATGAATAAATAAACAAATACTTTAAAAAAAAGAAAAAAAAAAGTAAAAGTCTATTAATTAAAAAAAAAAAAAAGAAACAAGAAACATCTCAAATAAACAACCTAACCTTACATCTAAAGCAATTAGAGAAAGAAGAACAAAAAAACCCCAAAGTTAGCGGAAGGAAAGAAATCATAAAGTTCAGACCAGAAATAAATGAAAAAACAATGAAGGAAACAATAGCTAAGATCAATACAACTAAAAGCTGATTCTTTGAGAAGATAACCAAAATTGATAAACCATTAGCCAGGCTCATCAAGAAAAAAAGGGAGAAGACTCAAATCAATAGAATTAGAAATGAAAAAGGAGAAGTAATAACTGACACTGCAGAAATACAAAGAACCATAAGAGATTACTACAATCAACTATATGCCAATAAAATGGACACCCTGGAAGAAATGGACAAATTCTTAGAAAGGCAAAACCTTCCAAGACTGAACCAGGAAGAAATAGAAAATATGAACAGACCAATCACAAGCACTGAAATAGAAATTGTGATTAAAAATCTTCCCACAAAGAAAAGCCCAGGACCAGATGGCTTCACAGGAGAATTCTATCAAACATTTAGAGAAGAGCAAACACCTATACTTCTTAAACTTTTCCAAAATATAACAGAGGGAGAAACACTCCCAAACTCATTCTACGAGACCACTATCACCCTGATACCAAAATCAGACAAAGATGTCAGAAAACAATAAAACTACAGACCAATATCACTGATGAACATAGATGCAGAAATCCTCAACAAAATACTAGCAAACAGAATCCAACAGCACATTAAAAGGATCATACACTATTATGAAGTGGGGTTTATAACAGGAATGCAAGGATTCTTCAATATACGCAAATCAATCAATTTGATACACCGTATGAACAAACTGAAGGAGAAAAACCATATGATCATCTCAATAGATGCAGAAAAAGCTTTCAACAAAATTCAACACCCACTTATGATAAAAACCCTCGAGAAAGTAGGCATAGAGAGAACTTACCTAAACATAATTAAGGCCATATATGACAAACCCACAGCCAACATCGTTCTCAATGGTGAAAAACTGAAACCATTTCCTCTAAGATCAGGAACAAGACAAGGTTGTCCACTCTTACCACTATTACTCAATATAGTTTTGGAAGTTTTAGCCACAGCAATCAGAGAAGAAAAAGAAATAAAAGGAATCCAAATTGGAAAAGAAGAAGTAAAGTTGTCACTGTTTGCAGATGACATGATACTATACATCGAGAATCCTAAAGATGCTACCAGAAAACTACTAGGTCTAATCAATGAATTTGGTAAAGTAGCAGGATACAAAATTAATGCACAGAATCTCTTGCATTCCTATACATGAATGATCAAAAATCTGAAAGAGAAATTAAGGAAACACTCCCATCTACCACTACAACAAAAAGAATAAAATGCCAAGGAATAAACCTACCTAAGGAGACAAAAGACCTGTATGCAGAAAACTATAAGACACTGATGAAAGAAATTAAAGATGATACAAACAGATGGAGAGATATACCATGCTCTTGGATTGGAAGAATCAACATTGTGAAAATGACTCTACTACCCAAAGCAATATACAGATTCAATGCAATCCTTAACAAACTACCAATGGCATTTTTCACTGAAGTAGAACAAAATATTTCAAAATTTATATGAAAACACAAAAGACCCCGAATAGCCAAAGCAATCTTGAGAAAGAAATACCCAGCTGGAGAAATCAGGCTCCCAGACTTCAGACTATACTACAAAGCTACAGTACTCAAGACAGTATGGTATTGGCACAAAACCAGAAATGTAGATCAATGCAACAGGATAGAAAGCCCAGAGATAAACCCACACACATATGGTCACCTTATCTTTGATAAAGGAGGCAAGATTATACAATGGAGAAAAGACAGCCTCTTCAATAAGTGGTGCTGGGAAAACTGGACAGCTACATGTAAAAGAATGAAATTAGAACACTCCCTAACACCATACACAAAAATAAACTCAAAATGGATTAAAGACCTAAATGTAAGGCCAGACACTATCAAACTCTTAGAGGAAAACATAGGCAAAACACTCTATGACATAAATCACAGCAAGATCCGTTTTGACCCAGCTCCTAGAGAAATGGAAATAAAAACACAAATAAACAAATGGGACCTAATGAAACTTAAAAGCTTTTGCACAGAAAAGGAAACCATAAACAAGACTAAAGGACAACCCTCAGAATGGGAGAATATATTTGCAAATGAAGCAACTGACAAGGGATTAATCTCCAAAATTTACAAGCAGCTCATGCAGCTCAATATCAAAAAAACAAACAACCCAATCCAAAAATGGGCAGAAGACCTAAATAGACATTTCTCCAAAGAAGATATACAGATTGCCAACAAACACATGAAAGAATGCTCAACATCATTAATCATTAGAGAAATGCAAATCAAAACTACAATGCGATATCATCTCACACCTGTCAGAATGGCCATCATCAAAAAATCTACAAACAATAAATGCTGGAGAGGGTGTGGAGAAAAGGGTAGCCTCATACACTCTTGGTGGGAATGTAAATTGATACAGCCACTATGGAGAACAGTATGGATGTTCCTTAAAAAACTAAAAATAGAACTACCATACGACCCAGGAATCCCACTACTGGGCATATACTCTGAGTAAACCATAATTCAAAAAGAGTCATGTACCACAATGTTCACTGCAGCTCTATTTACAATAGCTAGGACATGGAAGCAACCTAAACATCCATCGACAGATGAATGGATAAAGAAGATGTGGCACATATATACAATGGAATATTACTCAGCCACAAAAAGAAATGAAATTAAGTTATTTGTAGTGAGGTGGATGGACATAGAGTCTGTCATACAGAGTGAAGTAAGTCAGAAAGAGAAAAACAAATACCGTATGCTAACACATATATATGGAATCTAAAAAAAAAAAGGTCATGAAAACCTAGGGGGCAAGATGGGAATAAAAATGGAGACCTACTAGAGAATGGCTTGAGGACACGGGAAGAGGGAAGGGTAGGCTGGGACAAAGTGAGAGAGTGGTAGTTTATATATGGACATATATACACTACCAAATGTAAAATAGATAGCTAGTGGGAAGCAGTAGCATAGCACAGGGAGATCAGCTCAGTGCTTTGTGATCAGCTAGAAGGGTGGGATAGGGAGGGTGGGAGGGAGGGAGAAGCAAGAGGGAAGAGATATGGGGATATATGTATATGTATAACTGATTCACTTTGTTTTAAAGCAGAAACTAACACACCATTGTAAAGCAATTATACACCAATAAAAATGTTTTAAAAAAATCTAAATGACTGGGCAAATAAAGTTATAAAGCAAGGTACAAATATAACTCTTGAAAGAAAAGATAATAAATTTAAAAAGAATAATATTTTAGCAATTCAGTAGTTATCTAAGAAAAATTCCCAAAATATACCAACAAAAACCTGAGAAAGGGAAAGAAATATTACCCCTGACAAATTCTTCATCTTAATAGATGACAGTCATTAGGTACTATTTCATATTAATAACCTGAGAAAGTTTGTACTTAAAGATTTCAAAGAAATCATTAATGAAATTAAATGTTGTCCTTAATTCACAACATTACTGAATCATATATTTACTTACATTTAAGAAAATGAAAAAAGAAAAAGCACAGACACTATATCAAGATAGAAAATAAATGAAACAGAGAAAAGGCAGAAAATATGAAATGAGATAAGAAAAGTAATAAACACATGTTATAAAAATAAATGTAAAGGAAATCTCATCTATTAAAAGGAAAGTTTCTTAATCGGGTCAAAACACAAAATCCAACTCTATACTGTCAGTAAGAGATATACTCAAAACAAAATGACTCAGAAAACCTAAGAAAAAAACAAAGAACAAAAAAAAATGGGCTACACTATAAACATCAAAGTAGAAATCAAGGAAAAAAAACATTAGATATTATACAGTCACTTTTGTTAAGAACTGAAAATTCAGAATGTATATTATTTATCATAAATGTATGTGTCAAATAACATACCCTAATATATATAGTTTAAAAGTTAAAAAATAAATGACTATAGACATGAAGAAATTAACACAATGATTGCATTCCTAAAAGATTAGGTAGATTAAAAATAAATAATCAATAAATGATAAATTATTTTAATATATTTTAAAATGCCAAATTTAGAGAATTTACCTCCCTTTCCGGTTGCCATGGAATTTAATTATAATGGAACATTATATGTGAAAACTTATGGGATGTAATTCTAAGTTCATTCTCAGAGAAACACACCCCCACTCCCACACCCACCCTTGCCAGTCTTTTCTCTTTGTTTCATTTTGGATGGATTTTTGCTACATTACCAAGTTCACTAATCTTTCCTTCTGCAGTGTCTAATCTGATGCTAATCCTATACAGTGGAATTTTTATTTTAGATATTTTATTTTTCATCTCTAGACATTCCGTTGGGTTCTTTTTCAAATCTTCCATTTCTCTCCTCATATGTTCATGTCTTCGTTTAGATCTTAAGCATATTGAAAATGTTTATAATAGCTGTTTTAGTGTTCTTCCCTGCTAATTTCATCATCCCTGTCATCTCTGGGTATATTTCTATTAACTTCTTCTATCCTCATTGTGAATCACATTTTCCTGCTCCTTCTTATGTTTATTCTAGTTATTTATTTGGATGATGGACATAGTGAATTTTATATTGTTGAGGGCTGGATTTTGTTGTATTTATTTAAAGAGTGTTGGACTTCGTTCTAGCATACATTTAAGTTACATGCAGATTAATCAAGGTTTGTTTTTAAACTCATCAATGATAAAAGTCTAGAGTAGTCTTTTTTCTATGATTAATTTTGTCCCACTACAAGGTGTGAACTTTCTGGGATCTCAACTGAAGACCCTGTGTAGTCATCAGCATCTCTTTACTCTGGCTGTTGGGACCTTGAAAGATTCCTAGTCTTACGTGAGCTCTGGAACTTGTCCTGCAATTATCTGCCTGGCAATTACCCTTTCCCCAGAAGTTAATTTTTCCTGGCCTTGTGGAGTTTCATCCTATGCATGTGAAGAACGGTATTCAGTCCACAATTCAAGCAGATCCCTAGGCGGATTTCTGGTGCTCTTTCTTTGTGCCTCTGCCTCCTGCCCAGTGCCCTACCCTGTAACTTCCTGCCATCCCAGTCTCCCCAAACGCCAATATTTCTCCTCTATTCAACAATACTTGTGAGCTCCACTTGGGTTCCCCCTCTCTGTGCTGTCCTCTAGAAATTGTCTCCAGGCTAAAAGCTAAGGTAATTGTAGGGCTCACCTATTTCTTTCCCTTCTCTGAGAGACCACAGTGCTGTGCTTCACGTTGGTCAATATCTGAAAATACTTTTTCATTCCACCATTCTAGTTGTTTATGGTGGGAAGGTAATCCTGGAGCCTGTTACTATCTCATGACCGGAAGTGGAATTTCCAACCAAAATGTTTTTAAGAAAATCTTATTTTTTTAATTCTTAAAATTTTATTGGAGTATGGTTGATTTACAATGTTGTGTTAGTTTCAGCTATACAGCAAAGTGAATCAGATATATATATGTATATAGATATAGATATATAGAGATAGAGATAGAGATATATCTCCACCTTTTTTTTAGATTCTTTTCCCATATAGGCCATTACACAGTACTGAGTAGAGTTCCCTGTGTTATACAGTCGGTTCTTATTAGTTATCTATTTTATATATAGTAGTGTGTACATATCAATCCCAATCTCGCAATTTACCCCTCACCCCCTTATCCCCTGGTATGCATAAGTTTGTTTTCTATATCTGTGACTCTATTTCTGTTTTGTAACTAAGTGCATTTGTATCCTTTTTTTAGATTTCACATATAAGCAATATCATATGATATTTATCTTTTTCTGTCTGACTTACTTCACTCAGTATGACAATCTCTAGTTGCATCCATGTTGCTGCAAATGGCATTATTTTGCTCTTTTTTATGGCTGAGTAATAGTCCATTGTATATATGTACCACATCTTCTTTACCCATTCCTCTGCTGATGGACATTTAGGTTGCTTCCATGTCCTGGTTATTGTAAATAGTACTGCAATGAACACTGGGGTGCATATCTTTTTGAATTATGGTTTTCTCCAGGTATATGCCTAGGAGTGGGATTACTGGGTCATACGGTAGTTCTATTTTTAGATTTTTAAGGAACCTCCATACTGTTCTCTACAGTGGCTGTACCAATTTACATTCTCACCAACAGTGTAGGAGGGTTCCCTTTTCTCCACACCCTCTCCAGCATTTCTTGTTTGTAGATTTTTTTGATGATGGCCATTCTGACTCATGTGAGATGATACCTCATTATGGTTTTGATTTGCATTTCTCTAATAATTAGTGATGTTAAGCATCTTTTCATGTGCTTCTTGACCATCTGTATGTCTTCTCTGGAGAAATGTCTATTTAGATACTCTGTCTATTTTTTGATCGGGTTATTCGTTTTCTTGATATTAAGCTGCAAGAGCTGTTAGTATATTTTGGAGATTAATCCCTTGTTGGTTGCTTGGTTTGCAAATATATTCTCCCATTCTGAGGGTTGTCTTTTAGTCTTGTTTATGGTTTCCTCTGCTGTGCAAAAGCTTTTAAGTTTCATTAGGTCCCATTTGTTTATTTTTGTTTTTATTTCCATTTCTCTAGGAGGTAGGTCATAAAGGATCTTGCTGTGATTTATGTCATAGAGTGTTTTGTCTATGTTTTCCTCTAAGAGTGTTACAGTGTCTGGCCTTACATTTAGGTCTTTAATCCATTTTTAGTTTATTTTTGTGTATCGTGTTAAGGAGTGTTCTAATTTCATTCTTTTACATGTAGCTGTCCAGTTTTCCCAGCACCACTTACTGAAGAGGCTGTCATTTCTCCATTGTATATTCTTGCCCCCTTGTCATAGATTAGGTGACCATAGGTGTATGGGTTTATCTCTGGACTTTTGATCCTGTTCCATTGATCTATATTTCTGTTTTTGTACCAGTACCATACTGTTTTGATTACAATAGCTATGTAGTATAGTCTGCTTCTTCCACCTCCGTTTTTCTTTCTCAAGATTGCTTTGGGGCTTCCCTGGTGGTGCAGTGGTTGAGAGTCTGCCTGCTAATGCAGGGGACACGGGTTCGAGCCCTGGTCTGGGAAGATCCCACATGCCACGGAGTGGCTGGGCCCGTGAGCCACAACTACTGAGCCTGCGCGTCTGGAGACTGTGCCCCGCAACGGGAGGGGCCGCGATAGTGAAAGGCCCGCGCACCGCGATGAAGAGCAGTCCCCGCACTGCGATGAAGAGTGGCCCCCGCTTGCCGCAACTGGAGAAAGTCCTCGCGCGAACCGAAGACCCAACACAGCCAAAAATAAATAAATAAATAAATAAAGTAGCTATAAAACGCAGCTTTCTTTAAAAAAAAAAAAAAAAAAAGATTGCTTTGGCTATTGTTGGTCTTTTGTGTTTCCATACAAATTGCAAAATTTTTTGTTCTAATTCTGTGAAAAATGCCATTGATAATTTGATAGGAATTGCACTGAATCTGTAGATTGCTTTGGGTAGTATAGTCATTTTCACAATATTGATTCTTCCAATCCAAAAACATGGTATATCCCTCCATCTGTTTGTGTCATCTTTGATTTCTCTCATCAGTATCTTATAGTTTTCAGAGTACAGGTCTTTTGCCTCCTTAGGTAGGTTTATTCCTAGGTATTTTATTCTTTTTGATGCAATGGTAAATGGGATTGTTTCCTTAATTTCTCTTTCTGATCTTTTGTTGTTAGTGTATAGGAATGCAAGAGATTTCTGTGCATTAATTTTGTATTCTGCAACTTTACTAAATTCGTTGATGAGCTCTAGTAGTTTTCTGGTAGCATCTTTAGGATTTTCTACGTATAGTATCATGTCATCTGCAAACAGTGACAGTTTTACTTCTTTTCCAATTTGGATTCCTTTTATTTCTTTTTCTTCTCTAATTGCCACATCTAGGACTTCCAAAACTATGTTGAATAATAGTGGCAAGAGTGGACATCCTGGTCTTCTTCCTGATCTAAGAGGAAATGCTTTCAGTTTTTCACCATTGAGAATAATGTTTCCTGTGGGTTTGTCATATATGACCTTTATTATGTTGAGGTAGGTTCCCTCTATGCCCATTTTCTGGAGAATTTTGATCATAAATCGGTGTTGAATTTTGTCAGAAGCTTTTTCTGCATCTATTGAGATGATCATATGGTTTTTATTCTTTAATATGTTAATATGGTGTGTCACATTGATTGATTTGCATATGTTGAGGAATTCTTGCATCCCTGGGATAAACCCCACTTGATCATGGTGTATGATCCTTTGAATGTGTTGTTGGATTCGGTTTGCTACTATTTTGTTGAGGATTTTTGCATCTATGTTCATCAGTGATATTGGTCTATAATTTTCTCTTTTTGTGATATCTTTGTCTGGTTTTAGTATCAGGGTGATGGTGGCCTCATAGAATGAGCTTGGGAGTGCTCCTTCCTCTGCAATTTTTTGGAAGAGTTTGAGGATAGGTGTTAACTCTTCTCTAAATGTTTGATAGTATTCACCTGTGAAGCCATCTGGTCCTGGACTTTTGTTTGTTGGGAGTTTTTTCATCACAGTTTCAATTTCAGTGCTTGTGATTGGTCTGTTCTTATTTTCTATTTCTTGCTGGTTCACAAAGGATCATAAGAGACTACTACAAGAAGCTATATGTGAATAAGATGGACACCTGGAAGAAATGGACAAATTCTTAGAACGGTACAACCTTCCAAGACTGAACCAAGAAAATCTAAAGAATACATCATTTCTTTCATAGTGTTTTTACCCTCCTATGCTAACAAATAAATTTAATCATTTCAATTACTGTATTTGCAAAATTTTCTGGAAAAAACCTATTTACCATGGGTCCCACAAAGACACCACATTTCTGATGTAGAAGAAGACCAATTAGATATAATTAAAATTGATGCACACTTCTTGTCTTATGGTCAGTCCTCCCACCATGCTTGTGGGCTCCACGTCTTATTTCCAGAGGACAGCTAGTCCAGATCCTTTGGTTAGTTAACACTTTTAGGTTCTAGGGGTATGATTTCATGGTCTACATTCAATCCAGGGTTACTTTCTCTCTTATTAAGGATAAGATATTGTGTCTTTTGTGTTTTACTACACTTAGAGTCTATTTCAATTTGATTTTGCCCTTGGCACAGTGACAGTGCTGCATATTTCTTACTGTTCTTACTATAGGAAAAGAAAGCCTTGGCAGCAACCTAAAGATAGTGCCTAGTTTGGATGCAATCATTCTGAGAGTGGAAGATGACTCTTTTCCTAATAATAATAGGAATAATAACAATAACCAGTAAAAAGGAATAATAATATTGATAACCAGTAATGCAATATAACAAATAGTTTACTAACAACAGAAATAATTATTAGAAATAATAATGAAGGATGTATTTTGAATGAATGTACTAACTAACAAATTTTATTACTGATATTCAGTGGATACTGGAGTATGAAGGATTATATGCTCCTTTTCTGTCTCTAAATGTCCCCTCGCTAGTCTAGGTGCGTCCTTCATCTTGGATCCACTTCACTGTCTGACAAGATGTGCTAGTGCTCGGCTTGTTGAGCACCTGAACAGTATGTGCATTTTCAACTTCTGTTAGGAACATTCCCCTCTCATTTCTAGCTGGTAAAAACTTATATCATGGTAGCTCTTCCCAGACACAATAAGGGATAATGTAGTTGGATGAACCAATAGATTTTGATTTCTTATTTGTTTATCAACCTGAGATTTTTTTCCCCTTTCTTTTTGCAGTTTTGCACTATGTAGTTGCAGAGGAATTTCCTGTTTGGGGGAAAAAGTTCCCAGAAGATTAGCTCACTCACAAAGATGAAAGGCTATTTTCCTTTAAGCATTATTCAAAAGAAACTAATTATCTTTAGAGAGCTAGGAGAATTTGCAATGACCTCTCAGGCTGAATTTGTAGAGGCTTTATAGGAAGATTTTTGATTCTTAGCTATACTTGTCTAATTTTTAATTTTAATAATTTTCTGTACCATAATAAAATAAAATTTATTTCAAAATATCATTGCAGCTGCTCCTTGGTTAGCTGCAATTGTGTATCAGAGCTGGATGCTACGTTTAACATCCAATGGCTCTGTTTATTTAGTTTTGCAATCCATACATGTAGAGTTAAAAAGAAAATGTTCTACTATTTGGACGTATTAAGACTCTAGGTCATTCTCTGTCATCACAAATGGGAGAAATATCTACTGGAAGAGAGACACTGAATTCCTCAAGTTCAAAGACCATTTTAATAAGTGTGGTAGATATATCAGAAAAAATAGAGGGCACACAAGTTCTGGAACAATTAGGGGCCTTCTGATTACCTGACATTTGGGGGAATTATTTCTTCAAGTACACATATGTCAGACTGCTTGATATTTACCCTCAAGTTGCTCAGGGTCTCTTCTCCCTTGAAACATTCTAGGGCTATATAGATAATTCTTCCTCTAAGTCAATAGGCAGATTTTTTTCCTGACCAGGAGAATAAGAATGATGTCTGTTTCCATAGGGGAGCACGGACAGGTTTACTGGCCATCCGTTTATAATATTAGGGGTTCTTGGGCTCAGTGTTATTCAGCTGTGACACAGATCCACTGCACGCATAAACATTCACCTGGACACTCCTCCACATCAGCCCCATGGGTCTGGGGTGGGTAAGGAGAACCAGTGAGAACACAGTTCTCCTGCTGCATACTGTGCTGTGAGTGAAAACTGTCTGAATCATCCGGGCTCATGCTGCCGACCTGACCAAGTCTCTGGAGGGGTAGTCAGCCAGACCAGCACCTGCAATAGACGCTGTTGCTTAGGAACTGCTTGACTGCTTGACACATGAAACTCTAGAGAAGACAGATCTAATGTATAGAGACCAAAGGCAGCTCATTGGTTGCTTGGGACTGGGGTAGGGAGGACTGACTGGGAAGGAGGGAACCTTTTGAGGTGGTGACGACATTGTCAAAGTTCATCCTACTATAAACTTAAAATGTATGGCTCCTATTGTACACAAAGTACACTTTAATAAAATGTGTTTTTAAAATACTTTGTCCTTATGTATATGTCTGAAAGAATGTGTGAGTGGTAAGTAAAAATAATTCACAAGTCAAAGGCAGTATGTCATCATGGAATATTCAACTGAAATGAGTTTGTCACCTTGAATAAGTCAAATACCTTCTCTATGTCCAAATTATTTAGAAAAGTCAAGGAAAAGCTGTATATTTCTTAAATTTTGACTAAACTAAAAAGCTGAGATTTAACATAGCTACATTGAGTCCTTTGAGAAAGAGTTTCATTTAAAAATTAGAATTTATAGTTGTTGTACATATTTTTAATTGTGAGTTTGCTTTCAGATAAATGTGTTTCTGCTAGAAGTTACTTGAAAATATCTGTACTGCCTTCTAAAAGTCTTAAAGGAAAATTAAACTTTAGAAAAACAACTCAAAATTTATGCAATGTTCTAATCTGAGCAACAGAAAAACAATAATAATTTCAATAGAAAATAGTGGTCCCATTAAAAAGACATTACATTCCTAATAAAGAAATACTAGTATAAATATAGGAATCTCCCCCAAAGGTAAAGTTTTTATGGTGAAAGGGGTGACGAGGGATTGAGGTTTCCGATTTATAGAGAGACAAGGGCAAATGCTGAAAAATCAAAAGAACCACACAATAAATACTTCTAACATAGAGCATGTATCCAAACTGGGCGAGAAATAGGATGAATGGGCAACATGCACAGTACTGAATTCTCCTTCACTTTGCTGTGTTCAGCTCTGTGAGTGGATTTTGCCCTCAACTGCATTACTTGGTAGCAGTTAGTTTGCTGGCAAAAATCTACAACATCAAAGAATATGACTTTCACCTTATACTGACACTCTTCTCCAATTTACCAATCAAGTGTGAGCCAATTTGATTTACAGAAATAAGTCATAGTAGCAGAATAGATTGTACTTTTGTTTATTCTTCAAGCTCAGAAGTCAATTCCTCAGGAAAACCTTCCCCAACCTCTTGCCCCAGACCAGGGCAGGCCCCACCAGGTACACATTCTCAGAGCTCTTTGTGTTCTTCCTTTATAATATGAACCACATTTTATATACCGGTGAAATTATTTTCTTATTGTCTGACTCCTCCATGGACTGCAAGATGTATTTTCACTCACCAGGGTATCCCTAGTACCTGGCATAGTGCTTAGGCATATAGTAAGTGTCCAAGAAATATTGGCTGACTGCAAGAATTATTTAACTAATTAAATATTATGCCACGGAAGTAAAATTTTAGTTGTTCTCTGCTATGGTGTTTGTAAAATTAAAAGTTACAATAACACTCCTTTTCCTTTTGCTCTGGCTTTCTTTATTTTTAAAATAAGAAACAGAAAGCTTGGTTTGTAGTTGGTAACAGTCTTCTTCCACTGGAGAAGAGAAGACATGGGAAGAAAGATAAGCCTAATGAATAAAAAAAACAAACAAACAATTCTCACTGTGGCTACCAGATCTCTATTATTAAAAATTATCAAGTAAACCTGCTTAGATCAATATAATATACCACATCCCCAACTTCACCTGCTAACCTATCTCCAGAACTGAATTAAGAATGTCATTGGAAATAATACTATTACAATCGTTTGTTTCTATAAAATTCATTCAGTGATTTACCATCTACTTTGTTTCCCACTGTAAATGGCACTCCAGGGTAATTTTTCTTGTGTTGATTAGACAATAGCACGTGCACAGCTTTACAATGGTGGGAGGTTGGTAGGGAAGAAATCAATATAATAAATACTGCTTTACTTTCCCCCCCCCCCAGAATGCTGTCATTACCCTTTCTTTCTGCAAAATTCTATGGATTATTGAGGCTGGAATTATCATAGAAGTCACTAGTGACTAAGGCTCAGAGAAATTAACTGTTTTCTTGCCCAAGGTTTTATACTGAATTTATGGAAAAGCTGGAGTTGGAATTCAGATTGTCTAACACCCAGTTCAGTAGCATTGAGTGAAATTTAGTTCATGAGTCTTCTCTCTCTAGGGGTTTCTACATCTTCGTTCTTTTTCTTCTTTTTTTTTTTTTTTAATTATTTATTTATTTTTGGCTGCGTTGGGTCTTCGTTGCTGTGTGCAGGCTTTCTCTAGTTGCGGAGAGCAGGGGCTACTCTTCGTTTTCGGTGTGCCGGCTTCTCACTGCCGTGGCTTCTCTTGTTGCAGAGCATGGGCTCTAGGTGCATGGGCTTCAGCAGTTGTGGCACGTGGGCTCAGTAGTTGTGGCACATGGACTCTAGAGCACAGGCTCAGTAGTTGTGGCGCACGGGCTTAGTTGCTCCGTGGCATGTGGGATCTTCCCGGACCAGGGCTCGAACCCATGTCCCCTGCATTGGCAGGCGGATTCTTAACCACTGAGCCACCAGGAAAGCCCTCTTCTTTTTAGAATAGGGTTTTGCTTTCTGAAAATCTGCTAAAAAATCATGACAGCCTGATATGAAAATCTAATGCTGTTATTCTGCTATATTGTCATTTGCTGGATTATTCCACCTGTGTATGAAAGGTAAAACACAGGAAACTCATACACAAATGCACACACAAAAAAAATTGTAGTTAAAGCCAGAAAAAAAAAGTTGTTTTGAACACACAATTTAAAGTAATAATAAACTTAAGGCAAAGTGATGTTTCTAAATCCAAAATCTTCCATCACTCTTAGAGACATGTCAACTTTGTCAACTAGTGATCCATTTTATTGCCCTCAGATGTGGCATAGGCCTGGGAACTTGTCCTAGGTGTTTTACCAGGTGAATGGCCAGGTGAATGGCACACTGAATCCAAGGAGCCACGAAGAGTTCAGGGAGCTCCACTGTAAAGTTCCAAATTAAAAGTCCCCAGGGTAACATAAACTCAAAACCACACAATTTAAGAGCTCCTCTTAAAAGCAAGACAGATGGATCCTCAACCCCAGACTAAATTAGGACCTTCCTTCCAGAGATTTATGCTCCCAAGAGTCCTCACAATCAGGTGATAGAAGCAAAGAATGCATTTTAAGATGAGCCCTTACTCAGGGCACAGGACATCTGGTGGTTAAGAGCACAAACCCTGAAGACACAAATTCTACCTGGGTTCAAAGTCCAACTCTGCTTCTCATTAGACTTTCATCTTGGGCAAGTCATTTAACTTCAATTGCCACAGCTATAAAATGGGGGTATTGATGGTACTTAAATCGAGAATTTACATCATGGAGTAGTGGGAAGGATTAAATTAATTGATACTTTAAAGCATTTAGAGTAACTGGGACCTCAAAGTACTGCATCATTTAGTGTTTGCTGAGTAAACAGAATGATCTCCCTGAGAGCATTTAGGGGACTTCTTTTAAGGAAGTACCTTCTCCGTAGCTCCTGAAAGTGTCGCCAGCGGTCCTGTTTCCTCACACTGCTGTGACTGTTTGGAAAGCATGTTCCTTGTTCCATCTCAACAGACAAGTAAGTGGAAGCTTGACATCTAAAGCTGAAAGGCTGCCACATTACAATTAGCCAATGGGTCAAAGCTAATTTCTTAAGGAAAAATAAAATAAAATAATCTTTTAAAAAATAATAAAAACCAGGAACAATGATGTCTGCACAGAAGACATGAATGAGCTAAGTCTTGATCCAAGAACTGTCACTGCTGAGTCTCCCAAGGCTTCAGACGTGCTTTCAATAAAAGGTAAATGATACTCAGTCAACTAAGCTGATTCAGAGAAGGTCATCTGAATGCTCCAACAAGGTAGGTCAGTGGGGATCGGCACATAGCTGACATTCAGTGAATAAATAAATAATAGCAAAAATATACTGCGCAAGCATTTTACACTTAAACACTCATATGCAATATACACTGTGTCAAGAATTTCAGTATATTAATATAATATATTAATAATATATTAGAAGATAATAATATCAATATATTGTGTAAGTGCTTTACAATAATTCTATAAGGTTATTACTGATTTTGTCTCTAAAGATGAGGAATATGAGGCACAGAGAGGTTTAAAATTTTTCCTAGGGTCACACAGGAGTGAGTGTTGGAACTGGGATTCAAACCTACACTATCTGGCTCCAGAGTCCATGTACTGAACAATTATGCCATGAATGAATTTAGGACACAGTTCAGAGGGACAGTGTGACAGCCATGGGAGTGCACCGCCCAGGTCTCCCTTCAGTTACAAGGAGCTCAGTAGCCGCAGGGTCCGCTGTTTCAGGATCCACGCTCTTCCTGGGCGGTCCTCCACAAATGACCACAAGGTGAGGACACCAGGGCCTGGCTGCTTCTGCCCAAAGTGGCCCCTGGAACAGGCAGTCTCTGCTCTGGAGCTCCCTGTCAGATCTGCACAGCGGCCCAAGGCCCTCTCTGCTCAATCTGCTTCCTCACCCCATTCCTTTCACAGGTGTTACTCCCAGTAAACTTCTTGAACTACTAAATCCGTCTCAGCATCTCCTTCCCAGAGGAAATATCCGGTTTTCCCTGTCAAATATCCAGCTGAGGTCTCACCAGTAAAGAAGAATGATGTTACTGATGTTTCGTAAACATCAGTAACAAAAATCTGCCCTGGAGATGATGAGCGCAGAAGGTTGTCTGGCTCACAGTGTGCCGGGGTGCCAAGGCGGAGCAGGACGTTGATCTGCCACTGTTTCGCTGCAGCGCTAAAGCAGTGGCATCACGTGGCTTGTCTGCTCTGATGACAAAGCTTTCATCTTCACTCGAGTACTGATTTTAACATTATGCTAGTACACCTGCTTTCCTTTTGTCATTTCAAATAAGAGGATGAAACCAACAAGAGGATGAAACCTGACAATTGCAGAATACTGACATTTGGGCAGATACAAATGCTTCCTACCCCCCCAGCGTTACAACACTTGTGCCCCCCCATACAACTCCACAACTGAGCTGGCTTCTTCCCATTAAAAGGCAGACATTCTGCCTCTTCAAAAGGTCACTAATCTTTTATGTTCAGTCTAAATTAGATGCTTTATTAATTAACTTTCTAGTAAAAATTACAGAAAAATGTTGTGGGAAGGAGAAGATGGAAACACGTTCAGATTTCTCTACCATGGATTCAGCCTCCTGGAAATAAAGATAGACAGCACATTATGGCAAAAATTAAAAGGCAGGAGATTACTTAGAATTTTTTAAACTGTATGAATAAGTATTAAAGAAACCTTTAGGGAAAGATGTTGTTGAAGTATTTACACAGTAGATAGGCACATCACCATGTACAATGGTAGTATTGGTTAGTGTTCTTTAATTGCAAGCAATAGATAGCAACTCTGCTAGCTTAAGCCAAAGACATGTATTAGGAGGTTTACAGAAAGAATGGAAGACTGGAAAGCAGGAATTGCAACAATGAAACCACATACAACAATAGTATGATCAAGGAACTTGGCTAGAGTGGGATAGAAATCCAACTACTTTCAAAATCATTGTCCTCCTGTTCAAAATTCAATTTAAATTCAAAATTCCAGGGAGATAACAGCAGATTTGACTGTTACAACAGCTTGCATCAGTACCCAGTCCTTGAGGAGGACTAAACAGGACTCTTGATTACAGTATCAACAGACAATATCCATTGGGGAAGAGATAATTCCTAAAAAGGAAATCAGGTCAGAAAGCAAAAGGAAAGAAAGAAAGAGAAAAAGAGAGAGGGGGAGGGAGGGAGGGAAAGAAAGAGAGAGAGAGAGAAAGGAAGGGAGGGAGGGAGGGAGGAAGGAAGGAAGGAAGAAAGAGGGAGGGAGAAAGGGAAAGAATGTTGAACAGCCAAATAACTTTAACTGTTTAATAGCTCATGTCACACTTCCCAATTAGTACTGGTGAACAAATTCAGTAAGATGGAGATGATTTCTAACTGCCTCTCTTAAAGCTAATCAGTCTTCAGTGGAAGGCATAAAACATGAATAAGGAGAAGTCTCTTAGTACAACTGGATCAGTTCTTTCAGAGAGATACAGTTAAACCAGAGTATATTTTAAGGGGGGGATCAGGATGGCGAGAGAACCATCCTGATAAAACCTTATAACAAAAATCATATGAAGAAATGTTAAAGGAACTAGGAATATTAGTCAAGAGAAAAAGGTTTCAGGAGGGATAGGTTAGCTGCCATAACATATTTGTCCTGTGTTGATGATCTTAGAGTCACTATCTTCACAAGGATTAGGTTTGGAACAAATAGCATTCAGAATCAAGGGATGGATTCAGAAAAGTGAAAGGAAGTTGGGTCTGTTTTCACTGGGAGTCAACTGCTGAAGTAATTCCCACTGTAAAGAAATGAAACAATAAGGAAGAACTTGAAGCTGGGATTAGGAAACTATGTTAAAAGAGAACTGAGCTTGATATAATGATATTAACAAAAATGGCTATTTTTTGGCATATACTATATACTAGGCACTATGTTATACCCCTTAAATATCATTGCATCTCAAACCTTTGAACCCCAGTACCTTTAATGACAGAAAAAAGAGAACGCTTACCTCCAGATCACAGGGGTCAAGGCGAAAGAATCCATGCCAATGGTAAGATTGTTAGGGGTTCTCAGCTTTTACGTTAAAAAGTCATGGGACTCATCTTTTATGTTAAAAATAAGACATCAGCGTTCAAAAAATATTTTTCTGACTACCAACAACTTAATTTGAAACATTGTCCTGTATTTATCTTATGGCTTGTTTGGGAGCCTCTTGGAACATCAATGCCTAACTCTATGGGTATGCATACTCCAGTTTCTGAAGGACAAATATTTTAAAAGAAGGTGTTTTTAAAAATATTTAGAACTGTCTGAGAATGTAATGGACTATCTAAGGAAACTTGTACCTAGATAGGATGGCCTCTAAGCTACCAAGGGTGAGTTCAAAACCAACCTCATGAATAAAAAGAGTCCTTTAATTCATTCCTTCAATTCATCCATCAGAGGCACTCAACTCCTATCCTTCAGAATTATCCCAACACCTGAAACTCCAAACACAGTGACCAGAGTAGGGGAAAAAGCAGTCAAAAGTCAAAGATTCGGGGCTTCCCTGGTGGCGCAGTGGTTGAGAATCTGCCTGCCAATGCAGGGGACACGGGTTCGAGCCCTGGTCTGGGAAGATCCCACATGCCGTGGAGCAACTAGGCCCGTGAGCCACAATTACTGAGCCTGCGCGTCTGGAGCCTGTGCTCCGCAACAAGAGAGGCCACGATAATGAGAGGCCCGCGCACCATGTTGAAGAGCGGCCCGCACTTGCCGCAACTAGAGAAAGCCCTCGCACAGAAACGAAGACCCAACACAGCCATAAATAAATAAAAAAATAAAATTAAAAAAAAAAAAAAGTCAAAGATTCACAGATGTTTAAAGAGGCTAAATTATAGACAACCCAACATAGAAGGGGAAATCACTATTTTGCTACAGAATTAAATATGCTCTAAGTCCCATCTCTCCTATTCTTATGGTGAACAATATGTTCAATATACTTTTGTCAGTGAGCCAGCAGAAATATTTCACTTATTAAATTATTCAAAGAGTTTAGAGCTGGAAAGCATTTTAAGATTAATTTCATCTTGCCTTGCAACAACTAGAAAGCTGAATTTCTATGAATTGAAGTGACTTGCCCAAGACCACACAGCTTTAGAGGCAGAGCTGTTTTTTATTCTCAATTGAATACTCTTTTTAGAATGACAAGGTGTGCTCTAAAATCTTTAAAATTGTATACTCAGGCACAGCCATTTTCCTAGCCTGTGGCAACCTGGGAAAGTTGCTTACCTTTTCTGAGCCCAAGTTTCCTCTCTGTAAGGTGGGAATAATACCCACTTCAGAGGTTCTACCGCGGATTTAAAGAGGAAATGTTCCCAAATCAATTAGCACAGTTCTCAGCATATGGAGGTTGCCTCCAAAAATACTTTTTTTCTCCAGTTTCTAGCCTTTCTTGTTTGGTTGTTTCCCAAGTCTTCCTGCTGGTACTGCTCCCATAAATTTAATAAGAAGAATGGACTTTCCTCTTCTTTTTCCAAATCACACGACTGAGAGAGACAAACAGAGAGACAGAGATGGGGCCAATGCAACGATATATTAACAGTTAGGGAAACTAGGTGAGGCGGATCTCGGAGTTCTTTGGGCTTGACTTGCAAGTTTTCTGTTTAAGTTTGAAATCATTTCAAAATAAATTACTTTTTAATGTAAAGACAAAACCCACACCATCACACGTTGTTTTTCTTCCATTTCAAAACTCTGTTGCCCAGCAACTGAATTAAGGTTTTTAACTCCATGTGCATCTTAAACTACAGACTAGTAGGTGCACCTTCCCAATCCCTCTCTAGAGAAAGTTGTTTGTAATTCCCCTTTCATTTGTTGAACACACAACACAAAGAGGAAATGTGCCCAGGCCTGGGGCTCAGTATGGAACTCAAAACTACCTGGGTTTGAGTGATAAATGTATGGTCACCCTACATTAACCACCGATTAAGACAAAGTCATGTGCTAAATTGGAAAAGTCCCAAGCGTAGGGGAAAGTGAGAGTATTTTATATCCAAAATAGCACAAATAGATTCCAGCTGAGAAGAAACTCAAATTTGTTTTCCTTTCACAGTGATTTAATGCTGTGGGTTTTTGGGGTTTTTTTTAACGATTTGGAAGACATCACTACTAACTGAACAGATATACATTCTTCTTTAACTGATAAAACATCAAGATCCTGGTCAACTATAGGTTAAATAAGCAGCGATGATCTGTACCTGCATTATTTTGTAACTTTATGAAAAGCTTTCCAGTATTTTGACATTTAAATAATCTGTGGACAGTTTCTACAAGGGAAAAGGGGAACAATAATGATATTATCCTAACAAGGACATTTTCAGATCAAAATTAACATACAAGGTGGAAATGCCAGAATAAATCCAATACAACTTCCCCTTCCTCAAACTCCAGCATATAATTCATTCATTCACTCACTTATTTAATAAGTATTTATTGTGTTACTCTTAACTACCAGTTATCATGCTAGAGGCTAGGGGTACTATGCATGGTGAATAGTACCTGCTCTCACTGAATTTACAACCTAGTGGGAAAAACAAGCATAATCAACTGATTATAATAAATGCAATAACTTATCTGGAAGGGTGCTGTGGGAAAACACACAGAGGGGCACTCAGCTCAGCCTAATGGGGAAGGGAGGCTTCCCCAGGGAAGTTACATCTAAGCTGAGACCTGACATTCAAACCAGAATTAACAGAGCCAATCCAGTGGGATGTTTTCCAGGCAGAAGAAACAACATGTGTAAATATCTGGAGATTAGAAATTCCAAATACCTGGAGTGTAGAGTGCAGGAAGGTTGGGATGAGGAGGAAAAAATGAGACTGAGAGGCATACTCAAACCCTAGCTGCCACGCAAACACAAACAACATATACTCAACGTTCTCCAATGGCTCACGCAAAGGGGAAAAGACCTCTTGCAATACGGTTCACAGGACTGCTTTCCTTGACTTTTTTCTGATGAACAATCTTTCCTCTCAAGATAAGACTGCCTGGATAAAACTGGCTTTAGGCAAATCTCTTTTGTAAGCATGGCTTTTCTTTGGGGCCTTCTCTGTCCCTATTCAAGCCATTTCTTTGATTCTGATAGAATAGCAGAAATAATTAACATTCATGAAATACTTCGTATATGCCTGGTATTCTCGCAAGTGCCTTACAGAGATTGCTTAACCAATTCTCAAATATAACCCTAACAGGTATGTTATTATTATCCCTATTTTACAAATAAGGAAACTTGGACTTCTATATATTAGCTACCTAACTTTCCCAAGGTCACAGTACAAATAAATGGCAGAGTTGACATTAGAACCTAGTTCTATCTGAGCCCAAAGCTAATCACCCTGGTAGTACTCTACCTCAGAGTGCCTGTTTTGTATTCCATTTCCTGCAGAGCCTTTCTTTCAAGTATCGCTCAGCCAGTGAATTAAAAGAGGACATTATGGGCCTAGCACATAGGAGATATTTGAAGTGCTAATGGTTAGCTAAAGTATTAACTGATAGAGTTATATACATTAACTGTGATTTTATATAGAGAACTCTTTAAGATGGCAAATGCCTTCAAGGCCCAATGAAACTGTTCTTACAGAAAGATTACTGGCGTTGATATGTGGAATGGTAACCATGGTAGCCCCTCAAATCACACCATGGAAACAATTAACTACCTTCCTCCTTGTTGCTACACTACTTCCTTTTGGGTGATGCTTCTGAGGTCCTAACAGAAACCCACACCACCACCACCACCACTTTCTTCCCCTACGTCTCATGAATCAGGGTGTTTTACAGAGGGACAAATTTTGTCCCTTTGCCAAACAGCAGCTATAATAGTAGCTAAAGAGGTAGGACTTTCCAAACTCAGTCAGAAGGGAAATTTAGAATACTGTCATGGCTTAAGTGTTCTGCCTACTTTGTAATCTATGGAGCTTGTCTATTTTTGTTTTTTAAACAAACATGACTAGCAGTGTGATCTTGGAAAAAAATACTTCACCTGTTGGAGCCTAATTTTCTTCTTCTATTAGAAAAAAAAAATATAGGCTCAACAAAAATTATCTCTAAAGATCGCTCAGTAACTCTAAGAAACATGCTGCATTTAAGACTTTTCTTAAAGGTCTCAGCATATGTATCTAGATATAGTTTCAGGTTGAAAGGAACCTGGGGGATCTTGTAATCTAACCCTGTTGGACAGTCTCACTTGTGCTTTCCTTGTCCCTAGCATAAAAAATACTCAAATGTTTGCTGCTATTGAGCCATCCTTAATCTGATACATGAATCCTCTCTGATGTTATCTCTGGCACATGGCCTTTGCCAATACATAGGCTACATGCCTCAATGCTAAGAAGCCCATTTATTTTTCAGGTAGCTATAACTGCTATTGGCTTGCCTTTATACTGAGCCAAAATCCACTCCCTATAATTGCATGCACCAGAGAACACACTTTAGGCCACAGGAGAGGCAGGCAAAAGACAAGGCAACATGGGATTTAACAAGCCATAGAGTGACAAGGGCGCTTAAAAGTCTTCTTTGAGTTTCCTTTTTTATCAGATATGTAGAAATAATCTATGAGAGGAGAGAAGACAAAACAAAAATACTGACCTTGTGAACAAAAGGAAATAGGGTGCCAGTGAAGCAGGCCTCCCTATGAACAGGGAGAGTGTTCATGCCTCTTTATAAATAAAGGACGATAGGAGCTGAGGTCCAAACTATAAATGACCCAAGGGTTCTTTCAGTAATGAAAGAGAGAATGTGAAAAACTCAAATGAATCACTGCCTTGATTCAGCTACAAGGCAGACATGACAGTGAAAAATGTGTCCCAGGAGGAAGGGTCATGCCTGTTAAGACAAGTGTGGAGTCATTCCAAACACAGCGCCCCTGTGCTCCAATGAAAGGCCTTGCTGGTCCTTCTCTACAGGGAGCGTCCCGTTCACTGCCCGCTGCCCTGGGAGAAGGTGTGGAGGCCACGTCTGAAAAGATAGGTTGTAAGGAAAGTGCAGTAGAGCGTGGCCACCTGCCAAGGGTCCAGGGGTGGACTTAGGGGCTTTATCTTATTTGCCCCTTTTTGACCTGTGAGGGCATAAAATATTTCTGGTCATATATAAGGACTGCAGTTTTGTGGAAGGAAGAGAGTGCTGCTTCTTCTCCAGTTGGCTGCAAACTTGGGCAAATCTCTTAACCTCTGTAGTTTAATGTGCCTGTCTCTGACCCAAAGTCGGACAGGCCACTTTGAGGGGCTTACAGTTAGTCATATTATTTTCTCTATCATGGATGCTCTGCTCCTAAAAGTCTGAGAAGGGAAGGTGTAACCTTTCCTTCCCAAATTATTTCCCCTAGTAAATGGCCTTGGTAATGGGCAACATTGTTGAGGAGCACCTGGGAACCCCACATTTCTGCAGTTCCCCTCTAGGGTCTTTTATGGTCCTGAGCCAAAATCTGGTCCAGAGCTACTGAGGGAGCAATTTGGTTCCAGAGATTATGAGTCACCCGGGAGGCCAATTACCATCTGTCTCCTCCAGGATCCTTGGGACTACTTAAACAATTCTAAAGCCATGGCTAATTTTCTCCATATTTTGGAGTAAACTTACCCAGAATCTACACTGAACCTGACATGACCACCTAAAATGAGTTCCCAGGGTCCTTGAAATCAAGAATAGACCAGTGTAGCATGGGGTATAAAAGTGACCACTGAACAAGCCACTTAGGTCATTGGTGTCAGAGGATGGGAAGATACTTTGTAGCTAACCATTATAAATCTCAGATCTAATATATTTTTTGCTCTCCTTAAATAAATTTTTGTCTTTATTTCTAAAATATATTTGGACTTCTTGATTTTAAAAAAAAGGAGCATCAATTTAAAATCTGTAGCAATACACTGATCTTCACCTTTTGTTTTCCTTTGTTTGATTTGATTTGATTGTGATAAAAACACTTAACATAAGATGTATCTCCTTATCAAATTTTTAAGTGTACAGTACAGTATTGTTGACTGCAGGTGCAATGTTGTACATCAGATCTCTAGAACTTATTCATCTTACTTAACTGAAAGCTTATGTCCATTTGATTAGCAACTCCCAAGTTCCCCCTCCCCTCAGCCCCTGGCAACCACCATTCCACTCTTTGCTTTCAAGAATTTGACTATTTTAGGTACCTCATATAAGTGGGATCATGCAGTATTTGTCTTTGTGTGACTAGCTTATTTCACTCATTATAGTGTCCTCAAGTTTTATCCATTTTGTCACATACTACAGAATTTTCTTCTTTTTATGGCTGAATAGTGTTTCAATTGTTTGTAATACACCGCATTTTCTTTATCCATTCATTTGTCAATGAACATTTAGGTTGTTTTCACATTTTGGCTATTGTGAATAGCACTGCAATGAACAAGGGAGTGCTAGTATCTCTTCAAGATCCTGATTTCAAGATTTTTTTGATAAATACCTAGATGTGGGATTGCTGGATCATATGACAGTTCTATTTTTTTTTTTTTTGAGCAACTTCTACACCGTTTTCCGTAGCAACTGCATCATTCTGAATTCTTACCTATAGTGTACAAGAGTTCTAATTTCTCCTGATCCTCACCAACACTTGTCTTTTGGGGTTTTTTTGGAAGATAACCATCCAGACAAGAGTGAGATGATACCTCACTGTGGTTCTGATTTCCCTGATGATTAGTGATGTCAAGCACTTTTTCATATACCTCTTCGCTATTTGTATGTCTTCTTGGAGAAATGTCTATTCAAGTCCTTAGCCCTTTTTTAATCGAGTTATTTCAGATCTAATATTTTTTGATACCTTTCTTAATTTCACTGTGCTAGCAAGAACCAAAAGTAATACTTGAATGAAACAAAACAGCTAATTGGTTTGCCAGTAATCCTATGTTTTCCCCACCCTTCTTCATGTGAATTACCCAGGAAACATCAAACCTCCCACTAGTCCAGATGGCCATAGATGAACATGGGTGGACGGTCCATGGGATGCTGATGCCTTCTGGATTGATGACTTTAGGCAGAATGGATGCATGGGTGTTCATCTGTCACTAAAAATTGGCTGAGTTCTTAGTAATCATTTAGTAAGAAAAGATTTTAGCTTTTATAGATCCATTTTGACCACTGTCAAATCTTCCCAACTATTTTAGGTCTTAGGATTTGCATTTAGAGCCAGAGAGAATGGACAAACAGTTCTCATAGGATAATTTCCAACTTTTCATCCTGTAATATTGTGACTGTGACTATGGTAATTGAAAATAATACTCTTCCTGCAATGCAACAGCCTAGGAAAAAAAACCCTTTTGCTTTCTGCATTTTGTTATTCACATTTAGTTTTGGAATACCACATGGTCCATAGTTTGGTCTCATTATTAGTAGAAATATCAGTAAAAACTCACTGATTACCCTGAGTGCACACATGTTAGTAAGTTGGTATTAATTATAGTAATTGAAGAAAAAAATTTCTCCCTTGTGACTTTCATGAATTATACAAATTATGTATTGTATAATTTTTCTGATTTTCCAAATAAATTCAACCATGTGCTATACCAACCAAAGTTAATTAATAACATATTAAGTTAATTCTATTAAAGGCATTGTTATTCATCATTCTCAGCCAAGTATTCCAAAGGCCTTAAAGTATTTCAAGTTATACCCTAAAAGGAGTTATTATTTTTTCCAGCTTAGTATATAATTTTCCCACTAATCTACACTTTACCTATTTTTTCCTAATTACTTTTACATTCATTCTCTCTTCTCTGATCCATGTTCCATATTGTGTTTTCTGTTCCTTTTCCAATAATCTTTTCTTTGTTTCTGTTAGTTTCGACTCCCCTCCATTCATCAACATTTTCTTATTCTCCCTCGCTGACCTCTGCACCATGGTTTCCTTTGTGTTCCCTGGCTTCAATGCACCACTTTCTTTCCATTTTCCTCCCTCCCTCACTGTCCTCCCTTCCTGTGAGCTTCTTTGTCTTTTATGCTGCTGATCAGAGCTTGAAGGGCTGTGAGGAGCTGGCATTCTGGCCACAGCTAATGATCCAACAGCTCTTTAAGCTGCAGGCAACTTGTAATATTCAAGCAAGAAACAGAAGCACAGAGAAAATATCCTGCCACAAGCTTTTCAGTAATGTCAGTGTTCTAGAAACGTAAACAGGACTAACTGTACTTACTGTTCAAATTGGCGTGACTCATTCAACAAATAGATCTTGGGGTCAGGCTCCCAGCGTGGATGCTGAAGGCCTTTTCCCTTCTAATGGAGTTTGGTTTGGGATTTATTTATGTTGTATTGTTTTGTTTCTGTTTGTTTGTTTACCAAGAAAGCAATTTTACATCTTTGTGCTTTGTTTTGCCCACCTGCTTTGCTAGGACACTTTCTGATGCTTATTTAATTTTCCATAGTAGAAGCAATGGTTTATCCCTGCCAGGAGGCACCATCCTGGAGGGAGGGTGCCAAGAGACCTGGGGGTCACAAACACAGCAGTGCCAGCAGGTCTGATGGGGCATTTCCCAGGCAACCGTATCTCATCAATCAGCATGGAATTCTCTGCCAGATTCTGAAGATGATACAGGGATTTACTAGACATGTTTACTGTCCTCCAGGAGCAGCAATGCAGGTGGGGCAACAAGACTAAAGCAGACCAAAGAGATAAAGTAACCAAGCAAGGCCACGTGCCATTAAGTGAGTGAGATAGATTGTAAGAGCAGCTGGGGTTGAGAGAAAGGCCAAACCAGGATTGACTGGGAAAAACAGAGCCTCTGGCTTTGAACTGGGCCAGGAAGAGGGTAGTACTAGATAAGGAGCTCATAGGGTCAGGAGGATTCTAGGCCACGATTGTGGACCTTATCTCACTACGTGTTCAGGTATTTTTTCTCCTCTAACTGCATTCTTTCCCATGGCTTTAATACCATTAATCTAATAGGCTAATGATTCTCAAATTTATGACTGAAGCCAGGATCTTCCTGTTCCAGACTTGTATTTCTGTTGTTTATTTGCTATTTCCAATTGGTCATCCAGTAAACATTTCCAACATAACATGACCAAAAAAGAACTTGTTTTTTCTTTTCCAAAATCCACTCTCCCACAGTCTTTCCTATCTAATTACATGGCACCACCAGTCACCAGTTGCTTAAGCCAAGAATCTGGGGTCATTCTTGATTATTCTCCTTCCCTTGCACTCATAACCAATGAGCAAGTTCTGATGTTTAGCTCTAAAGCATATCACCCCTCCTACCAGTCCCCACCATCTTTGTTGCTATAACCTTAATCCAAGCCGCCATCATCTCTCCTAGACTCTATGGTAACCTCCCCTTGGTCAGCTTACCTCCACTGTTGTTCCTACATGGTCTATTACCCACACAGCAGTCAGAGTGATCTTTCTAAGGTGAAAATCAGGGCATGTGCTTTCTGACTGAAAGTTCTCCAATGGCTTTCCATTTCAATAGAATAAAATCCAACTCCTTACCACAGCCCTGCGTGATCTAACCCCTGCCTCCTTCTCTGACCTCATTTCTCACCACTCAGCTCCATTCACACCAGCCTTCTTTCAAGCCTTCAAACCCCCCAAGATGATTCTAGCCTTGGCCATTGCACCAGCTGTTGCCTCCATCTGGAAAGCTCTTTCCCCGGATCTTTGAGGGACTCCCTTCAGTTGAAATGTCTCCTCAACAACAACAACAAAATGTCCCTGACCATAGCTAACGAAAACCCTTCCTGCTCTTCTTCACTCTCTATCCAATTGCTGTGTTTTATTTTCTTTGCAGGACTTATCTGGAATTATCCTACATATTTATTTGCTTTTGAGTTGATCACCTGTAACCTCCACCGAGTGTGAGCTCTGTGAACACAAACAATGTATCCATTGCACTCTTTCTCCAGTGCTGAAAGTAATGCTAGGATGTGCTCATAAATGACTGTTCACTGAAAGGAGCTGGTGTGGAATGAGGCCCTTTATGGGTGGGGGAGAAATTCAGTCTGACTGAGGGTTCACAAGCTTGGCCTGGGGACAGAACTGAGAGACCAGGTGGAGATCACAGGATGCATCCTGCACAGAGACACGGAGACTATCTTCTAGTCCAAGCAATTTCAATGTCAGACTTTGCAGAAACCCTCATAGGAAGAGAGTCAAAAATGTATACCACATCTTGAGGGCACAAGGCAGACTACCACACTGGCAGGTCTTTCTTTCCTCCAGTTTGACAGGCAAACAGAGCCTACAGCAGAAGGACTACCATTCATTGTGCACCTACGATGCACCAGGTCTTTTCCTTAGCACTTTGCACTCATTACCT
The DNA here is from genome assembly GCF_965194805.1 of Balaenoptera borealis. Lineage (NCBI taxonomy): Eukaryota > Metazoa > Chordata > Mammalia > Artiodactyla > Balaenopteridae > Balaenoptera > Balaenoptera borealis. The sequence goes on along the minus strand of NC_138868.1, from coordinate 91,205,970 downwards.
TAGTTCTTCCACACAATTACACTGAAGTAGGTATTATTGTTCCCATTTTACAGATGAGAGAAATTGAGGCTCAGAGAGCTTAAATGATGGCCCAGAGCTGCTAAGTGGCAGAGAAAGAATTCAAATACAGGACTGCTTGATACTAAAGCTGATCTGTCACACTCCCATGGGAAGACACAGCTACGATGATGACTCAAGAGCTGGCTTGCAAGTGGCTGAGTGTCAGTAGAAGGCAGTCTGGTCTCAGGACCCTCCAAGGGACAGCAAGCACTTTAGCGGGAGCAGACAGCTCTCCTCTCAGGCTCTGTTAGCTTGGGAGGAGCAGTGAAGGAGCAGGAGGCTGTGGGGCACTTGCATGAGGTCTAAAAAACCAACTTCCCACTCCCCTGTGAAGCCACCTTGAACTTGCAGAAAGGAGGTCTGAGAGCTAGTACAGCTAGCAGGAGTGAGTCAGGAATTCTATGAATCTCATTATTACGTGAGTCACCCAGGAGGCTCCCGTCCTGACTCTTCATCCAGGTCTGGCCCCATTAGACCCTCTCCTGTCATCATGTACCTTTCTTTCACAGCACTTAGCACAGTTATAATTTTTAATTTTACATGGAATTTTACAAGTTAAGGACATCATCTATCTAATATCCATCATCATATGATGGTATATTGCATCACATCAAAGGTACATAATGTCTGGTAGTTCTAAGTACAGTGATACTAAATTTGATCACTGGGTTGAGGTACTGAGAGCCAGATCTCTCCATTGTAAGGTACATTTCTCCTGTGTGATTAGCATAGATAGATAGATAGATAGATATAGATAGATTAGATAGATAGATAGATAGAGATAAATAGATAGATAGAGAGAGAGAGAGATAGATAGATAGATAGATAGATAGATAGATAGATAGATAGATAGATAGATAGATAGATAGATGATAGATAGATAGAATTAAATTTAAAAACTCTACAGAGTGATATTTTGGCAGCAATGATTTGTAACCTGAGCTGCTCATTAGAAATCACCTTGTGGGACTTCCCTGGTGGCACAGTGGTTAAGAATCGCCTGGTAATGCAGAGGACATGGGTTTGAGCCCTGGTCCAGGAAGATCCCACATGCCGTGGAGCAACTAAGCCCGTGTGCCACAACTACTGAGCCTGCGCTCCAGAGCCCGTGAGCCACAACTACTGAACCTATGTGCCACAACTACTGAAGCCCACGCACTTAAAGCCCATGCTCCACAACAAGAGAATCCACTGCAATGAGAAACCTGTGCACTGCAATCAAGAGTAGCCCCCATTCTCCGCAACTAGAGAAAGCCCGCGCATAGCTATGAAGACCCAACGCAGACAAAAATAAATAAATAAATAAAATTAAAAAAAAAAAAGAAATCACCTCAGAGCTTCTAAATATCTTGATGCCCAGAACCCATTCCAGGCCAATTCCATCAGAATTTCTGGTAGTTCATATAGGCATTGACATTGTTCAAAGCTCATCAGTGATTCCAGCAAGCAGTGGACTTTGAGAACCACTGATGGAATGGTTTTAGCCTGATGATCCTTCCCTGATCTTTGCCTCAGTTTTTTCACTGGTGGTTAAAAATTGGTGACTTTCTAATTCTATAATCCCCTCTCCCTGTATTTAAAAAAATGAAAGAAAAAAAAAGCTTTCCCTTATCAAAGGAGTAACTGGCTATTCTAAAATACAATTCTACCGAAAAGGCAGGATAAACACTATTTTTTCCTCATATTTTCTCATTCTTACTCTGGGAAACTCACATGGTTACATTACTCAGCTGTCCAGGAGGCTAATGTGAGCCTATTAACTCTCAAATCCTCATTCAAAGAGTCATGATATGTGGAATCTTTGATATCCCTGCCGTGTGATGCTCTGCTGCTGATTGTCTGCTTGATCTCTGTATTATGTTCCTATGGGCACTGTAACAAATTAACACAAACTGGGTGACTTACAAAAACAGAGATTTACTTTCTTACAGCTCTGGAGGCCAGAAGTCTGAAATAAGTGTCAATGGATCAAAATCAAGGTGTCAGCTTCCTTCACACCCTAGGGGAGAATCTATTCCTGGTCTTTCCCAGGTTTTGGCGGCCACCAGCATTCCTTGGCTTGTGGCCTCATCATTCCAATTTCTGCCTCTGTGGTCACATGGCCTCTTTCTCTTCTGTGTATGTGTTAAATCTCTCTCTGCCTCCCCCTTGTGAGGACATGTGTTTTCATTTAGGGTAAATTCAGAATAATCTAGGATAATTTCCTCATCTCATGATACTTATTCATAGCCACAGTCTTTTTTTCTACATAAGGTGACATTCACAGGTTCCAGGGCTTAGGAGATAGATATCTTTTGATGGGCCATTTTTCAACCTACCACAATCTCAGGAGAAGACAAGCCATATGGAGACTCAAAGTGTGGTTATCCTATTCTTCATTCTCTCTCCTCCTAAGTCTTATTAATAACAGCTCTTCTTCTATACCTTACTGGAGGTGGATCTCTCTCTCTCTCTATATATATATATATATAGACTCTCAGGTGCATGCTGGTCCTAAGTTATGGTCTGTCCATCCAGCAATCACCTATTAAAATAATATTCAGAATGCCCATCTCCCTGTGTATATTAGTAACTCAGTTTCCTCAGCCTTTCTCCTTCTATCTCTCTAACACTTTGTTTCTTTTTGTATTTTAAAAACCTAAAAATGATCTTTGTTCCCACTGATTCTTCCAGTACACAAACTTCTGTCTCTCTTTGACTGTATGTATGCTATCTTCGATTCCTCACCTTTATCATGGTTAAGACTTTTCCTTTCTTTTCTGCCTGGGAAATATTTGCTCTGAAGTTAATCTCAAAATGTGTCTCCTCCATAGCTGGCAGCACTCCTTGATAAAGACAGGCAATGTTAGACTTCAACAAAAACAAGAATGTGATTTCCAGTTACTATCCCACTTCATTCTAGACCTGTACTGTTTTCTGGAATTTGGCAGGTTCATCAGATCTCACTGGGTTCCACAGTCTTTTCCTCTACTTGAGTTCTCAAATGGCTCTATTTAACATCAATATTTCTTTCTGTGTTCATGGCAGGTGGTAATTCATCTGTAAATGTTCATTTGGCCTTGAACGTCTTTCACAGTATTCTTGCTACGATCAGAGGAAAGCAAAGAGCAGTACAGAAGCACCTACCAGCATGCCAAAAAACAATTATATCCTTATGCTAGGTATCCTTTCCAAGAAACTTCACACCGGGATTTTTAAAAAATCCTTTGCTTTCCAAATTCCCAGGGAAGTAGTTGAGTGTCCTCACATTTTATAGGGGAACAAGATGGGACTTGATATTAACTATAGCAATCAACACACTAAATTACAGGAACTTTCTTTTAGTTCTATTCATTTGTAATAACTAAAACCCTTCATGTCATGTCAAATGAACCCTATTTTTATTAACACCTTATCAAGCCAATATCACTACTGTGTGATTCTCTGCTGCTAACCTCAATCATTTAGAAAACTTGAAAAATGGAATATGCAGATAATTCAATTTTCTGGCATTCAAAAGAAAATTATTTTTATTTCCAATATTTATTATTACATATCTTTCTAAAATATGAGTCCACTTTCCAGTCTCAGTAAGCATGGAACAGTGGTCATGATTTACTTTATTGCTACGTGACTAAGGACCTTGCAATATTGTGGGGTAAATATTCTGAAGAGTAATTGTAACTATAGCAAAGATTCTTAATCTGGGTTTCATAGTTGAGCATCACAGTTTATGAGCTGTCAGAAATTATATACAAAATATTGCACAATTTTCCTGTGAGGAAATTGGCCATAACTTTCATCAGATTTTCAAAGGAGCTATAATGAAAATAGACTACTTATTTAAAATATGCAATGTATGTAGAGCATGATACTATTTATATAAAGAGCTATGTAGTTCTTGTTCACAGGTCCACATAAATGTAGTAAAAGTATATATCCTGCTTGGGATTGGTAAATACCAACATCAGAATAGTGCTTAACTCTGTGTCTTAGTCTGCTCAGCTGCTATTACAAAATGCCATAAACTTGGTGGCTTAAATAACAGAAATTCTTTTGTCACAGTTCTGGATGCTGGGAAGTCCAAGATCAAGGTTCTGGTTGGTGAGGACCCTCTTCCTGGTTTTTAGATAGCCACCTCCTCACTGGGTCCTCATACAGCAGAGAGAGAGAGAGAGAGGGCGCTGTGTCTCTCTCTTTGTTTAAGACACCAACCTTATTGCATCAGGACTCCACCCTTTTGACTTCAACTTTATTACCTCCTTATTGGTCCTTTCTCCAAATACAGTAACATTGGGAGCTAGGGCTTTGAAATATGAATTTTGAGGGGACACAATTCAGTCCATAGCACTCTGGGAAGGGGAGGCTACATAAAGAGTTTCAACTCTATATGCAGTGTTTTTTCTTAAAAAAAAAAACAAAAACAAAACTAAACAAGTGTGGCAAAATGTTGAGCTCTAACAGAGTAGGGGATATATGAGTTTTTGTTAATAATTCATTATGTTTAAAGATTTTTTGAAAAGAAGAAACAAGCAAACAACTTATTTAGGTTTCTCTAGAATGTGAGTTCCATGTGAGAAAGGATTTTGTTCACTTTGTTCCCTTCTGTATCTCCATTACTTAGAACAGCCTCTGGTCCAGAACTGACACTCAGTAAATATCTGTTGAACTGAATAAAAGGAAATGGATAAGGAATTAACTCATATCTTTACTGAGCCTAAAATATTCAACAACCTTAAAAATTGTTAGTAATGTTGTGTTCATTTTCTAGAGTTACTTAGTAACATAGATGAATATTATAAATCATATTAAAATACAGTGAATAAAGTCATAAGTGGCAAAATGATCGTCGTAGCAAACCTGGATGTGAGACAGTGTCTTACTTATAGAATTAATAAAAGTCAAAAGAGGTTTGGGGTTAAATCTGACTTTTTAAAATGATTCCTGCCAATTGCATTCAGTTCTAAGGGATTATGACTTTCCTACAGTCCTGCTAAGGGACAGCAGCCATGTTTTCTAACATAGAAACTTATCGCTCACGGACTCTGATTGTGTCAGGATGGGAGTTGATTGCAGGCTTCCTCCTCAATTGGCTGGCTGCAATCTGTAACTGAGTGAATTGTTTCAGAAAGATGAGCTGGGCCAGATTCCTTTCAGGTGTAAGGAATTAAGTGGAAGTGGACAGACTGAACAATTCACAAGAAAGGCAGAAACTGAAAATTAAGAAGGGTCATAAAGTAGAGAGAGGTGGCACCTTCAGAGTGGACCAGGTAAAGGTCAAAGTTCTAAGAAAATAGAAACTCAGAGGACACACAAGAAGGCAAATGGTAGAGAGGTGAATATAGAACAGACCTACAGAAAAAAGAGATGCTGAAAGAGAAAGAAAGAGAAAGGAACCCTGAGGGCATTTCTAAAGACAAAAGCAGCCCAACTGAAAAGCATCTAGTCAACTTCCTTATTTTATTTTATAAGTCAGAAAACTGAGTTTGGTAATTTGCCCAAGGTCAACAGTGATGAAGAAAGGGCACTTCGGTGTTTTGACCTTCCTTCAGTGTTTCTGTAATTCTTAGAATGTAGTAATCCAGTGGCAGAGGGAACTAAACAGCTCCCAAGGTCTAAAGGCACAACCTAAAGCAGCTTATCTTCAGTGCATAGCTTCTGCTTTAGATTTACTCAAAAACTGCAGCCAACGTTACAACTGATTCCGTAGTGTCTCTGTTTTAACACAATGGTATTTAACTTCATAATATATGAAAGTGTGTCATATTTGGTCCCACAGTTCTATGCTCACACTTCCTGTCTTCCCAATTTGAGAAGAACATTCCACCTCAATCCAAGACTGTCTTCATTCCCAGAGCACACCTGGCAGTCTCAGATAGAGTTCTTTGAATGGTGAACTCCCTTCCTCTGAGCATGTAATAGATATTCATTTGCAAGAGATCAGAGAAAAGGGCTTGGGAGTACTCTTGCATTCGTATGTATCACCTGCACCTAGGAGTCCCTGAAGCCTTCAGACTTCTGGGATCAACCTTCCCTTTAACAGCTTGTTTCAGCAGCTTGGCCCATCATTCCATATGTTGTGAAAAGACCAGCTTCCCCCCCACCCCCACCATGGCCAGATTTTTCTGGGGGTGCATGTATTCTCACTGACTCCTTTCTCCTTGGTGGGTCATGTCCACTGCGTTTTCCATCTGCCCCAGTTGAACACTAACTGCACCCTCAAACAAGATAGCTGCATTGCTGCAAGTTCCAAGAAAACAACTTACACTTGAGTGTGAGACAACTTCTTAAATGTTTCTGGATCACCTCTAAATCTTGTTCACATCTTATCCCTGCTGCTTGTTCCCAGAGCCGTCATCCCTTTGCTGGGCAGCCACCCATGCAAACTTTAATTTCCCTTCACTTTCTGAGGCATAGCAGCTCTGATCTCTTTTGGTTCTGCTGTTCGTCTCAGGCCCATGTCCTGTGGGCGTCAGCCTGCATCGCCAAATAGGTTCATCTATGTACACATTTCCTAAAGGAAAGAAACGTGGTCAAGCTAAGCAAAGGGAAGTTTGTAGTATTAAAGAGATGGGTCGGGGAGGCCTCACTGAAGATGTGAGATCTCAGCAAAGACTCAAAGGGTACGGGGCAGCTGGCCAAGAGATTCTGTGGAGGAAGAACATTGCTGGGAGGAAGAGCAAGAGCCCTCCAGCAGGCGAGGGCCTGGTGTGTGCACAGAGCAGGGCGAGCAAAAAGAGAGCAGGAGAGGAGACGGGAGAGGCCGGGGCCTGACCCTGACCATGTTGCAGCTCAGAGCTTATGGCAAACTTTGGCTTTTACTCTGAGTGAACTGGAGCCCTTTTAGGGTTTTGAGCCCTTTTAGGGTTTTGAGCCAAATAAGCTCCATGATCCGACCTTGGTTTTCAAAGGACTCTGCCTAAACAGGCTAGAAGGGTGTTTGCAGGGGAGGGGTGGCGGAGCACAGCCTAGCACAGGATGACAGAGCCCAAGCAGGGAAAGAAGAGTATCCTAGGCAGGACAGCCCAGTGAGGAGCATCAGAACCATGAGTAGGAGAGAAGGGAGACTGTAGGGGGAGGGATTTCCTCAAAAAAGAGCCAGCATCCTTGGAAAAATGCCTGATTCCAAGGCTCAGACAAGGAAGATATAAGTCTGGAATTTCTTATGCCAAAAAATAAGAAAATGTTCAAAGAATGATAGGAACGTGGCAAAAGGATACAGAAGCCATCTTGAAAGAGCTCCTACTAACCTAATTAGGGACAATATGAGCATCAAAGTAAGTAATGATAGTAATATGTAAAATAGGAATAAAATATTAAAATGATTAAAGTTATATAAAATTAAGTTAAAAATTAGACAAAATAGGAAACAGTGAGTCCATAAAGATTTTAAAAATCCATAGATAAATTGTAAGTGTAATGTGAAATGGGATATGTACAAGTACCTTCATGCAAATTACTTATTAATTACAAAGGAAGAAATGGTAAGAAAGTGGAGAAGACCAGCAGACACTAAGTGATTAAATTGAACCTCATCAGTAACAGAAAAAATTGAAATTGTGCACCACCTGATAGGTTACACCTAGAAAAACACAACTCACTTCTGTCATATTCCTGCCAAAGCAGCATAATTTAATTCTATTTATGAGGAAACATGAGACAGATGCACAATGGGAAACATTTTACAAAATATCTTGTCTGTTCTCTTCAAAAATATCAACATCATGAAAGTCAAGAAATTAAAAAGAAAGTCAAGGAAAGATTGAGAAACTGTTTTAAACTAAAGAGACATGATAACAAAGTGCAACGCAGGATATAGAGCTGGATCCCTTTGCTATAAAAGTTACTAAATATTGGGACCAAACTGGTGAAACTTGAATGTGGACTAAGTAATAGAGATGTATCATTGTTAATTTCCTGGTTGTGTTGTTACTTGTTATAGGAAATACATGCCAAGGTATTCAGGGGACGAGAGTAATGAGGTATCAGGTCAGCAATTTAAGCTCATGTGGTTCAGGAAAACTAAGTTCTTTATACTGAACTTGTAATTTGTCTGTAACTTTGTGGAGCATAGAGGATATTTAGGAAAGTGAGACTACCCTGTAAGATACTCTAATGGTGGATGATGCATCATTATATATTTGTCCAAACCCATAGAATGTACAACACCAAGAGTGAACCCTAATGTAAACTATGGACTTTGGGTGATTAAGATGTGTCAATGCAGGTTCATCAATTGTAACAAATGTACCACATTGGTGGGAGATGTTGATAATGCAGGGTTAATAATGTGCGTGTGTAGGTTCCAGGGTATATGAGAACTCTCTGTACTTTCTGCTCAATTTTGTTGTGAACCTGAAACTGCTCTAAAAAAACAAACAAAAAAAAGGTCTTAAAAAGAGAGTGACTATTATAAGAGAAATATTCTGTCTCACTTATTTACCACAACAAAATTTTAGTTCTGATAAAGTGGACATTATTCTGCAGAGAATACTTGTCTCCTAAAGATACCCAGATAAAAAGACAGGGAGATTAGTTATGCTGAATATAGCATTTGCTTTAAAATTAAATTTCCCACCTTTTAAAAATATCACTTGTTGGGCTTCCCTGGTGGCGCAGTGGTTGGGAGTCTGCCTGCCAGTGCAGGGGACACGGGTTCGAGCCCTGGTCTGGGGGGATCCCACATGCCGCAGAGCGACTGGGCCCGTGAGCCACAACTACTGAGCCCGCGCGTCTGGAGCTTGTGCTCCGCAACGGGAGGGGCCGCGGCAGTGAGGGGCCCGCGCACCACGATGAGGAGTGGCCCCCACTTGCCGCAACTTGAGAAAGCCCAGGCACAGAAACGAAGACCCAACACAGCCAAAAATAAATAAATAAATTAATTAATTAATTAAAAAAAAATATATCACTTGTTGGGGCTTCCTTGGTGGCACAGTGGATAAGAATCCGCCTGCCAATGCAGGGAACATAGGTTCGAGCCCTGGTCTGGGAAGATCCCACATGTCACAGAGCAACTAAGTCTGTGCACCACAACTACTGAGCCCACGTACCACAACTACTGAAGCCCTCATGCCTAGAGCCCGTGCTCCACAACAAGAGAAGCCACCGTGGTGAGAAGCCCGCGCACTGCAACAAAGAGTAACCCCCACTCGCTGCAACTAGAGAAAGCGTGTGCACAGCAATGAAGACACAACACAGCCAAAAATAAATTAAATAAATAAATAAATAAATAAAAATAAAAATATACGATATTCATTTAAAAGAAATGTCACTTGTTTATAAGATAACCTGTGTCTTGTATTGACCTAAACTGTCCTGGATTTTACCGTTTTGTCCCAGGTGGCTCTCTGTCTTGCATTCTAACCCAGATCATGTTTTATGAACCCTGTCAAAAGCTACCTAATTCTAGGACATAAATGTCAATCTTATCTTATGATTGGGAATCTCAAGTCAAAAATAGAGAAAAACGAAGGGAATATTTTTATAGATTTTCACAGAGTAGACAATAGTAGGCACAGTAGAAAATAGTGGACATGTCATTAATATTTGTTAAGAGAGCATAGTTGACCTATAACTGGTATTAGTTCAGCGATTGAAAGAATAATTGTGTATGAATTTGTAAAGTGATTTAAATGTTCACCTTATATTCAGTGCTTCTATTCTTATTACATTTTGGCCTTGGAGGTTGTACCTCACTAGGCTTATTTAATTTCCTGTCTAAGAGGACATTTTGCCTTAGATATTTATCCAACATTTAAATATCTTAAACATTTTTAAACCTATCTTTCCCATGTCCCCATTATTGTAAATAATGTCATCATTTTGTTCTTATGTCATGGTATATGTGGAGCCCCACATTTCCTGACAGTGTAGCAAAGAGTTTAATTCTGAGTTGAACTCAAGAGACTTGAGCCATGGAGGACAAAATCATGGCCTTAGCCAACAAAGCCCTTGTTCCAAAAGAGTTCAATCTGTGACCTAATTAAGTCCCAAGACATTGGTTAAAATGCAGAATTCTAAGGTCTTTGAGGGAGGGGATGTTCACTTTCAAAAAGAAATCTTGGGGCAGAGACAAGATGGCAGAGTAGAAGGACGTGAGCTCACCTTTTCTTATGACAGCACCAAAATCACAACTAACTGCTGAACAACCATCAACAAAAAAAAAAAATGCTGGAAGCTGCCAAAAAAGATATCCTACATCCAAAGGCAAAGAAGAAACCTCAACCAAGAATACTCTACCCAGCAAGGCTCTCATTCAGATTCAAAGGAGAAATCAAAAGTTTTACAGACAAGCAAAAGCTAAGAGAACTCAATACCACCAAACCAGCTTTACAACAAATCCTAAAGGAACTTCTCTAGGGGGAAAAGAAAAGGCCACAGCTAGAATCAAGGAAATTATGAATGTGAAAGCTCACCAGTAAGGGCAAACATAAAGTAAAGGTAGAAAATCAGACACACGCAAATATGCTATCAAAACCAGCAATTGTGAGAAGAGGAGAGTACAAATGCAGGATATTGGAAATGCATTTCAAATTAAAGGAGCAGCAACTCAAAATCTTGTTTATATATAGACTGCTATATCAAAACCTCATGGTAACCACAAACAGAAAATCTAGAATAGATACACACAAAAAAGAGAAAAAGGAATCCAAACACAACACTAAAGTTAGTCAGCAAATCACAAGAAAAGAGAACAAAACAGGAATGGAAGAAAAAAGACCTACAAAAACAAATCCATAACAATTAACAAAATGGCAATAAAAACATACATATCAAAAATTACCTTAAAGAAGAAGATATAACAATTGTAAATATATATGCATCCAACATAGGAGCACCTCAATATATTAGGCAAATGCTGACATCCATAAATGAGGAAATCAACAGTAACACAATAACAGTGGGGGAATTTAACACCCCACTTACACCAATGGACAGGTCATCCAGACAGAAAATCAATAAGGAAACACAGGCCTTAACTGACATATTAGACCAGATGGACTTAATTGATATTTATAGAGCATTCCATCCAAAAGCAGCAGAATGCACATTCTTCTCAAGAGCACATGGAACATTCTCCAAGATTGATCACATGCTGGGCCACAAAGAGAGCCTTGGTAAACTTAACAAAATTGAAATCATATCAAACATCTTTTCCAACCACAACGTTATGAGATTAGAAATCAACTACAAGAAAAAAACTAAAAAAACATACACATGGAGGCTAACCAATATGCTACTAAACAACCAAAGGATCACTAAAGAAATCAAAGAGGAAATCAAAAATAACCTAGAGACAAATGAAAACGAAAGCACAATGATTCAAAACCTGTGGAACACAGCAAAAGAAGTTCTAAGAGGGAAGTTTATAGCAATAAAAATCCCACCTCAGGAAACAAGAAAAGTCTCAAATAAACAACCTAACCTTAGGCCTAAAGCAACTAGAGAAAGAAAAACAAACAAAACCCAAAGTTAGTAGAAGGAAAGAAATACTAAAGATCAGAGCAGAAATAAATGAAATAGAGATGAAGAAAATGACAGAAAAGATCAATGAAACTAAAAGCTGTTTCTTTGAAAAGATAAACAAAATTGATGAACCTTTAGCCAGACTCATGAAGAAAAACAGGGAGAGGGCTTAAATCAATAAAATTAAAAATGAAAAAGGGGAAGTTACATCAGACACCACAGAAATACAAAGGATCATAAGAGACTACGACAAGCAACTATATGCCAGTAAAATGGATAACCTAAAAGAAATGGACAAATTCTTAGAAAGACACAATCTCCCAAGACTGAACCAGGAAGAAATAAAAAATATGAATAGACCAATCACAAGTACTGAAATTGAAACTGTGATTAAAAAACTCCCAACAAACAAAAGTCCAAGACCAGATGTCTTCATAGATGAATTCTATCAAACATTTAGAGAAAAGTTAATATCTATCCTTCTGAAACAATTCCAAAAAATTGCAGAGGAAGGAATACTCCCAAACTTATTCTATGAAGCCACCATCACCCTGATACCAAAACCAGAAAAAGATACCACAAAAAAGAAAATTACAGGCCAATATCACTGATGAACATAGACGCAAAAGTCCTCAACAAAATACTTGCAAACTGAATCCAACAATACAGTAAAAGGATCATAACCATGATCAAGTAGGATTCATTCCAGGGATGCAAGGATTTTTCAATATCTACAAATCAATCAGTGTGGTACACCATATTAATAAACTGAAGGGAAAAAAAAACATATGATCACCTCAATAGATGCAGAAAAAGCTTCTGACAAAATTCAACACCCATTTATGATAAAAATTCTCCAGAAAGTGGGCATAGAGGTAACATACCTCAACATAATAAAGGCCATATATGACAAACCTACAGCCAACATCATACTCAACTGTGAATAGCTAAAAGCATTTTCTCTAAGATCAGGAACACAACAAGGATGTCCATTCTCCCCACTTTCATTCAACATAGTTTTGGAAGTCCTAGCCACAGCAATCAGAGAAGAAAAAGAAATACAAGGAATCCAAACTGGAAAAGAAGAAGTAAAACTGTCACTGTTTGCAGACAACATGATATTGATACTATACATAGAAAATTCTAAAAATGCTACCAGAAAACTACTAGAGCTCATAAGTGAATTCAGTAAAGTTGCAGGAACAAAGTTAATACACAGAAATCTGTTGCATTTCTATACACTATCAACAAAAGTTCAGGAAGAGAAATTAAGGAAACAATCCTATTTACCATCACATCAAAAAGAATAAAATATCTAGGACTAAACCTACCTAAGAAGGCAAAAGACCTGTACTCCGAAAACTATAAGACACTGATGAAAGAAACCGAAAATGACACAAACAGATGGAAAGATATACCATATTCTTGGATTGGAAGAAACAATATTATCAAAATGACTATACTACCTAAGACAATCTACAGATTCAATGCAATCCCTATCAAATTACCAATGGCATTTTTCACAGAACTAGAACAAAAAATTTTTAACTTGTATGGAGACACAAAAGACCCCAAATAGCCTAAAGCAATCTTGAGAAAGAAAAACGGAGCTGGAGGAATCAGGCTTCCTGACTTCAGACTATACTACAAAGCTACAGTCATCAAAACAGTATGGTACGGGAACAAAAACAGAAATATAGATCAATGGAACAAGATAGAAAGCCCAGAAATAAACCCATGCACCTATGGTCAATTAATCTATGACAAAGGAGGCATAACTATAAAATGGAGAAAAGATAGTGTCTTCAATAAATGGTTCTATGAAAACTGGACAGCTACATGTAAAAGAATGAAATTAGAACATCTTTAACACCATACACAAAAATAAACTCAAAATGGATTAAAGACCTAAACATAAAACCAAATACTATAAAACACTTAAACGAAAACATAGGCAGAACACTCTGACATAAATCGCAGCAACATCTCTTTCAATCCATCTCCTAGAGTAATAGAATTAAACACAAAAATAAACAAATGGGACTTAATTAAACTCAAAAGCTTTTGCACAGCAAAGGAAACCATAAACAAAACAAAAAGACAACCCACAGAGTGGGAGAAATATTTGCAAATGATGCAACTGACAAGGGATTAATCTCCAAAATTTACAAACAGCTCATGCACTCAATATCAAAAAAACAAACAACCCAATCAAAAAAATGGGCAGAAGACCTAAACAGACATTTCTCCAAAGAAGACATACAGATGACCATGAAGCACATGAAAAGATGTTCAACATTGCTAATTGTTAGAGAAAAGCAATTCAAAACCACAAAGATATATCATCTCACACCAGTCAGAATGGCCATCATCAAAACGTCTACAAACAATAAATGCTGGAAAGGATGTGAAGAAAAGGGAGGTAAATTGGTACAGCCAGTATGGAGAACAACATGGAGATTCCTTAAAAAACTAAAAATAGAGCTACCATATGATCCAGCAATCCCACTCTTGGGCATATATCCAGAGAAAACCACAGTTCAAAAGGATACATGCACCCAAATGTTCACTGTAACGCTGTTTACAATGGCCAAGACATGGAAGCAACCTAAATGTCCATCAACAGATGAATGGATAAAAAAAGATGTGGTACATATATACCATGGAATATACTCAGCCATTAAAAAGAATGAAATAGGGCTTCCCTGGTGGCGCAGTGGTTGATAATCTGCCTGCCAATGCAGGGCACACGGGTTCGAGCCCTGGTCTGGGAGGATCCCACGTGCCACGGAGCAACTAGGCCCGTGAGCTGCAATTACTGAGCCTGCGCATCTGGAGCCTGTGCTCCGCAACAAGAGAGGCCACGACAGTGAGAGGCCCGCGCACCGCGATGAAGAGTGGCCCCCGCTTGCCACAACTAGAGAAAGCCCTCACACAGAAACGAAGACCCAACACAGCCAAAAATAAATAAATAAATAAATACCACGATGTTGTCATCAACAAGTTCAGTTTTTAAAAAAAAAAAAAAAAAAAGAATGAAATAATGCCATTTGCAGCAACATGGATGGACCTGGAGATTATCATACCAAGTCAGACAGAAAAAGACAAATATTATATAATATTGCTTATATGAGGAATCTAAGAAAATGATGCAAATGAACTTATTTACAAAACAGAGACAGGCTCACAGACTTAGGAAACAAACTTACGGTTACCAAAGCAGAAAGGTGAGGGAGAGGGATAAATTGGGAGTTTGGGTTTAACATTTACACACTACTATATTTAAAATAGATAACCAACAAGGACCTACTGTGTAGCACAGGGAACTCTGCTCAATATTGTGTAACAACGTAAATGGGAAAAGAATTTGAAAAAGAATAGATACATGCATATGTATAACTGAATCACTTTGCTGTCCACCTGAAACTAGCACAACATTGTTAATCAACTATACTCCAATGTAAAATAAAATTTTTTTTAAAAAGAAGAAAAGAAAGCTTGATAATTTTTCCTGACTTCAACCTGTCCTCTGTCCCTCTACTTCCTCAGTCTCTCCACTCTGGCCAGCTGGCCCAGAACCTCCCTGCCTGCCTCCTGCTCCTGTGTCACTGCCACAATTTCCATACCATAATTTGCCCACTCATTCTTTTGGCATTTGTATGGAAGCAGACAAAGTAGAATCCAAGGTAAAATGCACTGACCCAGCATAATGAGACGTTTCATACTGATACAAGGAATCATCCAAACTTTAAAACTCTTATAATAAAACATAGGCAAAAAGCTTCATGACATTCGATTTGGCGATTATTTTATGAATATGACACCAAAAGCATTGGCAACAAAAGAAAAAAATTACTTTATCAAAATTAAAAATTTTTGTGCACCAAAGGACACTATCAACAGAGTGAGAAGGAAATTCTCACTCTGGAATGGGAGAAAAATATTTGCAAATCATATCTGATAAAGGATTAATATCCAAAATATATAAAGAACTTTTACAACTCAACAACAACAGAAGCAAACCTGATTTTTAAATGGGCAAAGGACTTGAATAGATATTTCTCCAAAAGTTATATAAATGACAATAACCACATGAAAAGTTGTTGGCAGTTCTAGTCTTCAGGGAACTGTAAATCAAAGCCACAATGAAATACCACTTCATACACACTAGGGTGGCTATTATTAAAAACAAAAAACAGAAAATAACAAGTATTGGCAAGGATGTGGAGAAATTGGAACACTGTGCATTTCTGATAGGAATGTAAAATGGCATAGCTGCTGTGGAAAAACAGTATGGTAGCTCGTCAGAAAATCCTCAGAATTATCATATGATCCAGTAATTCCACTTCTGAGTATATAACCAAAAAAATTGAAAACAGGAATTTTAAGAAATATTTGTACACTATGTGCATAGCAGCATTATTTACAATAGCTAAAATGTGGAAACACCCCAAGTGTCCAGAGACAAATGAATGAATAAACAAAATATGGCATATACATTCAATGGAATTTTACTTAGCCTTGAAAAGGATGAAATTCTGACACATGCTAAAACATGGATGAACCTTAAAGATATTATGCTAAGCACAATAAGCTGATCACAAAAAAGACAAATACTTATATGAGGTACCTAAAGTACCTAGAGTAGTCAAATTCATAGAGATGAAAAGTAGCATGGTGGTTGCCAAGGGCTGGGTAAGGGGTAGAATGAAGAATTCGTGTTTAATGGGTGCAGAGATTATGTTTGGGATGATGGAAGAGTTCTGGAGATGGATGGTGGTGATGGTTGCACAATAATGTGAACATACTTAATGCCATAGAACTATACATTTCAAAATGTGTAACATGGTAAATTTTGTTGTGTGTATTTAATCACAACTTTTAAAAGGTATACTCCAACTTGAAGACACAATGAAAAACACACTGGTCATGCATTTTTATTAATCTCACAACATAAATTAAAATATATAAAACAAAGTTATTAAAAATACAAGGAGAGAAAGTCTTGGACAATGTAATAAAGCAAGTAAAAGGATAAAAGTCAACAGTATTGGAAAGACAGAAGCTGTTATTTACAAAGAGTGTGATTGTGTACATAGAAAACCCCATTGAATCTACAAAAACAAAACCCACTAGAATTAATAAGTGAAATTATCAGGATTAGACCACATAAAAAGTCAAACTGTTGCCATAGCTGCCACATCAAACAATTGGAAAATAAAACTTTTTTAAACATAACATTTAAACAGCATTAAAAAATGTAAAGACCCTAGAAATACATCTAACAGTGAATAAGATTTCTAACTGAAAACTACAAAACATTGCTAAAGAAAATTAATGGAGTTCTAAATAAAGGTTTATGGATTCAAAGACAATATTATTAAGATGTTCACTGTTTTAAAATTACTTCATAGATCCAATACCATCTCTATTAAAATGTCCACCAGAATTTAATAGAAACTGACAAGGTCATTTTGAAATTTATATGGAAATGCATAGGAACTTCAATAGCTGAACTGAAAAATACTTCCTGATCTTAAAATTTACTGTAAAGCTACAATAATCAAGACCGTGTGGTATGAGTATAAGAATAGACAAATAAATCAGTAGAAAACAATACAAAGTTCAGAAATAGATCCTTATATATGAGCTCAATTGATATTTGACCAAGGCACAAAGCCAATTCAATGGGTTAAAAAAGACTTTTTAACAAATGCTTCTGGAACAAGAGGATATTTTTATGGGAAAAAATGAACCTTGATCTCATCTCACACTGTATGCAAAAATTAATACAAAGTTTCTTGAAGAAAACATAGGAAAATATCTCTGTGACCTTAGGAGTAAACCACCATTTCTTGAAAAGGAGAGAAAAAGCATTAATAAAATATAAATAAATTAGGTTTCATCAAAATTTTAAACTTCTACTCTTCCAAAGCCATCAATACAGGGGGGGAAATTCAAGATGGCTGAAGAGTAAGAAGTGGAGATCACCTTCCTCACCACAAATACATCAGAAATATTTCTACCTGTGGAACAACTCCTACAGGACACCTACTAAACACTGGCAGAAGAACTCAGACCTCCCAAGAGGCAAGAAACTCCCCACGTACCTGGGTAGGCAAAAGAAAAAAGAAAACACAGAGACAAAAGACTAGGGACGGGACCTGCACCAGTGGGAGGGAGCTGTGAAGGAGGAAAGGTTTCCACACACTAGGAAGCCCCGTTGTGGGCAGAGACTGCGGGTGGCAGAGGGGGGAAGCTTTGGAGGCACAGAGGAGAGCGCAGCAACAGGGGTGTGGAGGGCAAAGAGAAGAGATTCCCACACGGAGGATCAGTGCTGACCAGCACTCACCAGCCCGAGAGGCTTGTCTGCTCACCCGCCAGGGCGGGTGGGGGCTGGGAGCTGAGGCTTGGGCTTCAGAGGTCTGATCCCAGGGAGAGGACTGGGATTGGCTGTGTGAACACAGCCTGAAGGGGCTAGTGGGCCACAGCTAGCTGGGAGTGTGTCCGGGAAAAGGTCTGGGACTGCCGAAGAGGCAAGAGACTTCTTCTTGCTTCTTTGTTTCCTGATGTGCGAGGAGAGGGGATTAAGATCGCCGCTTAAAGGAGCTCCAGAAATGGGCACGAGTTGCGGCTATCAGTGCGGACCCCAGAGACGGGCATGAGATGCCAAGGCTGCTGCTGCAGCCACCAAGGAGCCTGTGTGCAAGCACAGGTCACTATCCCTTCCCGGGACCCTGAGCAGCCCGCCACTGCCAGGGTCCTATGATCCAGGGACAACTTCACCAGGAGAACACACAGCGCACCTCAGGCTGCTGCAACGTCACGCTGGCCTCTGCCGCCTCAGGCTCACCCCGCGCTCCGTGCCCCCCCTCCCCCCTGGCCTCAGTGAACCAGAGCCCCCAAATCAGCTGCAACTTTAACCCCATCCTGTCTGAGCGAAGAACAGACGCCCTCAGGCAACCTACACACAAAGGTGCGGCCAAATCCAAAGCTGAACCCCAGGAGCTGTGCGAAGAAAGAAGAGAAAGGGAAATCTCTCCCAGCAGCCTCAGGAACAGCTGATTAAATCTCCACAATCAAGCTGATGTACCCTGCATCTCTGGAATACCTGAATAGAAAGCGAATCATCCAAAATACAGGTGGTGGACTTCGGGAGTAATGATATGTATATTTTTTTCCTTTTTCTCTTTTTGAGAGTGTGTATGTGTATGCTTCTGTGTGTGATTTTGTCTGTATAGCTTTGCTTTTACCATTTGTCCTAAGGTTCTGACTATCAGTCTTTTTGTTTTTTTTTTTTTTTTAGTATAGTTTTTAGTGCTTGTTATCATTGGTGGATTTGATTATTGCTTTCATTGCTCTCTTGTTTCTTTCCTTCTTTCTTCTTTTTTATTACTTTTTAATTTTTTTATTTTTAATAATTATTTTTTATTTTAATAAACTTTATTTTATTTTATTTTTTCTTTCTTTCTTTCTTTTTTTCTCCCTTTTATTCTGAGCCATGTGGATGACAGGGTATTGGTGCTCTAGCCAGGTGTCAGGTCTGTGCCTCTGAGGTGGGAGAGCCAAGCTCAGCTCATTGGTCCACCAGAGACCACACGGCTCTGCGTAATATCAAATAGCGAAAGCTCTCCCAGAGATCTCCATCTCAACACTAAGACCAAGCTCCACTCAGTGACCAGCAAGCTACAGTGCTGGACACCCTATGCCAAACAACTGGCAAGACAGAAACACAACCCCACCTAGCAGAGAGTCTGCCAAAAATCATACTAAGGTCACAGACACCCCAAAACACACCACCAGACGCAGACCTGCCCATCAGAAAGACAAGATCCAACCTCATCCACGAGAACACAGACACTAGTCCTCTCCACCAGAAAACCTACATAACCCACTGAACCAATCTTCGCCACTGGCGGAAGACACCAAAAACAATGGGAACTACGAACCTGCAACCTGTGAAAAGGAGACCCCAAACACAGTAAGTTAAGCAAAAAGAGAAGACAGAGAAACACACAGCAGATGAAGGAGCAAGGTAAAAACCCACCAGACAAAACAAATGAAGAGGAAATAGGCAGTCTACCTGAAAAAGAATTCAGAATAATAGTAAAGATGATCCAAAATCTTAGAAATAGAATGGAGAAAATACAAGAAACATTTAACAAGGAACTAGAAGAACTAAAGAGCAAACAAACAAAGATGAACAACAAAGTAAATGAAATTAAAAATTCTCTAGAAGGAATTAATAGCAGAAAAACTGAGGCAGAACAACGGATAAGTGACCTGGAAAGTAAAATAATGGAAATAACTACTGCAGAGCAGAATAAAGAAACAAGAATGAAACGAATTGAGGACAGCCTCAGAGACCTCTGGGACCACATTAAACACACCAACATTAGAATTATAGGGGTCCCAGAAGAAGAAGAGAAAAAGAAAGGGAATGAGAAAATATTTGAAGAGATTACAGTTGAAAACTCCCTTAATATGGGAAAAGAAATAGTTAATCAAGTCCAGGAAGCACAGACAGTCCCATAGAGGATAAATCCAAGGAGAAACACGCCAAGACACCTACTAATCAAACTATCAAAAATTAAATACAAAGAATACATTTTAAAAGCAACAAGGGAAAGACAACAAATAACATACAAGGGAATCCCCATAAGGTTAACAGCTGATCTTTCAGCAGAAACTCTGCAATCCAGAGGGAATGACAGGACATATTTAAGTGATGAAAAGGAAAAACCTACAACGAAGATTACTCTACCCAGCAAGGATCTCATTCAGATTCAATGGAGAAATTAAAACCTTTACAGACAAGCAAAAGCTAAGAGAATTCAGCACCACCAAACCAGCTTTACAACAAATGCTAAAGGAACTTCTCTAGGCAGGAAACACAAGAGAAGGAAAAGACCTGCAATAACAAACCCCCAAAAATTAAGAAAATGGTAATAGGAACATACATATCAATAACTACCTTAAATATAAATGGATTTAATGCTCCAACCAAAAGACACAGACTGGCTGAATGGATACAAAAATAAGACCTGTATATATGCTGTCTACAAGAGACCCACTTCAGACCTAGGGACACATACAGACTGAAAGTGAGAGGATGGAAAAAGATATTCCATGCAAATGGAAATCAAAAGAAAGCTGGAGTAGCAATTCTCACATCAGACAAAATAGACTTTAAACAAAGACTATTACAAGAGACCAAGAAGGACACTACATAATGATGAAGGGATCAATCCAAGAAGAAGATATAACAATTGTAAATATTTACGCACCCAACATAGGAGCACCTCAATACCTAAGGCAAACACTAACATCCATAAAAGAGGAAATCAACAGTAACACAATCATAGTAGAGGACTTTAACACCCCACTTTCACCAATGGACAGATCATCCAAAATGAAAATAAATAAGGAAACACATGCTTTAAATGATACATTAAACAAGATGGACTTAATTGATATTTATAGGACATTCCATCCAAAAACAACACAATACATTTTCTTCTCAAGTGCTCATGGAACATTCTCCAGGATAGACGATATCTTAGGTCACAATTCAAGCCTTGGTAAATTTAAGAAAATTGAAATTGTATCAAGTATTTTCTCTGACAACAACACTATGAGACTAGATATCAATTACAGGAAAAGATCTATAAAAAATACAAACACGTGGAGGCTAAACAATACACTGCTTAATAACCAAGAGATCACTGAAGAAATCAAAAAATACCTAGAAACAAATGACAATGAAAACACGACTCAAAACCTATGGGATGCAGAAAAAGCAGTTCTAAGAGGGAAGTTAATACCAATACAATCCTACCTTAAGAAACAAGAAACGTCTCAAATAAACAACCTAAACTTACACCTAAAGCAATTAGAGAAAGAAGAACAAAAAACCTCAAAATTAGCAGAAGGAAAGAAATCATGAAGATCTGATCAGAAATAAATGAAAAAGAAATGAAGGGAACGATAGCAAAGAGCAATAAAACTAAAAGATGGTTCTTTGAGAAGATAAACAAAATTGATAAACCATTAGCCAGATTCATCAAGAAAAAAAAGGAGAAGACTCCAATCAATAGAATTAGAAATGAAAAAGGAGAATTAACAATGGACACTGAAGAAATACAAAGGATCATGAGAGATTACTACAAGCAACTATATGCCAATAAAGTGGACAACCTGGAAGAAATGGACACATTCTTGGAAAAGCACATCCTTCCTAGACTGAACCAGGAAGAAATAGAAAATATAAACAGACCAATCACAAGCACTGAAACTGAAACTGTGATTAAATACCTTCCAACAAACAAAATCCCAGGAGCAGAAGGCTTCACAGGCGAATTCTGTCAAACGTTTAGAGAAGAGTTAACACCTATCCTTCTCAAACTCTTCCAAAATATAGCAGAAGGAGGAACACTCCCAAATTCATTCTACGAGGCCACCATCACCCTGATACCAAAACCAGAAAAAGATGTCACACAGAAAGAAAACCACAGGCCAATATCACTGATGAACATAGATGCAAAAATCCTCAACAAAGTATTAGCAAACAGAATCCAACAGCACATTAAAAGGATCATACACCATGATCAAGTGGAGTTTATCCCAGGAAGCAAGGATTCTTCAATATATGCAAATCAATCACTGTGATACACCATATTAACAAATTGAAGAATAAAAACCATATGATCATCTCAATAGATCCAGAATAAGCTTTTGACAAAATTCAACACCGATTTATGATAAAAACCCTCCAGAACGTAGGCATAGAGGGAACTTTCCTCAACATAATAAAGGCCATATATGACAAACCCACAGCCAACATCATCCTCAATGGTGAAAAACTGAAACCATTTCCACTAAGATCAGGAACAAGACAAGGTTGCCCACTCTCACCACTATTATTCAACATTGGTTTGGAAGTTTTAGCCACAGCAATCAGAGAAGAAAAAGAAAAAAAAGGAATCCAAATCGGAAAAGAAGTAAAGCTGTCACTGTTTGCAGATGACATGATACTATACATCGAGAATCCTAAAGATGCTACCAGAAAACTACTAGAGCTAATCAATGAATTTGGTAAAGTAGCAGGATACAAAATTAATGCACAGAAATCTCTGGCATTCCTATATACGAATGATGAAAAATCTGAAATAGAAATTAAGGAAACACTCCCATTTACCATTGCAACAAAAAGAATAAAATACTTAGGAATAAACCTACCTAAGGAGACAAAAGACCTGTATGCAGAAAACTATAAGACACTCTTGAAAGAAATTAAAGATGATACAAACAGATGGAGAGAAATACCATGTTTTTGGATTGAAAGAATCAGCATTGTGAAAATGACTATACTACCCAAAGCAATCTACACATTCAATGCAATCCCTATCAAACTATCAGTGGCATTTTTCACAGAACTGGACCAAAAACTTCACAATTTCTATGGAAACACAAAAGACCCCGAATAGCCAAAGCAATCTTGAGAAAGAAATACGGAGCTGGAGGAATCAGATTCCCAGACTTCAGACTATACTATAAAGTGACAGTAATCAAGACAGTATGGTACTGGCACAAAAACAGAAATATGGATCAATAGAAGAGGAGAGAAAGCCCAGAGATAAGCCCATGCACATATGGTCACCTTATCTTTGATAAAGGAGGCAAGAATATACAATGGAGAAAAGATAGCCTCTTCAATGAGTGCTGCTGGGAAAACTGGACAACTACATGTCAAAGAATGAAATTAGAACATGCCCTAACACCATACACAAAAGTAAACTCAAAATGGATTAAAGACCTAAATGTAAGGCCAGACACTATAACACTCTTAGAGGAAAACATAGGCAGAACACTCTATGACATAAATCACAGCAAGATCCTTTTTGACCCACCTCCTAGGGAAATGGAAATAAAAACAAAAATAAACAAATGGGACCTAATGAAACTTAAAAGCTTTTGCACAGGAAAGGAAACCATAAACAAGACGAAAAGACAACCCTCAAAATGGAGAAAATATTTGCAAATGAAGCAACTGACAAAGGATTAATCTCCAAAATTTACAAGCAGCTCATGCAGCTCAGTAACAAAAAAACAAACAACCCAATCCAAAAATGGACAGAAGACCAAAATAGACATTTCTCCAATGAAGATATACAGATTGCCAGCAAACACATAAAGAATGCTCAACATCATTAATCATTAGAGAAATGCAAATCAAAACTACAATGAGATATCAGCTCGCACCAGTCAGAATGGCCATCATCAAAAATCTACAAACAATAAATGCTAGAGAGGGTGTGGAGAAAAGGGAACCCTCTTGCACTATTTCTGGGAATGTAAATTGATACAGCCACTATGGAGAACAGTATGGAGGTTCCTTAAAAAACTAAAAATAGAACTACCATATGACCCAGCAACCCCACTACTGGGCACATACCCTGAGAAAACCATAATTCAGAAATGGTCATGTACCACAATGTTCATTGCAGCTCTATTTACAATAGCCAGGACATGGAAGCAACCTAAGTGTCCATCAACACATTAATGGATAAAGAAAATATGGCACATATATAGAATGGAATATTACTCAGCCATAAAAAGAAACGAAATTGAGTTATTTGTAGCGAGGTGATGGACCTGGATTCTGTCATGCAGAGTGAAGTAAGTCAGAAAGAGAAAAACAAATGCCATATGCTAACACATGTATATGGTATCTTAAAAAGAAAAAAAAAAAAAGGGTCATGAAGAAACTAGGGGCAGGACGGGAATAAAGACTCAGACCTACTAGAGAATGGACTTGAGGACACAGGGAGGGGGAAGGGTAAGCTGGGACAAAGTGAGAGAGTGGCATGTACATATATACACTACCAAATGTAAAACCGATAGCTAGTGGGAAGCAGCCGCATAGCACAGGGAGATCAGCTCGGTGCTTTGTGACCACCTAGAGGGGTGGGATAGGGAGGGTGGGAGGAAGGGAGACAGAAGAGTGAAGAGATATGGGGATATATGTGTATGTATTGCTGATTCACTTTGTTATAAAGCAGAAACTAACATACCATTATAAAGCAATTATACTCCAATAAAGATTTAAAAAAAAAAATAACAATGAAGTCATCAATACAAAAAATAGGTAAGCCACAGTTGAGGGGAAATATATTTACAGTATCAATATATGACAGAATATATTTGTATCCAAAATATAAAAATATTTCCTAAAAAAGCAATTTAAAAAATTTAAAATGGGTTAAAAATTTAAGCAGTAACTTACTGAAAGAAGATACATGAATGATGTGTAAGCCCATGAAAAAGTGCCCAGTGTCATCAGGGATATGCTAATTAAACCCCAATGAGACAGCATTTCATCCCCACTAGAATTGCTTTATTAAAGACTGACCACACCAAATATTGGAGAGGATCAGGAGAAACCAGAACCTTCATACATTGCTGGTGGGTGTATAAAATGGTACAACCACTTTGGAGAATACTTTGGCAGTTGTTTATAAAGGTAAACAGATATTTACCTATGAACCAGTATTTCCACTCCTAGGTATTTACCAAAGAGAAGTAAAACATATTTTCCCCAAGAAAGAAAAAAAACCGAAAACAACCTTTTATAAGAATACTTACAGAAACCCTGTTTATAGTGGCCAAATAGTGGAAACCATCTCAAATGTCCATCTACAGATGACTGGATAAATAAATTGTGGTATATTTATACAATGGACCATTACTCAGAAATAAAAAGGAACAACCACCTTCACAAGCAGCAACATGTATGAATCTCACAGATATTATATTGAGTGAAATAACCTAGACACAACAGAATACATGCAGAGTGTTTCCATTTAAATGAAGTCCAAGAACAGGCAAAGCTAATCAACAGTGACAAAGTCAGAAAGCAGTTGCCCCTGAGCAGGAGAGGAATTGACTAGAAAGGGGTATGAGGGAATCTTCTGAGGTCACGGTCTTATATCTTATTTTGGGTGGTGGTTAAATGGGTAAATGCAATTGTCAAATGAAATGAACACTTAAGATTTGTGCATCTCAAGATTAGTGTGGGTACATCATACAGCAATTTTTTTAATGTGACTTTCTAAAAAAAAAAATGTATTAGAAAACAAAAAAAAAAACTGGAAGGAAACTTCTTTTACTTGGTAGAGTATCTTCCTGAAACAAACATCATAAATAATAGGGAAACATTAGAAACAGTCCCATTAAAGTCAGAGGTGAAACAAGGATTCTTAACACCCCTGCTATTCAACATTATCCTGGAAATGCTTGTCAAATAATACTACAAAAAAAGAAATAAGAGGTAAATAAAATGGAAAAGAAAAGACAAATTTCCCATTTGCCAATGATTATCTAAAAAATTTAAAAGAGTCAACTGAAAACGTATTAGAACTAATAGGAATTTTAGAGATGATCAGACATAAGATCAATATACAAAAATCAATTTCATTTCTGTTTAATCTTTTCAAAGCGCAATGAAAAACTATTCCATTCACAACAGAATCAAAACTACAAAACAGCTATGAGTAAACCTGTCAAGAAGAGTAAAAGAAAACAACAAAGAAAGCAATAATAAGAAGTAAGGATTTTTTTTTAAAGACCAAACTAAATACAAAATTTGTAAGGTTTCTGGATGGAAAAACTCAAAATTGTAAAAATATCCATCTTTCCCAATTAATCCATAAATTCAATTTAATACTAGATAAAGCTTCGACAAGAATATTATGAATCCTTAGCTGATGCTAAGTTTCATATGATAAAGAAAATATGAGTTAATAGCCAAGATTAAAAAACAAAAATTATAAGAAGAAAGCACTCTTCCAGATAGTCTTTAAAATATTTTGAAGCTACAGTAATTAGATTAATGTGATATGGATGTAGAAATATATAGATAAATAAAACAGAATACGAAGTCTAGAAACAGACTCATATGTAAATAGGACTTCAGTATATTCCATAAAAGTGCCATCATAATCAGTTAGGAAACGATGTACTCATTGAACAAATAGTATTAAAATAAACATCTATTTGGAAAAAATAAAACAAAACCAGACCTTCACTTTAACTTACATAAATACAAAATGGCAAATGTAATAGAGAGCTAAAGGTGAAAAACAAATTTAAAAATTAGAATTTAAAAAACAAAAAAATCAATTTTGAAATCTTAAAATTGAAAAGGCTTTCTCAAATTATAAAACTCCATAATTTGAAATGGGAAAGACTGATGGATTTAATTAAATAAAACTAAAAACTTCTTAATGATGAGATTTGCCATAAAGTTAAAACACAATACCAGTAGAAAATAATAGAACATAAAACAAATAGAGAATTAATATTCAATCCACATACAAATCAAAGGTTGTAAAAAGGTAATTGGCAGAAGAAATCTAAATGGCCCATAAAAACGCATCAAAAGTTGTCTGTGGCTTCCCTGGTGGCACAGTGGTTGAGAGTCTGCCTGCCAATGCAGGGGACACGGGTTCAAGCCCTGGTCTGGGAAGATCCCACATGCTGGGGAGCAACTGGGCCCGTGAGCCGCAACTACTGAGCCTGCGCGTCTGGAGCCTGTGCTCCGCAACAAGAGAGGCCGCGATAGTGAGAGGCCCGCGCACCGCGATGAAGAGTGGCCCCCGCTCGCCACAACTAGAGAAAGCCCTTGCACAGAAGCGAAGACCCAACACAGCCAAAAATAAATAAATAAATAAATAAATTTATTTTAAAAAATTAGCATATACTTAAAAAAAAAGTTGTCTGACCTCTCTAGTAATCAAGGAAATAACATTTTAAGATAATATTTTTTTAAAAGATAATATTATATTCCTCTCATCAGACTAATAAGAATTTTAAAGATTTACAATACCTAGTATAAGCAAGGAGGATGTGAGAAAATAGTTACTGCTAGTAGATAAATTGGTAAACTCTTTTTGGAAGGGATTTGGCAGTACTTAATGAAATTTTAAATGCATATACCTCTGGTCCAGCTATTACATTTCTAGGAATTTAATTTACAAAAATTTTGTACATGTGTACAATAAATACACATTAGGATCTTCATTTAGTACTGTCCAAAACATTTAAAAATATAGCTACATATTAAAAAGGAAATTAATAAGCAAATACTGTAGTTAAATAAACCATGAAATAGTCATGTGGAATGTATTACTATTACTCTAATGAGGCAGACCCGATTTTCTGACATGCAAAAATCTCACATGCATAGTGCAATTTGTAAAGCAATGCATATAGAATGAGCCCACTTACACATTTCAAATATATATATATATCTATATCGTGTAAATATTCAGAAAAAGACTGGAAGGATATACTTCCAAAAGTTATAGAGGTTACTTCTGGGAAAGGAAGTGTGATAAGTAAGGATAGACAGCTTCTAACATTTGGTTCTGTGTATTTTCTATTGTTTGACTCTTTTATTGTTATACCTCTTTTATTAGATTAGACTATTTGAAATTGCTTTTTGACCATTTTGACCTACAGAAATATAACCTTCAAAAGATTCAGTTTAATAGAGTAAGAATTTTTTGTGTATTGCCTTTGTAACTAAAATAAATGGATAAGAAAAGAAAAGAGAAAATTAGAATAGGTATACACTCCCTCAGGACTGAGTTAAATGAGCAGCATTAGCCAGGACTCTAAGGATTTATGAGAAGCTGCCCGAGAGAAGGGCCACCCTCGGTCACTTCTCATTTAAAATGGCTGCCCATTCATCATGTTGTCCTTCCGGCTGTTTGTCCAGGAGTTTTATAACCTTTTCAGCTTTGGAGAGACATGCCCTCTTGCCTCCTCCCAGACCCTGGGACGCTGCCTATTGAGTGTGACAGTGGTTCCAGAACAATGTGTTCCCCTTTGAACACATCTTGACATTTTTGTGTGCGGGAAATAAAAATACCATATTTTACAAGAAGCATTGAGAAATGTGATAGTCACTATTTCTACACCTCCATTTGTAATTTTCTAAAATAATCCTGAATTCAGTGGCGTATTACTGTAAAAACAGTGACCCAGGCATCTTTTTTTTTTTAAGCCATTACCGAAAACCCCATTAGCAATCTTATTTGAATAGACTGAGCCTTTTCCTGTAACCACTACAAACAATTTTAAATCAATCCACCTTTTTTCTTAATTGAATATAGAGTTGTTAAAAGCTTCATTTATTTTTTTAAACCATGCTTTTTTATGATCTTTGCACTGATTTACAGAGAATATATCATCTTAATTAAGAAAAGAATCTCTCCTAGTCTATTGAAAGATGACAGGTATAATCACCTTTTAAATTTTTACCAAAGTAAATTTGAAAAAGGTCTGTAGGTTAGATAATAGTATTAGATTGATGTTAATTTCCTGATTTTAAAAATTGCTCTGTGGTTATATAAGAGCATGTTCTTGTTTTTAAGAAATACACACTGAAGTATTTAGAGGTAAAGGAGTCAATATATCTCAACTTATTCTAAAACATATCAGAAAAAAAATTATACACTCATTTATAGAGAGAACTATAAAATAAATAATAAAACACATGTGGTATGATGTGAACATCTGGGTAAATATGGATAAAAGGTAAACAGGAATTTTTGTACTATTTTGCAACTTTTTAAAGTCTGAAATGATTTTAGAATAAAGATTTTTTTAATCTATATTTTCTCCCAAAGTGATCCATGGATTCAATAATGATAACAATTTCTACTGCCCCTCAGTGCCTCTGTGTGCCAGGCGTTGGGGCAGGGCTTTACAATTCCAGTCCCTGGGAAGTGACACTATTATCCTCACACTCCTGAGCTTGTGAGGGCCTTGGTCAGGAGTTCAGCAATGCCGTCCTGGGCCTGTGGTCAGCCCCCGATCTATGACTTTAGAGGCTGTTCTAAGCCTGCACCACTCTCTTCAAGCCTCCTTCCTCCCTCACTCCCCTAACACCCTCCACCCCCTCAACACATTAATTCATTTCTTTGTTCATTATGCAATTATTTCATTTCTCTTCTGTGTATTCTGAATCTCTTCCTCTCAGCTGACCCCCCTCAAGCCATACACGCACAGTGAAGTTACTCCCATCCTATTTAAAAAGTCCATCCCTAACTCAGTGTGCTTCTCTGGCTTCCACCCTCTTGTCTTCCTTTCACAATCAGGCTTTTGAAAAGAATAACCCTTATCTCCAACCCTTACTTCATTCACAACAGTGGAAAGAAAGAATCTATATCCTACGCTGTGATTGATTTTTACCAGTTTTTTTGGTATAGGCTTCTAATAAACAGGAAAAATTTTAATTAAGAAAAAGATAGTGATGGTGCCTTCAGGAAGGAAAAGACAGACTTTCTCCTAGGTATGCAAAACACACAATGAATCGAACAAATATCTCCTGGGTATCTATGTACAAAGCGCTCTGTGAGGGATTAGCTACTGGATGTTTAAGAGAAGAGTCTTGTTCATAATCTATTTCTGGCTATAAATATAAATCTCACCACCAGAAACAAAATAAATGCTAAATACAAAGATTCTTAAAGATGGGATACTACTAAATAATCTCAATTTTTCTAGGTCAAATAAGCTACTGGCAATCAAGGACAAGGAACAAAAACTGCTGCCAGGTGAATCTGAGCTCTGATTCTTTCATCACCAAAGGATAGTCAAGTAATGTTCTCACTTAGTCCTAACCATACCCAGAGAAAACCATAATTCAAAAAGACACATGTACCCCAATGTTCATAGCAGCACTATTTACAATAGCCAGGACATGGAATCAACCTAAATGTCCATCAACAGAAGAATGGATAAAGAAGATGTGGTACATATATACAATGGAATATTACTCAGCCATAAAAGGAACGAAATTGGGTCGTTTATAGAGACGTGGATGGACCTAGAGAGTGTCATACAGAGTGAAGTAAGTCAGAAAGAGAAAAACAAATATCGTATATTAACGCATATATGTGGAATCTAGAAAAATGGTATAGATGATCTTATTTACAAAGCAGAAATAAAGACACAGACGTAGAGAACAAATGTATGGACACCAAGGGGGAAAGGGGTGGGGGGATGAATTGGGAGATTGGGATTGACACATATACACTATTGATACTATGTATAAAATAGATAGCTAATGAGAACTTACTGTATAGCACAAGGAACTCTACTTAATGCTCTGTGGTGACCTAAATGGGAAGGGAAATCCGAAAAAGAGGGTATATATGTATATGTATAGCTGATTCATTTTGCTATGCAGTAGAAACTAACACAACATTGTAAAGCAACTATACTCCAATAAAAATCAATTTTAAAAAAAAAGAAGGCTTAAAATCCAGGATAGTTTGGGGCTTTGCTTGTTCCTTTGGGCTCAAAGTATCCAGTAGACCCCAATCTTGAGTTGAATGAGCCCCTCCCAGTTGCCTTCTCCCTCCAGGAGGGGGTTGTAGTTAGTTTCCTCACCATTCCCTGAGGGTAAGTCTCCATTCCCTGAATCTGGACGCTTATCGCTATGCAAAGACAACTTGGAGCCACAGGAACAGGGGGCAACATTCAGCATTGTTAAATGAAAGGATGAATGAATGAATTGTATCTCTAGTATCCAGCACATAGATGAAGTTTTAGGAGTATTTCTTGAATGAGTAAGTAAACTCAACCCAATAGATAAAAGTCAAGGCAGAATTGCTGGCCTTGCAATTGTAATCCCAACCTTTCCCCACTGCCCTCCCCCATCCCCAAGCTCACCCCATTACTTGGAAATATTTGAGGAATCAGCAGAGGCTGAAGACCAATTGATCATATTTCATTTAGGATCATTTCTAAGCTAGATGCAGGTAAAAGCAAAGAACTTGCGTAGCCAGCTCAGAGGTGTGGGTGATGGGGAGCTAAGTGCCATGAGACAATACTGCACAGTTTTTCTCAGTTTTTAGTTTTATTTACCCAGTCATTCAACAAATAGTTATTGAAAAATTATTGTGAGCCGGACAGTTTTATAGTCACTGGGGGCAGAGCAATGGACAAGCCAACAAGGTTCTTCTTTCATGAAGTTACCATTTCATTCATTCAAGTGACAAATAATGCTTGTGCCAAGCCCTCTACAGGGCAGTGGATATACACTCCTGCCTCCAAGAGCTTTACATACATATATATATGTATGCCCAGAAATTAACAAACACTGATATATTGGAAAGTAATAAATCCTGGGGCTTTGGGGGCAGGTACTGAAACAGGAAAGGGGATGGGAGTGTGGATAGAGCATGCAGTTTTAAATAAGGTGCTCAAGGTTGAACTCACTGAGAAAGTGATACTGGAGCAAAGTCCTGTAGGAGGTAAGGGAGCAGGATGTCAAGGGAACAGCATTCCAGGCAGATGAAAGCAAATGTAAAGGCGCCAAGTTGGGAACACTCTTGGCTTGTTCAAGAAACAGCAAGGAGCCTAATATGACTGAAGCAGAGTAAATAAGGAGGAGAAATAAGATGAGGTGGGGGCAAAGGGAATGATGTTGGGTCTTTTTGGCCATTTTAAAGATTTTTCCCTTTCCTCTGAGATAGGAAGCCATCAGATGATTTCTAACAGAGGAATAACATCATGTGACTCAGGTTTTAGCAGGATCACTCTGGCTGTTCAGCTAAGAACAGGCTCTAGTGTGGCAGGGAAACGCTGTGATATCTGTGGGGTTTTGTAAGCTGATAGTGAAAATGTAAGAAATGATGCTCCAAGGAGAAGAAGGGATAATTGCTGGGAAATGTCCTTGAGTGGGCAAGAGGGGGATGGCTCTGGTATCCAAGTGGAGGAGCTCCCAACACAGAGGTTTCACCAATAGTCGTGGAGGGAAGGCAGAGTTTATGGGCATAGATGAATGTAAGTGGGTAAATGTGATGGTGGGAGCTTGTGTTATTTGTCTCACATTTTCCTCAATTTTTCAGTGAAGTAGGAAGCAAGACCATCAACTGAGAATGAAGATGGAGTAGGCGGTGTTACAAATTTGAAGAGAAAAGAATCATCGCTACACAAATGCATTTTAAAATAATCCCTTTAAAAACTCATAAGATAATAACACGTAATACTAAAATTTTGGCTATAGATGTGGTTCCAGAAAAAAAAGATCAGAAAATGTTTTTACACACACACCATATGTAAAGCCATCTGAGTGCAACAACATCTACAAACCAAGTGACATGATTTGGCACATTTCCATGAAACAATGAAAACGGTAAGTCAATTCCCTAATTCTATTGAGATTTGAATCAGGTAAACATCTCTTTATTACTGAAGTCTTTTAAATTTAGGTCATTGCATAGGAGTGAAATACTGGAGTGTAAAACACGTGTCCAGAGTTGAGCAAGTGAGAAGCACTGGTTGAGGAGCAGGATTGTAGGGTCTGTCTCACACCCCACACTGAATTTCAGCCACCAACTGCCTTTTGAACTGATTTCTGTGTTGTACCTCCCCCAGAGGTGAGGAACCTGCAATTCCCAGGGTTGTTTCACCCCTCCAGTCCCACTACAGGAAAACATGCTTAGAGTACACTCAATGCCACTGCTGCATTTTACCAACTGGGTAAGACAAACTTGTGGTGTACCATGCAAAAAATTAAGGTGAAGTACAAAGCCAAACACATCTGTCTATTAAACATTTTTAAACCCGGAACATTTTAAAGCATGAGACACTCTCTTGGTATCTTGGGAGACTGTCTTCCAGCTGAACCTTTGACAACATTGTCCAGCGTCCAAGACTGCTTGTTGGTGCACCAAACTGGCCCATCATACTGCTGTTGCCTAGGGTAGGGACCCAGCTGTCCCACAGCACAGAGAGCATTTAACCAAGAAGACACGTGGGCATGGTGAGAACCAGCAGTGAAAGGGGAGGGCAGAGGCCACAGGTCCTTGCTCTGGGTCATCAGCAATCTGGGGACTTACCTTGGAAGTAAGTGGCCTCATCCTGGAAGCTTTGAAGGTTTGTCCCCACGTGGAGATCTTAGTCCTAGAATTGTTATCTGTTTTGCATTTTCACTTTCATTTTTAACTCATTGGGTTTTAATTTTTTAAATTTCTCAATCTCTTGGCTTAATTGCATTATTTTAACATTTTACATTATTATATTTATTCTTGAAATATCTTCTTGGCATATGATGGTTTTCTTTTGCTTTAATTATATTTAGTCTATTTTACCTTCCTTACTATTCAATTTTTACCTTTTAATATTTTTAACAATATTCAAAAGCCTATATTTTATCTAGTTTCCTAGTCACTTTTAATTCTCTTACTACTTTTTATAATAGCTATATTTCTGTTTGTCTCTTTTTTTTAACTAGTTGCAGGATTGCTTCTGATTTCTTAGCATTGCCTGGGGGTTCCCCTATTTCTTCCAGTTTGAACAGCCACTTTCCACCCACCCTACACACGCCCAAACTCCCAGCTGAAACCTTTAACACAGACAATTCAGAAGACCCCAGCAGCCACGATTCCTTCCTCAGACAATAAATTTCCTATTCTAGCTGCACATACTAGCACATTTGGAATGATGTTTGCTTCTCACACTGCGCTCTGTGATGTCCTTCTGTGATGTCCTACTAGCATCCATGGTCTCCGCTGTACAAATCAATGGATGGGAGCCAGACCTGTGGAGGATCACTACACAGCAGAAGGGAGAGGAAGGTGCCAGCTTTCTTCCAGAGAGGTACCACAACATGCTGTCCTCAAGCTTATTTTAACAAGGGGGAGTCTCAAAACTTAAAACAACTCTGCTAAGAAGTCACATTATGGACCAACAGAACCTTCAAAATATAAACTCCCTCAACTTGCTATAAGTAATACAATTAATCTAGACAGGGTGGGATGATAAGTGTCCATGATAAAAACAATATGTGATATGATGCTGTTCATGTATGAATTTTTATATATATGAAAATTTATGTTTTTATATATACTTCTATAATACACAAAAACAATGATCACCAAAAGTTAATGATGGTTATCTCAGGGTAGTGGAATTTTAGATGAACCTGACTTTCTTTTTTTGTCTTTATATGTTGCTTGAATTCTTTAAGAAGAGCATGTGCTACTCTTATTTTATATAAATTTATTTATATATTATATCTGTGGAAATAAAGACCAACCAAATGAGTAAAGCAAAGCCTATTTATTCAGAGCTTGCTATAGCAAAGGCGTGAACTACCACTTGTGTTAGGCTCAGAGAGACTCAAAGGCAGGCAGAGGAGTGGGAAATGTTATAGCGGCGAAAAGAGAAGGCTTCAGGTGTGCGCTGACTGGAGGCTGTGGGCACAGGGAAGCTGTGGCTAGGCTAACTAAGACTGGGGCATCCTTTGAGATTGGTTAGGGGTGCACATTTGGCTTTCTCAGGTTGGTCCTCAGCTGGAAGCAGGGACAGAAATCAGGGAAGCCATTAGTTATTAATCGAGTTCTGATCATTTTGGAGTGATTGTTAGGGAAGTTATTGTTTAGCTTCCTGGGTTACCACTAGAGCTGGCTTCCTGCAAGACTGATTTTCAGTGGGCTGGCTTCCTGGGCTCATTATTGTAGATAACAGGGTTGGTTTCATGGGCAGGTTGCTGCAGGTTGTGAGTCAGAGTTCTATTTGTATTTAGGGTCTGGCCATTGGCTGTTTGTATATTCAGTCTCTCATACTTTACTATATGTATAGATAAATATATTTATACTTATTGACAAACATATTTTATATAATAAATTTAAATTTTATATAAAATGACCAATTTAAATTTTATATAAAAATAAAGCTATTTAACTGTGAAAAAGGTAACAAAATGATCTTTAAATAAAGTAGACAAATGAACAGTATAAAGGAAAAAATGCCTCCTCTTCTTAGCCCTTACCTTAATGTAGTAGTGGTTCCAAAACCTATTTATACACATCATCACACTATCAAAAATAGGAGTTTATTAAACTGAAGTGGGAAGGACATTCCTACTTCTATAGGAATCTCTTTTAACTAGAAGGACTTCTAAATTCCGTTTCCAATTTCACTATGCACATCCTGCTGATAGACTGATAACCCCATCACCCTGCTACAGGTGTTTGCTGAGGACTATTAGGCAGCAGGAATGAACCTGGCTTGGTTAGCTAGGTAAAAGGGCAAGCAATGTGCTGAACTGGCCTGGAAGCACCGTGATCCACCATCCTAGTCACTTGCTCCAGGTCCTCTCATTGAGGAAGTTAAAGGTGAAAAACACCCCAGATGAGGGTAGTTGGGGCAAGGGAGTTAACAATACAAGTAAGCCAAACACTACAGCAGAGCTGCGGATAGCTCCTTAAATAATCCTAGGGTCGCTGGGACATGTCTTTTCTTTGCAACTGAAAAGAGCGAAGCTAACACGTAACCACTCAAGAAATAGATGATACTTAAAATTTTTGAAAGTATTTCATTAAAAAATGTAAAATATCAAGATAGGAGGCCCTATGTTTAGTTTGATTAACCAGTGACAAAGATGTGTTTATTGACAGTTTTCCACCGTACCTCTTTCAAGAAAAAGATACTGGAAGCACAACTAAAAACTAATGTCTGAAAGGCCTATTTCTTCCAGCTTTATAATTCTAAAGACCTTGTATGTCTCAGGTTCCTCAAGTTTCATAGACTCTAAGCTGTTCTCAAACTAAACCTGGTCACTGGTTTTGCAATTCACCTGAATATACCTCTTAAATTGAAGTTTAGGGTGACCCTGCCTTGTCACAGAGCCATTTAGTACTTACTCCACTACTGACTATGTAACATTCGCATCTCAGAGAGAAATCAGAAAAGAAAAATTTAAGACTGTGGAGTGAATGTCTGCTTGAGAATAAGTTTGCACTGTTTTCCTTCTGTTCTCCCTGAAGACACCTCTTAAGAAGGGGTGTGTAGAGATTTAGTGCAGCCACACTTAGGTCAGGGCAGGACTGTAGGGATTAAAGTTAGGCAGCCTACACATATATACAATGGAATATTACTCAGCCATAAAAAGAAACGACATTGAGTTATTTGTAGTGAGGTGGATGGACCTAGAGTCTGTCATACAGAGTGAAGTAAGTCAGAAAGAGAAAAACAAATACCGTATGCTAACACATATATATGGAATCTAAAAAAAAAAAAAAAAAAACAACAATGGTCATGAAGAACCTAGGGGGCAGGATGGAAATAAAGACACAGACCTACTAGAGAATGGACTTGAGGACACGGGGATGGGGAAGGGTAAGCTGGGACGAAGTGAGAGAGTGGTATGGACATATATACACTACCAAATGTAAAACAGATAGCTAGTGGGAAGCAGCCGCATAGCACAGGGAGATCAGCTCGGTGCTTTGTGACCACCTAGAGGGGTGGGATAGGGAGGGTGGGAGGGAGGGAGACGCAAGAGGGAAGAGATATGGGCATATATGTATATGTATAACTGATTCACTTTGTTATAAAGCAGAAACTAACACAGTATTGTAAAGCATCTTTATACTCCAATAAAGATGTTAAAAAATAAATAAATAATAAATAAATAAATAAATAAAATAAAAATCAAAAAAATAAAGTTAGGCAGCCTGGAAAGGAGGATGTTAGGATTTAGGGCAACTACCTTTCCAAGGGATACATGGGTAGTTAGGGTGGCCACCTTTAGAAAGGAGAGCAGAGAGAGCCCCACTGCCTGGAAAAGAAGGTTAGAGAGCAAAGAGGTGAGGTCACTGGGGACAAGGAGAAGGACAGGATGAAAGAGTCGTGTCATAGAGAAGAGCAGGCACCTCCATTACTACTGCTTACAACTCTCAGTGCCCTGTCATTGCCCTTTCCTTCGGGCAGCTTGCCTCTGGACCAAGCTGCATGAGCTCAATATAGGCTCTGGTTATTTATGTTCACACAAAATGAGGGTAGGCACAAGTGGTCTCCTGAGAAGTCAGGTGATAACCTCCAGTGGTGTGTGTTCTGGCCCCACTTTTTTTTAATTTATACATTCATAGCTTGAAATTATACTTTAGATGGCCTAGAGGATGTCCCCTTCCATATATGATAAGAAGACGGGTATCTTCCTACATGCTATTAACAAGGTTTTATTAGAAGAGGGAATGGATTCATAATCAATTGGTCCTTGAGTCTATTGCCAGAAAGACAGGCTTGGTATTAATTATGTGAAAGCTAAAACACATTGTCTTTGATAGTCTCCAAAATTAACTCCAAAGTTTAACATAAAATAAACATTTACCATAAATTAATTTGATTCGTTACCTAGAGATACATTTTGTTGTTAATTTATCTTAGAAAATATCACAAGAAAGCAACTGAAAAGCTCTAAAATCCATCTCTTCCTCTTTATCAGCTCTGCCACTCATTCTTCAATGTTTCTTGACTGGACAACCATAAATGAGTTCTAACAAGTGTCCTTGCTTCTGGTCTGCCTCATCCTGGCTACTTTCAATGAACTCATTCTGCCCATACAGATGTGTGAAAATATAAAAGTCCCACCACTTAACAGTCCCAGTGTAGGTACCTGCTTCCATCCTCGGAATTTACTCAGGCTGCCTCCTGCTCCATGTATTCCAATCTGGTACCCTTTGCTCTTGTCTATTCTGGATTTCTGACCCCAGCCATAATGGTTTCCTTTGGACAATTCTACTCCAGCTCAACTCCAGTATCTCTCTCAGACAGAACCCTGATATTCACCTCATATCATTCTCCACCTAGCACTTGGGTAAGAGATACCTCTAACCCTCCCCACACCAGTCTTTTAGCACCTATGCCAAGGGAAATTAGAAAGTTTCTAGTCTTAATTTCTTCATTATCTATCCTCTAAACTGAAGCCAGATTCATCTCTCTAAAATTAAACATGATGTTTCCTCCCTGCTTAAAATACTTCAGCGGCTCCCTGTGGCCTGACTTCAAGAGAAAGCAGAAATTCCCCGTGGCAAACATGGTGGACAAAGTCCTTCTTGGTGTTGCCCCAACCACGTAGTTGTGGTGCACAGGCTTAGTTGCTCCGTGGCAGGTGGGATCTTCCCGGACCAGGGCTCGAACCCGTGTTCCCTGCGTTGGCATACGGATTTTTAACCACTGCACCACCAGGGAAGCCCTAATCATTTGTTTTTAATATTTGTCTTCTCACTAATTATCTTTGAATCCCTAGTTCCTTGGATAGTACCTGACCCATAATTATCATTGAATGAAGGAGCTAATAAATGAATTAATGAATGTTAGTGTAGATCCAAAACACATTCTTAGAAAAAATGTAACGTTACTTTTAGATGTATAACTCTACCAGAGTTGGGTAATATCATTGATTTTTTTTATGGTGAAAGAGAAGAAAAAGAAGCAGACATTCTCTAGTTTGAACAATATTTTGTGAGAGTTTCTCTTTGGACCCTGGTGATTCCTGCACATTCTCCAGGAATTCTGAAACAGAAGAGGTTGTAATGGAAAAGAAGAGAAGGAAATTGAAAGAAACTCAAAATGATAGCAGCTGATGGTTTTGCCAGGTAAAAACATTAAAACTTTTTCTTTGATAACATTTTCAAATATATGAGTTACTGAGAAAAACATATTAACCAACCAATATTGTACAAGTTAGGAGGGAAGGGAATTTGCATCCAGTGATGTAAGTCTGTAGCTGATGCTATGAGGAAACACCATGCTGGCAGGCAGGACATCAGCCAGGAAAAGATGACACTATAGTATTGTTATTATTAGTTGAGTTTTACAAGGGGTTCATAATTTTGCTGCTGTTATTGTTGTTGTTTTCTATAGTAATGAAGGAAAAAGAAGATATTTTTGTGTGGTATCAGAAAATAAATAGAACCCTGAGATCTGTTTTACAATGTACATAGCTGGTTATATATGCTTTTGATGGGTCTATTGATTTTTTTTTTTTTTAATTCTGAAAAGTTGGATGGGAGGAAGAAGTTTCCTCCCCTACCCTACATGTCTCAGATGCTTTTGATTCTCTGATCTATTTCCATGTAGAGATAGAAATGATTACCCAAGAGCATACTGGAAGAGCTTATATATTAATAATAGGATAACAATATGACCTCTATTGTTTTTATTTTCAAAGCACATATCGATTTCAACCAGCCACAGAGACCACTGGCATATCAGACACTGGACAGAGAAGGCAACCTCAGCATTATCTACCTCCTACTCAGCTCCTATCAAGAGCCTCTCTGAGAGTGGTATGATTTAGAAATTATCTTTCATGATATGCAGTCCCTCTGTTCTTCTATGGTAGAAGATATGTTACTATGTTACTGCATCGAATCAAATCAGACTGTCAGATGAGATGTTTATCAACAAAACCTGCAAGAAATAGTGATATTAAATCCCCTATTTGATTTCCCATAAAAAAAAAATCACTGGAATCATTAATGACCATCCTTAACAGAAACTTTCATGTGTAACATTTCTTAAGATAAAAAGAAAAAATAATAGGACTAGGAAAATCTCAGTTACTCTGAGAGATATTGTGTATGAGTCCTCCTTTCTACTAAGTGAAGTCAAAATTTCAGCCCAGTAGCTTACTTCTCCAGGTCCTCTGAGCCCAGTTTGCAGTAAAAGCTCTGCTAGTCATTATCAGGTAATATGGCCACTCCAGCCCTAACTTGTTATCTCTTGAGTTTACAAGCCACCTTCTCCATTTATTCTTGCTTTTCCTCTATTTGCTTTCGGCTTAAGCCTTTTTTAGTGGTAATTTCTTAGTCTTACTCTTTTATTCACTCATTCAGCAAAATGTATTGCCGTGTATTGAGAGCCCACTATGTGCCAAGTCTTGGAGCTCGTGATTAAGACAGACGCAGTCATGGAGTTTACAATCTAAGCTAGGAATCAACTCACGCTAAGTTATTTTTGGCTCTTTTACAAACTTAGGATCTCTCTGTCAAAAATTCCAGGCTCTTTGCAACTCTCTCATCCCCCATGTTGGTCTCTCTGAACCAGAGGGCTCTGTAGACACTACCAGACACATGGCCATCAAGGACCTGCGTAGCAGAGTAATGCAAATTTCCATTCTACCTGTGTGCAGCCCCTGACCCCAAGTTCATAATGGCCTTCGAGGAAGAAGCAATTTAACATAGGTGCAGATTCTGCCAGAGGCTACTGACTTTTGAGGATTTTCTCATTCCCATGATATGATCCTTGTCTAACCCTTCCCGACTTCCATTCCTTGCACACTAAGCTTAATCAACACCAAACTACCCCAGTTCCCTGAACACACCATGTCTTTCAATTCTCCACATCTTTGCAAATGTTCCCTCTCACCCTTCCTTTGCCAACTTGTCTATCTGACATAGTGCCATCTGTCATTCAGATCACTGCTTAAGGAATGCCTCCTCCATGATGCCTGCTGTCCTCCCTCCTCCCTTTCTCTTCTCCTTTCCCAAAGTAATTCCTCCCTCTTCTGTGCTGGAGAGTTACAGTGCAATGGTTTCTAGTTTAGTCTCTGAATTCAAATTAACCTGAGTTCATCTCCTGGCTCCACCACTTAGCAACTACATGATCTTGGACAATTTATTTAACCTTACTAGGTCTCAGTTTCCTGATCTGCAAAAGGGGACAATAATAGTATCTATCTCATAAGGTTGTTAGAATTAAATAATATAAGAAATTAAAAGTACTTAGGTTCTGACACATAGTAAGCACTTTTACCATTGATCATATCACATTGGGTTGTAGTTATTTATTTCAGTTTCACTCTACCCAACTAGACTGGAAGCTTCTTAAGAGCAAGAATCATGTCTTATTCATCACAGGACCTGACATACAGTAAATGCACAATAAGTGGGTTTTTAACTGAACCTAGAAGTGGCATAAAATATGCATAATTCTTTGCAATTTAATGCAATTCAAATGAAGGACTTTTAAATAACTCCTACTGTACTAACTGCAATTAGAGAGCATCCTTCTCCCACGCCCTCTTTAAAATTTCCAGCTCCTTTATGGCTTAACATCAGTCACTCAACAGTTATCTATCTAGTGCCAACCATGTGCCAAGCAATGTGCTAGGCAGTGGAACTTTCTTAGTGAACATGAAGCAGTTCCAAGCCTCTAGAGAAAAGACAGACAAGTAAACCAGCTTACACAATAAAGTCCCATGGGAGTCACAGTGAGATAACATACAAAATGCCATGGGAAAACTTAAGAAGAAGCAACTATGCAAATTTTGGAGTCAGAGAAATGAAACCTGGCTGAAATTCAGAGTGCAGGGTCTTTGGGAGGTATACTCTTTACCCACTAAGTTAATAGTTGACCAACCAGCTGCCCAGGGGCACCCCTGGTCCAGAGGCACCCTTCTCTTAATATTAATGACAGGTTCTAGGGTACTCTGGAGAGCAGTACCTTAGGGTCTTGGGCAACCCTAACTTCCTTGCAACATTACTGCCTAAAGGATATTCAGCCTTTAGATGGTGACATAGTTAAATGCAAATACGTTGTGAAAAACACGAGATGCCTGGGCCAGTATCATCTGGAGCCTCCCAGGCCTCATAGAATTCGCTGCAGTAAGTCTTCCTGTTTTAAACAACCACATGTCTCTTCT
The DNA here is from genome assembly GCF_965194805.1 of Balaenoptera borealis. Taxonomy (NCBI): domain Eukaryota; kingdom Metazoa; phylum Chordata; class Mammalia; order Artiodactyla; family Balaenopteridae; genus Balaenoptera; species Balaenoptera borealis. Next base: position 91,163,954 of record NC_138868.1, on the reverse strand, counting down.
TGGAAAGATCCAGGTTTTTTCAAAACACCTGTTAAAATTATACATGCATAAATTATTTTACTATGGTCAGAAAGATCTTAATTCTTTTTGCCTGTAATCTGTGCTCTACATACAAAACATTCTGTGACAATCTCTAAGTTCTTTCATTAAATAAAACATTTATTGGGGTACTATGATTATTATCATTACCCCAAGGGTTAGCATAGCTTGAGTTTTTAATTCTTTGCTTCCTGACTCAATTATCACACACTCAGTTTTCCCACACCTGTGGGTTTATTTATATAGTGAAGTAATTTGGGGGAAGTGTAAATACACGGAAGAACATAAAAGTCAACAGAATCCCTCATCAAAGATTAAAATGGCTTTTGGCTGTAGCTTAAGGGACTCCGTTCTGGAACTTCCAATCTGTTTAGCAATGGTCCCTTCCTTTGTCTGAGCAGCCCACTGGGGCAGTTCTCTTTAATGAACGCTTTTTCCTTTCCATGTGAAGTATACCACTCTCCCCCGCTCCATTTCCAACAGAATATAATTCTAGATGTTGAATTTGAGTTAACTGAAAGGTTGAGTTCTAGATGTCAGGCAGAACTGGATTTGAATTCTGCCTCCAAATCATTAACTAGTGGTGTGACTTTGGATAAGTTATTTAACATCTCTGAATCTCGTTTCCTTATCTGAATAGAACTATTGTAAAGATTAAGTGAAATAACATTTATAAAAAGTTTAACTACACATTGTTCTAAGTGCTTTATATGTATTAACTAATTTACCCTTTACCAGATGTCCATCCCATAGGGGGCTTAGGGATAAATATCATGTGACCACTTTACTGTGAGTTCTACCAGCCCACATCTCTCCTACATGCCATATTCTGTACCTGCCAGTCACAAAATAAAGGCAATTTTTCTTGCCGTGGCCAGGCTTGACATGCTACTAACCCTAGGCATCCAGCCCTGACCCCTTCTGAACAGGGCCTTCAATGAGCTCAGTGTGTCTGCTTGGCTCAGATAGGCAGCCTGCAGCCCTTTTCACTAGCTGCTAATGCATCTCTGCATTGTAATCCAGCAGAGCTGACTTTGCTGACATTAGGGACATGATGCAAAGCACAGCTCTTTAGTTTCCAAATGAATGAAAAACTGGCACATTGAAAGAGAGGCTGGCCACAGCATCTAGCTAGAAAACAATAATGACTCACAGGAAAGACAAAGACTGAGTAAGCACCAACGACAGGCCACTCATCCCTTCAACATCACTCTGGGAAAATATGGTCTCACTATGGAACAACCAAAAATATATGGACAAGATCTCCCAGGCTTCTGAGGATAGTCTAATTCCTACCTGGCTTATAAATTTCATAACTTCTAAATTAGCTCCACTAGGAGTTGGGGGAAGATGTACAGGGACCATGGATATTAGAAATATTTACATGTGGCATGCATCTGCATCATGACTGGCATTGCTAATCAATTATGAAATGACTATTAGATAGCTTTGATAAGAGAACTTGTTATTTACAGTCTGGATGTTGGACCACAAAATATTCCACTGGTGACAAAAAGAGATTGAAGCTAAATTTCTGTATGTATACACTCTCAGAGGTCTGGGCAGAAATCTAAAAAAAATCTAAGAATACATAAAATATTTAGTGTGATACTCTTTCCTTAATGATGATGATGATGATGATTATCACCACATAATGTTACCTAATCATGGCATATTTTAAGTAGGAAAGTATCTTATTAATACATAAGCTTTTCTTTTAACCTATTCATTATTTTTATGGGTGATTATTCAATATATTAACAATTATCTTTGTGCAACAAAAAACACGTCATAATTTTCAATACTAGTAAATGTTCAAAATTTTGAACTAAGCAAATGTTTACATGATATCCCACAGGGGAAGAATTACTTTGGTAAAAGGGTCTAATCAATCAGTATTGCCTTCACTCTCTTTGGGATTTCTCAGGAATTGCCAACAAGTACTGGGAACTAAAAGGAAATGTCTAGAAGACTGCGTGTGGTATGTTAAAATATCTTGAATTAACTAAATCAAGAGTTTTTTGACCAAAACCAAGCATTCTTAGAAGACAAACCTGGTGTACACTTTTAATGTTTTTGGCTCCCCAGCATCTAAACCTCTTTGCTATGCATGAGAAACCTTATGAGACAGAACCCACCTTCTACTACAGAAGCTCAGCACTCCAGGTATTGGCTTGGCCAGCTAGACTGCTGCTGGCACATGGTCTAGAGTCCTCTGATTGGATGCACCCACCTCAGATTTTGAATCAGGACCAAAGAAGGAGGAAGCTCAGATTCCATTCTGAATAGGTTAATAATAGCAGGGACAGAAGCTGCATTCATTTTCCAAAGCTCAGTGATTCCAGGCCACCTCCAATGCCAGCATCAGGTTGAAGGTAGGGCAAGCTGTGGCGTCTGAGCCTATCATAGAGACAGTGATATCTTACTGGGATGCTTCGGAGATGTAATGTTGGACATGGTACCTGGTTCTATCACTTACAAGCCCGGCTTTCAAGCCCTTCTGGAGGTTATATCAAATACCAAACATTTAAAAATAAATTTTTTTGTGTAAGACCAGAATCCTGACTATTTTGTTATATTAATTTTTAAATATTTTAAAATTTTGAACTCATTACTCCAGCTATATGTGGTAGCTTGAGAAGGGGGTGGGCAGTTGGTAGCCATTGCAAAAACATTTGCTGTCAGTCGGGGGCATTCTCACTTTGAATTCCAGAATGTACCTTCCAGGTGGCAATGACTGTGCATGGACATGGGATGTGAATCAGCATTTACCTGTTCTCTCTTACCTGTTCTAGAGCCCTCACACCACACTATGGCTCCCAGACTGCTCTTTCTCTACCCCCAAATGGCCCACTCAGGGTGCTCGACTGGGAGTAATTCCCATTCCCATTCACTGAGAACAGCATTGAAATCCTAGGTCAACCTTTTGTTCCGCTGGACTTTCCCTCATTTAGTTCATTCTCTTTCCCCTTTCTTGCCAGAGTTCCTTAGTACAATATTCTGCTTCTTTGAAGAAGAGCTTTAACTAGCTCTTCTACCCCATTTCATCCTACTTCTTAGGAGGTAAATTCATAGCAGTCAGCTGTGCATGTGGAGACTGTCCTTGTTGGCGTTACCCTATTATCTCTCATTAGCACTAAGGAATGTCTTCTCTCCATACCTCTGAAAGATGAGAGAATCTTTTGTGGGAATTTTACCTTTGTTCTATTCCCAGAGAGTGGTGTCACTTTAAGTAGTATCTTAACAAAATTTTCAGTAAATAACTTAACTATTCAATTGAAACCATCTCTCCTTCTAAGCAAAAAAGGTTATTTGGGACCTGGCTGATTGAAGGTGGTGACAGTTCACATAGAGCTTTCCAAAGCTAGCATCTGTGAAGTTATGAGCATATACACTTGAGGAAGGAGAAGTTAGGTGTTAAAGAAAGTTACTGACTTGCTCAAAGCACAGAGCTGGTTCAAAGTGGAACTGAATTGCTGGGACTCAAAACCCAAGCTTCAAACCCCCTACTTTTCCTCTACATAACTGTACCTCTCAACTATTAGTGTCATTTGTGGTGCCTGCCACAGCCAGAACCCAGAACAACTTCTAGGGGAAATTGCCCATCTTGAGTCCCTACTGACAGGGCAGCCCCCAGCCATGGTGGTTTGATCACACCCCTCTCTGGCCTCCACTAATTGAACAGGGGTGGGCAGGTGACCCAAAGGAAGCCAGTTCAACAGACTGATCGGCAGTCTATGAGGTTGCCTGACACAAAAAGTTTTGACTCAACAGAGGTGACCTGAGTCAACCAGATCCTAGATGAGTCTTACTCTTTCTAACCAAAAGACCTAATTGACTCAACCTTACTGTAGATAATTGTTGTATACATTATTCTAATTAATGCATTGTGTGGAACAATCTTGTTCAATTTTCTTTTTCACCACTCTCATGTAAACATGTCCTAATGGAACAGGACATCACATGTTGGAAGTTCCCAATCTTTTATCCTCTGATAATTGCTTTTCTTCTAGGAACTTTTGTTCTGTGGATTCCTTGACCCCACACAGTCTTGGTCCTCTCTCTACTTTTTGGTCTGTCCTTCTTCTATGTGCTAGGCAGCATTCCTAGTGCTTTACACAAATTTTCTTATTTAAGGTTCATAACAACCCCATAAGGTAAGCACTATCAGCATTTACATTTTACAGATGAAGAAAGCGAGACACAGAGGTGGTGGTTTGGGTCAGGGTGGCAGCAGAGGAGAAAAGAGGGCAGATTAACAGATGTATTTTGAAAGTGGAACCAACAAGGCCTGGCCACTGGCTTAGATGTGGGAGTGAGAGAAGGGGAGAATCAAGGATGATACTGAAGCAACAGGGTGAATTATGCAGCCATTTGTTCAGCCTCTTTGTCATCTCTAATTGGATGTTCCAGAAGCCCTTCCAGAAGACGAGGTCAACATGTCTAAAACTGAATTTTATTAATAATGCTTTCCATAAGACCTGCTCTTCTTTTTAATATTTTCTTTTTCAAAGAGTGTCACCATCACTGTTATTAAATGGCAAGTACTTTATAGAAAGAGATGCCAATGAGAGAAGCAGTTAAAACTTCAGTTTTAGATCCTACTATAGTGAAGATCCTTCTAGTGTTCAAACTGTTTTCTCCAACTTACTAATATATTTACTAGACTTTTAGCTCCCTCATTTGACCATAAGCTTCTCAAGGGCAGAGATTATGTCTGTAATTAGAACTAAACTTTACTGAGTATTTTCCAAAGGTCAGAGCTGTGTTAAGCATTTGGCATGCACCATCCCATGTAGTTCTCCCAACGGCCTTATGAGGCAGGGAATAGAGCACAGTGGTTAAGAACGGGGGCTCGACTGCCTGGGTTCAAATCTTGACCCTGTCACATGATTTGGGGGAAGCTACTCAACTTTTCTGTGCATTGGTTGTCACATTGGACTCTGGGAGAACAGAGGAGGGACATGTAACTCAGATAGATGAGATCAAAGACAACTTTCTAGCATGAAATGAATCGCTGAGCTGAATCTTTGTTCACAAGGGTGAGAGTGTTGCAGGCAGAGAGAGCAGCCTATGTGGAGGCCCAGAAGTAAACAAAAGCATGGAACCTTACTGTTTTAAACTGTCAGTGCAGTTTCCCAAGAGCAAGGAAGGGTCACAAACTCAAATACTTACAAGAACCAGGCAAGTAAGGTAAGTAAAGAGACTGGCCAGGGGTAAGATAACAGTAAGGTGTGAGATCTGGGCAAACAGGAGAGCACAGGACTCACCTATAGGGGCCCAGCCTCTGCTCCTGCCAAACTCCTTCCCGCTCACCAAGCTCCACTACGCTGCCCTTCACTCTCTGCCGTGGGAACCACCGAGCTAATACTGCCTCCAGGCTCCTTCACTTTCTGCTTCCTCTACCTGAACGTCCGTTCTTTGCATGGCTTGCTCTTTTTGCATCATTTCAGTTCAAATGTGATTTAAAAGAGGTCTTCCCTGATGACCACCCACAAGTCAGTCCCAGACCTTCTAGTGATTCACTCTAATTTATTTTTTCAGAGCACTTGTTACTATGTGAAATTATTATACTCCTTTGCTTATTTGTGGATTTTGTGTATTTGTTTAATTATATATACTGGGTAAGTAATATAAGTTCTCCTGGAGCAGGAAACCTTTCCAGCTCCTAAAACAATAGCTAACACAACAGTAAGAGCCAAAAAAAAGTCCATTCATTCATTTTGAATAAATAAAAAGTGCTTTTATTGTGCACCTACTCAATGCCAGGTACTATAGGCTGCAGAGACGGAACAAACATCAGAATGTAGGTAGTAGTTAATGCCAGAGGAATGGGTGAGAAAACCCAGGACATGGGTCAGACAGGAATTCTTTGTAGGAGTAGACAGAAGAAATATCCTGAAGATACTGATCAGGGGATATAAGGGGGAAGCAGGAGAGAAATGGTATCACAGAAGCTAAAGGAAAACAGAGTTCACAGTGGAAATCACAACTGTATTAGATGATTTGCTGCTGGCTGATTATGATGTACAGTAGATACCTAGATAGCTAAGACTCCTCTCATTACGTTGTCTCATTATTGTGCCCATCTGGGGACTTCCGAAGCCTCACCTACATATCTACTGTCTGTCTAGGTTTCCTGTAATATATCTCAATAGTGATGCCATGTCTGTTCTCCTTTTACCTATTCAAAAAAACTTCCCTGCATTCTCATCTTCAAATAAATAAATTTCCATTTATATATTCATCCTATCTGGAGATACATAAATACATATATATATATGTAATATATATATATTATAAGTACTAAAAATATAGGCAAGGTTAGGGGATGGATAGTGACCAGAATGTATATGAATGGAGGATATATGTGATATTCTAGATGAGGCGTTATGGAGTGGCTTCTCTAATAAGATGGCATTTCAGCAGAAATCTTAAGGACATTAGTGAATGAGCTTAGTATATATTTGGGGAAGAGTGTTCTAGAGAGAGGGAACAACAAAAACAGCAAGAAGTCCAGTGTGGCTGGTGGAGAGTGAGTGGGGGTGGGGGTGGGTAGAAGAAGACAAGGAGTTGGCAGTGAACAGGATAGACTGAAGGAAGCAGCAACTGCCTTCAGCTTAGGGATTCTCCAAGTCTGCCTTAGGAAGTAGGGTGCAACCAGCACCCAGCACACAGTAAGTGCCCAATAAACATTTGGTGAATGAATGAATCCCTCAGGTGGCAGAGAATTATTTGAGATCTGCATCGTGGAGAACACAGCTGACTGAATGAGCCCCTAACTCAGGCAAGTTTGGCACTTAATTATACTTAAATTAATGTTTTCTCTAGATATTTTTCAAATGTATGTCTTACCTTTCTGAGAAAATATTTGTTTTTTTTTTAAGTTATGGACCATGTCTTTTATGATTCCAACTTCAGTGCTGGAACTCAAAAAATAAATCAGGAAAGGCAGTGGAATATAGATATATAATGGAAGAAAAAGAAAAACATTATAAAGGGTGGTTGGTTATACCTGGGTGATGGGATGAGAGATGATTTGTAACTTTGAAACCTTATGTTTTTATGTGTCTTAAAATCTTCTACCATATACATGTATTCTTGTTATAATTTAAAATGATACATTAGAATACTACAAGGTACTAGCTATTAAAGCCGGTGAAATCCACCTCCACTAACCCTTGTTCAAGATCCATACAGCTGAAGTATTTGAGTCTCAATTTCACTATTAGTCAGCTACATATATTTAAAAAGCCTTGGAGAGAGAGACCTTCAAGATGGAGGAGGAGTAAGACGTGGAGATCACCTTCCTCCCCACAAATACATCAGAAATACATCTACATGTGGAACAACTCCTATAGAACACCTATTGAACACTGGCAGAAGACCTCAGACTTCCCAAAAGGCAAGAAACCCACCACGTACCTGGGTAGGGCAAAAGAAAAAAGAAAAAACAGAGATAAAAGAATAGGGACAGGATCTGCACCTCTAGGAGGGAGCTGTGAAGAAGGAAAGGTTTCCACACACTAGGAAGCCCCTTCGCGGGCAGAGACTGAGGGTGGCAGACGGGGGACGCTTCGGAGCCACGGAGGAGAGCACAGCAACAGGGGTGCGGAGGGCAAAGCGGAGAGATTCCCGCACAGAGGATCCGTGCGGACCAGCACTCACCAGCCCGAGAGGCTTGTCTGCTCACCCGCCGGGGCAGATGGGAGCTGGGAGCTGAGGCTCTGGCTTCGGAGGTCAGATCACAGGGAGAGGACTGGGGTTGGCGGCGTGAACACAGTCTGAAGAGGGCTAGTGCACCACAGCTAGCCGGGAGGGAGTCTGGGAAAAGGTCTGGAGCTGTCGAAGAGGCAAGAGACCATTGTTTCAGGGTGCACAAGGAGAAGGGATTCAGAGCACTGCCTAAACGAGCTCCAAAGATGCGCGTGAGCCGCGGCTCTCAGCGTGGACCCCAGAGACAGGCATGAAACGCTAAGGCTGCTGCTGCAGCCACCAAGAAGCCTGTGTGCAAGCACAGGTCACTATCCACACCTCCACTCCCGGGAGCCTGTACAGCCCGCCACTGCCAGGGTCCTGTGATCCGGGACAACTTCCCTGGGAGAACACATGGTGTGCTTCAAGCTGTTGCAATATCACGCTGGCCTCTGCCGCCACAGACTCGCCCTGCATTCCGTTACCCGCCCTCTTCGTGGCCTGAGTGAGGCCAGAGCCCCCGAATCAGCTGCTCCTTTAACCCCATCCTGTCTGAGCGAAGAACAGATGCACTCAGGCGACCTACACGCAGAGGTGGGGCCGGATCCAAAGCTCAACACCAGGAGCTGTGCGAACAAAGAAGAGAAAGAGAAATCACTCCCAGCAGTCTCAGGAGCAGCAGATTAAATCTCCACAACCAACTTAATGTACCCTGCATCTGTGGAATACCTGAAGAGACAATGAATCATCCAAAAGGAGGTGGACATTGAGAGCAACTGTAGACTTGGGGTTTGCTTTCTGCATCTAATATGTTTCTGGTTTTAGGTTTATCTTAGTTTAGTATTTAGAGTTTATTATCATTGGTACAACTGTTTATTGATTTGGTTGCTCTCTTCCTTTTTTTTTTATATATATGGATTTTTATTTCCTTTTTCTCTTTCTCTGAGTATGTGTATACTTCTTTGGGTGATTTTGTCTGTATATCTTTGCTTTTACCATTTGTCCTAAGGTTCTGTCTGTCCTTTTTTTTTTTAGTATACTTTTCAGCACCTGTTATCATTGATCATTGCTGGATTTGTTCTTTGTTTTGGTTGCTCTCTTCTTTCTTTCTTTCTTTCTTTTTTTTCTTTTTTTATTACTCTTTAATTTTTTAATTTATTTTTAATAATTTTTTTGTTCTTTATTTTAATAACTTTATGTTATTTTATTTTTCTTTCGTTCTTTCTTTCTTTTTCTCTCCCTTTTCTTCAGAACCGTGTGGCTGAGAGGGTCTTTGTGCTCTAGCCGGGCGTCAGGCTGGTGCCTCTGAGGATAGAGTGCTGAGTTCAGGATATTTGTCCACCTGAGACCTCCTGGCTCCACGTAATATCAAATGGCGAAAGTTCTCCCAGAGATCTCCATCTCAACACTAAGACCCAGCCCCACCCAATGACCAGCAGGCTACAGTGCCAGACACCCTATGCCAAACAACTATCAAGACAGGAATACAACCCCACCCATTAGCAGAGAGGCTGCCTAAAATCATAATAAGGCCACAGACACCCCAAAACACACGACTGGACGCAGTACTGCCCACCAGAAAGACAAGATCCAGCCTCATCCACCAGAAGACAGGAACCAGTCCCCTACACCAGGAAGCTTACACAACCCATTGAAACAACCTTAGCCACTAGGGGCAGACAGCAAAAACAATGGGAACTACGAACCTGCAGCCTGTGAAAAGGAGACCCCAAACAGTAAGTTAAGCAAAATGAGAAGACAGAGAAACACACAGCAGATAAAGGAGCAAGGCAAAAACCCACCAGACCAAACAAATGAAGAGGAAATGGGCAGTCTAGCTGAAGAAGAATTAAGAGTAATAATAGTAAAGATGATCCAAAATCTTGGAAATAGAATGTAGAAAATACAAGAAATATTTAACAAGGACCTAGAAGAACTAAAGAGCAAACAAAAAAAGATAAACAACAAAATAAATGAAATCAAAAATTCTCTAGAAGGAATCAATAGTAGAATAACTGAGGCAGAAGAACGGATAAGTGACCTGGAAGATAAAATAGTGGAAATAACTACTGCAGAGCAGAATAAAGAAAAAAGAATGAAAAGAATTGAGGACAGTCTCAGAGACCTCTGGGACAACATTAAACGCACCAACATTCAAATTATAGGGTCCCAGAAGAAGAAGAGAAAATGAAAGGAACTGAGAAAACATTGGAAGAGTTTATAGTTGAAAACTTCCCTAATATAGGAAAGGAAATAGTCAATCAAGTCCAAGAAGTGCAGAGAGTCCCATACAGGGTAAATCCAAGGAGAAACATGCCAAGACACATATTAATCAAACTATCAAAAATTAAATATAAAGAAAAATATTAAAAGCAACAAGGCAAAAGCAACAAATAACATACAAGGGAATCCCCATTAGGTTAACAGCTGATCTTTCAGCAGAAACTCTGCAGGCCAGAAGGGCGTGGCAGGACATGTTTAAAATGATGAAAGGAAAATACCTACCAAGATTACTGTACCCAGCAAGGATCTCATTCAGATTCAATGGAGAAATTAAAACTTTTACAGACAGGCAAAAGCAATTCAACACCACCAAACCAGCTTTACAACAAATGCTAAAGGAAATTCTCTAGGGAGGAAACACAAGAGAAGGAAAAGACCTGCAATAACAAACCCAAAACAACTGAGAAAATGGTAATAGGAACAAAAAAATTGATAACTACCTTAAATGTAAATGGATTAAATGTTCCAACCAAAAGACAGGGACTGGCTGAATGGGTACAAAAACAAGACCCGTATATGTGCTGTCTACAAGAGACCCACTTCAGACCTAGGGACACATACAGATTGAAAGTGAGGGGATGGAAAAAGATATTCCATGCAAATGGAAATAAAAAGAAAGCTTGAGTAGCAATTCTCACATCAGACAAAATAGACTTTAAAATAAAGACTATTACAAGAGACCAAGAAGGACACTACATAATGATCAAGGGATCAATCCAAGAAGAGGATATAACAATTGTAAATATTTATTCACCCAACATAGGAGCACCTCAATACCTAAGGCAAATGCTAACAGCCATAAACGGGGAAATCAACAGTAACACAAAAATTGTAGGGAACTTTAACACTCCACTTTCACCAATGGGCAGATCATCCAAAATGAAAATAAATAAGGAAACACAAGCTTTAAATGATATATTAAACAAGATGAACTTAATTGATGTTTATAGGCCATTCCATCCTAAAACAACAGAATACACTTTCTTCTCAAGTGCTCATGGAACATTCTCCAGGACAGATCATATCTTGGGTCACAAAACAAGCCTTGGTAAATTTAAGAAAATTGAAATCATATCAAGTATCTTTTCCAACCACAATGCTATGAGACTAGATATCAATTACAGGGAAAAATCTGTAAAAAATACGAACACATGGAGGCTAAACAATACACTAATAAATAACCAAGAGATCACTGAAGAAATCAAAGAGGAAATCAGAAAATACCTAGAAACAAATGACAATGAAAACACGATGGCTCAAAACCTGTGGGATGCAGCAAAAGCAGTTCTAAGAGGGAAGTTTATAGCAATAAAATCCTACCTCAAGAAACAAGAAACGTCTCAAATAAACAACCTAACCTTACACCTAAAGCAATTAGAGAAAGAAGAAAAAAAAAAAAACCTCAAAGTTAGCAGAAGGAAAGAAATCATAAAGATCAGATCAGAAATAAATGAAAAAGAAATGAAGGAAACAATAGTGAAGATCAAAAATACTAAAAGCTGGTTCTTTGAGAAGATAAACAAAATTGATAAACCATTAGCCAGACTCATCAAGAAAAAAAGGGAGAAGACTCCAATCAATAGAATTAGAAATGAAAAAGGAGAAGTAACAACCGACGCTGCAGAAATACAAAGGATCATGAGAGATTACTACAAGCAACTATACGCCAATAAAATGAACAACCTGGAAGAAATGGACACATTCTTAGAAAAGCATAACCTTCCTAGGCTGAACCAGGAAGAAATAGAAAATATAAAAAGATCAATTGCAAGCACTGAAATTGAGACTGTGATTAAAAATCTTCCAACAAACAAAAGCCCAGGACCAGATGGCTTCACAGGCAAATTCTATCAAACATTTAGAGAAGAGCTAAAACCTATACTTCTCAAACTCTTCCAAAATATAGCAGAGGGAGGATCACTCCCGAACTCATTCTATGAAGTCACCATCACCCTGATACCAAAATCAAACAACGATGTCACAAAGAAAGAAAATTACTGGCCAATATCACTGATGAACATAGATGCAAAAATCCTCAACAAAATACTAGCAAACAGAACCCAACAGCACATTCAAAGGATCATACACTATGATCAAGTGGGTTTTATCCCAGGAATGCAAGGATTCTTCAATATGCACAAATCAATCAATGTGATATGCCATATTAACAAATTGAAGGAGAAAAACCATATGATCATCTCAATAGATGCAGAAAAAGCTTTCAACAAAATTCAACAATGATTTATGATAAAAACCCTCCAGAATGTGGACATAGAGGGAACTTGCATCATATAATAAAGGCCATATATGACAAACCCACAGCCAACATCGTTCTCAATGGTGAAAAACTGAAACCATTTTCTCTACGATCAGGAAGATGACAAGGTTGTCCACTCTCACCACTATGATTCAACATAGATTTGGAAGTTTTAGCCATAGCAATCAGAGAAGAAAAAGAAATAAAAGGAATCCAAATTGGAAAGGAAGAAGTAAAGCTGTCACTGTTTGCAGATGACATGATATTATACATGGAGAATCCTAAAGATGCTCCCAGAAAACTACTAGAGCTAATCAATGAATTTGATAAAGTAGAAGGATACAAAATTAATGCACAGAAATCTCTCGCATTCCTATACATGAATGATGAAAAATCTGAAAGAGAAATTAAGGAAACACTCCTATTTACCATTGCAACAAAAAGAATAAAATACCTAGGAATAAACCTACCTAAGGAGACAAAAGACCTGTATGCAGAAAACTATAAGACACTGTTGAAAGAAATTAAAAATGATACAAACAGATGGAGAGATATACCATGTTCTTGGATTGGAAGAATCAACATTGTGAAAATGACTATACTACCCAAAGCAATCCACAAATTCAGTGCAATCCCTAACAAACTACCAATGGCATTTTTCACAGAACTAGAAGAAAACATTTCACAATTTGTATGGAAACACAAAAGACCCCTAATAGCCAAAGCAATCTTGAGAAAGAAAAATGGAGCTGGAAGAATCAGGCTCAAACTATACTACAAAGCTACAGTAATCAAGACAGTATGGTGTTGGCACAAAAACAGAAGTATAGATCAATAGAACAGGAGAGAAAGCCCAGAGATAAACCCATGCACATATGGTCACCTTATCTTTGATAAAGGAGGCCAGAATACACAATGGAGAAAAGACAACCTCTTCAATAAGTGGTGCTAGGAAAACTGGACAGCTACATGTAAAAGAATGAAATCAGTACACTCCCTAACACCATACACAAAAATAAACTCAAAATGGATTAAAAACCTAAATGTAAGGCCAGACACTATAACACTCTTAGAGGAAAACATAGGCAGAACACTCTGTGACATAAATCGCAGCAAGATCCTTTATGACCCACCTCCTAGAGAAATGAAAAAAAATAAATAAATAAACAAATGGGACCTAATGAAACTTAAAAGCTGTTGCATAGCAAAGGAAACCATAAACAAGATGAAAAGACAACCCTCAGAATGGGAGAAAATATTTGCAAATGAAGCAACTGACAAAGGATTAATCTCCAAAATTTACAAGCAGCTCATGCAGCTCAATATCAAAAAAAACAAACAACCCAATCCAAAAATGGGCAGAAGACCTAAATAGACATATCTCCAAGAAGATATACAGATTGCCAGCAAACACATGAAAGGATGCTCAACATCACTAATCATTAGAGAAATGCAAATCAAAACTACAATGAGTTATCACCTCACACCGGTCAGAATGGCCATCATCAAAAAATCTACAGACAATAAATGCTGGAGAGGGTGTGGAGAAAAGGGAACCCTCTTGCACTGTTGCTGGGAATGTAAATTGATACAGCCACTATGGAGAACAGTATGGACGTTCCTTAAAAAACTAAAAATAGAGCTACCATATGACCCAGCAATCCCACCACTGGGCATATACCCTGAGAAAACCATAATTCAAAAAGGGTCATGTACCACAATGTTCATTGCAGCTCTATTTACAATAGCCAGGACATGGAAGCAGCCTAAGTGTCCATCGACAGATGAATGGATAAAGAAGATGTCTTACATATATACAATGGAATATTACTCAGCCATAAAAAGAAATGAAATTGAGTTATTTGTATTGAGGTGGATGGGCCTAGAGTCTGTCATACAGAGTGAAGTAAGTCAGAAAGAGAAAAACAAATACCATATGCTAACACATATATATGGAATCTAAAAAAAAAAAATGGTCATGAAGAACCTAGGTGCAGGACAGGAATAAAGACACAGACGTAGAGAATGGATATGAAGACACAGGGAGGGGGAAGGGTAAGCTGGGACGAAGTGAGAGAGTGGCATGGACATATATACACTACCAAATGTAAAACAGATAGCTAGTGGGAAGCAGCTGCATAGCACGGGGAGATCAGCTCCGTGCTTTGTGACCACCTAGCGGGGTGGGATATGGAGGATGAGAGGGAGACGCAAGAGGGAGGAGATATGGGGATATATGTATATGTATAGCTGATTCACTTTGTTATAAAGCAGAAACTAACACACCATTGTAAAGCAATTATACTCCAATAAAGATGTTAAAAATAAATAAATAAAAAATAAAAAGCCTTGGAAAATGTCAGCTCCTGCTTTTGTACCTAAAGAATTGACCACCAAGACAATACAAGTAATTGTTTAGACCCAATCCTACCAACACTCTAAAATGTTGTTGCAAACACATATTTTAGCAAAGGACACACAGAAGGTAGCAATAATACATTCATCAGGATAGTGTCTTCTAGTAAACAAGTTGTCCTTGCCAAAGTTTACGGAACATTTAGTGCCTCCTGTAGTTATCCAAAATAAAGTGACAAGTTCCTGAATTTCTCTAGCAAGATCGCCATTAAAAAGCAGAAACTGCCAAAGACAAATAATGCTCACTTTTTAAAATAGATGCTTGTAAAAACCACCCAGAAGGCCTAGCCCTTCTCAGTAAAACAGGGGTCTGTGTATGAAACTAAAAATAGCAGAGGAAGTCACATAATAACTGAACAGTTAGAGAAACATTTCAGGGTAATACTGACGTTTCAAATTAGGTAAATGTTTGGACCAAAATGAAGGGCCGTGAGACATAGTAATAGATAAATGGGGACTTCCCTGGTGGTCCAGTGGTTAAGACTCCAAGCTCCCAATGCAGGGGGCATAGGTTCGATCCCTGGTGAGGGAACTAAGATTCTGCATGCTGCATGGCACAGCCAAAAAGAAAAAAAAAGAAAAAAAAGGAAGAAAGAAATAGATAAATGGCTGTACTATATCCAAAACTGTTAAAAGCCATCAGATAGCACCAGTCTATTTATCTCTTCAGCCTAGATCATCTCCTCCCTGGGCCTGTGGCAGTCGCTTGTGGGACCCGTTGCTGCCTGGCTGGACTCCTCATTTCTGACTCCTGGATGCTCTTTGGCTGAATATCCCCTGGAATGTCCACGTTCAAACAAAAATAGCTGACAGTGTAAATGTCCTATTGATTTCTACTCTAAGGATGGAAGGGAGTACCTGGAACCACCTAGGTTACCCATTTCCTCTGTATTCCTCAGACCTTAGCGTCTAGGCTCACTCACCCCTATCCTAGACTCTGAAGCCACCGTAGACTCTAAATCAAGGTGACTCTCCCACCTCAGCCACCCAACTCTCCAGCCTATGGTGACTCAGCAGCAAACCTGCTCTGTTTAAATTCCTGCTCTTCCTGTAAACTGCAGCCCTAATTATGCAGCTATCTCTTCTATTTTATTGTTGTTTGAAGATTTGTTGTTTGAAACTGAAGATTCCTTCATTTTAATTTGTTTTCTGGTTGGTTATTTTTCTTTTTTCCATACTTTTGTTTTTAAGCCAAGCCCCTACCTTGTTCTGCTACTTCAGTAGTTGGTTCCTTGCCTTGTTTCTCCATTCTCAAGTATTTTTCTAATTCCTCAGTTGCTTTGAGGTTTGAATTCTGCTTTGCTTGCTCTTTCAGATACTAAGCCATAAAACTTGGTTCCCCTGGCCATGTCTTTACTATGTTCTAACAGATTAAGGCCTAAATAAGTAGCCACAGGCTGGAAAGTCACTGGGTGTTATGGTCCCCAGTTTCAGTAGTCTAGAACCAACCCAAGTGCCTTCTACACATCAGGCGCAGGAGAACTGAGGACACTGCAGGGAACAAGACAGACAGAGTTCCTGCCTTTGTGGAACTTATGTTCTGATGTGAGGATACACAATAAAATAAATAAGCAAATACAATCCTAGGTGATGAGTATCATGAAAAAAACAAAACCTGCTTCATCTGCCCAGGCCTACTGCTGACTTGTGATGCCTGCAGTTTATAGGAACTTCTCCTGCATCTGCTGATGAGAATGTCCCTGAATGTTTCCCTTAGTTAAAGCAGTTCCCATCAGAAATCTTCACAGAATCTGAGTTCGGAGCTTTTGACAATTACGCTGTTATAAAAAAAAAAAGTGAACAGTCCCACTAACGCTGGCTGGGAATCCTTTAGCAATTATGGGATCTCCCCTTCCACATGATCACAGTACTCTTCCTCTCTCCTGGGAAGCCCCGGACTCCACACGTGCAACTCACAGGGCTCCCTCAACTTCCTCTTCTCTTTCTCTTCCTTTTCAACTATTTTAAAAAATAATATCTGCTTATTTATAGAATCAAATAGAAAGGTGTGGACAATAGTACCCATCACCAATGAGTGTAGACTTAAAAAACTTTTTTTTCAAATAGCTAATTCAAGTATCCAATTTAAAATTCAAAAGCCATTATTGGGTATAGACTAAAAAGTGAATCTCTGTTCCGCCCTTTCTTCCAAATCATCCAGTTTCCCTGCCCAAGACAACACTTAGCAGTTTCTTGTGTGCCCTCCCAGAGATGTTGTATGCATGTATAAGCAAACACAGAGACATTCTTTGCCTTTCTCACAAATGGTAGCATACTATATATACTGTACCTTACTTTTCCAATAAACAGTGGGTCTTGAAGTTTATTCCATACACATAGAGCCACTTTACTCTCTTTAATAGGTGAATGGCATCCTAATATATGGCAACACTGCAACTTATTTAAATAGTTTCCTATTAATGGACTTTTAAATTGATTCTAATTTTTTGACTTTGTAAGTAATACTGCAATTAATAGTCTTGGATATAGCCTTTTAACATAAGATGTACTCTAACCTGAAATTTCCATAATTATGTTTCCAACTACCATCTCAGTTTTGTACATTTGTAATTCTATATACCAATTTCCTTATAAAACAACAGATGCTTTCAGAGGTGACGAGGATGTACACTTAAAATTCTATGTTGCAACAAAAATTTTTAAACTTCTGGGCAGGGTGAACTACAATGACAGGTGTGATCCTTGTCAAGATGGCAAAATGCCACCTTAGGAGCATTTCTTATTTTAAGTGTTTATTGTCTTCAAAATTTCTATGTTGGTCAAATATGGTGAAATTAGGGCAGCCACACTGTCTGGCTCAGGTAGAAGAACAAGCACACAACTGTATGACACAAGCGTATTGAAAACCTTGCTGCCTGGCTTCCCACATGCTGAAAACCAGAGTCATGCTGCTAGTATGGAATCCTGTGGTAACTCATCAAAAGAAAGAAGCCCTGGGATTGGCCAACAGCCTGTATCTCGTGCCATCTAGTTCCTTTCCCCAAGATCTCAGTGTTAAAAAGCAACTCTAACCAACCACTGAAGCACATGGGCAAGAGTGTGTTGTATCCTTCCATGTCCATCTTATATAGATCATGTGCTTGGGAAGTGGTCATTTAGGGTAATAATATTAAGGAAACATTACATTTCATGGGCTGTTGGAACTAACCAGAACTTCTTTGAAAGACATAAAAGAAACTGAATGGAAAGTCACAGTAGTCAGCTGGCTATGTGTGTGACGCTCTTCAATCAGAGGAAATCAAGTGCTGGACAAAGAGCTGGAGAGGAAGGTGCGTCCAAGGGACTACTGACATCACTTTAACTAAGGTAAGTGTTTTGGCATAAATGATAAAGTAGGAGATGTGAGAACAAGGGAAATAATTCTCTTGCATCCCCAAGTGTAACCAGTGGGTCCACACATTTTTCAATCAGAAAATTCCTAAGGATACCACTAGCTCTGGATAGAACTAGAAGTAGTTTCCAGGGTTGTGTGCCAGTTTTGAACCTGAGGGTGACTTATGGGCCATCACTTTTGAAGCTCCAAGAAGTCTTAGATAAGGTGGCTGGGCAGTTGGAAAATCCAGGCTGAGGCAGCCAAGTAGGGTGTGATGGGCACCTGAAACTCTGTCTTTTAAGGTTCAAATGTGAATCTCAGTGTGAGGTAGTCTACTTGGGAGCTACATTTTAGAAAGAAGTGCTGCCATTGCAACCATTCTCCCTCCCATCTTCTGCTCGCAACCTGTCCTTTCCAAAGCATTTGCTTTTAACTAGTGAGGTTATTCCAGGGCTTTGCCTATTATGGATCCATAACCACTCAAATTCTTTAATTATGTGCAATTCGAAGTCACAATTCTAGGTCCAGACTTGAGTTTACAACTAAAATACAAATGGGCTATCCAGAATTGGTAATAGCAAATGTGCCATACTTGCCTAATGCCTATTTCGAAGTTTTAGCATCAGACATTCAAAAATTTGCTCCTCATTTTCACCATTTGCAAACTGAAAAGTGGGGTCAGATTCAATGATCTCTAAGTTTTCTTTCGTCACTCTGACATTCTCTGAAGCATGAAATTTCTTTCCTATATATTGTCTTTTCCTTTTAAGTAAATAGAACTTGGAGTAAAGAGAAGAGGAATTCCCTAATGCTCATTTATCTGAGTCATAGAAGGATTGAAATTTTCTTTCAACTCTGGTTTACTTAAGATGAAAACCATAGTTGGTTATTGTTATAAGAGCGACCATTTAAAGTGTTCATACTTACTCTCTCAGTAGCAGATAAAAGCCTCATTTACCCAACTCCTTGCCTTTTCTAGATAATACTATGAAACATTTCCACAACCATATCCCCACTATTACCACAAATACATGCCTAAAACCAAACTCCTCTAAACATTTGCTCAAAACAGTAGTTCCTCTATCCTTAACTTCCCTTTTTTTCCAGTCGGTGTTATTACAGGTTTCATATTCACACCCCCAAGTCATTTTGGACTTCTCCCTTTTCTTAGCTTCATCTCCATCGAGTGTATCCAATCATTTACAAAGCCTCAGTGATTTTTTTTAAGTCACAATGTCTCACTAACTGGTCCCTTCCTCACTTCCCTCACAATTTCTTCATTATTCCCTGGCAGTGCTCCCATGTTGGCCTTCAAACTTGTTTCCCTGCTTCAGTCCTTGCCCTTTCCAAACTATCCAATAACCAATACAATATTGGGTTTACTAAATTGGGATGTTCTCCATGTTACCTTCTGTTCAAAACCTTCTCAGACTTCCCAGTGTATATAGGATACATTGAGCTCAAACTCTGTCTCTGTCTGTCTGCCTGTCTCTGTCTGTCTGTCTCTCTCCCTGTTTCTCTCTCCCTCTCTTATTTGCAAATCTGTGTAATTTGTTCCTAATTTTCCTTTCCAGCTTCTTTTATCCCTGTTTTCCAGATTTCCCTGGCATTCTATTTTTGTTTATGCTGTACCACTCATATGCCCTTCCTTATCCTCTCTGCTTATCAAAATACTATCCATCTTCATTATCTAGCTTAAATTTCCCCTTTTTGAAACCCAGAATCATCTTCTATGTAAGTCTTTCCAACCATTCTAACCTAAAGTGATTCCTCTGTCCTCTGAAACTTCATTGCATTTATTACCCATGACACATACTTAACAGTTAAGAATTCTCTTGTCTTCTTAGTTTTCTTTTAACTTTCATATGTTTTTATCTCCCAGCTACATAGTAAGGTAATTAAAGGCAGTTACTGTATCATTCACGTAATGAGTCCTGAATTGTAGAGTTAGAATGTCTGTGTTTTAATCCTTGCACTGTTATGTACTGACCTTAACCTTGGTCTCAGTTTTCTCATTTGTGAAATGGAAACAGTGATAGTTATTTCCTTGTAGGGGTTTTGTGGGTGTTATGTGAGAGAATATATGCAAAGCGCTCAGAATAGTACCTGGAACATGATAAGCATTCACTAAATGTTAGCAATTATAATAGTTATTCATACTTCTCACTTCCAAAGTACCTAGTATAGTGCCTTGGCCCATAACCATGCTTAATCAATGTTGAGTGGAATTCAGCTGAGTCAACTGAGGGAAATAAGTAGACTGTGTGGGTGGTATATTGTGGAATAAGGGAACTTCCTGGCCTCACTAAAATCATGCCATAGATGCCGTCACGTATTGTTGTCAGCAAGCCAGCCTCTTTCTAAGTCCCTGCCACTCCTTAATACTGCTGCTCAAGAGGCTTCTGAGGGTTTGGCTCAGTGAACAGGGAATTCTTTCCGAGCATCCCTCCCTTCCTGCCAATTCAAACTGATCTGGCTTCAGACAGCAGGTTGCCAAACTTCCTAAGGTGGTACTAAAAATGTGGAGCAGAGAATTCTCATATGCCCCCAAAAAAGCCTACCAGTCTACTATTCCATTCACTAGGCTCCAAGACTGGCCTGCTGTAGCGGAAAGCAGGCTCAGTGAGATGCTCTCCTTTCATCTCGCAGTGTCAGCATGCCGTGAACACCAGCCAGCAGGATGCTCTCAGCTGGGACCCCGTATCATCCACAGCTAAAGAGCAACAGATGCTGGCCAGTGAGGCGGGGTCATCTATGCTGCTCAACTGAGCCATAAAAGCAGGGTTTTTTAAAATAGAGAAACTATAAAGTTTGAACCCCAGTAAGCATCACGGATATCACTACCATTAAGCAGCCCAATCAGATTCAACTGATCCAGGCTTAAAGCAAGTATGCCCTCATTAAAAACAGCTCAGAGAGGCAAGAAATAATTTTGTTAAGGGTGAAAAGTGTGATCAAAGGCGTGAACTCAGGTCCACTGAAACAAATATGTGCTTTGGATGCAGACAGACCCGGATCCTTGCTATGCAAGCTGTGTACTTTTGGGAAATTTTTCTAATCTCAATATTCTGTGGGGTAAAGGGGATTATAACACCTAGCTCAGGTGGCCGTGGTGACACTTAAACGAGATAATAAGCTGCACTTAAAGCAGCTGCCAGGTCTGTGGCACGTGGTAGAGGCACAATCCAGGGACGGCGATGTTCGTTTCCCTCTCACTCCAAAAGCAGATGCATCCTGCCCAAGGCTAGGAGTGAGGCGCCTGGTGACAATTCCACAGGCAGGTGAGTGAGATGATTTGAACATTTCTGAAATGTTGGCCTAGATTGTGCTGGGTGTTGGACAATTCACAGAAGTAGAAAGGCCCGCTGCTCTCAGTGCTTTCACACTTGCAACTCGGGAGCCCGCCTCCATGCACAGGGCTCTCCTCCCAACCTCCCGAAGGAGATCTGGATTCAACCTGACTTTCACCTCAGTTTTGACATGTTGCCACTTCCAACAAGGCCAGTTTCCTTACTGAAAGAAGTCCTTCCGCTGGGTAAAATCCCAACAGCTTCATTTGTTTAAATTCCCTTATTGGTCTTGCTAATGCCGGGTGTGGTTTTTCCTCATTACGGAATATTGATAACAAGCAAACCAGCACGGGAAAGGAAGGCAGCCGCCCGATTCCCTTGCTGCCCAGGGAATGATGCGTGGTACTGCCGGGTGGAGGAGGCGTAGCTGAGCCGAGAGGCACCGCCGGCCCGGGCAGGGAGAGCGGAGCGGGGAGGTCGGGACCCCTGGGCTGGGCGCGAGGAGAGGCGGCGCGGGAACGTCCCGCGGCCGCGGTGGCCGGGCCAAGCCCGACAGGTTCCAGCAGCTCCCCTCACCCCTCCCCACGCCTCCCGGGTTTTCCCCTGGGTTCGGGGTTTCCTGTTTCAGTTCTCGGTGATCTCCAGCAGCAGGTGCTGGTTTGCCAACCTCGGCTCCAGACGAGGCGAAGGAGGAGAAGGAAAAGAGGAAAGGGGAGGAGGAACCGGCGCAGCGGCTGCAGCTGCCGCTGCGGGCGGGCGAGGGGCGAGGCGATAGCGGGAGATCCAGGCTCGCTCTCCCCGCGGAGCAGCGGCGCAGGCGGCGGGCCGAGCCGGGGCCCCGGCGTGTGGCCGGTGTGCGCGCAGGCGGCATGGGGGAGCCTCCCACTCGCCCCGCGCCCTAGCGGCGGCCAGAGGCTGAAGGAGAGGCGGCCGCCCGCCGGAGGGTCCCGGGGCGGCCCCGCTTCCAGGGCATGTGGTGATGGCTGATGAGAAGAGACTGCAAGTAGGTTGAGCAACAGATCCGGGTGCGCGCGCGTTGGGGGTGCGAGTGGTGCCAGCCGGGGGAGGGGGCGCCGGGGCTGCGGCCGGCGGGGAGGGCGCGCGGGCTGGGCAGGCGGGCGCGGCGCCGAGCGGGGAGGGCCGAAGTGGCTGCTGTCGCTGCGGGCCCCGCCGCCGGCTCGCCGCTTCCTCGCGGGGCCGGCCATGCCGGGTAGCGGCCCCCAGGTTTGTCCCTCGGGAAGGGGGTGGAGGGGCGGACAGCGGCGTCAGTGGCCGTGAGGGAGCCGGGCGAGGGGAGGGCCGCGGGCCGGGAGGCCGCGCCCGAGCGCCGGGCGGAGGGGCCGGGGCTGGGGCGGCCGCGCCGGCGGATCTCCAGGCCCAGGCGGGTCGGGCCGCTGGAAGTCGAGTCCCTGAGCCCCGGCTGCTCCCGGGGCTCGGGCGGGGTCGAGCGAAAGCCCAGCGCATCCTCCCGGGCGGCAGAGCCGGCCCCACCGGGGATCTCGGGCGAGGGGAGGCCGGTCTCTCCGGCCCCGCGGCCTAGGGCTTCGGTCCACTCCCGGCCGCCCCAGGGCACGGCCGCAGAACATGGAGGCGGACCCGGGCGCCCCGGATGGAAACGGACCCACAGTCCCGCTCCTGAGGCTCAGACCTCGCGCGCTGGGCGGGGGGCGGGGGCGGGGGCGGGGGCGGGGGGGGGGTGAGGCAGCATCCGACAGCTCGGATCCAGCCCCAGCCATTAGCTTTTATTATCCATCCCTCCAGCCAAACCGCCTCCCCCAGGCGGGCCGTGGCGAAACCCCCTCTGCCCCCACCCCGTCCCTCCTGCACCCCTCACCCCTCAGTCTCCAGCCAAATTCTCATTTTCACCCTGCGTTCATTTAGCCGGACCGGTCCCCGTGTTTAACTCCCTACAAAGAGGTGTTACAAATATAACTTGGAGAAATGAATCCCGCATTTCCTCCCTCGACTGTCTCGTCCTTCACCCCTTCAAGACCTTAAAAACAGCCTAAGCTTCCAAGTACTGGTCACCCTAACCGGACTTCTTGCCGTTTGGGTAACCGTTAACAATCCTGGTTTGTGCTCTGTGTTTTGTGATAAAGAGAAGAAATACTAATCCAGATTTAGGGAAAGTTTTCCTGTTGGTTGCAAGAATGTGTTGGAATATCCCCAGGCCCGTGAGGCGCTTATTGATTCAGATTTTTTTTTTTTTTTTTTAACCATCTTAGAATAGTTGCAGAGATACTTTGGGGCTCAGTATATTTAGAAATTTGGGAAAATTCATCAGTTCTTCACTTATGTCCTCATTTAGTTTTTCTAATGTATATTATAAACAGAAAACAGTGGATATGCCTCATACAAGTTTTTGGACCTTGGAGAACCACAAGAAGTAGGAATGTAATGTGTTATATTTTTTTAAAAGTCTTAATATATTTAGGGTATGAGGGTATGACTTCCATTTATTTAATCACATATGCAATTAATTTTAGTCGCAATTTCTCAATTTTGGTGTTATCTGTTGTTCGAATATAAGGATAGCTTCACCAAATATTTGTAAAATTGTCTTACTGTTGATAACGCCAGGAAGATGCTTATTTCAGACTTGCCTCTCTATTCACCTGCTTTCTTCTAATTTGGCATTTGGATTTTAAGTTACCTTAATCTGTCTACTTGAAGATACCTTAAACATCAGAATGGTCTAGTAACTGTGTATCTATGATTTGAAATGTTTGAGTATTTTTACTTAGTTTACAATGGATTTTGCTTTCAAAGTAGGTTACATTTCTACCTCTAGCATCTGGTCATCACACAAGTACTTAAACTCTATATGTAAAGTAAAATGAACTTTTAAACAAAACAACAACAAAAAAGAGGCCACTATTTTTTTAACCTGCTTTTAATAATGAAAGTCTAATGAAACTAGTTTATTATAATGGAAAATATTAAAGGATAGGAAACAGAAACTTGGAATGTTTGTATGCTGATGGAAGTTTTTATTAGTCATTTCCTTTTACTACATTTTTGTTTTAATTACTATACTAATAAAATTATCCTATTTTATATTACTGGTTTCTCTGGAGCTATGTTTTCATGGATTACATCTGCCAAATTGAACCCTAAGTGTTCAATGGATATAGTGTTTTTTAAAGTATTTTTCTCATTCTACAACTGGGTTACCTTGTCTTCATTCTAGCACACCACTATGTTTTCTACATTAATTTTAATTACTGTAACAGATGTAAAAGTGTTGCTATCATTTTATAGTTTTTAATACCATTTTTATATCATTTTATACCCTTTTAGTGCTTTCCATTGCTTTTCTACATATATTCTAAAGAATTCTACTCTCATTCTTATTTGATAGCAGTTTTAAAGAAGCAAACGTAAGATTTTAAGTAGGAGGGGTTTTTTTTTTAATCATTTTAGTATTAGAATTAGAATGTAGGATTGTAAACTAATTGGCAGTTATTGCTCATGTGAGACTGGTAAACTTCTATTACCTCAGCAAATAATTATTTAGTGTCAATCTAGGTGCTGTATAAGGACCCTGACCTCTAAAAGAAGAGAGATTATTAACAGAGAGCACATAAAGCTAGATGGAATATTCTAGGTGCCATAGGCAAAGAAGTAGGAAATTCAGGCACTGGGAAAGGTGACATGCCAGGCCTTAAAGGTGGGAGTCATTTCCGAATGAATACCCTGAGTCAAGGAAAGCAAGGAGTAGGTGATCCAGTGTGTCAGGAGCATTCCCCGGATGACAGGAGTAGTGGATGATTAAGGCGGCAAAGATGGTTTCAAGGGTATAGTTTTTATTGGAAAGAGAAATATTAAGTAAGAAGGTCAGTGAATAACAGAAGCATATTAAATCAGGAATTCAAATTTAAACCTAAAATATCGTGATTCTGGGGTTCAAAAATACCAAATGTTCTTAAAAAAATTTGTATTTTAAGTGCTGATATGCCTCCTGTATGATCATCTCTAGGTCCATCCATGTTGCTGCAAATGACATTATTTCATTCTGGTTTTATGGCTGAGTAATATTCCATTGTATAAACATACCAGATCTTCTTTATCCATTCATCTGTTGATGGACATTTAGATTGCTTCCATGTCTTGGCTATTGTAAATAGTGCTGTAAGGAACGTTGGGGGTGCATGTATTGCTTCGAATTATGGTTTTCTCCAGATATATGCCCAGGAGTGGGATTGTAGGATCATACAGTAGCTCTGTTTTTAGGTTTTTAAGGATCCTCCATACTGTTCTCCATAGTGACTGTACCGATTTACATTCCCACCATCAGTGTAGGAGGGTTCCTTTTTCTCCACACCCTCTCCAGCATTTATTATTTGTAGACTTTTTGATGATGGCCGTTCTGACGGGTGTGAGGTGATACCTCATTGTAGCTTTGATTTGCATTTCTCTAATAATTAGTGATGTTCAGCATCTTTTCATGTGCCTTTTGGCCATCTGTTTGTCTTCTTTGGATCTTCTGCCCATTATTTGATTGGGTTGTTTGTTTTTTTGATATTGAGCTGTATGAGCTGTTTATATATTTTGGAGATTAATCCCTTGTCGGTTACATCATTTGCAAATATTTTCTCCCATTCTGTAGGTTGTCTTTTCATTTACTTCATGGTCTCCTTTGCTGTGGCACACTGTATTTTGGATCCAGTGGCATAAAGATAACTTTCAGATCTGTGATGTGGAGATATTGATTCTCCATCTTTGGTTTTTATAGCTGACATAATATTAGCTATTGTGTATTGTGCACTGATGTGCTAATGTCATGCTTATGCTTGCTTTTATTATCTTTATTCTATAGATGAGGAAACTGAGACACAGAAAGTTTAAATAACTTGTCCAAAGTCATACATCTAGTAAATTGCAGAGGGAGTTTGAACCCCTGAGTCTGACTTTAAAACTCATGCCCTTAACCACTGGGCCGTTCTGCCTTCCTGTGATACTATTTTTAGTTCTGTAAAAAGTGTGTCATTGTGTGTGTGTTCGTATGTTGATACACATCGTTTCAAAATTAAGAGATGCATGATGATTCTTATGCCCAGTGAACTAGCATAAAGTAAAGCCCATAAGCAGATGTCTGAACACTCAAAGCACTCTGCCTTTAAGATAAATTATCAGATCTCTAAAGGTAGATAGGGAATAAAAATCCCAAGTTCTTCCTGCTTGCCTGGACATTATTCCCCTATACCCCCTCATATTTTGCCTGGCTCACATCTCATTATTCAGGCCTCAGCTTAGATCTCACTGGGTTTACTCCATTGTAGGTTAAGATTGATAATAGTAGGTGACACTTACTGTGCCAAGCACTGTTCTAAGTGCTCTACATATATTAATGCATCTAATACGTACTGCACTCCTATAAAGAAGTATTTCAATACTTTTTTTTTTTTTCTGGTGAGGAAACCAAACTACAGTGTGATTAAATAACTTGCTAGAGGTTTCACAGTTAATAACAGCAGAGCAGGTGTCCCAACTTAGGCTAAGTACCAAATATTAAGGTCTCTTTAACCTAATACATGTTAATAAATATATTATTGTGAGATTTAAACTATATAATAGAATCATCTCTCTTGGGAGTTTATAGAGTTTGGTGCCCCACCTTTCCATCCCCATTTAACATTCACTAAGGATTTTCTCATGACATTAAAAATATTTCAAACATTTTCTTCCTAAGAGCATATTATTTTACTTAATCATTCTCCTATTTCAGTTAGACATTTGTTTTCCCCCAGTATTTCAAAATCATAGTGCTTTAGTTGAACATCCCAGTAAATTTTTTTTTTCTGCATCTGTGTTCTTAGGATGGATTCCTAGAAGTAATGATCAAAGAGAATAAGCTTTAAGGTCTTTGATGGCCAAAAAGTTTTCCAGAAAAGCTGTATTGGTATGTACACTTGTCAGAAAAGCATGAGAGAGCTGATTTCATTCCATGTTTGAATGAACTATTAACTGTAAAATTTTTTGACAATTTGTTAGATGAACATTAATATCTAATTTTAATGCTGACTTTTTTCTACTTATATTTTAAGATATTAAAGTAGGCAGGTTGATTAAGAAGAAGCAAAGAGAAAAGTAAAACCACCTGGAATCTTCTTACCCATAAATAACTTCTGTAAATATTTTGATACACTCTCCTATTTTTTATTCCTGTAGTTGTACGTTACAGAATTTTTACTTGAGTTTTAAATTTAACATACAAGCATTTTCTAATCACCCATCTTTAGGCAAAATTATTTGTTTACTCCCCTGTGTTTTCAAAATACTGTAAATCCCTCTATAACACTTGTATATTTGGTGATAGTTAACTGTTTCTTCTTTATTTCTTTTTTGCTTTCTGTGTCTCTGCTCTTCATCTATAAAACAGAAAAAAAAATACTAGCTAGGGCATAGATTTGTCATAAGGATTAACTGATAATACAAAATGTTTATAACAGTACCTTATACTGTGCCTAGGATCTTCTTTATCTTGTTTGTAGTCTTTAGGCAAGGACTCTGGTCTACACTGTTTTATCCCAAGTCTTCTACAGTGTTTAATACCTAGTAGATACTTCATGAATGTGTTTTTATTGTTAAAGGCCATAAAGTATGTTCTTTAAATGGATCTGCTGATGTGGTAGGATGAACAAAAGTCAGTAGATGGTTACGAGATGATCGCAGTAATCAGTAGAGCAAATAACACAATTGGTATACCCAAACATTTTAAAATTAACTTAGTATGTATGATGTGATTTCTTGAGTGGTCATATGCATTTACCCTTATCTACCCCACTTAGCTGGGGAAGGATATTATAAAGGCGAATTTCTAGAAGTTAGTCTTAAAGTCTTTCAAGAACAAAAACATTTTAACTTTTAAATGGAAAATTTTATGTACATGGATTATATTTTTCTACCTTCAAGTAACATGTAGCCTATAACTTCACTTATTATGAAACATAATAATAGCTAACATTTATGGGGCACTAACTTTATGCCAGGTACAATATTAAGCACTTTACTTACATTATCTAATTTAGTTTTACAACAGTTGTATAGCCTATCTTCCAGGTGATAGAACAGGGGTTATCCAGATTTCTGATTTATCCTATCTAAATAGCAAGGCTTGTTTTGCTTTTTTTTTAAAAAAAGATGGTGAGGACAGCAGAACTCAATGATTTCTGTTGGTTTATATTAATGATTTTTGGTCTTCTCTCCTTGCTTTTAGCTGTTCCTTGCTGACGTCACTTCTTCCCTCTAATTTGAAGAAGATAACTGCTATGGACTGTGAAACTGAATGACAACAGCTAATATTATGGCTAACATAAAAGTATTTAGGCAGAAATTAAAGGCCTTTAGGACTCGCAAATTGTCTAGGTTGGAGAACTGAGAAATTGCACTTTCAGAGAGAGTAGTTGGGGCCTCTAACAATCAGCTAGACCTGGCTTTGAATCCCAGCTCTGTTCTTTACTGGCTGTGACCTTAGACAAAACTCAATTTCTCTTTGATTTCTTGTACTTTGCAAGTTGTTTTTACTGATTTAAGCTAATGAGTATAAAAGTGCCTGGCACATAGAAGGCAGTGAATGTTATTATAAAATGACTTAGCAGTATTCACTGAATTGATTAGACAGAGATTTTGTTTGTTTGTTTTATTTTTCTGTCTACTTATCCACTGGCTCTTAATTGTGTTCTGGGTAATTAGGATTACCAGTTGAAAAATACCTAAAAAATCAAGTTTACTGTTATTGCTTTTAATATGTCAGTTTATATTTTAGGTTTTTCAAAGGGCTTTCAAATTTATTACTTCATGTCATTTAGGGTGAAGCTAAAATTAGTTTCTGTTCTTTGTTCTTAGTCATCTACTCATTTCCTATTCAAAATTACGTGGGCTTAATTTTATCCTTATTCTGTGACTTAGTCTATTTCAAATCTTGGCTTTTACTTTATAATTTATTTTTATTATTTTGTATACTTATAGGGAGCAGTTTTCCCATATAATTGAGGCTGCCTCCTCATTGTTGACTTAAACGTTTTTTAAGTCATCGTTTCTTTGAATTGCCCCACTGAGTTGGCGATTTTATGTATTAGATACTTCTTGGAATTTTGCTGTAATTGTAAATGATTAATACAGATCTAAAATGCTGGAAGTGTGCAATAAATGATCTATTTTGATAAAGTAGGCATTATTTCTATTTTTGCTAAGATAGAAAAATGCCTTAAGTAACATAAAAATTGTGGTCATAAAGTATGTTAAAATTAGCACTATCATGCATAGGAAAAAATAGTTTTAAATAGGAGAGATGTTTTCCAAAGTGCATTTCTATTATTTTGACCACTTCATTTTATCTTTTAAAATTAAATTTTGAGTTAAATATTTTAACATATTTATTTTATCACATTTTTAATATAGAGAAAAAGTAAAAGTGATAGTGAAAAATCATCTATAATTCTCCCCTAGAGATAACTTAAAGTTTTAGTAATGTTTTCATTTTTTTTAAATCTCCTAGTCAATATAAACACATCCTTTAAAAAATTTGTATGCATATGTAGTTTTGTTTCTTGCTGTTCATTCAATATACCATGTTTTCCTGTATCATTAAATATCATTTTAAAAGATTATTTTTATTGGCTGAATGGCATTCAACACATTCAAATACTGCAATTTAATCAAGCTCATATTGTTGAGTATTTAGAGTATGACTAATATTTTTATTGTTATAGTGAACAATGTGATAAAATCCATGTATATAGATCTTTGTACACATTGATGAATATATTTTAAACAAATTCCTAGATGTGATCATGCAAATTGCCCTCTAGAAAAGTTGCACCAATTTATATTTATATTCTTAGAAATGCATGTGTGTCGCTCTCTGCACCCATCACAGTTTCCCTACACAGCCTGTCTTTGTTAATTTGATAAACAAGAATGACATAATAGTGCTAAGAAGCTCCTTTGGTAGAGTCAGAGAGATTGAGTTTGAGTTCCTGTTCTGACGCTTGTGTGATCGTGGGCAAATTTCCTATATTTTTCTAAGCCTCAGTTTCTTTGTGAAATTGTGATGACAGTACCTATTATCATGGTAATATCATATAATATCATGGTTATGGCTATTAACCAATAATGTACATTGAAGTATAAGCCCTTGAGAGATGTTAGCTATCATTATTAATTATGAATGAGATTTCACCTCATTATATTCTATACTTGGTATGCCTCTATTTTATACCTCGTAGTGGGTGGTATAAAGGAAAGTTAGTCAATTTTAAATAACCGTTATTTTAGGTACCGTTAGTTACATTGTAGGACTTAGTTCCAATACTTTTTCAGTTGACTCTCTTGATTTTCAGGATATATTATAAGTGACCCCCAAATAATATAAATTTTTTAAAATATTTCAACTTTTTTTTCTTGTCTTATTGCATTGTTTGAAACCATAGAACAGTGTTTATTAATAGTAGGCATTTGAGCTTATTTCTGATTTTACTGGGTCTTTCTCCCTGTTATTTCATTTTTTAAATGCCAATGGCTATTGTTTCCTGACATAGGTGCCCCCTGCTTATATACACATATTCCTGCAAATATCTATAAAAGCTAAATGTGAGAAACTCAAAAATAGATTTATTATGGGAGAATTCCCTTAAATTGTTAAATTCCTAAGTATCTTTTAGGCACATCTTCAAAAATATCTTCAAAAATATATTTTCAGCATTTGACTCATGTTCTCTTTTAAATTGAACATACAGTCAGTCAGTTTAAATAAGGCTTAAATGTCAGTAAGGCTGAAATTTTGCTGCTTTCAACCCACTTAATGATTCCATCCTTGTCTCAGTGATACAGACTTTGAGACCCACTTTACTTTTCACCATTGTCTGCTATTACATTATATTTATAAAATACTAGTTAAAGTAAATGAAACAAATTTGCCCCTTGGAATAAAACCCTTATTCAAATAAAGTCTTAGGGTCATAGTCCCAGAGCCCTCCTTACTCAGCTTCTGAGGCATCTTTCAGAAAACTGTTTAAAAATGACTACCCCCAAAAAAAGATTCAAATAATGTACAAATCACAAATATGACAGTGCTACTGAAACTGAAGTTTTCAGAGGCTAGCAGAAAACCCACATTGTGATATCATAAGGTTTTTACTAAATAATTTTTGTATCGAAGTCCTGATTTAACATGTTTTAAAAAATAATTAAGTATAGCAACATATACTATATGAAGATATGGTATTCACAGATCTAGGTAGTGTCTTTCTATTGTTGGGTTACTAAAATTTGGATCCTGGACTCTCTTCTTTTTTGTACAGTTTTCCATCCATGCAAAACTATATTTTTAAATACCATCTACATGCTAATGACTACCAAATTTTTATCTCCAATACTGACTTCTCTCTTTTACCCGGCTGTCTTGGGACAGCTCTACTTGGATAGCTATTAGTATCTGAAACAAAATTATCTAAAACAGAATTTTTGTCCTTCCAAATCTGTCCCTTTCCAAGTCTTCCCCACTTTAATAAATGTTACTACCATCTTCTCAGCTGCTCACACCAAAGATCTAGAAGTTCTTGATTCTTTATATCTCTTTCATCTTCCACACCCATCCAATGCAAGAGTCTTTAATCAATACTTATGATTAAATGAACTGAATTAACAGTGTTCAATATTAGAAAAACCTATTATCATAGAATGAAATCT
This sequence comes from Balaenoptera borealis, assembly GCF_965194805.1. Lineage (NCBI taxonomy): Eukaryota > Metazoa > Chordata > Mammalia > Artiodactyla > Balaenopteridae > Balaenoptera > Balaenoptera borealis. The sequence continues at coordinate 91,131,949 of NC_138868.1, read as the reverse complement.
ACTGGTTAAATGTGTATTGTTATAATTTGAATATACTATTTAACTTACCTTTCTTATATTTAGAACTTTTGTATAAAGTGTAAGTAAGACTATACATATATTTGATTAGTTTTGGTGCCATCTTTGTTAGGTTTTGTCATAATTAGGCCAGCCTCATAAACCAGTTGGGATGCTTTACATGTTCTTAGGTGCCCTAGAATAATCTCAGTAACAAAGGATTTTACCAGAACACACCCATAGAAAAAATAGGTATAGCATTCTTTGTCTGGAATGGAATAGAGGGTATAAATCTTTAACAAAGTTTTTATTTCTTCCATGGTTATTCACTTACAACCTTTTCTTAAGTCAGCTTCAATTATGGATTCTTATTTATTGGCATAAAGATTTATGCAAAGAATCCCTTCCATTTCATTGAACATTATATTTGTATTGTTATATATTTGTAGAGTTCCTCAACCTCTTGGTCACATTTTTAGGAAGTTATTCACTTATTAATTTATTAATTTATTCATTCATTCATATTTAGAACCAGCTCTCCATTATATTAACCATTTCTACATTTTTTTGCTTCCTAATTTACTTATTTATGCTTTTAATTTTATTACTTTGTCTACCTTTATTTTGGCTTGTTTGCTTATTTTAACCTTTCTAATTTAAATGTTTAATTCATTTATTTCTTTTTTCTATTAAGTACATTTACACCATTAATTTTTTCATTGAGTATCAATTTGGCCACATCCCATAGGTTATAATTCTATTGTCATCCATTTTTAATGTCCATAATTTTATTTTTTATTTTTCTTTAACTGCAGGGTTATTTGGAAGAGAGTTTTAATGTACAGATATTGGGGGTTTTAGGGTTTAAAAATAATTTTTTTTGTTATCAGATGCTGACTTCTCATTTTTGTGTCTCATAGTCAGAGTATACTTCCATTCTCTATGTTTGAGTTTTTCCTAAATGCCTTGAAAAAGTTGGTCAGTCGAGTGTAAATGTCCTCTGTATCTTATCTTTGAAGTCAAGAAGTCCCTAGCAAATTACTCTGTGAGTACTTCAGATAAGGGCCATTTTAATTGTTGTTGCTGTTGTTGATTAAATACCCATATACCCTGGAGTTTAATGCCATCATCATCATTTAAGGCCTGTGGATAAAAGAAGTAAATCTAAAGCTTTAGATTGTTAGGGCTTTTTGTCATCTTTGTGTAAGGATAGGATGGTGTAACTTTCAAAATAAGCTGATTTCTAAGTTTGTTTGAAAAGTATTTGAGTTCCTTAAATGGGGCGTCTCTGCCTGCAGATCTCTACACCTCTTGGCCCTTGTGTGCTCCCTTCTGTGTGTGTTCTAGGATTTCCTGGGGTTGGAAGTTGAGCCAGCAGCTCTGTTTTTCCATGGGCCCTACTATGCTCTTTACCAGTTTATAGTATTTCAGGGTGCATCTTTCAAATACTCTCACCCCCAAAATTGTAAAGCTTTGGAAATAAAAATTAGTTCTTCTTTCCTGACCTGTTTATGGATGGGATGAATAAATTGGCCAAGAGAAATGGCAGAATTATAAAAAATACTCCACATTCTTTAAAATGGATGGTGGACAATTCTAGTGATCCCTATAAGTAAGAAAAACAAAATGCTTTAAATTGCTGCTCTTTTATTTCCCATTAAGTTCTCTATTTTTCAGTGTTCTTTCAGGTCTTTTGATTACATTAAATAGAGGCTCTGCTTGGTCCTAAGGTCTTTAATCCCTCCCTTTAAAATAAGAACCTCAGTAGGGAATCAGAGGCAGCTAATGTCTGAAGTCAAATACTGATCCACAAATCAGAAAAACTTTCTGTACTAGGAGAGAGACTAGGTTTAGAGTATAGGTAGTATAAGTGATTTTTTTTTTTAACACCTTTATTCAGCATAGTAATTTAAGTCCCTTACTTCATTCAGGATGTCACCAGTTGCTTGATTCTAGGTGTTGATTAATTAATTTATTTATTTATTTATTTATTTTTGGCTGCGTTGGGTCTTCGTTTCTGTGCAAGGGCTTTCTCTAGTTGCGGCGAGCGGGGGCCACTCTTCATCGCGGTGCGCGGGCCTCTCACTGTCGCGGCCTCTCTTGTTGCGGAGCACAGGCTCCAGACGCGCAGGCTCAGTAGTTTGTGGCTCACGGGCCCAGTCGCTCTGCGGCGTGTGGGATCCTCCCAGACCAGGGCTCGAACCCGTGTCCCCTGCATTGGCAGGCAGATTCTCAACCACTGCGCCACCAGGGAAGCCCTATAAGTGTGATTTTGAAAAAAAAAACATCAGGAGTTGGCTTATAAGAAAAAATTTCACAAAATTAATTCTGTGAGTTTGGTTGATGTAGAAAATTTTACTGCTAGCCTAGGTGGCTGGGAAGCACGTGCCAGGTTGACAGCTGCAACTTAGTTTCTAGACCATCCCATGCTGGGAGAGCACCTGAGTGAAGATGTGGCAGGTAGAGGAAACACTTTGGAATTCCTGAGTGATAGCCAGAAGCCAGAATGCCAGTTTGGCAAGAGTGCTACCAGGTGCTGAGTCTTGGGCCTGAGCATTCCTCAAAATAACAGGTAGATCATAAATGTTTATTTCCCACTTTGATAGCAAATGAGTACTTAAGTTTCATGTGCATTTTAATAGATTGAATACTGTTTTATGATAAACACCTAATATAAGCTAATCCAGTTCAACATGGATTTATATTTGATCAAAATCCTGAAATAATTTTCTTCTCAATGTGTGCTAACCTCTTCTGCAACTTTTTGTATTATCTCTTAAAAAAATAATCAGAATTAGAAGATAAAATAAAACAATCATTTATTTTAGAAATACTGGGTCTAGGGACTTCCCTGGTGGTCCAGTGGTTAAGACTTTGTGCTTCCACTACAGGGGGCATGGCTTAATCCCTGGTTGGGGAACTAAGATCCCACATGCCAGCATGGCATGGCCAAAAAAAAAATACTGGGTGTAAAGACTGATTAATTTGTTTTATTGCTAAATCTTTGCTTCCCAATAAAGTAGCTTTTTGCTTACTAAACCCAAAGGCTTAAGAATCTCTTCCAAGAGTGAGAAATGCGGTAAGTTGGTTCTGTCCTCCCTGCACCCCCTTCTCTCCATGCACATGTGTTCGCATGCACACACATGCACACACAAGTGCAGAGGAGGAAAGGTGCCGACAAGGAAGGAGGTCCAGAGACCAGGATTACGCTAAGATTCTTATATTTAAAAATCTTTCATCAATCGTTTTATCTAAATAAATAGTCACTTGGTTCAACAAGCCATCCTTAGAGTATCCATTGTACTTACGCCCCTTCCTCAAGAATCTTTCACACTTAAATATTTAATAATTACTTTAATCATATAAACATCACAGTACCCTCACTTGATCTTTCTTTTGGAGTTTTGATTTTTGCGGGAAGGGAGACTGGACGGAGCAACTAGGATGGGGGTATCTAGACGGCCAAATGGCAGCATCAACCCTCTAGGTATCTTGAGAGCTGGGAAAGACTGACGATGCATTAGAAAAGGAGGCAGAAGAGCAACAGGAACGCACTTCCTGCTCCTGAACATTGGCAGTTCCGTGCCGGCGGTGCTTGTCCTCGCCTTTCACTCTTCACCCCCAGTCAGTCCTGGCCCTCTGGGTCTTGTGGAGGCTGGGAAAGGACTGCAGGGTTGAGAGTGGTAGGCTGGTTAATTTTGACCGAGAATTAGAGGCTAAAGTAGAGCCAACGTTTGCCTCATTGAACCAACTCTGTTTTCCCAATTCACTGCTATTCCTTCTTTTTTTTCCTCTAAGTTATTGTCCTTTTATTTATTCCCAGTCTTTCATTCATACATAGGTGGGCATACCTTTTTTCTCTCCTGCCCCATTAAATCCATTCTCCTGGTTTAAAGTTCTTAAAAGAAAGAAAAAAAAAAAACCTTACCCTCCCTACCCACCAAAATATCTTTCTATATCTTATTCCTTTCCTGCCAAACTTATTAAAAGAAAACATATGCTGTCATCTCTTCTTCAGCACACACTTACTCCTTAACTGGGAATTTTTAGCCTGTGTTCTGTGGTTCCCCAAAGGGTCCATGGATAGAATTTGGGCATTCTGTGATGCTGGATGGGAAAAAATTTATGTATTTATATTCATATCCTCTGATTGAAATTTACCATTTCCCTCAATTATAAATGTAAGCAACAAGTCCAATTTTAATAACAGCATATATTACTGTGTCATCCATAGAAATCATAAATGTTTCCCTATCATGTTACGGTTGAAGTAAATACTCTGAAATATCATTTTTACTTTTAACTACTTCAAAATCATGGTAGTTATTAGGTCTGCTGCTGCATCTTATTTTAATGTATTAATAAAAGGCATATATTTTACTCTATCACATTTTTACATATTTTGATGACCATTTTAATATAATTGGCTTCTTTGTAATGCAGTCTCTGTTTTTGCTTTATGCATTTAAAAGCATTACTTTGAAAAGAGGTGTATAGCCTTCATTAGACTGAGAAAGGATCTATGGCATAAAAACTTGTTTAGGAGCAGCTGCCTGTTCACACCCCACCTGTCTTCATGTCTCCGAAAAAGCTCCCTCAGTGGTCACTAATCACCTTTACCCAATGTCCTCAGTCATTCTGCAGTGTATCTGTATCATTTGATACCATCAGTTATTTTTTGTTACTCCTTCCTCTTTTGTCTTTAGCATCAAATCCTTACTGGACCCATTGGCTCATCCTAGAAAAAATCTCATATTTGTTTCTTTTTTTCTGCATAACTTTAGATACCAGTCACCTTTTGCTTAGACCATTATGTATTATAATACCTTCCTAACTTGTCTTCTTTGAGTTTCTTGCCCCCTCAAACCTAGTAGAGCTGGAATTACCATACTAAAATGTAGTTAGAAACACATCATTCACATTCTCAGAAACTTTCAGTGGTTCCCCATTACCTTTCTTTTTTTTATCGATAATTTTAATTTTTATTTTATATTATAGTTGATTTAATTACCTTTCTAAAATGTGGGTAGAAATACACCATTCCCTTTTTCAAAAACCTTCAGTAGTTTCCCAGTAACAAAGTTGAAACACTAGTATGGCATTCAAGACTTTCCATGAACTAACCACATCCTAACTTTCTAGCCTCTTCTGCAGCAGTATTAATCTCACAGTATTCTGTATATTTTATCATCTTTCATGTCTGTGGGCCTTTGATCCTGTTTCCTCTGGGCAAAAATTCTTTCTTTCCCTACCTTACCCCACTCCCCATCTTGCCCTACCACAGACACATACACCATAGTATATATAGGAATCTGTCATCGTCATCATTCTGTTCTCAGCTTATATGTTGCCTCTCAGAACCTTCTCCAATCTGAGCCAATGTCTTTGTCTCTTGTATTCTATGATATATCACTATTAATAGCATTAATTTTGACATGCGCTATATTGTATAGGTATTCATCTATTTGGTTTCTTTAGTAAATTTATATTCCTTAGGGTAGCAACTGTATTCATGTTTGTACCCTCTCTCATCTTCTTCACTCAATGTCACTTTCTCGTAGGCATTCAAATAAATGTTTCTTGAGTGAATACATGAATTCATTGAATACTGGCTTAACCTCTGATTTAGCTTGATTGGGTGACCATGGACCAGGCTGCTGTTGTCCTGCGTTTCATCAGAGTATTACTTTTAAAATGTATTAGTTGTACACATTTTAAAATAGAATTTGATCACCTAGGTAACATCTGTAAAAATGCCATAAGAACTAAATTACTCCGTATTTAATGATATTACTATCAAGAAAATAGATTCCTAAGTCATAGGATTTTTTTTCATAAAAGATTTGAAAATTATTATGGCTTTAATTTTTTGATAGTAACTTACAGATCTTAAGAGAAAGCTAATTCTGAAAAGTATACTAATTTATTACTTTATTAAAAGTTAATGAGATTATGAGAGAGGTGGGAGCCGATGGCTGATCTTTGTCTACAGCCATTTATTTTAAAATAATTTGCACAGTCCACCATCTATATTGCTAAACTGAAAGAAGTATTTTCTCATTTTCCATAAGAAAAACCTTTGTTTCCTTTCAGGTGCTTGTTATAATTTCTTCTAATTTTACTTCCATTTTCTCCCACATCCCTTCACTTCTGCCCACCATCAGATCAATGTATTTCTGCTAAATTACTGATTCCCAGCCATTTTTATACTCATGTTCCTTACTAAGCATTCTACCATTATCTTCTTTTTTGAATATATTTTTCCTCCAGTTTTATCAAGATATAATTGACATACAGCATTGTATATATTTAAGGTGCACAGCATAGAGATTTGACTTACATACATCAAGAAATGCTTATCACAGTAAGTTTAGTGAACATCCATTATCTCATATAGATACAAAATTTAAAAAATAGAAAAAAAAATCTTTCCTTGTGATGAGAACTCTTAGGATTTACTCTCTTAACAACTTTCACACATAATGTACAGCAGTGTTCATTATCTGTATCATGTTGTACATATTACATCCCTAGTACTTATTTCTCTTATAACTGGGAGTCTGTGCCTTTTGACCACCTTCATCCAATTCCCCCTCCCCCCACCCCCTGCTTCTAGTAACCACAAATCTGATCTCTTTCTATTTTTTGTTTGTTTGTTTGTTTGTTTTTGAAGTATAATTGACCTACAACACAATGTTAGTTCCTGTTACACAACATTGTGATTTGATATTTCTACACTTCTCAAAACAATCACCAGGATAAATCTAGTTATGATGTGTCAGCATACAAAGATACTCATAGTTATTGATACTATTGTCTTCTAATTATCCTTATTAGCCAAAGTATTCCATGACACTTAAATCTTGAGTAGTTTTTCTTACAAAAAAGGATAGGTATGTTTGGCTTTTCCAAACTAAATGTCATTCCCCTTTCCCTCTGAGAAACATTGTTCTAAATTATTTTATTAATTTAACAAAATTCATGTTCTGAGATCACGAACAAAGACAGAACTTTAGAATTATATTAATGAGAACATAAAATAATGAAAATCAGGTTTTCTATTTTTTTGTACTGAAATTTCACTTTAGTATAAACTTTTAAGATAATACTTAATATTTACTATGTGCCAAACACTGTTCTAAGTTATTATATATATTACAACCGTGTGCTGTTGGTGTTGTTATTATCCCCATTTTATGGTTGAAGAAACTGAGACACAGCAGTTGTGTAATTTGTCCAGGATATTTGGATACTTTTTGGGAGAGGGTGTATTATATCCATAAATTATAAGATCTCTCTCTTGCTCATCCTCTTTTCTTTGGAACCCATGCTGGAGTAAACTCTACCCTAGAACTTACAGTAAGGGGTCAGATACACATTTCAGAATACCGGTAAATCAGATATTAGAAATAGTGCTGCCTGTATAGGAACACATGGCCCAGTCTAGTCTAATTCCCTTTGGTACGTGGGGCAATTGGTTTGTCATTGAGAAAAAGTTTGGATGGAATACCATATCCCTTTTCTAACATCAGCAAAATAGTGGTACCCAAATGTGGCAAAGCAAATAAAGAAAATGACAAGCCAGTCTTATGATTATTGATGTAAAAATTCCTAGGGAAATACCAGCATATACAGTATAATCCTCCAAAATGTAATCATGTATTTATATTAGTAAATCTGTTAATATAGTTCACAATATTAGTAACTCAAAGAAGAAATTTTATGATCATCTTAATATATCATTTTAATGCAATATACATTTTTAATTTTTTTCTTAAATCTTTCATGTAGGAGAAAAACATATTTCTATAAGTGACTTTTTAAAGGCTACATATGGTGTGGTGTGTAAATGTATAGTTGTATATAAACATATAATTACATACAGCTAACACTTAGTGCGTACTGTGTGCCTGGCACTGTTCCAGATGTCAAGTGTTTTACATGTATTAGCTCATTAAATTTCAAAACAACTATTTATATGTGTGTGTGTGTGTGTGTGTGTGTGTGTATGTGTGTGTATATATATATATATATTTTTTTTTTAACAGATGAGGCGTGAGGAGGTAAATTTGCCCAATGTGATAGCTGTGTATGTTTTATATGTATGTGTGTACAACCTAACCAGCCATCAATATAACGCTTAATAATAAAACACTAGACACATTCCCATTAATATCAGGAATGACACAAAATAACTACTGTTAACATTACAATGTAATTAGACAAAAGTATGAAGCAAGAGATGTAAAAATTGGTAAGGAAGAGGCAATCTGATGATTTTACATTATTATATATGCCTGGAAAACCCAAGAGCCTCAGTGAAACACTAATAGAAACATTGAGTTCACTGAGCTACCTAGTTCACTAAAGTTTTATGTACAAGAATAAAAATAATTATTTTTTAGACACCAACAATAACTAGTTAGAAAATATAAGGGAAGAGAAAAACCTCCATTCACAGCAAGAACAAAAGCAAAATATTTTAAGACAAGTTTAAAAAGAAATTTATAAGCTCCCTAGAAAGAAATCTAGGAACTGTATTGAAAGAGGAAATTTCAATCAATTATTCTTGATTAAACAATATAGTAAATCAGTAGTGCTTTTTAAGCAAGTATTACTACAACACAATCTCCATCGAACTCCCAACAGCAGCTTTTCCGTTAAAACTTGTCAAACTAATTCTTAAGCAGCTGGAAGCATATACATGAAAAAGATTCTCTATGATTCCCACGCTGTGTAAAGTTTTGAGGTGCGTTGCCCTTCAAAGCTCTGCATGACATGGCTTGTCTTGACCTTGACCTTTCTGACCTCATTTGCTGACTCCTCCCCTTGCTCACTTGCCGCCGGCCATACTGGCCGCCTTGCTGTCCTGTGAAAGCTCTCATCTCAGGGCTTTGTACTCAACCCTCCCTCCACCTGTTACACATTCCTTTCACTTCATTTAGGTATCTGCACAAATACCACCCTATCATAAAGGCCTCCCCTGATTAAAAGTTTCTCTATAGCATTTACCATCACCTGACGTGTATTTACTGTTTACATTCTCTCCCTCTGTGAGTTTGGTGAGATAAGAGACTGGCTTTGTTCTTGCTGTATCCCCAGCACCTGGCACCTAGGAGGTGCCCGTTTGCTGAATGAAACTGGCATTAAAAATTACAGGTAAGATCACTAAGAGTTCTGAAGAGAGGATGAAATTACAGTCAGTCTTGTTTTTCTTGAACAGTTTACCCTTGAACATCACAGGCATTAGGGGCACCGACCCTCTGTGCAGTCAGAAATCCGAGTGTAACTTCACAGTCGGCCCTTCTTATCCAGGGTTCTACATCCCCAGATCACCAACCAAGAATCACATAGTCCTTATGTATCTGTTGAAAAAAATCCACATATAACTGGACCTCTGCAGTTCAAACCCACTGTTGTTCAAGGGGCAACTGTAGTTATGTTCTATGAAGTCACTGCAAATACTGAACCATTGCTTCTAGAGGAAATACGGGATTAGGTTCCTGCAAGCCTCCGGTCAGAACATTTTCATGGACCAATCAATACCTAACCTTGTTGTACATGCAGTACTGTTTAGAGACACTTTATTAAATATGTACTGTTGATCCATTAACACTGAACTCACAGCCAACAGCACTGTAACTTGTGCCTGAACAAAGCTTACCTAACACGCATATTTCTCCACAAGGCACATCACAGACTTCTTGCACTTAGATAGCACTTCAACATTAGACTTGGGGGCCATTTAAACAGCAAATTCACCAACAGAAAGCACAAAAATGCAAAAATCATAGCACTAACAAGCCCTTTTTAGGACACTTGTTTCAGCATGAGGGCTTTGTTCGGCCTCCGCTGGAATGCCTGTCTGGCAACTCAAATGTTCCGCCTCTCTGCACATGCACGTGGCCGTGGGGCGACTGTAAAGCACCGCGAGGATTTATTGGGGTTACAAATAAATTTTAGTGAGTAGGCAAATTTTCAAGTACAGACTCCACAGATAACGAGGACCAACTATACATCAGTTTTTCAATAGATATTTACTGCGTTCCTGCTATGTGCCATGCTCCCAGAGTTATTTACCACTCAGACATTTATCAAGTCCTAACCTTATGCCAGGCCCTGTGCAAAACTCAAATAATCCAAAGATAAGTTTAACAGTGTTCCGGGAAAGGTTTCATGGCAGAGTTGGGGTTTTAGTTGAATCTTCAATACTAATAGATAAGATTTTAACCTGTGAAACTATGGAGAAAGGTATTTTAGAAGAAAGAATCTTAAACTTGGCTATACATTAGAATCACCCAGACCAAAAAATAAATAAATAAATAAACATCTCCAGGGATGAAACTCTTACACCAGTATATTTTAAACCTCCCCAGAGGATTCCAGTGTGCAACCAAATTAAGAGAACCACTGCTTTAAATCCTCGTGTTTGGCTGGAGTGTAGGTTATGTGAAGGGACATAAAGAACAAATAAATCTGGAAAAGAGATTTTGGCCCAGTTATTGGAATGCTATCATTTAGCACATATTTATTAAGCACCTGCTGTTTGCCAAGCACTCTGCTAGTTGCTGGAGATACAGCAGAAAACAAAACACAAGAATCTCTGGCCTGTTAGAGTTTATAGTTGAATTGTTTTGGCAGCTGTTTAGGATGATTCATAGTCTAGATTTAACTTATAGTATATGATGATTTGCATTTAGAAGGAATCTTGTCCTAAATGCTCAGAATTCTAAATTTAATGTCTAAATTACTATATCATCCTCTGATATGAATAGAACTCTGTAAAGGCAAATTGTGTTGTGAACTTCTGTGCTGATTTGACTGAGCATTTTCTAACACAACCATTCATTTTGTTAGCCTCTCAAAGTTTTTCAGTTTTTGCACACTGGGACAATTGTCTAAAATCAGTAGAATGAGGACCATTGGAAGGACTAACTCAAGCATTTCATTTTCTCATCTTATAGCAGTTGGTATGTAAGGAACTATTATCTGTCTTGATTATTAGCAAGAATTTATACTTAGATCAAACTTATAATTAACAAAGAACTTTTATTGGGTCATACTTTGCTGTATACCATATTTTATATATTTTTTCCTGAGTTCCTTTACATTTAATGTACCATTACACTGTCTTCTAGACCATTGGCAAGAACAGAGACCTCTAATAATAGAGTCCTCTTTTAATTCTGTCTGATACAATTATTCTTTATAGCCTGAATCTGTCAATTTCACTTAAACTTTTGGTCAAGAAGTTTTGAGTTAGTTTGCTAAATAGGGTTATTTAATACCCAAAGAAGAATAAGACATGCACCGTCCTCAGCTGGTACACTCAGCCTGAGATGAGATGATGTGCACACACGAGCACGTGCAGGTGGGAAGTGAGGGGTGCTGTCAGGAGTGAGAGGTACAGTGCTGTGGCATCAAAAGGAGAGATGGGTTGAGTTCTGACTAGGCTTGGAGAATGATGTTGTAAATCTTATTATTGTCAGAGACAAAGTGCCATTTAACTACCATCCAGCTGTGTTATAATGCAGAGAATGTGTCTTACATATATTTTATATAAAATTACACAGTTTTGGTCAGCTTTTCCTCAGTTTCAGTTGTACTTAATATAACTGTGTTTTGTTAACGTGGATGATATCATGTGCTTTATACTTCTTTTAAGATCATCTATGTCCTTTTTTCCTCACGGATTTTCTCTATCCTGCTCTGCCACACATTAGCGGCTTTAGCAACCTAGTACATCAGCATTTTGGATGTCATTTGTATTCTCCGAGCTTTTCTAAAATTTCTCATTCCCTGAGTATTTACAAGTTTTATAGGAATTGAAGATCATCGTTTTAAAAGACTTGCTTGTTTATTTGAATTTTTAAAAATACTAAATGGGGGAAATTTCCTGGGAGTCCACTGGTTAGGACTTGGCGCTTTCACTGCTGTATGACCCCATTGATCCCTGGTCAGGGAACTTAAATCCCACAAGCTGCCAAAAAAAAAAAATACTAAATGGGAAGCTAATCATTGGGAAATGTTTGAAAATATAACCCAAATAATGATATGGGTTATATTGTCACTTAAAGTGACTACAGAAATGTTTCTTTGTTTTTAGACCACTGAGAAGAAATACTGTTTTTGTGGATTTCCTATTTGTCTCTGAACCCTGGAGAGAATTGAAAGATATCTGCTCTTAGTGATATGGCACTGAAATATTTTTATAATCAAACCCTAAGAATTTTGACTTGAAGAAGCATTATCTTCTTTCTTTGTCACAGAATTGTTTCTTTTTTTTTTTTAACTTTACCCCTTCATACGTATTTTTAAAATGGTCTGTTGAGTTAATTTATGTAAGTCTTTTCATCACCTTTTTTTTCCTTAATAGTTCTTTATAACAAAACTTATTATTATTGAATATTGTTTGAGGGGGTCTTTTTCCTGCCTTAGTTCTGAACCAATTGAGAAATAAACAAAGGAGCCAAGTAGATGGACATCAAAATAGCAGCTCTTTTTTTGATGGATCTATTGCAGAACATGACTTAAGAGCACAGCATAAAGGACTTAGCAACATTGAACCCCCAAATTAGAAAGATGTAGTCATCCAATCTCAGGCAGTGCTGGAGAGCAAAGCAACTGTGTGCTGTCTGCACCTGGGCAAATCCCAAGAGAAATGTGCAGAGGAAGGGGCTGCACTTTGCTTACACAACTCCTCTTCCCTGACCTACCCCTCAGATAAGTCATCCTCAAGTGAGGCGGAAGAGGCCAGAGCGTTACTCCAAGGGATGCCACTCTAGTTAGGAAATTGAAGCCAGAGAAGGAGACTGCAGGAAAAGACCTCTCATCCCTGCCAGGCTTGAGCTCACTCAATTTCACAGCTGCCTTGAATGTTGAAAGCAGCCCCAGTGGCAGAGCCAGGGCTACAGGAACATTGCAAATCACTGCGGGCTCTTTGATAAGCTCACCCTGTCACAAAGAGAAATAAAAACTAGCAGGGAGCATTTTGTTCATATGAATGCCTGCATTCAAATTTGCTGGAGCCTGTTTTTTACTGGTCCTGTTTTTCACTCAGATGTCTTCTAGATAGCAACACACTGCTGGGTACCATATAGGTTTTTTTTTTGCTGTGTGTATTATCAAAGATTAAATGGATCTGCCCTCAAGAAGCTTACAGCCTGGTTCATAAATAAGTGTTATATTGTGCAGTACAGACTATTAATGTTATAGAAATTCAATAAAAACCAGACTGGTCCAAGAAGATTTTTATGGAAAAATAAACCTTGAGCTGGGCTTAGAACAACAGATGTGATCTGGGTAGGTGAGGCTGTGCAAGAGAACACTTGGGTGAAGGGATGGTTGTTTCAGCATCTGTGACTTCACTTTTGCTATTCCTTCACCTTAATTGAAGTGGGAAATAAGAATACAGGGCTACAGGAGCCCCGGTTGTAAGAATCTTGAAAACAGAGCAGAGGACCAGAGATGTGATCTGCTGAGATTTTTTTTAAACCTAAGCGTGGTGTCATTGAAAATTACTTTGGCAGGGATGTACTTAGGGGGTATTCAAGGAAGGAGATAACTTAAGAAATGAAAGTAATCTAAGCCTAAGGAAATGAAATATATTAAAGCTCTCATGCCCATCTGATTTACTAGATATAATAACTTTCAGAGGTTAGGGTTAGTGCCTGATTGATTTTGCTCCTTTCTTTTACACCATGTGTATAAATTAGGTTTTTGGTTGGTTGGGTTTTTTTTTTTTTAATCAAAAATAATGAGAGCTTTTGGTTAAAACTTTAACCTTTCAATCTTCTGGTGACAATTGGGAAAATTTGATTTAATAATCTTACTTCTAGGGAGGTGTTTTAGGATGAAAAGAATTGTAGATTGAAGGAGAACGAATCCATATTAGGAGAAAGGTACCAGGAAGGCGGCTTGGATCACTGCTGACAAAGAGAATTGATTCCAACACTAACATCAAAACCCACGTGTTTCACATTCATACCTCAGCAAACAGTTGAATTTTCAAACGTTAGAAAAGCCCTCGACATTGACAGATTTTAGTGTTATCACTAAAACCACACTGTCATAACTGCGCCCCGTGCTCAGTCATTTATTGCAGTGACCCAGACAGCCCAGTACAGCTGTTTGCATTTTCTCTGCAGTGGGAAGTGGACCAGGGCCATGTGACTAAGAAAGGCAGGCAAGGGCCTCTTTTCACCTACAGATGTTTTAATGTGCTTAACGTTATCCAATACTAGCAACCAAGATAGTCTAAATACCACAGCAGGATCTGATTAGCTTTTTCAGATCACTGCCTTTATTTGCTGTTTGCAAAAAAGCTTAATCCAGTGCTAGGGATCAGGCTTCCTGCTGAGCTCTTGGGTAGTTTTCTCTCATTCTTTGTGTTCACAGTGGCAGGAATTAGTGAGAAGATTCCTCCTCCTCCTGAATTAAAGCTATAAAGTAGTAACTATAGTAGCAAAGGGGTAAAAAGAAGAAAGAAAGCCCAAGGGAAAGAGGGACTGTCTATTCATACTAAAGAGTGTCTTTTTTATATACAAAAAGGAAAAGATTTTAATGTAAATTCATAAATATTGACCTCGCTATCTCTAGTCAGTACATAGCTTAAGTTTTATTAGGTTTTAGTTGTAACTACTTTGCATGAATATATGTCTTGATTTCTGTGATGTTCATATGCTTACTCAAGACATAAAATTTGAACTCTATGTAATTCACATTATACTTTGCAATAAACTATAATATTAGAAATGCTTTATCTTGATCTTTTGTGGGCTTATGGAATTAGGCTATGGGTGTAACTATTGCAAAAACATTACTGTAACCCTTGACAGAAAAAGAATAGTTCTTCCTTTAGGAATTAGTTTGGCATTCAGAATCTAATAATTACATTTAGTTTAAAAATACTTTCACAAATTTTTAAATTTTCTAACGTTTTTGGAATAACATACTTTCATGGAATATTAAGCTCTTTTTGAGGAAAAATATCTATAGACAAATGGTGATCTACAAATACCATACTTTGTATTTTAGTTTTCTTTCTGGAAACAGCAATAATTTTTAGGCTTTTAGTAGGCATAAGGAATGTTTTCGGTGAGGTAACTGAAAAATTTTAACCATTTAGAGTAGATTTCTCTCTTATTTTGTAAATAGAGTACCTCTCATTTACATTTGACTGGGCACAATAAGGACATGCCCAAGAGTCCCAACCAATATTAACTTTTTTTCCAAGTATTGTCACATGGTCCTACATGCAAGTAGCCTCTGTTTTTGTGTGTGAGAAAAGAGACTGATTGAGATTGTTTGAGATTGTTTGCGGTGCTTTAACCAAATTTTATACCTTTAGGGTACTTGATTATATAATGGGAAAGCCCAGGCTCTGCATAAATCAGCCTATCTCAGAAAATTGTATTTTAAGAGGAGCTTTTTCCTTCACTCTTTTAATTTGCACTGGAATGAAAAGGGGAGACCTGTGTGTGTGTGTGTGTGTGTGTGTGTGTGTGTGTGTGTGTTCTACATCACATAAGTAGGTAGTAGAACCACTTCAGATTGCCTTTTTCTTTAGTAAGGAAATAGTCTCACAACACCTGATGGTGTTTAAATTTTGATTGAATTTCCATAATCAGAGGTCACTCAAGATACAATTTATGCAGCTCTCAAAAGCAAGTAGTCCATAATATTATAAATACTGTAGTCTGGAACTTTGAAATAAATCAGAGGTGACAAGCTTCCTCACTGACAGAGCTGATTTTTGTATACTCATATCCTTTAAAAATATTACAATGTTTCTTCTTTGTAAAGTTAACCTGTTCCTGAACTGAAATTTGAGTATTACATCTTACAAATTTTATGAAATACAAATATAACAAATAACATCATGCTGTATGTTAAAACATAATGAACGATTTTGCTTTTATTTAATTACATGATTAACTAGTATCCATAATAAAATAATTTTACAGTTATTTGACATAAATAAAGTGGGTCGTTCTGGTGATTTTAGGTTGAAGTTAAGTCGTTTTGTCTAAATATTAAGTTTAGATGACTCATTTGGCACAAAGTTGGCCAAACTTGTTTTATCTTATGAACTTTAAAAAATCAGTTCTGTTTGTACGCTCTTAAACCTTTTTCTTTTGCAATCTTATTTTCATCATCTCTTTTTTTGTTTGTTTTATTCTCTTGCCACAAATGAACCAATACTTACAAATATTTTATATTTCCCAGTATTTCCAGGGAAGTAGCTTTGCTATAATCTCTGTCTCATTTCGCCAGTAGATCATTTGTTAAAGAAAAGGGATTGCTGCAGTAGTTAATTGCTACTTTGACACACCTCGTTTTCTTTATTTCTCAGAAACAAAAAGCTAATAGACTAGAGGATAGCCTTGACTTTTTGGAAACATGCAACTTTTACTACTTTAAAATATAATTGGTTTCTTTGTTTTGTTTAAAACCGAGGAGGAAAAGCTGGTCTGCCCAAGCCAGGTGTTCCTTGTTGGCAGCCTGCTGCCTAATGGCTCTGCTCTCAAAGAGCAGCTGCCTGCTACAGCTTTGTATGGCCTATTGTTGCCGCACACCCCTCGTTAATACACATGCTGCCCGGGGCAGACCCGAGAATGACATCAACTTGCTTATCTTAGAAACCTGCGAACCTGACGCAGGGTGCTGAGGTTGGCTTGCATCTGCCTGGCCGACTAATTGTGAGCTTTCTGGCCTATGATTGGTTGTTGTTCCACTCGGTAATAGGTTAAGCAAAGACATTGCCATTCCATCTGTTCACCCATTCATTGTTCTTCTTGCTTGTCTGGAAGTCTGCAGCTAAAATTGTGTTAAGGAGTTACTGCTGAAGCTGCTACAGAAACCAATGTCTTTGTATTTTCCCGCGAACGTGAGTATATGTGCTACTTAATGCTTTGGAAGTTAAACTTTGCTAAGTATTCAGGATATTAATTTGAACTCTGTTAAGGATAGAATGCACCTCAAATGAAAGCCTACAAATTATTACATAGTGCCGAAATACCAGAAAATTAAATTCTTTCTGTAAAATATGTCTGTGAAGCAGATGTTTTACATTTTTATATTCTGGAGTTATATAAATAATTACAATTTCATAAACATTCACAAGGCATTAGGCATGTCATGTAGTCGTTTGTACTTAAAGATAAGTTATAGCGTGTTCTGATATTTTGATAAACAATGAATTTAGATTTTATCTTCTTGTCACATTCTTAGGTTTCTTAAGGTGTCACTGTCAGACCTAGGTGCTGTAAAATGATAGTAAGATTTAATAGATTTTTCCATTGTCTTAAAAATCTAGCTTGGGGAGATGGATTGCTATTAGATGTTTCAGCTTGTTTTAATTATGATGATTAAGTATTCAATTGCATTGTCAGCAGTTTCAGTACTCATGTATAGTTTCCAATTTCTTCTCTCCCACCTTTTTTTTTTTTTTTTGCTTGCATTAGTTTCAGATATTAGATTGAAGATGTCACTTGAAGAACTGTTGCTTTCAAGAGATCTGTAATGGGGAAGGGAGGAGACAAAGACTTTCATCTATCAGTTGGGAGGAAAAGAAAGAGCATAAAGGGTTAAAAAGAGGTTTTCATTTCTACCACATGCCCTATTGTGTGAACATATGCATAAGTCTATTGAAAGTTTTCAGAAGATGGGCAGGCCACCAGTTGCTGGTCTCCTGCAGTTCCAGTAGACATCTGTTGCCCCAGAGCATTAACCAATCTGTTCAAAGGGACATCCTTCTTTTGTTAGCTAGAGGGATGCAGACAACAGCACTCACTAAAATACAGTGGTAATTAAATACACAGAGACTACCGCAGTAGGTATTTATTACATATTCATTATTTTATTTTCACTGTTCTCATACTATTACCATTTGGATAACAATCAGAACCCACTTTATGGCATTGTTAACTTGATGTTACAAACAAACAAATTGATTTAACATGTTTATGGTCTAATATTCTTGATTAATATGATGCTTTTTAGAATATAAAAAAATTTTTTACTGGATTTGAGATGAAGGATTATCTAAGTTATCTAATGAGAATTTTCAGAAAAGCTCACTAAATGGGGGAATGTTTGTGTATGCAACAAATTTCTAGTAAATAGCTTTTATATCATAAAATCTGCTTTCAGCTAGTATAAAGCTTCCTTTTGGCAATTAAAATAATTGGTTACACTTTATCATCTATAAATGTCATCTATAGCATGACATTTTAGTTCTTTTTCAACATATAGTATTATGTGATTTTTAACTTATTAGGCCTTCAACAAGAAAAATTGTTTTAGTTTCTAGTACAATATTTGGAGGAAATCTAAAGCTCTTTAAGTGCAGAAATCTGTTTTCAGACCAATATATGTTTGCTCAGTACCTTTTGTGTTCATGAATATAGTGCAAAGGCCAATTATAATAGGTCTCTGATAACCTAAAAGTTAAGCCGTATTCTTGGAGTTTTTTGATAACTATGGGAATATAAACATTGACCTACTTTGTGTGTGAAACTTTGTCTAGGCTGCTTCATGAAATGAGGAAAATTACTCTTGTTAATAGTTGATTAATTTAAAGATTATTTATATACGTTTGCATTTCAGTAAATGGCAAAACTTAAAAGTCTAATTTAAAAATTTAAGCAAAACTTAAAAGTCTAATTTAAAAATTTAAGGAGAAAAGTGTTTTCTCCCTTGCATGTAATAGTAAATTTTGTGTTGTTATTGTAGTCTTTGCTAATCATTTTCAAAGTAATATTGATCATTTTTTTTATGTTGATCATTTTTAAGGCACTGAACAAAAATAAAGATCACATACCATTCTTTGTTCTAAGATATAATAATTCCTTGTTAAGTTTTACACATTACATTACGGAGTACTGCAGCCTATGAAGATATTTTTGTCAGCTTTTATATCTTAAGACTTTTGTCAGCTTTTAAATTTAATTTTTTGTTGAATGATTTCAAAATATTGACAATTTTTTTTTTTTAGTGCCATATTAATTCAGGGAAATCTTTTTTTTTTAACATCTTTATTGGAGTATAATTGCTTTACAATGGTGTGTTAGTTTCTGCTTTATAACAAAGTGAATCAGCTATACATATACATATATCCCCATATCTCTTCCCTCTTGCGTCTCCCTCCCTCCCACCCTCCCTATCCCACCCCTCTAGGTGGTCACAAAGCATGGAGCTGATCTCCCTCTGCTATGCGGCTGCTTCCCATTAGCTATCGGTTTTACATTTGGTAGTGTAAATATGTCCATGCCACTCTCTCACTTTGTCCCAGCTTACCCTTACCCCTCCTGGTGTCCTCAAGTCCATTCTCTAGTAGGTCTGCATCTTTATTCCCATCCTGCCCCTAGGTTCTTCATGATCAATTTTTTTTTTTTTTTTAGATACCATATATATGTGTTAGCATACAGTATTTGTTTTTCTCTTTCTGACTTACTTCACTCTGTATGACAGACTCTAGGTCCATCCACCTCACTACAAATAACTCAGTTTTGTTTCTTTTTATGGCTGAGTAATATTCCATTGTATATATGTGAAGGGTGATCTTTTACTAATTACAAGTGAATAAGGAAGCATTTTAGAGATTAAAGTTTTAAAAACCAAATCTTTACCATTTGAGTCAATAAAAATAAGTTATTTCAAATTTATATTATGTAATGGGGAAAATATATGCAGCTTATAGGCCTGGTAATTGAACTTATTTGTCCTTATAATCTGTTGGTTTATAGGAACTAAAAATTATTTAACTGCTTGTTTAGTACAAGATGACATTGGCTACCTCAAAGAAAGTTATCCAGTGAAATCTGGAAGATGAAGAGAGGCCTGTCAGTGTGAAAAAAAAGTTCAACCAAAATATTTTAAAAGAAAAGTTATTTTGCCTAACAAAATTAGGTGTACATTTTTTAAAGTAGTGTAAATCAAGCTTACACTTACACCTAATATTAAAAATCATGTTAGCTCACTTGGAAACATTATATTTAAATAGTATATATAAATTATATGAATTATCACAAGTTCAAGGTGTGTGGTATTCACTAAATACATTTGAATACAAATGACTTTTATCTAGTTTAATATTATAAAAAGCAAACTATGGATAATCCCATTTTTCTCCCTATTTAATCATTATAGCCATATAATAAAATTACATAGCAAAGCAGATTTACATAGTGTCACCAACACTTTTTTAATATTAGACTGAAAGTGATACCGAAAGATTTAAATGTTGGGTTGGCCAAAAAGTTTGTTCAGTTTTAGGTAAAAATAGCAGACATTTCTCATGTTCATGAAGAACTTTATTGAACAGCGTATTCACTAACTGAACGAACTTTTTGACCAACCAATACGTTTTTAGGGTGGATAATTTTCAGTTTAAAAACTTTATAATATCTGGTTTTGCTTCTTTGAAAAATGTGAAAGTTAAGAATTCACTATTCTTTAAACATAACATTTCATTCTAATGTTCCCCACCAGCTCTGTTTTTCATAAAGTATTAATCTTGTTTAAAACAGTCCAGAAGAAAAACACTACAGCTCAATATCAAAATAATATTTCTTAGTTCAATTCAGGGATTTGGTCAGTGAGTCATTATCTTGAAAAATTATCTCACAACAGCACTTATGCAAAATCCAAACTTTTCAGGGGAGATCAAAAATGTTGCCTGTTAAATACACTTCCTGCAGTCAGAGCAGATTGTGGGGTTTACAGAACAATGATGTCGGAGCTTCCAGATTGGTTTGGCAGCTGCATTGTTCTCAGAGGGTAAACCAGGCGCACTTAAGTCCCAGTCTCTTTTATAGGCTTTTGTTCATACCAAATTATTCTTTTACTGTGCTAGCATTCATGATGGCACGTTAAAAGAGTACCGCTTAGCAACCAGCTCTGGTTGCCAAGCAGCCCAGCTTCCAATAGGTTTTCCTTGTTTAAGATACTTTTGGTGGGAGCTCTACCAAGGCCACAGTGCAGATTTTTCTTTTTAACTGTATCCCTTTATTAGGATGCTGTTGTGATTTGTTGCTTGCATTATGGTGTCAGTATATTACAGTAGTTAATAAATCACTGAGTATTAAGATTTGCTTTCAAAATTGCTTCCTTTAATTCTAATAATTGGGCTCATGCATATCCATATTAACAGAAAAAAACTGAAATGGTTACAGCTTCATAATGGAGCAGATGGATATAGAGGTCTCCCAAGGAAAATTTCTTTTTATCAGTTGTGCAGTCAGGAGCCAAGAGAGTGTGATGTTTCTTTAAAACTAATGAATGCTATATTAGTAGAACAATGATGTTAAATTTATCTGTCTTCTCAAGGGATAAAACTGAAGAAACTCCTGTAGAAGTGTGTAGGAGTTCTACACTGAAGGAATTTTAAGTGTACTGTTTTCAAGCTAAAGATTCCATGGGCTCTTCTCTCTTATTTACCATAGTTAATACAATTTATTTCATTGTATAGAAATACTGCACTCTCTAATAAGTTCACTCTAATGCATTCAAATGTGAAACTTCTCAGAAAATCACTTAGCATTTTCTCTTAACATTTATATAATAGCTCCTTTCTAGTGTAAATAAGATGTTGAGGAGCTGTCGAATAAAATGTTTTTCCAATTTTCTTTTTTAGGTTATTTAAATAGGTGTTCTATGACAGTCTCATATTCAGCTACCACTGGCTTACTGATGTTATCCATGGGTAGAACACTGGAATTGCCTTAATAAGTAAACTACTGATGTGCATATAGTCCTTACAATGAAGCACAAGAGAAAATAATTTTATTTTGCTAACCTGGTCCTGGTAGAGAAATAACAATTATTCCCAGTAGACTTTTAGGAAAACAGTAAAACAGCCAAAGCATTTTAAACAGTAAAAGCATTCCTGTAGGGGGAAAGTAGAATAAAAGATGACTTTTTAACCAAATGCAGATAATAATTAGCTAATTATCTAATATAATACAGAAGTATTTTCTGCCATAAAATTCAAGAAATTAAGATAACATTTATTCAGTGTACTTAATTATTTGCTGCTAATTTTATTTAGCAGCAAATATAATTATAGGAATATTTCATTCCTATGCTTTCTATAAATGTGCATAGAATAAGAGCTTTTTCCCCTGGAATGAAATAGACTGTAGTCCCTGGTACTTAATAAGGGTAGCACAGTGTTGTATTCTGTTACTGTGTTCAGGATTTACAAAATAAAGATTATTAGGGCAAAACTATTCATCTCTTAAGTGGAATATAAGTCACTTTGTAATTATTTCATTCCTTGTTGGCTGTTGTAGAATGCGTGCTCTTTCATCACAGTAGTACTCTAAATCGTTTTTGAAAGTCTTTAGATTGTTGTTACGCTTGATCCAAATTAACAATAACTTTTAAATTATAATAAGGTAATGTTTTCCTTTTCACATGGCTTTCTCTTTAAAAGAATTTTTGCAAATTTTTGTGAATTATTTTAGAAAAAATGTACATAACCTGTCATAGCACATCTAAAACAGGCTTTTTTATAATATTCTGTGTGTCACTATCGAAACATAGGCCTTTCTAACTGTGGGAAAATCTCTTCCATCAGGATTGAGAAGCATCATGATATAGTGGGGAAAGCATGGGTTTCGGAGTCAGACAAAACTGGGTAAAAAATCCAGTTCCACTACTTATTTACTTTGTTGCCTTGGAGGGAATACTTAATTTTTCTAATTCCAAACTTCGTCATCTGAAAAACAGGACATGATACTATCTTGGAAGGGTGTTATAAGGGATGAGAGGATGTAGACAAAACAAAGTTGATATTCAATAGTTTGGTAATTCTCTCCCAACTTCTTTATTGAAATAGAAATGATACTGAAATATCATTCAGTAGATATGAAATTCTAAATATTTTACATTTTTCTCTAGGAATACGGGGTGCTTTGCATTCGAGAATACAGAAAAAACAGCAAAGTGGAGTCAAGTACACATAACAGCTTCATGGGCTTGAAGGATCATCTGGGGCATGACCTAGGCCACCTTTATGTGGAGAGCACTGACCCACATTTAAGTACATCTGTACCTTGGTCAATGGTAGAAAAACCAACAATGGATAAAGTTAATTCCGGGAAGGAAGAAAAGGAGGTGTCTGAAGAGAATGCGAGCTCTGGTGACTCTGAAGAAAGCACAAATTCTGATAATGAGTCAGAACAATTGAGTAGCATTTCAGTAGAGCCATGCTTATTAACCAAGACTCACAGACAACTATGTAGGTCTCCGTGTTTAGAGCCTCATGTACTCAAACGCAGTGAAATTTTGCAAGACTTTAAACCTGAAGAGTCTCAGCCAACCAAGGAAGTGAGGAAACCCCCGGATGTGGTGCGAGAGTACCAAACAAAACTGGAGTTTGCACTGAAGTTAGGTTATTCTGAAGAACAGGTTCAGCTTGTGCTAAACAAACTTGGTACCGATGCTTTAATCAATGATATTTTGGGAGAACTTGTCAAACTTGGAAATAAAAGTGAGGCCGAACAAACAGTTAGTACAATTAACAGTATAATGAGGGAAACGTCTTCCCTGGAATCTCAGCGGTCTGAATCTCCGATGCAAGAGATTGTAACAGACGATGGGGAAAATCTGAGACCAATAGTTATCGATGGCAGCAATGTGGCGATGAGGTAAGTGGGGAAATCTTCACTCATTATTACCAAACAATCTTTAAAACATATTTCTAATTTTGTGACTGTTTCTTTTCTAACAGTCATTAACGTCAAGGTTGTTCTGCATCCCAACATTAGCTCCCATATTTCTAATTGTGTCTCTCTTAGTTCTCTCTCTACTTCCAGAGCCGTCAACCACTCTTACCTCATTTGTCCCTAAATAAAAGACCTCCTTTTCCCTAGTTATGTCTTTTTTTTTCCCCCCTCATCTGGTAAATTACTATGGTATAAAAATTAGCATATATTCCCAGTATAGTGTTAAACATTAGTTTTAATTGAAGAGCTTGAGTATGATCATATTGAATAACTTTGGAACCTAGAGAGATAAATGGCCTATTTCTATACAAAGTCAAATAACCATAAGATAAAATCCCAGTTCTTTGAGAAAATTATTTTTATTGATTTCAGGAACAAATCAAAGCCATAATTTCAGAGGGTTTTTTGTTCCATTTAAGAAATGTAATTCAAAAATAATTTTTTAGGAACTGGGGGAAAAAAACAAAAGCAAAGCTTTCAGAGAAATTTTTTTTATGGATTTTGATGGCTAAAAACGTAAAGTGCATCTAAATTCAATTAGTATATAGTTAACTGCCCACAATGTTCAGAATACTGTGGGAATATAAGGATATGGAAAGGCATCAGTTCTTCTTTCAGAAAGCTTAACATTTCATATATTGTTTCTCAAGGTGACCTGAGGATAGCTATCAAAGAATCATCTGGGGAACTTGTTCTAACTAGTGTACATTCTAGAGCAGTGCTGTTCAATGGAAATGTAATGTGAGGCACATACGTCATTTAAAATTTTCTGGTACCTACATTAAAAAATTAAAAGAAACAAGTGATAATATGAATAATATATTTTATTTAGGTTAATATAGCCAAAATATTATTTCGATGTGTGTTCAATAAGAAAGTTGTTAATGAGATATTTTTGCATTATTTCTTTCATATTAAGTCTTAAAATCAGATATCTTACACTTATAGCACATCGCAATTCAGACTAGCCATACTACAAGTGCTTAATAGCCACATGTAGCTTGTGGCTACATATTAGACAGTATAGTTCTAGAAACCTACCAAGTCCACACACAGACCTACCAAGTCTAGATCAAGGTGTAGCCCAGCCATCTCCTTTTGTAACAAATACCCCCACTAATAATGATGCCTACTAAAATTTGAGAACCACTGTTTTTTAGGTGATAGCAGCATTTCTGCATAGAGTATGAGAAGGACCAACTTGTAATCCTCGAAATAATACTGCTTCCACCTGATGGAAAGGTTATCTTTCTTTCATTTATAAGCAAATGAGATTTGCAGTATTTAAATTACTTGTCCAAGGTAAAACATAATTCAAACCCAAATATGTCTGACTTCAAAGTCTATACACTTTTCATCATAATGAAAGGTAAAAACAAACTGAAAATGTTCAAGCCAGATCTTCCAAGGCCTTCAGTGCCAAGCTAGAGAATTTAAACTTGGCTCCAATCCAAAGGTAACTGAAGATTTTTGAGGAGGGTAATGTCAAGAGTAGAGCTGTGCCTTAAATTGATAATCTGGCCATGATATTTAAACTGGACTACAGGAGATAGGAGATAAATTTGAATGCAAACAACCCTTTCTAAGGGAGTAAAAAGGGCCTTAAGTGTCACAGAGGTATGAAGTGTACATACAACCTTGAGAAGTCCTTCAGTAAAATAACCTCTCTGTTGTCTAATCTTTCCCAAATTTAGCTATGAAATGATTTTTTTTTTCTTGTAATAATCCAGAACTAGTGAAGAGTTACCTTAGCAGAGTGATTATGAGTAAAGCCAAAACACCATGGAATTACCAAGCAAGAGAGTAATGAAGGAAGGTAATAGGTCCTGGAGAAACACCTACAACCATAGCCATATACCAAAAGCACCAGAGAGGTTCTTAAAGGGCTCAACTCTTGGAGAATCTGATTCAATGGGGTATAGTAGAGCCCAAATAACTGTATAGTATTTTTAAAGCGCCAAGGTATTTCTGATGCATAGCCAGTGTTAAGAACCATTCAACATGGAAAGTGTGGATATCAATAGGTCAGGAGGTAGAAGAAACTGATGATCCAAGGAAAGCGTAGTGTGAAAAATACCAGTCTTAGAAAAAAGTTTAGTGCTAGTAAAACCAAGAGACATACAAATGCCATCAACTCAAGGAAGCGGAGGCTTTAAGGAGAGAGTATCCTGTGGGTAGAATTGAAAAAAGATCCAGGGACATGACAGCCAGGAAATCATTGTCTTCAAGAATGCCATATGGTGTTAAAGATAGAAACCCAGTTACAAGATGTCAAGAAGTGAAGGAATAGAGCTAGACTGTTATTCTCGAAAGTTGACAGAGGAAGGGAAGAAAGAGGAGTAAGAGTTGAGAAAGGATTTTTAGTTTTATATAGAACAGAACTATATAAGCTGAGGGGATGGGGAAAAAGTCTCCACAACAGCAATAATATGAGAGTTTAATTTTTGAAGCAAAGTTCTCTGAAGGAGGAGACAATCAAAATACAAATAGAGAATTTGGCATTGGAGGTAAATACACTTTGGGGTAGTCAGAAGAACACCTTGGAGGGGAAAAACAGCATCAGACTTATAAAACTTAGAGCCCATAGAAGTGAATTTTTTTAATGGATATCATTTAGATAAATGATGTCACAGTTGGAGCAACAAACATGACTGAAACCTAGTTCCCAGTGGCAACTGAAAAGTACTTGGATAACTGAAAATTTGCATAAAACTCTAAACTTTACTTATCCCACATGATGAGATACAAAAATAAATGGCATAATTAAGGCATTTCAGACAATCTACTATATGTAATTAGAAAACACTTCCACCCCCACGCTCTTTTGGCCCCATTCTGTTTCTTTTGCTATAAAGACAGGACAATGCACTTCATATGTTTTAATCTGACATGTAACCTGAGATGCTTCAGGCATTGCAGGAGAGAACAAGTTGACAGGAAATTTTATTATAGCAGCATTATACTGTCAGTCACAATGAAATGTCATACCACGTCCATAACTTTGAAAGTGCCAGAACTCATGGAAATGTATAGTAAACTTTTACATTCTGCCACTTATGAGATCTACATAAAGTAATAAAAGTCATTTAGAAATGCATATCTACTTCAGATTCAAAATCTTAATTTAACAAAAATGCAGAGAGATTTTACCCATTTCCTGTTGCATAAAATATAACAAACATGCTTTTACTTTTTAAGTTAATGTCCTACTCATGTTACTTTAGCAAACCTATTATATAATAAATTTATATACATCATAATAAATTATAATAGGTAAATGTGAGGATGAGTTAAGAATAGAGTACTGTTTTATTTCCTTTCTGATTTCTCAGGCAGATATATTCCACATATAAGATGAATATATTTTAGTTTCATTTAAATGCTAGCGGTGGAACTGATATAAATGATTCTTTAGATGTAAATTAAAAGTAGGAAAGAAAGGCATTTTATTAAAATTACCAAAATGGACTTTAAAAAACAATTAATTTTCTACACACTACCTTTGTGATTCTGAGTAACTTGTTTAAACTCTCCAATCTCAGTTTTCAGGACTGTAAAAAGAGGAACTCATCTTGCAGGCTTGTTATTAGAATTAAAGATAATTAATACCAAGTGCCTGGCATGTAGTAGGTGCTCAGTAAATTACAGTTATTATTACATTAAAGAGCTAGATTCTATATTTTAATCCAGAACATAATAACTAATGTAATGAAAACTTAGTTTTTCAGATTTTTTTTTAATAAATTTATTTTTATTTTTGGCTGTGTTGGGTCTTCGTTGCTGCTAGTTGCGGTGAGTGGGGGCTGCTCTTCGTTGCAGTACACGGGCTTCTCACTGTGGTGGCTTTCCTTGTTGCAGGGCATGGGCTCTAGGCATGCGGGCTTCCGTAGTTGTGGCTCGCAGGGTCTAGAGCACAGGCTCAGTAGCTGTGGTGCATGGGCTTAGTTGCTCCACGGCACGTGGGATCTTGCCAGACCAGGGATCGAACCTGTGTCCCCTGCATTGGCAGGCAGATTCTTAACCACTGCGCCACCAAGGAAGTCCCAGTTTTTCAGTTTTTTTATTCAACACTTAACAAACAGCAGTTTAGCAGTCCATCCTATGATCTATAGGTATATTTTAATTCTTTATGTTTATATCATCAGTTGTTTTCAATGATTTCTACGGTTTCATAAAGAAGACTTGGGCTCTTAGATCTGGGTGACGCCAAAATTGCCCAGGGACAAGCCATATAACCATAATATACAGCATAGGTCCCCAAATTGCAGGAATCCTGTGTTGCTTTGCAGGAAGCATGCTTCTACTTTCAGCTTATTAATATCTCTTAAAAATGTGCCACATTGATAGAAGTTCTGGGTAAGTTGGTGAATACGCAATTCATTCAAAATTGACAAATACCTAGACCGTAGTCTAGCATAATTTGTGATAGCTATTTCAATGTGAGGTATAGGAGCAAAGAGGACATAAGTATTCAAAAATAGAAAACAGCAAACTAATAAGTTTAGATAAAGCCCTAAACTTTTGCACAAAAGTACTTGGTTTTTGAAATATGAAACAGAATAAATTTATATTTAGTGGAACTGAACTAACTAACAAGTACTGACAAAAAGCTACAGTTAATTTTAATGCTTAAAAAAGCAAAAACAAAAAAAGCCTCTCAGTAATTTAGCAAATTGGTCATTCAGCAAATAGGCTTCTTTCCATAGTAGGGCAGATACTTCATAATATAAGTATACCGTGAAATGTATACTCCAGATATAGAAACAGAAACAAAGCATAAGTAATATTTATCATATTTCTGAAATGAAATTCTCATGATATTGTGATTTTTATTTCCTCCAAGTAGCTTTACAATTCTTCAAAATCTGATTCTCTTAAACCTGAGGTAGTTTAGCAATGGAGTATAGAATGATTCTCTATCCACATGTATCCAATAGTTTAAATTCATTTTTCCTTAAGAGAGTCCAGTGTTTTAATTTACCCATGGTTTTAGGTTCAGATGACTTGTTCTGCCATTAACAAAGTACCATCTTGTGAGCCGTCAGGGATGGGAGTGTTAAGTTGGATGTTGGTACTCTTGGATTCCTAGAAGTCCTTGATTTCTTCAGTATGCTTCCATGACATAGTCACCTGACTTCATTAAAATTACATCTCCATATTTCTACTTCAGCTTCTACCAAATATGTGAAATAAGAGTGGTGAACAAGAGAAAACCCAGAGCCTCATCACTACCTCTACACCATGTGTAGCACAAATTCTCCAGTTCCGTGGGATGGAAGCTAGGCACACCAGCCTTCTCTTTTTTGATATGAACAAACTATTGAGATCCTCCCCACCCTGACTCCCCTGTCATTGCAAGTCCTCTCTCTTGGTCGGTGAATCCAGGCTTTTGGTTTTAGATAAAATCTGCTAACTGGTGGGTAGGCCTTATTGCTGCATGTTTGGGCAGAGTATTAGGATAGATATTTTGTTTGCTAAAAATCTCAGGTGGACCACTTTTGACCAATAGGATCCATGCTTGTATTGCCTCTGTGTTAATGATGGGGAACCATGAAAAGAATTTAAGCAAGGGAAGAGTGGCGTATCGCATTTACCTTTAAGGAAGTTCACTCTGTAGAGAAATTTAGAGAAGGATTTGAGCACTAAGACTGCAGACAAGGAGACCTACTTATATTTGAAAATATATGTAAAAGTTAAATTGTGGACAACTCCTGGGAAAAGAAGAATATTGCTTTTGTATACCAGTCTAATGGCAGAGAGTACATAAATAAAGCAACCATCTACCCCTCAAAAAGACTCGTGTTAGAAACCAGCTGGTGTTGTATAAATCTGAATCTTAACTGGGGTGTAGAAAAGCACTCCAGGTAAATCACTGAAGTCATTTTCTTAAAGTTTGAACAGAAATCAGATATAGTCAGATTATAGTGTCAGAACATGAACAGGAAAATGCGCAAGTTGTAACAACTTTTCTTTATATCAAGAATTGTGGGCTAAGCCTATATATTTATAAAATATGAGCAAAATTTAGCAGTCTGTATAAATAGGATTTAATTTTTTTTTTAATTTATTTATTTATTTTATTTTTGGCTGTGTTGGGTCTTTGTTTCTGTGCGAGGGCTTTCTCTAGTTGCGGCAAGCGGGGGCCACTCTTCATCGCGGTGCGCGGGTCTCTCACTATCGTGGCCTCTCTTGTTGCGGAGCACAGGCTCCAGACGCGCAGGCTCAGTAGTTGTGGCTCACGGGCCTAGTCGCTCTGCGGCATGTGGGATCTTCCCAGACCAGGGCTCGAACCCGTGTCCCCTGCATTGGCAGGCAGATTCTCAACCACTGCGCCACCAGGGAAGCCCTAGCAGTCTGTATAAACAAGATTTATTTATCTAGATTAATCTTTTTGAAGGTACAAAGGCTTTTATGTATCTAATCTGGTTTGTGAAGTTGTATGGACTTGAGAACTCTTTTCAGTATGAATTAGAATGTTGAAGACCATCTTGCCTGGGCTCCAAAACTTGCCTTCAATTGTTTGATGCGTTTGCTGTCCTGTTGCCTGTTTACCATTTTAGTACAGCCCTGTCTCACAGTTAATAAAATCCTCCAGGACATCTAGTCCAAGTTTTTGGTTTAGATTACAGGTGTGAGACTACAGCTTGCCAGGGTTCATTCAAGTTTGGTTTTGGCTCTCAACAAAAATGTATCAAAATTATGTGCAGTAGATCTGCATGGCCCAGTACGGTGACCACTGGCCACATGTGGCTGTTGAGATTTTCAAATGTGTCTAATCCAAATTAAGGTATTCTGTAAATGTAAAATACATACCAGATTTTGAAAACTTAGTACAAAAATATGTGAAATATAACAACTTTTATGCTGAATATGTGTAAAAATGATCATTTTTGATACATTGAGTTAAATGAAATATATTACTAAAATTAATTTCACCTACTTTTTACTTTTTAAAATGTGCTATTCTAGGTCATTTTAAATTATATTTGTGGTTCACATTATACTTCTATTGGGTAACCTCTCAGTGAAATGTTTTTTAAGTTCCAACTTAGTGGGGGCTTAACATCAATTAAAAGACAGCTTGATTTCCCTCTAGATGAGTGTCAGCGTCATAGGTA
This sequence comes from Balaenoptera borealis, assembly GCF_965194805.1. Taxonomy (NCBI): domain Eukaryota; kingdom Metazoa; phylum Chordata; class Mammalia; order Artiodactyla; family Balaenopteridae; genus Balaenoptera; species Balaenoptera borealis. The sequence continues at coordinate 91,101,102 of NC_138868.1, read as the reverse complement.
CTACTTACAGGTTAGTTGGCAGGGTCCCATTTCTCTTATTGTTTTAAAGAAAATCCTTAGGTAATATGAAAGGAATCAGAGAATCAGAACTAGTTTTTTCTGTTGTTTGATTATATCAGTGTGGAGTCTGACACAGACAGATGTTAGTTCTGTTCTACTGCTTCTCTTTATAACCCTAAGTATATACTTCAACCTGTCATCATTCATGAATTTTCATAGACCAATGGTCAGTAAACTTTCCTGTTATCTCAAATATGCTTATTTAAACCCTAACCTAGGAAATAACAACATTAATAATCCTATTACATAATGAATAAAGTTAATTATAAATCACCTAACTAGTGATTGTAAGAAATGGGAAAAGTCACCCAATTATAATAGGAAAAAAGTGATTCGAGTTTTACGTTTTCTACCTGTCTTAATATTGAAGACATTATTACATCTACTTAACAGGTATGTTCTGTTCAGCATCTTTAGACTAATGACCCACTTGGATCTAGATTAGCTAGATGTGCTTCCTATTATTGATTTTGGCTTCAAATTATGGACCTTATAAGGTGAGGACATCTTTCTACTTTCCTTTTTCCTTATCCTTTCCCATTCTCAAAATTCTCTTGGCCACACTGCTCTTGTGTCTGTACCAACTGGAGGGTAATAATGAACTTTCATGTTAAGACTTCCACTGTAATTTTGGTGTTGAAATTTTCATTGTCCTAAATCAGTAATTTTCAGACTTTTATTTTCCTTTGAAGCGGTACAATCCTGCAAATCTTAAAAGGAAGCCCAGTATTTAAAACAAACAAAAACATAGTATCGTTTGAATTGGAGGGTATAAGTGGGGGCTGTGTTTCCCACTTAAAAATTCCCTTCATTGCTCCCTAGAAGGGCCTCTGGGATTTCTATTTGGAACACAACTTGATAGACCTGATTAAATTATCTGTAACAAGGGATTTAGTTTTCTGGGTATATTGCATCCTGACCACTAGGTTTAGGTTCAAAGTGATCTTGGTGTAGTGGGAAAGAGATCAGAGATTAAAAGTTCGGTAGCTATAAGAGTGACAAAATAGGCATAAAGCACTCGTTATGAGCCTTCAATATAAAAGAAAAAGTTCTAGATGCCCATGAGTCAGCACATGGAATTATAGATTCTTAAATACAATATGAAATTTAATTAGACTACAATAATAGGAAGGAAAATATTCTCTTATTTCCATATTGAAGATGATATCCAGCTGTACTCCTGTCTCCTTGCTTAAGGGAAATGGTATAGATGTAGGAGAATTTCTTCTTAACAATCATTAAACATTGCTAATGCATTAGTATTTGAAAGAGTTCTTTAAAATTAAAATCTATTTTCATGTATACAACATGGTTTATGTACAATCAGGCCTAAAAATTGAAAAAATAAGTCATCAAGTATTTGAAGAGCACCTAGGTGTATTAATAATTTAGTGTTCGATAAATATCTATTATTATTATATTAATATAATATAATTATATAAGCTAACTATATCTAAACTTAAAGGACTTTGGTACTAAAGATTCAAATACGGTTTTCTAGTTTAAAAGGGTACATTTTACTCATACTGTTCATTGTAGGCACTTCACTGACAAATTTGTATCCTTATCATTATACGCAGTTTGATATAATGACCCATTAAAGTCACAGAAGTTTTATAATCATACTTGAATCTTCCAGTGAAGGGTGTAGCAAACTTGTAGGTCAAGTTTTTGATTTAAATAAAAGATGATATATCGAAGGTTATAAAAAAGCGATGGATTGTTTTTTTGAGTCCCCTGATACCTTGATCTCTTTTTGTTTTTTTTTTTAAAAAACTAAAACTGTTTAGTGATCTCCACATATCAACCACATTGATCTAAAAAATCACAGTTTACCATCAGTAGTGAGATTAAAGCTATTAAAGACTTACTGGTTTCATTTTCATTCCAAAGCAAGCTCTTTTCCATTTTCTAAAACTTAGGACCAAAGGGACATGAGAAAGTGAAGGCACTAATATTTGTTGAAGTCTTCTATGTGCCAGGCACTCTGCTCAGTGCTCTGTGGATGTTACCTTGTTCAGTTCTCACAACCCTGTCATGTAGGCGGGATTATCTCCATTTTAAATATGAGAAGATTGAGGTTGAAAATAAGTAACTTGCCAAGGTCACACAGAAATGTACTAAAGAAAATACTTAAACTCATGTCTAATTCCAGACACTGTTATTTTCACTGTGTTGGCCTACTCATGAAAAGCCATCTCTATTTAGTAGTAATGCTAGTAGTAGTATTAATAGTACTAATACCGTCATAATAATTAGTAGTGCTAATTTACTATTAGTAGTACTAAATATACCATTTAGGTATGATTGTTACAATTAGATTTTCGATGAGTTATGGAAAAACTTTTTAAGAATGGCTTTCCTTTGATCATATAAGGGATATACTTATTACATAAATATAAGAAAATAAAAATCAACTATGATTTCCAAGGTTCTTTGCAAGCATTATAAGTAATATGTTAATTCAAAGCAAATACTCAAACTAGAGCAAAATCAAATTTGAGGAAATAAAAGATAATTGGAAAAAGACTCCTTATTTCTCTTTTTTTTTTTTTTTCAATGCCATGAAAAGAATTAAAAAGAAGTAGTCCCCTTTAATAGATGCCTTCATTCCCTTGTTAGATTTCTCCATGTTTTTCAATTTGCTCCTGTCTACCACGGGAATATAACAGTTATAATTCTAAAATAACCCTTTCTATCCTGTGGTTAACCTAGTTAATGATGTGTGTATATATAACTTAACAAAGTGTAATACATGAAATTATGTTTCCTAGACACAGCAAATGGAATGGTTCACCCATTGTCCCTCTCTTCTAGGTCCTGTATTAAGGCAAGCTACATTAAAATGTGTGGTTCCCTGAATTTTTCTCTGCATTACAAAATACACCTTTGTAATCTGGTAACCATCACAGGTGACTAATTTAATGGCACATAATAAGCAAGTGTACTTCAGTTCTCTAGTGGGAAGTATATATGATGTTTTTATAAGATTTAGCAAATATCATATTAGTTTGAGTGCTTATGGAATTGCCCTTCTGTTGAAGACAGAAAAGTAGAACTGAGGGGTTTTCAAATTTGTTGCAGTAGTATATATGACGAGATTAAAGATAATCCCATTAGATACAAGACAAAGTGAATTTACAGAATAATAAAGTTATGATAGTGAAAATCTTATGAAGAATATGTTTGTCAAGATAATTTGTGTTCTTTTTAGCTCCCCTTAGTTTCCAATTACTAGTTCACTAGAAGGTGCATATGTCTGAAACTCCGAGTGGGAGTCCCTGGATAGAAGAAATAGGGCTTCAGTTACCCCAGTCCAGACCTTAGTAGCCCTTTTCACAGCTTGCAAATTAATTTCATCTTATTGTCTGGAATAAGCTCTACAATGAATTACAGAAATCTGTTTGGGAAGTTGCAATGACTAATAAATCAGCAATTAGTTTTGCATGTGGCATATTAGTTGTGGGATATTAGAAAACCTCTCATTCAAAATTTGGCCCATAGCATGGCAGACCCCTAGCACATATTTACTCTCAGTATAGATAAGCACATATTCACTAACTCAGGGGGCTTGTCTCCCAGGAGCTTCAAAAATCCTCTACCTGGAGTCCAGAATATGGTAGCCCTTAGTTTATACAGGAGATCTCTTCCCAACAGATGAACAGCATTAAGGGACAAGAGAGGCATGTTCCTACAACAGAGGACCTATTTGCTCAGGAATCTCAGATGAGAAAGAACAGGTAGAAGGTTGTCCAGAGATACCCACAACTTATATGTTTTTCTGGATGTAGGTGAAACAAGAGCGGTCAGTAGAAATTGCAGAATACATGCATGGTTCCAGTATCTACAAGAAAGGACAGGAAAATATTAAGGCAGGAAAAGGAAATATATATAAGGCTTTTCCATTCCCAGCTCTGAAGCTCCTCTATTAAGTCAGTTTTGCTCATTAGTTTGCACCATTTGCTAATTGTTTCCTGTCTGATTTCAAGCAGAGAGGGGGTGTCTTCTGATGGAGATGGTAGAGTTTCATAGGTAGCATCCCTTGTATCTTCCTCAGTCTCTGGCTGCGTTCCTTTTCCCAACATCCTATCTTCTTACAATAGTAACGTACTGACTTTTCATCGGCAAGTCCTATCTTATTTGTTGGTAGCCCCAGAAAAGTATTTGCTCCCTGTGTGAATAAGTAGGCAGGTAACACTGCAATCTTGAGTTTCTTTCTGTCTTCACCTTTCTCCATTTTTTTCCCCCAAACTGGATTACTGTTGCCAATACCTGAGAAACTGTCTATTTTTTGACAGACAGATACCTTTTCTCTTACTTGTGCTTGCAACAAGGCTACCACAGAAGTGGAGAGGATTAAGAGTCTATTCTGATCCACCCCCGTATCCATGCCCATTCATTTAGAAAATGCCTTGGTGAACCACTGATGGAAATCGCTGGGAGACTCATGCAGCAGCAGCCCTGCAGCTTCTCTCAGGCCACCTTTTGCAGAAAGACTGCAAAGTCTGCCATCAGCAGTGCCTCGCAATGGGTGTCCTAGGTTTGAGGAGCAGCCAGAGTTGTTGCAGAAGGTGCCTGAAGCCATGACACTCCACTTGCCCCATCACACCTGTTCCATTAGTCAAGCAGACTCATCCAAGGCCACATTCCTTGGATGTTACAAGTCGGTGTCCAGCCTCACACACAGGGCTGTAAACTGAAAACATGCTGTAGAAAACCTCGGCACATTTTTGCAGATCTTTCCAGGGCACTGGAAAATAACTCTTAAGATGGATATCAGCTAGGGGAAAGGGATGTGGTACCCTTACCACATCTGATCCACCCAGCAGTACTGGATAACTTCTAAAGGGTATTTGAATCCCTGTAGCTCCAAAGGGAGAAGGCTGATTTTCTCTACACTGAGATGAAAACTAAGTTGGTTTGTATGGCACTATAGCTTCAGGTTCATGTTGCAATTTAAAAGCCTGACTCCTTTTGTTTCCCCTTCCCTCCAAGTTACCAGGGAAACCATTTGCCCACCTGATGCCTTCATTCTAAGACAGTTTTCTTATCCAGATTTTCAGACTCCTTGCTCCTTCCTCTTAATCATTTCTGCTTCCCTAGCTATGTTTTGCATGTTGAGTGCTGTAGGGGGAGTCTTGGAGGTGGACTCCATATCAGAACATTCAAATAAGGCCGGCAATTCTCCCTCTTCCAAAGGGAAGTTATCCCCGGATCCTGAAGTCCTTGGGAACCATCTGTCCAAGAAGCCATCATCTCCTCTTTCTAGGTCCCAGATAAGGCAAAGAAGGGTGAAGAGGCGTAGAAGGAACAATAGCCGAGAAGTGTTGAGAACCTGGAGAAACAGAAAGGTGCTTTCAGTTTCTCAATCTCTTCCTTCAGTTTTTTTAATTCATTCTTACTGGCTGTCCAGTTCATTCTTTCGTTTATTTCCTGAGATCCAGAGATACCAATAATCCTTTTATTTTAAGTAGGGTTTTTCTAAAAATCTGTGTCAGTATACCAATTTGTCTACTTCAAATGAGCCTTCCTCTGGCCATTGCAAAGCAGGATTTTTATAAACGTGCCTATTCACAACATGACAGAGTAAAATAAGCCCTTTAAGAAAGAGACCTGCTGGCAGGCTCTTTATATTTTTCTACATTAAAGCCAGTGTTGAATCACACGCAACCTTCAAGCCTCTATTACCCATTTTGCTCAGCAGGAACTCAGAATTAGCGGTGAGAGCTCGGCATTTTCCCTGGGAACCCAATCCCACTGAGCCAAAGTAGTCAAAGGAACACTTTTAGCAAACATCCAGGGTCTCCAACCTAATCAATGGTGGCTCCAAAGCCTCTGACACATTCACCAGCAGAAGGACTCACTTGAGGTATACCATCCTTGTTGCCAAATTGTTGAAATACCAAAGAAATGGAGGCCCACAGGACACATGCCAATTCATAAATATAGAACTAGCTGTTTTTACTACTGAGGAAAAAAAACCCTAAATGCATGCAGATACAGCCTGTAAGGTGACTACAGAACTATAATGAGTTTTCTTCTCTATTTATGGAATTAGAGCTACAGTTCGTAAACATCATCGTACTCTTTTAGTAAACACTCAACAGACAGTTAATTTGCACCAGTAGCTACATTGTGCTCACTCTGACATCCTGTTTTTCATAATTTTTGTTATCAGGCTTACTCTTTTTATAATTCTTTATCAGAGCCTCCTACCCTTGCCCCTTATATAGTAACCAGCACATATGATTAGTCACATCCTTCAACATGCCTCCTAAGGTTAGGTCAAGTTCAGTCTCCCCCAGCCTCTCCCCGTCTGTAAGTCCCACCTGCACTTTGGAGCCACCTGGTAAGTTGTCTGCTCAGACTTTTACTGTTACTAGGGATGATTCTGGGCCTTGGCAGCTAGCAGGGACTTCCAAGACAGCAGCAACCATTCCAGGGATTTCCTAGTTGGTATTCATTTGTTTGGCCTGATCAGGAGAGGATTGGCTGGGGAAGTATTGGACACCCAGGGACCAACCCTACACATCCCCACTTGCCTGCTTCTTTCTGTCCCACCCATAGAGGAGAAGACATTAGCCTGCCCCCACGTGAGATCTGAGGCTGGGCCAACTGCTGATTGCTTTAAATCTGATTTCAAGTTACTGTGGGGTTTTACTCTACCTGGATGTGGAATTACTATGTTTGAGAGAAAACACGCCTTCACCTTTATAAAGTATTGCCAAATTGCTCTCCTGAATAGTCATACCATTTATACTCCCACCTGTAATGTATGAGTTCCTACTTTCACACATCCTTGGCAACATCTGGTGTTTGCAGACTTTTATTTTTTCCAGTACGATGGGTGTGAAGTGGTGTCTCACTTTAGCTTAATTTGCATTTCTTCACTGTTGAGCATCTTTTCATATGTTTGTTGGTCATTTGGGTTTCCTCTCTTGAGAATTCACTGTTCATATCTATTGCCTTAAAAAAAAAAAACTGGTTACCCTTCTCAATGTATAGGAGTACTTTATGTATTATGAGTACTAGTCTTTATCAGTCCTATGTATTGCAAATACCTTCTTCTAGGCTATGGCATTTTTACTTTTTTATGGAGTATTTTTCATAAAGAAGTTTTATGTGCTCAAATGTATCATTCTTTTCCTTGATAGTATATGATTGTGTCTTCTTTAAGAAGAATTCCCCTATCTTGACATGAATGTCTCCTTTAATTTCTTCTAAAAAGTTTTACAGTATTTTCATATTTAAATCTTTGATCTATATACAATTTATTTTTATGTATGGTATGAGGTAAAAATACAATTTTATTTTTTCCACATAAATAATCAATTTTCCTAGTACCATTTATTAAATGATCCATCTTTTCATCTATCTGTAATGACACTTTTATCATTTATACACACGTGTATGTGTGTATGTGTGAGAGAGAGAGATCTTAGGCTCACTTGTCTGTTATATTTTTTCTGTTTTTTAATTTTTGCCAGTAAAACACCGATTGGATTTCTGTAGTTTTATGCACAAGTATTGATAGCTAGTGGGGAAGTTCCTCCTCTTTTGTTCTTCAGAATTGCTTAACTGTCCTTGGCCTTTTATTTTTCCATACTAATTTTAGGATCAGTTTCTCAAGTTCCATAAAAAAACCCTTTCAGGATTTTTATTGGGATTTCAGTACACTTACAGATTAATTTGAGAATTGCCATCTTCATACATTGAGTCTTACCATCCATGAAAATGGTATATTGTTCCTTTCATTTAGGTCTTCTCTTACTCCCTTTAAAACAGGTTTTCAATTTTCATTTTCTCTATAAAGCTCTTGATATCTTTTCTTCTTTAGATCTGTTTCGTTTTTGTTACTATTACAAATGGCGTCGTTTTTAAAATTAAAATTTTAAATTGGTTTACTGGTATAGCAACACTAATCTTTAATAACATATTGTCAAAGAACATTGTATGATAGATTCTTGATGTCTGTTGAAATCTGTTCTGTGGCCTAGTGCATAGCCAATGTATTCTTGTTCCATGTGTTCTTGAAAAGGTTTTCTCTTTAATTTTGTTCAGGGTTTTGTATATGTCCATTAGATCACCTGTAATCGATTATTCACTTGTCTGTATTCTTACTAAATGTCTTCTGCTTCACCTGTCAATTAGTATGATTGTGGATTTCTTCACTTCTTCTTGTCATCCCGTGATCTTTTGCCTTACACTGAGTTCACAATTATTATAGCTTCCTTGTGAATTGTTCCCTTTTTACTATTATGTAATAACTTTTTACCCCTGGTAATGTTTCTGCCTTAAAATATATTTTTTTATGATATTAATAGAGTTTTCTGTTGGTTTATGGTATGAGTAAGGTAGCAGTTAAGGATGTGTTTAGCTGCAAATAACAGAAAACTTCACTGCAGGTTTTTAAACAAATGTCGGGGAGGTATTTTTTCTCAAATAACAAAATCAGAGATTGATGTGGATCCATCAACGGTTGATATGGTTCTATTTGCCATTCACAATGTGGTGCCTCTTATCCTCTTGCTTGTGTTCACCCTAGGAGGTTTTGTGGGAAGGGTGTGCGGGGCTGTGAGCAGAGGGGAAGAGCGGATAATGGGAACAACCTGTTGTCAGTGTCGCACATGGTATAATACCTGGGTTAGCATCTGTAGAATCTTTGTCCCATGTTTGTAAGTGGTTTGCTGTTTACACACAGTTTATGAAAGTTCTTTAGTTAGAAGATGGAATCTTCTCTTGCTACAGTAAAATGTGATGGTTGTCTTTACCAAGTGAAGTCACCTGGAAGAATATGCTTATGCAGTCCTCTCTTTAGAGCCAGAAGCAGTTAAATTCTTAAGTCTCAGTAAACCAAATGTCATAATGACTAGCAAAGCATAATACATTTAGATCTCAAAGCATTAATGCAAAATAAAAATATACTTGGGTCTTAGCAAGTTGAGTTTTGTATTTAGGAATAATTAGTATATATATTCTCACAAGAGAATGCCATCATTTTTTTATCTTTTATTTTTTATAAATTTATTTATTTTATTTATTTATTTTTGGCTGCGTTCGGTCTTCGTTGCTGTGCACAGGCTTTCTGTAGTCGCGGCGAGAGGGGGCTACTCTTCATTGTGGTGTGCAGGTTTCTTATTGCAGTGGCTTCTCTTGTGGAGCACGAGCTCTAGGGCTCTCGGGCTTCAGTGGTTGTAGCACACGGGCTCAGTAGATGTGGCTCGCGGGCTCTAGAGCATAGGCTCAGTAGTTGTGGCGCATGGGCTTAGTTGCTCCGCAGCATGTGGGATCTTCCCTAACCAGGGCTCGAACCTGTGTCACTTGCATTGGCAGGCAGATTCTTAACCACTGCACCACCAGGGAAACCCCAGCCATCATTTTTTATATTTTTCCAGAAGACTGCTTAAATTTCAGTATTTTCCATGAAACCTAGCATCACTCTGTGTCATTTGCTGGGGCATTGTTGAGGCCATCAGGTATCCCTTCTTTCCAAGAAAATGTGCCTCAAACTCCCCCTTCCCTTATCCCTTTCTCTGAAACTTTCAGTGCATCTGATTTCACCTCTAATCTTGCCCCAGACCATTAGGACAGGTCTATGGAACATAAACAGTTTCTGAGGTTTGCATTTATAGCCTTCAATACCTATAAAGCAAGTTGGTCTATTTCTGTTTTGTCCTTCAAACATGAGTAGTCATATTTAGATAGTTTTAGTGCTTCCCAGGGGACCACTAGAACAGTATATTAATATACCTAATGTTTGATTTGTGCTAGAAGTTAACAGAGCATTTACTTACCTTATTCCATTCAGTGCACCTTAGCCCAAGAATAAAGAATGTCTGTCTCCATTATAGATAAGAGTGGAGCCTTCAGTGCTCAAACTGTAAAAAAGTGTACTTATTGCATTCAAAGCAGCAGACTGTTTCTTTTAAAACATTAGAATAGTGTTACTTTGAATTATTAGGTTAAAGTACACAAGCAGAGCCTGGTGCTAGATAAATATTTATTGAATGACTACACTTTTAGTTGGGCATTTTCTTTTAGGCACTAAAACTGCTAATCCAATTTTGAATGCCCTTTTGTCATCATTAATCCTTGTGCAACACAATATTGTTAAACAGAAACCAGGTGTCTTTTCACTGAAGGACGGAAAGTGTTTCTTGTATGAGATTAAGCATTGAGTTTTTCACTTGAGTGCATGTGTGTATGTTGTTTTACATTAGTCACCTGATAAATTTTGTGCATTGCTGAATCACTGGATTGAAATATACACATACGAACTCTTGAAAAGGAAGAGTTTTTAGAAACTCTTAAGTATTCCATTCCTCTGTTTTTACAGAATTTTTTTCCTATGTGACTTCTTTTTTACATTTGACTGAAATTACTCTCACTGTGGCTGAGGCCCATTTTTCCCTCTTCTATCAAAACGAGCCTGTATCTTTCTAACTAGTTAACCTTTACAACCTCACATTTGAAAACTCACTTTTCTTTATTCTTCACTCAGTAATCATCCCAGTTTGCTTTTTGTTCCTCACAGATTTTCCACTCCTCGGTTATCTTAATGTTTCTCTGAGCCATAATACTCTATCTTAAATTTGAATTTCTTATTAATATTTTAATTATGTTATCACATCTGTTTACAAATTTGAATTAATGGAGTCAAATTTAGGTTTTGTTGTGTTTTAAGTGTTCTAAAATAATCTTTTAGCCATGGAAACAAAGAAGTCTTTTCCTGCCGAGGAATAAAATTAGCAGTGGATTGGTTTTTGGAAAGAGGCCACAAGGATGTTACCGTCTTTGTTCCTGCTTGGAGGAAAGAGCAGTCCCGACCTGACGCGCTCATCACAGGTGAGCCCGCAAGCTTCCGTGTGTACCTGAGCCAGTGTCTCGCTGAATAATCTGTGTGTCTGCTTCTGTTTACTAAGTTTGTGTGACTGCCACATTCACTTGGGTGGGACATTAAAGTTATTTTCGAGTTTAAAAACTATTGGGTTATGTTAACTAAACAGTAATTCTTGCTACATAAGCCAGTTCTTCTTTTTTTTAATTTGGAAACTTTTTACTTCAAATTTTGTAAAAATTCTGACTTCTAGAGACATGCTAGGAGTCAAGAGACCTAGATTCAAATTCCAACTCTGCTAGGTACTGTCCATGGCACTTTGAGCAGCACACTGACCCTCTTTGGACCCCAGTTTTCTCATCTGCTGTATGAAATTAGGTGGTAATCAAATTCTAGTGACTGCAGATAAGACCTGTGAGATCCTGGCAGCATGCTGTTTGGTGTCAAGTAGAGGAAATGACTCGATCCCAATAAAGTATCAGTATTTTGCATTATCTTGTAATTTTTAAATGTATGAGTTTCAGGCAGAGGTGTCCCCTGTAACTGTTAATTATTGCTGCCCAACATTTTGCTCAAGTCAGTGATTCTCAACTGGCATCCAACCCTTCCCTCCCCTCTCTGCCCCAACATTAACAAAACTGAGGAACCTATGTGAGGAAAACAACAGCACTTGTCAAATCAATGCAATCCCTATCAAATTACCAATGGCATTTTTCATAGAACTAGAAGAAAACATTTTACAATTTGTATGGAAACACAGAAGGCCCAGAATAACAAAAGCAATCTTGAGAAAAAAAAAAAAAAAAACAGAGCTGGAGGAATCAGGCTCCCTGACTTCAGACTATACTACAAAGCTACAGTAATCAAGACAATATGGTACTGGCACAAGAACAGAAATATAGATCAGTGGAATAGGATAGAAAGCCCAGAGATAAACCCATGCACCTATGGTTACCTCATCTATGACAAAGGAGGAGAGAATATACAATGGAGCAAAAACAGCCTCTTCAATAAGTGGTCCTGAGAAAACTGGACAGCTACATGTAAAAGAATGAAATTAGAACACTCCCTAACACCATACACAAAAATAAACTCAAAATGGATTAAAGACCTAAATGTAAGACCAGACACTATAAAACTCTTAGAGGAAAACATAGGCAGAACACTCTTTGACATAAATCGCAGCAAGATCTTTTTTGACCCACCTCCTACAGTAATGAGACTAAAAACAAAAATAAACAAATGGGACCTAATTAAACTTAAATGCTTTTGCACAGCAAAGGAAACCATAAACAAGACGAAAAGACAACCCTTAGAATGGGAGAAAATATTTCCAAACAAAGCAACTGACAAAGCATTAATCCCCAAAATACACAAACAGTTCATGCAGCTCAATATCAAAAAAGCAAACAACCCAATCAAAAAATAGGCAGAAGACCTAAATAGACATTTCTCCAAAGAAGACATATAGATGGCCAGCAAACACATGAAAAGATGCTCAACATCACTAATTATTAGAGAAATGCAAATCAAAACTACAATGAGATATCACCTCACACCGGTCAGAATGGCCATCATCACAAAATCTACAAACAATAAATGCTGGAGAGGGTGTGGAGAAAAGGGAACCCTCTTGCAGTGTTAGTGGAAGTGTAAATTGATGCAGCCACTGTGGAGAACAGTATGGAGGTTCCTTTAAAAAACTAAAAATAGAGCTACCATATGACCCAGCAATCCCACTACTGGGCATATACCCAGAGAAAACCATAATTCAAAGACAGACATGTACCACAATGTTCATTGCAGCACTATTTACAATAGCCAGGACATAGAAACAACCTAAATGTCCATCAACAGAGGAATGGATAAAGATGTAGTACATATATACAATGGAATATTACTCAGCCATAAAAAGGAACGAAATTGGATCATTTGTAGAGGCGGGGATGGACCTAGAGACTGTTATACAGAGTGAAGTAAGTCAGAAAGAGAAAAGCAAATATCATATATTAACGCATATATGTGGAATCTGAGACAATGGTATAGACGATCTTATTTACAAAGCAGAAATAGAGACACAGACATAGAGAACAAACGTATGGATACCAAGGGGGAAGGGGGGGGTGGGATGAATTTGGAGATTGAGATTGACATATATACACTATGATACTATGTATAAAATAGATAACTAATGAGAACCTGCTGTATAGCACAGGGAACTCTACTCAGTGCTCTGTGGTGACCTAAATGGGAAGGAAATCCAAAAAAGAGGGGATATATGTATATGTATAGCTGATTCACTTTGTTGTACAGTAGAAACTAACACAACCTTGTAAAGCAACTATACTCCAATAAAAATAAAAATAAAAACAAATGGAGTGACCACCCACCATGTACCCCAAGGGAAGATTATTTTATTTTTATCTATAATTATTAAATTTTATTAAATTAGAATAAGAATCCATAGACAAGTTATGGTAGAGCCCAGAGCCATGGGATCAGACCCTAGCCTATATACACTGTAGCATGGGAGGGGTGGGCATAATTCAGTCGGCAGTACCAAGACATTGGATAACTCTTTGGAAAAAATATACATATTTAGATCCTTATCTTACACCATATAACGCAGATGGTTGAAGAATTAATTGTCAAAAATCTCCATTAGAGATTATAAATAGTCTTTGAATGGCTGGGGAAGACCTTTCTAAAATTAAAATTTTTAGAAGAAATTATGAAGGGAAAGATAGATTTAATTGGATCAAACTTCTGTATTTTGGGACGTTCTCTTAACAATGAGAAAATTTTTTATTTGCTGAAGAAAAAGTACAACAAATAAACAAAGAATCCATGTCCTGAACATATAAAGAGCTCCTACACACTGATAAAACAGTATATAATTGGTAACATAGTAGGAATAGACAGTTCATGGAAGAATGCAAGTGCCAAATAAGAGGGAAAAGTGTTCAACCTCATTAGTAATTAAAGAAATGAAAATTTTAGGGCTTCCCTGGTGGTGCAGTGGTTAAGAATCCGCCTGCCAGTGCATGGGACACAGGTTCGAGCCTTGGTCCGGGAAGATCCCACATACCGTGGAGCAACTAAGCCCATGTGCCACAACTACTGAGCCTGCGCTCTAGAGCCCGTGAGCCACAACTACTGAGCCCGCACGCCTAGAGCCCGTGCTCCGCAACAAGAGAAGCCACCTCAATGAGAAGCCCGCTCACCACAACTAAGAGTAGCCCCCTCTCGCTGCAACTAGAGAAAAGCCAACGCGCAGCAACAAAGACCCAATGCAGCCAAAAATAAATAAATAAATTTATTAAAAAAAAAAAAAAAATGAAAATTTTAAAAACTTATTTTTTTACCCGTCAAATTAGCAGAGATTAAAAAACTGATAATACTCAGTGCCCGGAGGGAGTTACTCCTATACTGATGTGGAAACGTAGATCATTACAACCTTTCGGGAAAAGTTTGATCTTAAAATGTAAATACTTGGATCTACTAGTTCCCCTTCTAGGAATAATTCCCCAGAAAATAAACAGAGGTACAGGCAAAGATTTTTGACCACAAATACATCCAGTACAATATTAGTTAGGAAAAAAAAAGGAAAAAAAACCATACATTCATTAGAAGAATGGCTCAATAAATAAGTATATATCTATATGATAGAATATGTAGTATTAGAATATTTAGGCAAAATTTTTAATGATCTCAGGAGGTGCTCTCTTATGTCAAAGGCAGAATTTTTAATGATCTCAGGAGGTGCTCTCTTATGTAAAAGGCAGCCTTTGTTATTGTGTGTGTGTGTGCACATATACATACATACATACATATATACACATGTGTATAGAAGGAAAAAAATACACAGAAAATGATTAGAAGGAAATATGCCAAAATATTAACAGTAATTGCCTCTGGGTCATGTCCTTATGAACTCTTATTTTCTCCCTACTTCTTACTTTTTCTTACTTTCCCAATTTTTTACAGGAAACTACAATACGTTAATAATCAGGGGAAAGATAAACTGAAAAAGAAAAAACAATATTTAAACATGTAAATGAAAGCTTCTTGAGTGTGAAAGGAATATGAGATCAAGAAGAAGGGAAAATGGTAATACTCAGTGTGAGATGTGGCCGAGTTTAGTTTTTAAAATACCAGCACGCCAGGTCTCTGGAACTCATCAGTATGCAGTTTACTTTGTAAAATGTGTACCACTGTAATCAGAGGTTGTTAGGTGTTTTCTCCCCCAGGTAATAATTCTTTTGACTAAAACCCTCAACCAGATAATGCCTGGTAAATTGAATAGTCCAGTCTTTTTTCACCATACCAAAAAGGAAACTTGATAAGAAATATTTTAAAGTTCTCAGATATAGATTCAAACTAGCACGTTAGCGAGGCTTCCATTGATTGAATATATATTTAACAAGCAAGCACGAGGCTATGTATCAGGTACTGTGCTAGGAACTAGAGATTCAGTTAACTTACCAGCTAGACTGAATTCATATTTATTTAGGTTAGGACTATTTATTTACTTAGGTTAGGACTATTTATTTAGGTTAGGACTATTTATCCTATTAATTGTTGATAATTAATTATCACTAATTTTCTTCCTAATTAGTGTCCTTTTAACCTCCTTAGCTGGTAAAGAAATGCAAATTAAGCAAGATGGTGATAACTATTGGGCCACCACCTCAGTCCTCCAGTCACTTCCAGGACCCAGGCATATCCTGCACAAGTAAACACAAATAAAGGGCCACGGATTATGCGTGAACAAGGACAGTGAATAAACTGGAAGCCCTCAGAATACACATCTTTAAGTAGCTGACATATTCCTTTCACAGACATTTACTGCGGATCTACTGACGTGCTAATATGTCCTTGTGCTGAGTGCTGATGGGCACACAGATAAATGAGCCGCCTGCCCTCAAAATGTTTGTTAGGGGGCACACAGAATAACTATAATATGGCAAATCCTGTGGCTGAGACTGGGCTTTTGATTTTGTATTGGTCGTCTGTGATTTTCAAAAGAGATCAATAATTACATGCATCTATTAGGCAAAATCAAGTTGAAGGACACAGTGTTCATTGAGAGCTTGCCCGGCACTCTACTAGGTGCTTTTACGTGTGATAACTCATTGACTCCTCACGGCCTACAAACTGCATTTGAGGACATGACGGAGCAGGTTCAATAAGACCACGATTGCCAGATAGAGAAAGTGGCAGAACCTGAGATTTATCCACGAGTTGCTGACTCTGACATTCATATTTCTTCCACTTCTACTCTGCTGCTTTTCTAAAACAAAGTTCTGGTCTTAATGAACTCATTTGTCTGGAACATCATGAAATCTGTATGCCAAGCTGACCCAGGTCACTCTTCCTTCCCCCACACCCTGCTCATACTTCTCTTGTGGCGATCACAACCCCTGCTCTCCCAGTTTACAGGCTCGTCCAGCCCAATAACTGAGGCCTCGTTGAGGAGAAAGCGTTCTTCATCTTGAGGGCCATTGACACTTAGACAGCACATAGCATAGAGTAGGTATGTAGTGATTATCTGCTGAAAAGAGATTTTTTTTTTTAAATTAGTAACTCCAGTTAATAAGCATTGAGGAGAAGAGAGCCTTTTTTTTAAAAAAAATCATGACGTCTGTCAGCTTATACCCAGCACTCTGTGCCAGAATTTACAGGGGTGGGAAGTCAGGGAGTGGAAAAGCAAAAGTAGGAGGAAGGCATGGTGAGGAGAGAATTTTATCATTAATCAAAATATGAGTTCTGGCACCTTTTTTTTTTAAACCACTAACAAGTCAGTAGAATTAGAAAGTACTGAAAGAGTGTGCCCACCAAAGAGAAAATGGACATTCCCCTACATGTCCATATTTAATCAGTGGCTGTTTTCCCCATATAATCACTTCTAATTTCTTATTCACTCAGTCCAGCCCCACAAGACTGCTGGCCTTTGTTAGCACCTGCTTCACAGGAAAGGACACAGAATGCAGAATGGCCACGTCCAGAACAACAGTTCTGACTTCACTGCCTCCTTCCTTTTTGAAACTTCTGCATCTTAAGACTCTTCCCTTTGCTACCTCCACCTCTTCTACTTTTCAAACTCTCCCACCATCACATCCACTAGTTAGAAAAACAGCACTACAAAATAAACAAATTCGGGGGAAAGAATCTGTTGCTCACACCTGAACCCAACACAACTGCTTCATTAGGATGGCGTAGAGCTAGGAATGTGTGAGAAGTTGGTTCACAGTGTAGAGCTGGGGGCTCCAGCTATCAAGCAAAAGCTTTATGTAATGAAAATCAGAATTTGCTCAGTCATGTTCAGGTTTTATGCTTTTAAAATTTTAAACTTTTCATGTTTTTCAAGTTCACTTTTTGGGCTATTTTTTAAACCTTTTTAATTGAAAATCCTGAAGAAAAACTATTACTGGGAGTTACAAATTTGCTACATCTACAAACTGTAAATCATAATCCCTAATTAAGTGGTTACAGGTATCCAGTTCATGCTATACACACTCACTTTGTATGAAGGTTGCGAGATGTGTTTTGTATGTACTTATTACTGAAATTCTACCCTGATTATTCCTGCAGATCAAGAAGTTCTACGTAAATTAGAGAAGGAGAAAATCCTGGTGTTCACACCGTCCCGGAGAGTGCAGGGGAGGCGAGTGGTGTGCTATGATGACAGGTTCATCGTGAAGCTGGCGTTTGAGTCGGATGGTATAATTGTATCCAATGATAACTACAGGGATTTGGCAAATGAGAAACCAGAATGGAAAAAGTTCATAGATGAGCGACTGTTAATGTATTCATTTGTCAATGACAAGTAAGTAAAACCACTTACTTACAGTAACACTGCTTCCCTGAAAATATAACTATCCCTGGGCACCTGCTACAGAAGCCCTCTCTCTTTGCCACTGACCAGACCTAAGACAGTTTCTTCCGACCACTGATGTCCCCACTAATCCTCAGTGAGAGTAAGAAAACGGCAGAGTCCTGCCTCGGGAGGCCCTGCGTGAGTCACAGGCTGCCCTTCCCCATAAGTGACTAGCAGAGCAGGTCTTCTGCAGCTGAGTGACCGGGAGTAACTGACACAGGGCGACTGGCCATCTTCAGAGGATGCAGATGTAGAACATACTGACTGCTAGAACCCTGCCTTTTGAAATCAACTTAGAGCATTGAGAGCTTACTTAAATATACGATTTTTTAAATATATGATTTTTAAAAATTTAAAGCAATATAAGGCTAGTCATGATTAAGTTGATGAATGGACAGGTGACATGAACAAGATTGTCTCCTGAGAAATAAGTACCCAAGGATCAGTGCACCCACACAGTTCAAAACCATGTTGTCCAAGGGTCAACTGTATTTACAAATATGTGGGAAAAGCTCACCTGTTGATCATCAAAAACGCAAACTCAATCTACAAAGAGTATATTTTTTCACCCATTTAATTCACAAAATTAAAAAACATTTTTGCATACGCCTTATGCCGTTAAGAATAAAGTTTGGCATGGTTTAGCAGAAGTCTTACAAATACCCTCTCAAGCCAATAATCTCATTTCTTAGAGTATATAATGAGGAAAAAAGGAAGCCCAAATATGTTCATTTCTGTATATTTATAATTGCTAGACTTCAAAGGCAACTAAAGGTACTATAGAGAAAACAATTAAATTGCAATACATCTCCTAGTGGAATATTATTCAGCTATTCAGAATTATGATTATGAAAGCTGTTAAGAAACATGGAAAAATATTTATGTTAAAAAGACAAAGCATAAAATTACATCTGTGTTTGTAAAGTGATATGTACATACAGGAAAATGACTAAAATGCAACACGTAACTGGAAAATAATTGTGTTAAGATTGTAGGATTGAGTGATTTTGTCTTCTATTTTTAAACTTTTCGTGTTGCCATATTGTTTTTATAATAATATTAAACATCATAGTTGCTAAGTGTTATTACTCAGGCATGTTGACACTCCCTTAAGAGTTCGAACGTTATTCACATTTTGTGGGTAAACACTTGGTTTATTTCATGTTCAAACAGTGACATAACTAGTAGTCGAACTCTGCAATCATAACCTTGTTACAGTATTCATGCCATGAATTCTTGCTTCCATTGGACAATCAATCCAAAATAATAAGTTTATTTCCTTAAGATTTTTTTCTATCTCAGCTGAGAAGTACCTTATTATAGGGGGAAGAGAATGAATGTGGAATTAGACAAATTGAATCTTGACTAGGCCATGTGAACGGAGATAAAAATACTCAGTTCATCTAAGCCTAGATTAGAAAAGTGTATTCATCTGTAACGTGGAACGAATACTTCAAGGGAACATTGTGAGGATGAGATGTAGTGACGTGTGCAGGGTGTCCGACATGTACTAGGTGTTTGGGTCGTTTCAGGTCTTCCCGTTCCTTTCTCCCACCTCTCCCTTCTGTCCCTCAGCTGCTCCTCCTGGCGCCCACCTGCCTCATATTGCTTCACAAGATTAACGTTCATAAAACTTCTCCTAAAATGCCATTGTAGTCATTTTCTAAAGTCCTTACAAAATCCCAAGACTAAGAAAAGGAAGAATTAATTAGAACATGGTAGGCTCAAAACTCACTTGAATTAAAACAAATACAGGTTCAGCTTGAAACATTTTAATTTTGTTTTCATTAAGAAAAGAAAACTTCCCGTACTGATTTTTTTTATCCTATAAATTTTTTTTTTAATTTATTCATTTATTTTTGGCTGCGTTGGGTCTTCGTTGCTGCACACGGGCTTTCTCTAGTTGCGGTGAGCGGGGGCTACTCTTCGTTGCGGTGCGCGGGCTTCTCACTGCAGTGGCTTCTCTTGTTGCGGAGCATGGGCTTTAGGCACACGGGCTTCAGTAGTTGTGGCACGTGGGCTCAGTAGTTTTGTCTCACAGGCTGTAGAGCACAGGCTCAGTAGTTGTGGCACATGGGCTTAGTTGCTCCGCGGCATGTGGGATCTTCCCGGACCAGGGCTCGAACCCGTGTCCCCTGCATTGGCAGGCAGATTCTTATCCACTGCGCCACCAGGGAAGTCCCTATCCTATAAATGTTGAATCAAAATACCTGGATTAAAATTTCAAAAAAATACCTTGGGGTGAATAATCTTTACACTCTGTCTTTAGAATTAAATTGTCGGCCTCCTACTTAGGTATAATTTTGTATTATATCCATGACAGGTTCATGCCCCCAGATGACCCTCTTGGCAGACATGGCCCAAGCCTGGATAATTTTCTGAGGAAGAAACCTATTGTTCCTGAACACAAAAAGCAGCCTTGTCCATATGGTAACTTTCTTTATGAGTATTTAATATATGCCTTTAGAACACAATATGTTGTTAAACTTTTGCTATTAAAAATAAATTTTGGATGGCATATAGTATGTGGTTCTTTTGAATGTAATTAAATTTAAGAAAAAGTCTATGTGAAAAAAATTATTATTTTTACCTAGCTGGGTTCAACGCATATGCATTTCCCTGAATTAAAACATGGTTTTGGTTAACTCTACATGAAGTAAGTTTTCAGGTAGATAAAAATTTGGAGTTCTTTCATCTAGCTACACATCAGATTAGCTTGGTTTTGTCACATCACGGCAGTACATTGTGTTCTGCAAAACAGAATGTCCTACCTGATTGCAGAGTCATAGTGGAAGAGAAGAGGCAGGTAGGAATTAAGGACACGGGGTATTAACCAAAACTCTGGAGGTGATTGTTACTCATTCAGCCAACTTTCTTATTGCTCTTGGTAGTGCCAACGGGGAAAGACTGAAAGGCGGCATTCCTCAGAAACAAGTAGCGGAGTAGCAGTGAGCACAGCTCCCATTTCTGCCCTTGTTTCTTCCTCACATTAAAAGAGCAGTGCCACACTGGGTGTCCAGGGTCTGGTGGAATGAATGGTCCTTTGCCTAACTGATTTTACTCTTCACAGGAAAGAAGTGTACCTATGGACACAAGTGCAAATATTATCATCCGGAAAGGGGCAGTCAGCCTCAGCGGTCAGTGGCTGATGAACTGCGTGCCATGTCTAGAAACACAGCAGCCAAAACTGCAAATGAAGGAGGACTGGTGAAAAGCAACAGTGTCCCCTGCAGCACTAAAGCCGACAGCACTTCCGATGTCAAGCGAGGTGCTCCAAAGAGGCAATCGGATCCAAGCATAAGGACTCAAGTCTACCAAGACCTAGAGGAAAAGCTTCCCACCAAAAACAAACTGGAAACCAGGTCTGTACCTTCCTTAGTTAGTATACCGGCTACTTCTACCGCAAAACCCCAAAGCACTACATCGTTAAGCAATGGCCTTCCATCTGGAGTTCATTTCCCACCTCAGGATCAAAGACCACAGGGACAATATCCTCCAATGATGATGGCAACCAAAAATCATGGAACGCCAATGCCTTATGAACAGTATCCAAAATGTGACTCGCCTGTCGACATTGGGTATTATTCCATGTTGAATGCATACTCAAATCTGAGTGTCTCAGGCCCACGAAGTCCTGAAAGGCGTTTCTCCTTAGACACAGATTATAGGATAAGCTCTGTCGCCTCTGACTGCAGCAGTGAAGGGAGCATGAGCTGCGGAAGCAGTGACTCGTACGTGGGGTACAATGACCGCTCCTACGTCAGTTCTCCTGACCCACAGCTGGAAGAGAATCTGAAGTGTCAACACATGCACCCTCACAGCCGCCTTAATTCTCAGCCCTTCCTGCAGAATTTCCACGACCCCTTAACCAGAGTGCAGAGTTACAGTCACGAAGAACCAAAGTACCATCACAAGCCTCCTCTCCCACATCTGGCCGTGCACCTGCAGCACCCCGCCGTGGGGGCCCGGTCCAGCTGTCCCGGCGATTACCCATCTCCTCCGAGTTCAGCACACTCGAAGGCACCACACCTAGGGCGGTCCTTAGTGGCCACGAGAATAGACAGCATTTCTGACTCTCGGCTGTACGACAGTTCTCCTTCCAGACAAAGAAAGCCTTACGCCCGCCAGGAAGGGCTGGGAAGCTGGGATAGGCAGAGCTACGGGGTCGACGTGTACGGCTACCGGCAGACTTATTCTTTGCCTGATACCTCCACGCAGCCGTGTTACGAGCAGTTCACCTTCCAGAGCCTCCCTGAGCAGCCGGAGCCCACCTGGCGCGTCCCGTACTGCGGGGTGCCGCAAGACCCCCCCAGGTACCAGGACAGCCGAGAAAAGATTTATATCAACTTGTGCAACATCTTCCCGCCTGACCTTGTGAGAATTGTCATGAAAAGGAACCCTCACATGACAGACGCCCAGCAGCTGGCTGCAGCCATTTTAGTGGAGAAATCACAGCTGGGTTATTGAAAGATGATGCATCTTTGTGGTGTTTAGTAGTTTTTTGTTCAGCTCAAATGCTGAGGGAGGTTTGCTACAATAGCACATGTGATCTCCTTCTCAGCAAGGAGGTTCTATAGTATCCATTTATGTGAAATACTGTATCATGGAATCTGTATGTATAGCCCCACATAGTGGAAGTATCACGGGATTGCTTTACATTCAAACTTTTTTTTAATATTTCCTTTTTAAAGCTATATCCTTGGCTGGAAGTTTTTCCAGTTTGATTTATTAGATGTATCTGTGATCTTTGATATTAATCTTTGGTGCATCAGGGGTTTATATGCAGCACTTTTTATCCTTGTTTCATGTTTTATTAACTTGGTGTTTGTCTATCAATTGCAAGCAATTACAATACCCTCAGAATGTTGAACATTTGACTAGACCTAGCAAACTATTTTTTCAAGCCAAGCATAATTGGAATCTTTTACAGCTTTTTAAGTTATTTTTATTTGGGGAACGTGGGCTTCTTTGTGCTATAATCATTATTTATAGAAACAAAGATATACTACAGCACTGACTTTATATTTTAAACAAAATGAAAGTTACCAGTTTATGTTGAAATGGGTAACAGTATATATTAGAATGATTTACAGTATGGCACTTTTCGTTGTTTTACTTTCGTTTGGATTTTTTGTGTTAAGTAATTTGTTAATTTAATATGGTCGATTTAAAGGAAAGCAGATGCAATCAATGGAAAAAATTGTTTCCATTTTTTTTTTTTATAAAAAAGGCAAAAGCCATCAACTGTTACAGTTTAGAGCTTCGTTATCCAGCTGTGATGTGCTTCTGGACAGTAGAAATGGAATTGAATTCCTAGACTTCCATTAACCCGTATTTTTTAATGTGTTTGTCTTTTTGTTTTGGGGCACAACAATACTGGATAAAATAACCCTTTTGCAGTACTTGCCTGTTTTTAATGAATCTAATTATTCTCAATGCAACTTTTATATTTAATATACCCTTTAGCTTTCCTGCTATTTATCAAGGCTGGCCTGAGGTGGTTTTCTGTGTTGAGGATATGTAACATTTATTGATACTGCACTATAGAAATGGTGATGCAGGAGTTGTAAATGGTAACTTAAAATTTTTGTAAGATACTGTATATTTTCCATTTTCCTGAAGGTAGTTTTTTGGGGGGGCCTGTTATATTATTAAGGCCAGATTCTTGCCACAAATAGTGTAGTTTTAGATACAGACTAAAGTCTGTTCTCGTGTTAGTAAGGGATATTTCTGGTTTCAAAGTCATGGGTTTTGCTGAGCGTGGATTCGTTTCTGTCGCTGGTTAGAAGAGAGATGATGCAATCAGTGGCAGACAATTGTGTGACTGACACGACTTGACCGCTGCCTCCAGTTTTTGAATTTTACTTAGTGTAACAGACGCATTCCGATCTGTTTCTGGAGTGTGCCTAGATGCCCTGGTTGTCCTTATTATTCTACCTGCTACAGTTTGAAGTAAAGCCCTGAAAAACCAGAAAGTACCTTTTACTGTTGATACAAATTGTATCTTTTTAACTATAAGAACTATTTTGATTTGTAGATCTAGTTAAAACACAGATGTGTAACTATGATTAGACTTTTGGGCAACATTTTATCCCTTATTTAAATACAAATTTTTAAAGTAAAATTGAGGTCTAGAATAGGGTAGAAAATAAAAACAATTTAGGTAAATAAAAGTGTCTGTCTTAGTTTTATATATTAAAATATATTAAATGAATTTATTGGCATTTTCTTTCTCCTAAAACTTATCTAGCGTGAACTTAACTTAAAATAAAGGTAAAATGCTGCCTGAAAATAACGTCCAAGCACCTTTGACTAGGACAACATTTTCACTACTCGTGTGACACTGTGTGTCGCGTGAAGTAGGATTTGGGTTACAGTAAATGCTTCTAAAAGGCATTGTGCATATTGACATATCCAATAATCTGAACCATGTTCAGCAAACCTAATTCAGGAAAGTGGGGTTCACAGTCGCTGCTGCCGCCTGCTAGGTGAGGTGCCCCTTGCTGCGCCCGCAGAGGATACGGGCACGACCGCATGGACCCGCCGAGGCGTCCTCTGAGCGACCTGCTCACTTGTGAAATCGTTCTCCTGGTTTTGTCGGTCACTCTCTGTAACAAGTTTAATGTAGATGCTAACCCAGTGCCAAAAGTAGAGTTACAAACGTGGAGTACCTTTCATCTCAGTCTGATTCTAAGCTTGCTTTTTTTTTTTAGTATGAAATCATTTTTAAATTGTACAAGTAGGTTTTGCTTCCATTTTCTTAATTTTTGCATTTGAATTATTTGAAGATTCTGCCAGATTTTATGAAATTTCTTTAAATGAGATCTTCGGTGAAATGTGTAACACACCCTTTAATTTGACCTCCTAATGTTTGTAGCTAAGTATCTCTCATTGCTTCCCGGATTTTAGACTATGGAAAAACAGTGGGGCTTGCCGCCACGCGGCCTGACATGGCCTGACATGAATAGCTCTGAATAGCCACGCTGAAATCCTGCAGTGTAATTGACTGTGAGTTAAGAAATAGTTTTCTTATGTCAACAGGCAATTTGTCCCACCCTACCCGCGCTTTTTTTTTGAAGCACCGATGTTGCTTTCAGAGCTTAAGAATGAGATATTTGGCTGACTTTAGATGCAGCAATTTCTTAATTATCTAAAGCAATAAGTAAAAGGATCCATCATTAATTAAATTCAGAGCTGATCCCAAAACTTCATTTTAGCCAAAACTTTCACCTTAATCGTATCTTCAGACTTGCTAACAAATAACCGGAGAGAGGTATGTTAGTAAGTAGTAGAACTGCCAGAAGTGGTCAACTGATAGAAGAGGAGGATTCAGATTGGAATATTCTGCCCCTGAATAATGGACAGTTGACTGTTTTACACAGTAACTAGCCGGTTTGTCGTCTCTGTGTCTTAGTACAGAGGGAGTAGTACCCAACTGGCCAAATTCTGGCCCTTAGTATTTCCTCCTTTCTTGCATGTGACACCTAAGTTTTCAATCTCCTTTTTGTGATCACTGTATCCTCATAGAGTTTGTCATTGACCTAAACATTTGAAAGAAATGCACACCAGTATAAAATATTTGATACTGGTAGAAACTTGAACTTTGTGTTTTTATGAAAATTCATTTATGAGAATATGTAATATAACTAAAAAGAGTGTTTTTATATATATATATATACATACGTGCATACGTATTTGTTAAGTATTAAAAATGGGAGAATGTTACGCTTTTGATGGCTAAGTTTTCCTTAATTGAACTGTTTCTTTGAGTTATGGACAACCAAGTCTGGAGTCTGGATGACCCATGATAAGATTTAGAACCACTTAAATGGAAAGCAACTCTTCACTGGCTTTATTCCTGGTATTTTTAAAGAATTATTTTGATAATTTTAATAGAATGTGTAATTTTAAAACACACAAAAAAACTTAAAGTAGTATTGCTTATACAGATAATTATTTAACATGTCTTTTATGGACGTATCTATATGTATATAGACAGTAATATATTTATAAAACAAATATACTCTATGTTGTAGTCGTTAGTTTGTAATAGGTGGGAGGATGGCCCTGGATATGTTTGTGTGTATTTTGAAAACTCTTGAGCTGTTTCTCCCCCGACTTAATGGCATATACCCTAAGGGATATTTAGTTTTTATTATTCTTCTCGCTATTCAACTTCCTTATTCAAGATAAAATAAGATGTACAGTTTCCCGGCCATTCTGCTAGACGTGGCTCATCCATTTTATTATCCTCCAACTCCTGGAAAATTCCTGAGTGACCTGGAATCAAACAGGTTATGGCCAGAGAGATTAGTTATGTTCCAAATATGTTAAACATGGGAACTCAGCTAGGATGTTGAGCTTCTTTGGTATACACCAACAAGTGAAATGAAGTATAAAATACATGAACTACACATGTGCATTTGAAGAAGAGAAAGCAGAGTGTTCATAAAAGTAGAGAAACATGCATTATTTTAGATTGCTCTGGGAAACCCCCTAGGGCAAGGGTTGACAAACTTTTTCTGTAAAGGATGGGATAGTAAATAATCCAGGGCTTTGAGAATCATATGGTCTCTATAAACCACTCACCTCTGCCCTTACAGTGTAAAAGCAGCCACAGAAAATATGTAAGTGAACGGATGTGGCTGTATGCCAATGAAACTTTATTTTACTGAAAGGGGCAGCAGGCCCGATTTGGCCTGTGGGCCATAGTTTGCTGATTCCTGCCCTAGAGGGAGAAAAACAGGCATGTTAAGCAGTAAATCCTGATATATGTTATCATAAGAAATAATAATTATATTTCAGTTGGCATTCAAAGAAAATCCGTTATTGATGGACTTCGAAAGAAGATTTGTGAGACAGTCACATATTAAAACATCTTAATCCACTTATGTTTTTTGCCTGGTCACACCCATTATTTATTAGAGATATTTCTTGTGTTTAACCACCCAAAAAAAGCATTGTGTGAAAAGATGTTTTAATAATTATTGGAATTTTTTCATGAACTTTCTATTTCTACTGATAAATGGGAATCCTTACCTGCCTTTTGTTTTTTTAAGGGCCTAATGGACCAAAAATTCTGTTGTGTTTTGAAAATTAGCATATAATTAGCCATAAAATATTATAAAGACTGCATTTATCAGTTACATTTTTGTGCTAGTTTTTGATTTCTAAAAAATGACAGATCCGCCCTTCTTTAAAAATGGTTTTAAAG
Organism: Balaenoptera borealis; assembly: GCF_965194805.1. Lineage (NCBI taxonomy): Eukaryota > Metazoa > Chordata > Mammalia > Artiodactyla > Balaenopteridae > Balaenoptera > Balaenoptera borealis. The sequence goes on along the minus strand of NC_138868.1, from coordinate 91,074,111 downwards.
AAGATCAATATATTGTAAGTTTACATACTGTAACTTTATCCTGTAAAATTAAAAATTGTGACTAGTGTAATTGTGAGTGCACTTGCTGTATTGTGACTCTCTTTATAGGAAACAAAGTGTATCCCTGCTTTCTCTGTCCAAACCTTTAGTATAGATTTTTTTAAGACACTTTAGGACTGTCCTTGGTGAATGATATTCTTGACATGATCCTGTGTGATTTTAAATTCATTGGAGTACACACCACTGAGCATGTTCATTCACAGTGCTTCACAAATTGTGTTAACATCGTAATATCACTTCCGCCAGAACAGTAAAGTTTTGAACATTGCCATCCACTTAAGTAATTATACTTTCTTTTAGGATTGGAATGTAACTCTAGCTTTTAACAGGTGTTTACTGTTTTAAATGGTTATTTTTTTTTCTTTAATGCCGTCTGTTCACCTGCTTTTTGCTTCTGTTGTAATAACACTTTCGTGTGTTGGAAGCGGCTTTTTCCCTAAGGTCCTTAGTCTTTTGGATTTAAAAACAATTTAAGGTTTTGACCACTTGACAATTTGGCAGTTAAAAAAAAAAAAAAAGTCTGTGCATGTTTCAATTCAATTTTATAGAATGTGTAAAATTTTATTTTTTAAACCATGTACCCAATTTGCCAATTTTCTGTCCAGATATTTCAGGTGAATAACAAATTATTCATTAAAGCTTTTGACCCCTTTCTTGAAGCAGCTTGTGCCTCAAGGGGAAAAGACATTGAAGAGCAATGGTTTGTTTTTATAAAGAATATGTTTTAGATTTCCTTCAGTTTTTGGAAATTATAAACGTCCCAGCTAATACACCCATCCACATGCACACTTCCGCAGAGATGTGGACACGGCATTGCCAGTGAACCCAGTTACTGATTTTATCTTTTCCTTCTAGGTTTTCTCCTCCCAAACCAGAGTTGTTTGCTGAGCGTAGAAGTTCCAATTTGATCCTTCAAACTTTTCTTATAAGAAAATAAGACAAAGAATATGTTTAGAGCAACCGTCTGATAAACTGATGTGATTGTATTTATCTTATGCCTGTTCTGTGTGTTTGTGTAATGGGATTTTTACAACTCCAAAAAGCAGTATTTTAGACCTACTGGAAATCCGAATCAAAACAGCTGTGTGATTCTGCCACTGAGAAAAAACATTAAAAAATTCGTTTTTCTTATGGTGGTTTGTTTGTTTTTGTTTCATGAAAAACGACATGCAGCAGCACAGACAGACACCACATAAGTAAAAGCGTCCTTCCCTAGTCCCACGGCCTCCCTGCGTTCAGTGGCTAGTGACACAGGCGTCCTCCGTAGGACAAGCACACGTTCAGTATCAGTGGTTATGTTAGAACCGTAATTAATTCATATGAAAATCGAAATTAAATGCCAAAGACAACTAGTCCTACCTTATGGTTCTAATGATTTCTATCAGTGAGTCTTTGTTGTATAGATCTTTCTAGTTTCTGCATCTCTCCTTGCATGAATCAAGTTTAGTATCTTACTAATGCTGCCCCCAATAGGTTCGCTTCATTTCTTTTTTTTTTTTTTTTTTTTTTTTTTTAATCCTCCACTGTAACAGCTCCTTTACTTTGCAGTGAAAATTGATTTGTATATTCTTTGCCTCTGAGTCCTTGTGGGATTTTTTTTTTTTTTAAATTCAGACAGAAAGTCACACAAATTATACTCATCCTCATCAGTTCACTCAGTCCCATGTAATTAATTTTTTTTTTTCATCTTCATCTTTTGTTAGTACTTTTATGAGTTCATCAGTTTTTCATTAGAGTTCTGAAAATGCTTATTCATTCAGTTCAGCAGTACAGTCAGTTACCAGAAACCTGTACTTGTCAGAGTCTTTTCCATGAATTTCTTGAAGATGAAACCCTTTTATAGGAACATATTTGCAAAATCATCAGAGTACACCCAGAACTGTCTGTAAATGACAAAAGACTTAAAAATGACCACGGTTAAAGATTTGATGAAAGTTCATAATAATGCAGTTGACAAGAAAATTAGTTATTTCTGAGATATACATTTTAAAGTAATAACTAGGATTATTACTTATAACATTATACCAGAACATATAAGATTTTTAGAAATTTCATGCAATGTCTGAAACATTTATATTAACATATTTCCATACATATTTCCATACAAATACAAATATAAGATTTTTAGAAATTTCATGTAATGTCTGAAACATTTATATTAACATATTTCCATACAAATAACCCAATGAAAGTTTAGTATTAGTTGTTTTGTTTGTTTTTTTATTTGTTTTGTTTGTTTTTTTATACTGCAGGTTCTTATTAGGCATCAATTTTATACACATCAGTGTATACATGTCAATCCCAATCGCCCAATTCAGCACACCACCATCCCCACCTCACCGCAGTTTTCCCCCCTTGGTGTCCATATGTCCATTCTCTACATCTGTGTCTCAACTTCTGCCCTGCAAACTGGCTCATCTGTACCATTTTTCTAGGTTCCACATACATGCATTAATATACGATATTTGTTTTTCTCTTTCTGACTTACTTCACTCTGTATGACAGTCTCTAGATCCATGCACGTCTCAACAAATGACTCAATTTCGTTCCTTTTTATGGCTGAGTAATATTCCATTGTATATATGTACCACAACTTCTTTATCCATTCATCTGTTGATGGGCATTTAGGTTGTTTCCATGACCTGGCTATTGTAAATAGTGCTGCAATGAACATTCGGGTGCATGTGTCTTTGAATTACGGTTTTCTCTGGGTATATGCCCAGTAGTGGGATTGCTGGGTCATATGGTAATTCTATTTTTAGTTTTTTAAGGAACCTCCATATTGTTCTCCATAGTGGCTGTATCAATTTACATTCCCACCAACAGTGCAAGAGGGTTCCCTTTTCTCCACACCCTCTCCAGCATTTGTTGTTTGTAGGTTTTCTGATGATGCCCATTCTAACAGGAGTGAGGTGATACCTCATTGTAGTTTTGATTTGCATTTCTCTAATAATTAGTGATGTTGAGCATCTTTTCATGTGCTTCGTGGCCGTCTGTATGTCTTCTTTGGAGAAATGTCTATTTAGGTCTTCTGCCCATTTTTGGATTGGGGTGTTTGTTTCTTTGATATTGAGCTGAATGAGCTGTTTATATATTTTGGAGATTAATCCTTTGTCCGTTGATTCATTTGCAAATATTTTCTCCCATTCTGAGGGTTGTCTTTTCGTCTTGTTTATGGTTTCCTTTGCTGTGCAAAAGCTTGGAAGTTTCATTAGGTCCCACTTGTTTATTTTTGTTTTTATTTCCATTAGTCTAGGAGGTGGATCCAAAAAGATCTTGCTGTGATTTATGTCAAAGAGTGTTCTTCCTATGTTTTCCTCTAAGAGTTTTATAGTGTCCAGTCTTATATTTAGGTCTCTAATCCATTTTGAGTTTATTTTTGTGTATGGTGTTAGGGAGTATTCTAATTTCATTCTTTTACATGTAGCTGTCCAGTTTTCCCAGCACCACTTATTGAAGAGACTGTCTTTTCTCCATTGTATATCTTTGCCTCCTTTGTCATAGATTAGTTGACCATAGGTGCGTGGGTTAATCTCTGGGCTTTCTATCTTGTTCCATTGATCTATGTTTCTGTTTTTGTGCCAGTACCATATTGTCTTGATTACTGTAGCTTTGTAGTATAGTCTGAAGTCAGGGAGTCTGATTCCTCCAGCTCCATTTTTTTGCCTCAAGACAGCTTTGGCTATTCGGGGTCTTTTGTGTCTCCATACAAATTTTAAGATGATTTGTTCTAACTCCGTAAAAAATGCCATTGGTAATTTGATAGGGATTGCATTGAATCTGTAGATTGCTTTGGGTAGTATACTCATTTTCACAATGTTGATTCTTCCAATCCAAGAACATGGTATATCTCTCCATCTGTTGGTATCATCTTTAATTTCTTTCATCAGTGTCTTATAGTTTTCTGCATACAGGTCTTTTGTCTCCCTAGGTAGGTTTATTCCTAGGTATTTTATTCTTTTTGTTGCAATGGTAAATGGGAGTGTTTCCATAATTTCTCTTTCAGATTTTTCATCATTACTGTATAGGAATGCAAGAGATTTCTGTGCATTAATTTTGTATCCTGCAACTTTACCATATTCATTAATTAGCTCTAGCAGTTTTCTGGTGGCAGTTTTAGGATTCTCTATGTATAGTATCATGTCATCCGCAAACAGTGACAGTTTTACTTCTTCCTTTCCAATTTGTATTCCTTTTATTTCTTTTTCTTCTCTGATTGCCGTGGCTAGGACTTCCAGAACTATGTTGAATAATAGTGGTGAGAGTGGACATCCTTGTCTCGTTCCTGATCTTAGAGGAAATGCTTTCAGTTTTTCACCATTGAGAATGATGTTTGCTGTGGGTTTGTCATATATGGCCTTTATTATGTTGAGGTAGGTTCCCTCTATGCCCACTTTCTGGAGAGTTTTTATCAGAAATGGGTGTTGAATTTTGTCAAAAGCTTTTTCTGCATCTATTGAGATGATCATATGGTTTTTATTCTTCAATTTGTTAATATGGTGTATCACATTGATTGATTTGCGTATATTGAAGAATCCTTGCATCCCTGGGATAAATCCCACTTGATCGTGGTGTATGATCCTTTTAATGTGTTGTTGGATTCTGTTTGCTAGTATTTTGTTGAGGAGTTTTGCATCTATATTCATCAGTGATATTGGTCTGTAATTTTCTTTTTTTGTAGTGTCTTTGTCTGGTTTTGGTATCAGGGTGATGGTGGCCTCATAGAATGAGTTTGGGAGTGTTCCTTCCTCTGCAATTTTTTGGAAGAGTTTGAGAAGGATGGGTGTTAGCTCTTCTCTAAATGTTTGATAGAATTCACCTGTGAAGCCATCTGGTCCTGGACTTTTGTTTGTTGGAAGATTTTTAATCACCGTTTCAATTTCATTACTTGTGATTGGTCTGTTCATATTTTCTGTTTCTTCCTGGTTCAGTCTTGGAAGGTTATACCTTTCTAAGAATTTGTCCATTTCTTCCAGGTTGTCCATTTTATTGGCATAAAGTTGCTTGTAGTAGTCTCTTAGGATGCTTTGTATTTCTGCGGTGTCTGTTGTAACTTCTCCTTTTTCATTTCTAATTTTATTGATTTGAGTCCTCTCCCTGTTTTTCTTGATGAGTCTGGCTAATGGCTTATCAATTTTGTTTATCTTCTCAAAGAACCAACTTTTAGTTTTATTGATCTTTGCTATTGTTTTCTTTGTTTCTATTTCATTTATTTCTGCTCTGATCTTTATGATTTCTTTCCTTCTGCTAACTTTGGGTTTTGTTTGTTCTTCTTTCTCTAGTTTCTTTAGGTGTAGGGTTAGATTGTTTACTTGAGATTTTTCTTGTTTCTTTAGGTAGGCTTGTATAGCTATAAACTTCCCTCTTAGAACTGCTTTTGCTGCATCCCATAGGTTTTGGGTCGTTGTGTTTTCATTGTCATTTGTCTCTAGGTATTTTTTTATTTCCTCTTTGATTTCTTCAGTGATCTCTTGGTTATTTAGTAACGTATTGTTTAGCCTCCATGTGTTTGTCTTTTTTACGTTTTTTTCCCTGTAATTCATTTCTAATCTCATAGCGTTGTGGTCAGAAAAGATGCTTGATATGATTTCAATTTTCTTAAATTTACTGAGGCTTGATTTGTGACCCAAGATGTGATCTATCCTGGAGAATGTTCCATGTGCACTTGAGAAGAACGTGTAATCTGCTGTTTTTGGATGGAATGTCCTATATATATCAATTAAATCTAGCTGGTCTATTGTGTCATTTAAAGCTTCTGTTTCCTTATTTATTTTCATTTTGGATGATCTGTCCATTGGTGTAAGTGGAGTGTTAAAGTCCCCCACTATTATTGTGTTACTGTCGATTTCCTCTTTTAGAGCTGTTAGCAGTTGCCTTATGTATTGAGGTGCTCCTATGTTGGGTGCATATATATTTATAATTGTTATATCTTCTTCATGGATTGATCCCTGGATCATTATGTAGTGTCCTTCCTTGTCTCTTTTAACATTCTTTATTTTAAAGTCTATTTTATCTGATATGAGTATAGCTACTCCAGCTTTCTTTTGATTTCCATTTGCATGGAATATCTTTTTCCATCCCCTCACTTTCAGTCTGTATGTGTCCCTAGGTCTAAAGTGGGTCTCTTGTAGACAGCATATATATGGGTCTTGTTTTTGTATCCATTCAGCCAGTCTATGTCTTTTGGTTGGGGCATTTAATCCATTCACGTTTAAGGTAATTATCGATATGTATGTTCCTATGACCATTTTCTTAATTGTTTTGGGTTTGTTTTTGTAGGTCCTTTTCTTCTCTTGTGTTTCCCACTTAGAGAAGTTCCTTTAGCATTTGTTGTAGAGCTGGTTTGGTGGTGCTGAATTCTCTTAGTTTTTGCTTGTCTGTAAAGCTTTTGGTTTCTCCATCAAATCTAAATGAGATCCTTGCCGGGTAGAGTAATCTTGGTTGTAGGTTCTTCCCTTTCATCACTTTAAGTATATCATGCCACTCCCTTCTGGCTTGCAGAGTTTCTGCTGAGAAATCAGCTGTTAACCTTATGGGAGTTCCCTTGTATGTTATTTGTCGTTTTTCCCTTGCTGCTTTCAATAATTTTTCTTTGTCTTTAATTTTTGCCACTTTGATTACTATGTGTCTCGGCGTGTTTCTCCTTGGGTTTATTCTGTATGGGACTCTCTGCGCTTCCTGGACTTGGGTGGCTATTTCCTTTCCCATGTTAGGGAAGTTTTCGACTATAATCTCTTCAAATATTTTCTCTGGTCTTTTCTCTCTCTCTTCTCCTTCTGGGACCCCTATAATGCGAATGTTGTTGCGTTTAATGTTGTCCCAGAGGTCTCTTAGGCTGTCTTCATTTCTTTTCATTCTTTTTTCTTTAGTCTGTTCCACAGCAGTGAATTCCACCTTTCTGTCTTCCAGGTCACTTATCCGTTCTTCTGCCTCAGTTATTCTGCTATTGATTCCTTCTAGTGTAGTTTTCATTTCAGTTATTGTATTGGTCATCTCTGTTTGTTTGTTCTTTAATTCTTCTAGGTCTTTGTTAATCGTTTCTTGCATCTTCTCAATCTTTGCCTCCATTCTTATTCCGAGGTCCTGGATCATCTTCACTAGCATTATTCTGAATTCTTTTTCTGGAAGGTTGCCTATCTCCACTTCATTTAGTTGTTTTTCTGGGGTTTTTTCTTGTTCCTTCATCTGGTACATAGCCCTCTGCCTTTTCATCTTCTCTATCTTTCTGTAACTGTGGTTTTTGGTCCACAGGCTGCAGGATTGTAGTTTTTCTTGCTTCTCTCGCTTCACTTCTTTTGTGACCTCCTAGGAATTTTCCGTTTCAGATATGGTCACAATTCTGAAATGATCTCACGATCTGCATGCTTTAACATACTCATGTCCTGTGTCAGTGTATAAGAAACCATTTTATTTCAGATAGATAGCAGATCTTTTTCCCCTTGTTGCTTTTCAGACTTTTGCTTTTCTTACTATTTTTTTTCCTAAAGTTGCTATTTGCCATGGTCAGGTATTCTCTTTTTTCCCACTTAAGCTGTTTAACTGGGGTCTTATGCATCTAGGTAACTTATTTCAGCTTTGTCAGCAGATTTGATTATTGATGTTCAGCTGTGGTTGGCAGGGAACTCAGCAGATCCACAAGAAGTATTAGGTGGGAGAATCTGAGCTCAGACTCTCGGAGAATATGAGATTAGGCTACAGTGCTGACTAGAGCTAATAGTTTATTTCTCCCCCACCTAGTGCCTTTGTCTAAAGAGGAAGGATTCACACACATTGATGAATCAAGTAATGTTTGGGAAGAGGCGATTGTAAAAAGCAACTGCAATGGTGAATTTATTCAAAACAAAAAAAAAATGCCTCAGTTGGGCCTCTCATTAGTTAAAGTATGTGCTTTATAGCATTTATGCCCTCAGTCTTTGATGCTGTTTTTGACTTAATGATGTTCATTTGGTGTTTTAAGGCTTTTATAAGAAGGATTTTTTTTAGTCTTTCAACAGTTTAGTTTAAAGGTTTTCTTTCTTTCAAGATCTTTAAAGTAACCTTTTAAAAAATGTATTTCTCTCTACATGCAACCATCAGCCTGGGCATTAAGAATACAGCCTCTGGAGGCTTGATCCCACTGCACACATCCTACAGGCAGAGATGGGCAAGTTACGGAGGTAATAATGGCCCAAACCCTAGGTTTGTTAAGACTACATGAGTCAACCCTCCGAACAGGTAGATCCATAGTGTGCATTTAATAAATGACAGCCATTGTTAGGTGAATGCGAGGTGCTTATACATAGTCGTTTTCAGATGTTTTCATGAGAGCCTTCCTATCTATACGTTATGTTGCAGAGGAGTTGGATTTTAGCCATCAGTGTAATATATATTCCATGCCCACATGCCTTTCAGGAGTGACACTTTAAAGAGTTCTTCTTGGCACCCCATGTCCTTGCTACCCCTGTTGTTAGGCCCTTCTTGGCTTAAGGGTTTTGTATAATATCTTAATGTGGAAATAAATGGAATAACAAAAATAACAATGATAAAGCAGAAGTTAACCCTTCCAGAAGCTCACAGTTCAGTAGGCTGTGGGCTGCATGACTGACCCCCTCTGAGCTCCAGTTTCGCTCCTGAAGAGGACACTCGGCAGACCTGTGTGCACCCCTCTCCCCTGACCTGAGTGGAAGGGGATGTTGGTCCCTCACTATCAGACTCTGCAAAGCCAGTCTGGACAGAGAAGCTGGTGCTCTGTGGTCTCAGGTGGATGAAGCACATTTCCAGGGAGGTGTCAGATGAAACTGGGTGATATTGATTGTTTTCAGCTTAGCATTTCCTCCTGGTTTATAACTAACTGCTGCTCTTAAACTTGGAGAGAGAGGGCTGGTGGGGAGACCACTCACATGCGAAGGTTTTAGATTAACTATGGATAAGTTAAACTAAAATCCCATGAAATAGGCATTATCCCTATTTTAGAAATGAGAAGACTGACTTTAAAGCACTTGCTCAAAGGCAAATGCCTCTCTGCATGCTTCCAAAATCTTTTTTTCTTTTTACTCTGCTGCAAGACAGTAATAGGAATGGGCCCATGATTATCCTTGGTGTGTATTTTATTAGAATTTGGGTCTGAGGAATGATCACCAGTGGCACTATAACCGCACATTCTTAAACATGCTGACTTACCTGGGGGCAGGGCAAGACCCGGAAAACTCTGAACTAGAACTTCTGTTCCTCTGCTTCTCTAGACCACCCCCCCACCCCACCCCCACCTTCCACGCTCGTTCGTGTAGCGTCATGACAAAGATGGCTCTTGTGTGGGAAGGAAGTTTACCCAGAGAGCTGCCTGTCCGGAGGCCTGTGAGGACAGCCCTGGCCCAGGACCCAGACTAGCTGCCAGGCTCAGCGCACAGACCTGCAGCCTCTCCGATGAGCAACGCTAATGGGTTCTGTGGTGGAAGGAGGTTGTTTTACAGTCTGGACCCCTGTCTTCACTCCTTGGCGCTCTCTGTAGGCCTCGAGAGTAAAAGGCAGTACATTCATTTCTAATGCTTCCAATCGTGCACAGAGCCCTTCGCGGGTGTCTTTTGAGAAGCCCCATTTAGCTTTCGGACTCCTGACAACGCCCTCTGCACACACAGCACCTTTTATGTGAGGCAGCTGCCATTTGCATTTCCCATGCTCTCTATTTGCACAAATTCAGCGTGAGATTAGAAACAGAAAAGTTTAATTAGGTGGTTGAACAAATTCCCTCCCCAGCTCCCCAGGAGGGCCAGATGAGGGAAAGAATACTGAAAGAAGGGGAAATAAAATATTGCCATGCACTTCCGGTCCGCCCGACCCCTGGCCTCCCGCCCTCTGGTCCCGAGGCCGGAGCGGCTAGGCTCAGAGCACAGGACGCCCTCCACCCTCAGGCCACTGGCACCAAGACACTCGAGTCCCCGGCACAGGCTTTGTCACCACCTCAGCCTTCGAAGCTCTCCGCTCCCCCCTCCACTCTCCAAAGATGTAATTATCATTCATTTCAATAATTGTTTCAAATACGCATACGAAAAGAGTAAGGGAGATGGCAAATACAATTTTGTAACTACATGAAATGCCATTCAATAAACTCCAGAGATTTATTGGGTTGATTTGTCTGTTATCAAATTAACGAGAGCAGGACAAAGTGCCTTGCGCAGTTGTGAAGGCAGCACACGTTAAAATGCTGCAAATTATAAAGCGGGTGAGGCAGGAGATAGATGGGCTCCAGGTGAGGCATTTACAACAGGCCTTCTATTTACATTTCATGGGGCAGGAAACGTGGGCTTCAGGCCGGACACTTAGAACTAGCCCCCTGTTTGCATTTCCTGACACGGGAGGTAGGTGGGCTCCAGGTCAGACATTGAAAATCAGTCTCCTGTTTGCTCTCTGAGATAGAAGCAATGACAGAGACAGGGTAAATAGGCAAGCTTTGTCTCTTGTGGACACCTTAAGATAACAGTCATGGCGAGAACAAAGAGGGGCAAAACCTTGTTTGAGTAAAGGATCAAAGGATCTCCGCTTCCCCCCTCCTTGGTGCAAGGGAGACACTACACATGCGCAGAAAAGCTCCTTGGGGGTCAGGGAACAACTCCAGACTATGGTGACTCTTGCCTCTCCCAGACGCCTTCACATCGGGATCCATCTTGGCTGAGAGGTGCGTGCGCACCTAAGGGGAGGGTCCTGAGACAAATGGGGGCAGGGGGCGCGGACAAAGCAAGATGACTGGCCAGAAGGGAGACGAAGACCCGAAAAACTGCCCCCTTATAAAGGATTTAAACTTCCCGAAGGAGCCACTCTCTCTGAGTTCACCCGTGTGTCTTTCCGCATGTACTCTGCTTTTCCAATAAACTTTTTACTTTTCTCTTTACCTTCTGCCTCCTCGCCTGAATTCATTCTTGACGAGGCAGGCAAGAACTAGAGATCCAGGCCCTAGCTGCTGGCCCCTGTGGTCTAATTGTTAGGACTCCCGGTCCTGGAACTAAGATCTTGCTTCCAGCTCCCGCTCGCTGTTGCTTGCTGCAAGCTGCCGCTTACTGCTGCTTGAGTCCGAAGTCACAGGGAGGGGGGTGGAGAAAAATGCACTTCCTAGTCCAAGCTCAACTTCACGGACTATGTGCAGCTCGGGCAGGCGGGGCGCTGTGGGAGGGGCGAGAGAGGGGCTGGACGAGGCCACTGGCCCAAGGGGCAGCGTGGGTGACGGGGCCACCAGTCCCAGGTTCTTACTGGCCCCGGAGCAGAGCTCTTGCCTTCACACGCCCTGCCCTCTCTTCCTGCTTCTGAGCCCCCTAGAAAGGTGAGCATCCTCAGCTCTGCCCCCTCACCCTCCCCAGCTCTGCCCCCTCACCCTCCCCAGCCAGAGTTTGCCTGGGGACTGAGGTCACCAGGTGGCCGTGGGCCTGGGGAAAGAAGAAAGAAGAGGATGGCGACTGGCTCTGAAAGATCACCCCCATCCCTCGAACAATTTAATATGCAGACTTCTGATGCCACTTCCCAGATTGGGAGTGGGAAATGCCAGGTGGTTAAAGGGAAGGTGCAGGGAACCTTTGAATCTAGCCACAGGCTCTAGTTCTGTCGTTAAAATATATGTGCATTCAAGGATCGAGCAACCCAGCTCTAGCGGCCCGAGCAGAAGTTAGAGGGCAGTCGCCACAGCCCGCTTGCTCAGGTCCTGGGGAGCCCTGCGGGTGTGGTTCCAAAGTTGCGGCCCATCTTGCAGGTCTGTGTGTTCATTTAAACAGGTAGCAGTGTCACCAGACTGCCTTGCTGAGCCTCCTTTGCTGAATGGGAGGCACAAGGCAATTTCCCCTGCTCTGCCTGGGGTCAAAGTGCACCACCTCCCCAGCTACCACCGGTAAGCTCTGTCCACACGGCCCTCCCCTCCGAGAGACCCAGCATTTCGGAGGCTGACTGTACGCTCCCAGGGGAAAAGAAATGGTTTTGAGAGACATTGGGTCTTTGGGGTTGTAAAGCAAAAACTTGTAGTTCGCAGTAATACTGTGCCTAGGCCTGGGGCAAAGCAGAGACGCTAACAGCACGGAGAGCTGGGTGGAGGGAACCAGCGAGAGGGAATGGCGAGAGTCCAGCCACTCTGGCCTGGGGAACAGCGGCACTAAGTCCTGTGGGGGAAGCTGCGGGGCGGGTAGGGGTGGGCAGAGCAGCAGCTTTGGAGACACACAGACCTGGCTGCCGACCTAGTGCGCCGCTGCCACACTTACAACCCTGAGAAGGTCCTTAATCTCGAGGCGGCTCAGCTACTTCCTCTATTAAAAAGGGGGATCTTTTTACCCACCTTGCAGAGGTGTCGGTATAATTAAATAAGAACTAGAACCTGGGACATAATAGTGGCTGAAAGATGTGAATTCCCTTTCCAGCCAGAGCCCCGAGCCTGGCCCCAGCCTCCCTCTGCCTCCCCCGCCACCCCCAAAAGCCTGCGGGGCACACACAGCAGCTCTGCAAGGCCTTCATGCCACCCTTGCCAGATCGCACTTCATCACCTCCTGCCCAGCCTCCCCACTGCGCTGGCTCAGCCGCTAGGAACCCCGCTTCCCTGGTCGGCCTCCCTACGCGGCCCCCCTCAGATCCACCCACTCCCAGTAGCCAGACCAGAGTTAACCAGCACTTCCTAGAAGCCTTTGAAGCCCCACACCTGACACCCACACACTTCCTGTGTGACGCAGCCAGAACTCCTCACAATATTCAGAACCCCCGTCACGGTGATATCGAGTGCACCTCTGTCCCCCAACACCCGCCGTGACCACTGACCCTGCAAAGTATGTACTACAAGTGCTTTCGTTCCTCTGGGCTGTGTCCGGCAGGCTCCTCCGCCTGGATAACCTCCCAGCAGACAGGAAAGCTTCACAAAGAAAGCAGCCTTGCACCTGGGTCCCAGAGGTCGACTGCTTTGGGGGAGCAGAAAATATAAAAGTCAGAAGAAACTGACCGGGCGGGGAGACGTGACAGAGCAACTTCCCAGGACAGAAACAGAGAGGTTCAGAGCGGCCGAATGACTGAGTTCATGGAGAGGAGAGTGGGAGGCCAGCTTGTAGACACTCAGGGTGGGGGCCTTTACACTGAGAATGACCAGCGGGGCGCACGAGGCTGGTGGGATGCCAGATGCACACGCGTGGGCACGGCCTTCCTGCGGTGCTTCCCACTGACCGCCTCCAGCCAGGGCCGCACCCCCTAATCAGGTCATGCCTGGCTCCTGAAGCCATTCGTGTTTGAGGTCCCCGCAAACAAGCAATACTGGGGCCAGTAGAAATACTGAAGATTTGTACACAGGATCACAGTCTTGAGGAGAAGGATGAAACGATGGGAAGGTCGGCGAAGAGGAGACTGCTGGCTGCAATTGCCCGCCCGCCTGAGGGTGGAAACAAGGCCCTTTATGCGGGTGATGCTGACACGGGCTTTGCCGCGCGTGGGCCTGCATGACAGTAAAATCCTGTGCCTGAGGCAGAGTAGCGACTGATGCCACACCCTAAAGTCCTGCGCTGGCCCAGAGCGGCTGCCCAGCAAATGTCAGTTCCCTGGCCTATAAATTCTCTCTAGAACATGAAGGCCTCATCGTCCCAATTCCACTTTTGCCCCCAAACCTACTCTCCACGGAGCAGCCAGAATATTCTGTATATATACTATAAATAGAGACAGTCACTCCCCTACTGAAAACCCTCCCTAGGGCACCCTTTATCCTTAGGCTTCTGCACACCGCTCTTGACGAAAGCTACCCAGTTGTGAAATTTGAGGTCAAATGTGTAGATCTGCCTTGTCCTTCGGGTCCCATCATTCTGTGTGGCATCCAGGTGGGACTACACCCGGTCCCCTCAATGCGGCCAAGGTTTTCCTGAACTCCTCCAGCTTTGGGCCTGGACTTGCTCCTCCCCCACTGCACCTTCTAGAATGTGGGGGCCAGAACTGAGGCCGCTCCCGGCCGGCATGCTCTCCCGTCACCTCTGGGATGGCAGGTCCCATCCTCCCTTGTCACCCACTCCCCAGGCCACTTCGTGGGCAACAAATAGCACCATGATCACCCTGGCTCTGCTCTGTGGGACTTCAGCCCCTGCACTGGCCTTCTAACTGCTTCTATAGTTTCAAACCTAGGCACCCTCCTATCTCAGGACCTTTTGACTTGTGCTTCCCTCTGCCTGGTTTATCCTCCAGGTACCTGCATGGATCCTTCCCTCAATTTCTACTCCAGTGTCGCCTCCCCAGGGAAGCCTTCCTGACCACCAGTAATAGAACTGCAACCCCTGCGCTCCCTCAGGGACATGGCCCATCTCCATTTCTGCGCAGCACTTCTCACCACGTAGTATGTTTACTGCTCATCTTCCTCAGCTGGAAGCAGAATTCCATGAAGGCAAGGGCTTGATATGTTTGGTTGCTCAATACGTGTGTGATGAAGGAACAGATCACACTGCAGGCGTCACCTGGGAGGGAGCCTGGCTCTACCTGAGTGAGCGCTGCGCAGGTGGTGGCTGGGACCCAGGTTGCACACACTCCGTGGTGCGGGGCTGCAGGTCCAAACTCTGAAACCATGAGCTACTTGAGGTTGGCCCCTTCCACTGCCCTGGTCCTGGGGGGGCAGGAGGTCGGGGAGCTGGAGCCTCAGGGCTTGGCCGGCAGTGTGGCCAAGGGCCCTGTGCCCTGGGGTTACGATATGTGGATTTGAAGGGTTTCTCACCCTTCAATGGACAAAGTCAGGACACAGCTGTGCAGTCCAGAGCTGAGCTATCATCTCCCAACAGAGCGAGGAAAGAGAGGTGTCCAGGGCCTGGTCACCAGGCAGACAAGGGTGACATTTACCAGAGCAGAGTCATTTTCTTTCTTTTAAAAAATTAATTAATTATTTATTTTAGGCTGTGTTGGGTCTTTGTTGCTGTGCGCGGGTTTCCTCTAGTTGCGGCGAGCGGGGGCTACTCTTCATTGTGGTGCACGGGCTTCTCATTGCGGTGGTTTCTCTTGTTGCAGAGCATGGGCTCTGGGCGTGTCGGCTTCAGTAGTTGTGGCATGTGGGCTCAGTAGTTGTGGCACGTGGACTGTAGAGCACAGGCTCAGTAGTTGTGGTTCACGAGCTCTAGAGTGCAGCCTCAGTAGTTGTGGCTTGCAGGCTCAGTAGTTGTGGCACACGGGCTTAGTTGCTCCGTGGCATGTGGGATCTTCCCGGACCAGGGCTCAGACCCGTGTCCCCTGCATCGGCAGGCAGATTCTTCACCACTGCGCCACCAGGGAAGCCCCAGCAGAGTCATTTTCCATCAGCTCCGGCATCCCCAGCAGCAGCCTGAGGCATTGTTAGTCACCTCACATCTTGGACCAACGGGCACACCTGAGAGTGAACTTGATGACTGAGTACAAACACTCCCCATGTGGCTATCTGTAGGCTCTAGGCCCCCTCCTGCCCTCCCAAAGCCCACTCCCCCCACCCCACTCCCGCTGGCTTCAGGACAAGGACAGAACATGGGAAAGGTAGCTGGTGGGATAAGGCACAGCAGCTGGGCTTGCTGCTTGAGCAGCTTTCCTGGAGGACAAAGTTGCAGCTTCCAATTGTACCATGAATTATCGGCGAGTGAGGCACCACTGGGCCTGGCCCTGGCGCCGGGGGAAGTGGGAGGCCAGGGACCCCTTTCAACCACTCATTCTGAGACCACTGCCTGGGACCCAGCGGATGATCCTAAACAGTTGTCAGATGAATGAGTGAAAGAGCCACCTTCTCTCGGGTGACCTTGTTCACGCACAAATGCTCCTCGACACTCATCCCAAGTTCTTCATTTCTACCTTCAGGTCACCTTTTGGGCCAAGTGAACAGGCTCCCCAGGGTGACAGGACTAGCACTGCTGCATTAAATTAAGCCAAAAGGAACCAAAAATGGGTTCTGAGCACCTACAGACTTTATTTGTGGGGAAAAAAAAGTGTTGTAAAAATCAATTTATTCTTTTATAAAAAGTACTTTCTGGGACTTCCCTGGTGGCGCAGTGGTTAAGAATCCGCCTGCCAATGCAGGGGACACAGGTTCGAGCCCTGGTCCGGGAAGATCCCACATGCCATGGAGCAACTAAGCCCATGCACCACAACTACTGAGCCTGCACTCTAGAGCCCACACGCCACAACTACTGACCCCATGTGCCACAACTACTGAAGTCCACGTGCTCTAGGGCCCATGAGCCACAACTACAGAGGCCACGTGCTGCAACTACTGAAGCCTGGACGCCTAGAGCCCGTGCTCTGCAACAAGAGAGAAGCCACTGCAATGAGAAGCCAGCACACCGCAACGAAGAATAGCACCCACTCACCACAACTAGAGAAAGCCCACGTGCAGCAACAAAGACCCAACACAGCCAAAAAAAAAAGTACTTTCTATTTTTTATAGAAAGTAAAGCCCAGAGAGGTTAAACGAGTTGCCCAAAGTCACACAGCAGAAGATGGCAGAGTTGGAATTAGAATGAGTCTCACCTCAGGCCACAGAGGCCAGTCCACTGTGAGGACAGGAAGAGTGATGACTCACACTTGCTAACGTGGGCTCCTTGGTTCAGCCACCACAGCGGAGAAAGGTGGTGCCAAAGAGACACGAGAGGTTCAGGGTGCAAGAGGTCTGTGTGTTCACGTTCCAGGGCCCCGGCTCCTCTCAGGGGCCCCTGAGGTCAGTGTTGCCCTGTGTGCAGTGAGGGTCTGCAGGTGAGGGGCTCCACCCAGACCTGCTGTCCTTGGGGAGGATGTTGGGTAAACTGCTCCTGTCCCCTTCTTTCTCCACCACCACTCCATACGCTGGTCACCTACTTCATTTCTTTTAGTGGTCCCCTCGAAGGGACAGGCCACAGGCCACAGCCCAGCCTGGCTGTCTTCCCACGCCGTCGTGATCTGCTGGGAGTAATGCAAGATCTGTGCACAAGGGAAGCAGCACCGGGGACAGTGGGGCTCTCAGCAGGGGGTGTCTGGCCCTCCTGGGGCTGGGTGATTCTTTGAGGGACCACACTGTAGGATGTCTACTAGCATCCCTGGTCCATCCCTGCTAGATGCCAGTATCTCATAGACACCCGCAGGTCCTAACAAAAAATGTCTCCAAGCATTATCAAATGTCCCCTGAGAGGCAAATCGCCCTGGTTGAGAACCAGTGGTGTAGAGAATATAAATACTGTAGGATAATGCAGAGGAGAGGGAGAGTGGTGAGTGCCCGAGGGCAAAGGAGGACAGAGTCTGGCCTGGAAGAGTCCAACCGAACAGCGTAGCAGAGATAGTGACGCTCACCAAATATTCCCTGGGCTGCCCTACCTCTCCCAGCCCCCCTGGAGCTAAGAGGGGTCATGTGACTATTTCCGACCAGTGAAATACGAACAGAAGAGACAAGTGTCACACCGGGGCAGGTGGTGGGAAGCCCACATGGGGTTCCCCAGTCTCTACCCGCCTGCGACAGTGCCTAAGAAACCATGTGTTCTGCACGGTGCAGGGAAAACCAGGTGCCTGCAGAGCCACGGGGAGCAACGTGCCCCCAGATGCACACAGAGCAAGGGATGAGCCTCAGAGGCCTGGGCGTTGTAGGGGACCAGGCTTGAGCCCCGCCCACTCTGACTAATGGAAACGGGGGCAGGAGCCCGTGGGAAGACCTGGGGGTGAGAAGCCCAGCTGTGACAGGTGAGGGCGGGCCAGGAGGGGAATGCGCATGCGCGGTGGTGAGCGGGGCGCGCAGCCCCATAGCAGTGGCCGGAGGAGCCAGAGTGAAATGCCGAGAGGTAGGCGACAAGGCACACTGGACGCATGTGATTTTTAAGAATCCATGAGTCTGTTGAGTAAAAGAAACCATTCACTGAAGAGAATGAGTGGAATGACTGCGTTTATATAAAGAACACAGTAGTAAAACCTAGCTCTCCTGTTAGAATTCAAGACAGCACTTACCCTTGGAGGAGAATCTAGTAACAGAGAAGCACAAGGGTCTCTGGAGGGAAGAAATGTTCTCTTTCTCGTCTTGTGCTGATTCCACTAATGCATTCACTTTGTGAAGATTCTTCACACTGTCCACTAAACTGCAAACGTTTGTACTTTATATTCCAATGAAAGTTTTTTCAATGCAGTACCTTCAGCATTAAAAAAAAGACCCAGTTAAATGGTGATTTGTGCGCACGGCACTCTGCAAGGTTTTATCAAAGGAGAACCGCACACACATCTTGGATTCTTTTTTTAAATCCGCATTTCAGGGCTGATTTATGGCTGGCGTTGATTCATCTCGTGTTTTACTTAGAACAGAAATGAGTATAATCCATAACCATTTGTTCCTGCCCAAGGCTGTGGGCTAGAACAGGACACTGATTTGCGAGAATTACTCATACAGACCGAAGAGTGTTTGCTGGCCCCAGCTGAGTGAAGGGCGCCCAGCTGACTCAGACAGCCTTGAGAACATTCAGTTCTGGGGTTTAACGGGACCAATAAACAGAACTCCTTCTCCCATTCCGGCGCCCCCTAGGTCTGTAAGTGTGGTCCCCAGTCCAGCAGCCTCACCTGTGTACTTGGGAGAGGTGCACGTCCTCGGGCGCCACCCCTGACCTGAGAATCAGACACTCTGGGGGTGCGGCCAGCGTCTGTGGTTTCACAAACCCTCCGGACGATAATCATGCTCATAAAGTTTAAAGTAAAAACCACTGGGTGAAATCAATTCAGAATTAAAGCAAAAGAATAAGCAGGTGAAGCCCACAAGATCATCTTTATCATTGATGAAGCTAATGCTGGGAATCTAGGCTTATGCCTAAGGCAACTGGACTCCCTAATATCGAATCCCAAATTAGACAGGCACCCCTCTCCTGGGGGAGCCCGGGCCTGCCTCAGCAGAACTAGGGCATGGAGAAGCTGACAATAATGTGTGCTTCCTGCAGACAGAGAACAGGACTGGGTACACAGTTCCTCTCCAAACTCACTGCTCAAGCAATCCGTCCCACCTGCCTGGAAAGGAAGGAGGGGGCCAAGAGGGCAGGAGTGTTGTGCTAAAGAGTAGTGTCCGCCCACCAATGCGCTCCTAAGCGAGGATGTGGATTATTCATGACTGGAAGAGATCAGCTTCTCTCCCTTTGGGTGGCTACACCCCTGTCAGCTTTGCTTGACCAGGACTGAAGTCCAACAGTTCACCAGGGCCTGAGGTGCTCTTCATGGCACTGCCCCATCTGGTGGGCGTGAGCAGTTCCTGAAGAAAAGTGGCTTCTGGTTCTGAGGCTTCAAGTCCCCACCTGTCCGTCCCAGTGCGCAGTGCAGACAGCAGCCTTTCTGCCCAGCGCAGAAGAGAGGCCAGGAAGAAATCCAGCCAGTTTCCTCTCCCATGGGAAGTGATAGCTAAACACGTTGTTTCCTCAGAAGGGGTGTGACGAAAGTGGTGCTTTAACTTGTCATTATCTTCATGCATTTCTTGTTACCTGAAAATAAGCGATCTTCATAACTCTCCTCTGCCTCTCAGCTGCCCACCTATGCCATCCCATGACCTTCCTCTTTAGCATGAAAAGTAGGCTAACTCCCTTCCCTTTCCAAAGGAGGAGACTCAAAGAACAGAAAGGATCTTAGAAACCATTTAGTCCAAACGCCTCATTTTCCGGCAGACGCGTCAAAGGCCCAGGGCGTTGAAGTGACCTATCCAGGGTCTTAGTCACGACCCATGCCCAGGCTTGACACCCACCGGCTGAAAACCCTCAACCCTCCACAGCTCCACGAACAAGCTTATGAACTGCCGGTTATATGTCATTATCTATAATTACGTTTATATCATTGCAGTATAACCAGAAGCAACTGATAATCTGTCCTGTCTCTTTTTTAATAGTTTCCCCCTGTATTACCAGTCCGGGCCAGACCAGTCTGTGTGTGGAAGAGGTCTGTACGGTGGTAGCACATGGGAATTTGCTGTGCCTTCTTTACCTGTTGACCTTGAGCCTCAGGTTCTCTGATGGATCTGTTAAAAGGTGAAAGTAAGAACACACCTGGCATGATTGTTCAGACAGTTACCTGATCAGTGGTTCAAGTGCCCCAACCAGATGATTTCCTCAAGCGCTTCCAGCCTGTATTGCTTTAATACATAACAAGCAGTCTTTCAGGTGCTGCCTGTGAACCTCGGCCACAGGACTCCAGCTTCTGGCTCTGCTGCATTCCCAGGCCTCAGGGCCGAATGGTTCTACACCACCTGCCGCTTATAATCGAGCAGAGGCCTGGCAAACAGCAATTTGATAAGAAACCACACAAAGTATGTGGTTATCTTTTAAGCTATAAAAATGCCTGATAAGCAAAGATTTCAAATAAATTATGAGACCAGTTTGGGAACAAATATTTCTTGATAGTAGACAAACAGCATTATTTCTGCCAAATAAAAAGTTTATTTGCTTATGTGTCCACTTTAGAAGGGCACTGTTTCCAAAACAACAGACTTACTTAGTGCCCTTGAAAAACATTAGGGACAGATGGAAAATTCAATATCATGTTGGCATATTTTGTGTTTTTCTGAAAATCTTTAAGGGGTAACTTTGTGACTGGCAGGTGAGTACCTGTCATATTATCCAAGCACAATACATTCTTGAAGGATTTAAGAGTGACTATAACATAGCTGACTCCTGTTGCAAATTGTCACCCAATCCTCTAAGCTTCAGTCCTCAGACATTCAAGCCACCTCGGAGCATCAGGAATAGTGCAGCCTAGTGAATTAATAATGTGGCTTCATGTCCCAGCTCTGCCACCGCACCCCTCAACCTTCTTTCTCCAAACACTGGCCAACTCCAAGCTAACACTTTGTGAAATCAGAGAAGATGAGAAACTGAGAAGAGGCAGGCAAGCCCGCTGGTCAGTAGGGCAATTCCTCAAGAATGTGATATTCACTGCCTACCATCAGTGTGCAGAAGCAAGCGGAAACTAAATGCCCCAGGCTGATGTTAGAATATATTTATTGCTACATTTATATACAGTTATACAAACAGCCCAGACAGGAAAGGGAGTATTGCAACAATTTCTCCAGATGCCACAGATGTGTGCCAGGAAACAGAGCTGCATACCACTGATTTTGCTCTCAGTTCGAAGCCCAAAATGAGTCACATACATTTTTTTTAAGTGGAAAGTTCTTGGAAATTCTCTCCGCATATCCCTCTTTACAAGCTAGTCATGCAGAAAAAAAGTGGGTTCTCAGAAGCCTGTGCCTTCAGGCATCTGTTGCGGGGATGGTGCCTTGAAGACAGGATGCAGAGGATGCTGGCTTAGGACTGCTGGGTGCAGTGCAGAGTTCCCACATCCTGGCCCATCTCTCTAAGGTCTGTCCCTAGGAAAGGCAATCGAGAGGGGTGCGGCGAGAGACAGAATAGCAAGAAAGGGAAAACCAACAGTCGACTGAGGTGTGGAAAGAACCATTGACAAGAGCCCTGATTGAGGGAACATTCGTCCATCGGGTTCCAGCTGAGATTCTGGACTTTGGGGGATACAGACATTCAGAACATCACGCATGTCTTAGTACGACCTTATCCTAAAGCTCGCCATGTGTGTCAGATGCCAGGGACCTGCGTGAAGACACAGAAAGTGAACAGGAAAGTTAGGCAAGAAAGAAGAAAACTAAACTTTTAAATATTACCATGATAGGGTTGAAAAGGGCACGACCCTGATCACCTTTCCAGTAACATGTAGCCAAGACAAGAGTTTACTACTGAATTATGAAGGGGGATGGAATGCCGCCAAGGAAACACGATGACGTACAAATTGCACCAAAACAAAGGTGGTTCCACAGGCTCTACACTCTGACCTCAGCCTTGCTAGAGTTATTTTTGGTCTCAAAAGGAACCTAACATGGTAGATATTGCAATGTTCAGATCCAGAATCATGACGTGGCTATGAGATCATGGTATAAACATAGTCCCCTTCATGTCACAGTCTTATAAGCCTTTGTGACGTAAATCACCAGAGAAGTAAGCAGCCTGTGAGGCAGGTGTCCCCAAGAGACTGGTCACCTTATTTACACCAGCTCTGTCTTACCCACCTCAGGCTACTTCCCCCCCAGCCCCCCAACCCCAGGGTCTAGGAAAGAAGGTCATCAGATCAGGTCTAACCCAGCATCCTAAGCTAAAATCAGCCTAGCACCTCAGAGAAATGACACGGCCTGAAGGTTGAGAGCAAGAAGCCTGTGGGTCTGAATGCACCAGACAACCAGAGGCCTTTGGGGTTGATTCATGATTTGGATACAGCCTGACACCCGAGGCTGTAGGGTGTTCTCTCCCAGAAGAAACCAGCCAGCTGCAGTTCGTCCATGGCTATCCATGTAATTCCTCGCCACCATAATCCCGCGGGCTGCCCGATCACAAGGAAGGGGGTGAGGATTCTGATGGAGAAACCCTCAGGACAGTGGGAGTAGGACCGGAAACCTGTCAAAAGTTCCTGTCTTTTTTCTTGGGTCAATAACACTACAATCAACTAAGGAGGGGCCCAGCTGTTCTTCTGAGGCTGTCAACTATGTGACTTTTCAAGCTGAAGGATGCAGCGATTGCCAACTCCCTTGATCCTTTAATAAATCCATCTTTGGACAATTTAAAATCTCTGTCATTTGATCTTGACTTTTCTGGTAAGTCATGCCGAAACTTTCTTTTCCTACTTCTGACGGCAGCAGCAGAGTCAAACTCACTCAAAGGATTTGCTCTAAAAAGCAAAAACACTAAAGGGTTAAAATCCATGAGGAAAAATTGCAAAACAGCAGGCAAATTTCAGCTGGAAGGATCTTACCAATCAGCAAACAAAATGGAAAGAGTTACATAAATGCCTGCACTGGAAGAAATGATTTAAAGATGAATAGCTAAGAACAGTATTGTTTGTGGCAATCTATGGATCATTAAGAACATGTTTTTACCAAGGATTTTAGCTCAAATATCAGGAATAAGATTAACTGGATTCTATGGAGTCACAAACACCCCTTTCAAAATGAGCGAAAGCAAACAATGATGGATGTGTCACAAGGCCTTCAAGTGGATTTTGAAACAATGAAAATGTTTTGGTGATGTCATGGAATGTCAGAGATTCTCGCATGACCTTAAACTCGTTTCATAGCAATCCAAAAGTCAAGGTCATTAAAAAGAATGCAATAATGCCACTTGCAGCAACATGGATGGACCTAGAGATTATCATACTAAGTGAAGTAAGTCAGAAAGAGAAAGACAAATACCATATGATATCACTTATATGTGGAATCTAAAATATGACACAAATGAACTTATCTACGAAACAGAGACAGACTCACAGACATAGAGAACAGACTTGTGGTTGCCAAGGGTGAGAGGGGGTGGGCAGGGAAGTATTGGGAGTTTGGGATTAGAAAATAAAGAAATACAGAAATAAAGTCAAGGCCAAAGAAGCAAATCATTTCTAAAAGTTCCCCAGCCTAAGTGAACATATATCACCATTTTTTCTATGTCACATGAAAAGAACCTAAAAAATAATATTGTTATAACAGACAGTTATTCCACATCTTAAAGTGTTATCTAAAATATATTCCCATATAGCTAGAGATTGGTTTATAGAATTGTGGGAGGTTTAATCAGCAAGTTGGGGGAACTCAAATGTACCATTCAAGATCTACAAATAAACCACATGGCTGTAGTTTTATTTAGAAATGGGATGGGTTGAAAAATCAATTAAAGAACTTTGAAACAACCTCTTATCATGGTAATCACGTTGATCAACAATTTTTAAGTATTTCCAAATTGAGATCAATGCATAATACTAACCTGGCTTACGAACCAATTCTGGAATTTTTCTACTTAATATATAGGTATGGCACTTCATTTTTAAGTATATCTGAACATTTTTTTAAATAAGAAAAACAAAAACCCTCCAGCAGCACACAAGTGTCATATGTGTGAGCTTGCACTATAATACTCTACATCAAGGGGGTTCTTTCACAAAGGTAAGAAAACAGTCTAAAGTAACATGTCTAATCAGCTCACCAAGATTATAGGTAAAATTTCATTTTAATAAACTCGATCTGACCTCAGTGGTCTTGATTGGCAAAGAGCCAAAGAGATGCAAACAACTGAGAAAAAATCTGGAGGGGGTGGGATTAGGTGCTGTAATGGGAGGGCTGGCTCTGGGTCAGCTCTTTTGACTGGCATTTCACTAGATGAAAGGCTCTGGGCTGTGGATTAACAGATTCAGGTTTTATGGGGTCCGGCCAGCATTTTTGCAGTGGAGAGGGTATGGCAGGTCTAATGGGAAGGTGGGCTAGCCCTGGTGAAGGCTGCCAGCTGTACTTACCCAGTGAGGGAGGGAGGCTTCTTCCTAACTGTTACATTTGCTTTATACTGCTTTGGCAAGAACGCATCTGGAACAATGCATACAGTTTGGGTCCCCACCTTTTAAAAGAGACATCAAAAGGTTAGAAAGCATTTAGAACACAGAAGGAAGCCAAATATTGTAGTACAGAAGCCAGAAGCACCCTTGTCACCTTGCATTATGTAGAGCCTTCTAGGTAACCAAATTGCCATAGTAATCTCCTTCCTAATCTTTAACCTCTAACTTCTCTTTTTCACTTTTGAATCTCCACTATTACAATGTTGAAATAAGAATAACTTCAAATCTCCCTTTTAAAAAGATGCTAGAATTCTAATAGTTGCAGCAGCTCTGCACAAACTAGTCAGTTTCATAAGACTACCAGATCTCAAAGCCATCAAAATCTTTTTTAAGTATTAAGAGTAATGCTGAAGATCAGATTTTATATTTTGAGGTTCTCTCTTGATTAAAATATCTTTCAGGCACCAACCAGACTTAGGTACCAAAATACTTCGTGGTGCCTACTTTAAAATCAATACTTGCTATCTATGAATAAGCAAAGGCTCAATATACTGTACCCGCCTACTAAGACTAGGGTGAGTAAGACAAACACAATCAAAACCACCTCCCTTGCAGCCAGGTTAGCGTCGCAGTGGCTAAAGAGATCAATTTCAGCCCTACTTTCTCTGTTCTGTCTTCATCAGCTGACTCACCTGCCATTCTCAGACATAGCCCTTAGAGACACCAAAGACAAAGTCACAATTAACTCCAAAAAGAAATTGCTAAACCAATGAAGCTTGTACATGTGTTAGTTTTCTGCCTGGGGAGAATATTGTTTACAGTATTTTCTATGCTTGAGAGTTAAGCAGTTGGAAATGGTAATCTCTATCTTATAAATGGGTTATATATCAAAAGGGCATCTGTGGTGGGCTGTTTCCTATGGAAACCATGTTATTGATGATTAGTTTGGTTTCCAAGCAGTTTCATGCATAATGAAAAACTGAGTCTTGCAGCAAAATACAGCAGAACCCTCACATTTTGATAAAGGAACACAGAAACAATGAAACAAAGCAGTTTTATAATTTTTCCTTAATAGTGAACTTTGATGTTAAATGGGCAGAATTAATTAGAAGGTGATTAAGTAGTACTTGAATTTAAGAGAATTTTAAGTATTTTCAAGGCCTTTGAAGGTTAGCAGAGCTGGCACTTTATTGTACCAAATGTCATCCTAAAATGTATTGCTGTATCTTTTCCCCTAGTAACCAGCACTATTCTCATCATTCTTAACCATAATTGAGGTAGATTTACAGTACCCATAAAGGAACAAAAGGGGAGAGAGAAGAAAAAGGAAGGAAAAGAGAATGATTGGCATGAGTATACTGAAAAAAATTTGGAGGAGCAAGAGAAAGGAGGATGGGGGCGTAAAGTGAATAAATATTAAGGTACAAGAGAGAAAATAAAGTTAAATGAGGTGTTACAGTGATAACAGAGGAAACTACATGCATACAGTTGCCTAAAAGAAAGGCGGCAAAGAGACATCACCAGAAATGTTGAAAGTTTGCCACCAGGTGGCGCCATGAAATTAAAATACCTCTAGAAAACAGCAACCCTTGTTGGAGGGGCGGTGAGTGGAAGATACATACAAATCAGAGGGGCAGGATATTCACAATACAGGTGACTCAGTGTTCGTGGACTGCCAAACCACAGGTTAGGACATACATCATATCAAGTTATCCCAGGAACGAAACTTGGTTTAATATTAGAAATATCTATTAATTCAATATGTTAACAGACAAAAAAGCACACACACATATTATCACAATATACACAGAATTTGCATTTGATAAATTTTAAACATCCTTTTTATTTTTAAAAAAACTCTTAGAAAAACAGGTGTATATATATAAAAGGAAGTTTCAGTCACCTGATAAAGGTCATCTACCAAAACAGCAAACATATGTCATGGCACATGTTAGAAGCATTCTTCTTAAATCAGAAATGAGGTGCACTTATGTTCAACATTGTACTGAAAGCTTTAGTTAAATCAACTCAGTAAGATAAGGAAAAGAAGTAAGTTATATGGATTGAGAAGACAGACTAAGAACTGTATTAATTGCAGAAGATGACTATTTATGCAGAACGCCCAAAAGCCTTCACAAATTATGAGAAAAAATAAGAATTGAGCAAGGTTCTTAAATATAAGGTCAGCAAACAAAAATCAACTTCATTTTTATATACCAGCCACAACTAGTTTTAAAATTAACTACTAAAAAGATAGTAAAAATAAGATGCTTAATAATAAATCTAACAAAAGAAATAGATGGTCTAAATGGAAAAACCTAAACTTTACTGAGAAGTATTAAGGAAGACATAACTAAATGGAGAGATATTACATATTCATGACTAGGAATACTTAAATATTGTACAGATATAATTTTTTTCCAAATTAATCTATTAATACATTTCTATCAAAACAAGGTGGAGAAACTTTTAAAGAAAACAGGAAAAAAAAAAGTCACTTCAAAGAGGAGACATGAAAGGCCCATAAATTTAAGAAAAATTCTGAACTATATTAGTAATCAAGACAATGCAAACTAATAGCACATTTTAAACCTATCGAATTGGCAGAAAGTTAAAAAAAGCTAGTGGTATCAAGTGTGCTGAAGTCAGTGTGGGTATATCCTTCCTTTGGAAAACAAGTTGATGGTTACATAGGAAAGTTGAAATGCCCCTGTAACTGAACAATTCCCTTCTCTAGGTAGAGGTACTGTTGCTCACACTACCAGGAAATATGTTCAAGAAGATTTCAGGCTATATTGTTTGTAAAATAAAAAATACTAGAAACAATCCAAGTGTCCATTATCAGAGGAGTGGATAAATTATAGTGCATTCATAAAACAGACACCCTCACAGCAGTGAAAATGAATGAACCACAGCTATATTCATCAAAATGGATGTGTGTGTGTGCATGTGTGTAATCAAAGTAGGTAAAGTTCATAGGCATGCAAAAGAAGACATTATATCGTGGATACAAACAGTTAAAATCAAAGAAAAGGGAGACATGATAGAGGAGGAATACAGAACGCCAAAGTTACTGGCAATGTACTATTTTAAAAACTGATGCAGGGCTTCCCTGGTGGCGCAGTGGTTGAGAATCTGCCTGCCAATGCAGGGGACACGGGTTCGAGCCCTGGTCTGGGAAGATCCCACATGCCGCGGAGCAACTAGGCCCGTGAGCCACAATTACTGAGCCTGTGCGTCTGGAGCCTGTGCTCCGCAACAAGAGAGGCCGCGATAGTGAGAGGCCCGCGCACCACAATGAAGAGTGGCCCCCACTTGCCGCGACTGGAGAAAGTCCTCGCACAGAAATGAAGACCCAGCACAGCCATAAATAAATACATAAAATAAAATAAAATTAAAAAAAAAAATTAAAAAAAAAACAACTGATGCATGAGTACTTATTATATATATATTTACATGTATAATACTACATAAGAATATATACTATATATCATAACAGATTTCTTTATATTTCTCCTAGGCACTGTTGTAAAACAATCTCTAGTTTGTAAATGTTTAAAACTTTCAGAAATTGATGGAGGAAAAATACTACAATAGACAGGGAAGTTATAAATTTTGTTCCAATTATCTTTGGTCTTTGAACCATTAGAATTTTGAAGGTCTCAAATCGTCTAGGTAGAGAAGTCAATAGCTACTCTAAGGACACTGAGTAAAAGAAGCAACTGTGTCATTCCCACAGTGTCTGACACCCTCATCTCTAAATAAGTGATTCTCAAAGCGTGGTCCCAGAACAGCAGCATTAGCCTCACCTGTTACAAATCCAAGTTCCTAGGCACCATGTAGACTTACTGAATCAGAAACTTCAGGAGGAGCCCTGCAATCTGCATTTTTAACAAAGTCTGCAGGTGATAATGATGTATGCTAGTTTGAGAACCACTGCTAGAAGTTTCTCAAATGTGTAGGGAAATCTCTTCATTACTACAAAATAAGACCCCTCTACCATGAAATAAACAATCTAGACAGCTGAGAAAGCCACACCGCTGGCCCTTGGAAGAACGTAACTGTTTTTAAAATCCTTTAATTCAGAGGTCAGCAAACTATGGCTCATGGACCAAATCCAGCTCCCCATCTGTTTTTGTAAAGACCATGATTTAAAAATTAAAAGAAGATAATTTTATGACATATAAAACTGTATGAAAAAATAAAAAATAAAATAAAAGTGTATGAAAGTCGGATCTCAGTGTCCATGAATGAAGTTTTACTGGAAGGCAGGCAGCCAGGGTCCTTCACTTACATACGCCCATGGCTGCTCTTGTGCCAAAACAGCAGGGCTGTGTACTTGTGACAGAGACTATTTGGCACGCAAAGTTGAAAATATTTAATATCTGGACCTACCTTTACAGAAAAAGTTTTCCAACTCCTACTTTATTCAGTAATTACAATCTACTAACCTTGAAGCAAAATATAATTATAGTGATTTCCCCTTAAATGTACAATTTTCCTTTTAATTCCACAGGCAAAAATCTAGTAGTTTAAAAGAATTCTTAGGAAAGTCAAATCAGAACCATTTTTATCTACAAGGTAAATCAAATAACCCACACAGAGCATCTGGAGAATGTTGTTAATTATGCTACTTTCTCTCTGTCTTCAAATATTCTAATAAGTGCCAAAAAAAAAATGACTGGTGAATTTTAATGAAATACTCCATCACGTTTAGTTCTGAAAACTAGTTTAGCAATCTCCTCCACAGGCATTTCCTCAGGTGTTTCGCTTTAACTGTGAGCCTGTCTCAAGGCTGCACTGGGACTTATTTCTCAGGCCTCAAGCTGTGGCCACCTTCCTCCCTGGCTCTTTCCCAGGCTGAAACTCTCCAGGCAATCGGATCCTCAACCTCTTGAATTTTTTCTAGACCAAGTTCAGTTTTTATCACTGCAGTCCTGCTCACCAAATTTCTGAAATATTTTATTTAACATCTATTAACTAGCTCAAACAGCCTATTTCTATTCATATCCATCTTCACTTCTGAAATTGCAATTTTTCTAGATTTCTAAGATCCCTTGAGCACAGACCCTTCATTTGATTTCGAGGGCTTTAACACTCAATAAAAAGAAAAGGATGCTTTCTCACCCCCACGGGCGTAAATCGTATATTTCAACTTCAAATCTTTAAGCTATACTCACCTTTTCCTGAAAATGAGAGCACTAAACTCTTCACAGTTTGGCGTTACTAGCCCACACCAAACAGTGGAATAAGCCTGGTCCCCAATTTGATGGGGTTTGATCTCCAGGTCACTGTTACTCTGTATTCAACATAATATTTAGAGCATTCTTCTTTGGCCTCTAAACTAATGAATACATTCACTTTAAGTTATGCAGACAAGAAAATCCTCCGAAGGGCACCGTCATGTAAACATGGCTCAATTGAAAAGTTGGCGTTTTGTAGTTTAAAAAAAAGGGTGGGAGAAGATTTCAATTCAAAGAAACCCAAACCCAAATGCAGACTCTGCCACTATGGTGGCCTTTGGGCAGGTTACTGAACTCTAAAATGGGATAGTGCACCTACCTCCAAGGACACCTGCAGCATTTATGATATCTTTGTACAGATTAGGAAAGTGTGTCCCTTCCTCCAGGCACAGGTGTGGTCCCAAGGTGCACGCTTGTCTGGTACACACTAAATTTGTATGTCTGTCCCTCCACTTCTGCCACTATGCTTGTGTGAGCTCCTTGAGATCTGGCTCCTTTCCAACTTCATCTCACAAACAACTCTCCCCTGGGCTCACTTAGCTCTGGACATACTGCCCTCCTTCCTGTTCCTTGAACCAGTAAGTCCTTTCTTGCCTCAAGGTCTTTGCATATGCTGTTCTCTCTACCTGGAATGCTTTAAAGCGAATCTTGTAAATTGGTGTCTAGTGGGCCACTTCCAGAGAGCAGATATATTGTTTGGCTTGCAAAACATTTTCTAAAATTTTTTAAATAGCTGACGTGTAAAATTTGAGAGATTTCACATAAAATTACATTTCTACTTAAATATTTAAAGCATTATTCTTTGGATGCTTTTTTAAAAAGCTGTTTGCTGGCTTATCTTGGAAAATCAAAGTAGCACTGCTTTGAGGAGCTGCCGCCCTCTTTAGACAGGGTGTGAAGATTCCCCCACCAGGCCCAGTGTGCTCATTTGATCCTTCTGGGCATTTGCATTTGCCATCTTGATTTAAATTTAAAAAGCTAGCCTTCTCTTTTTTCGGGTGGCAACTTATATGCCAGTTCCTCACAGAGACTTTTTCCGACCTTCCTATCCCCGATTATCATTTTCCCCAACTCAGTCCCTTGTTTCTTTCACAGCATTGATACAAATTTGCTGCTTTTATAGGTCAAAGGTGGTTGAATATTAGCAATTTTACATGATTCAATCTAATACGATTCACAACTTTTAAATTATTCTGCATGTGTTTCATGACTTACCATAAAAAGTAAGCCCATAATAAGGATCTAGTCTTCTTCACTATTATATTCTCAATGATTAGTAGGGACACAGTACCTGGAAGGTACTAGGCACTAAAATATATGGATGAATAAATGCAAGGACTCCTCCTACCAAAAGTTCCTTAGTAGCTCCAGAATATACACAAAACCCATTTTTACCTATCCTGAGGTACCTAGAAGTAGCCCAAGTTATAAGTGGACTTTCCTAACCCACAGCCTAAGGCAGTCCTACTATCCCCTGCTCAACTCTAGAGCTGGCTTTAGGCCCAGACTTCATCAGCCTCTGCTTACATAGCTGACACCCCTGGTTCTAGCACTGGAAATTACTCCTAAGGTATGATTTTTTTCCTGGAACCCCTGTGCAAACCAGCATTGAGACCACCATTGGACATCCACTGAGATGTTCCCTCAGCCCTAAAGGGAAGCTGGGGGAAAATTGTATGTGTTCCTGAGATAACTGCTGACAATTGCAATAACCTCTGCATCCTTGGAGATGTTAGCAAGGGGTCTGTTGTTCCCCAGATCTTTGTATGTATTGATATCTCTTGTCTACTTGTCTGTCACACTATATCTTAACTCTTCATTTCTTCCTCTAGACTATGAATGTTTTAAAAAATTATTTATGAATCCTCAGGACCTAACTTCAAGTACTTAACAAGTGCTTAGTGAATGAAATTATTTGAATGGATTAAATCATTCAAATGCCACATGGTGCACCCCTAAAAGCTAAACATGCATACAGCTTTTCACTTACTAGGTACAATCTCACGGACTGGAGCAGGGCTGTGGGGTGGGGTGCATGCCAATGTCAGCTTCAGACATCTGGAGTTGACGGAAGACACTACTAGAAAGAGCATTTTCCTGTTCTGTGTTTGTGGAAAACACTTCCCAGAAGATACTGTACAGTTAAGCTAAGCGAAAAACTAGTCTAACTCCAAAGAAATTGCTCTCTTCAATGATTTTCTTACTGCCAAAGCCAGTGGACATTGAAACATTGTAACAGACCTGTTTCCTATGGCGTTGGTGGTCACCCAGGATGTTTAACTCTGCCCTGTTGTGTTTCTGCAGCTCTCTCCTGAATGTACTCCTCTTGCTTTGGCCAGCCCTTAAATGCTGGTGCTCACCAGGGCTCTGTACTAGCTGTTCTCTCCTTACACTTTCTTCTTGGGAACTCTTATGACATTCCATCAGCATTCCAAACTTAAAATTGTCCAAAAAATCATCACAGGCACATCCACACCTGCTTCCCCTCATGATTCTCCAGTGTTTCATAGCACCACCTTCTGAATCTCAAAGTTTATACTTTCTCAATACAAACAGGTAGTTCCAGCACACTCCAAGTCTTTTTGTGCCTGAAGGTATTTGCATACATAGTTCCCGCTATCTGGATAGCCCTCCTAATTTTGCCCCTCACGCCCTCCCGCCATTAAGAATAACTCATTCTTAAAGGCTTGGCTTAGGAATCATCTCCTCCAGGAAGCCTTCCACCAAGATTAGATGCCTTCCTCTGAGCTCCCAGAATTCATCCACCTCATTCATTTAACAAAAAATATTGAGCTCTATCATGCACCAGGCATTGCTCGAGGCACTGAGCACATTTCATTGCACAAAACAGCAAAATTCCTGCCCTCATGAAGCTTACATTCCAGTGGGAGAAGACAGATAATAAACAATACAAATAGGTAAAAAAATATTAAAATATATATAAATATAAAATATATATTAAAATATATATAAATATAAAATATATATTAAAATATTAAAAATATATATAGTGTGTTGGATAGTAAGTGCTATAAAGAAAAATAATTAAAAGACATGGGTAGGGAATACTGGGGAAAGTGTAATTTTAAATAGGGTAGTAAGAGAAGGCCACACTGAGGTGACATTTAAGCAAAATCCTGGAAGTGGCAAAGAAGTGCATCATAAAAATACCTGGGGAGAAAAAGGCATTCCAGGCTGACGTAACAGGAGCACTGGCTAGTTTAGAGAATAACAAGGAAGCCAGTTGACCTCAATGCAGTGAGAAAAGGGGAAATCAGCAGATGAGGTCTGAGAGTGACAAGGAATCAGATGGTCTTGGGCTCTGAATGACCATTGAGAAGGATATAGCTTTTACTGAGATGGAAAAGGTCTGGAGAATTTTTGAGCGTGACAGGATCTGACCTACCTTTTTAAGGCTACTGTCTTTGTAGACTGTAGAATATCAAGAGAGGGATCCAGAAAACCCATCAGAAGGCTCTAGCAATAATACAAGCAATCCTGGTGTGTGGAACAGGGTGACAGCTGTGGAGGAGGTATGAAATGGTCATGTTTTGAATATATTATATACTTTGAATGTTGGGCCAACAGGTTTGTGGTTGGATCGGGTGTGGGTTATGAGAGAAAAAGAAGGATCACATTACAGTCAAGGTTTGGGCCAGATCCACTGAAAGGAGGGAAGAAGAAGAGGAAGACTGAGACAGGAGCAAGTGGGCAGGGGGTGGGAGAAGACCTCGAGTTTGGTTTGACATAGCAAGTTTGAGATGCTTATTAGATATCAAAGTGGACATGTTAGGTAGATAGTTAGATATACACATCTGGAGTTCAAGGTAGAGGGTTTTGGCTGGAGATTTGAGTTTTTAGCATACAGATGGTATCTCAAGCAACAACACTGGAGGAGGCCACTAAGGGAACCGAGTGTAGACGGGGCAGGCCTGGGCCTTGGCACACTCCAACATTAACAGGTTGAGGAGGGAACATTACTTACTCATACACACACATTATTTACTTTGTCTACTGGGAGTAGACCATGAACTCTTTACTGCTCAGGACAAACCATGTCTATTTTATCTCTACATACTTAGCACAGGGCCTGGCACACACTCAATAAACATATGCTGAGCAATACCATCTAAAGAGAATCACAAATAAAATCCTTAAAAGGCAAGAAGACATAAAAATTGGAATCCAAAGGACTGGAGTATAAATACTAATACCCACAATACTGACAGATGAACAAAAATAGTATGAAAAACAAAATGACAGAAGTTAATAAACACCTTTAATATGCCAAGCTGTAAACAAAGTATTCCATGTATATTATTACAGTCAATGCTCATAAAATCAATAGTGTTACTCCCATTTAACAGATGAGGAAACTAAGGTTCAAAATGGCTGAGTGGCGTCCTAATGTCACACATCTAGAAAGTGGCCAGGGCACAATTCAAACCCAGATGCAATTAACTCTACATCGTGCTGCTTCACATCTATTCCAAACACTCTAAATGCCAGACTGCCTGTGTATCTAATGTGCTCTGGACTGATAAAACCTGGATCTAAGTATCTACTGTAAAAAACAAAAACAATGGCTGAAAAAGCAAGAGAATCTGGGAAATTATCCCTGAACCCTTAGAATGGGGATAACCATGGGCTATGAAGTCTGTAATTTGATTTGACAATTTCTGAGTACACCTGAAAACCTATGCAGAAACAGCAGGGATCAGAACTCAGTAGCACTAGGCAGCTGAAAGAGCAACAGAGAGATGGTGAACACTATGGACTGAGGACCTAGACTTTCTGAGCCTCTCCGGTACATCAGCTTAGAATTTACTGTGAATCTCAGGGAACAGGGGAAGAGAGGGAGACTGCAAACCACTAAGATCAGTGTTTCTTCTATCTGATTAACATGAAATATCATTAGCACTTTGAAACTAATTAGGCTGTACCCCCCAAAATATTTGGTGCCCAAGAAAATCACTTAAGAACCAAAAGTTTAGAGGTACAAGAGCAATATCTGATCTGAAAAGTGAGGTGTGAAATCAAAGGACATTTTCTTAAAGTCAGAAAGAAAGATCACATAATAGGATGAATTAAGTTGATCTACCTCCTTAAAAATCAAAGAAAACTTTGATATTCTTTGAAATAATTTTCCTGTTGCTTGGTGTCGTGGTCGAGTGTTTTGCAATGATCTGAGCTTGTCATTTTCCATTTTAATAAAAGTAAGCAAATGAAAACTCTACACTGAGGAAATGGTGGCACTCAAAGGAAATTAAAAACCAAAAAGCTACCAAAGTACCTTTAGAAAGGTACTGATTTCCTTCTTTTTTAAAAATAGCATTTTCTGATTATAAAATTTGAAGAAGTCAGAGAATTTTTATATACTGGCAGGTCTTTTACACTTGAGCCCTCAAAAGTGAAACATTAAGGCCATTATAGCTATGTCACCTTTTAAACCTGAAATACAGAAATCCAATTTATGAAAAGGAAAAGTGCCTACTTTTCTTATAAAGGTGCTTCAATAAGCACATACTACTATTTAAATTTTTAAAATGTAAAAAGTGCACCTACATCATTTAAGTAAAAAAAAAAACTTCCTATATTTTAGGAATACCTAAATCTTATGTAAACTTACCTTATCTACTGGACTATAACACAATATCTTAAACAGGATAAAACAAAAGCAGTGTTTGTACAACAATACATGGCAGTATTGTATATAAAGCAAAGTAAAAATATAAATGTTCATCAGAAGTTAAGGGGCATCCACATAATTAAATACTGTGGTATTTTTGTACTTATATGTAATGATTTCCAAAATACACCATTCAGTGCAAGAAGCACAACACCGTGTATACAGAATGTTATACATTATGTAAACAACAAAAAGTATACAACATATGCATGCTTCTACATGTACAGGTAATTTCCAGGAGACACAAGTTGAAAAAAATAGTTACCTTTGGGGAGAGCTGCAGGGCTAGAGGACAAAGCAAGGAGGCTTACTTTTTTGTGTTACCCTATTTTTATCTATTGAATTTTGTTTCATGTTCACTTATATTTTTTTAATTCTAATGATTTAACCAAGTTTTTAAAAAATTACACTTCAGTCATAAAGTAGCTAAGTATGACCTAAAGCACCTTTAGTGTTTGGCAACTTCAACACATAACATGATAATACTGGAAGCCAATGAAAAATATGCTTTTCTTAAAATAGCTATAATACCTAATTTCTAGTTTTTTAAAAACAACTTTCTTTATGCATAGCTGAAAGTTGTTTTTTTAATAAAAAAGGGGGGACTCTGGCAATAACAGTTATTTTAATGCTTAAAATAGTCTCCAGAGAAAATAACCAGGTACTTCCCTGGTGGTGCAGTTGGATAAGACTCCACGCGCCCCATGCTGGGGGCCCGGGTTCGATCCCTGGTCAGGGAACTAGATCCCGCATGCATGCTGCAGCTAAGAGTTTGCATGCCGCAACTAAGGAGCTGGCGAGCGCAACTAAGGAGCCCGTCTGCCACAACTAAGACCCAGTGCAACCAAATAAATAAATAAATAAATATTTAAAAAAGAAAGAAAGAAAGAAAATAACCAAAGGGGAAAAAACCAATCCTTAAATATCCCAGTTTTCTGAAGCTTTGCTATGATACAAACTATTGCTATATACATTTACAAAAATCAACATAGACAATTAACCAGTGTCTGAGAAGGAAATTCTACCTGTACTGTTTGAGGTAATGGGTATCCTGATATTTACTTAAAGTAAAAAAATAATTTATAGTAAAAAAATGGTAAACTTAGTGGCAAGTTAAATAAGTAATTAACAAAAGGGTTATAAGAAAACTTTAATATTAAATTATGTTTCAATACTGGCTATTCTAATATAAACCATTATTATTAAGGTTGCTTACATTCAATAAATTCTATTATAAGAAAACCAGACACGTTGATATTAAAGAAAATGCAATTCCTTAGTGGCAGAGAACCAAGTTAACATTAGCTAGCCCACCTAGTGATTAACTTATAACTTTGATGCTCCCCAGCAGCTGTAATTTTACAAATGAAGAAAATATTTCCCAGCCTCATTAATCACATCAATATCATGCTTCTTTGTATGTTAATTAGCACCTACTAATACCCTCTCATTTTAACTCCTGAACATTTTATCTCAATTTTTCTTTTGGTTTTTACTACTTTTACTTTCTGTACCTTAATTTGAGTCCACGTCCCAAGTCCCTAACTACAATTTCCTTGACACAGTCACAGGGTCACATCTATCTCCTGTAACTCTACCAGTGCTTTGCATAAATAGCAACTGCTCTGTAAATCACTGGAAGAAGGACTGCATCTATGTATGCATATGTATGTAGGTATTAATCATATTACTTTACGGAAAATAATCCATGCCTCCTCATTTCCCATTCAGCTTTCCTTTCATAGTATCATTAAACTGAAAACCTCTTAAATTTGTAATGACTAAGAACTAAGGCATAATTGCTCAAAAATAAGGTAGTGGAGAACATTTTCCTACCTGTATACATCACATCAGTAATCTAGAAGACACACTGGTTTCCAGTCTTCCTAATGCTTGAGAATATTCCTAAAACATTAATGCCAATAATCTCCTCTAAAGATGAAACTATTTCTCCAATGGATATATTTTCTATACATTTTGATGCAAAGCCTTTGATACAGCCCTATGTACCCCCAATTTATTATAAACATTCTTAAAACATCAGCTTATATTGAAATGTAATGTGGCCCAGCACATTAAACTAGATTATAAATTATTCAGATGGTTAGGTTCTGGGTTCTATGAAATTAGTTTTATACTGTTTGGTACTCTAGTTTTTATAAAATGGAGGTATTCTCTTAAGGTATTTTAAGAATACATATAAACTGCTAAATAGTAGTGATTTGATTTGATTTTGCCCCTACCAACAAAAACATTTTTCATACTTATAATCAACTACTTTTTAAAGATTTTAATATTTCTTGAAAAAATGATAGTTTAATCAATGTAAAAGTGCTAAGAAACTAAAATGTGCTATCATGCCGTACGTTTGCAAACATTAAAGAATTTAAAAGAAAGTAAACAGATCTTTGATTATGATTTCCTTTTGCATACACTGATTTTGTCTTTTGAAAGAAAGTACTTTTAAAACACACAAATTAAGAAGTTGCAAAATTCTACATTTAATCTACATACCAATGATAAACCACCATATTTTAAAGTTAGTGGGGAGGAAAACCATCCACCTGTAACTTAGATTACCTAAAAATCATACACGTATATTCAAAATTTTTATGGCCTAAAAATTGAGAAGTATATTGTATTAAGAATGTCTGAGGAAAACAAGCCAAAATAAGGGAAAAAAAAAAACCTAACATATCATTTGGGCATAAGTACATGAATCAAATCTAGCAAGAAAGTTAAGTTGATGAGCATAATCAAATGATTCTCAACTTAAAAAACCTACAGAAATTTCCAAAGTAATTTGTTCAAAGCTGTCACAGCCAGTGAATAGTTAATTGTGTGTATATATTCTGAGATAATCTTCATTGAGCTGTGTTTTGATTAATATAACTCCTTCATAATGATCTGAAAGAACTTTTTTTCCCTAACCCCTTAAAACCTATTTCAAAAAACCCTTCAACTTTCTTCCAGTCACTACATTATTAGAATCATCTGAGAGCAAAAGGATTTTGATAGAACTGTTGTAAGCACACTCTGCAGTAACAGTTTTTCAACTATAAACAAGTATTAATAATTCAAAAGTACATGGATATTAACATTTGGTCATCGCATTTTAGTGAAACAATGAATACAATTTAGATTCCAGAATCTAAATGTCTGTCTCTGATTCCAGAGAAATGCTCTGAAACAGACAATTAATTCAGAACTATGAAACTGCTTATAAAACTAGAGCACAAGAGAGTACAATGACCTGCAATTAGAACTCAGAATCAAATCCATTTGTTCTTGGGTGTCTTTAATTTCTAGTTCTCTTTCTGTGCCGCTAAAGAACCCATTCTTAAAAGGTCACGGATAAAACAGAGGTCTTAACTGTCCCCAAAAGAGGTCATTTGGAAAATAAGCAGAAGGAAAAACATTACTACATATAGCGAACATGAGAGCAAAATACATCTAGATATTTCCTTTAAATACTCAGAAGGTAGTAAGATCACTCCCATGACCACAGCTTTTCTTCAGGCTAATTACATTATAGCACTTTCTAGTATACTTTACATAACAGCATGAATTTTCCTTTGGAGCAAAGTTTAGTTATTATTCCCTTTTGTAACTGCATTCCCAAAGGCACCAGATGTCTTCAAATCAAACTAAACCACCTCAGCAGAGGATTAAAGGCTCCATAAATTCCTGACCCAACCTACCCTAGCTTTATCATCCTGCAGTCAATACACAGGAAATTACATTTTCTATTGTAGTCAAGACAGTGTACTTTTCATCTCTCTAGACTTCGACCATTGTACATAATCTCTCTTCTGTCTCTTTAAAAACCACAAGACTAAAAGCACAGGCAACAAAAGAAAAACAGATAAATTAAACTTCATCAAAATTAAAAACTTGTGTATCAAAGGATACTATCAATAGAATAAAAAGGCAACTCACAGAATGGAAGAATGTTTGCAATTCACGTATCTGATAAGGGACTAACATCCATAACATACAAAGAACTCCTACAATTCAACAAAAAACAATTTTAAAATGGTCAAAACATGAATATACACTTCAGCAAATAAGATACAAATGGTGAATAAGCATATGAAAAGATGTTCAACAACAGAGAGAAATGCATCATAGGGAAATGCAAATCAAAACCAAAATGAGATACCAGTTCACCCACTTGGATGGCTATTATCAAAAACAAACAATAAAGGGACTTCCCTGGTGGTCCAGTGGTTAGGACTCAGCCACTGCTATGGCCCGGGTTCAATCCCTGGTCGGGGAACTAAGATCCCACAAGTGGCACAGCCAAAAAACAAACAAACAAACAAGCAAACAAAAAATAAAAACTGTTGGTGAGGATGTGGAGAAATTGGCACCCTTATGCATTGCTGGTGGGAATAATGCAGTTGCTGAGAAAGACAGTATTGACAGCTCTTCAGAAAATTAAACACAGAATTACCACATGATTCAGCAATTCCATTTCTGGGTATATACTGAAGAACTGAAAGCAGTAACTCGAACAGATACTTGTACACCAATGTACATAATAGCAGCATTGTTCACAATAGTCAAAATGTGGAAACAATCCAAATGGCCATTAACCAATGAATGGATAAGAAAATGCGGTATATACATACAACTGAATATTATTTTATCCTTAAAAAAAGAAAAGAAAAAAAAACTCTGATACGTCCTATAATGTGGCTGAACCTGAAAAACATTGTTACATGAAATAAGTTAGACACAAAAGGACAAATATAGGAGTCAGTCCACTTATATGAGGTACCTAGAATTGTCAAATTCAAAGGCACAGAAATTAGGATAGTGGTCACCAGAGACTGGGAAGAGGGAGGAATGGGGAATTAGTATTTAATGGGTAAAGAGAATCTGTTTGGGATGATGAAATGTTCTGGAGATGGATAGTAGTGATGGTTGCACAACAATGTGAATATACTTAATGTCACTGAACACTTGAAAATGGCTAAAATGGTAATGTGAATATACTTAATGTCACTGAACACCTGAAAATGGTTAAAATGGTAAATCTTACATATATTTTAACACAATACAGTAATGAAGATTCAACTGAAATCTCCCAACTCCACTGAACTTCACAGTATTTAATACAGATTACTAATTACTATATACTGCCTGGTTTGTCAACTGGGTATAAAATGAGTCTTTCTATAAAGTTAGAAAAACTTCTAAATTAGGCACTTTATTTTTTAGGATATCTTTAAATATTGATCAGAGTTAAAATTTGACCTATAAAATGAAAATTAAGCAATTTATCAGAGAACAAGCATACTTGAGAAACTGTGTTGTGTATTCTTATTCTCTACCAGTTGCTTATTTTCCTCTATTGCTCTTTATGTTGTAGTAGTCTCCTTCATGACATAGTGTATCATTTTATCCAAATTAGCTAAAATTTAAAAGCAAATAATTACATAAATGGAATGATGGCATATAAGACTCAAATGCTAGATCTGAATTAGACTTTTCAGTATAAACAAAAGGAAAGGGAGGGAGAAGGTAGTACTGCCTTAAGAGTCTAAGACATACTTGCATTTCTAGGTCTAAAACAAAAGGTAAAACATTTTAATTTAAGTTGCAAAAAGTTAAGAGCTATCACAGCATACATTGTAACACAGGGCAAGAAGAATTTGATATAACAAATCCACATTTTATCAATAGGAATTTTTCCAAGGATTATTACATAAATCTCAGAAATTCTGATCCCATGTTACCAAGATGGACATTTAGCTATATAGACTTATTAAAGATAAACTAAAACCAGTAAACTACTTTTAGGAGCAAACTAAATGACATACATAATTACCAAAGCAAACCTAAATTTTAAAAATGTTCATTAAATATAAGTGAACAATTAAAACAGAGTAATAAATTACAAGGATGGAAGCAACTGACTAGATATAAGCATGGAGGAATCTGGGCATACAAATAACATGAATCAACAAAATGTGTTGCCATCTTAAAAGAAATCTACTGTAACAGATTATTGCAAATGATCCAAGAGCTAAGATAAATATTTGAAGTTTCACATTTTAAGATAGTCCAAAACAAAGGGTCACAGTCATTCTAATCTTGCTTCTATATCCTAGAATATAGCACATACTTAATAAAAGTGTATTGGCTAAATGAAGGTCATTAAATAAGAACCTGGGACCGTTAGTAGCTAGGGAACTCGAGCCAAATACAAACCTGAATTTAAAAGATGTGCCATGGGGTAATTATTTTAGTCACAATCGATAACCTTAAAATTTTGTGAGGAATAATGATGGATAGATACTTCAACTCCTAAAGCAGCGTATGTAAGCTCAAATCAGAAAACTCTTGTTATCACAGTTGAAGAGAGGTTGAAATATTGAGGCAACAAAGCAAGAAGTCATCATCTTTCCAGAGAGAAAACAGCAGCTCTTAAAATCACTAAAGATGGAGATATTAAGAAATAGGTCCAAGCGGGCAGACAGCAGAAGCAAGAAGAACTGCAATCCTGCAGCCTGTGGAACAAAAACCACATTCACAGAAAGATAGACAAGATGAAAAGGCAGAGGGCTATGTACCAGATGAAGGAACAAGATAAAACCCCAGAAAAACAACTAAATGAAGTGGAGATAGGCAACCTTCCAGAAAAAGAATTCACAATAATGATAGTGAAGATGATCCAGGACCTCGGAAAAAGAATGGAGGCAAAGATCGAGAAGATGCAAGAAATGTTAAACAAAGACCTAGAAGAATTAAAGAACAAACAAACAGAGATGAACAACAATACAATAACTGAAATGAAAACTACACTAGAAGGAATCAATAGCAGAATAACTGAGGCAGAAGCACGGATAAGTGACCTGGAAGACAGAATGGTGGAATTCACTGCTGTGGAACAGAATAAAGAAAAAAGAATGAAAAGAAATGAAGACAGCCTAAGAGACCTCTGGGACAACATTAAACACAACAACATTTGCATTATAGGGGTCCCAGAAGGAGAAGAGAAAGAGAAAGGACCTGAGAAAATATTTGAAGAGATTATAGTCGAAAACTTCCCTAACATGGGAAAGGAAATAGCCACCCAAGTCCAGGAAGCGCAGCAAGTTCCATACAGGATAAACCCAAGAAGAAACACGCCGAGACACATAGTAATCAAACTGGCAAAAATTAAAGACAAAGAAAAATTACTGAAAGCAGCAAGTGAAAAACGACAAATAACATACAAGGGAACTCCCATAAGGTCAACAGCTGATTTCTCAGCAGAAACTCTACAAGCCAGAAGGGAGTGGCATGATATACTTAAAGTGATGAAAGGGAAGAATCTACAA
Organism: Balaenoptera borealis; assembly: GCF_965194805.1. Classification (NCBI taxonomy): domain Eukaryota; kingdom Metazoa; phylum Chordata; class Mammalia; order Artiodactyla; family Balaenopteridae; genus Balaenoptera; species Balaenoptera borealis. Next base: position 91,031,530 of record NC_138868.1, on the reverse strand, counting down.
CCAAGATTACTCTACCTGGCAAGAATCTCATTCAGATTCGATGGAGAAATCAAAAGCTTTACAGACAAGCAAAAACTAAGAGAATTCAGCACCACCAAACCAGCTCTACAACAAACGCTAAAGGAACTTCTCTAAGTGGGAAACACAAGAGAAGAAAAGGACCTACAAAAACAAACCCAAAACAATTAAGAAAATGGTCATAGGAACATACATATCGATAATTACCTTAAACGTGAATGGATTAAATGCTCCAACCAAAAGACACAGGCTTGCTGAATGGATACAAAAACAAGACCCATATATATGCTGTCTACAAGAGACCCACTTCAGACCTAGGGACACATACAGACTGAAAGTGAGGGGATGGAAAAAGATATTCCATGCAAATGGAAATCAAAAGAAAGCTGGAGTAGCAATACTCATATGAGATAAAATAGACTTTAAAATAAAGAATGTTACAAGAGACAAGAAAGGACACTACATAATGATCAAGGGATCAATCCAAGAAGAAGATATAACAATGATAAATATATATGCACCCAACACAGGAGTACCTCAATACATAAGGTAACTGCTAACAGCTATAAAAGAGGAAATCGACAGTAACACAATAATAGTGGGGGACTTTAACACCTCACTTACACCAAAGGACAGATCATCCAAAATGAAAATAAATAAGGAAACAGAAGCTTTAAATGACACAACAGACCAGATAGATTTAATTGATATTTATAGGACATTCCATCCAAAAACAGCAGATTACACTTTCTTCTCAAGTGCGCACGGAACATTCTCCAAGATAGATTACATCTTGCGTCACAAATCAAGCCTCAGTAAATTTAAGAAAACTGAAATCATATCAAGCATCTTTTCTGACCACAACGCTATGAGATTAGAAATCAATTACACGGAAAAGAACATAAAAAACACTAACACATGGAGGCTAAACAAAATGTTACTAGATAACCAAGAGATCACTGAAGAAATCAAAGAGGAAATCAAAAAATACCTAGAGACAAATGACAATGAAAACACGATGGTCCAAAACCTATGGGATGCAGCAAAAGCAGTTCTAAGAGGGAAGTTTATAGCTATACAAGCATACCTCAAAAAATAAGAAAAATCTCAAACGAACAATCTAACCTTACACCTAAAGGAACTGGAGAAAGAAGAACAAACAAAACCCAAAGTTAGCAGAAAGACAGAAATCATAAAGATCAGAGCAGAAATAAACGAAATAGAAACAAAGAAAACAATAGCAAAGATCAATAAAACTAAAAGCTGGTTCTTTGAGAAGATAAACAAAGTTGATAAACCATTAGCCACACTCATCAAGAAAAAGAGGGAGAGGACTCAAATCAATAAAATTAGAAATGAAAAAGGAGAAGTTACAACAGACACCGCAGAAATACAAAGCATCCTAAGAGACTACTACAAGAAACTCTATGCCAATGAAATGGACAACCTGGAAGAAATGGACAAATTCTTAGAAAGGTATAACCTTCCAAGACTGAAACAAGAAGAAATAGAAAATATGAACAAACCAATCACAAGTAATGAAATTGAAACTGTGATTAAAAATCTTCCAACAAACAAAAGTCCAGGACCAGATGGCTTCACAGGTGAATTCTATCAAACATTTAGACAACAACTAACACCAATCCTTCTCAAACTCTTCCAAAAAATTGCAGGGGAAGGAACACTCCCAAACACATTCTATGAGGCCACCATCACCCTGATACCAAAACCAGACAACGATACTACAAAAAAAGAAAATTACAGACCAATATCACTGATGAATATAGATGCAAAAATCCTCAACAAAATACTAGGAAACAGAATCCAACAACACATTAAAAGGATCATACACCATGATCAAGTGGGATTTATCCCAGGTATACAAGGATTCTTCAATATATGCAAATCAATCAATGTGATACACCATATTAACAAATTGAAGAAGAAAAACCATAGATCATCTCAATAGATGCAGAAAAAGCTTTTGACAAAATTCAACACCCATTTATGATAAAAACTCTCCAGAAAGTGGGCACAAAGGGAACTTACCTCAACATAATAAAGGCCATATACGACAAACCCACAGCAAACATCATTCTGAATTGTGAAAAACTGAAAGCATTTCCTCTAAGATCAGGAACACAAGGATGTCCACTCTCACCACTATTATTCAACATAGTTTTACAAGTCCTAGCCACAGCAATCAGAGAAGAAAAAGAAATAAAAGGAATACAAATTGGAGAAAAAGAAGTAAAACTGTCACTGTTTGCAGATGACATGATACTATCTATACATAGAGAATCCTAAAGATGCCACCAGAAAACTACTAGAGCTAATTAATGAATTTGGTAAAGTTGCAGGATACAAAATTAATGCACATAAATCTCTTGCATTCCTATACACTAATGATGAAAAATCTGAAAGAGAAATTAAGGAAACACTCCCATTTACCACTGCAACAAAAATAAAATACCTAGGAATAAACCTACCTAGGGAGACAAAAGACCTGTATGCAGAAAACTATAAGACACTGATGAAAGAAATTGAAGACAATACCAACAGATGGAGAGATATACCATGTTCTTGGATTGGAAGAATCAGCACTGTGAAAATGACTATACTACCCAAAGCAATCTACAGATTCAATGCAATCCCTATCAAATTACCAATGGCAATTTTTACGGAACTACAACAAAAAATCTTAAAATTTGTATGGAGACACAAAAGACTCTGAATAGCCAAAGCAGTCTTGAGGGAAAAAAACGGAGCTGGAGGAATCAGACTCCCTGACTTCAGACTATACTACAAAGCTACAGTAATCAAGACAATATGGTACTGGCAAAAAAACAGAAACATAGATCAATGGAACAAGATAGAAAGCCCAGAGATCAACCCACACACCTATGGTCAACTAGTCTATGACAAACGAGGCAAGGATATACAATGGAGAAAAGACAGCCTCTTCAATAAGTGGTGCTGGGAAAACTGGACAGCTACATGTAAAAGAATGAAATTAGAACACTCCCTAACACCATACACAAAAATAAATTCAAAATGGATTAGAGACCTAAACATAAGACCGGACACTATAAAACTCTTAGAGGAAAACATAGGAAGAACACTCTTTGACATTAATCACAGCAACATCTTTTTTGATCCACCTCTTAGAGTAATGGAAAGAAAAATAAACAAATGGGACCTAATGAAACTTCAAAGCTCTTGCACAGCAAAGGAAACCATAAAGAAGATGAAAAGACAACCCTCAGAATGGGAGAAAACATTTGCAAATGAATCAATGGACAAAGGATTATTCTCCAAAATATATAATCAGCTCATGCAGCTCAATATTAAAAAAACAACAACCCAATTCAAAAATGGGCAGAAGACCTAAATAGACATTTCTCCAAAGAAGACATACAGATGGCCAAGAAGCACATGAAAAGCTGCTCAACATCACTAATTATTAGAGAAATGCAAATCAAAACTACAATGAGGTATCACCTCACACCAGTTAGAATGGGCATCATCAGAAAATCTACAAACAACAAATGCTGGAGAGGGTGTGGAGAAAAGGGAACCCTCTTGCACTGTTGGTGGGAATGTAAATTGATACAGCCAGTATGGAGAACAGTATGGAGGTTCCTTAAAAAACTAAAAATAGGATTACCATATGATCCAGCAATCCCACTACTGGGCATATACCCAGAGAAAACCATAATTCAAAAAGACACATGCACTCCAATGTTCATTGCAGCACTATTTACAATAGCCAGGTCATGGAAGCAACCTAAATGCCCATCGACAGACGAATGGATAAAGATGTGGTACATATATACAATGGAATATTACTCAGCCATAAAAAGGAACGAAATTGGGTCATTTGTTGAGACGTGGATGGATCCAGAGACTGTCATACAGAGTGAAGTAAGTTAGAAAGAGAAAAACAAATATCGTATATTAACGCATGTATGTGGAACCTAGAAAAATTGTACAGATGAACCGGTTTTCGGGGCAGAAGCTGAGACACCGATGTAGAGAACAAACCTATGGACACCAAGGGGGGAAAGCCGCGGGGGGGGTGGGGATGGTGGTGTGATAAATTGGGTGATTGGGATTGACATGTATACACTGATGTGTATAAAATTGATGACTAATAAGAACCTGCTGTATAAAAAGTAAAATAAAATTCAATTAAAAAAAAAAAGAAATAGGTCCACTAGGAAAAAATGGGAATTAAGATTATTTAATTGGAAAGGCCAAGGATGGGAAGGTGATAAGCTTTAATATATGAAACACGATTGTGAGCCAATTTTTCCTTGCGAACAGTGTAGAATGTGAAGAGTCATACTGCCTTGACATTTTATGAAGTTATCATATCTGCTGAATCACTGTGCTTTTGAAATGTACTAGAATATTGTCATTCTACATGATAAACCACACTAGAATATTTAATAGATTATCTCCTAGTTAAAAAAAGAATGAAGTACAGAATAAGAAAAGCTAAAGTTCTGTTCATTTAGAACTTAAAGAAGAGAGGACTGTCTACCAGTATAGTTCCATATTTAAATGTTTCTCCTTATTAAAGCTATCTAAGCTTGGGTTTACTAATTAGTTCACTAAATTAATGCTAAAGGCAGTAATTCCTATACTTCAGTTTTAAGTTATAGATTTTAAAAGACTATTTTCATTATGCATACATAAAATGGGATACTGTGTGGATCTAAAAAATCTTTTATCTTCAATTCTAAAAATATCACCAATCAACAGGTAATAAGAACTGAGACAGAAAGTGATGTGCATTTTTTATTTTTAATCACAGCACTAACATTGGAACTCTTTCCAATGATAACCAGGAGTGTGTTCCAATACAGTGTAAGCTAACTTTCTAAGTGGTAATTCTAGCTCTTAAAAAAAGAACTCTAATTAGACATAAAGCAAAATCTTATACTACAGAATTCCCTTTTCTTTTCTAACAGGACCAGAATAAAGAGATCACCACCTGTCTTTGAGAATAGAAATAATAAAGTGACAGTTAAATATTACTATAAACTGAGAAGACAACTGGCTTTTACTATGCTTAGAACAGGTTTATGACTTGTTATTTAAGAAGAATAATCTTTAAGATAAAAATTAGTAAGAAGCACTTGTATGCACTTAGTATACAGTTCTTTAAGGAACATTAGCATTTTAATAGTGAGATTAATCAAGGACAATGAAACTGTTTCTTCCTTAGGAAAACTAAACACTCACTATACAAGAAAAGCAATGACTAGAAATCTTAAATGATTTTCTATTATGAAGAGAGTCGATTTAATTTAATGATTTAACTTTTCTGGAGAATTATCACTATTACTTCCATACCAAAAGGGATGTATAATTTGGGGGAAAGAGTAAATGTATGAGGATTCTGAACTTTTTCCTATCCACTTCTCGTTTTTAAGATGTAATGATTTATGGATCTAATAGAGATTATAATATTCAGGAAATATACAAGAAATCCATGTTAAATAACAACAGTGAAGCATGAAGGCATGAGCTTTTGTCACTTTATTGTTAACCAATGAATGTTATCCAAAATTATAGATGTAACTTAATTGTACAACACAAAATTATGCTAATGGTAAAAGCCTGCTGGAATTTACCAAATACTCATTAATATATTTTTACATTGCTATATGAACATGTGCTTCTCAAATGCTAATAATCAAAGTTATAATTGGTTTAATGAAAACCCATATTGCAAATAGTTGTTCCTGTTTAGAAAAATTCACACAGCTTTAAAAATGGATTAAATCCATTTTAATTCTAATCTACAAATAGATTATAAACAGCAAATATAACTGGTAATTTTTCAACACTGATATCAAACTGATGTAGGAATGGTAGTGCACACAATTCAAAATGAAGCAAATTAACAAAAATCCAATAAAAATCCAAGTTTTCACCTATTATGGCAATTGCTTTAATGCTTCGGAAGAGTGAGCACATGCTTTAAACCATGAATAGCAGGGCTTATCATCTATTCCTCTAATGTGCTGCAAGGAGAAATGTCCTCTTCCACAGTGTTTTGAAGCATGTGCACAACCACCGTACAACAGTCACTTCAAGGTTAACCAGTTATCTTTTGTCCTCCTAAATCCAAAAAATATATTAAATGCAACCTTTCCTTTTCATAATGTCTGCCCAGATTAATCCTTTTAAAGTCAGCAAAATCAAAAAAGCAGAGATATTTTCAGACACAACTTGAATCTATCGTGCATGAAAAATGTCTAACAAAATGGCAATTTTAATAGATAAATGTAAATTTGAATGCATAATACCAAATGGAAAGTAGCTGAACCACACAGAGAAAACAAGGCTTTCCTTATCTCCAAATCTAAATGTTTTATAATAAAGAAAATGTTAGAACCTGTGAATACTGAACATCTTTCAAACTGGAAAGATTTCTTTGTAAAACATAACTGAAATTAATATAACCTATAAAATTATAATTTCTAAAATAGAATTAACTAACCAAATTTAAGTATTTTTAGTTAGATTGAAAAAAATAAGCACAATGATTTAGAAACCAAATATGCTAAAATGATTATGTAATAATTACATCAAGAAATGAAGGTACAAACATTCGTCGTCATATGCTACAAGGATATCTCTCTCTCTCTCAACACACACACACACACACACACACACACACACACACACACACACACACACACACACTTCCTTAGACATACAACACCCCTCCAAGAAGATAGTATACCAGTGAGCGCTAACAATTTTAATACAAATCAAAAAGGCAGTTAAAATTTAGCACTCTGAGATATTCTGAAGGAAAAGGAAATCTCAAAAATATTCCTTCATGATTGACAGTATCACTATGTATTATAAAACATATAGCTTACACACTTCACTGTGTTTGAACAACCAGTCATCGCAGGTATAGTAGTGAGGTAGTATTACTGTCCCCTCCTCGGGACTGCTGTTTTCATACGCTGCCCTTCTAGCAAGGTCCAGGGTTTTATTAATGATGATAATCAATTACCAACAAATGTGCTTTTTCTTTTATTAAACATCTGTTTTTCTAAATCAATCTATGAAAGAATCTTTCAGAGACAAGTGTTATTTGCAGTAGTGTTTCATCAATAAACTTTCCTAGGGAACTACTTACTACCTGCTGTCTATACCTTTGTAAGATCAGTGGGCAAAGAAAACCAAATGATGACAGGAGATGAAACGCCAATCAATTCAGCTGTCAAAGATGACCGTAATTAAGTAAGCAAATAACAAATATCCAATAATGTTATTAAGTTGGGATTTAAAAAATTAACCACTAGCTGTACACTACACTATTAAACATTCTAATCCTTTTCATGATTCACAGCCATCTTCCACACAATGATCAAAGACTGTCCACCGTGCCACCTATGCTCGTTTTAATCACTGCCAATGATCTGTATAGTGGCAGCGCTGTGGTTACAGGGCATATCAAGGTATGAGAAGTACACACTGAGAAAACATGAATGAGAGAGAATATGGAAATACATGCAGGTAAAATATGGAAGAAGAAAAAACAGAGTGCCCTACCTAAACACTCATTAAGTCACCACCATCCTTTAAAATGTACAAAGTGCTTAAATCATACATACACATTTGTCAGACATGGTAATTAGTGTTAATCTTCAACAGAAAAAAAAAATGGAAAATGAAAAATGTGAAAAAGGAGGTGATGGAACACCGTTCTCCATTCCCTGGCCCAAAAGAAAAAGAAAACCAAGCATGATATCACACTGTCTTAATGTTGAAAAGCTCCCCTTAAATGTCTTTTAGCTACCACAGTCAAACTGGTGTAAGTGCTTTGGCAAGGTGAGATGCATTCCATCACATCTGCAAAGGCCTGCTTTTCTCTGTTGGTGGTTCAGCTTATGAAGAACATGTATGCAAAATAACAGCTCTCACATTGCTTCAAACTCATCAATACGTTGCTTTGTATTGCCTTGCCGAATCTGTCGCAGAGTCTTGTACTTATCACGGCCTGCTTTAACATTCTCAGCATGAAGAACATCATTTTGTGTTTTCTTGGTTTCATCTCTGGCTTGGGCTAATTCTGAACTTAATGCCTATGTTTAAAAAATAAAAAAAGTATGACCATTATTAACTTTTTTTTTTAGATTTTAAAAACCTATGGAAGAGGTTTAAAGACACAAAATACATATATAACAAATCTCTGACTTTTTACTATATTAAAATTTCCACTGTGAAATCTTTTTCTTTAAAGTATTTATGTTTGTTGTACTTTTAGTAATGGCGGGGGGTAGTGGTTAGAGAGGAATACCCATGGCCTTTCACTTCTACACTCCGCATGATGATTTTGTGTATTATTCTAAATTTCCTTAAACTTTCTCATCTAATACTTGAAATGACTTACAAAAGGTTCAATATAGCTGTTATTGAATGTTACTGTAAGTTCTAAATTCTACACCATGAGAGAAGCTTTCTCCAAAAGTCTTAATACATTTATCACAACTATCACCTCATTTTCTTTTCTTTATTAATATTTAAAGATTTCACCAATTTAAAAATTAGAGGACTGATTCTATTAAGTTCTCTAATAGGTATAATATTAAAATTTACTATTTTAATCTGATTATGTACATTTAATAAACTGAACTTTTGCCATTACAAAATCTCAACAAAAAAATTCAGATTATGTAATGTCATACAGGTAGTCTATTAAATTATCATTTCTTTTTAATGTATACTGTTTAAAAACGAAATTTGTTTTTTAAACACAGTATTTTTATGTTCTACTTTTAACATGGCTCAAGTTATAATTAAATTATAGCTTACTAATTAAGGCCTCATTACACAAGGCTAACAAACATCTGGTAACAAGGACATACAACAGAAAAAATGAAATAACGTGACTGTAGGCCAAGTACTTACAAACCAATCACAAGGCCAGCTAGAGGTAAAGGCTTCCAAAAATCAAATGTTACTTTTTTAATAAGTTTGTCTTAACAAATGGGGAAAATGCACACTATATTTAAATGTGCATACAACTGCAAATTTTAAATACCTGGAGCTGTTTTTTAACACGCTCATTTTTCTGCGTTTCTGTTACACGTTCCTCCTCACTCCTGTGGTTCATTACCCCGTCATTTGATAACTCAGCACTAGCCTCAGCATTATTCTCATCATGTTCATCATGTTCATTTTCTGTCGGAGGAATGACTGGTGGTGGTGGAGGTGGAGGGGGGGCAGACATCACAGTCTTTAACTCTTCTTTGGTCTTTTCCAAGTCTTCCTGGGCTGCAAAAGCCTGAACATAAAAAATAAGTTTATCAGCAACTTACTTTGAAAATTCGTAATTAAAAGAATCAAGTTATCCTGGGACTTCCCTGGCGGTCCAGTGGTTAAGACTTCGCCTTCCAATACAGGGGATGCGGGTTCGATCCCTGGTCAGGGAGCTTAGATCCCACATGCCTCGTGGCCAAAAAACCAAAACAGAAGCAATACTGTAACAAATTCAATAAAGACTTTAAAAATGGTCCACATCAAAAAAAAAAAAAAATCAAGTTACTATCCCTTCTTTCTAATATAAACTATATTTCAGGGTAATGAAAACAGGACCTATTGATAAAAGCTTACTTTTATAGAAGAATGCCAGCAGGTACATGACAGAATTAAAGACACCACTGTGCAAAACCCTAATAAAATTATTAATTCTGGCAAGGATTATCAACTGTTGCTAAAATTGTTGTACAAATGGTTGATGAGAAAACAGATATAAGTATAATGCCAAAGAATTCCACATCGAACAGATTACATTTTAGCAACAATAAAATACAACCAGACAATGGAGGAAACAGACTGTTATTACTCTAGTCCAATGATCAATTAAAACAACTAATGGTGGGTTAATCAGATATAAACTGTCTTCTGATATAATACAACAGGAAGTATCCAACATCACCAATTATTTGAGTAATTATATTGTGCTGGTTTGTCTGGAAAAGTACTGCTTTACACTGTTGTCCTGGTGTAATTATTAACAACACCCCCTTTCACTCTCAAAAGTGTTCTAGTTTGGATGATAAATTATCTGAAAGTCTCACCTATGAGGCATCATAGCCAGAAATTTTTAACTTGAATCTTTCAAACTTTTAGGTTTATCTTCCAGCTTACAAGAAATATTGATGATAAAAAGACAAGCTGAATGACACCATAAGAAAGGAATTAGACAAATACAGGAGGAGGGACAACCTGTGGGTCCTTTTAATAAACCAGTATCATAAAAAGAAGAACTGTCCTACTTTAAAAGAGACTTAGAGCAAACAGATGCAATGCAAAGTCCTACTCTGGACACTGGCCTGGCAAATTAGCTATAAAAGACTTTTTGGTTCAATTCTGAATATAGTCTGCCCAGAAATAAACCCACACATATACGGTTAATTAGTTTACAACAAAGCAGCCAAGAATATAGGTTGGGGAAAGGACAGTCTCTGCAATAAGTGGTGCTAGGAAAACTAGAGAGACACATGCAAAAGAATGAAACCAGGCCCCTATCGTACACCATACAGAAAAATCAACTCAAAATGGATCAAAGATTTGAACATAGGACCTGAAACGATAAAACTTTTGAAGAAAATACATGTGGTAAGCTCCTTGATGTAAGTCTTGGTGATAAATTTTTGGATTTGACACCGAAAGCAAAAGCAACGAAAGCAAAAATAAACAAGTGGGACTACTTCAAACCAAAAGGCTTCTGAAAGCAAAATATATATATATCCAGAAAATGAAAATGCAACATACAGAATGGGAGAAAATATATGGAAATCATATATCTGATAAGCGGTTAATACCCAAAATATATAAAGAATTCATACAACCCAATAGAAAAAAAAAAACAAAAAACCCTAATTCTATTTTAAAAACTGAGCAGATGATATGAACGGGCATTTTTCTAAAGACAACATAGAGATGGCCAACAGGCACATGGAAAGGTGCTCAACATCACTAATCATCGAGGAAATTCAAATCAAAACCACAATGAAGTAACACCTCATACCTGTTAGAATGGCTATTATCAAAAAGACAAGAAATAACAAGTGTTGGTAAGGATGTGGAGAAAAGGGAATGCTTGTTCACTTTCACTGGGAATGTAAATTGGTGCAGCCACTGTGGAAAACAGTATGAAGATTCCTCCTTAAAAAACTCAAAAATAGAACTACCATATAATCCAGCAATTCTACTTCTGGGTATTTATCAAACAAAAACACTAACTTGAAAAGATATATGCATCCCCCCACGTTCACTGCAGCATTATTTACAATAGCCAAGATATATATGGAAGCACCCTAAGTGTCCATCAGTAGATGGACAGATAAAAAAAAATGCGGTATAAATATTAATATATAGTGAAATACTATTCCGCTATAAAAAAGGAATTTTTTTTTAAGATTTTTTTTTTTGATGTGGACCATATTTAAAGTCTTTACAGAATTTGTTACAATATTGCTTCTGCTTTTTTATGTTTTAGTTTTTTGGCCCCAAGGCATGTGGGACCTTAGCTCCCCAACCAGGGATTGAACCTGCACCTCCTGCATTGGAAGGCGAAGTCTTAACCACTGGACGACCAGGGAAGTCCCAGGAAATCTTGCCATTTGCAACAACATGGATGGACCTTGAGGGTATCATGCCAAGTGAAATAAGTCAGACAGAGAAAGACAAATTACTATATGATCTCGCTTATATATGGAATCTAAAAATAAACCAACCAACCAAACAAACAAAAAAACTGAGCTTAAGGATACAGAGAACAGACTGATGGTTACCAGAGGCATAAATGGAAGAGGAATGGGAGAAGGGAGTTAAAAAGTACAAACTCCCAGCTATAAAATAAATGAGTCATGGGGACATAATGTACAGCATACGGACTACAGTTAATAATACTATATTCTATATTTCAAATGTGCTAAGAAAGTAAATCTGAAAAGTTTACATCACAAGAAAAACATTTCTGTAGCTGTATATGGTGATGGATGTTAACTACACTTACTGTGATGATCGCTTCACAATAGATACAAATATTGGATCATCATGTTGTACACCTAAAAATACACTATATGTCAATTATATCTAAAGGAAAAAATTTTGAATATCGTCTAATATTAGATGAGATGAAAACTGACTAAAATAGAACAGTATGTACAGTATGATCTCACTCTGGACATATAAATGTATATGTATACACATATGCAAATAGGAAAAGATCCTGGAAGGATATGCACTACAGTGTTAAAATAGTGATCCCAGTTTGCAAGAATGTGATTTTTCTTTTGCATGCATTTTCTAATTTCTACAATTCACAGGATGTGCCTCTGTGATATGTTATTTTTGTAAGTTTGTGTGTCCCTTAAGTTCATAAATCATCCCTAAAAGGCATCTATACAATTCTAATAAAGAAAGTAGTGTTAACAAAAAAGTTAAGTCTTTTTCCTTTTGTAGAGTTCTATTGATATATACATAACTCTCAATACCAAAAACTTCCCTATGAAATCTGAAGTGCTACAACGAAAATTTAAGAGGGAAAGAAAACTGCTTTCTGTAATAAGTACATTTTGTCATAGAAAAATCAGAGAACTATATACCTTTGAGTGTAAAAAATTGTTATTATTATAGTTCCATTTAAGAGTTAACATTAAAGTTTGAATTAAATTCTCATTATCTTATATTCCCTACCCCTCCAAATAAAGCCTAATTTTTCACTTTTACGCCATTTCAGACAACTGTGGTTTCATCTACTTAGGAACTCAGAAATCTCAGTATCATCTTCATTGCATTCTTCTAATTCAACTTTACATCCAATCATTTGGTTGCCACGCCCCTTTGAGTCTACCACAAAATGTCCTTCAATAATTCCTGTTCCTCTTTTTTCTCAATGCCACATCCTTAGTGTGAGTCATTAGCTCTTAAGTAATCCTGCCCACTATCTCAATCCATCCTTCATGCTGATTACTAAGCTGTTTTTATAAAACCATGCTTGATCATGTTACAATCCTGTTTTGAAATCTTCAGAGCCCAACGTCTACAGATATTTCCCAGCATCTTGCCTTAGAAGGGCATTTATTTAAAGCCTTTCACAACTTAATTCCCTCTCTAACTTTCTAGCCAGAACTCTCAAAATTTCTGAAAACAGACTCTAAGTTTTGCTCACTTACTAGTTGACCTCACATCTGTCGTGTGCTTTTATACTTCCTATGCTCATTCAATTCCCTCAATCTGGAATGGACTACCTCTTCAGTCCCCATCTTTTCTACCCCCAAACTGAATGTATTATTCAAGAGCCGGCTTAAATTTATAAGGGTTTCCCCAACACCTGCCTCATTCCCTCAGAAATTAAACATTTCTTCTGTGTTCCCAAAGTACTTAGCTTATTATCACTAGACTAGTATTTAATACAGTACATACACATTCATACAGAGGTACCTCTTCCCCTCTAAATCATGACAGCATCTTATGTTTATCTCTATAAATTCCACATACGGCTGGGTACAAAATAGATGTTCAATAATTTATAGTGATGAACAAATGATTACTTTGTGTTGCCACTCAGTAGCTTCCTCCTCCTTTTTTTTCTTGGCTTCTTCTAGAAGTGCAATCTTGGCAGTGAATTCGGCAAGTTCTGCTGCCTAAAATAAACAAAACAATTACCAATACTAAAAAGTAATATATTTTCAGTCATTTATATTAAGTCAAAAAAGCTTTAATGTACATGGACTGTTTTTTTTTTTTTTTTGGTCATGCCGTGCAGCTTGCGAGATCTTAGTTCTGCGACCAGGGATCGAACCTGTGCCCCTTGCAGTGGAAGCTCAGAGTCCTAACCACTGGACCGCCAGGGAATTCCCACATGGACTGTGTTATATGTTTTTCTTAGATAGTCTTCTGTTTAAAAAAAGGAACTATTTCTTTAAGAGCATAAATATCTTACTTGTACTAGGTATAATGAGCTAATGAGACAAAGTGAAAAAATTTTTATTATTCTATATACACGTAGTTATTTGTTTTCGGGAGCTATTTTTTAACTTTCATCAATAAAGTATCTGTTAAAGCCTACAGAAGGAAAAAGAATTCTATTTACATAACACTTTATAATTTAAACAGCACTTTGTCAAATAATCTCATTTGATTCCCCAACAATACTATTAGGTGGTATTATTCCTTTTTTCAAAGGGAGGGATCTGAGGCGCAGAAAGACCCAAAGACACATAGCAAGGAAATGCCTAAACCAATATTTAAATCCCAAATTTTCTAGATGTCATGCCTACTCCTCATTATTTGCAAGTCCACTAAATACACAAAAAAACCCAATCAATTATGATCTATCTTACAGTTAACCTACGGTTATCTTACGGGGTTTAGAATATATGTAATTGTCAACTTATCTAAAGCAAAACATGCCAGTGGCTTATACAAAATCTAAGCAAATCAGAATCTTTTGTTAGCAACAGGCTCCATGTATCTTTTATGGTTTCATTTTTAGGTTTCCTTTTAAAAGAAGAAATAAACATTTTAGGCTTATTTCCACACTTTGTTGTTTCCACACTTGTCTCTTTGGTTTGCTTTCCAGAAGGTATAATATACTTAATTTTACAAAGGTGGTTTTTTTTTCAAGTTTCCATTATTTGAACTTATTTTATTATTTTATTGGTACTCATTAGCAAACAAAATTTTACTGTTGATTTTGGATACATTACAACACACTTTTGGCAGTGGCTGCACAATACTGATCATTTATTTACTGTACTAAATACTGCAACCTCCAAATTGTCTATTTTTACACTGGTATTTCATTTGTGATGGTGGGTATTCCTCTGTCTGAATACAGAAAATGGTCCATGTAGTCTATGGTTTTCATAATTCTTTGTTATTCTACTTACTGCTTTAAAATACATTCGAATAAAAAGATATAAGTTCCTTGCAGTGATTGCACACATACCACAGTGAGGAGATTTGAAAACGTAATTAACCAACACCTTTGCGCTCAGAGAATAAATACTCTGAAATTGCAGGACCGATTTTGTCCATGCTTTTGTCTGAATTTTTCCTTTCCCCTAACAGAACCCAGGTTCCCTACCAGCTGCTCCTGATTCTTCATCTGGTCGGCAGCCTGTTTTGCTATAGCAGATTTGGCCTCTTCAGCAGCTCGACGCTCCTTTTCAAGCCTTTCTGCTTCTTCTTTTGCTCGTTTTCGTTCCTGGTCCAGTTCTAGAGCTTTTCGAGTCTGTTCTTCTAGTTCTGTCAAATATATGTATCCCCCCAAAACAATGATTAATTCTAATATTCTCATTATCAAAAGAAATCAAAATAGTAGCAAGGAATCTAATCTGTACAGTTTCTTAAAATTAGCACATATGCAAATGAACATTACCTCGTTTTTAACTTGGCAAAAGCCTAATAACTTTTAAAACTCTATTACACAATTCAAAAATGCAAAGAAATGAAAATTCTCTGTAATTCAAGTTATGTCATAAAGCTAGAAGCACATCCTTTATTTTATTTTTAAAAAATACTCTCCAAAAGGGAACCCTCCTACACTGTTGGTGGGACTGTAAGTTGGTACAGCCACTAGGGGGAACAGTATGGAGGTTCCTTAAAAAACTAAAAATAGAACTACTATATGACCCAGCAATCCCACTCCTGGGGATATACCCAGAGAAAACCATAATTCAAAAAGATACATTACCCCAATGTTCATTGCAGCACTATTTACAACAGCCAGGACATGGAAGCAACCTAAGTGTCCATTGACAGATGAATGGTAAAGATGTGATACCTATATACAATGGAATATACAATGGTACCTATATACACTCAACCATAAAAGAAAACAAAATAATGCCATTGGCAGCAACAGGGATGGACCTAGAGCTTGTCATACTGAGTGAAGTAAGTCAGACAGAGAAAGACAAATATGATATTGCTTATATGTGGAATCTAAAAAAAGGTACAAATGAACTTATTTACAAAACAGAAGCAGAGTCACAGATGTAGAAAACAAACTTATGTTTACCAGGGGATTGTGGGGGCGGGGGGGCGGGGAGAAGGGATAAACTGGGAGATTGGGACTGACATATACACAATACTATATATTAAATAGATAACTAGTAAGAACCTGCTGTATAGCACAGGGACCTCTACTCAATACTCTGTAATGGCCTATATGGGAAAAGAATCTAAAAAAAAAGAGGGGATATATGTATATGTATAACTGATTTGCTTTGCTGAACACCTGAAACTAATACAACATTGTAAATCAACTATACACCAATGCAAATTAAAAAAAAAAACTCTCTCCAAAGTTTTGACCTAAACAAACTGCCATCTGTTTCAAAAGTCTATAAAATAACACACTTTAAAACTTAAATAAGTTTTTACTTACCTAAACTAAGTATTAGATAAGTAAACCCAAGACATTAAGACTGAAAACAATATTTACTGACTCAAACAGGAATTTTGATGTGAATTATATGAATTACTGAAAATTTTGAGTTATTAGTACATATCCATTCCTCAAGCATGAAGACAAGTAAGTAATATTTGGAGATAAATGAGGTGAATTTTAATCCATAAGTGTACAGATCATAAAGTTAATTCTCTTTTCTTATTCTAATGAGTTGAGAAAGGAAAATATTACTAGCACAAAGCCAAAAGATTTGAAATCAATTTGAAAGTACTAATTTTAAATATTATTCTGACAATCTTTGTTCAATAGCAAGGACATTTGTGACAGAAGACAAGTGAATGTCATCTATTAAGATGGGTGCAATGTCCTACAAAGAATGACTCTCCCTTTCTGTATACTTTAGAAAAAAGGGAAAAACTGAAAATCTATAGGTCAAAAGATTTGAAAGCTAACTGTAATGCACAAATCACCTTACTGTTCTTCATTTTGTTGTTCTTGGTCAGAACTAATTTAAGTAACTGCAGTTAAGACTTGGGAGGTTTTGAGAAGACTGGGAAGAAAAATGACTTTAAACTCTAGATAAAATGTAAAAATTCTACGTGACTATTTGGCTATAAAGATGAAATGTATATAACGAAGGATGTTACTGAAGCTAAATTCTAGGATTATTCATTTTCGTATATGTCTTCTAAAACTTGGCCATCAGAGCTAGCCCATCTAACTTTTTTTATGATCATTCTTTCCATCTGGCTGACTAATACATAAAAGAAAGCTCACAAAGTTCACAGCTGTATCCTCCTTCTAAACAAGCAAACAAATAATAAGTTTACAAATGAAAACAATGCCTTATTTTCTCTCATAATAAAAATTTTCTGTACTATGAGCCAATAAAGAAAAATAAGTCTGGGTTACAAAGTTAAATTTCAAAATATTCTTTATTTTCTAACAGTTTTTTTGTACTAAGTATTAATTTGAGGAATAGTTGACAGAGCAATGGTTGTTTTGTGGTATATTAAGAATTACACAAAAGTCTAATTTTTTTTAATGTTGAAAATGAACTGAAAACTTCAAATCTACTCTAGTCTCTAGTCTAGAAAGGAAGGTTTTGAAGTGCCATATATCCCACAATGATCTTTCTTTCCTCTCCAGTTAACTATGATTGGCAAACTATGGCTCAGTGACCAAACCCAATGCAATGCCGTGTTTTTGTAAATAAAGTTTTACTGGAACACACTCTCATTCGTTTAGGTATTGCACATGACTGCTTTCATGCTGCAATGGGAGAGTTGATAGCTGTAACAGACCATGTGGCCTGCAAAGCCTGAAATATTTACTATCCAGCCTTTTACAGAAAAAGTTTGTGAACCCACAAATTAGAATATTTCAGGAGTTCCCTGGAGGTCCAGTGGTTAGAACTCGGCACTTTCACTGCTGTGGCCCTGGGATGAATCCCTGGTCAGGGGAACTAAGATGGAACTAAGACCCTTCAAGGTCCGTGGCATGGCCAAAAAATATATATATATTTCTATGAAACAAACATCCCTCCAGATCTTGGATCCAGTTAGAAGCCCTTGAGGAGAAGGGTTAGATGACAAATGTGAATAGTATCAATGTTTTGCCTAACTGGGTCACAAAAAAATCAAGAACCTACAATTTTTGAGGTCTGGCATGTGAGAAGAGAGTACGAAGGAAATCTGGCTTCTTTTAGAATCTCAGCTCTTTCAGGACAAAGGTGAAAGGTTACAAGAATAAATTGTTTCTCTCATTAACAGTACACAGTATATTGATGTAGATGGTTATGGAAGTTAATTAGGTGTAGACCAGGGAAGTTATTCTAAGTTCAAGCTAATAAAATTTGTGAAAGCTTCTCTTCCTCAATCAGGTTTGAACACAAGCCTCACTTGATTTTGACAGGTTTAAGACTTGGTAAGCCAAATCAACTCTTATGTCACCCCCAAGGGCAAAGATTGGAAGCTATAAAAATTGTAACAGTATTCGTAAAAAAAAAATTAATAAAAAAATATCTCAGAAAATTATAGATTTTTTTTCTTCCTCTTTCCAGTCTAGGGCAATAGTTTATTTTTACCCTGGGAAAAGAACTAATGCTATTATAAAAAAAAAAAAAACAAATAAAAGTTCTATTATCAAAATTCTTAGAAATCATAGAATTAAGAATATGATTACAAATTACTTACTGAAAAAGCAATTTTAGAATACCTGTACATCTAAGCAACAGTAACTGAAAACAGCAAGGTGCAAAAGGATATATGTACCTTTTGTTTAAGAGAGAAGTGGAAGTGGAGAATTCTCAGCCAGATTAAAACCCTATAAGGCCTCAGGCACTGAAAAATTATATCTAGTGCCTTAGTCCCAGCAATCAAACTAAAAACAATACAAAGTCATAAAAAGATATAAGGGGGGCTTCCCTGGTGGCGCAGTGGTTGAGAATCTGCCTGCCAGTGCAGGCGACATGGGTTCGAGCCCTGGTCTGGGAAGATCCCACATGCCGCGGAGCAACTAGGCCCGTGAGCCACAATTACTGAGCCTGCGCGTCTGGAGCCTGTGCTCTGCAACAAGAGAGGCCACTCAATGAGAGGCCCGCGCACCGCGATGAAGAGTGGCCCCCACTTGCCGCAACTAGGGAAAGCCCTCGGACAGAAACAAAGACCCAACACAGCCATAAATTAATTAATTAATTAAAATTAAAAAAAAAAAAGATTCAAGAAAAAAGAGCAGCTTACCACGTGTGCTGTTTTAAGCAATGGTAGGTTGACTTCTTTCAAAAAAAAAAAAAAAAGATACAAGGAAGGCCAAAAATGTTTTGCTTTTTCTAATAATGACCATTTTGGTACTTTTAAAAAAATTACCCAAAATGAAGATTTTAAAAATATATATTATACATATTTATTTATATAAAAATCTATATTTATATAAATGTACTTATTTATATAAATATATTTATATATTACTTTTTTTTTTTCTGCCCCTGCTTGGCAGATGACAGAAACATGTGCGTAGACAGACTGCGTATTGGGTAATGCAGCCTGGGAGGTGATTAGGAGGAAATGGTCAATCCTACTTCTTTCTCTACAGTGTCCATATGCTGAAGAATTTACAGATCTGCCCAAGACAAATGTACTTGGGGTTTTACACTAACGTAAGCCCATGGAAATCAAGCAGAGGAGAGGGGCAGTTCATATGTATCTGAATAGAACCAGTTTATGAGTCTCATTCATGGCTATTCTTGTTCTATATCCATTTAGAGTCAAAGCACTTGGGCCACTGCTTATTTTCTTATTTGATATATTCCCTCACTTCCATGTCTGCCTGTCCATTAAGTAAATAGCACATGTTTCTCATATGTCAGTGTTTCTCAAATGGTTTCTACCAGAATCTCCTGGATGACTTGTTAAATTAGATTGTTGGGTACCACCGCTACGGGTTCTGATTCAATGGATGTGGGACGGAGCCAGAGAATTCACTTTTCTAACACGTTTATAGGGGATCTTCTGGTTGCTGGTCCAGGCAGTGCAATCTAATATGCCAATTTTCCACAGCCAAACAATTAGAAGAGAATTGAGACAATAAATTAATTTTTAAATTCACTGAAGTAGACACAAGGAAAAATTTTGTAAAAGTAGGATATGTTCATTATGAAGGGATAACCAGAGTAATTGGGGTGGGTGGTCTTGCTTTTGAATAAAATCTGAGATTACTGCCAACAAAAAAAAAAAAAAAGAAAGAAAGAAGTGGAAAGAAAAACATATCTTTGTGTGTATATCATGTATTTGCTTATTTTATATGCCAAAAAATAGGTATATAATATTCCCAGTAGAGTGGAATAGAGGCAGAGCCTGTAGTATTCTATCAGGCTAAGAAGACAGAGATTTAGACTTTGGGGCTGCCAAAGCATCCAAGGCTTGAAAGGACAAGATCCTGAAAAGGAGTAAACAGAAAAGTCTCAAAATCTATGTGTATTTCCCCTCAAGATATTTGCCAACTCCTAAAATGTACACATACAGAAACAAGCAAAAAGCAGCTGTAAGAGGGTAAAGAGGTGACCAGAGAGATTAACACTCTGTTGCAGCTTGGGAGTCAAAGGTTGGAGTTCAAGGCCCTCTAAGACAGACGGGCCCCAGTAAATATGCTGTCTTTCAGATGACACCCCCAAAGGGCTACAGACTAGCAATGAGGGAAAACCAGAAAGAGACCAATGTTAACAAAGCCTGAAACCCAGCTCAACTCTATCAAGGTGATCTGCACATATTTTGCCCGTCAAAAGCAAATTAAATCCTCTCTAAAGGAAAATAACACCATCCAAAGTCTCTATAACTTTTTATATACAATGTTGGGCATTCAATCAAAATTACCAGGTATACCAGATAGGACCAAATGAGCCCCTGACCCCCTCCCCCCACCCCAAAAAGGGAAAACAGACTATAGAATAGGCCCATAGATTATCCAGATACTGGAGTTTGCAAGCAAGGTCATTAAAATAACTATGATTGACACTGCTCATCTAGGAGAGGTGGAAAAAAAGCAAAGCATGAGGAAAGAATCAAAGGCCAGAGGAACACTGACAATAACGTAGAAACAGATTTTCAGGGGTCCTACAAACCCTCTGCAAAGATGCCAAGG
This sequence comes from Balaenoptera borealis, assembly GCF_965194805.1. Lineage (NCBI taxonomy): Eukaryota > Metazoa > Chordata > Mammalia > Artiodactyla > Balaenopteridae > Balaenoptera > Balaenoptera borealis. The sequence goes on along the minus strand of NC_138868.1, from coordinate 91,010,409 downwards.
GCCAGAGTCCTCTTTATAATTATAAAAGTTTAGTTTATCAATCTTTTCCTGATGGTTATGAACACATTCTCTCCTTTACTACCTTCTAGAAACTTCATTCTACCTTTAACATTTAGGTTCACAATCCACAGGCCCTCTATAAAGAAACACCAGCTAAAAATTCAGGAGCTCTTTGACAGGGACCCAAATACACTACTAATTTTATTTTAGCAAAACAGTAAGCCACTGCACTAGAATCATGCATTGAAGGAAAAAAAAAAAAAAAGCCCCCTCCCCACCTCAAAAAAGATAAAACATTTATAACCACCAAATAAACAGCAATACTGCAAATGTGAAGAGGATGTGAAGCTCCTCCTGTGGCTGAGAATGAAAGATTAAAGGAAGAAAATCTGAAAAGACCAGACTTGGGCAGCGGTGGGAAACGCAAAAGAAAAGCTGTATTATAAATGCCAGCTTAGAAGATAAATCAGAGTTACAGAGCTTGTCATCACATTGAGAAACTGTTATCACATCCTCAACCCATAGAGGTTTGCAGCAAAGACATTTCAACAGCTGATCTTCCTCTCCTGGATTTTCCATCTCCAGAACTTCCTCTCCAGGAGCTCTCTATTAAGAAAAGGATTGTGAATAAGTAGAACAGGAAACTACGGGAGATGGGAGGAAAGGAAAAGTATAGTTAATACAGCAAACAAAGAGAAAACTACCAACCCAGGAATGATCCCGGAGGTGCATCACCTAGCAATACCATGGGAGGAGAGGGTTTATTCTGTGAAATATGCAGAATACTCAGTCCGTTGACTTAAATGGAGAAGTCCAGTCTTGGCAGATATTAAACTCTTCTGGAGACTTAGTTTGTCCTGTTATAAACTAAATGGCTCTCTGTATTAACTTTTTCAAGTAATTATTTTCCTTTTCTCAATTTCAGGATTATAATTTATGAAAGTATATAATGTGTAACAATTAACAACTAATACCATAAAAGATTAAAGATAAAAGATAAAGTTAAGTTAACATGGGAGCCCAAGAGTTGCCTTGTCTTTGAAACATGCTTCCTACCATTTTATTATATACCTATGACTTATTTATGACACGTCAGTTAAAAATCTTTTTACGTACAACTAGTAACTGAACACTGTGGCACTGGCAATAGGATAGACAAATAGATAAGTGGAACAGAACAGAGTCTAGAAACAGATCCACACATACAGACTTCTGGATTTGTGACAAAGGTGATGCTATGTATGGTACAAAGTCTTTGCAATAAATGGGTCTGGGTCAGTTAGAAATACGTACGGGAAAAAACAAACCTTGACTCTTATAAAAATCACTTACATATGGACTGTGGACCTAAATGTGAAAGGTAAAACAAAGTTTCTAGGAGGTAGTAAACAATAATACATTCACAACCGTAAGGAAAAAGAGTGATAAATGGAGCTTAAAGTTAAGACTGTCTTTTCATTAAATGACACCATTAAGAGAGTAAAAAGGTAAACCACGGAGAGATATTTTTACAATACATGTAAAGAACTCCTACAGATCAATAATAAGAAGAAGAAAATCCAATTTTTTCTTTTGAATGGGCAAAACAAGTGAAAAGGCACTTCACAGACAGCTATAAGCATTTGCTAATGTGCTCAAAATCATCAGTCATCAAGAAAATGCACTGTACTCACTGTATTCACCAGAATGGCTAAACAAACAAAACAAAAAAGAAACCCTGATAATAATGAGTGGTGAATGTAATGATGAAGATGTAGAGCAGTGGTAGGAATGAAATTTGACACAACCACTTTGGGAAACTGGTGGCAGTATCTACTATAGCTCTATACAGCTGTGATCCCACAATTCCACTCCTAGATGTGTACATCCCACAAACTAGTAGGTATGTACACCAAGTGCTATGTTCAAGAATGCTCATAGCAGCCTTATTTTATAATAACCCCAAACTGGAAATATCACAAATGTCCATCACCAGTAGAATGCATAAACTGTGGTAAATACATGCAATAGAACATTACACAACAATGTGAAAAAACAAACTACAGCTACCTGCATAAGTCTGAGCAAAAAGAAGCCAAAAGGAAGTACTCATGAATTCATTTCTATGTATTTCAAACATAGGCAAGATGATTCTAAGGCATTACACCGAAAGCACAAGCAATAAAAGCCAAAATAAATAAATAAATAAATTGGACTTCATCCAAATTTAAAACCAAATTTAACACCATCAACAAAGTGAAAAGATTACCCATGGAACAGGGGAAAATATTTGCATATCATATATCTGATATATAAGGGATTTACACACAAATATTAAAAAAAACTCTTATACCTCAACAACAAAAAAAACATGATTGAAAAATGGGCAGAAAATTTGAAAATACATTTTTCCAAAGAAGATATATAAATGGCCAATAAGGACATGGAAAGATACTCAACATCATTAGCCATTAGGAAAATGCAAATCAAAACCACAATGAGATACCACTTCGCACCCATTATCATGACTACAATCCAAAAGATAAATATTAACAAGTGTTGGTGAGGATGTGGAGAAAACATGTCTTGCTGGTAGGAATGTTAAATGACATATAATTGTTTTAGAAATCAGATGCACGTGTCCTCAAAAAGTTAAACATATGACCCAGAAATTCCACTCCCAGGGTTATACCCAAAAGAAATGAAAACATACAGATACACAATAACTTGTACACAAATGTTCATAGCAGCATATTCACAACAGCCAAACAGTGGAAACAACTGATGAAAAAGTAAAATGTAGCATTGTACGCATAAAGTCCTCGATACATGCTAAAACGTGATGGACCCTGAAAACATTATGCTCAGCGCAAGTCACAACAGACCACATTTTGCATGACTGCATTCACATGAAATGTTCAGAAGGCAAGTCTATAGAGATAAAAAGTAAATTAGTAGCTGCCTAAGGCTGAGGGAGGGAGAACTGGGAATAAATGGGAGCGACTGCTAACAGGTATGGGACTTCTTTCTGGGGTGACGAAATTGTTCTAAAATTGTGATGGCGGCTGCACAACTCTGCAAATATACTAAAAGCTGTTAAATTGTACACTTCAAATGGCTGTGTGGTATGTAAACTATATCTCAACAGAGCTATCAGAAAAAAAGGTAAGACTAAACTTCATGATGATATAAATCAGAATGATGTATCACATCTGGGGTGAAAAAATGACTGCAAAGGGACACAAGGTGAGGTTCCCTGAGGGCAGGTAATGTTCTCTATCCTCTTCTGGGTAGTTACAAAAATAAATACACTTTGTAAAAATTCATTGAGCCTTACACCTAAGAGGTATGCACATTATTATACCTATGAAAAAATTTCAACAACAAAAAACTTTAACTTTATATATCAAAAAATCTCAAAAAAGCTAAATTAGGCATTATTTACCTCCATTTTAGAAATTAGGAACATAAGGAAATCTAGAATGACTTGCTTATGGTCATAAGTTAATGACAGAATTAAAGCTTGGCTCCTATTTGTAAACAATGCATACCTAAACCCCCTCCTACTTACCATTACTACTTTTATCACATTATCCTGTTTATCTCCTTCACAGCACTTAGAACTACATAAAATGATTTTTACTATCTGTTAATTTTATTACTCTGTCTTTCCTCAATAAACTGTACTACATGAGAGTAGGAACCTTATCTGTTCAATACTATATCCCCAGTACCTAGAACAATGCCTAGAACAGTACTGGGTGTACTTATTAAGTACTAGGTGCTTAACAAGTACCCAGAATGAATGAAATCACTATACCCCCAACTCCTTCCTATGGTTTGTCTTTGTGAAGGTGGAAATTCACTTTGATATTTGTTGGAATAGTGACTAAATGCAAGTTTGGCTGTACTGTATCTCAAATATAGTCACCAATATATCTTAAAGATGGTTAAAAGAATGATAAAGGAAGCTAAATAATTTAACAATGATGAATTATGGCAATGCAAAATGTCAGAATGGTTCTATTTAATATTTATGACATTTCAAATAATGACTTCAATAAAATTTTTTTTCAAGAAAATGACAATAATGAAGTATGGAAGTTTCTTTTCAAACAAAAACTTATAGGTTTATCTACTAAATATCATGATTTAGATATGACCAGAGTTACTGCATTTGAATGAGAATTTAGCATAAATTACAAGACAACCATGCAGAGTTTAGGACAGCCTGGAAAAGCTTTATTATTAGAAAAACAAAACAAAACAAAACAAACAAAAAAACAAACTGGATGTCCTTTGCCTTAGGATGACTGATTTAAAACTGTCTTGACAGGCATGCTCTATATTCTTTCTTATGTTTTATCTTCCTTATATTCTTTGGTGCTTCTTTACTTGAGTACTTTTCTGTATGTAAATCATTAATATTTTTATTATACATCCTAAATAAATAAGACTGAAAGATTTAGTAAATAGCTATTCTCTAAGAAAATGTATTATGTAAATGAAAAAGTGCTATCCTTCAATCTTCTCTTTAAAATCAGAGCAGTATCATACATTTCTTTAAACTTTCCTCTCTTTTTTAAATTTATTTTATTTATTTATTTTTGGCCACATTGGGTCTCCGTTGCTACACACGGGCTTTCTCTAGCTGCACTGAGCGGGGGGCTACTCTTCGCTGCAGTGCGCGGGCTTCTCATTGCGGTGGCTTCTCTTGTTGCAGAGCACGGGCTCTAGGTGCGCGGGCTTCAGTAGCTGCGGCATGCGGGCTCAGTAGTTGTGGCTCACGGGCTCTAGAGCACAGGCTCAGTAGTTGTGGTGCACGGGCTTAGTCGCTCCGTGGCATGTGGGATCTTCCCGGACCAGGGCTCGAACCCGTGTCCCCTGCATTGGCAGGCGGATTCTTAACCGCTGTGCCACCAGGGAAGCCCTAAACTTTCCTTTTTTAAAAAACACACATTAGTATATTCCAGATATTTTTTTTACAGCATTCTTCCTTTAAGAGTATTGCTTATACTCTTCACATGGTGCTTAGTACATGTTACCTCACCTTATTAATATTTTTAATGTATACATCTCGCTTCTGTCAACCACACAGCCTTCACTCCCATGCATGCTATGTATCTGCCTTTCTAAAACACAGCACAAAGTAGGCGCATCACAAATGTCTGCTTTAACTGATGAAAAAGCACCTAGAGTGGTAGAAACAGCATCAAGTTGGAATTCAGGAAACAAGTTCTACCCTTGTGTTATGGTCTGCAAATAAGTCTCTTTACTACCTCTGGGCTTTAAACTAAATAGTTTCTAGGTCTTTTCTAGCTCTGAGAAATGAGGCTTCTAATGAGTCAGAATAAAATCCAGTTTTTTTTTTTTTCTATTTCTTCTCTTAGAAATATTATTTCCAATCATCTTGCAATTGGAATGATCAGTTTGTGGATTTCTAACAGTCTTTGTGACTTCCTCCTCTAGCTACCCATCTGCAAGTTATTCTACCCACTGCTCAACAGCATCTCCCCACCATGGTAGGCTGATGTAAGGAATGAAAATAAACCTTAAATAAGACCATTAGCTATTTCCAACAGAAGTGAATGGCTGGTCCTACCAGTTGTCAGGAAAGCAGGTATTAATTTAATTTTATAAATAATGTAGATTTTCATGTTATCCCCAAGATCCTACTGCTTAGGAAGGAGCATAACATCTTATTTTGCTCAATACCTTTTTTCTTTTGTTCTCCCCACTATTTCTTGTTTGAAATTAGTATATTCTAGAGTTACTTTATATAAACCACACTCTCTAAATCCAATGTATCCTTTCTATATATACAGTGTAGCATTTTGGTTACCTACTGCCTAGGACATAGGCTCTTCCAAACATGTTACCAAAAACAAACAAAACACTTCTACTATGTGTTGTGCATTTTTTTAATATACTGAAATTAAATTTAGAGACAGTTCCAGAAGAGTTTAAATAGTCAGAATAGCTTAAAATGCCTTTAATTATCTAGATGCCTTGAAGTTCTTACATATCCATAAAATGCTTTTGTTTAAATACTAGAAAGTATTGAAAACGTGTTTTTGTTTATGGAACCCTGAATAGTGATAGGAATAAATTAATACATACAGTCATTCGTAATACATAATAAGGGTACACATAAAAATATTTGAGTGCTTAAGTAAATGAAAGACAAAGAATATATGAGCCTTGTATAGTTGAATGTGCCTTAATCGTGTTTATGATGTAATTCCACCAAGTATTAAATTGGCAATTAAATGTAATTATTCTAGATAAGACAAATAAGATTTAACAGTAGTAAGAAATACTATTAGCTGATGACAGAGCAACAATTTTTAATCCAGTGTCAAAAAGAAACTTTTACCTTTCTGGGCTTTCATTGTCTGTTCTTCAATTTGCCTCAGACGTTCCATTAGCTCTTCCTTTTCACGTTCTATTCTTTCCTTTTCCTTTTCTGCTATTTCTCTTTTCTTCTTTTCATTTTCTAATTGCGCCCTTGAAAGAAATTACAATTGTGCTGTCACAAATTAATATATGCAAATATTCATATGAAGCCTAAGTACTAGCTATGGATCAACTAAGAAGAAACTACAGCATAAATATTTTAAGAGTTCTCATTATACTCAGATTTGTTCAAAACTCATATAGTTAAGAATATAGGACTACACTGTTAACATACACAATTGTGAGGCTGCAAAAAGTTTAGTCAATGACTGTTTAAAATGAACTCTTGACAGTAAATTATGTCAGCACAAAACGAGTTAACTGCACAGCTGCTATACCCAAGGACATGCCTTCTTTAGATTAGCAGAAGCCCTCCACTGGGGGAAGTAACAAAGGGTTGAAGGGAGTAAACAAGGCTGTTTCACTTTAAACAGCAAAATAACCTGGGAGGGCAACAATTTTCAACCATTAACAATTAATTAATAGAAGTTTAATTTCTAAGGTAGTACCAACTTATGCTTAGATACAAGATGACAAACCAGTTTAATCTCTTTGACAAATCCCTTAGAATGACAGTATGTATCTAAATATAGCCAAATTCATTCATCAAACATCTACCAAGGGCCTACTGTGGGTCGGACTCTATGTTGAGGGCCAGAAGTATAGTGATGAATAAGAGACCCTATGTTAATTATCAGATAATACTGTCTACTTTAATGGGAATAATTTTCTCTCGTTAAAAAAAAATCGATTACGATTTCATCTGACACTTACCTGAATATACCTAAATATTTCTAAAAGACACTGCTGCCATTTGATGTCAATTCTGAATTTCAGGCCCAAACCATGTAGTTTCTCAACCTGCAGTCTCTGATAAGCTTACCAGCAAAGTTTTATTATCAATTCCTTACTCAGTAAACCTAAACTTAAAAATTCCTACAGCTCCTAGTACCTATATGCCTCCAACATGAAAAGAGAATCAATCCAGCTTTGGGATAAACAGGTACAGTTGTGGCAAGTCGGCAAGAGATAGACCCTTAAGTGTAAGGGTGACCATAAGTCCCCAGCTGGTTTTAATGAATCCTCACAGCACTTAATAATCTAGGGCTTGGAGTTCATTCATGAGAGGGGAGCTCCACCTCTGTTCTAGAATTCCCTACAAGGTACTTTCTCAACAGCCAGCAGTCAATAACTAAGCACCCCTCTGCCGCCAAGACTTGGACTCACTCTGCAGCACATTCACCTCTTTCTTCCTATCCTATTCAACCTGTAAGAGTACACACAGGCAAAGAGACGTAAGAATTTGGGAGCCCCCACCCCTCTGGAAGACAGGGGTGCTTGAGGTTTAAGGAAATGTTTGAGTTTCCCAACTTCCTTGAGCAAAGCAAGGGCCTGGTGGCCTCCGCAGAGGCTGCTGACCTTTCTGTCCTCTTTAGAAAGCTGAAAAGGCAGGCTTGATTGTGAAAGCAAGAGCACAGTACTTTTCAAGGAATTGGTAGTATAGCCAAGAGCTACTTTTTTTCCGTGCCAGGCTGTCTGCTACTCTAAGATGTTGAATAGCCTACCCCCAACATTCCCCAGCCTCTGCTCAATCAAATCCAGTGTTGCCACAGTTCTCCAAGACAGTCAGTCCTCCCTCCCTCCCTGAGGCCCTGAGACACTGTAGGAGGACTTACACCACAAAACAGATCTCAAGACCAAAGGCTGTAATAATATTCCATGAACTCAGAACCTTTCAGGTCCAGCTCTGGCACACAGATGGCCCCTTCTGGAGATAGGCACTGGTGTTATTTAGCTTTTCCCTATTGATGTTTCATTTGTTCATCCTCAAGGATGGAGGTAAAGGAGATATGGAAGCAGGAAATAAGACAGAAGGTAACAAGCAAGTTGGGGGGAAAATTTAGTCTTTGTACTGAAAAATGGAATAAATGTATAGCCGATATTTAACTTGACTATAATATTTAAAGCATTTTGCAAAGTTTACTCTGCGGCGCTCTTATGAGGCTTGTGTCTCAAATCTTAATAAGAATTCTTGCCTGACTACAGCCATCACCAACTAACATCCCATTCGATTAATACAAATGCCTTTGGCTCTCCACATTTCTTAGTGATAGCTAGTTTCCGCAGGCCTGTCTCGTCTCCCTTACGGAACCGAAGGAGCTTCCCCCCCAACACTGTAGGAGGGCCAGACTGGTCCGTTCACAGGCCGCTAGGCGTGCCGTGCGTAGCCTTATTTTCACACATTTGCTTAGGCTGGCTTCCTCTTCTCAAAGTATCTTACCCCTGTCTCTAACTCTCAAAAGGAAGTCCCACTTTCCCCACGAAGCAAGCCTCTTGTGATTACTCTAAACCACAGATGCAAATATTTTTACTTAGAGTTTGGATTTGGAAACACTCATTTGACCAAGCTGTTCTATTTTAAGAAATAAATAACATATTAATAAACTATCAATTCTCTGTACTAATATACAAAAAAAATTTTAGAATATACTACTTTTTAAAGAATATCAGATGGCCTCAATTACATTTTTCTTAAAGTGAAGATTAAAACTAACATATTCAGACTAACTTCTCAAACTAACTTCTATTCACACTATGTATTAATAATATTAAGAATTATTTACTGCTACTACTTATTAAAAACATCAGGTACTTTGCTAAATGTTTCTATACTGACACTAGTATTTCTCACAAAAACTCCTAAAAGTAGGACTATTATTTTCATAGTAAAGGCAAGAGAACAGTGGGTCAGAAGTTACTTTTCAATAAGTGTCAGAAGAGAATTCAAACCCAGATTTATTTAATTCCAAAGCCTGTATTCTTTGCATGACACCAGCTGAGTCCTAGTGATACAGGCAGCCAGCCATGACACAGAATATCCCATAGCTAACCTACAACTGACATGTAGGTATCTGGCTCTAAACTGTAAACTCAATTCAATTTGGATGCAAATAACTTAAGAACACAGACTACAGGGACCAATAACCCATGGAAAATAAGATCATTTTCACTATAAGAAAAAAAGCTATCAGAGTTATGGGGAGAGAATATGGCCACATATGCCAACGTACTGTAGGGAAAGAGGTCTCTTGCTGCCCCTTCCCAGCTACTGTTCTTGCCCAAGAGATTCCAGCAGCACAGGCAGCATATCTCTGAGCATTCCCCCAAGTATGTCTGCTGGCTACTTTGTCATTGGGCTTGACCAAAATTGTTTCCACATACACAGCTGTCATTTCTCTCTGACCTGTAAAGCAGGGAATAAATGAAGACTTGGAATGCCATTTCTGAAAGACTGCCAATCCCTATGTGGCTGGACTAATAAAAAACATCCTCTAGGCATTCAAATGAATTAAACAATTATCGAATTCCTACTGTGTACAAAGCAGTCAATAAATGCTTGCTAATGAAATGCTGGAACCTTTCATGGAATCCAAGAAAGGAACCATGGGGTTGTTACTGTTTAAAAAAAAAAAGAAAGAAAGAAACTTAAAATCTTCCACTTTCATCTAGGCCTTAGACTAACTAAAATATACCACCATCACCAAATGGTGTTTATTAATTATACTACTCCTCTCTATGTGTGAGAAACAAAAGAAAAATAGAGAAATATATTTACGTTAAGAATGTAAATAATACATCAACATCATAGACAAGCAGACTGGTCAGGACATATTACGGCTTGATGAGTATGAAATGTAATTTCTCATTTAACTCAGATAGGAGACTTTAGAGGGATGGGAAGGGAAGGAAGGAAGAAAGAGAGGGTGAGGGTGAGGGGGAGAGAGAGAATGAGAGAAAGAAAAAGTTTTGTCTTTGAGAGAGAGAGGGAAAGGCTATGCTGGATAAGAAAAGAGAGAAAGTAAAGCCCAATACAGAACTATGTTAAAAAGTAGGTAAGACTAGAACTACAGTGTGATTCTAAGCTACATGAGAGCAGTGAAAAATGACAGAGCCCAAAGTAACATTCCAACTTAGCATCTTTAATGGTGGGGTCAGGAATTACCAGAAAGTTTCATGCCTGTATAAAAAATGTTTTGTGAAGCAGTAAACTTCTCGAAGGCAGACAAATTGAGGGGAGCAATGTGAATTACTAAAATATCTGAAATACAGAGAACATTTAAGAAAAAAATAAATCTAATACAAACACTAAAAATATAGGTAGCAAAATTATATCTGGCAGAGGACCAATTTAATTGCTGGATTCAAATCATGTTATTGCCAACATGACATATGTTTTTATATATATGGTTAGGGGTCATCAATTTTTTTTTCTTTAGGACCTACTCTGTTCTTAGATTATTGTGTTATTCTCCAAAGATTTCCTCAATAGAGGTTAACTTTAATTTGGTCTCTAAATTTTTTCAAATAAAGCATAAAGTCTAAATTAATATAGAATCAGATTTAGGAATTATGTTGCTAGACCCAGTAATGTGGTTCCAGGGTCGACAAGGATTTTATTCAGTATTTTTACATTTCAAAAATCTCAATTTAATATATTTAACACCTTTTGATCAAAAGTCTAAGTGAACCATGGTTAAAAATATCAGTGTCATTGGTAGGGAGTGCTATTGTCATTCAGCTCTGCATACTGACTGTTCACTTCAGTTCTACAATGTCACTGACACTGTTTCAAAGCAAATACTCAGCACATTCTTACCCTGAAAAATTAAGACACACAAATCACAAGCAAAACAAACTTGAAAATTTCAAACTACTACATCCATACCACAGTCTGTCAGTAAAAAGCAAGCACGATAAAAGAAAAGCACATCTATGGAGTCACGTAAAGCCATTTTCTCAGAAATATTTGTCAAAGATTTCTAACTTGAAAATTATACATACTCATTTTAAAAGAGGATAGTGATAATACATGCTGCCATTCAATTTTTAAAAAAATATTTATTTATTTGGCTGTGCTGTGTGGTAGCTGCAGCACACAGGATATTTACTTGACGTATGCGGGATCTAGTTCCCCAACCAGGGATCGAACCCCGGCCCCCTGCATTGGGAGCAGGGAGTCCCAACCACTGGACCACCAGGGAAGTCCCTGTCATTCAATTTTAGTAACAATGAAACTAACGTAAAAATGTAAATTTAGAGTATGTTAAAGAAACTGATGAGGATTCTTAAATTTTAGATAACCTATTCCTATCAATTAAAAATGAAAGGCTATAAATTCCATACCTTTCCAACTGCTTCTGATGTTTCTCCTCCCTCGCCTGAGCCTTCATCTGTTGTACCTCAATAGTATCAGGCTTCCTTCTTCGCATGTATAGTTCATGGTTTCCCATGCATAAGGCCAAAATCCGCTTATTGATTCTCAGACGAGGTGCATAAAAAACAAAATCCTAAACATAAAGGAGCCCAAATTTAAAATCTTCATGAAGGACAGTCTCTCTCACAATAACCTGTACTAAATTTCAACCTGTGCTATGACTTCTAATGTCATAGTCCATATAGTTTAGAAATCATAAAATTTCTTCACTCCTCATGTATATGCCATACTTTCACATAACTGGTTCCTCACCTTTTCATTCCCTACCAGTTTCATGGAGAAGCTAATGTTCTTACCCTCTCAGTGCATTAAATGTCATTTATTCTTTTTTCTTCTCCAAAGAAACTATGAGCATCAGTTTCTTCACCTCAGAGGAGGATTTTTTGTTTGTTTTGCCTTTTGCCATTAATCTCAAAACTGGACCTTTGTTCAAGGCTGTTAAGCTTTTTAACCTAGAAATGTTCTCCATATCTTTGTCTTTCCAATAACTGAGTTAAAATACTGGAGTATACCTGACACTAGAGGAATCAAAAAATCTATTTAAATATAAAGATTTCTTAAGTCAAGGCTTCAAGTTATGAAAATACAAAGTTCATAATGCAAAGCTCTATAAACAAGTTAATTTAGAGTAGGGCAACCTCTACTAATTCTAGCCACCAACATGTTTTTTTAAAATAGGAATGCTGATTGTTTTCAACCACCTCCTAATAAATATTACCTACCTTATAGTTAAAACTCAGTTAAAATAAAACTCTGGTAATTTACATGTTGTAAAAAGATTAAAACCTTGTATTTTTAATGTTATTTCATCATTGGGAAAGTTAAACTACGAAAAGAGAATATTCCTCAGAAGCAATTCAATAAATGAATAATGCCATTCTTCAAGTGGTATCATAGCAAAGTGGTAGAAATTAGAGTTAATACATAAAATGAAAGAATTTTACTTACAGGTGCCTTTTTGTCAATCGGCTTTATAACAAATTTTTTGTCATTAAATGAAATATTTCTGATTTCACTCCAGGGAAAACCAATTTTAGGTGTTAACCTTAAAAAATGAAAGCATCCCTTAAGATTAATGTATTCTCATTATAAAAAGAAACTGAACCATTCCAGTTAAGTCCAAAGTCCCCTTGTCCGTAATCCCCAATCCCAATCCCTCCCATCTTGAGCTAACCCCTCTTTCACATTCCCCATCTTTATCTGTAGTCATAACTATAATAGGTACTCTTACAGAAACTCATTCAAAAATTTTCTGAAGGAAGAAAAAGAAGAAAAGATTTCATCCACAAAAATTACTCTTGAAGTCATTTTTGCTTTTCAAAGATTTCAAAATTTTCTATTCTGAATGATATAGCATTTTAACTTGCTTTGTAATATATGAAAAAATATATCAGAGTAAAATTAGTAAAATCCTCTCTTTTGGAGTTATTCTATTTGCTTAGGAATGTGTATTTTATTAGATACTTGTAAATAATGAAAATAAAATTCTGGAGCCAACCCAGAATAAAAAGAAACGTCTTAGGAGAAGGCATTACTGGCACAGACTTGGATGCTTATGTGAGATGGTAAATTAAAGAAAGGAATAAAGCAATTGTAGCTATCATTACTGAAAAGTGCTCTAAGAGCCTGACATATATATTCCTGGTCAATTTCAAAGTAAAATTACACTGTTCACTATGCATGATACAGGAGGAATATTCTACTTCATTGATGTCTAAAAATATTCAAAACAATTCCTATAAGATAAATGTTCAAAAAAAAGTGTTACAAAATACAGTAAATTATACACCTATTAATTCATTGTCTCACTGCTCCTGATGTATTCATGTTAATTTCAATTTCAACCTACATGCCAGGCATAACATTTAAGGAATCACTCTTTATCTACGCGAGAACAAATTTTAATTAAGTTACTAGACATAACTCACAAGACATCAAGAAGCACACTTCAAATAAAAGTCAATCATTCTATTTAAAAAATACACTTGAGAACTCTGAAACTGCAAGATGTTGAGAAAACAGATATATGTTATCTGAGAGCCTATGTGGCACTAACGAATCTTTTAATTTGGGGGGCGGGGAAAGCAGTTAAGAGTAATTTAGCCCAAAAAGAACTTTACAAACATAAGAGCAAAGCCATATAGACCAATGAATAATTACTAGTTTACTATGCAACTAATTTACTTACTTGTCATCATGTTCATAAATATTCAGACCCAAAGCATCAACGCCTAGCCACAATTCAGTTCCCTTTTTATTTTTTATTTCAAAATAGTTGACTCCATACATTTCTAGATCCTGTGCAATCTTCAGGTATTCCATCATAGAATCTTCCCTGTTGAAATAAAGCTAATTTTAATATATGTAAGTAAAAGTAATACCAAACAAATTACAAAAACACTCTGGATTAAAATTTAGTGCTTTATATTTATTTATATAAGTCAAATAATCTGTTGGGGATAATCTGATGTAATAATAAATGTTATGAAAAAAAAACTTTAATTTGAGAAAAAATACTAAGAAAATAACCACCCAAATACCTTAGCATTCCTCTATGTTCTTCATGCCAGTTCTGTATTCTTTCTTCCCACTGTTCTTTTGTCAGTTTGTGTTGTTCCAAAACACTGCAAGGAAAAAAAAAATCTATGAAAATGCCTCTAAGATTCAAATATTCTTTTTAAAAGTCTAGAATCATTCAGTACCTTAACTGTGGTGGCCACACAAAGCTATACACGTGATAAAACTGCACAGAATTAACAAATATATATATACACACAAATGACTGCAGTAACACTGATGAAACCTGAATAGGGTCAGTGGATTGCATCAATGTCAACATCCTAGTTGTGATACTGTACTAAAGTCATGCAAGATGTTACCATTACGGAAGGCTGGGAGAAGGATACGCAGGACCCAGACCTCACTATCGTTTTTTACCACTGTGTGTGAATCTACAACTATCTCAAAATAAAAAGATTCTATGATCCTGAAACTATTTTACATAATATATGTTTTTAAGATAGTTATATGGCTAGTTTATGGGAATTCAAATGTTTGAAATGAATAAAATATTGGGCCAAAAAAAGGGAAAATGACTTCCTCATGATTAATAAAAAAAATTAGACAAGAACAGACTGAAAATCAGAATTCTTGGGTCTTAATTCTTCTATGACTCTATGTATTTACTTTCTTTGCTGCTAAATTTAATTTTGTTATTTTCTATCGGTAATACTTTTATATAAGAAGTATACAAGTGAAAAGGCATGTTTTTCACCACCACCCCCAACACTTCAAATAATTTATTAGTTTCTTTTGTATCCTTCCAGTGTTTCTTCTGCAAATGTAAGCAAACACAAACATTCTCATTTTCAACGACTAATATTTTAACACCAAATGAGCAAATTCAGCATGCATATAATTTACCTGCTGTGTTCACTATCCTGCTATGTATTTCTATTCTCCTTGGGAATTATGATGATAATTATCCACCTTTACTGATGAATACTCAGATCCTATTTTACTGATAGCAAAAGCTGTGGTATTAAAATATTATTTTTTTACTATGTAAAAATTTTAAGGTAAACCCACGGATTTCTTAGCAGCATAAAGGAATCTTGGGATATAATCTTCCCTTGGACAAGTTACTCACTATTTAGAGTGAATTCCTTAATGGGGCCTCAGACAGACCATGATGTTTTTACTACACACCACTTTCTCTATGTATCCTCTTTTAAGCTCTTGCTTTTGAGGAGATTTTTGTCTTCCTCTTTACAGCATTTAAGTTTCCACATTTTTCTTGTCTTTATACTCTCTCTTGCCATCTGGCCTCTGTGCTCACCAAGAGGCAAGCCTTGAAGGCATAATCAGTGCAGCCAATTGCAGATATTACAATGTTAACTAAATCTGAAGGTATGGATTAATTAAATTAAATGTCACTAAGATTTATGTTCTAGCTTTTTATATTCTGCATTTCAAATCTCATTCGTTTGCATCTTGTATAATGTGCTTGTATTATTAATCTGCATGACTGGTTTGCAGGTATCCAAAAATTCCCACTTTGGAAAAGAATCTGAAAAAGAATGGATATATATGGATATATATATATGTATAACTGAACCACTTTGCAGTACACCTGAAACTAACACAACATTGTAAATCAACTATACCCCAATATAAAATAAAAATTAAATTTAAAAAAAAGAGATAAAAACTAAAAAAAAAAAAAGAAAAAATTCCCACTTTTTTTTCCTTTTGTCCAGGAAAAAGAAGATCTTCTTCACGTTAAGGCTAATCTGTCCCACCTGGCTTTAAATCTGTCTATTTGGGACTTTAAAAGACTTATGCCTCTATTTTCTCAGGATCTTCACTCCATCATTTATGGTCCCCTGCCTACATATATTACCAGATACAGGCATACCACAGAGATATTTTCGGTTCATTTCCAGACCACCACAAGAAAGCAAGTCACACAAATTTTTTGGTTTCCCAGTGCATATAGAGGCTATGGTTATACTATACTGTAGTCTATTAAGTGTGCAATAGCATTACATCCATAGAGACAATGTACATACCTTAATTTAAAAATACTTTATTGCTAAAAAATGCTAACCGCCATCTGAGGCTTCAGGGAGTCATAATCGTTTTGCTAGTGGAGGGTTTGATATATTGCGAGAGCTACCAAATGTGACACAGAGACATGAAGTGAGCTAAAGCTGCTGGAAAAAATAGTGCTAAAAGACTTGCTTGATGCAGGGTTGCCATGAACCTTCAATTTGTAAAAAACACAATACCTAAAGCACACAATAAAGCAAAGTGCGAAAAAAGGAGGTATGCCTATACGCTTATTTGTGTTAAGAGGGCAAAGATCACATCCATGTTGCTCACCACTTATGCCCAGTGCCAGAACAAAAGAGGCAAAAATCTGTAGAGTGAATAAAGGAATTAATTCTTTTCCATCTTTTAAAGAACATGTTTATAAACTCATGCTTCCCTCCTCTTAGTATTTTTCTTTCGTGAACTGTTTATTCACCATCCTTCATTTCCATACCTCACATCACCACCCCCAGTCCACTACAATCTGGCTTTAACCCCCAACAATCTACTGAAACTGCTCTTATACTACAGATACTTCACACTCAATAGGTTCAAAACTGAAATCTTCCTCCTCTGAAATGTGTTCCTTCTCCTCTTACCTTGAAAAGGTATTACAAACCACCCAAATGCCCAAGTCAGAAACCTGGTACACAAAAACTTATGTATATCTAGCTCTTTTTAAAAGAGAGGGATACTATCTGGTGGAGCTGATTATTCCTATCAGCAGACTGCTAAACTCTACTGTGGGAGAACAGATTGCTTGTCTGGGTTTTTCAATACAAGAATTATAAACATCCAACAAAATCATCAAATTATTGTGTTTGATTTAGGTTCACCAAATAAGCTGATTACTAATTTTCCCCCAGATACTTAGTGATAAAAGTTTGTTATATACTATACATGGAATAAATCAACAACTGAAGGTAACTTCTCCATTCTAAACCAACAACTTAGTATTCTGACTTTATGAGTCTCTTTTAAACTTAGATAGCTTGAATTAGTCCTCCTTAGACTAACAACTTGAAGGACACCTGACTGGACCTTCAAAGTTAAAGACCAAATCTTGAACAGCATGTGCTGTCTTCCTTCTTCTAAACAGAATGGGTTACAGCACATATGCATGTAAAATAAGTTAAATTAATTGTGTTTAAGTGATTACAGTATCAAAAAAAATTTTTTTTAATCACATGACTATTAAATGTAAGCCAATTACTTCATCTGGTACTCACCCAAACAGCAATCTGATCTAACACTGAAAGAACACCTATGTCATACTTGTTGAGATAAAACATGACTATTTTATGAACAATTAAGAATTTTAAGGGTAATTTTGATTATATATAACAGTTACCTTATGTTCTGATTTAAAAGCTAATCTGCTGGCATTTTACTATATATAAATTATACCTCAATTAAAATAAAAACTCTTAACTGAAATGAAATTCTACTGTACCAGTAATCAGTTATTCAATTTACTGCTTAAAAAATGTGAGACAAGGAATTTGGGGCTGGAATAATCATCAAAAACAAACAGAGACTAATAAGTATCTCATATTCCTGATTCTTTCAGTGAACAACATGCATTATTTTACCTTCTAAGATAACTATTATTGTTGTAATATTAAAGAGCAGAACAGTATAACATTTAATAACCAATTATTAAAGCTACTGTACTTAAGGGTACCTATAAAGCATACAACAGAATATAATTTATTAGCCAAAAATAATCATTAATGCTTACAACCAAAGGAAATTAATAAAAAGTAGACAAAGTAGTTTTGTCTTTTTTCATATTTAGTACCTATGAAAAAGAAATTACACCTAAGGGCTTAAATACTATGAGGAAGTGATAGAGAACTGAAATTTTAGGTTAATATACAGTTTTGCCTTTAAATAGAAATTTTAAAATTCAGGAATCTGAGCTAAGAATTGTAATAACTTCTCTGGATTCTAAAGAAAAATCCCCATGTACATTCTAGTATCAGGGTCATATACGCTACTATAATTAAGAACTGAGATATTTAAAAGTAACATTTGATGTACTTTCTAGATTTTATATATAACACTACCCACTAACACTTGTATTCACAATTAAAACTGTAAAGTATACAGTTCATGAACTGTAATCATAAACAGTAAGGTTGACAGAGCACAACTGTTATCCCCAGTTTGCAGATTCAGACACTGAAGCTTAGAGAGTTTAAGTTATGTACTAAGGCCACATAATTAGCAGAGGGTAGAATCAGCATTCAAAATCTAGGTCTTCTGCTAATGATGTTTTCCTGTGCCATGCTACTTTAAAATAACTGTTATATTGAAACTGAGTCCCCCTAAACCAAGTTCTCTGAGTTTTTGATTAATCTCTCTATCCAAAACTTTATTCCCTTTCCTTGTCCCCTCTGACCTCAATCCTGTGCTAACTGAATCAACCAAGTCAGATGACTAAAGTTGCTACTGTCCTACTGTTGCTAACATTGTTAATGTACTAAAGTTGCTATTATAGATATCATCATTAATGTACAAACTCAGGTTGTTTCTCCAGGGCAAGATGAGCTAACAGACCCTCAAGCCACGGACCACTGGCCAGAGAATCTTAAACTACAGACTTCTGACTCTCAAACTGTCACAAGACAATGATTAATTCAAGCCTCTTTGTTCTTCTCCTTTAAAAAGCCCCTAACTCAAAGACCAAGTGGCAGTGGACCTGAGGCTTGTCTCCCACTCCCTTGCTTGGTACCCTGCAATAAATGCTACACTTTCCTTCACCACAACCAGGTGTCAGTAGACTGGCTTTCCTGCCTGGTCTGGTGAGCAGACCCGAGTTCAGTAGAGACAGCAGTATGCTGCAGATGAGAACAGAGCCCTAGACTAGGAGTCTGAAAACCGAGTTTAAAAAGCCTTTTGAAAAGTTAGAAACTTAATTTTAATTCTATGGAGGAAATATAGCCTGGCACTTATTATTTTCAAAAGCATTTATTAAGCAACTATCTACATGTGAGAATTTTTACTAATGAGCAACAATAGTCATGTCTTCCTCAAGCCCAAATTATCACTGCCTCCATTTATTGCTTATCTTGTGGGAATGAGAAGAGGCAGAAACTTTAAGTAATTACAGAGTATATAAATCTAAGTAGCTTCTGGGTCATAACTTTTAAAATTATACTCTCTGATCCAGCTGGCAACTTAAAAATCTAAAACAAACAAACAACAACAACAAAAAACACAACCATTTACAAACTTCTTAAATATGATTTTTCAGAGACTATAACATAAAAGCACATTTCACTTACCGCTGGGGTAGGAGTCTATCATTAGCCAGGTAGCCTGGCTTATGAATCTCTTTATTAAAATCTCCATACTTGGCTTGGACAGCATAGGAAGCCAAAAGAACTGCAGTTTCTGGTGGACAATATATCTCATCATTTAAGATAGCTTCTTTAACTTGCAAGAAGAAAAGTCTCTGGGTTATTTCTTGAATTAATTCCTCAGAAACATCTTCAGGAAAGAATTTAGCTCTAAATTTGAACTGCAAAGGATTCTCTTTTTTAACATCTTGTTGTGTCACCTGAAACAGTAATTTCAAGTACTGTCAAAAATATTAAGTTCACAATAACTGACCACAGTCACATAAACTTCTCTTTGGAACAAAGTAGGATGTAAAACATAAGTAAGATTCTAAATCTATTAAGATTCTAAACCTGTAAAAAATGTATGTGTGAAAAAGATTCTATGCTCATGAATGTGACCGGTAGTTCACAGATCCTAACTAATACCCAAATTGAAATTTCTCTTGAGAAGCTTATCCTGAAGATGTTTATATTAAGGTCAAAGTACTAAGTAACACCTCATAATATTTTTTACTTCTGAGTTTTCAAATAGGAAAAATGAACATTTCTTTTTTCGAAGATGATAAGTTGATGGTACCTTACTAAATTAAAAGACATGATACCTCTAATGATTCACAGAGATAACTGTAAAAGGAAGCTTGAAATCAGTCAGACTCTGAGCTTTTCTGGCACAAACTGATGACCATGATAATTTCAAAGAACCTTAATTATTAGCTGCATGTTATCATACATGCTTTACCTTTTTATTTAGTTTAAGCCACGTAGAATAGCCCTTGCTGTCCACATACTGCAGCCCAAAAAACCAGACTTCACGCAAACCAACCGTTTTCACCACCTTAAAAAAAAAAAAAAAGCCAATTTCAGTTCAACACTCACATTATAACTGGATGGCACTATACTTCAAAAAAAGAACAAAACTACATAGAAATTATAGGTTTATTCTTTTGCTACAGAAAAGATCTTTCCTAAATTTAACATAGTAATTAAAGGAACATTTCTGAAAATTTAAATTCAGGTTTTGTTTATTAAATTTTGTAGTGTCATTTCAATCTTATTTGATCCACTTTTTTGTATGTCCTTTTCCTTCTTATCTCCCATCATGACCCAAACAGATAAAAAGAAGAATCTGGGGAACAGATACAGAGCTGTCATAATCCCACTTTTCCTATTTCAGTTTAGCACCCCACCCCCAAAACTATACTATTAGGTAGCCCAGACAATCGTATCATTTTGGCGATAAGAGTCTCTGAGGACGTGTAAATGCCATGCCTCAGGGTATCCAGCTGCTGATTTCACCCCCATTCTTACTTCCCTTCATTCACCATCATATATTCTATATTCTACCATCACTGAGCAAACAATCATCCTTGGAACATGCCATAAATTTTACACTTCTACACCTTTGGCCGTGCTTCTTCCCCTGTCTAGAATGTTTCTTCTGTACTTTTACCACCTGTTAAATAATGTATTCCTCAAGGTCCAGCTCAACTAACGTGAATGAAGCTTTCCTATCATCTAGATAAAATTAATCACTTGATCATTGATAATCCCATAGTACTTTACCTATACTGCTATTTGAACATTTATCATAATTAACTATTCTTAGTAGAGTGTCTATTTACCCTCCTTGACTGTTTAAAACTAAGGAGAGAGATTATTGCCTTATTCATCTTAATATCCATGTCATCTCCAAGAATGATTAGCCTGTGGTAGGTACTCAGGAGTATTAGGGTAAATAAAGTGGTAAACTAGGATTATTAATCCACACCTAGGATGAGGCCAACAAAAACATATTTTTAATTCTATATTTAAAATAAAATGAGGAAGGTGAGAGTTTATTAAGATTTTAAAAGCTTTACAAAAAGATTCAACATTAGTTCTTAAGTAATAAACATTCTTGGTTTAAAATAAACAGTAAATATTTCTTTTTACTTTTTTTGGCTTTTAAAAACTTTTTATTATTGAAAACTTCAAATATATACAAATAAGCAGTTAGTTAGAATAGTACAACAGTGTAAATGTACTTATCAGTCAGCTTTAATAGATAGAAACTCATGGCCAGTTTTGCTTCATCTACAGCACCTCTCCCCTCTCAGATTGTTTTGAAGCATATCCCAGATACACCATTTTATTTGTAAATACTTTATTTTAAAATTCTTAAACATAAGGAGTCTTATAAAAACAAAAATAAAACATTACAATACCATTATCACACCGGAAAGACTTAACAGTAGTTCCCTAATATGCTGAAATTTCTGTGGCTATTTTTAAAATATATATTTTTTTACAGTTAATTTGTTCCAGTTAGGATCCGAATGAGATTTACAAATTTCATTTATCATTTTAAGTCATTTTTTTAAATTGTTTTATGCTGTGGTAAATTTGTATTTTGACAATTTAAAGACATGTTTTGCTCATTCATACCCTCACGGAGTTGTAGAATCTTTCATTTTTTAAACCATAGTTAAAATACCATTATTCACACCTAAAAAATTTAGCAGTTATTTCTTGCTATCAAATACCTAGAGCACAAGTTTTTCTTACGGTCTTATGAATTTTTCGTAATAGTTGGCTTCTTGAGCCACAATCCAAACTCCACATTTTATTTGATTGGTATATCTCTCTTAATGTTAACTCTCTTACAGTTTTCTCTTTAGTTTTTTCCCTTTCTATCTTATTTGTGTATTTATTTTTTTCACATCTTTGTTGGAGTATAAATGCTTTACAATGTTGTGTTAGTTTCTGTTGTACAACAAAATGAATCAGCTATACATATACATATATCCCCATATCCCCTCCCTCTTGCATCTCCCTCCCACCCTCCCTATCCCACCCCTCTAGGTCGTCACAAGGCATCGAGTTGATCTCCTTGTGCTATGCGGCAGCTTCCCACTAGCCATCCATTTTACATCAGGTAGCATATATATGTCAGTGCTACTCTCTCATCTCATCCCAGCCTCCCCCCACCAACCCCCGCAGTGCCCTGAAGTCCATTCTCTACGTCTGGGTCTTTATTCCTGACCTGCTACAAGGTTCATCAGTACCGCTTTTTAAAATTCCATATATATGCGTTAGCATACGGTATTTGTTTTTCTCTTTCTGACTTACTTCACTTTGTAAGACAGACTCCAGGTCCATTCACCTCACAACAACTCAATTTCGTTCTTTTTATGTCTGAGTAATAATCCATTTTTTGTATGTGCCACATCTTCTTTATCCATCCATCTGTCGATGGACACTTAGGTTGCTTCCATGTCCTGGCTATTGTAAATAGAGCTGCAATGAACATGGTGGTACACGACTCTTTTTGAATTATGGTTTTCTCAGGGTATATGCCCCGTAGTGGGATTGCTGAGTCACAGAGTAGCTCTATTTTTAGTATTTTAAGGAACCTCCATACTGTTCTCCATAGTGGCTGTATCAATTTACTTTCCCACCAACAGGGCAGGAGGGTTCCCTTTTCTCCACACCCTCTCCAGCATTTACTGTTTCTACATTTTTTGATGATGGCCACTCTGACTGGTGTGAGGTGATACCTCATTGTGGTTTTGATTTGCATTTCTCTAGTGGTAAGTGATGTTGAGCATCTTTTCATGTATTTGTTGGCCATTTGTACGTCTTCTATGGAGAAATATCTATTTAGGTCTTTTGCCCACTTTTTGATTGTGTTGTTTGTTTTTGTGATATTGAGCTGCATGAGCAGCTTCTATATTTTAGAGATTAATCCTTTGTCAGTTGCTTCATTTGCAAATATTTTTTCCCATTCTGAGGGTTGTCTTTGAGTCTTGTTTATGGTTTCCTTTGCTGTGCAGAAGCTTTTAAGTTTCATTAGTTCCCATTTGTTTATTTTTGTTTTTATTTCCCTTACTCTAGGAGATGGGTCAAAAAGGATCTTGCTGTGATTTATGTCGTACAGTTTTCTGCCTATATTTTCCTCTAAGAGTTTTACAGTGTCTGGCCTTACATTTAGGTCTTTAATCCATTTTGAGTTTATTTAAGTGTGTTCTAACCTCATTCTTTTACATGCAGTTGTCCATTTTTCCCAGCACCACTTATTGAAGAGGCTGTCTTTTCTCCATTGTATATTCTTGCCTCCTTTGTCAAAGATAAGGTGACCATATGTGTGTGGGTTTATCTCTGGGCTATCCATCCTGTTCCATTAATCTATATTTCTGTTTTTGTGCTGGTACCATACTGTCTTGATTACTGTAGCTTTGTAGTATAGCCTGAGGTCAGGGAGCCTGATTCCTCCAGCTCATTTTTCCTTTCTCAACATCGCTTTGGTTATTCGGGGTCGTTTGTGTTTCCACACGAAATGTAAAATTTTTTGTTCTAATTCTGTGAAAAATGCCATTGGTAATTTGATAGGGATTGCACTGAATCTGTAGACTGCTGTGGGCACTATAGTCATTTTCAAAATACTGATTCTTCCAATCCAGAAGCATGGTATATCTCTCCATCTGTTTATGTTATCTTTGATTTCTTTCATCAGTGTTTTAATAGTTTTCTGAGTACAGGTCTTTTGCCTCCTTAGGTAGGTTTATTCCTAGGTATTTTATTCTTTTTGTTGCGATGATAAATGGGATTGTTTCCTTAATTTCTCTTTCTGATCTTTCGTTGTTGGTGCATAGGAATGCAAGAGATTTCTGTGCATTAATTTTGTTTCCTGCAACCTTACCAAATTCACTGATTAGTTCTAGTAGTTTTCTGGTGGCATCTTTAGGGTTTTCTATGTATAGTATCATGTCATCAGCAAACAGTGACAGTTTTACTTCTTCTTTTCCAATTTGGATTCTTCTTATTTCTTTTTCTTCTCTGATCGCCATGGCTAGGACTTCCAATACTATGTTGAATAACAGTGTTGAGAGTGAACATTCTTGTCGTGTTCCTGATCTTAGAGGAAATGCTTTAAGGTTTTCACCACTGAGAATGATGTTTGCTGTGGGTTTGTCATATATGGCTTTTATCATGCTGAGGTAGGTTCCCTCTATGCCCACTTTCTGGAGAGTTTTTATCATTAAATGGGTGTTGAATTTTGTCAAAAGCCTTTTCTGCATCTAGTGATATGATTTTATGGTTTTTATTCTTTAATTTGTTAATATGGTGTATCACATTGATTTTTTTGGCCTATACTGAAGAATCCTTGCATCCCTGGGATAAATCCCACTTGATCACGATGTATGATCCTTTTAATGTGTTGTTGGATTCTGTTTGCTAGTATTTTGTTGAGGATTCTTCTGTCTATGTTCATTAGTGATATTGGTCTATAATTTTCTCTTTTTGTGATATCTTTGTCTGGTTTTGGTATCAGGGCGATGGTGGCCTCATAGAACAAGTTTGGGAGTGTTCCTCCTTCTGCAATTTTTTGGAAGAGTTTGAGAAGGATAGGTGTTAACTCTTCCCTAAATGTTTGATAGAATTCGCCTGTGAAGTCTTCTGGTCCTGGACTTTTGTTTGTTGGAAGATTTTTAATTACAGCTTCAACTTCATTACCTGTGATTAGTCTGTTTATATTTTCTAATTCTTCCTGGTTCAATCTTGGAAGGTTGTACTTTTCCAAGAATTTGTTCCTTTCTTCCAGGTTGTCCATTTTATTGGCATATAGTTGCCTGCAGTACTCTCTTATGATCTTTTGTATTTCTGCGGTGTCAGGTGTAATCTCTCGTCATTTCTAATTTTATTGACTTGAGTCCTCTCCCTTTTTTTCTTGATGAGTCTGGCTAATGGTTTATCAATTTTAGTTATCTTCTCAAAGAAACAACTTTTACTTTTATTAATCTTTGCTATTGTTTTCTTCGTTCCTATTTCATTTATCTCTGCTCTGATCTTTATGATTTCTTTCCTCCTAGTAACTTTGGGTTTTATTTTTTCTTCTTTTCTTAGCTGCTTTAGGTGTAAGGTTAGATTGTTTGAGATTTTTCTTGTTACTTGAGGTGAGCTTGAATTGCTATGAACTTCCCTCTTAGAACTGCTTTTGCTGCGTCCCATAGGTTTTGGATCGTCGTGTTTTCATTGTCATTTGTTTCTAGGTATTTTTTTATTTCTTCTTTGATTTCTTCAGTGATCTCGTTATTTAGCAGCACACTGTTCAGCCTCCATGTATTTGTGTTTTTCACTGTTTTTTTCCTGTAATTGATTTCTAATCTCATAGCATTGTGGTTGGAAAAGATGTTTGATACAATTTCAACTTTCTTAAATTTTCCAAGGCTTGATTTGTGACCCAAGAT
Organism: Balaenoptera borealis; assembly: GCF_965194805.1. Classification (NCBI taxonomy): domain Eukaryota; kingdom Metazoa; phylum Chordata; class Mammalia; order Artiodactyla; family Balaenopteridae; genus Balaenoptera; species Balaenoptera borealis. Next base: position 90,984,532 of record NC_138868.1, on the reverse strand, counting down.
GTGATCTATTCTGGAGCACATTCTATGTGCACTTGAGAAGAAAGTGTATTCTTCTGTTTTCCGGTAGAATATCCTAAAAATATCAATTAAGTCTATCTGGTCTATTGTGTCATTTAAAGCTTGTGTTTCTTTATTTATCTTCTGTCTGGATGATCTGTCTATTGGTATAAGTGGGGTGTTAAAGTCCCCACTATTTTTGTGTTACTGTCGATTTCTCCTTTTATGGCTGTTAGCATTTGCCTTATGTGTTGAGGTGCTCCTATGTCGTGTGCAGAAATATTTATGATTGTTATGTTTTTTTTCTTGGATTGATCCATTGATCATTATGTAGTGTCCTTCCTTATCTCTTGTAACAGTCTTTATAGTCTATTTTATCTGATGTGAGTATTGCTACTCCAGCTTTCTTGTGATTTCCATTTGCATGGAATATCTTTTTCCATCCCCTCACTTTCAGTCTGTATGTGTCCCTAGGTCTGAAGTGGGTTTCTTGTAGACAACATATATTAGGATCTTGTTTTTGTATCCATTCAGCCAGTCTGTGTCTTGTTTGGAGCATTTGATCCATTTACATTCAAGGTGATTATCGATATGTAAGTTCCTATTACCATTTTCTTAATTGATTTGGGTTTGTTTTTGGGGGTCTTTTTCTTCTCTTGTGTTTTCCGCTTAGAGAAGTTCCTTTAGCATTTGTTGTAAAGCTGCTTTGGTGGTGCTGAATTCTCATAGCTTTTGCTTGTCTGTAAAGCTTCTGATTTCTCCACCAAATCTGAATGAGATCCTTGCCAGGTAGAGTAATCTGGGTTGTAGGTTTTTCCCTTTCATCACTTTAAATATGTCCTGCCACTCCCTTCTGGCTTGCAGAGTTTCTGCTGAAAGATCAGCTGTTAACCTTATGGGGACTCCATTGTATGTTATTTGTTGCTTTTGCTGCTTTTAATATTTTTTCTTTGTATTTAATTGTTGATAGTTTGAGTAGTATGTGTCTCGGCGTATTTCTCTTTGGGTTTATCCTGTATGGGATTCTCTGCACTTCCTGGACTTGACTATTTCCTTTCCCATGTTAGGGAAGTTTTTGACTATAATCTGTTCAAATATTCTCTCAGACCCTTTCTTTTTCTCTTCTTCTTTTGGGAACCCTATAATTCGAATGTTGGTGGGTGCATTTAATGTTGTCCCAGAGGTCTCTGAGACTGTCCTCAATTCTTTTCATTCTTTTTTCTTTATTCTGCTCCCCGGCAGTTATTTTCACCATTTTATCTTCCAGCTCACTTATCCGTTCTTCTGCCTCAGTTATTCTATTGATTCCTTCTAGAGTATTTTTAATTTCAGTTATTGTGTTGTTCATCACTGTCTGTTTGCTCTTTAGTTCTTCTAGGTCCTTGTTAAACATTTCTTGTATTTTCTCCATTCTGTTTCCAAGATTTTGGATCATCTTTACTATCATTACTCTGAATTCTTTTTCAGGTAGGTTGCCTATTTTGTCTTCATTTATTTGGTCTTGTAGGTTTTTACCCTGCTCCTTCATCTGTAACATATTTTTTGTCATTTCTTTTTTTTTTTTTTTTTTTTGATGGGTAGGGCTGTATTCCTGTCTTACTGGTTGTTTGGCCTGAGGTATCCAGCACTGGCGTTTGCAGGCAGTTCGGTAGAGCTGGATCTTGGTGCCAAGATGAGGACCTCTGGGAGGCCTCACTCCAATTAATATTCCCTGGGGTCTGAGGTTCTCTGTTAGTCCAGTGGTTTGGACTCAGTGCTCCCACCACAAGAACTCGGGCCCAACCTCCGGCCTGGGAACCAAGATTCCACAAGCTGGGTGGCGCGGCCAGAAAAAAAAAAAAAAAAGGGAGAAAAAGGAGCAGTACAATAACAAAGAATAAAAAATAAAGATAAAAATATATTAGGAAAAATAAAAATATAATTGAAACAACTCCAACAAGGTAAAACAAAACCACAACAGAAAAAATAAATCAGGGGTGGGGGGAACAAGCCAAAAGGAGCAGAACAATAACAAAGTATAAAGAATAAGATAAAATTAGAAAAATAAAAGATTTATTAGAAAAATAAAAATATAAATGAATCAACAACAAGGTAAAACAGAACCCCAAACTAAAAGAAAAAAAAAAAGAAGAAAAAAAAGCCTTGGTTATGGGTGGTGGAGTTTAGGTGGGGGGTGAAACTTAGGCAGGGGTGGGGTTTAGGGTGGAGCAGGGCCTAGTTGGGGTGGGGGAGGGTGGCGTTTGAGCATGGGGCAGGGTCTAGGCTCAAAATATTTTTTTTTGAATTTCATTTTTTATGTAGCAGGTTCTTATTAGTTATCTATTTTATGCATATTAGTGTATACATGTCAAAAATCTAAAAACATGCCAGGCTTTTGGTTTCAAGAGAGCAAACTGAACCCTTCAGTTTACTTTCCCTGTTTAAAAATTTCACTGACATGACATACGCAAAAAACTAAAAATAAGAAAAAACATTTAGCTGTGCTAGGAAAGGTTACCACATTAAAAAAAAAAACTGAGAAATTTCTGAATGGCATGGGATATAAAGACCCATACTGATGGCAAATGCTGATTAATGCCAAACAACCAAAACTTTTTTTTTTTTAATTTTTATTTATTTTTTGGCTGCATTGGGTTTCCGTTGCTTCGTGTGGGGTTCTTCTACGTTCTGTGAGCGGGGGCTACTTTTCGTTGCGGTACGCAGGCTTCTCATTGCCGTGGCTTCTCTTGTTGCGGAGCACAGGCTCTAGGCGCGTGGGCTTCAGTATTTGCAGCATGCGAGCTCAGTAGTTGCAGCACGTGGACCCTAGAGAGCGTGGGCTTCAGTAGTTGTGGCCCACAGGCTCAGCAGCTGTGGTGCACAGGCTTAGTTGCTCTGTGGCATGTGGGATCTTCCCAGACCAGGAATCAAACCTGTGTCCCCTGCATTGGCAGGTGGATTCTTAACCAGAGCACCACCAGGAAAGTCACAACCAAAACTTTAATGTGGACAAAAGAGACCCCAGATAATTCAACTTTGGCAAAAGACAAGTTGTCCCAACAGCTCCACAGAAAACATTCCAGCTCAGAGTGGCAGGAGTAGGAAATGTCAAGAGCAGCAGAGAGAAGTGTACCAAAGCGCAGGCCTCAGCTTCTGCTTCCAGGCTTTTTGTGATGCACAAGGCTGCTAAGTAAAAGGGGGATTTGCCACAGTGGGGCACAAGACCAGTCTCTTAACTAACTTCAGACTATCACACACACACCAGGAAAAATAAGAGAGCACAGCTGTGAAATTCCTTAAGAGGCCCCATCTTTCCCTACTTCTAAAAATGTTCTAGGAAACTTTAAATCATGAACTTCCAAGTAAAAACATACTTGGACACATAACTACATTATATGTATATTTATTTATAAGTTATACAATGCTACCACACTAATATATTAGCATATTTTAAAAAAATAATTTGAAAGAGGAAAGACAAAAATATAGACAAACATTTTAATATTTTTTCTTGCATCCTAACAGATATGTTGAGTACTCCTTGCGGGTATTACTATTCTAATCCCACAAGCAGAAGCTAGAAGAGGAGGCCAGTGAAGAAAGAGTCAGCAGGGAGCAAACCAAAGGACCTCAAGCACTCAACTAGAGTCCTCCACAGGGCAGATGGCCTCAAGCTGACATCCTAATCAGAAGTGAGGTTCTGTTACAGGTGGATTCATTTGAGAGAACTCCTACCCCTAGGTCTGCTCCTGGCCTGACCCTGAATCTACTGCCCTGACAGCCCACCCATATACTCACTACACCCAAGGTAACACCTGCTTTTAGATCCTAGCATTCTGGCTCTCGTTATCAGGAAATAGAACAGGGGCTACAAGAATTAATTGCTGAGACAGCCCATAACAGATAATAATACTCTTTAATTTAGACCTCTTCATTTACAATATGAAATGCGTATAGCAAATACTGTTCTAATGTACTTTACATGGAGTTTCAATTAGTTCTCACAAAAACCTTCTGAAGGAGTAATGTTATCATCATCCTAATTGTACAAATGAGAAAAATGAGGCAAAGAAAGTATTTGTGTGAAGTCAAACAGCTACAGCTGGGATTCTACTACAGGCAGTGTGGTTCCAGAGCCCACACTTTTCAACTACTACATATTACTGCATTATAATATATGTGGTTTCATTTTCCCTCATGTCCAAACTAAAGCAATTCTGCTTAGTAAAAAACAAATATTTTATTTCTCACTATCCAATACCAAAAAGGTCCACTTGCTGATTAGTTTTTGACTAAGACAAAACATTTTGCTCACTATAAATAACATTTCAATATGCTATGAAGTAGTAAATGCTAACTGCATCTACATTTTTATTCAAATAAGACAGACTATGTATTTACAAAACAGGAGACCTAGAAGAATCAACGGAAGTAAATATTAGTTCACAAAAGTAAAATATCTATAACATATGGTGCATGCAGCTGCTTATGCTGTTGTCTTAAAAATTTGCTCACTCACACCAAAAAAAGCCTTTCATCTTCCAAAAAGACTTTACCAGGGTGTTCAAGTTCATTAATTATCTAATCAAGAGATGAAGTTTACTACTTTGTCAAGAGAAGAAACAACTTCCCAGGAGTTTTTAAATTCTATTTCATCATATTTTGGATCAGTAGATATCTAATATGTTTTTTTTGTTTTTTTTTTTTTAAATTTATGGCTGTGTTGGGTCTTCGTTTCTGTGCGAGAGCTTTCTCTAGTTGTGGCAAGCGGGGCCACTCTTCATCGCGGTGCGCAGGCCTCTCACTATCGCGGCCTCTCTTGTTGCGGAGCACAGGCTCCAGACGCGCAGGCTCAGTAATTGCGGCTCACGGGCCCAGTTGCTCCGCGGCATGTGGGATCTTCCCAGACCAGGGCACGAACCCATGTCCCCTGCATTGGCAGGCAGATTCTCAACCACTGCGCCACCAGGGAAGCCCTCTGTTATTTATTACTGTAATGCCAGAAACTCTCTCTCCCATTTTCTAAGGTCAATAGTAAGCTTGATCGCAGACTATTGCTCTCCTGCTCATACGTATCAATAAAAGTTTATGTAAAAGTTAACTTCCTCCTTTTTGCAATCAATTCACTTCTTAACCACTTGACCTCTGGTCACCAATCTCTTTCCTCCTTTTCTCAATAAAACTTGATTACTTACAACATTATATACAGCATTACCTAGGGAACCTAAATAAAAATACTAATAGTTTAGAGCAGGTCCCAGACTAACAGAATCTCTAGAGGTGGTTTCCAAGCATTGCTTTTTTTTTTTTTCCTCTTGAAAGCTCCCCAGGGTGGCTCAAATGTGCTCTCAAGAGTGAGAAAAAAAAAAGACAGTATCAGTAGTCCAAGTTCTTTAACATGTTCTAACTCCAGGCTAGCATATTATGAGCCGATGACATCAAACTGCTGTCAGGTGCCTGTTTATAGCCTGTGCCTTTGCTCCTGCCATCCCCTTGAAACCAAGTCCCCCTAAAACCGAGTTCCCCTGCCAAGTTTAGGATTAACCTCTCTATCCAACTTTATTCCCTTTTGTCCCCTCTGACCTTAATCCTGTGCTAAATGAACACTAATCAACCAGAGTCAGATGACCAAAACTGCTGTTGTTGATAATATCATTAATGTACTAAAATTGCTGTTGTATCATCAGATATCATCATTAATGGACAGTTTACTTCTCCAGGGCAAGATAAGCTAACAGACCACCAAGTCATGGACCACCTGGCTAGCGAATCATAAACCAGAGACATCCTTTCTTCTACGATTAAGAAATGTCACAGAAAATGTCACAAGATGATGATTAACCCCAGCTTCTTTGTTCTTTCCCTTTTAAAAACAACCTCTAACTCAAAGACCAGGTTGGAGTGGATCTGAGACTTGTCTCCCACTCCCTTGCTTGGTGCCCTGCAATAAACCCTTACTATGCTGCGAACTCTCACTGTCAAGAGTTTGGCTTTCTGTGCTGCGGGAACACAAGCCCATTGCTTGGTTACACCCTCTGTCTAGGATCTCCACCTATTCCACTCATGGACTATGGAGAATATCTTTGAATTCCTTTTAGTCCTCATTACAATGATTTGCATTAACAGATGTTAAATACCTGCTAATAATTATTTTTAAAAAGTCCTATCTCTCAAATCTAGGAATGAGAAAGACTATCCCTTACAGTTGTTCAAGACATTTGAACAGGTACTGTGAAATATTCCAAGTGCTACATTGCTGCATTATAAGTAAAGGTATAGAAAAACACAGAAAGAAGTATGCAGTAGCATCCACACTATGGTGTCAAAATTACATACTTCATTTGGTAAATGATACCTGGTCAAAAAGCTGTTTGCCAGTTGTGTTGGGCTGAATGGCAAATTCCAGCTCCGCATCCATCGTTGTTACTCTTACATTGATCTGCAATGAAAACAAAGGGAAAATCAGTAGAAAAGAAAAAATACTTTTATCTGATTTATAAAATAAAGTGGTATCATATGTAGGCAGTAAAAAGCAACTCTATAATATACCTAATATTTTCTTTATTAAAGTGATAGTTTGATTTATTATATATGTTTTTGATTTATTGAATACTTAACATACAGTAGGCACGAGGCCCTGCACTTTTCATTTTCTTATTTAGCCTCTGCAACAATACTAGGAGATATGTGCATTTCTATAGAAAAGTTCATTTCTATAGAAAAGTTTCCATCACTTGCCCAAGGACACATGGATATCAAATGGCAGGGCAGAGGTATAACTCCAAATTCTTTGAATGTCATTCACTATTCCATATTTCTTTCAATACAAAAATCAAATATTTAGGTTTTTTTTGTTTTTTTTTTTAACTTTTTTTTTTATCTATTTATTTATTTTTGGCTGTGTTGGGTCTTCGTTTCTGTGCGAGGGCTTTCTCTAATTGCGGCAAGTGGGGCCACTCTTCATCGCGGTGCGCGGGCCTCTCACTATCGCGGCCTCTCTTGTTGCGGAGCACAGGCTCCAGATGCACAGGCTCAGTAGTTGTGGCTCACGGGCCTAGTTGCTCCGCGGCATGTGGGATCCTCCCAGACCAGGGCTCGAACCCGTGTCCCCTGCATTGGCAGGCGGATTCTCAACCACTGCACCACCAGGGAAGCCCCAAATATTTAGTTTTATTTATACTGCAAATGTATTATTCTTCACTTTATAAAAACCACTCATCTATTGCCTTTTATTTGCTAGACTTTTTTAAATTCCAATTTTTGGGTGTAAATACCTTTCTAGCTGGATATCTCACCAAAAACGTAACATGCCTTAACCAAAATAATTTTTACTCCAGAATAGCATCTTCACCTAGAATTCACCATGATATGGTAAAAACCTATCTTTTTAACTTTTAACTCACCCTATTAGAACGCTAAATCAGACTTATTTCCCCTTATGTTTTACTCATGCTAACAACCACATGTACCTCCACACATGTACTTTTATCTGAAATACCTTCTCTAATCAAAAAAATCTTATAGAGCTCCTTCTTTAAAATCATCTTTTAGGAAATATTAATACACATAAAATACTCGTAACATATACAGACAATGAAGCATAACAAAATAAAACCTACTGTAACATAACAATAAATATATATTTCATCTTCATCCTGGTTCCTGGCAGAGCTCCTAAAATCGCTGGAATTTCCTGAGTGATAGATGTGAGAGGAGGATGTTTTGTTATTCATAATAAGCTCCTTTCAACCATAACGGAGTTTATGCTAATGAGGTGACTCCAGATGGGCTCTAATAGCTTCAGAATGGAGGCTGGTAGCCAGAGAAACCAATCACATGATTAGAGGACTGAACCTTTTAGACACCCACCCCGACTGCCCAGGAGGGGAAAGGCTGGGGAATGAGCTGATCATCAATGTCCAATGATTTAACCAATCACACCTATGAAATGGAATCTCCATAAAACCCTAAACAAAAGGGTTCAGAGAGCTTCCCGATTGGTGAACGCACCCACCTGCTGAGAGGATGGTGCACTGCAAACTCTACAAAGACAGAAAGAAACTCCTTCACTCGGGACCCTTCTGGACCTCACCTTCTTCATCTGTTTCATTTGTATCCTTTATAGTACCCTTTATATTAACTAGTAATAGTAAGTAAAGTGTCTCCCTGAGTTCTGTGAGCTGTTATAGAAAATTATAGAATCTGAAGAGGGGATCGTGGGAATCCCCAAACTTTAGCCAAGTTAGAAGTGTGAGTCACTTGCACTACCTGTGATTAGCTTCAGAAGTCCAGAGCAGTCCGGTGGGTCTGCGCTAATTCTGGGTAGTTGTGTCAGAACAAATTAAATTGCAGGACACACAACTGGTATCCACATAGAATTGGAGAACTGCTTGGTATGGAAAACCCACACATTTGGTATCAGAACATTCTGAATAAAGAAAATGGTTTCCTTTTTGGTGTCAGAACATTTTGAACAAAGAAAAGGTTCTCCTTTACCCATAAATCTACCATTCAACTTAAAAACTAGAAATGACAAAAAATGTCACCAGTGTATTTCTTCTTTGTGAATTTCCCTGACCCCAATGCCCACAGGTAAGTACTAACCTAAATTTTGTGTTTGTCATCCCCTTAGCTTTTTAAAAAACAATAGTTCTGTCACAAATGTAGGTATCTATATGTAAAATATTGTTTAGTTTTTGACTTTTAGCGGTATAGCTGTACTAAAATTGTATAATACTTGCTAATAAAGTCTTTCTTGATGTAGGCAATGATTACATATGTATATTTTATGAAAATTCATCAACTACACACTTATGATATATTCTTTTGCATATGTATATTCTATTTCAGTAAAAGGTTTAAACAAAAATTTTGCTACACTATAGTTTGCCTTTTCACAATTATATTTCTAAGATTCATTGATGTTTTTGTGAGTAGTTGCAATTCATTCATCTTTATGTGACTAGGCAGTAATTCATTTACCATTTTCCTATCTATTGACATTAAGTTGTTTCAAATTTTTTGCTTATTAAGAACAATACTGCTATAAACATTCTTGTACATGTCTCCTAGTGCATGTTCTGAGTTTCTCTAGAAGTATAACTCAGAATTCCTGGGTGATAAAGTATGCATAGCTTCAACTTTACAATGTAATGCTGAATTGTCTTCCAACATGATTGTATCAATCTACACTCCCATAAATAATAATAATTCCTGCTGCTTTATATTTTCACTAATAGTGGATATAATCAGATTTTTTTAATGTTTAACAATCTAGTGGGTATAAAATGATATCTCAATATGGTGTTAATATGCAGGTTCTTGATCCCTAATGAAGTTGGGAACATTTTCTTATGTGTGATATGCAGAATTATAAGACAGCCCCCATGATCTCCTCCCCCCCGCCCCCACCTTACTCCCATGATTATGTTAACATTACAAGACAAAAGGGATTTTGCAGGTGTACTTAAGGTTACTAATCAGTTGACCTTAAGATAGGAAAATCATTGTGGGTGGGCCTGAGCTAATCACATGATTACTTTAAAAGCAAAGAGTTTTCTCCGACTGGTTGCAGAAGTCAGAGAGATTTAAAGTGTGAGAGGACTTTGACATTAAAGAGGTTCTCCACTGCTGAATTGGAGGGGGCATGAGCAAAGGACTTGTCACACACACCACACTCTAGGACTAAGAGAGACCCCTGGCCAACAGCTAGCAAGAAAATGGGGACTTCATTCACCAGTAAAGGATAGATCATTCTGCAAGGAAATGGATTCTGCCAATGACAGGAATGAGCTTGAAAGAGAACCCCAAACTCCAGATGAGAATGCAGTTGAGCTACACCTTGATTTCAGGGTAGTGAGACCCTGAGCAGAGAACCCATTCATATCATCCCATATTTCTAGCGTATAAAACTGTGAGATAATAGATGTGTGTTGTTTCAAGCTACCAAATTTGTGATAATTTGTTATAGAGCAATAGAAAAGTAATATAATATGCTTATTGACCACTCAGTCTCCTCATCTTTCACAATGTCTATTCACATGTATTGCTTATTTTTCTATTGGGTTGTCTTTTTCTTACTCATATGTGGGAGATCTTTATATATTCTAGATATTAATCCTTTGTCAGTTACTTGCATTACAAAGAAATCTACTAGTTTGTAGCTTGTCCTTCTATTTTATGAAGAGTCCCTCTCTATGATAAACATTTTTAAAATTTTAATGTTGAATTTATCAATGTTTTACATGCAGGTATCAATTTTTTGCCATATTTAAGAAAACCTTTAACACAACATTGTAAATCAACTATACCCCAATAAAAAATAAAAATTTTGTTTATAAAAGCAAAGAAATCCTTCCCTAGTCTGGAGTCATAAAGATATTCTTATATTTCCTATCAAAGTTTTGTTTTTCATAGTTTGTCTTCAATGATTTTTGCTTATGATTTAAGGTAGAAATCCAATTTCATTTCCTAATCCCCAGAGGGATAATAATACAGTGATTTTAAACATCCAAATATGATGTATATTGATTACCTCATTCACTCTCCAAAGACTGCACTGTCACAAATCTTATGTCCATAGGTATGGGTCTAATTTTGTGCTATTCTGTTGCACTGTTCAATTGAACTATTCTGCCAATACCATATAGTCTGAATTACTGTATCTTTAAATAAGTCTTGATGTCTGGTATGGCAAGTCTTCCCTTATTATTTTCAGAACTGTTTTGGCTATTCTTGTCTCTTTGTTCTTGCTCTTGACTCCACATATAATTATAAATTTTTCAAAACACCGCATTATGATTTTAATTGGAACTACACTAAATTCATCAGCCTCTTGGGGTAAAAAATGACATCTTTTCAATATTGACTCTTACTATCCAAGTGTATGGTTCTCTCTATGCATTGATTTAGGTCTTCTTTAAGATCTTTTTAAAAAATGTTTATAATTTCCTCCAGAAAAATCATATTAATCATTTAAGATATCTTTCTCCTATGGTTTTATAGCTATTATAATTATAGGTTCATAATCCCATGACATCCTAAATGCATTGAAAACTCTAGTTTATTAGCTAATTTCTAGCAAAAACAATTGAAATAAGTCCACCTGGTGAATTAATTTATCCCACTTCAAATGAATATTCACACACCGATCTATAGAAATACTGATGTGATGCAACAGACCTTGATGGAAATTTCATAATACTACATATGCATATAATACATTGTATATTCACCTTTCTAAAATCCAAAGAATTCCAAATACTGAAACTCATCTAGCTTAAAGCGTTTCAAACACAGGGTCATAAATATGATGAATGAAGTATCTTTCCAAAATTTTTTCTGGTTTTACTTCTGTAGAAATACAATTGATTTTTATATTGATCCTTTTATCAGCTCCCTTGCCAACTGTTAAAATGAGTCTGTGTAAATTCTTGTATTTATATAAACCAGGGGTCAGAAAACTTTTTCTGTAAAGGTACAAATAGTAACTATTTTAGGCTTTGCAGACCATACTGTCTGCTGCATCTACTCAATTCTCCTGCTATAGCAGAAAAGCAGTTATAGATAACAAACAATGAGCATACTATGTTCCAACAAAACTTTATAGACATTGAAATTTTAATTTCATATAATTTTCAAGTCATGAAATATTACTATTCTTTTGATTTTTTTTCAACCTTGAAAATGTAAGAATCATTCTTAGCTTGAAGGTTGTACAAAAACAAGTGGTGGGCTGGCTTTGGCCTATGGGCCATAATTTGCCAACCCCTGATATAAATAAATACCTTAACATCTTCAAAGTGTTTCTTCCTTTCCAGTCCTAGAGTTTTTAATTTTTCTGCACAGGCTTTCTGTTCAATGTTGAACAGCGGCAGTGATAGTGTGTACATTTTGTCTTGTTCCCGATCTTAAAAGAAAAGCTTCCACTGTTAACACATTAAGAATTACTTTTGTTATAGGTTTTCTTCTATACTTAGCTTAAGAGGTATTGGTTTTTACTTTTAAATCATGAATAGTTGTTCAATTTTAGCAACTGCTCTTTCTGAATTTATTATATGATTTTTCTCCTTAAAACTAACCATATGATTGTGGCAGAGACTACTTGTTGTTTGACCACCAAAATCTAACAAAATTACCGATTGACATGGCTACTGAGCTACAAGAACATTTCTCAATGTCTCTTGCAATTAGGTATGGCTATGTGACTAAGGTCTCACCAACAGAACATGAGCAGAAGAGACAGATATAAGGCCACTTTTCAGCCTAGGCATAAACAGTGAGCATGCTTCAGTAGTTGTGGCTCACGGGTTCTAGAGCAGAGGCTCAGCAGTTGTGGCGCACAGGCTTAGCTGCTCCGCGGCATGTGGGATCTTCCCAGACCAGGGCTTGAACCTGTGTCCCCTGCATTGGCAGGCGGATTCCTAACCACTGCACCACCAGGGAAGCCTTATATACAATTTTTAATCCTTACTCTTAGGAATAATAAATGTTCTCCACTCAATTATTCAGACAGTTTTCCAAACTACTTTTAACTTTCACATTCCTACCAGAAATAAGAGTTCTAGTTGATCCACATCCTTACAGGCAAAATATTATCAGTCTAATTATAGCCCCTCCAGTAAATATAAAGTGGTATCTCACTGTAGTTTTAATTTATGTTTCCCTGATAACCAAAGATATTGAGGATATTTTCAAGTGCTTATTGGCTATTGATATATTTTCTTTTGTGAAGTATCTATTCAAAGTTTTTGCCCACTTTTTAAAAACTGGGTTGTCTTATTGAGTTCTAAAAGAATGCGATACTGCAATTATTTTCTCCCATTCTGCCTTGCCTTTTTACTTTTTTTTTTTTTTTAAACAATGATCAGACATTGAGGATTCTTTTTAAAATTTATTTATTTATTTGTGGCTGTGTTGGGTCTTCGTTTCTGTGCGAGGGCTTTCTCTAGTTGTGGCAAGCGGGGGCCACTCTTCATCACGGTGCGCGGGCCTCTCACTATCGCGGCCTCTCTTGTTGCAGAGCACAGGCTCCAGACGCGCAGGCTCAGTAATTGTGGCTCACGGGCACAGTTGCTCCACGGCATGTGGGATCTTCCCAGACCAGGGCTCGAACCTGTGTCCCCTGCATTGGCAGGCAGATTCTCAACCACTGCGCCACCAGGGAAGCCCCGCCTTTTTACTTTCTTACTGTTGTCTTTCAAATAGCAAATTTTTTAATTTTGATGTTCAATTTTTTTTTTTTTGCTTCGAACTTTCTGTGTACTATCAAAGAAATTCTTTGCCTACCCTATGACTGCAAAAATGTTTTCTATTTTCTTCTAGAAGTTCTATAGTTTGAGCCTTTTAATTTAGGCCTGTGATCCATTCAGAGTTAGTTTTTTGTGTAAACTGTGATATAAGGGTCAAGATTCGTATTTTTCTGTATGGATAACTCTTTGTTCCAACATCATTTCTCGAAAAGAATTTAATTCCCCCATTGAACTGTGTGACAACCTTGTGTGTGGAGATGTATATTTGTTCCACTGATCCTATTATCTAATATTTTAATACTACACTGTCTTATTTTTGTTGCCTGAAAATAAGTGTTGAAATCCAGGAGTGTAAGTGCTCCACCCTTGTTCTTTTTTATTTTATTTTTTTAATAAATTTATTTATTTATTTTTCGCTGTGTTGGGTCCTCGTTGCTGCGTGAGGGGTTTTCTCTGGTTGCAGTGAGCGGGGGCCACTCTTCATTGCGGTGTGTGGGCCTCTCACTGTGGTGGTCTCTCTTGTTGTGGAGCACAGGCTCTAGGCACGCGGGCTTCAGTAGTTGTGGCTCACGGGCTCTAGAGCTCAGGCTCAGTAGTTACGGCGCACCCGCTTGGTTCCTCCGCGGCATGGGGGATCTTCCCGGGCTAGGGCTCGAACCTGTGTCCCCTGCACTGGCAGGCGGATTCCTAACCACTGCGCCACCAGGGAAGCCCCACCCTTGTTCTTTTTTTTTTTTTTTCCTTTTACTTTGTGTGTGTGTGTTTTATTTAACCCAAATCCAAGATTTAAGATTTGTTCCATTTTCTGTTGTGAACTTTGTTTTTTTTGTTTTTTTTTTTTTCACACACACACACACTGTATTTTATTTTTACAAGAGATAGACTGACACTAAGCATTGTACATGGATGACCACAACAAAAGCAACAATGATTGCAATTACCAAACATGAAACACACTCATACTATGTCATAATATTGACATTCAGTCCAGTAATCCTCCACTGTAACAGCTCCTTTACTTTGCAGTGAAAATTTTTTTTTTTTTAACATCTTTATTGGAGTATAATTGCTTTACAATGCTTTCTTTAGTTTCTGCTGTACAACAAAGTGAATCAGCTATACGTATAAATATATCCCCATATCCCCTCCCTCTTGCATCTCCCTCCCACCCTCCCTATCCCACTCCTCTAGGTGGTCACAAAGCACCAAGCTGATCTCCCTGTGCTATGTGGCTGCTTCCCACTAGCTATTGCTTTAGCTATTCCACATAAGTTTTGGCTCTTCCATAAACATTTTATAATCAGCTAGTCAATTTTAACCAAAGGGATTCAACTGATTAGAATTACATTCAATCTACCAATATATTGGGGAGAACAGACATTGTAATAATATTTTCTAGACATATCTATGACCAATGTTTATTTTTGTATATATTTTGGTCTTTTTAAGTACTTATAAGTTTTCAGCGTAGAGATCTTGTACAGCTTCTGTAAAGTTATTCCTAAATATTTTATATTTTTGATGCTATTACAAATGAAATTTTTACTTCATTTTTTGAATTTTGCTAATATATAAAACAGAAGACTGATTTTTTTAAAAATATAACCTTATGTCCAACAATCTTGCTAAATTCTGTTATTAGTTCTAACAGTTGTTCTGTAAATTCCAGGTTATTTACATAATTATGTCATCTGCAAATAGAGAAATTTAATTCTTGCTTTTTATTGATTATGCCTTTTACTTCTTTTTATTCTTCTCTCCCTCCGACAATGCACTTTTTTACCTGCTAAATCTTTAAAAGTAATTCGAAAGTGACATTCATGCCAGAAAATTCAAATAACCACAACAAATGATTTTCTTAAAAAGATAACTGGCCAAAAAATTCTTGAAAAAAACCCCCCGATTTTGTTAGATGAAGAAAAGTACATTTATCCTAAGATAAAAGGACAAACCTTAGTCACAAATTATATAATTATAAAACTTAATAAAATGATCACATATATACCATTAAATTAAACATCTAGGGCTATATATAATATCAGCACTGGTATCACTAGTATCAAAGCTAGAATTATGAGAAAATTAATACTGCATGGATCCTTCTGACCTCTCATTATTTTCTCCTGTTTAACACTAAGTTACTTTTTACTGAGCACTGAATGTATATTCACCAGGATCTTCTAATCCTCACCAGACTCTCCAGTAAGTAACTAATTATATCTCCATTTTATATGTGAAGAAATTAAGAATTGGAGAGACTGAACTAATCTAACAAAGGTCAGTCGGGTTAAGTGTTAGGGTGAGGATAAGAACTAAGTTTGACCCCACAACCTGTAGTAATCTTAATTACAGTGTTACCTAAACCTCTTCATCACTGGCCCACATAACACCATACTCTAGCCACATTAATCTAAAACAAACAACAGTAATATCAGTGCTTTTTTTCCCCCCAAAACTCTACCATAATACTTTGCCTTGTTCCGAAAGGAACTTAATGCCACTGATATTTTATTAAGTAAGCAGTGTCAAAAGTAATAAAATACACTTACTGGTTTCGGCATTTTCCTTCTCTTTTTGTCACCCTCTTTAAAAATTCTTCACTTTTATGAATTCTGTTGTTCTTCTGTTAAAGAAAAGAAAGCATAATTGATCTATTATCTTTTTATACAGTAATGTTTTTGCTGAACAATAATTTGTATAGATTAAATAAAACTTTAACATTTTAAAATGTTACAATTAACATGGAGCTCTCATTTTATTCTAATTTTCAATGTCTTCTATTATTTCACATTCTTTAAAAATACTTATATCTGTGATTTAAAACAGCACACATCTCAAATAACATAGCATAAAGCATCTCAATCATCAACTAAAAGTTTTAATTTAATTACAGACAACACATAGCAAAGGAGAGATTACTAAGGGCCAAATGCTTTCTCTTTCTGAGTCAAGTTCGCCCCTATACCCAAACTGGTAGAAAAGAGGGACGGCAAAGAAGAGAACAGATAGATTCAGATTCTAAAGAAATGAATTCAGGAACACTTCTCAACCTTTCTTCTGTACTGCCAAAGACAAAAAAGGAAATACTGATTAATGTAAACTACAAAAAGATAACTTTTTAAAGAAAATTATTTTTCCTCCCTGAAAGTTTAAAAGTCCAAGTAGAGACAAATAACATAAGAGTAACTTTTTCACCTAAGGTGGATAAAACAGCCATAGTCTGCACACTAGTAATCTGCATGCTACTCATCAGCAAGCTAATGGCCTTCACGGAAATACAGAACTGTCCTGAAGACCAATGTTAAATTATACCTTCTCCCGCTCAGGCAAAAGAAGTAAATCTTAATCCAAGAAGAACGATGGGCTATTTTAGGGTAAATGTTCTCACAAACATCTAACAAAATTGGATTTTCCCCCTACAAACCTACCAAAAGATGTAACATTTTTAACCATTTAGTTGTCCAGAAAAAAATGATTATCATTCCAATTTGAAAACCTACAGTAAGAAATATATTAATTACCTGAAAATCAGCTTATGTAAGTAATATCTCTGCCGAGAAATTTCATTCATTACACTATCAACTAAATTAATATAGAGTTAATTTTGTATTTTAAAAATATATTATCAATTGCCTTTTAAGATACTATTATTAATAAAACTGAAAATTCTCCAAATTGAAATAAAAACAAAGGATCGAAGTAAGGTCATTTCTCTAAATTTTAGCCAATCACATGTCAATGAACCTCTCCCCATACAGGGAACTTCATCAGGAGAAATTTCTTATCTAATAAAATGGGCTATGAAATTCAGTTAGAAGTATTAAATTCCTCATTTCCTAACTCTTAGCTAGGAAATGATAGATAAATATTCCCTACTTACAATCACCTACCTTCATGAACCTAACTGTACTTCAGTCCTATCTTCCACTTCTAAATCCTCCTTTCATCCCTACTATCAAATTCATCTCAGGTCTTAAAACAGCCTCAAAAACCAACCTTTTACATCATTTATAAACTAGTAACTCCCAAATCTGTATCTCCAGACTTGCTTGGCTAACTTGGCTTGCTCAATATCTAAATGATACCTCAAATACAACATGGCTAAAACATGGCTTAAATCGCTACACCCCACAGTCAAATCTGCTTTTTCCACAAGTCTTGGTGACATATTTCTATAAAGTTATTCATGGTATATTCATGATTATTTTTATATCTCTACTACATCTACAGTTATGATCCCCTTTCCATTCCTAATACTGTTAATTTTTGTCTTCGCTTTTGCTTGATTAATCTTGCCAGAAGTTTGCTTCATTTATTGGTCTAAAAACCAGCTTTCAGTTTTGTTGATCTTCTTGTTTCTTTTATTTTTCTGTTTTGTTAATTTCTGTCCTTTTTTTCTCATCATTTTTCTTCTCATTAATTGGCTTTTACTCTGAGGCTCATATTCTAATCCCTGAAATTGAAAGTTTACCTAAGTAATTTCCAATCTTTTTTTTCTAATAACATGCATTAAGGTCACAAACTAAATATGTCCCACCATAAGGCAATTCCAAACGTAAAATGATCTCCCTATTTTGCCAGTGAGACTATTTTAAAGTAATTATCATCTGATTATGTAAAATAATCTAAATTCCTCACACATCAGACATGAGCATCTATATCAAACTTCTGAATCACAGTAAGTTTTCCAGACTACATAAAGTACTTTGTGAATCTATCACTAAAATTAAAATTTTTATCCCAAGCCACAATTACCCATTTATAGAAAACATTAGTAGGACGTTATTTTTTCCTATTTGTATTGTTGGAATATATTTTAATATCCACAGTATAACTAGATGTGTTATTTTTAAGTGACTTTTAAAACCAGATCTCCTCTAGACTTCTTAGCCTCTTTTTTACATTTAAATCACTTATCAGATGAGCTCCATGAGCTTTCCAAACTGACATGTAGTAAAGGCATTTCAGGTCAATGTGCCTATCTTAAACAGTACTTCCATGCTCAAGAGAAAGAGAACATCTTGCAATGAGACAGTTCCTATGAAACAAATATAAATCTCCTTTTGGAGGGAATAATTTTGGGGAAAAATACCTTATATTTAAAACTCCACTATTTTTCTAAGTATCACTTTAGTGGCTTCCCACATAGGTTTTTATATATAGTTTTTTCATTATTGTTTAGCTCTAGGTGTTTCAGTTTCCAATTATGATTTCTACTCACTACTAATAAGTTTTAAATTTTCAAATAGAATGGTCAGAGGCCTGGGGGCAGAGTACTGTCTTTTTATTATTTATTTCTAAGTTTACTATATACTCTAGTCAAAGAATTCATTAAGATTTCCTTTATGTTTAGTGCTTGGTCAGTTTCATTTCTTTTTTGATTGTTCCAGCTATAAATGAAAATAATGTATGTTTTGCATCTGATAAGTTAGACCAAGCCAGAGTAAGTATTTAATGTTTTGTTTATAGTCTCTCTACTCTCAGTTTAGTCTAGTTAATCAAACTGAGAAAAAATGTATTGAATTTTCCCAACTCAGATTGTGGATGTTAATTTCTTCTTATAAATTACCAGTTTTTAATTTATATGCTTTTAGGCTATGTTATTAAGTGAGTAAAGGTTTAGAATTATTATATCTTTCTAATGAATATTTCCTTTTTTCATTAAGTAATAATTTAATTGCATATAGAATTCTAAATTGTTATTCCTTCAGCATTTGGAAGATATTAGTTTTCTTCTGCCATCTGTTACTGATGAGGAGAAGTCTGCTGGCAATTTAACTCATTTCTCTGAGGTAATATGCCTTTTCTCTCTGCTTTCCTTTAAGATTTTGTGTGTGTGTGTATGTGTGTGTGTGTTCTTCAGATTTCCTTTTATTTATCTTGTTCAAGATTTGTTAAGCTTCCTTATTCTGAAGACTCATGCTTTTCTTAAATTCTGGAAAATTATTAGCCATTGTCTCTCCCATTCAGCAATTCCTATTGCTGAATGGTGTTCTTAATGTTTTACCTGTCCACTAGTTTAAATTTTCAGTGATTATATATTTTAATTTCTAGAAATTCACTTTTGGTCTTTTAAAAAAATTTTAATGCTATACTACTTTATAATTTGTATTGAATCCTCCTTTTACTCCTACAATATTTTATAATTTGTACTGAATCCTCATTTTACCCCTATAATGTTTATTTTATGTCACTATAAAATTTTCTATTTCCAGTTCATTATGACTTGTTTCTTTATGGAGTTTGTAATTTTGGACAGAAAGCTCATGTCCCTAACCCACTACCCACCCAGTGTGGGATTCCTGCAAGCCCTGAGCTGTCTGTGTCTCCCTATAGAGGTATTTCAGGTTTGCTCCTACCAGCGTACAGTACCAGGAATTTTAATTGTCCGAGATCAATTTTTACATTACCTTCTTGATTTAGCATTCCATTACCATATCAGGCCCCATGGCCACACCCTAGAGAAGTTAGCAGATAACTCAAGAGAGCTTGCTCATGTACTGATCATTCTTGTTTGCTAAGCCATTTGGCTGCTCTGCCCTTCCTGTGCCATCTCTCACTGGTAAGGAAGAACAAAGGGAAAATGTGAACACTAACTGGATGCCAGACTATAAACTAAGTTACAGCACTCAAATTACAGAAAGAGTACTCATCAAACATAGGATCAGCTAGGCAGGTAAATAAACATCACGTATGTCAGGTTTTGCAGAATTTCTTAAGTTTTGTATTACTCAAATACTGGAACTAAATAAAGGTAGAGTTTTTTCCTTTTCCTTTAAGAAATAATTTATTCCAGTTTTCTATATTAGAGTTACTTCAAGTTATACTCTATAGAAAACGACCTTTCAAGCAAAATAATCCATATTAAAGCTTTAGGTTTAATATGAGTGCTCTGGTGACATAAAAGTACAAATATATCACAGGCCAACATATACAAAACCAAGTTTATACACATTAAGCTTTTAAAATCTCCAACAAGCCTAAATGATCTATATGAACTGTTGGGAAGTGAGGGGCCTAACAAAAAGCCTTTGCAAATAAGGATACGGTTTACTTCTAAAAGAAGCTTCTAAAAATGTGTATTTTCAGACCAGTGTTCTCTCCTAAGTATACCACAAATAAATAAATAAATATAAGACAAAATAATCTGTACCAAGATGTTCTCAGCAGTACAAAGATATTATAACAGCCAATGATTAAAATCAAAATCACAATTAATGTTGAAATTATGTGAAAACAAGGGGGACAGACTGTGTCAACATTTACATAAGGATAAGTGAAAAGGCAGAATACGTAGCCACCTATTATCACTAAGTAAAAAAACAGGTACCCTTACAAAGGATATTTGGATATACAGAACTGAGCACTTAATACTAATCAGGGTCTTATTTTTGTTAAGTTACTAATTTTAAAAATCAGGTAAGAATTTTAAAAATATATTTCACTAAATTGTCTATATACCAGTTTATTCATAAGATATCATGACATACATAAGAATTCTACCTTAAATTTTTTAGGATGAAGCTGTGTATAAATGTAGTTAAAACCTAAGTTTTTAGCCAATTTAGTGATCATTAAAAAATATTTATATCACGATAATATTATTTAACCTCAACAGTACATTTCTAGTCCTCCTTTGATTGTATTAGCATATTTTTTTCCTTGAAAATGGCAGCTGTTAGCAGTACAATGGACAATTTAATAAAATGGCACATGAAAAGCCAAGGTACCTAGATATATGTCCTGAGTTTGTACCTCTAACTGGTTCATCTTGAAAACTGTGTTTCGGTGCCTTCTTTTCTTCTCTAAAAAAAATGACACCATATAATCACCTAAACCACTGTATATCAAAGATGTATAATAAAAATCAACTCTTCTCCCCTCTACCCTCATAATAAATAATTATTGAAACAACATTTACTCCTTCCTCCCCACTCTTCCTAAATTTCTTAAAGTGGTCTTACCCTACCTGTTTTCCACATTGACTCCCACAGAACCAATGAAGCACTGTCATGGCAAGCAGTATTAAGAGATGCCACCAGCATATATATCTCCCATTTCCAGAAAACGTATGAATAAGTACTCAAACACAGTGTCACATTTCTCAGACGAAACATTCACATAAAACATTCTCTTTGTCCTTTAACTCTGAGGGTGATCCTAAAACAGCCTCTTTTCTGCAGTACAATGGAAAAAACAGCCTCACGCTTAACACCTTGAGTTCTGTTAGTCACTGACAAAACAAGAGACTCTCCCCACCTGTCAGGTGATAAAACAGGTGTTAAGTCTGTCCATACTGGGCCTACAGTGATGCTTCAATAATTTATACCAGGCTGCCTAATTTTACTCTTAAGAATTTCTTTTCCCCAAGTCTAACTGTACTTTTTTTTCTGTCTTTTGAGACACCTTCCCTGAACATAACTGTGGTCTCTCCGCAGTCCTCTGCCAACTTACTGGGGGTTTGGGAAGCAGGGTAACAAAGAGAAGTATAAACTGAATTAATAAGGTAATTCTGGCAGTCAAATTAACACAATAATGGCATCCACAAAAAAAAGTTCTTAATCATTATTTTCCCCAACCGGGGCCCCTCTGGTAAAGCCTATGAACCCCTTCCTAGAAAAGTATTTTTAAATGCACAAAATAAAATACACAATAGTACATTTAAAAAATCAATCATACTGAATTATAATATCAAAAATATAAAAAGCACAAATTTATGATACAGTAATATATATGCTTCTTTGTTAACCTTTAAATCACAATATCTACCAGTGTATCTAATAATTAAACTTTAAGTAATGGGTATTAAATGTCATTTTGAGATCTGCAATAACAGTTATGCATCATGAAAATATCTGCAATTTCTATTAGAAACAGTCTCTGCTACTGCTGCCCACATTCGTAATGGAAAACGTGTAAAAAAAGATGCAACTTTTTTCACTATTCAAGTTCACAGACCCACAGGTTTAAAACCTCGAATATACAAAGAACTATGCTTATTAAATTTTTTAGCTCTGTTAAGTACTGAATTTAATAGCAATAATACTGTACTTTTACCTATATAATGCCATGTGACTCCACAAGTGAAGCAGAGGACAAGAATTTTTAGTTCCATTTTGCAAAAAAGAAATAAGGCCAAAAGCAAGGACAAGGGTAGTAAATGGAATTATTTGTAGAATGCTCACTCTTCAGCCATGTTACCTACATTATCTAATCTTCCTAATAACTGCCCTTCCTCCCTCTGCCCAAT
The DNA here is from genome assembly GCF_965194805.1 of Balaenoptera borealis. NCBI lineage: Eukaryota > Metazoa > Chordata > Mammalia > Artiodactyla > Balaenopteridae > Balaenoptera > Balaenoptera borealis. The sequence continues at coordinate 90,962,056 of NC_138868.1, read as the reverse complement.
ATAAGTATCACAATCCCTTGTTCTTCTAATTAAGGAAATTAAGATTCAGATAAGTCACTTGCCCAAAGTAATAAGGCTAGTCAACAAAGTCATAGGTCCTTCTAAATTCAAGTCCTGTGCTCTTTTGGCTACCCTATTCTGCCTTCCTCTGACATCATTTTAGCCAAGCTCATCCCAATTACCAGAGCTTTTCAAGAAGTTAAAGCTCTATCCTCTGTTGTTTTCAGGTCAAAAAGACTACCTCTAAAGATTTGTCGTAAGTGCACATTAATACTGGTATAGTCACCTCTGTAAATTAATATCCTGTAAGGGTGGCATGCAGTTCTAAATAAGGTATTAAGTGCTTGCTTTTGTAGGAACTGACTTTTGTTCAAGGAAATAAAATATTCAACATTTTAAAGCAAAACACACGTTACTGGAAATGCAAAGCAAATTTCCAGCACTTAAAACAAATATAGGCACAAAGCAAAGTTTTACACTGAATTTAAATTCTTTTCTAAATGAATTTTGTAAATTTAAAAGAAACACCATACCTGTATTGCTTCCTAGGAGGGTGGAAAAACAATACATTACCATTTGCAAAAATGAAGTTTAAATGCTAAAAGGTAAGAAAGCTAAATCCAGTCCAATTTCTTCATCTTATAGTTAAGGAAACATCAAAAATTCATATAATAAACACTTAAAAATGGAAAAACAAAGATAGGTTCATGTAAGTCACCTAGGTAGAAGAAAAGAAGAAAAGTCTCAAACTGACCTGAGGAATTCTCACAATTCTATATATGTTTTGAAACACTAGATATTACAGTAGCTTATTTTCAAAACAGAATAAAGTTAATATGTTTCTTAAATATCTTTAAAATTAGATAGTATTCGCTCATGCAGTCAATAAGGCTATATGGCAGTTCTATCATTAAGTTTCTAACTTTTGAGATATTCAATCCCCCTTTTGAGAAATTGGAATGGTGTCTGGCTCACAGTAAGGCCTCAGATGTTTGTTGATTTTGTTGGTAAATTAAGTTCATATATAATACTCACTTTATTATCAAGGGTAATACTTTCCTCTCATCTTTTACATTGTAAAGTGAGCGAACTAGAAAGCAATAGGCTATAAAAGACAGCAACCATGAACGTGGGAGGAAAAAAAAAAACTTCTCCCAACGAGGTCTCCCAAATTCAAGCCTTTATCATCTCTAAGTCTCTTTCAATAATCTCATTTGACAATCAAATTAAATTTAAAGGCCACCTAATTTGACACATTTAATAATATCTATAAGTATCATGCTGCTTGATGATTAGATGTAAAGAGTAAGCACTTTGGGTATACAGTCATCCCTTGGTATCCACAGGGGATTGGTTCCAGGACCCCTCTGCAGATACCAAAATCTAGGGATGCTCAAATCCCTTACACAAAATATATGTACATTTATATACATACATACATATATATAAATATAAAATATTATATTTGCATATAACCTACACACATCCTCTCATATACTTTAAATTATCTCTAGATTACTTACAATACCTAATACAATATAAATGCTATGTAAACAATTGTAAATACAATGTAAATGCTATGTAAATACTTGCCAGCATGTGGCAAATTCAAGTTTTACTTTTTGTAACTTTCTGGAATTTTTTTTCCAAATATTTTCAATCCAAGGTTGACAGAACCCACAGATGTGGAGTGTCAACTATATATACCAACTTTGCTTAATAACCAAACTAGGTTTTTATAGTTTCCTTAAGTCTAGAATCTAGAGACAGCTTAAATATCAAGAGCGCTCATGATGTCTAACAAAGTTTAGTCCATCCCACACACTCAATAAAAGCCAAAGGGTGATTAGATTCAATTACCATGGCTGAGATTTCCTATGTCCCCATTCTCCCTTTTATTAATGGTCCCTCTATTATACTCGTACCCACATCATTCTGAGTACTAACAGGATTTTCAGTTACAAACAACTACTCTGGTTAATTTATCAAAAGGTTATTAGTTAATTTACAGAAACAACAAGAAGTTTTGGGGTTTTTTTAAAGTACAAAACAAGAAACACCCAGAATTCACATCACAGAAGACTATGCTTACAACACTGTTACACTGAATATGAACTCCAGTTTATACACACAAAGAGCACTTAAGCAAAAACACTTCATGGTATACAAAATGGCACAAGTACATTCCCATTAGAGTGTGGCGTTCTCATTATCTTACTGAACAAATGCAAAGAATATCTGGCATATGACTATAAATGTCTGAATGTATGAATAATACCTTAAAGCAGGAGTCAGCAAACTTTTTCTGTAAAGGGCCAGGTTAAGTAAACTTTTTAGGTTTTGTGGCCCATACAGCCTCTATTGCAACTACTCTGTTGTTGTAGCACAACAGCAACCATAGATAATATGTAAACCAATAAGCCATCATGTGTTCACATAAAACTTTGTTTACAAAAAAGGTAGTAGGCTGAATGTGGCCTTCAAACCAGTTTGCTGACCTCTTCTCCAAATGGTTAACAGTAAAGAGAATATCATTTTCAAATAAATCAACTTTACTAGAACCCAAAAGTTTCTTATTTCAAATGTATGTAAATTATGTAGAAAAGCAGAAAAGGAACCAGTGTCACTACAGCATCCTATTCATATGCATACCGTATTTACATATGTAACTAGCCTCTATAAAATGTACTTTAGAATTCTTCTAAAAGGTAACTGACACTGCAATAGGAAAAAAATAACTTTGTAAATTTGCAAGTTTCTATACATACTGGTTATTCAAAGAAAAAAAAAAAAAAACCTATACAACTACTAACCTGAAAGAACCCCTCTCTTCCAGGAAGTTAAAGCTAGGATTCACCATTAAATGGAACAAAGAAATAAAGAACTGAATCATATGGGCCATATTTCCTTTCCAAACAGTTCCCAGGTAAAAAGCTACATATATAATAGGGACATTTCACTACCCAAAATCATAAACCCTTTTTTAAAGAACACCACTTTTCAGTGTCAGTTATATACCATACCCTAGAAGAAAAAAAAAGTGAATTCACCTTCAATCATTAATCAAGAAAATCTGCACATGTACATGAACACTTTTGAGATTACCAGAAATTCCATTTTTATTTCATTCAAATGATGAAAATCCGAGAAATACTAATTACTTAATGCTCAACACAGTAATAAACACCCTTGCAATGTTTGTTACAAAATAATCTTATTTTTAAAGACTTTAAAACTGCAAATAAGGGATATATAGAAAGTATATGTTTACCCTTGCATAAATATTGGCATTTTCTATATACTACAAGGAATAGCTAATAGCAATTACCTCTGAAAAACAGAGACTGGGACTGGGAGAGGTGGGGGGTGGGGGGGGGTGGTTCTGGGAAGCTGGGGAGAACTTTTACTTTTTCCTTAACATCTTTCTGGGTTTTCTTAACTTTGTCATAAAATTTATTAATTTTATAGTCTTTAAAAATGGTTTAAAATATGTTCATTATAAACTAATATTGAAAAATATACCAGGAACTAATATGAACAGTAAAGGCAGGATTCTTCTGAAAGAGGCTAGATATTCAGGAACTCTCTGGGGTCAGACTGGCCATTTCTATCACGCAACAGGTGAGGATATACTTGCTGCATAAGTTAGGGGAGTTCCCTGAAGGGCTTTTAACACCATGAGGTTTAAAATAACCTTGTAAAGCTGGAGTCTACAGCAACCCAATCCAGTTCCACTGAATCCAGTACCCCAAGGATAGTATCAGGGTCGTGAGAAGTGCCCACTAGCTCCTGGTCTGCAGGAGGTCCAAGCCATCCAAGAAAGGGTGACTTCCTCAACTTCCCAGATTCACAGCAATAGCACGATATGATATTAACTCTACCCTATCAAGTATGTTCACCAACATGGCTATCTTCACAATCTTAATAGAACACATTTTTCTAGGCTTTGGTCTTTGGGAAATACTGGTTAAAATTTGCCATCTTTAAATTGTACAAGTTGAACTGAATCAAGTTAAAAATGGAAGAAAAAACAAGACTCCCATCATCATTCAAGATTTCAGGCTCCATTGTATTAGACTATACACAGATTACATTAGAAGATTGAGAACTGAAATTAAGATAAAAGTACATAAAGACTTTCATTTCAACTGCCTGCCAAAGATAAAAATGAATAATAAAATCCAATTCTGCTCTTGGGAATAGTGAAGCAAAAAAAGAAGAAATAAGCCTTGTTCTCTCCCTGAGACTGAGAGTTAACAAAAGAGAGAAAGAACAGCAGAGTCTGTCATTTCTCACCGCCACAGAAAAAAGGATATCAGTTTAATTTCCAGTTAATACAAATGTCCAAAACAAAGGACAGACTAAACATACTTTCCCCACGCTGAAATTAATTACATTTAACTTCTGAGCCTCTCCTACATGCTCTGCCATGCTTGGGAATGAATACTGGAGTGAACAAAACAATGTATAATCCACTAGGGCAAGAATTTAACATTCCTAAATGCCACAAATTTTGTCTCATTTAAATAAAACTGTAAAGAATTCCAATGCATGTCTATTCATTCCTCACTAATAATGTATTGTTTATTAAATCCCATCATATATTAAAAAAAGTGGTTTAGCAAAAGAAACAAAGTCAGTGCAATCAACTTTACAGGATACCATTAACTTCAAAAGAAAGGTCTTATTCAATACATTTTACCACATTTGAGGTAATTAGTCTCTGGAAGATAAAGCCCACTGGTTAAAGTAATGTAATACTGAAATTTTTTTAAAAAAATGCAATCCTGAATATTAGTCTCTCTTCTTAAATCCATCGATAATAATGCTGTTATGGCAAATGGATTAAGCCATTATTTATCCAGCAAAATGAACGGGGCAATTGTTCATTCAGAGCTCCGTCCGAAATATAAAAGAGTATTTAGTGTTCTAAAAAATGTATGCTCCATAAACAATAGATTGCAATGTCTAAGTCCAAGTGCTCGTTTATCAAATAAACCCTTATTATCTTGGGTTTTTACATTTACATCATGGCCCGTCTTAGTGCCACAGAACTCATTAAAATGTCTTCTACACAAATCTCAACTATATTTTAAAATGTATCTTTGATGAAGTTGACTTTTAACCTATTTCCAGCCTCATTAATAACCCCTCCTTAATGGTAAAGAACGCTAAATACATGTTGTGAATGGTTGAAGAACCATGCCACATCTGTATAAAAAGTGAAGTGCTCTATTTAAACTGCAATAATGCAGTGCCCCCCACCCCGCTTTCAAAGTTAGCCCGGGAATTAAGTTTACAACCCTTTAAAGAAAGGGGGAACTGTAATGTACTCAACTTGTCTACTGGGGTCTAAGATACTAAACTGGGCTGCCTCAAAGGCCGAAGAAAGTTATGGGGCTCGGAGGCCGCCTTCAGCAGTAGAAGCAGCAGGTAGAGCCGGGGCCAGAACGGCGGCCCTCGCCGCGCGGGTGCGGGTGGCTGAGGGAGATTCGCGCCCCAAACCCCGTAAGGCAACATCCCTTTGCCACCAGGGCGGAACACACGTTCTCTAGTAATTCAACACCCTTACTTTCAAATTGGAGGCCGGGGAGAAGAAGTTGTAATAAATTCCTTCCCTACATGGCAAAACGTAATTTTTCCTAGGCTTAAATCTGTATTCTCAAACTGCCTAGAAGGGACGAGCCAGGCCGAGCCCGGGGCCGCAACCGAGCGGCGGGAACCCGACCGAGCTCGAGGCGGAGGGGGTCCGAGGCGGACGCTGAAGGCGGACCCACGCCCGAAGGGAGAAGCGCGCACCGGCGTGTTCAGGCCGCAGCCACGACTCGGGCAGAGCCTCGCGGCTCCCGCGGCCCCGGATGCGGCCTGGCCAGCCGGGCTGCTAGGGCAGCGACACCGCGGCCCTCGCGGCGCGGCCGCCGGGCAGCACTGGGCCCCGAAACTTCTCGCCGCCACCTCAGCGTCTCCGGCCAAGCCCGGGAACGGGAGTGGGGGAAGGTAGGGCGCCGGCGGCTTACCCCGAGAGCGGGCGGCTCCTTCCCGCCCTGAGTGTGGCCGGGGCGCTGCGCGGCGGCGCCGGATGTCGCGGCTGCGGCAGGGAGGGAGAGGCGGTGGAGGGAGCGATGGGCCGCGAGAGACGAGAGGCGCCGCCACCACCGCAGACAGCTCCGCAATATGGCTGCCCGGCCGCTCCTCGCGGGAAAGGCGGGGCTGCCCCACGCCCCCCGCCTCCCCCTGCCGGCCGACCGGCCTCGCGCCGCGTCCCGAGAAGCAACGCCGCAGTCGCCGCCGCCAGACCTCCCGCGCCCCGCCCCTGCCCCTCCCAGGCCCGCGGGCTCGCGGCCGCCCGCCGCGCGGGGCGTCGCCTGGGGTCCCCGTCCCGGGCGGGGACGCGCGAGGGCAGGGCTGCGGCTCCGGAGCCCGGAGGGAAAGGGGGAGAGCGCGGGGCTGGGGGACTCCTTCCGGTGAGGACTGGGCTTGAGCTAAACCCGATGCTCAGGGAAGAGGAGCCGCCCAACCCGGAGCTGGGAGTGGGCCCGCCGCCTCCCCTCGACGGGTGGAAACTTGAAACTCCCGCTGGTGCCGGAAAACTCACCGAGGGCGTTTCTATCGCCCCCAAGGAGGAATTCTTCCCCGAGGGGAATCCAGAACCGAGTCGAGCGTGTTACTTGACTGTTCAGCTTGAAAATCCTGGACCTGGAGAGAGAAAAAGACCTGCCTTAGAGGAATTTATGCATGCAATAAAGAACTTTACATTATTTTGGCAGAATTTACCCAACTAGAAAAACTTGCTTTTTCTGGGGCAGTTTTTAAACCCCCACCGAAACCTCGATGGATATGGCCCCAATAGAGAGTGCAGATTTTTATCCAGGCAAGGATATTTGATAAATTTTTATTATCTCTGGCATGCTTCGGCAGTTGGAAGAAGTCGGTTAAAAGGAAAATGTTGGAAGTGGGACCCCGAAGAGCAGCCAAACCTAAATTATCCTAGACTTTGTGAAAGTTAGGCATTTGATCATGGTGTGACTCTAGCCCACTCACTTCAGTGGTCGGGACGAGATAGACTTCTGGTCGATGCTGTGTCATCTACTCCCAAGCCCCTGGTATTCTCTGCTGAGATTCAAAGAGCAAAACTTGCTCTGAGTATAGAAAGAGCAAGTGCACAAAATCAGATTCGCCGAGCTTGCTCTGTTTGCAGTGCTTTATATACTTTTTATTAATAAACTTTAGATTCAAATAAAACGTCACGAGTGTACTTAACTTCTACAGAACAAATAATTCATATCCTTCCTGCCTTAGCATTTGCCTTCCCTGAGACAATAGCTTTTCCAGGAACTCTCTCCCCTGATTACTTTCACTAAATTTACTCTTTAGTGAGTTTCCACCATTGCCCTTTGAGACCTCTCTGAGCAATTAAAAGCCCCAAGAGTTAACTCAAAGGCCTTTAGATTCCTCAAGAATGGGAACCAGGTGTGTGATTTTTTTTTAACTATAAGATTACTCCCTGACTTTCTCCCTGGGGTGCAAGAATTATCCAGGTGATTGTCCAGCCTTCCACAACAAGCTGCGTGGATAAAGATAGTCAAAGTATTGTGTAAATTCCTAGATATTACACTAATCAAACATACTTTTGCAACAGAAAATGAAACATTCATTATCGTTTGTCACATGCCAGGCACTGGTGTGAAATGCTTTACATGACTATTTCTTTTAATAATTACAACAACCCTGAGTTTGGGGTAAATATTATTATTGACCTTTTTAAAAAACCGATGAATAAAGAGAGCCTCAAAGGAGTTAAGTAGGGACTTCCCTGTCGGCACACTGGTTAAGAATCTGCCTGCCAATGCAGGGGACACAGGTTTGAGCCCTGGTCTGGGAAGTGTGCCACGACTACTGAGCCTGAGCTCTAGAGCCCGCGAGCCACAACTACTGAAGCCCGTGCGCCTAGAGCCCGTGCTCCGCAACAAGAGAAGCCACCGCAATGAAAACCCCGGGAACCGCAACGAAGAGTAGCCCCTGCTTGCCGCAACTAGAGAAAGCCCACGGGCAGCAACAAAGACCCAACACAGCCTAAATAAATAAATAAATAAATTTATTTTAAAAAAGGAGTTAAGTAATTTGCTTGATGTATTATAACACAGCTAGGAAGATGCAGAGCTATGACCAAACCCAATATTATTTGACTCCAAAGCCTTGATTTTATCCTATACTCTTCAACAGCAAGCAGACCAGAAACTGTAATACTTCAGTCAGCTATCATATTAGTAAATATTTAAGTAAAGGATAATATTCAATGCTGGTGAGATTAAAAGGGTGCTACCAGACATTGTGAGTGGGAGTGTAAACTGAAACAACCTATTTAGAAACAATTTGGTGCTGTGATTCAACCTAAAAAAATGTTCATACTCTGTATCTGAGATTTTTTCTGAATGAAATAATCTGAAATAGAGCAAAAGCTTTGTTCATAAGCTGTATGTCACAATATTATTTATAAGATGCAAAAATTAAAATTATGCAAACTAAATGTCTTAAAAGTAACCATAAATACTTTGCAGCATTTTAGGTAACAATTTAAAAAGTATAGTATTAAGTGAAAAAAAACCCCACAAGTTATGAAACTAACCATGTAGTATGATCACATCTGTGTTTAAAAAAACAAAACAAAACTATGAAGTGTTAGAAAAAAGGAAAGATTGAAACTCAGAGTTGTCTCAGGATGATGTTTCTATGGGCACCCCTCCCCCCTGCCCCTTATTCTATTCTTCAGTATTTTCTGTATTACTTTTGCAGTGGAAAAAAAAAAAATAATAATAAGGCTTAATTGAAAATTTTCTTTCTCAGTTTAATTCCAACACTTCAGATTTTAAGTGGTAAAATCACATTTGCTAAAACTACTTTTTTTAGAAAAAAATCTGATGATATTATCACTAGTTACAAAAAATTTTTTATACATAGCACATAGTATGCATAAAAAAGAAAGACAAAACCAATCTATTACTAAGTCTTCCATGCTAGAATCCTGCTCTACTCCACCACAATATATTGGCTAATTCTGAATTCTGAGATTCCAATGATTAGTTAAAAAGCATTTGTCACACTAGCACGTATAAGTCTTTCTTAAAAATGAAGAAAATTCATTTTTGCAAGTACGGTTTATAAATGGAAGGTTGTTTTTTTTTTATCTAGAACTAACATTGAGTTCCAGGCCTTTACTAGTTTGAGTAACACTTGGTCATTGCCCTCTAGATTCAGTAATGGGAAAGGCAAACAAACAATGCTGTGTAATATGCACCATAATAAAGATAAACACATTATTGTCAAGGAAACAGAAGAGAGGGTACTTAACTGCCTAGAGAAGAGAAAGATAAGCAGAGAAGGGGAGAGTAAAGGAATGAGTAGAAGTTCCCTAAGAGAAGTGAGGGGAAAGGCAATTAGCTTGGGAGACACAGTGGAAAGATGGCATTGATGTTTAGACATAAGAATATTTATAACCAGAGACTTCAGAAAGGTAAGTTGAGGTCCGTTTGGGAAATTCAGAATTCGTCCTTCATCCTTGAGGAAATAGGAGTCCATAAGAGGTATTCTTTTTTTGTTTGTTTGCTTGTTTGTTTGTTTGTTGGCCACACCATGCAGCTTGTGGGACCTTGGTTCCTGGACTAGGGATCGAACCTGGGCCCTCGGCAGTGAAAACACAGAGTCCTAACCACTGGACCACCAGGGAATTCCCATAATAGGTATTAAGAAGAGGAATAATGTGATCCGATTTATGTTAGCAAAGTAACTGGCAGCTGTGTGGATTGCTTGGGAGAGAGGTTCAATGACAGTGAAAGTGGATGTTGAGATCTGAGGGATGCCTTATGCAGACGGTTTTGCCTCCAGCACAAAAGGATGAGGGGTCTGAACTTGGGAGGTTTGTGAGGATGAAAAAGAGGAAATAGAATCTTTCAAAAAATTTTAGAAGTAAGAGAAAAGAAGAAGTGAAAATGTTTTCAGGGTTTCTGATGGGTACCGTTAAGATAAATGCGAATTGTAAAAAAAGTAGAACTGAGAGATGAAGATAATTAGGCAGGTTAGGAAGATGCTGACTTTTAAGAGTCTATAGGCACTCTAGAACTCAGTAACTGGAAATATATGAGCTATAAGTACAGCAAATGCGACATCCAATAAATACTTGTTAAAGAAATGAACATAGATAACATGCTAAAATAGGCCTTCCATTTCCAGCTATTTCTTTGGAAAATATAGTTTCGTTCAAGCCAAGGATTTTACTACAGTTTAGAATTAAATTAACCTGGAGCACCATAACATACTAAAATATTTTTCCATCAAAAAATTTTATTCACAGGACTTCCCTGGTGGTGCAGTGGTTAAGAATCCTCCTGCCAAGGCAGGGGACATGGGTTTCCCTGGTCCAGGAAGATCCCACATGCCGCAGAGCAACTAAGCCCGTGTGCCACAACTACTGAGCCTGCTCTGTAGAGCCTACGAGCCACAACTACTGAACCCACGTGCCACAACTACTGAAGCCTGCGTGCCTAGAGCCCATGCTCCACAACAAGAGAAGCCACCTCAATGAGAAGCCCGCACACCACAAGGAAGAGTAGCACCCGCTCACCACAACTGGAGAAAGCCCACGTGCAGCAACAAAGACCCAACACAGCCAAATTAATTAATTAATTAATTAATTAATTATTTAAAAATTTTATTCACTATTTTTAAAAAGCTACAACAATGTAAGATCACTATTTTTAAAACCTATACATAGAAAAAATACAAATGAGAATCTTCTGTTGTAAACTGTGATATTTCATACTATTCACACCATCTTGCATATTTAAGTACATATTCACAATGTGTTCACCAATATAACAGACCTCAGTAAAAACAGGCAAAGTAAATAAAACTATCTTATCATCTGCTTTGTATGCCTAGTAAGCCATACAAATTTAACTGCTGATATAAGCTATAAAATTTCAGTACAGTCAATAGAGGTTTGATGTCCAATGTACCTAAACTAAGAGTCAAGAAACCACAGGTGTATTCCTACCTTTATTCTCTCCCTATCTAAGATTAAATTACATAGGTACATAATTCATAATGTGATCACAGATATGAGCATATAGTCTTCAACAAAGACAAGGTAAAAGTTATTGCTTAATCCTCTCTGCTTAGGTAATAAAGCCAATTTAGTTCATGATAAACAGCAATAACATTTCAGAGGTAAGTAATAAATGGAGTGGAAAGGGTCCAAGTGAGGAAATCTATAACCTTGGCTTTATTCCCAATTCCTACCAACAAGTTGCTAAGTGACCTTGAAAGAGCCAATGGACTAGTCTGTGATTTACTTGCAAACAATGTTAAAAGAGGGAGAATGTTACATACACCTTTTGGGCCTGTCCCAGAGATTGTTTTAAGGCATTGTAGATTTTCAGAACTAGACAAGGAGCTCAAAAAGCACTAAATCCCCTCCCCGGTATTACTGTGAAATGGCCATCCATCCCATCAGCAGTGGCTTCCTGCCACTGACTATGTGAGACTCTAGGAACATCTTTTTCTTTTTTTCTTTTTTTTTTTTTCTAATGGACTCAGTTTTCTCATCTACTAAATAAGGGAGCTAGATTAGACAGACCATCAGCAAGCTTTCTTCAAGCTCTAAAATCCTTCAGTTCTGACTGTGATTCACATATAAAATATTTGATTCTCATACATAACAATGTGTAATTTCTAGAATTCATTATGTATTTTACAACATAAAGCATTTAGATAGAGGATCACTTACCATGATATTTCACAATTTTTGACTCAAATATCCATTAGTTTATGACCCATTAAGCTTTGTACATTGTTAGACTTTCCTTGCCTCATTACAGAGCTATAAATAAATAAATACATGATAAATATTCGCCCTGAACTTAGCATTGAGTATTCTAGGCAGCTCTTTTCTAGTTTACAACACAGTAGTTTTATTTTAATTTAAACCTATACAACAGTGTTATTTACTGTCAAGGAAAGGTACCCAGCACTTTGCGAAGTGTCAAGATTTAAACTTTTCTGTGGTAGTTTTCAAATATAACCACAAATTATTTGATACCCATCAAGAGATGGGGCCTAATTTCCCTTCCCAGGAATGTGGGCTGGACTTAGTGACTTGCTTCTGACAAAAGGATAAAGTGGAATTGCTGGCATGTGACTTCCAAGACTACATTATAAAAGGCACTGCAGCTTCCTTCTGGCTGGTTCTCTGTGGGATCACTTGCTTTGGGGCAAACCAGACAGCATGTCATGAGGACACTCAAGCAGCCTTATGGAGAGGCCCATGTGGTGAGGAGTGGAGCCTCCTGCCAGGATCCCGTGAGGAAGTAAGAGCTTCTGCTTACAGCCCTGTGAGTGAGCCACTGTGGGAGCAGATGAATCTTCGAGCCCCAGTCAAGCCTTCAGATGACTGTAGCTACTACCAACATTCTGAATGCCACCACCTGAGAGACCCTGAGCAAGAACCACCAGCTAAGCTGCTCCTGAATCTCTGACCCACAGAAATTGTGAGATAATGTCTGTTGTTTTAAGTCACTGAAGTTTGGGATAATTTTTTTAATGTAACAACAGATAACTAATGCATTTACCTATAAGGAATTTCTACTCTAATTAGGCCACTCCTTATTTTCAAAAACTGATTGAATTACATAACACAGTCACACAATTTTACAATAGAACTGGACAGGACTTTAAAGTTTGCCTCTTATTTTGCAGAAACAGAAATTAAGATCTGCAGAGTTTGTCTTGCTCAAGTCTGGTGTGCTTCCATTATTCCCTATCTCAGCTAGAAATGCAGGAGCCATCCTAACACTTTCCTTCACCTCCTTCATACCCAGCCTGTTACTATTTAATCCTGTTGCTTTTACCTCCTCTTGCATCTGTCCACCTTTTTATATCTATCCCACTCCCAACCGGGTCACACAACAGTTATCTCTTCTGGACTCCAGCAGTAGCCCCCTAACTGGTCTTCTCACGTCTACTTGTGCCTCCTACAATTAGTTCTCAGTACTGAATCCAGAGTTAATTTGTTGAAAAAATTATGATTATCTCATTTCTTCCCGTCTCCCTGCCCCTGCCTACCCCACACTCATTTGTTGATTCCTATTGCCGGTCATTGGTTTGCACTTGTTCTCTGAGCTCAAGCCACTCTGGCCTATAATTCCTAGAATACACCTGATGTCCCACCCAGGGTACTGGGACTTTGCATACACAGTTCCTTCTGCCCCATTCACCTAGTTGACACCTAACCATCTTTTAGATGTCAATCACAATCAAGCCTGTACTGACCACCCTACTACCCTGGTCCAATCTCCACGTAACTTTTCTTCACAGTATTTAATAGCAGGTACATTGTTAACACATAGATTTTTTTCAAAATTGACGTCTGTCCTCTTAAACTACCAGTCTAAAAATGTAGATACCATGTCAATTTGTTTTTACTCTTGTATCCTAGCACTTAGCACGATGTCCAGAACATTATAAGGTGGCCAAGAAATATTTGTTGAATGAATGAATGAAATCACCCAAGAAGTTAGTGTGGGACTAAAATCCAGGTTTCCTGGCTCCAATTTTAATGTTATTTACAACACCTGCTGCTCTCAATTTGATGTATTCAACTCTAAGTACCAATATAATACATTTATTAAGCGCAAAGAAAATCATTGACATTCTTCAAATATTGTTTTTGGCAACACTAGTGCTATACAATATCTAGGCATAGTTACTGTATTATAATGACAAAGCTGTCATGTAGACTTGTTTACTTTGTGACTTTGCCACTTATTTCCTGAAATACAACTGTGATGGTTAATTTTATGTGTTAACTTGAAGTCTAGATAGCTGGTAAAAAATTGTTTCTAGGTGTGTCTCTGAGTGTGTTTCTGGAAGAGGTTAACATTTGAGTGGAGAGACTGAGTGAAGAGATCTGCCCTCACCAATGTGGGTGAATCATCCAATCCATTGGGGATCCAAATAGAACAAAAAGGTGAGAGAAGGGTGAACTCTCTCTCTCTCTTCTTTTTTTTTTTTTTTTTTTTTAGCTGGAGGTGCATCTTCTCCTGCTCTTGGATGTTGGAGCTCCTGGTTCTCAGGCCTTTAGATTCTGGGACTTTTGCCAGCAGTCCCCTGGTCCCCAGGCCTTCAGACTCAGACCGTATTACAGCACTGGGTTTCCTGGCTCTCCAGCTTGCAGGTGGCAGATCGTGGGACTTCTTCATCTCCATAATCACATGTGAGCCAACTCCTATTAAAAAAAAAAACAACATAACTCCTCTTATACATATCTCTATATATCCTATTGGTTCTGTTTCTCTGAGAACGTTGAGTGAGCGATACAACAACCATTACTTAAAATAACTAAAACACAACGTGTACTATAAATTACTTTACCCAATATGGGATTTATTAAGTTAGTAATTGAATGTATGAATACTTTTTTTACACAAGAAGCTAACATACAATATAAGTGTAATGATTACAGAAAAGTTGGAGGGACTGTCTGAATCAGAGTTGACCATTGCTGATAAATATCTAGCTGTTACTGATAACTATGTGTGAAGAAAAGGGACAAACTCTAGGCCCTCTGCAAATCCGCTTAAGTCCTTGATCTAGTCCAATTATTAGTCTCTGGAGTTCTTTTCAAGTCACTGGGTTGTGCCTCTGTTCCCTTCCTCAAGACTCCTTCTATAGGCATTGTAGTGACCTGATTCCAAAAAAGGGTGCCTAGGGTGGCACTGAAGCATTGAGGTAGTGACCACTCGACACTCGGACTGACTCTCAGTTGTAGGGTAAACATGATGGCTTCCAGGGTGCAGGTACAGGGCATTATGTAAGTTCTTCATGGGAAACATAACAGAATGACATTCCCAACTAGTGAAGGACCTTTGGTTCAAAAGTATGGTGTAACTAATTTGGAATTTGAAAAATGTCCCCCACCCCAGCCCCGTGGGAATAATTTTGAAGGGTGGTTCAATTCTGAGGCTAGTCTGCAGAAGCTTATTAAAACATAATGTAGCTGGACCCACAGTAATCTGCAACCAACTGAGGTTTGTAATCATGTTTCCATTGGAATGTATATTGGAGTTTCAACTTGAGATGAAAAAAATATGTCCCTTTTTTGACAGATTGAAATTCATTCATTCATTTATTTAATCTGTCTCTCAATCACTGAACAAACATTTATTGAGCACTGGCTATGCTGCAGGCTCTGTTCTAGGTGCTGGGAACCCAAGATTAACAAGACTACTTTGCCCCCAAGAAAGTCAGTCTACTGGAAGGAGTAATGTCAAAGCAGAAAATTACAAAATAATTTGAAAAGTACTCTAGCTAAGCCCTCTTCCCAGGCTTATATATTCATTTCCTGCTTAACATCTCTACTTGGTACTCAGGAATCTCTCAAGCCCAACATGCCCAGAGCTGAACCCATCATCTTCTTCATTAAACTTCCTTTTCCCCTTTCCCTTCCCCCTCCTCCTCCCTCTTTTCCTCTTCCTCCTTCTGTATATGTTCATCTCAATTTGTGAAACCATCTTCTGATGAGACATCCATCATAGAAGCCTGAGAGTAATCCTGAATTCATTCAACCCCACATTCCATCAGTCATCAAGTCTTACTAACATTATCTCTTAAAGAGTCTTCTAGCCCACTGTCCTCTCTAACTCTGCTACCTACCACTGTCTTAATCCAGATTACTGGCAAGCTTCCCAACTAAAATCCCAGACTAGGGTTCTTTCTCAAACATATCCTTCATAGAGTGCTATTTCTTAGGTTTTCTAACTAGAGAAGTTAGCACAGGGCCTGACCCACAGTAAGTACTATCGTAATTAATGCCATGTATTCATGCAGATAAGAAGCATTGACAGGCCAGGTTTCTGAATGGGTAGCATTTTATTTGTTTTATGTTAGTCTGGAATGTCAACATTCTGGTAACTCAAAGGTGATCGGGTCACTGGATATCTGGCTTATATAATCTAAATTTGCGAGAGGTAGTATAATGTAACAGTAAAAATTTCGGCCTTTGAATCCAGTGCTGCCATGTAAGGAATATAAAATGACACTTGATGCTATTTTTTCTTCCTTTTTCTTTTTTTTTATTCCAAAGAAAGTCAATTTTCTACTGGACCAGTTAGGATTAAGCTCAGCAGAAACTGACCAAAAGTCCCAAATAACAGTGGTTTTGAAAAGACAGAAACTTCTCTCTTAAAATGATATCCAGGTAGGCATTCTAAAGCTGATGTGATGTCTGCCCAATCACCAGGAGCCCCAACCCCAGCCTTGTTATCTTCATGCTCCACCATCTTCAACATGTGGCTTCCAACTCATGGCAAAAGATGGCTGCCCCAGCTCCAGCCATCGTATTTACATTAAAGCCAGGAGGAAAGGAGAAAGCCACTCCCATTCTTTTAAAGGCATTTTCCAAAGTGTATGCGTGTGTGCATCTTATTAGATCTTATTATATACATTACATATTATTATAATGTAATATATGTCATTATTATTATATTTATATATAAATAATAATATTCATCGGTCAGAACTTAGTCATATGACCACGTATAGCTGCAAGAGAAGTTGCATACTACAGGGTTTACTCTGGGCAACCACGTATTTAGCTACAAATTAAAAATACTATCTTCTATAAAGGAAGTAACAATGGATATGATAAGTGTCTTAACATGGGTTCCCCAGAAAGCAGAGGCTGAGACAAAGTGAATGGGCCCCCATTTACCACGGAGGACAAAGCCAGAAGAGAAGGAGTGAAAAGAGGGTGAGTGAGGCAGGGAAGGAGGGAGAGCCAATGTCAGAGTCTTTGTTGAATTGGCCATCACTTTGTATCAAGCACAACTAACCACTTGATCTTATATGGTAGCTCACAGAGAGGAGTGTGAATGACCACATCTCAGAACAGTCTGTCCAGGTGAGAAAGAAGGAGAAATTCAACCTCCGGTTCCTATCTCCTGTCATCTGAGATTCACCCCATCAGGTATTAACCTCCTTGCAATTCCAGCTGTTTGCCTGGGTGCTGTATGGGTCCCATGGCACCTCATGCTTCAGCATCAATAGTGGAGCTTCAGCAAGAGAGTCAGTAGGCGTGTGCCTGGGCAGGAGGGGAGTCACCATCACACGGCATCTGCATGAAGTCAGAGTACATGCAGAGCTGGTACTGCAGCAGCAGCTGGGGCCAAACAAGAAGTCGAAACCCTGGAGACAAGTGAGGCTGACAGATCTCAAGGGGCACCTGATGCAACAAACATCCAACAGTCTCTCTGCCGCACTACTTTAAATTGGGGTTAACTTTTCACTGACAAAGCCAGTAAGCCCCTGGTACATATGCCCCAAAATGAGATACTTAACTGAATTTGTAACAACAATAACATTTAGCAACCACCTGCTCTAGACCAGGTAGTCTGCTAAGAGGTTTGTATGTACTATTTCATTGAATCCTCACAACAAACCCAGATGGAAAGTATTATTCTTTTTCTTTTACTATTTTTTTTTGCTCTTAATTTTCTATATGAGGAAATGAATGGACATATTAACATAGCTAGTAATTGGTGGGGCCAGGATTTATACTCAGGAAATCACCCAAGGCTTATTTGGGTGATCTCCTGAGACAGGGCTTCTCTGAGGCAGGGCATTAATAATGAGAAAGTTGCAAAATCAGTGTGGGATTAAAAGAAGATATTTGCAGGAAAGGAAACTTCATGATCTTAAAACACATGTCAGTATCTGATAGAAAAAAGAAACTAATGATTTTTTCTTCTGTGCTGTAGAGTACATCCATCTATTCCTACCCAGAAACTAGCAGTGCCTTTGGTAGCAAAGTTCCCTGCTAGTGATAATTCCTGAGGACATGTCTCCTTGCCAGGCCTGGCCCTTTATTCATCCTTTTCTCCCAGATGATCCAAGTCTGACCCTAGCTTTCTTCTGGCATCACCCCTCATTCCCCAGCCTGAATTTTCTTCCCTCTTTGACTCTGAAAACAATATCATTGTTTATTTCCTCCCTTCCTTGTCTATATGCCAGCAAATGACTCAGAAAAGTGTTTCTAAGGAGTTTTACAGCTTTCAAAAGAAGAAAAGCATTTGGGGGGGAGGTGGTTAAAATAGCATCACAGAGAAATTTCAAACTTATAAGCAGCCTTAAAACTTGATAGTTATACTACTCACTCATTTTTCCTTAGAATGTAAACCTAACTAGGTCAGACTGTCTAAGATTTCTTCTCTTTTCTGGCCCAACATTTTGGTAAAAATTGGATCTAAACAATCCAGTTCCTTGATCTCTTATCTACCCTCAGCACTGGAGCCTCTGAGGCCTCCTTCCTTGGCTAAGGAAGACATCATTCTTTCCACTCAACCAAATCTCCTCTATAAATCTGTATGGAAAAGAACAGAAATACTGAGGGGGGGATGAGGTTGACAAAGGCTCAAGTGTGATTTATTTAAACTTCAAAGAAAATTCAGACTGCTCATCTTCACATTCATCTCTTCTTTCTTCACACAGAAAATCATCTAGGGCTATTCTGAGCATAACATCCAAACCCAAGGTGTCAGTCTCCTTCATTGTTGTTTTATTCTCCATCTTTTTCTTGACTCCAAGATAACGATCATTTGTTCATCCAGCAAACTTTTGTAAAGAACCTGCAAAGCACCAAGCGCCATGAAAGGCAGTAGGGGTAAGTTACTTGCACCTATCATTTCAATACTACCCTTCATCATTTCAACACATTTTTATAACATACTGCAATTTCTAATGAATATACACATTATTTACTTTTAAATCACGTTTTAGATAATTTCTCTAAGCAGGTTTCTGTAGACCTCATTCATAGTATATTTATTCATTCTTTGGCCTCAAATCGTGTAACTTTTTGTCTGCTTCTTTACCATTTTACTTTCCGAATACCCCACCAAAAACTGACACTGGACCCATGGACCTTGGCCCAGCCTGGATTCTCTCTGTAGTGCTTGCCCACCAGCACCACAGACTGAGCCTACACCATTTGCTGAGTGCTGGACCAGCAAGGACAATCACTTGGGTGAACGTCAGAGCTGTCAAAGACCCAAAAGACTCAGCATTCTATAGAATGCACAAAAATGAAAACGTCCTAGCACTTGATCTTTGTCTTAGTTTTCTTCCTGATATAACACAGTTTAAGAAAAAAACAGGAAATATATCTAGATTGTAGATCCTAGAATGACTCTTCATGGCTTTACCTATTCATAGTCTATATTCATATTCATATACTTGATATCTATAGCTAAGTAATTGTTACTTCTTGCCAAGTGACAATTCTCTGCTGGAAAATAATAAAACATTAAGAAAAAGAAAAATCAACTTATCATTTCACAAATTATGCCTTAAATTTTTACTTGTTTGTGTATCAGAATCAGAAACTATAGATACATGAGTTACAATGCAATGCAGTGTTGATGAATTTGACACTACTTGTCTCATAAATGTAATGCTTTAGTTTTTACTTTTCTGCAAAACTGACTCATGTCTTTTAAGTAGGATGTCATATCAAAATAATAATTTCCTTGAAGGAATTTCCTTGTTTCCTTAGACAATGGGTAGGGGGCAGATAGTGTTAAAATTTAAAAGCTCTGTAAGATTCAATACTTTGGAGAATATTGTAAGATCAGCTCTTTCATATACTTTTATATGCTTCCAGTGGGATGTGAGTTGGTATAATATTCCTGAAAAACAGTTTGGCACCATGGGTCAGGAGTCCTAAAAATATTCATGCACTTTGATCATTAATCCATTTCTAAGAATCTATACTTAAAAATAAGGACACGGTTTAACACATACACATACAAAAATGTTCAACACAGCATTATATAAATTAGTGCAAATTTGAGAACAACCTAAATGTCCCTATACAAGAAAAGTTAAATAAATCATGGTATATCCATACAACGTAACATTCATTATACAATAGAAAAATTGCATTTTTGGAAATTATATAATTACATGTAAAATGCTTTTAATGTAATGTTAAATTAAATTCAAGATACAAAACATTACGTATAACATAATCCCAATTTTTTTTTAATAAATTTATTCATTTATTTATTTTTGGCTGCATTGGGTCTTCGTTGCTGCACGCAGGCTTTCTCCAGTTGCGGTGAGCGGGGGCCACTCTTCGTTGCAGTGCACGGGCCTCTCATTGCAGTGGCTTCTCCTGCTGCAGAGCACACGCTCTAGGCGCGCGGGCTCAGTAGTGGCTCGCGGTTTCTAGAGTGCAAGCTCAGTAGTTGTGGCGCATGGGCTCAGCCGCTCCGCAGCATGTGGGATCCTCCCGGACCAGGGCTCGAACCCGTGTCCGCTGCATTGGCAGGCAGGTTCTTAACAACTGTGGCACCAGGGAAGCCCCATAATCCCAATTTTTAAAAAAATTATTATTTTCATATATGCATGAAAAATTCTGAAAACAAAATAACAGCTGTTATTCCTGAGTGGTCAGAAATATATTTAATATTTTTTTCTATTTTCCACATTTTCTGAAGTAACTTTTAGTAATAAAATGTTATTAAACCATGTTTAGACACTTAAATATAACTTTAGCTTAACTACGTAAATATAATAAAGACCTTAAGTATGAATTTTGAAATGTTGGGTCAAGCACATGCGCTTGGATTGCTAACATTACATAATTCACAAACAAAGGGCTAAAAAGAGCAATGTTTACAAAGCATTTCCCCCCCAGCTTTATTGAGCTATACTTTCCGTACAATAAATTGCACACATTTAATGCATAAAATTTGATGAGTTTTGACATATTGAGCCTCACAATCCATCACCGTCACCACAGTCCAGATAATGAATACATACCATCCCAAAAAGTTTCATGTGCCCTTTTTTCCATCCATTCCTCTCTTTTCCCAACCCAGACCCAGGCAACCACTGAATCAGATCTTTGTTGCTATAGATTAGTTTGCATTTCCTAGAAGTTTATATAAATGGAATCATTCAGTGTGTATTTTTTTTTTTTTGGTCGTGTTTCTTTCACCTTAGAATAATTATTTTGAGATTTATTCATGCCATTGCATGTATCAATGGTTTGTTGCTTCTCATTATTGAATAGTATTTCATTGTATGGATGTATTGTAATTTGTTTTTCCATTCAGTTGTTGATGAACATTTGAGTTGTTTCCAGTTTGGAGCTGTTACAGATAAAGCTGCCATAAACATTTGTGTATAAGTTTTATATGGAATATATTTTCATTTCTCTTGAGTAAATACCCAGGAGTGGAATGATTGGGTCAAACTGTAGGTATACGTATAACTTTTTAAGAAACTGCCGAACTGGTTTCAAAGTGGCGGCACCACTTCACCTTTCCACCAGCAGTGTATGAGAATTCCAGTTGCTTTATATTTTCACCAACATTTGATATTGTCAGTCTTTTTAATTTTAGCCATTTTAGTGGATGTGTAGTGATACTGCATTGTGATTTTGTGTTTCTCTAATGACTCATGATGAGCTTTTCATGTGCTCGTCACTCATATTTTCTATGCTAAAGTGTCTGTTCAATTATTTTGCCCATTTTTAACAAAGGTTTCCATTTGATTGGTTTATGAGATATTTTAAAATTCTAAAGTCCCATGCATGATAAAAGTTTTGCAACGATTTTCTCCAAGTCTGTGGCCTGCTGTTTCATTTTCATAGCAGTGTCTAAAGAACAAAAACTTTTTATTTTGAAGAAGTCCATTTACTAAATTTTTTCTTTTCTGGTTCATGCTTTTTGTGTCATATTTAAGAGCTCTTTAACAAACTAAATGTCATTAAGATTTTTCTCCTATGTTTTCTTCTAGAACTATTATAGTTTTAACATTTATATTTAGGTCTGTAACACATTTCAAGTTAATTTTTGCACATGATGTGAAGTAGGTTTTGAGGTTCATTTTAGGGGTTATTTTTTTAGTACTATTTATTGAAAAGATTTTCCCTTCCTCATTAAATTGCCTTGGTACCTTTGTGGAAAACCAGTTGAATCTATTTCTGGACTCTCTCTTTCATTACATTGATCTAAATGTCTGTTTTATGACAATTCCTCACAATTTTGATTGCTGTAGATTTATAGCAATTTTGAAACCAGGTAGTGTATATCTATCAACTTTATTCTTTGTTTTTAAAATTGTTTTGACTATTCCAGGTATGTTGCATTTTCATACAAATTTTAGAATCAGTTTATGAATTACTATAGAAAAAATAATGCTAATATTTTGACTGGAATTTCACTGACTCTACAGATCAGTTTGGGAAGAATTGATATTTTAACAATACTGAGTCTTCCAATTTAGGAACGCACTGCATGTCTCCATTAATTTAAGTCTCAGAAATGTTTCATACTTTTCAATGTATAGGTCTTAACATGTTTGGTCAAATTTATTCCTAAATATTTTTTGGTGCTATTATAAATGGTATTGATTTTATAAATTTCTTTTTTTCAAAATAAATTTATTTATTTTATTTATTTATTTTTTGCTGCATTGGGTCTTTGTTGCTGCACTCAGGCTTTCTCTAGTTGCGGTGAGCTGGGGCTACTCTTCGTTGCAGTGTGTGGGCTTCTCATTGCGGTGGCTTCTCTTGTTGCGGAGTACGGGCTCTAGGTGCACAGGCTTCAGTAGTTGCGGCACGCTGGCTCAGTAGTTGTGGCTTGCAGGCTCTAGAGCACAGGCTCAGTAGTTGTGGTGCATAGGCTTAGTTGCTCCGAGGCATGTGGGATCTTCCCGGACCAGGGCTCGAACCTGTGTCCCCTGCATTGGCAGGCAGATTCTTAACCACTGCGCCACCAGAGAAGCCCACTTTTATAAATTTCAAGATGAGATTGTTCTTCACTAGAATGTAGAAATATAATTGATTTTTATATTGGTCTTGTATCCTACAATATTACTACATTCAATAATTAGTTCTAGTGGCTTTTTTGTAATTCTGTAGGATTTTCTATACGTGATCGTGTTTCCTGCAAATAAAAACAGCTTTACTTCTTCCTTTCCAATCAATGTGCCTTTTATTTCTTGTTTTGGCTTTATTGCACAGCCAAAGACCTTCAGTACAATCTTGAACAGAAGTAGTAAGAACAGATATCCTTGCCTCACTCCCAATGTTAGGGGAAAAGCATTCAATATTTACTATTAAATATGATGTTAGCTGTAGGTTTTTCATAGTTGCCCTTTATAAGATTGAGGGAGTTCCTTCCTATTCATATTTTGCTGAGAGTTTTGTTAATGATGTTGGATTTTTAAATATTTTGAGTATTATTTGAAGTTTGAGCAATTACTTTAATATTAATTTTAAAATTTGCACCAAATACACACAAGAGTGAGTCATGTTTAATACTATTTATAAAATTTGCAATGGATTTATAGTATCTCCAATTTAAAAAATGAAGAATTTTCTCATTAATATTAAAAATCAATTTTTTGACTTCCTTATGGCAGCTTTAATAATAAATAGAGGGCTTCCCTGGTGGCGCAGTTGTTAGGAATCCGCCTGCCAATGCAGGGGACAGGGGTTCAATCCCTGGTCCGGGAAGATCCCACATGCCGTGGAGCAGCTGAGCCCGTGCGCCACAACTGCTGAGCCTGTGCTCTAGAGCCCGTGAACCACAACTACTGAGTCCGCGTGCCGCAACTATTGAAGCCCACGTGCCTAGATCCCGTGCTCCGCAATGAGAGAAGCCACCGCAATGAGAAGCCCGTGCACTGCAACGATGAGTAGCCCCTGCTCACCGCAACTAGAGAAAGCCTGTGTGCAACAACGAAAACCCAACACAGCCAAAAATAAATAAATAAAATAAATTTAAAAAATAAATAAATAAATAAATAGAACGTTAAGTGATTTGAGGTTGAGGTTTTCTTTTCACAGTCAACAACTTAAATTTTAGTTCCATATGTTGTGACAATGAGGAAAGTTAATTACTCAGCAGTTACTCCAATGTGCTAATAAATACAGATATTTGGTTTCAAAAACACATGTGTGACCCTAGAATTATACATTGCAGGTGATACCTGGGTAGCAGTGCCGTCTTTGCTTCACTCTCCTCTTGATTGTGTGGAGACCAGGCTGCAGTATAGGCAAATCGACTCTCCTTATTTATTGCAATGGGGCATCACAAGTCACATATTTTAAGGGATTTAGACTCAGGTAAAGTCAGCCTTGATGTAGACTAACACAGTCAAGAGAGAACCATTGAAACTAAAATTCCCCAAACACCCAGACTCAAAAAGCTGATACCAAAGTCCCATTGTTTATCATAGGTGCATGATGTACCATTTTATGAAAATATGCAAAGATATTATCATAACTTCTAGACAGATTGTCAGGAAATCCTCTTTTTAAAAAAAGAAAGAAAAGAGCCACACCTAATTTACTATTCTTTGGAAAAATCCATTGGTTTGTATGATAAACACTAAAATAGACTTATTATACACCTGGCTAGGTGCCAAGCCATTCTTCTGTGAACACTGAGATAATGGACCTTCATTGTTCTGTGTGTTATCGTTGCCTGTTCCTGTCAGACTGGTCCTCAGCAGTTACATGGGCTTCTGCCATTTATCAAAAGTCTGAGGCTTAGAAGTCTTTCTCTACTTGTCTGAAACAACAATTCATTTGTTTAACAAACATACATTTGATAAAATTTGCAAGGTTCACATGTGACTGGTAAACTGTAAACAGAGAAAATGTGTAAAACCATATTGCTTTAGGAAAAATTATAGAATTGGCTACATTTATCTTTGGTAGAGACATTTTCTCCTTTCTTTGATTTGACAATGAATCATTTTAGATTTCACTAAAGTAAGAATTTTCTATTGTTTAAAGGCAGTCTTATTTGGTAAAACATAAGATAACAAACTCCAGCACACAGAGTGAGTGACAGTGTTACAAAATTATATAACCTTAAAGCAAAAAGGGACCTGATTTCATTTAGGAATGAATTTCCATGTTAGCTTTGTTCTTCTAGAGATGAAGATTTCACTGTGTCCTTTGGTTTTCTTTCTGCCATTTAACTTCTATACTACCAGGATCATAAAGTTCTCTTGCTGAATTTTTTATTTCTATTTTAAGCACAAAATCCTCCAGTTCTGCCCTTTTTAGAAATAAGAACTATTTAGTCAATAGACTCTGAACCTGCTAAACTGTATTTTACAAATCTCTAAATGTGCCTTTATAAATCAGTGATAACATCAGCTCAGTAATTATCCTATGTAAACAAAAGTGTGTTTTCTTTTGGTTTGGGTGTGTGAGTATATTATAGACTAGACTGCAAAGGAGGACAATGAAAATAGGAAGACAAAGACATGTCTTGCATTCAGTTCCTAAATTCACTTTGGAAAGCTATTTTTGAAAACTGAGCATCAGAAATAGAAAGTGAAAAAGAAAACGTAGGGAATTCCCTGGCAGTCCAGTGGTTAGGACACTGCACTTCCACTGCAGGGGGCATGGGTTTGATCCCTGGTCAGGGAACTAAGATCCAGCATGCCACATGGCATGGCCAAAAAAAAAAAAAAAAGTAAAAAAGGAAGTAGGATTGTAAGATATTTATGTATTAGTTACAGAAAATGATAATGGGTTTTTGTTAATGTCACATTTTATTTGCTTAGATCCTACAGAAGAGATTAAGAAAAAAAAATGTATAAAATTCTAACACAAAGGAGGAAAAGGTTTTTGTTTTTGTTTTTGTTTTTAAACTAGGAATAGATTTTTTAAAAGTCTCTCACTCTCTGGGCAATTTCGGAATCGTGAAAGCAGCTGTGTGTCCCTTACAGGGTATCAGGCACTCTCTGTCAGCAAGACAGGGTGAGCTGAAAGGCAAGTTGAGGTTGCCTGCACTTTTCCCGGCTTCCTTCAAGTTCTTAAATATACTAAGAGTTCACAGCAATTTTTGTCAATGAGTTACATTTCTCATTTCTAGGGTTGAGCCTTGATGCTCTGCTCAAGACCATAGCCTCCCAGATCCTGCTCCCTGGGAAGGGAGAAGGAAGAAAGGACAGGGCAGAAACGTGCTGGGATCAGGTGAGAGGGTTTAGTTTCATGGTCATTTTTGACCTGAGCAGCTGTGGGGGGTTGCTTTTGAACTTAGCCACCGTCCATAGATGGGGGCCCACAGATAGGTCAGATAGGTCACCAAACCTTCCTGTTTGGGTTTTCTCTTGTATTAAAGGCACTAACTTTATTGTGGTCACAACACACACTTACATCAAATCATCCTGTTGTACACCTTCAGCTGACACAACGTCAATTATATCTCAATAAAGCTGGAAAAAGATAAGTAAGGGCACTGAAGACTACTTATTTCAGAGGAAGTTCTGAGATAAGATGACAGGATTTCCCTGTGAGAGAAGATAAATGCTTTTCTTTAGGATAATAAACATTCCACAATTCCATAGAGGCAATCCTTTATTTGTTCCTCCTGCCCTGACAATGGGAAGTCACAAAGCCTCTTTCACCTCTTACCCAAGGTCGTCATGCAAGCACAAACTTCAAGGAAAAGGATAAAGATAAGGTAAAAATCCCTAGGAAGGAGGTAGTAGTATAACCTACTGTTCAGAACTCTTCCACATCCTTCTTCTTTACTTTTTGCTCTGCCTCAGATTTCCTGGCTCTGCCGCCACTGTATCTGCCTCTGGAGCATTTCCATTATTTATCCTGATTTAGGTATAGGAGATCAGTTTTTCTCTGGGTTCAGCTGGGACTTAGTTGGAATTGGTGGTGGTGGGGGGGTGGTGGCGGGAAGAACTGAAGGAAAAGAAAGCAAATATGAGAGCAGAGAAATGGATAGATTTACAAATCCCAGATTTTTTATTCTAATCTCACCAACCTTCAGCTATAGCCTGGTTAGATTGGCACTGTTTGAGGAGTTTACCCAGCTTCAATTCTTTTTCCTGGCCTCCACGCTGTCTGGCCAGATAGGGTGGAGGCTAGATTGAGCTCCTTGGATTTCTGGCCCAACGTCACTTTGGAACAAACGATCTCTGGTGGAATCTCAGGAAGGATTTTTGGTTCCTCCAGAGCTTGCCTCTGTGTCTGTTCTCTAGGATCAGCTCTCTGACTGCCAGTTCCAGCTTGGGGCTCAACTGATTTTCCTTCACACAAATCCCAGAATTTTTGGCTCAGCTTTGTTTCTCTGTCTTTCTAAGTAGAAAAAACATCTTCCTCCCTGACTTGTAAGGATTCTGCCCCTAATCTTCAGGCCATTTGGAATCAGCTCCAGCATTCCAGTTCATGTTTACGGCTCTGGTCCT
The DNA here is from genome assembly GCF_965194805.1 of Balaenoptera borealis. NCBI lineage: Eukaryota > Metazoa > Chordata > Mammalia > Artiodactyla > Balaenopteridae > Balaenoptera > Balaenoptera borealis. The sequence continues at coordinate 90,934,771 of NC_138868.1, read as the reverse complement.
TGGAAATTCTACTTTTGCTCTAATCCCTTCCTTTCTGCTTGGCTTGTCTCAAGTGAGTAGTTAGGGCTGGGTTTACCTTTGGGTGTGATATAGTACAATTTCTTCATTTTACACTAAGTCAATATCTGGGCTTCTCTCATGTAGCTTGGGTGGCCACAGTCCCCTAAAGCTTTGTCTTCCTCAAATGATGAGAAGCAGACCTCTTCTCTATTTCTGTTTGAAAATATACACCCTCTTTCGGACAATCCCATTTCCTGTTTGAGGATGGCCTCCTCTTTTCAGCTCAGCTGCCAGGCAGAGAGAATGACATATTTTGAGCCCAAACACTACAATTCAGTTACCATTTCCACCAATTATTACCAGATTCTCTGAGATAACTCATCTCTCATGGACCTCACCACTTTGTGGGAGCATGCTTACTGGATGTGACCCTTTAGTTGTACCATTTATACACACACACGCACACACACACACACACACACACACACACACACACACATACACATACAGTCCTGCTCACCAGTGAGGAAAGAGGAGTTTTCCCACCTCCAAGATTTTTTTCTGCAAAGGTTTAAAATCCCTGAACAAAGAGTTTGGGAGGCCTGGCTATAGTTTTTACACCAAACAACTGAGCTTCTAGAGGCTTACATGGGGGTCAAGCACAAAGGCTCTGGAAGCAGGCCATTGGATTTGAATGTTAGCTTTGCTACTTACTAGCTAGTTAACTATTGGCAAATTACTTATCCACTTTGTGCCTTAGTTTTCCATCTGGAATATGGAGAGAAATAATAGCAACTACTACTATGGTTATTGCAACCGTTACTTAATACCTGTAAAGCATATAGAACAGGGCCCGGTACATCGTAAGTACTTGGTAAATGTTAGCCCCCATTATTACCACTGTACAGGTCTCTTGAGTAGATAAAATTTTAAAAAGTAATGGTTGGTATAGCAGTTTTAGCAGTAGGACAGTAACTAAAATTTAGAGATTAGTTAAGGGTAACTCCAATGAACAAAACTGGACTGAGAGAGGATCCTTACTTGAAATGTTGAATAACTGTGTTTCAGTTGTAGGTACAGGAACCACCCAACATTTCTGCCACATTTTGTATTTGTGCTAGTATTCTCCTGTCCAGGAAAGTACCCACCAAACTTATTTCTGTTTATGACTGGTTCTGCAGTTCAACTAGCTCACTACGAACTCAGATTCCATCTAACATGGGGCTGGCCTAGTCCCCAGCTTCATGTCAACAGGCATGCATATCCAAGGGATTCCAAGAAAACCTGTTACAGAAGACCTAACAATCCTTCTTACGGGATAGATCAAGTGGTCTTGCCCTTTTCCAAAACAAATCCAAATACATCTCTCATCAAAGCCAAAACTCAGATGAGAAAGTTCACTTCCTTAGTATCAATAGATTCTAAGGCAATAACATCAATAACAGTGCTGAGCGTTTTCCAATACAAATATACCAACCAAAATGTGAAAAACAGACACTTATCAGCACAGAATCGGTATAATTTCTCATTACAACATCGACTGGGGACTTCCCTGGTGGTGCAGTGATTAAGAATCCACCTGCCAATGCAGGGGACACTGGTTCGAGTCCTGGTCTGGGAAGATGCCACATGCCGCAGAGCAACTAAGCCCGTGCACCACAACTACTGAACTTGAGCTCTAGAGCCCACCTGCCACAACTACTGAGGCCCACATGCCTAGAGCCCATGCTCCACAACAAGAGAAGCCACCCCAATTAGGAGCCCGTGCACCGCAACGAAGAGTAGCCCCCTCTCGCTGCAACTAGAGAAAGCCCGCGTCCAGCAACAAAGACCCAATGTAACCAAAAATAAATATATGTATATATAAAAATATATAAAACAAAAAACAGCGACCGTACATATGCAAACAAATATGGAGTCACACTTCCACATGGAAAAGAACGAGTATACATGTGAGAATTTCTTTGAATTATTTACCCATCACTTCCTCCCTCACTTTTCCCCTTTTGATCTACCATGCTCTTTCCTGGAGCATCAGCACAGAACTTTTGGTTACAAAGATTATAGTTTTTTTCCCTCCCAAACCCCCTTATCCACCACTATTTCAAGGAAGGTCATTAGATTAGTCTAAAAGGACTTCTTTTTTTACCTTTCTATGTTTCTTTTTCTATTTTTCTTTTTTCCTTCCTTTTAATAAACCTATGGATTTTAGGGCGAAAACATTCAGACTTTCACCATTAAGTATCATGTTAGCCATAGGTATTTTATAAATGTTGTTCATCAAATTAAGGAAGTTCCCTTTTAGTCATAGTTTGTTGGCATTTCTATCATGAAAAGGTGTTGGATTTTGTCAATTGCTTTTTCAGTGTCTAGTGAAATGATTACATAGATTTTGTCCTTTATTCTACTAATATAATGTATTTCATTAATTGACTTTTGAATGTTAAAGCAATTTTACTTGCTTAAGGTAAACTCTACTTGGTTGTGATGCATAATCTTTTCTATACATTGCTGAGTTCTGTTTACTAATATTCTATTAAGAATTTTTATGTCTCATGTTCATGAGAGATATTAGTCTGTAGTTTTCTTTTCTTGTGATGTATCTTTAGTATCAGGAAAATGCTGCCTCATAATATGGTTTGGGGAAATGTTCCCTCTTCCTCTACTTTATGAGAGAGTTCCTATAAGACTGATATTATTTCTACTGTAATGTTTGATAGAATCCAACAAGGAAGCCTTCTGGGTCTCCTATTTTCTTTGTGGAAAGGTTCTTAATTAAAATTCCATTTATTTACATGATATAGATCTTCAAATTTTCTATTTCTTCTTGAGACAGTTCAGTTGGCATGAAATAGTTTGTAGTATTCTTTTTAATTTCTGTTGGGTCTTTCTCATTTTTGATTTAGGTAATTTGTGTCTTCTCTTTTTTTACTTTGTCAGTCTAACTGAAAGTTTATCAATTTCATTGATTGTGTTAAAAAGTCTACTTTTGGTTTTACTGATTTTTTTTTCTATTGTATCCTTATTTTCTATTTCATTTCTTTCTTTTTTTTTTTTTTTTTTTACTGTGTTGGGTCTTCGTTAGTGCACGCGGGCTTTCTCTAGTTGTGGTGAGTGGGGCATACTCTTCAGTGCAGTGTGCGGGATTCTCACTGTGGTGGCTTCTCTTGTTGCAGAGCATGGGCTCTAGGTGCGCAGGCTTCAGTAGTTGTGGCGCATGGGCTCAGTAGTTGTGGCTTGCAGGCTCTAGAGCGCAGGCTCAGTAGTTGTAGTACATGGGCTTAGTTGCTCCGTGGCATGTGGGATCTTCCCAGACCAGGGATTGAACCTGTGTCCCCTGCACTGGCAGGAGGATTCTTAACCACTGAGCCACCAGGGAAGTCCCTATGTCATTTATTTCTTCTCTGACTCTTTATTGTTTTAATTCCATCTATTTACTATAGATTTGATTTGCTCTTTTTCCAGCTTCTTAAGGTGAAAACTTACATTATACATTTTAGATCTTTCTTCCTTTTTAATAGAAGCATATAAAGCCATAAATTTCCTTCTAAGTATTGCCTTAGCTGTACTCCATAAATTTTGACATGTTGTGTTTTCATGTTTATTCAGTTCAATATGTTTTCTAATTTTCTTTGTGATTTCTTCTTTGACTCATGATTACTTAAAAGTGTGTTGCTTAATTTCCAAATATTGGAGAGTCTCCAAATTTCTTTCTGTTGTTGATTTGTAATTTGATTCCACTGAAGTCAGAGAACATAGTTTGTATGATTTCAATAATTTTTAATCTATTGAAACTTGTCTTATATCCTAGCATATGATCTCTACTAGAGAATGTTCCATGTCTTTGAAAAAAACATGTATTCTGCTGTTTGAGTAGAGAGTCCTCTATATATCAATAAGACCAAGTTGGTTGGTGGTTCTGTTCATGTCTTCTATATCTTTACTAATTTTCTGTCTACTTGCTCTATCAATTACTTTGAGAGGAATATTGAAATCTCAAACTACAATTGTTGAATTGTCTATTTCTCATTTCCATTCTGTCAGTTTTTGCTTTATGTATTTTGTGGCTGTTTATAGGTGTTATCTATTTACAATTGTTAACTACTCCTGGTGTATTGACCCTGTTACCATTATGAAATGTCCCTCTTGGTCTTGAGAAATACTTTTCTAAAGTATATTTTGACTGACATACCCAGTCCAGCTACCATATAGTTTCTGTTTGCATTATCACCCTTTTCCATACTTTACATTTTATTTTACCATTGAGTCTTTGAATCTAAAGTGTGTCACACCTAGACAAAGAAAGGGAAAATCTTATACATTTTTTCTCTTTGTTCGGATATAGATATCTTTGTGTTTGTTTTACTTAGGATTATTTGTGTTTCTTGGATCTATAAATATTCGTTTTTCATCAAATTGGAGGTTTTGGCCATTATTTTTTCAAATATGTGTTTCTGTACCATTTGGTCTTTCTTTTTTTGGGGGGGATTCCTATTATATGTTTGATGTTATCCCACAGGTCTTTGAGACTGTGTTCATTTTTCCCATCTTTTTTTTTTACTCTGTTGTTCAGATTGAACAATTTCTTTTTTTAAAAATTTATTTATTTATTTTTGGCTGCATTGGGTCTTCGTTGCTGTGTGTGGGCTTTCTCTTGTTGCGGTGAGCAGGGACTACTCTTTGTTGTGGTGCGCAGGTTTCTCATTACGGTGGCTTCTCTTGTTGTGGAGCACGGGCTCTAGGAACGTAGGCTTCAGTAGTTGTGGCTTGAGGGCTCTAGAGCGCAGGCTCAGTAGTTGTGGCACGCGGGCTTAGTTGCTCTGCAGCACGTGGGGTCTTCCCGGACCAGGGCTCGAACCTGTGTCCCCTGCATTGGCAGGCAGATTCTTAACCACTGGGCCACCAGGGAAGTCCCCAGACTGAACAATTTCTATTGCTCTATTTTGAGTTCACTGATGCCTCCTTCTGACATCTCAGATCTGCTGTTGAGCCAATATAGCAATTTTAAAAAAATTTTTAGTGTGGCATTTTTCAACTCTAGAATCTCATTTTAAAAAATAGTCTATATTTCTCCATTGGTATCTTCAATTTGTTAAGGATATATATTTTATATATATATATAATATTGTCACAATATTTTAAAAAATTATTTGAACTTATTTATAATAATATCTTTGAAGTCTTTTTGTGATAAATCCAACATCTGAGCTCACTAAAAGTCAGTTTCCACTGATTACTTTTTTACTTTCCTGCTTCTTTGCATATCTCATTTCCTATTTTTTAAATAAAACTAGACATTTTAGCTAATATGTTGTAGCAACTATGGATTTTGAGATTTGTCGGGGTGGGGGTATCTCTCCTGGACTTGAACTGCAGATTTTGTCTTCCCCGCAGTATGCGGCTGTTGATATGTCTGTTGACATTTTCATTGCAATTTTTATTTCTTTCAGCCTAACCTCCTAGGGTTTACTTTTGTATTTTCATGACTTAGTAGTCAGCCAGTGATTTGGACAAAGTTGTTTCCAGATACCCCAAGCCTATAAGGCTTCCAAACTCTGCTGATCCATTTGTGTGGTGATTGGGTAGGGCATTCAAAGCTTAGCCAATTATCAAGTGTCCCTTGGCTTTTGCTTTCTACTGAGGTCTCTTGTGTCTCCTTTGTGTGTATGTAGAGTTTCCCAGTCATCCAGAGATGTGTGAAGAATTTATTTAGCAGATATGAGATGAGTAATTCTTCAGTGGTGTCACATGCAGATGCAGAAAGAAGTAAAAATCATAAAGGCATAAGGCATTGATGGACTCATAAAGAAGCATGCTTGGGAGAGTAAAAGATGAAAAAATTACTAGTTAATATAACTGAAAAGGGACCACTGTAAAGTCACTTAATCAACTGGTAAGGAGATGGTTTGTGTGTATCTCTTAAAGTGTTAGGCTTAGCTTATCATATTATGACCTAGTGGGTCCTATACACAGAGTTTAATTTTTTATGTGGTATAAAATGTCCTTCAAGATCTGGCCCAATGTCTTCTTATCAGCCTCATTTTTCATGTCCCATCATTTTCACTTCTGCATGCAGTCCCACACATCATTTCATATGCCTCAATTACTTCACATGTCTCTATTTGTCTCATCATTTAAGACCCAGGGAAAATATTATAAATTTTTGATACCATTTCTGATTTCTGAAAGCCAAGTATACTCTTCCCTGTGTGTTACAAACAAGAGGGAAGGAAAGAATGTTCAATAAATGATGGGCTTTTGGCTTGCTCTGGTACAGAGTAAGATTCAACTTATATCCTCATCTCCTTTCACACACCAAAATAAATATCTGATAGACATATTTTAAGTGAAGTATAAAAAAAGATAAGAGGGATTTTCGTTAAATATGATAGACTGAACAAAAGAAAGGACTTCTGTCTTTTCTCTTCAAAACTCACTAAAATCACCCAAGTGCCTACTTAGGTGAGAAGGTAACAAGTGAAATAGTCTCAGCCTTTGAGCCTTTGAGTTCCAGAAAGATTCAAGCATGTAGTCTTCAGCAACCTTTGAAGACAAGGGTACAGGGTTGGCCTGAAAGCAGAGGGATTGGTTGAAAGGAGCAGTTAGCACACCCAGATCACCTCCTCTATTCTATGACCCCTCCCTCGCTTGTGCAGAAAACTGGAGCAAAATTCATTCTCTGGAGAAACTGAACCAGAGACTTTGAACTCTGGAAAATGAGGCATAGATGAAAGTGGGGGTGAGCCACCAACGTATTGAAAAGGGCAGGTTTTGGAGGTGTCAAATTAAAGTCTTAATAATAATTAGTCCTCCATCTATAGACCAGCTATTCACCTATGTATTCTGGAAATGGTGAACCACTTCGGCAGACCAGCTCTGGTCCAGACTCTCTGGCAAGCTTACACACCATGGACAGGCTGTGTCTTTCTGTGGTACTCTCTTTGAAGAGGTCTCATGTCTCTGCTCAATCCCTTGTTTCTACATTGTTCACTCTTTCTTAGACTACAGCTTCTTTTTTGTACTTGCTACTTATGGATATTTGAGTCATCTTTACCCTTTTTAATAGTTAACTATCTTTTATTAGTTAACTATTCTTTATTTTAAATTTCCCTTGCTGTAATTACTGGCACAGTTTCTGTCTCCTAACTGAACTCTGACTGATATAGAATTCATATCTGGGGTGGTCCCAGGAGACAGACCCAAAAAGATGAGTTTCGGGATTGGGTAATGTGTTGGGCTTCTTGCCAATGGGAAACAAGATGCTAGTAACCCATGGAATGCAGCAACATTACAATTAACTTATCACCTATGGTTAATTAAGTGCCAGTTAGATAAGTGTCGTGGGAGTTCACGCAGCTGTATTTGACTATTATAGACTCTTCTGAGTGCATTGCAGTGCTTATAGAAAGAAAATGAAAATCTCAGGTTCTATAACACTTAGTTAAAATCATGGTCTTAGAACAACAGAACTATGACATCTTTAAAAGAAGCTCAGTTCTTGTCGCTACAGAGCTGATGTTGAAAATCAAACATAAAACTTAATAATGTGGGTTGCAGAATTATAACATTGGTTAAATTTACAGCCTCACTAAGTAACTTATGTGAAAATTAGGGCATTGATTGGGACATTATGGCACCCTGAAGCTTGATATGAGAACATCTAGTTAGACTCGTATGAAACTGAGAATCTAAGCCTCCCTTAACCCCAGTCATAGCTTTCTATCTTATGTCTGAGATTACTAGTCTTCCTGTGATAATCTCACTTCAGACATATGCTTTACAAGGGGATATTCTTTCTTCTCAATACCCACCACAATCACTTTCTGTTTTCATTATACCTGTAACTATGGTCAAATTTCATCATATTTCTAAGGGCCAAAACATTTATGGGAGATAACAGATTGCACACCAAACCAATTGCAAGATTTTATGAATATGTTTCAGCAGAAATTGGGGAATGTGTGTGGAAATGGATTCTAAAGGTGTTAGACTAAAGAGGGAACAGACTAATTAAATTAATATGGAGGCACTTACTGGAGATTTCAGATTTAATATGTTAATTCATGCAGCTGTAGTTGCCTCTAGTAACTTACCTGATGGATTTACTGAAACTTGGACTGATTGGTGACAATGAGATTGAGATGCCAGAGCTTCCCTGCATGATGTGCAGAAGGGAACCCAAAGGTTTAGGGAGATAGGAAGGTTGGAGTGGATTTATTATGTGTGACCTGCACACCTACCATTAAACTACAGTCCCTTCTAAGTCTTGGCACACTTCCAGGGGTACCTGTCCCCCAGTTTGAAGTCCCTGATGTAGAGATTATTTCAACACACTGGCTCTAAAGGGAAAAAATAAAATAGTAACTCGAGAAGGTTGTAAAGTCAAGAGAGTTTATTTTATTTGTTTGTTTTTTTAACCAACATTCTTAAATACGTTAAAGAGGCAGGTAGAGGAGACAACAGGGAGAGAAAATGAAAATCCAGGCAGGAGGTTATATAAATACATCATAGCACATGTCGAAAAAATATAGTCCTGAGGATCGTATTTGAACATGGCAAGGTTATAACTCCAGGAATTAATCTGTTGCTTTCTGGTTTTCCCCCCTTCCTTTCCATACTCTCATTGGTATTGGAGGACACTTTATTTTTCTTCCCCAGAGCACTATGATAGCCATGAGTTACCCACTTAGTGAGGCGAAACAAAAGGTCAAAGAAGGAAGCGGTGGAAGCTTTATCTTCTAGGGCTTACATGAGACTCTGGTTGGGGAAGGCAGGGGAAAGAGTGTAGAAACTAGGTTTGGAAAGATGAGGAAAGGACACTTTCAGCCTGTGAAAACAGACTGGATACAGAGCAGCTTGCCACCAACAACCCGCCCGTGCCCCCACCAGCCAATGCTGCAACCTCCTACCCAGTGGTCAGCCTACCCTGTAGCATTCTTAAACACTAGTGAGCCTCCTCCTCTGGACACCTTGTGATAGTTGTAGAGGTGGTGTATCTCCCTCCCAAGGTAGGATGGGAAGAACCAATTGGAAATTTCCTTATGCACTGGGCTAGAGTGGATATTGGGCCCTGTTATTTGTGTAGGTCATAGCTGTGTTTTGGACAGTGTTATGGTGCTGCTAATCTTTTACACAGAAACAAGTTAATTGTTTCTTGAGCTCCTATCTGTAGGTTTTCAGTTGTTTTTATTTGTTACGGACTGAATGTTTGTGTCCCCCTGCCCCCAAATTCATATGTTGAAACCCTACCCCCTGATGTGATGGTCCTTTGGGAGGTAATTAGAATTAGATGAGGTCAAGACTGTGCAGCCCTCATGAATGTGATTAGTGTCCTTATAAGAGTCACAAGAGAGCTTGCTTTCTCTCTTGGCTCTCCCATGTAAGGGCACAGTGAGAAGGCAGCCGCCTACAACCCAGAAGAGGGCTCTCTCCAAAACCATGCTGGTACCCTGATCTTAGACTTCTAGTCTCCAGAACCATGAGAAATAAATGTTTGTTGTTTATAAGCCACACAGTCTATGATGTACTGTTATACCAACCTGAACTAACTAAGACATTTTTAGAAGTAGTGATTGTATAAGCCTGGTGACTGGGCTCAGGAGATAAAACTTGGAACACCTACCTTATGAGAATTATGACTTTGGTCTCATTGATACATAACCCTGTAATGGACATAAACAAACAAGCAAAAATTTACTTAAATCTTGGAGGCTTATAGAGCTATAAATTAAGGACACAGATATTTAAAAATATATAAATACTTTTTTTGTTATGTATTACCTTTGAAGTATGACTGATGACCTATACGGAGACATACAAAAGCAACTGAAAAACAAACAAATAAATACAAGCAAAGATGTATGAATTATATATTTGCAAACACTGTACCATTTTGAACAAGGTCTGTGAAGACCTATTCACTTTCTATCTCAAATATATTCCAAAAAAATGAATCTGTCATCTGCCTGAGAATTGAGGAACACATGCATTGATTACGATATACCTTTGGGACTCTGTTGGAAGTGTGGCTGCATTCTCCTCATATTGTACTTTTTAGTGTCAGTTCAAAAAATAAGTGCCATAAATTTGGAAATAATGTTGGAATATATAAGTTGTTAAGTGTCTAATAGTAGATCTTAGGCTTTCAGGACTCTTAAAATGCTTCTCCTCTGTTTGACTGAAGTTTAGTTTAATACATAGGCCATTTTTACAAAATTTGGTACCAACATGTAAATAAGCTTCAAATGAAGAGCTAAACAATAAAGTCAAAATACATGTTTTGAATCATTTTTATATTCATTAGTAGTACTAATGATGATATACAGTCCAAAGAGGAAGAAACACTCCCAAACTCATTCTATGAGGCCAACATCACCCTGCAACAAAAACCAGATAAGTATTCACACACACAACACAAAAAGAAATTATAGGCCAATATCACTGATAAACATAGATGCAAAAATTCTCAATAAAATATTAGCAAACTGAGTTCAATAATACATTAAAAGGATCATACACCATAATCAAGTGGGATTTATGCAGGGATGCAAGGATGGCTCCATATCCACAAGTCAATCAGTGTGATACACTACATCAGCAAATTGAAGAATAAAAGATCCATTTCAATAGATGCAGAAAAAGGTTTTGGCAAAATTCAACATCCATTTATGATAAAAACTCTTCACTAAGTGGATATAGCGGAACATATCTCAAAATAATAAAGGCCGTATATGACAAGCCAACAGCTATCATCATACTCAATGGTGAAAACCTGAAAGCATTTTCTCTAAGATGAGGAACAAGATCAGGATGCCTACTCTTGTCACTTTTCTTCAACATAGTGTTGGAAGTTCTAGCCACAGCAGACAAGAAAATGAAATAAAAGGAATCCAAATTGGAAAAAAAGAAGTAAACCTGTCACTGTTTGCAGATGACATGATACTATACATAAAAAATCCTAGACACCATCAAAAACTACTAGAACTCATCAATGAACTTGGTAAGGTTGCAGGATACAAAATTGATATGCAGGATACAAAATCGATATGCAGAAATCTATTGCATTTCCATACATTAACAACAAACTATCAGAAAGAGAAATTAAGAAAACAATGCCATTCACAATCTCATCAAAAAGAATAAAATACCTGGAAATAAATCTAACTAAGGAGGTAAAAGACCTGTACTAAGAAAACTATAAGACACTGATGAAAGAAATTGAAAATGACACAAAGGGAAAGATATACTGTGCTCATGGATTGGAAAAAATTAATATTGTTAAAATGACCATAATAACCCAAGCAATCTGGGTATTAAAATACCAATGGCATTAAATTAAAATACCAATGGCATTTCCCACAGAATTATAACAAATAATTGTAACAAATAATTTTGTATGGAAACACAAAAGACCCCAATTAGACAAAACAAACTTAAGAAAGAAGAACAAAACAGGAGGTATCATGCCCCCTGATTTCAAACTATACTACAAAGCTAAAGTAATTAAAACAGTATGTTACTGGCACAAAAACAGACACATAGATAGAACCTAATAGAGAGCCTAGAAATGAACCCACACTTACATGGACAACTAATTTATGACAAAGGAGGCAAGAATATATAATGGGGAAAAAACAGCCTCTTGAATAAGTGTTGTTGGGAAAACTGGACAGCTACATGTGAAACAATCTAACTGGACTATTTTCTCATGCTATATACACATAAACTCAAAATGAATTAAAGACTTAATTTGAAGACCTGAAACCATAATACTTCTAGGAGAAAATATAGGCAGTACACTTTTTGACATCAATCTTAGCAATATTTTTTTGATATATCTCCTCAGGCAAGGGAAACAAAAACAAAAATAAGTAAATAGGGCTACATCAAACTAAGAAGGTTTTGCACATCCCTTCCCCATTCATAGTTATATTGCACAAAAATATAAGAGCCTGTAAGTAAACAGGAGGCCTGGTCCTTAATCTACATAGTTGCTGGAGGTTACGCTTGGTCTTTCAGTACCACATGATGCCATTTTCAATTGCTCCTCAGTATTGCTTCACTGGGAAAGTAAAGAGATACACTTTACAATGATCTTCTCTACTGACCACAGACTCAGCTACAGAGGACCCTACCTCTGCTCTCAGAACTGTAGTAGTTGGTGACACAGGTAACACCCACCTGAGGTCCTACCCCTCTAAGGCACTGGGTAGTAGCCATTCAAGGACATTTGTAGAATCTGTTTCCCATCCTTCCCAGTCTTGCGACTCTCTCTCTTCCCCCAGACTAGATCCCTCTCTTCTCTTAAATAAGTCAATTCTGTCCTCCAATTAGCCTACATTAAAAAATAAAAACATCTTCCATGAGCTCTTCCGTGGTGACCAAGAAGCCCTATTCTCAATTTACAAAGGCCTGGGTTCTTTCTTTAGAGGGGACTATGGTGTGGTGGTGAGGAAGATCCTGTGTATCACTTAAACTTGCATTCACCCACAAATAACAGGAAAACCACCTACAGTTGCTTAAAAGATAGAGGTTCATTTTTCTCACTTATCAAGAAGTTAAATGCTGGTCTTAGTTCTCTAAGTCAGTGATGTCACAGTGGACACACCTATAATTTTCCTGACTTTTTCTTTCAAGGTTACAAGATGGCACTGCAGATCCAGCCATCAATTCTGCATGAGAAAGAGAAAGAATGGTGTAAAGGGAAAGAGGCAACAACACTGGTCTCATCAGTTTTCTTTTTGCAGGAAAGTAGAATCTTTCTCAGAATCCCCTCTCCCTTGACCAGTAGGCTCCAGTTGCATCCCATGGGCCAGCACTGGGTCCTAGGGCCATGTCTAAATGCAAAGAAAGATAGAAAAGAATGTATCTTGTTTTTCAGGCTATATAGTAGGAGGCATAAATGGATGGGTGAGAGGTTTGGGAATGGCTTGGTAGGACCCATTTAACATTATCTTCCACAACCCCTCATTCTTTCCTGCTGAGTAGGAAACAAGGCAGTCAATTTCTCAAATACAATATGCTAACACTTGTACCATAGCAGTTTATTACATAAATGTGATGTCCACACACTGCAGATAAGAGCCACTGTACTCCAGTAGGTCACAGAAAAGGAGGAGCAGAGCATTTTGTGCATCAGAAATGAGGAAAAAGTGGCCAGAGGACAGCTAAGTGTTGGAAGAGTTAAGAGTGAAATGGGAAAGAATCACAGAGACATTGATATAGAGAAGCACACAGAAAATGACAGCCTGAGGCCCAGCACCCACAAGGCCCAGGTCAGGAGCAGAAAGGGTAGAAATGTAGATGCTGCAGACCAGGCATCACACTTGAGCGCACACTGAAGTGCATGCACCTGGTTGGAAGGCATTAAGGGATTCTGAGAGCCAAGTCAAGTTGATACTGTTTGTTACTGCCATTTTGATCTTACCATATACCTGGACTGGAGTGGGAAAACGTATTACACAATTAAATTTGATATATCAAATTTGTACTTGACAAATATAGTTCTTTTATCATTTTGAAAAGAAGATACTTTGTCATAAATAAGAACTATCTGGTGGTTGAGAGGTCACTGAGACTATAAACACAGAAGTCAGAGAAATGAAGATAAATTCTCCATTCAATTCCATATTCCAATTCCATAAATTACAATTCTTTTTATATTATTAATTAAATTCCTTTTCTTCACATAGGCTCAAACCATTAGGAATCGTACCTGTGTGCGTGTACATGTGAATTCACATACAACAAAATCTTCTTTCTTGTTCCCTTTTCTCTTACCAACTAATTTATCAATTCAACAGTTATTTTTAGAACACCCACTCTTTCCTTCTACACCTTTTCTACTTCTTGCACTGCAAACCTAAAGGGAGTCACGATGGGAATTACAGGTGGTGGTTTGGGTTGAGAAGATATAACAGAAAACATATCCACTCTGGATTGATATGTAGAAATTTCTCTCCCCCATCTCCCCCACCTTCTCCCCACCCCGCATCTCAGGTCCTAGAAGCAGAGATCAATAATAAGCTAGAAGGATTCATTACATGTCTAGCTCTACCGCTATCATGCTGGGTATGTCACAAGACTTCTCTCTGTTTCATTGCCTTTTTATTAAGACAAAACTGGTATTATTCCTTTCTTTCCCCTTTTCCTTTCATCTCTCTTGTCTGACTACGTAACAGATCTGTTACACAGATAAATGAGATATTGCTGGTCACATTTCTCTGGGAAAAAGCAAAAGCAAACTATACATGAAAAACATTTTTCTTCAATAGAGCTTTTATGCCTACCACTAATGGGTCAGCTCAGAAGGAGGGATGTGCAACTGTCTTGAGAGTATTAGAGAACTCTGTTATGCACATTTGTGAGCCGCCTTTTCTATTTATAGATGTTAACCAGGACACATGATTGTTTCCTTTACTGGCTTCCCTGATACCTCAGTCTAAGTTGCATAACTATGTATGATATCTTGACATCCTCTGTAATTTTCCTTTTTACTATCATCACATTCACTTATGTAACCTACATTTGAAGAGTACTTAGAATGTGTCAGACACTCATTGTTCTAGGCATTGGGATACAAGAGTGAATGAGGCAAAGTCTACTGTGCTCTTGAATCTTGAATCTCTTGGAGAGACACACAATAGACACACACACGCACACACACAATGTCAGGGAGTGATAAGAACTAGAAAGAAAATAAAACAGGTCAAGAAGATCAAGAGAAGGAGATGGAGAGGTTGTGCTGTTTTAGTAGTTTAGTTTAGTAGTAAGGGAAGTCCTCTCTGAAAAGTTAACATTTGAATAGAGACACATATGAGCTGAAGAATAGAGGCTTGTAATATCTAGGTGAACAAAATTCCAGGCAGAGGGGCACAAATGCCAAGGCCTCAAAGTGGGAAGGTACAGAGCAAACTCCAGGAATAGCAAGAAGAATAGGAGGGAAGGTGAGTGAAGAGACAGGTAAAGACCAGATCGTAGAGTCTTATACATCATGGTAAGGATTTTACTCTAAGTGTCATGGGGAGCCATGGAAAGGATATAAACAAGGAAGTGACATGATGTGACTTTCAAAAGTCTTTCACTGTTGTGTGGAGAATAGAACAAAAGAGTGGAATCAAAGAGATGAGTAGGGAATCTACTGGAATAATCCAGATGATAGAAAATGTTGTCTTGAACTAAGATAATACTGATGAAGGTGGTTGGAGACAGTAATATTGTGATATAAATTGAAAATAAATCCAATAGTGTTTTCTGGTCAGTTAAATAAGGAGTATGAAAGAAAGAAAAATTACGGCCAGTTCCAAGATCTTTAACCTGATGAAGTGAATGAATACAGTTTCCATTTAATAAAATAGTGAACAGGAGGAGAGAAGTAGATTTTTGTGGAGTGCAGAAGGGAACAAAGTTCCCTCTAAGAGTTCCGTTCAGGACAGGTTTAGTTTAAGATGCTATTAGATCTCTGAGAGGGGGCATTGGGTAGGCAAGATAGACATATAAAAGTGTCAAATTTAGAAAATATGAATTTAGCAGTCATACCAAGAAATTGGGGACTTCTTTGGCTGTCCAGTGGTTAAGACTTTGCCTTCCAATGCAGGGGGCCCTGTTTCAATCCCTGGTCAGTGAACAAGAGCTTGCATGCCGCAACTAAAAGATCCCGCATGTCGCAGCTAAAGATCCCACATGCCACAACGAAGATCCCACATGTGGCAATGAAGATCCCATGTGACCGGCACAGCCAAATAAATAAATAAATAAATAAATATTTTAAGAAAAAAAAGAAATTGGACATCCATTAAAGAAATGTTTAGAAAAGGAGGGTGTGATCAACTGCATCAAATGTTTTGAGAAGCTGAGTAAGATTGACTGAGAATGGACAATTGGATTTAGATCACCATATGAAGATCAGTGGTGATCTTGACCAGATGAATTCAATATGTTATTGGGATCAAAATCTCAGAGTTTTGATTAGACATGAAGGCCTGTTATAGCAATCTCCCCAGCTAGTTTGTAAATTTCATGAAAGTAAGGATGATGTCTCTTTTAGTCACTGTTTTGTCTCCATTGTTTGGCCCAGTACCTGGAGCATAGTAAAAACTCCACAGATATTTGTGGAATATTCCAGTCTGTTCAGATTATTTCAAAGGAATTTATTGTCAGGAATTCCCTTGAGGATGTAGACTATTTGGGGACTTAGTGGTGATTATAATGGAGTGGAAAGGGTAATTTATAAAGTCATTAAAGGACCACTTTTTAATTTTCCTAAATATTGACTTTCTAACTTTGAAATGGTGAACGTAAACAAGAAATTCCTGATATTTGGTAACCTGAGATTTAAAAATACATGCGTGTTTTTACCATTATTTGGTGCATAAAGTAAAAAATTAACTTTGAGAGAAGTCATGAGGGAGAAACAGAATTTCTCCTATAGTTATTTTCCTGAGAAAAGAACGTAAGCATTTCAGCGTTCAGAGAGCTGGGCCTGTATCTTTGAACACATTTCCTGTACATGCTCACTCAATTAGGCAACAGTATTGATTTTAGGACAGGTAACACCTAAGATTACCCATTTGTTCGTATTAGCTCAGATTCTCCTTTTCCCTAAATCCCTGGAAGCAAATTAAATACCATGAAAAACTCAGCAATTTTTTTGGCAAATTACTGCTTTAGTGCATAAAATAGCTTCTACTATCCCCAAAGCTTAAATGTGTCTTCCCAATGGTAGCTACTTTGCTCTGAGTTTGTGGATTTAAAAATCTGGCTCAATGAGTAACTACATAGAACAGAAAGCTGGATGTGAGGAGCCCCATGACCAGTGGAATCATAATTAAAATTAGGTCACCCAGAAACAAAAATGATTGAAATATTCTCAGGAGGAAATAGAGACCATTTGGAGAGGTTACAAGACTCCTGTCATGTAAAATATACTTCTGAAAATGATGGTGGATAAAAATGAAAAACAGTGTTTTTGAGAAAAAAGGAAGGAAATGGAAATTTCCCAGAATTTCACTTGCTATTAATATACAGTGTGTTTACCAAGAAAGTTATCAGACCTAGGGAAATCTTAGGGAAAGGAAGAAGAACTCAGTCAGTGAGTGATTGAAGTTTGTAACAAAAATGCAAACTGTGAAATACAGCCAATAGTACTGAACTCCTCCTAGCCGTAATTATCACTGAAACTGAAAATGCACTACAGACTATGTCGTGTGCTTGTACAACTTCCTCTTGCCCTTTGAACAGAAAAGGGAGAGGAGAGTCACATGGTCAGGTCCAAATGTAGAAAAAGGCTCATTGGTTATTACTAGGATCTTTTTGGACACACAGGCCTGGTAGCTTTCCCCCTTAAGTGTTGAACCTGAAAAACAGCTGTATTTTACATGTTCTAGAGGACAGAATTAATTCTGGCTCTTTCCATGTGCTTGTGGGTATAAGCTTTAGTTATTTAGGGCAGAGTAAACCTAGAGGAATATTTGTTCCCTTGAAAGTCTATGTACAACCAGAGATTATCACAGTAAGTGAAGTAAGTCAGAAAGAGAAAGACAAATACTATATGATATCACTTATATGTGGAATCTAAAATATGGCACAAATGAACCTATCTACAAAACAGAAACAGACTCATAGACATAAAGAACAGATTTGTAGTTGCCAAGGGGGAGGGCGGGGAGGGAGAGGAATGGACTGGGAGTTTGGGGTTGGTAGATGCAAACTATTACATTTAGAATGGATAAACAACAAGGTCCTACTGTATAGAAAACTATATACAGGAAACTATACTCAATATCTTGTGATAAACGATAATGCAAAAGAATATAAAAAAGAATGTCTATACGTGTATAACTGAGTCACTTTGCTGTACAGCAGAGATTGCCACAACATTGTAAATCAACTATACTTCAATTAAAAACAAAAGTCTATGGCTGAGAGTCTGTTCATTCTCAACGTACCTCTAACACTGGCGATTCAATAGTTTAGTCCACAGGCATTATTGAGCACCTACTCTGTGCTATTCTCAGTGCCAAGCCTTGGAGTTAAAAAAATTTTTTTAATAGCTCTTTATTGGAGTATAATTGCTTCACAATACTGTGTTAGTTTCTGTTGTACAACAAAGTGAATCAGCCATATGCATACATATATCCCCATATCCCCTCCCTCTTGAGCCTCCCTTCCACCCTCCCTATCCCACCCCTCTAGGTGGTCACAAAGCACCAAGCAGATCTTCCTGTGCTATGCGGCTGCTGCCCTCTAGCTAACTATTTTACATTAGGTAGTGTATATATGTTGATGCTACTCTCACTTCGCCCCAGCTTCCCCCTCCCACCCCGTGTCCTCAAGTCTATTCTCTATGTCTACATCTTTACTCCTGTTCTGCTACTAAGTTCATCAGTACCATTATATTTGTTTTTAATTTTTTTTTTTTTTAGATTCCATATATAAGTGTTAGCATACAGTATTTGTTTTTCTCTTTCTGACTTACTTCACTCTGTATGACAGACTCTAGGTCCATCCACCTCACTACAAATAACTCAATTTCGTTTCTTTTTATAGCTGAGTAATAGTCCATTGTATATATGTGCCACATCTTCTTTATCCATTCATCTGTCGATGGACATTCAGGTTGCTACCATGTCCTGGCTATTGTAAACAGTGCTGCAATGAACATTGTGGTACATGTCTCTCTTTGAATTATGGTTTTCTCAGGGTATATGCCCAGTAGTGGGATTGCTGAGTCATATGGTAGTTCTATTTTTAGTTTTTTAAGGAACCTCCTTACTGTTCTCCATACTGGTTGTATCAATTTACATTCCCACCAACAGCGCAGGAGAGTTCCCTTTTCTTTCTTTCTTTCTTTTTTTTTAAATAAATTTATTTATTTTTGGCTTCATTGGGTCTTTGTTGCTGCGTGAGGGCTTTCTCTAGTTGAGACGAGCGGGGACTACTCTTCATTGTGGTGCACAGGCTTCTCACTGTGGTGGCTTCTCTTGTTGCAGAGCATGGGCTCTAGGCACACGGGCTTCAGTAGTTGTGGCACGTGGGCTCAGTAGTTGTGGCTCTTGGGCTCTAGAGCACAGGCTCAGTAGTTGTGGTGCACAGGCTTAGTTGCTCCGCGGCATGTGGGATCTTCCCAGACCAGGGCTTGAACCCATGTCCCCTGCAGTGACAGGCGGATTCTTAACCACTGCACCACCAGGGAAGCCCCAGGAGGGTTCCCTTTTCACCACACCTTTTCCAGCATTTATTGTTTCTAGATTTTTTAATAATGGCCATTCTGACCGGTATGAGGTGATACCTCATTGTAGTTTTGATTTGCATTTCTCTAATATTTAGTGATGTTGAGCATCTTTTCATGTGCCTTTTGGCCATCTGTATATCTTCTTTGGTGAAATGTCTATTTAGGTCTTCTGCCCATTTTTTAATTGAATTGATTGTTTTTTTGATATTGAGCTCCATGAACTGTTTGTATATTTTGGAGATTAATCCTTTGTCCATTGTTTCATTTGCAGATATTTTCTCCCATTCTGAGGGCTGTGTTTTCATCTTGTTTATGGTTTCCTTTGCTGTGCAAAAGCTTTTAAGTGTTGTTAGATCCCATTTGTTTATTTTTGTTTTTATTTCCATTACTCTAGGAGGTGGGTCAAAAAAGATCTTGCTGTGGTTTATGTCAAAGAGTGTTTTTCCTATGTTTTCCTCTAAGAGTTTTAGTGTCTGATCTTACATTTAGGTCTTTAATCCATTTAGAGTTTATTTTTGTGTATGGTGTTAGGGAGTGTTCTAATTTCATTCTTTTACCTGTAGCTGTCCAGTTTTCCCAGCACCACTTACTGAAGAGGCTGTCTTTTCTCCACTGTATGTTCTTGCCTCCTTTGTTGTAGATTAGGTAACCATATCTGCGTGGGTTTATCGCTGGGCTTTCTATCCTGTACCATTGATCTATATTTCTATTTTTGTGCCAGTACCATACTGTCTTGATTACTGTAGCTTTGTAGTATAGTTTGAAGTTGGGGAGCCTGATTCCTCCAGCTCCGTTTTTCTTTCTCAAGATTGCTTTGGCTATTCGGGGTCTTTTGTGTTTCCATATGAATTGTAAAATTTTTTGTTCTAATTCTGTGAAGAATGCCATTGGTAGTTTTATAGGGATTGCATTGAATCTGTAGATTGCTTTGGGTAGTATAGTCATTTTCACAGTATTGATTCTTCCAATCCAAGAACATGGTATATTTCTCCACCTGTTTATGTCATGTTTGATTTCTTTCATCAGTGTTTTATAGTTTTCTGAGTACAAGTCTTTCGCCTCCTTGGGTAGGTTTATTCCTAGGTATTTTATTCTTTTTGTTGTGATGGTAAATAGGATTGTTTCCTTAATTTCTCTTTCTGATTTTTTGTTGTGTATAGGAATGCCAGAGATATCTGTGCATTAATTTTGTATACTGCAACCTTACCAAATTCATTGATTACTTCTAGAAGTTTTCTGGTGGCATCTTTAGGATTTTCTATGTATAGTATCGTGTCATCTGCAAACAGTGACAGTTTTACTTCTTCTTTTCCAATTTGCATTCCTTTTTCTTCTCTGATTGCCATGGCTAGGACCTCCAAAACTATGTTGAATAAGAGTGAAAGCTCTGGAGTTTTAAAGGTGAATTTGGTAAGCAGAGACAAACATGTAAACCTATAATGACAATAAAGTATTGAAGTACTCCTACATAAATAAGGAGCAAGTGATCAGTCTTTTCGGGCATATACTTGTGAGGCTTCAGAGAGGACTGTTAGGTGGAATCTCAGATGGTAGTAGGTGAGCAGCATGGAAGGAGGGGGAGGAAGGGGACAGGGTGCGAGTGGATGGAGGTGGGATATAGCCTGACAGATTGAGGGATTAAATAGTGAAGTATCATAAAGCAGAAAGAGAGAGGTGGAGAGAGTTCCAAGGGCCAGGAGGTAGGGGATGGAGAGAGAAGAGAGAGCAAGATGAAAATTAGCAGATGGTATAAACTTTCTCTGCAGAACTATTTGTAAACAAGAAGATGCATCTTCCTCTCTGAACCTTGAACAGACTTTGTGCTTTTTTAAAAAAATTTTTATTGGAATATAGTTGATTTACAATGTTGTGTTAGTTTCAGGTGTACAGCAAAGTGAATCAGTTATAGATATACATATATCCCCTCTTTTTTTGATTCTTTTCCCATATAGGCCATTACAGAGTATTGAGTAGAGTTCCCTGTGCTGTACAGTAGGTTCTTTTTTGGGGGGGGGGTATTTATCTCTTTATTTATTTTAATTAATTAATGTATTAATTTATTTTTTGCTGCGTTGGGTTTTCGTTGCTGCGTGCGGGCTTTTTCTAGTTGCGACGAGTGGGGACTACTGTTTGTTGTGATGCATGGGCTTCTCATTACTGTGGCTTCTGTTTGTTGCAGAGCACTTGCTCTAGGCACATGGGCTTCAGTAGTTGTGGCACACGGGCTCAGTAGTTGTGGCTCGCGGGCTCTAGAGTGCAGGCTCAATAATTGTGGCACACGGGCTTAGTTGCTCTGCGGCATGTGGGATCTTTCCAGACGAGGGCTTGAACCTGTGTCCCCTGCATTGTCAGGTGGATTCTTAACCACTGCACCACCAGGGAAGTCCCTACAGTAGGTTCTTATTAGTTATCCATTTTACATACAGTAGTGTGTATATGTCAATGCCAATCTCCCAATTTATCCCTCCCCCTCCCCTTACCTTCAGTAGCCATAAGATAGTTTCCTACAACAGTAACTCTATTTCTGTTTTGTAGATAAGTTCATTTGTACACTTTTTTTTTAGACTCCACATATAATCGATATCATATGATATTTGTCTTTCTCTGTCTGACTTACTTCACTCAGTATGACAATCTTTAGGTCCATCTATGTTGCTGCAAATGGCATTATTTCATTTTATGGCTGAGTAATATTCCATTTTATATATGTATATGTACCACATCTTCTTTATCCATTCCTCTGTTGATAGACATTTAGGTTGCTTCCATGACCTGGCTATTGTAAATAGTGCTGCAATGAACATTGGGGTGCATGTATCTTTTCAAATTATGGTTTTCTCTGCCCTGGAGTCCAGTTGCTGGATCATATGGTAGCTCTATTTTTGGTTTTTTAAGGAACCTCCATACTGTTCTCCATAGTGGCCGTACCAGTTTACATTCCCACCAACAGTGTAGGAGGGTTCCCTTTTCTCCACATAGACGTGGTGCTTAAAATGGGGCTATACTGACATTAAAGTTAGTCAGTCCTGGGATTCATAACCCAAAATACATTTATACAATCTTGAAAATACAAAACTGATTCTTTGCCCTCCACTTGTTCTTTAGCTGGTTAAGGTTCTTTACTAGTGGAGGTGACCCAAATTTTCATTTCGAAGGGATCTAAGCACATAGTGGCCCTGCTTGTGTGGTGTTACTAGTGTGTTCCCTACTGACTTTTAACACTGGCCATAGAGTATGTGGTGGTGTATCTGGGGATCACCTCTCTGCCCTTATTATGCTATAACTCACTTTCCCTTTATAGTCAGAGTTAACTGCCCAGTCTACACGTGAACTTTCTTTTCTGTCTGTATGCCAAGATATGAAAAAGGAAGAGTTTCACTTTCCAGTTCAGTGGAATCTTTAATATGTCCCTTGACTGAACCCTTTTTTCCTTGGATTCTAAACCCAAAGGCCATTGCTCCTTCCAGGAAGATGGGCAATGAGATGTACTAGTGTAGTGTACTAGTGTCTTACTTCGGAGAAGAGCCATCTGAAAATCTGAGAGCTTTTTTAGCCAGCAACTCACAGGGAGTCCCCACAAGGCCACGTGTGTGAGCTGGAGGAGGGTCCTTCTCCTCAGCTCCTAAAGCGCAGGCAGTATACTCTGTCATACCAAGACTACTCAAAGTGGGGAATCCCACCCTGGGTGGGCAGGGCAGGGATCTGATGCTGAGACAGCCAAGTGTCAGGTTTTCAAGTCCTCTTTCACTTAAACATTATAAAAGTATTTATCTAAAAGTTTTTAGTACTCTAAATCTTTATTACATCTGAAAGTTCAAGGTAGGGACCCAACTTTATTTTTTCTCCAAATGATTAAACTGGTTGTCCAAATAACACATTTCTTTTCATCGTTTTATTATATAATCAAATCATATTCGTATCTAATTCTGTATTCAAATATTTTGTTTTAGTCTTCCTCTGTCTATTCCTGCAGAAGGATATCGATAAGCAGTAAATACTGCAGTTTAAATAACTGGCAAAATCCTCCTTAATATTCTTCTGTATTAGGCTCTTCCTGGTTATTCTTGCACATTTTTATACTTCCAAATTTTAAAACTGTTTTCCCAGGTGCCAAAAGAATTCCATTAGAATTTTATTGAGTTGTAATAAATTTATAGGTTGGTTTTAGGAAAAACTGACATCTTTACAATGTCTGTCTTTCAAGCCAAGAATATGACATGCCTCTTTACTTATGTGTCTTCTTTTTCACTGGACACCGATTCTTAGTGATATGAACTAGTTTCTTCCCAAGAGACTAAACTTTTTTGTTACTAACCTTGCTGTGAGAAGCAAGTTCAACAAAATGAAATCATTTCATGTTGGATCACCAAGTACTCTTGACAGTTAGCATAAACACATGGGTGTATTGTTGAAAACTGTGCTGTGATGATTAACTATCTGAGATTCCAGGTTGGGATTTTTTTGAGTTGAATATAGAGGGATGACCAATTGAAAAAACTGCTTGGAAAATTCAAGACATCCAGAAGCCACCAATGTATATTTTTATTATTTGCCTATGAAGTTTTCTTTTTTTGAAAGACTGTCATTATTCCAGAGCAGGGATGGAGGCTATAATATTATCTTGGCCACATATTTGTGGCACATCTGAGAATTGTTTGCATAAATGCACTGGCTAGAAGCCACATCTACTGATCCAAAACCTATTCTAATATTGACAAGACAATAAAGAAGAGTGGTGCATGCCAAGTTATTTAACAAAGCTTGCCAAAGAAGTCACTATGCCTACTTTCTTTTTCCTTTGTGTATTCAATGCCTAACACAATGCCTGATATATAGTTAGTGACTAACTATTTATTGAAGGAATAAATGGAGTGTTCAGCAAGGATTTATCTGTATGCTTTTTAAGGTGAAAATTTGAAGAGTGTAATTTGCTGCCAGCTTGGCTAACTACCATCCCCTCTGCCTCCATGGCAGGACCAATAGCTTCTGGATTGGTAGCTGAGACTGTTGAGACCTCCTGCCTTTGCTTCCCTAATAACTATTTCCAGGGCCTGCATTTGGAGCCTGGCCAGTTCCTCCCAGTTCACCTTCCATTCCAGTGGTGGGTGTTCCCCAAAAGTTGGCTTCTGTTTTCCTTCCCACCAGGCTTCCGTCGCCAAAGATCATTTGTGCCTCATACCCACCCAGCCAAGTCCCCAAATCTTTTATTGAACAACCACGCTGACATTTTGCTCTTGGCACTGGAATCAGAGAGTACCATGTTACAATTTGAGTGTTGCAATGACACTTTAATGACAGACTTTGCCTGATCTCCTTTTCATGATGAGTAGGCCAGTGGGTTAGCATGAGTCAGTCATAGCCAGAATGAGGCAATGAAAATACTTTTTGCCCAGGGTTGCAGATATGAGTTTGTGAATAAAAATGATGTTGAGTCATAGAGAACACACGGTGAAAGAGAAGCATGTCCACCCACCCAGGTAATCAAAGCTGCGAGAGTCTGTGACTGGTATTAGGAGCTGGAATCATGTGCCAAGGGATTAGAAACCAGAGAATATTGAAGGATATATCAAAGATATCTGCGGCCAAAAGCTGAGCTTTTGCATACTCTCAGAGATACATGACATGGGCAGTCTGAATCTATTTAAATATCCTAGGGTGAAGCAGATATAATGGAAAATGATTGTTAAAAAGGCTATTGCATCTAAGTGAGAATTATTAAAAGACTAGGAGAGTCCCAGTGGGAACAGAGAGGCCAGGAACAGATTCTAAAGTCATTTCAGAGACAGAATTAGTGGGAACAAATGGCTGTATAGCCAAAAGTTATGAATTCTAGAGGTATTAGTTGAGGTAGGGAGAAAGTACAACTAGAAAAAACTCAAATGGTAGAATATGGTCCATAAAGATCAATAGTCATTGTAAAATTCAGAAAGTGCAGTGATCACTGCTATGGGTCCTTTTAAAATTGACTGTTTAAAATACCTTATCATTTTTGTCTGTGACAATTCTGTAAGAGTGATATCCTTTAAAATTACTTCTATTTTAACAGTTCTGGGAGTGTGACTTACCCAAGTTTATACAGTTTGGAGGCATATCTCTAAGAAGAACATAAGGCTTTTAATCTCCATGTCCTGCTATTGGACTTTACTCATATTTGCAATTCAACCTTCATGGTCCCAGTCTAACTCAGACTTTTACACACACACACACACACACACACACACAGTCTCCTAGATTTTAAACTTGATTTCTGAGACTAAAATTAAAGTGATTTCTCTATTATCAATACTTCCAGAGATAGATAGATGATAGATAGATAGATAGATAGATAGATAGATAGATAGATAGATAAATATATAAATATTGTTAAATGTTTTTGGAACAAGGGAGGTGACCTCAATGCTATGCCTTTTTCAGGAACTCTAGAGTGACAAGACCACTGGTACCTACCTCCCTCTCCCTCTTCCTCCCTCCCTGCACCTCTTTCTCCCTTTCTTCTTCCTTCCAATTTTTTTCCAGCAAACATTTATGAAGTGTTAATGAATGTCAGCTCATGCTGGGCTCTGAGAGTTACAAAAATAAAAAGACTGGGTCCCCTAACCTCTAGAACAGGGGGAGTCAAATTTGCACGAGCCCTCTCAGAGAAAAATCAAGGGTGCTTGAGGGCGATTTGAGTGCTGAAGAGCCTGCACTCAGTCACTGGGAGAAAAAAGGATAAAGGTTTTCCCAATTCTGGCAGGAGCAGCCTGAGATGGGGGAGGGGAGTGAAGGGCATGTGTCTCCTCTTGGGATGCAGAGTCAGGGTCCTAAGAGTACAAGAGAGGGTTGTGTGACACAGGCAGGCAGCAACCCCACCCCACCCCCTCAACAGCACACGGGGGTTTGTGAACTTGAAAGAGTCAAGTGATTTCTTTGGCAGGCCAGCAGAGATGCAACTGTTTAGAGGCCTTATCATCTGAAATTGGCTGACAGAGCCGTCCTACTTAGGAGGAAAATCTTTTTTTTTGGTTGTGGAAAGAGCTGGAACTTTTAGCAAAGCTAAATAGATTTCAGTTTTGTCTCTACCGCTTACTAGCTGGGCAGTCTTAATTGCTGTGAGCTCTGGTTTCTCCATCTGTGAAAATCCTAAGTGATAACAATGAGTGATGCTGTTTATTGAATTATGTGAATTGTATTTTAATCCTTACAACAACCCTATGAAATAATTATTATTTTGATTCCCATAATACAGATGAGGAAATTGAGGCTTAGGGAGATAGAGTACATTTTCAAAATTTACGTATCTAGTAAATGGCAGAGCTGGAATTTGAACTTATGGCTTGACTTAAAGCCCTGTGTTCCTAACAATTTATACTCTTCTGTCTCTCCCCCAAGGATTTGTATGAGGAACTAAGTGAGATCAAGTGTCACTGAAATGTTGGTAATTAATTTGACTATTAAATGCCTGACTGTTCTGATACTTACAATCTTAGTTTTATTTAGAGAATAATTTGGGTCTATGTATTTATATTATTTTTTTCAAGCATAAGTACTTTTTTTTTTATTAAAATTTTTTCCCTTAATTTTTATATTTTTGTTGTTCAGTTTATTTTGTCATATAGTTGCTTTTTGAGGAAAGAAAAATCTTTTGAACATAGCAAAAATGGTTAGAAATAATTAGCATACTCTTGTCAGGTTAATTATACCTTGTCAGGTTAATATATACCTTTATTAACTGTGATTATCCATAAATGGTCATTCTTTTCTTGATTCAGCTGTGACCTGGGAAAAGATCATGTGACTGCAAGTCTGGGAACCCGGGTTCTAATCCAAGGTCTGAGTTCATCGTCCTGTGTTTGTCTTAGGCCAGCCACCCTCTTTGGGCTGCTATTGCTTCATGTTAGAACAAGAGGATTAGATGAGATGGCTGGCAAAGTCCCTTGCAGCATTAACAGGCTACGATTCTTTGTAATTTTAGAAGAGGGCATAGTTCAGAAGAATATAGTTTTAAATCAATTTCTGTTGTAAGACTCTTTGTAATAATATATGAAGGGACTTTAAGCAGGTAATAGATGAGAAAAAGAGACCGAATTAAAGAAATTTGACTAGATAATTTCTAAGTTCTTTCCAACTTTGAAATTCTATCATCCAAATAATACTACATTGTAATCTCAGAGCACTTTGTAATATTTCAAAGGACTTTCAATTGATTTATCCTTTCTGATCCTCATAGGGACAGTATGAAGTAGTAAGGAGGGAGATTATATCCACACTCTACAAATGAAGGAACTAAAGATTAAGTGGTGGCCTCAGGTCACTAGGCTAGTTGGGGACAGAGCTGGGACAGAAAGGTTTTCTGACCTGAGCTCTTTCCACTTCACCACAGCATCCCTGACTCAATAAATATTAAAGAAGCTTTCTTAATACAAAATGCATTTTATTCTAGTTTGACAGATGAGTAATCCTCAGTGATGAATTCCTTTTTTGAAAGTGCAAAGTTTTTAGTTCATCAGTTTTTGAGTCATTTGTAGGGTCAAAAAGTTTAGGACACACAATATTTGCAACTTTCCCCAGTATGAAATCAGAAAACCTGGATAGTGGATTTTACTTTTTCTTTTCAACTTAAAAAAGTCAAGTAAGTAATATGCTAAACTCTCTTTCACCTAAAAACTTCTCCTAAAAACTGTGAATCTTTGAGGACATTTAGCAACTATGACTAAGCAACATATATCTATATTAAATATTATTGTTGTGTTTGTGGAAAAGATTAATTTAGTATGCTTTCACTCTTTAAAAATATTAATGTATTTAATACTGTTGAAGCAGTTTATTATTATTCTATGGCAGTTTTATACACACATAATAAGAAAAAAATTTATCAGTACAGAAGAGTATAAAATGGATATGTAGATAACTAATAAGGTCCTACTGTATACAGGGAACTCTACTCAGTACTCTGTAATGACCTATATGGGAAAAGAATCTAAAAAAGGGTGGATATATGTATATGCATAACTGATTCACTTTGCTGTATAGCAGGAACTAACATAACATTATAAATCAACTATACTCCAATAAAAATTTTTTAAAAATAAAATAAGATGGATATGATATCCATACCATTGCAGCCTAGGCCCGTTCTTTAGAAACAAGCACTGTTAACAGTTACTGTTGCTAGATCATGCCACAGTTACCATTATAATTTAAAATAATATGCTTACAGCTTCATTTCTCGATTTGGCAAATTTAGAAAGTATGTACTGACTCCCATCTAGGAAAGATGAGTAATTTCTTATGTTCATACTTCCTCCCAACTTCTCTGTATCCCTCCATCACCTAATTTGTGTTAGTTATATTATTTATAATATATTTCTAATGTTTCAAAAAATTATATTTAAATTATTCTTTATAACTTTAAATAATGTGCCTATACTTCTACTTCTTGGTTTATTTATTAAGAGAGACTTTTTTGATTCCCAGTTATATAAGAGAGTCCATCTCTCAACACACCTCTAATGTGCAGATACATGTATATGTATCTATGTGGTCATATTTTAATATATTTATATTCTGCTCTTTAATTATAATTAAGTCTTCTGAAGAGTAAAAAAGTTAATCCATATAAAGCACTCAGCACAGTGCCAGGCACATAGGTCCTCTATAACTGCCAGCTATTACTATCAACTGAGTTGTGTGGATGAACCCTCATTGAGAAGGAAATATAATCTTATTTAATTAAAAATTTGCAGCTTAAATGAGATTCTTCTAAGCTTGAAGTACTTAGAGATCCTTCCTACCTTCTTTCCTTTACTCCTTTTCTTGCTTTCTGTAATTCCTCTGGCTCATATTCAGATAACATTGCTTCTTGTTTTTTTTCTTGGACTACTATTTGTTGGATTACTTCTTTAAGTTCTTGTTTTGTGTTGTGTAAGAAATAAGTTCTCTGAATTCCTAAATGTCTAAAAATGGTCTTTTTTTTTTAGACAATTGGCTACCTGGCTATAACAAGTCTCCTCAGAAGGGGCAGGTCCAGACTGGTTCCAGACTGAACTCAAGGAATGAGATTTATTTTCCAAGGTTTATTAAAGTTTGGGTGTTCACTCCTCCTCCGACTTCTAACTGGGTCTGTTGCACCAAAACAGTGGACCAAGGGACAAAGATCTTAATCATGCAAGACTCAGATCCAAGACCTGGAACTCAGGAATATTTCCAACTCTGTGTCAATTCCCCAAACTGAGACAAAACTGTGCCCTGTTTCAGCAGGAAGTAGTCAGAGCAATAGTCACCCGCTCTCTCAAAGGTTTGGGGAATGTTAAAACAGGAGTGGGGATTGAAACCGAGTTTACCTGCCAAGTTTATGATTAATCTCTCTATCCAAAACTTTATTCCCTTTTTGTGCCATCCTGTTCCTCTCAGGATTGAAGAGTATCCAAAAAGGGGGGGGGGGGATTGGAGCCAACCAGGCCCTCCTGGGTACAAAAGCCACTCCATGTCTCTTGTTTTTAGAGCTTTAGTCTCTTAGGCCTTCTTTGAGTTCCAAAGAGCAGAGTGAAGAAGTTACTGATTAGAGAAGTGAGGGAATGCAGAAAGAAAGGAAAAGCAGTCAAGCAAGAAAAGTAATGATAGCTTAATAAATCGTTCAGTGATACAACAGAGTCACAGGATTCCTAGTTCCTCCTCAAGGGATATACATAACAACCTGACACATATCTTTGAGTTGTTCTGCAGAAACTAAGACCCTCTCCACTTGGTGGAGGATGGTGACTACATGCTGATCACAAGCATGTAGACCCCAGAACCAGAAAGTTGATGATTAAGATTCCTGAAATATCACTCTGTTTCCTCACCACCAACCAATCAGAAAAATGTCCATGAGCTGATCACATCCTGGGTGACCCTCACCCCAAACGTTGCCTTTAAAAATCCTTGCCTGAAAGCTATTGTGGAGTTCTGGTCTTTTGAGTATGTGCTGCCCGTTCTCCTTGCTTGGCACCCTACAATAAGTGCTGTACTTTCCTTCACCACAATAGATAGATAGATAGATAGATAGATAGATAGATAGATAGATAGATAGATAAATGTCTTTTTTAGCCCTCACATTTGATTGATAGTTTGGCCAGATTTAGAATAGTAAGATTCTTTTTTTCCCCTCAGGATTTTGGATATTTTGCCAATAGAATATAAGATCCACTAGGGCAGGATTTTGGTCTGTTTGATTCATTGATTTATCCGAAGGATCTAAAATAGTGTCTAACACACAGTATATACTCAATATATATTTGTTTTATTAATTAGTTGTCTTCTGGTACTAGTATTGCTGAAAAGAAATTGGATGACAGTCTGATTATTGTTCTTTTTTATTTCTCCCGTCTTTGGAAGCTTTTAGGATTTCTTCCTCTTCTTGGAATTCTAAAATTTCACCATGGTGTCTAGAATGTGCTTTTGTTTGTTTTTCCTGCTCTGTAATTCGTGGGCTTTGTCAATCTAAAAACTCTTTAGTGTAAGGAAATTTATTTCATTATCTTCTTGACTATTTCTTTTCTCCATAGTCCCTATACCTTCTAGAACCACATTTAGATAAATATTAGATTTCCTATTACTAACTTCCACGTGTGTTCATTTTTTCTCATATTCTCTGCCTTTTTATTTCCTTTACTTAATCTTCCAGGTAACCAACTTGATCTTATATTGTGTCTATATTATTTAGCAATTCCAGTGGAATTTTAAATTTTAGTTTCTAAGAACTCTTTCCAGTTCTCTGATTGTTACTTTTTATCACAGACTATAATTGCCTTAAGAATGCAGTAGGTTATAAATTCCGCTGATGATACAATTAGCATTTTTATTGCTCTTATTGGAAATGTTTTAAATATTAATTTTCTTAATTGACTAATATAGGTATTAGGAATGTGATTGATTTGTGTGTGTTGTTAATTATGTTTTTTAAAAAATTCTCTTTAACCACTTGGATTATCTTTTTCCTTCAGCCTCAGTTATTTAATTTATTTTTCTAAGTCTTTCACTTTTGCATTGTTTTTTCTCACAAGTTTGATGTTCCCTGCTGTCCATTTACACGAATGAATTAAGAACTAAACAAACACCTTAATTTAATAGAGATAGCTTGTGTGGGTTTCCTCTTCAATTGTTTAGATTTGTTTCCCCAAGAAGCTCTTGAATAGAATGACTGACAGCTTTTGTATAAGTAGGTGGGGTTTGCGGACAGGAAAGCTTCTCTGTAGGGCCTCCTGTGGGCAAAAAGCAAGCAAGCAGGCTGGGGGAACCAGAAGTTTCCAGGTGGAGTGGGTGGAGGTGCATTTTGAGTCTGATTTAAGTACAATGAACTCTGAGTTTATTGCAGAGATTCAGAATTTCTTCATTTTCATTATCCTTTACACCTTAGGCCACAAAATCCTCACCAAGAACCCTCTCTGAGGTGCTGGCTTGCTTCCTAGAGGGCAGTGGGCTGGCTTTTAGCCCAAGGGCAAAAGTCTCAGCTGCCAAGCTCTGTTTGCACAGGTCAAAGGAAAGTGGCTCAGCTGGCCCTAGGCACTGAATCTAGTTCTTTAATGAGGCCACTTACGATAGCCCCACAGCCCATCAGCATATTGTTGACTGAGTGTGAGCTCCCATCTGGGGCCCCCTTAGGAAAACACATGCTCGTTTCTTGTGCCCTGGCCTGAAGTTTTCCATACACTTTCTCTCAGTCCCTCCATCTGCTTTCTGTCTTTCAGAAATTTCTCAAAACTTCTCATCTGCTGATGACACTATTTCTTGTTTCCTATTCCTGTTATTATCTCATTCTCTTTAAAGACTTTTTCTGTCACTTTCATGGGAATATGGGAGGTAGTAGAGGTAAATGCATGTGCACAATCCATTTTGTGTGTGTGTGTGTATTAAAACGTGTTTGAAAAGCAAATGCAGTAGCACATCCAATTAATCCTTTGGGGGAAGATGGAGTCCCATAAATTAACAGATGAATTAATCTCTGAATTCCTTAGTTTATTCAAATGTTTTGCCCAGTTTATGCTTATTAAAAAACATAAAGCTGAACAATGTGCCAGAAATTGCAGTTATAAAGTCTGAAAGTTAAAAAAAAATTAAAGTGGTATTTTAGAATTATTTTACAAAATTAGTTTTACCCCAAAAGGAATATTTGGTCATTGTTGCTTTTCCAGTCCCCCTACCTTTGGACTTAGACTTGAGTACCCCAACTCCATAGTAAATTTGCGAGTCTACTTGCCAAGGTATTGTTTTAGGCAAAATTTGGTAAGGATTGCTGTTCAACTCTTATATCCTCTGGCCTATCAATATCATTTGGATTCTCCTGATTCAGATTTCTTTCCTTAGAAATTTCTTAAGTGTTTAAGGACAAAGTGTTAAGACTAAGACAATCAAAAAATTTTTTATTATAAAATGCAGAACCCAAACTCTGAAAAGAGCAATATACTTAACAGTAATAAATCTGTCAAATCTGGGCTCTACCAGGTACTAACCCTGCACCCTGGGCAAATGATTTAAAGTTTCTAAGCCTCACTTTTCTGAACTTGAAAATAACCATAATAAAAAGTATTTACCTCACAGGCTGCCTCATAGGTTTTGAGAATTAAGATAATGTACATAAATCCCTTAAACAGTTCCTGACTCATTAGATGTTAGCAAACATTATTAACATTCACAAATAATTCAAGTCTATATTACAGAACAGTTCTGGAAGAAACATCAAACTTCTTCTTGTTAAGATATTGGTAAAATATAGGAAAGTATTTCTTACTTCCTCATTCCATATATAGGCATTTTTTTTGGCAATAAAATATATGTAACATTTATCATTTCAACCATTTTTAAGTGTACAGTTCAGTGGCTTTAAGTATATTCACATTATTGTGTAACTATCAACACCATCCACCTCCAGAACTTTTTTCGTCTGGAAAAATTGAAACTCTGTACCCATTAAATAATAATTCCCCATTTCTCCCTCCACCCCAGTCCCTAGCAAACATCATTCTATATTCTGTCCCTATGAATTTGACTACTCTAGATGCCTCGGATAAGTGGAATCATACAATATCTGTCCTTCAGTGACTGGCTTATTTCACTTAGTATAATGTCCTCAAGTTTCAATGTAGCATGTGTTAGAACTTCATTCCTTTTAAAGACTGAATAATATTCCATTGTATGTATATACATTTTGTTTATCTGTTCGTCTGTTGTTGGACACAGGTTGCTTTTACTTTTTGGCTATTGTGAGTAATGCTGCTATGAACATGGGTGTACAAATATCTGTTCAAATCCCTGCTGTCATTCCTTATGGTTATATACCCAGAAATGGAAGTGCTGGGTCACATGGCACCTGACCTTTTTATTCTCACTCTTCTCCTTTGGTGTCCCATGCCAGTTTGCATTCCTGTATTTGAGGGATTTATAAATCACACACCAGATTTGTTTTCTGTCTCACAGATAAATATGCTGATGCATCTTTTCAAAGAGGGGAGATGGGGTCCTTTTCCTCAGCCAGCACAGAGTCCACCTGCACTGTCCCACTGCAATGACTCACCTGGCAGATCTACTCACCATCCCACAGGCTCCTCTGGGGACCAGGAGTCATGCTGTGGCCCTGTTTATTTGAGATGGGAGAACCCTTTCTGCTAGCCATCAGAAATAGCTCTACAAGGACTACCTCTCACTACTCCAGGAATAAGGAATTGGTTAGGAAGCTTTTTACCTTTCCCTGAAAACTCACTGCAATTTAACAGTGCTACAAATGGTCTTTGAATACCTGAAATGCGCCAGATGTGTGCTAGGCAACAGGGGTGCCAATGTTTGTGAGGCTTGGCCTCCCAGTTTAGTGGGGAGCTTATAGGTATCCTTGCCACATCCCCTCAGAATTGATTATAACTAGAACGTCTCACTCACAGTGAAGAAATTAAACAGCTCAGTGATATTGGAAATGTTTGGGTGCCAGATCTCACTTAAGCCCATCAGGCTTGGAGGAAAAACAAGGTTTTTAAAAATACCATGTTCATTGTAGAAAATTTGGAAAGGCTCAAAGAGAAAAACAAATTCACCTGTTAATTGTTCTACTACCCAGAGATAATCACTGTCAACATTTTGAGGAATATCTTCCCAGTCTGTTTTACATTTCCACAAATTTGAAACATGCTTTTAAACTTATTATTATTATTTTGCATAACAATACTTGGGCACATTTCCAGACCATGCATTTCATCAATATATACTTAAACATTTTAAGAAATTTTTCTTATGAAAAGGGAAAATAAGAAATCCAAACACTACTGGTGAACTGATCCTCAAGGCTAGACAGATGGACAGTATAAAAAAAATGCAGTTGCTGCCACCTAAAGGAAAAATGCTAAAAATACAGAAATGACATTTTAAGATGTTTGATGTATTAAGCTGAGATATTAAGGAGGGCTAATTATGTTGTTCTTGTTTCTTTTTCTTCCTTTTGCCAGTTTGGTTTTTCCCTCCCTTTAAAAAATTATTCATTTGAACAGGTTAACACATTTACTAGCATAAATTTTTAAATAACAAAATGGTGTATAGTGAAAAGCAAGTCCTATCCCTGCTTGTCTGATCAAAGTTCCCCTCCACAGAAGCAGTCACTATTAGCAGTTCTTTGTGTATCTTTCCAGAAATCATAGATACACAAGATTCAGTGTTTGTGCTTGTGAATATATTGATACATATATTTATTTTCCCCCCGAAGTGGTAGTGTATTGGACCCAGCTCTCCCCACTGGTTCTGTTTTGTTTTCACTGTCTGGTTGTTCATGTCATCGTTTATTGTTTGGCTTTTTTTAAAGCTTGCATTGTACTCCATTTAACCATGATCTGTTTAACCAGCCTCCAGCTGACAGACACTTAAGTTGTCTCTGTTTTGTTATTTCTTGTTCAGTGATGTGGTGAACTTCTTTATACATAAATCTCTGTACATGTGTCAAAAATATGTACAGATTAGAATCCTAAAAAGGAAATCGTTGAGGTTTTTGACTTCTTACCCAACTCTAACTCTCACTGCTTTCCTCCCTCCTCTTTTCCCAAAAATAATTATATTGAAATGTCTAGTTAGGTAAAAAGTCAGTGTTGGGCTTCCCTGGTGGCGCAGTGGTTGAGAATCTGCCTGCCAATGCAGGGGACACGGGTTCGAGCCCTGGTCTGGGAAGATCCCACATGCCGCAGAGCAACTAGGCCTGTGAGCCACAATTACTGAGCCTGCGCGTCTGGAGCCTGTGCTCCACAACAAGAGAGGCCGCGATAATGAGGCCCGTGCACCGCGATGAAGAGTGGCCCCCACTTGCCACAACTAGAGAAAACCTTTGCACAGAAGCGAAGACCCAACACAGCCATAAATAAATAAATAAATAAATAAAAATTAAAAACTTAAAAAAAAAAAGTCAGTGTTTATATAATTATGACTATCAAATATTATTCACCACTGAACCAGATAGTATATCATAATCATATCTTCTTCTTGTATAACCTTTTTTTTCCTGCCATTCATAACTGCTAACCCCCTTACTCCTGGCTAAATTGCTTAGTTTTCTACATATCATCACTTTTTTCCTCCAGATGATCCAACAGACTTGGCAAACTCTTAGTAATAATTTTTCCCCCAAATTCTCAAACACATTAAATAATCTATCAGTTCCATTTTTTCCTTAAATGACTCCCCTTCACACTTGCACAGGCCTCTGTTCTAGGCATGGTTGCTTGCCAGGTGTGATAAACATCTATCATCCTAGGACTTCCCCTTTGCCACTCTCCTGGGCGCATCCTCTGGTTTTTTGTTTTGTTTTGTTTTGTTTTTTTCTGGAGTCCGTGTCTTCTGCGGTCTTGTTCACTCCACATTGTGTTGAATTATGCTTGTTGGTAACTTCCTCCTAAATGATGTGTTGTGGGCAAATTATTCAAAACTTGCATGTCTGAAAATGTCTTTACTTTCCCCTTACATTTGGTGGGAGTTTGGCTGGATAGAAACTTTTCAGCTATAAGCTATTTTATCTCAGAATTTTGAGGGTGTTGCCATATTGTCTTCTAGCATCTTGTATTGCTGTTTTAAAGTCTTATGTCAGTCAGATTGCTG
Source organism: Balaenoptera borealis (assembly GCF_965194805.1). Taxonomy (NCBI): domain Eukaryota; kingdom Metazoa; phylum Chordata; class Mammalia; order Artiodactyla; family Balaenopteridae; genus Balaenoptera; species Balaenoptera borealis. The sequence continues at coordinate 90,898,461 of NC_138868.1, read as the reverse complement.
GTCTTTCGTACATGAAGTAACCAGGCTTTTTTTCATTCGGGAAGCTTTTAGAATCTTCTCTTTATTCCCAGTGTTCTGAAATTTTAGGATAATGTGGCAGACATTGCTATTGGGCCATCAAAAAGCATGCCTTCCTTCTCGGCACAGAGGGGTGGTGGGAAGCCCAGGCGGCCCTGCGTGGCATCTCCCAGCCGCCCTGCTTCTAGGAAGAACCTTGAGACCAGTTCTCTCCAACAGAGGGAATGTGAGTGGTACTGATGTGGTGGTGAGATTGGGGGAATGGACTGAGGTTGGGGAGGCGAGAAACAGGGATACACCTCACTCTTGGCTGGCCAGTATCAAACAGGGGATGGGGCAAGCGACCCAAAGCCGCATTCTTACTGCCAGTCTCCTCCAGTTTCAGCCCCACTCCCTGCTCCCGCCCCTCTGGGGTGCTTGGTGACCCTGAGCTTACAGCTCTGGGTGAAATGACTCCCGGCTTGTTCACAGCCCTTTCTCCTGGCTCTTAGGGTTGCAGTTTTCTCTACTCTGATGAGTAAGTTGCCTCTCATTCATTTTTCCATCTTCCAAAAATTTACGGGAATTCTTTACTGCTGCTCTCTTTATCTTTATGAGTTGCATCATTTTCCCTCCCTTAACTGTTATTTTGGTGGAGTTTGGGTGGATCCAGAAGTGTATTCGTTTTCTAGGGATGCTATGCAAATTACCACTAAACTGGCGACTTAAAACAACAGAAATTTATTCACTCACATTTCTGGAGGCCAGAAGTTTGCAATCAGTTCCACCGGACTGAAATCAAAGTGTTGGCAGGGCCACATTCTTCCTGGAGGCTCCAGGGGAAAATCTGTTCCTAGCCCTTCCAGCTTTTGGTGGCTGCTAGCATTCCTCGGCTTGCTGGCTGCATCACCTCAGTCTCTGCCACTGGGATCACACTGCCTTCTCTAATGTGTGGGTCACACCTGTCTCTTCTCTCTCCTATAAAGATGCTTGTTGTTGCATTTAGGGCCCACTCAGATAATCCAGGATAATCTCCCTATTTCAAGGGCTTTAGCTTAATCATATCATAACGTCTTTGTCATTTAAAGTAACATTCATAGGTTCTGGGGATTAGGACATGGACATATCTTTGGGAGTTGTTATTTATCCTACTACAGGGAGAAAAGATAAAAGCATATGGTCAGTCCACTGTATGTAATGCGGATCCTTTCTATGCTTTGTTTTAGTACCTTTAGATTTTCTTTTATACATTTACATCTTTGATCCAGTTGGAATTTGTTTCAGAATGGAGCTTCCCTGTTATCCCGAACACTAATTATTAAATAGTTTTTCTTTCCCCCTTAGAGAGGAAACAAAGGTGAGTAGCTCTTAAGAGAAAAAAAATAAAACACTCACGTTTATTTTTCTGTATTAAATACAAAAGTATTTTTAAAAAAGTAAAAAAAAAAAAAAGATATAATTTTGGTGAAATTACCTTTCTCCTTTGGATCGTGGAGACTGTGAGTGACATGCCCGTCTGTGCATGGAGAACAGAAAGCCCCATCTCCTGTATCACTCATCTGATGGGAACACCCCAGCCTCAGGCTGCAGGATACAGTATTATAGGCATTAGCATTACTGCTATAGACAAACAACAGTGGGAGAATGATGTGGGGTAGGAAATGATACCCTTAGCTTCCTTCTGGCTTCCCAGCCTCATAAGGAACAATACCCTTTGAGGCCTGCAAGCCTGTCCCTGCAAAACATGTAGTGGGTGGTAAGAAGACAAAGCAAACCAGGTCCCTAGTCAGACTTCCCAGGAACCACAGGCTTGGCCGGTCCCCCAACTGAACCTGAATAAGTGCAAAATGTTCACATTTTCATCCCATTTCTGACACATCCTGGGGCAAATAGTCAATTGCCTCCATAGGGGTTTTTGTGTAGGCTATGAATAAGGATTTTTGTATCTCTGCCTTCTTTTAACCTATTTAAGGAAAGTTTAGAGTATGCCAGGAATAATTGTTTTCATTTAAAGCACTGTAATTTAGTTCCTTTCTGGACTTTGTATGTATGAGTCTCAGTTTGCAGCAGTGCCAGGAAATGCAAATAGAAGAATAATAGTTCTGAAAACTTGAGATTTTAAGCTGGGTCTTTTATTTCTATTTGTTAGTTTTAGTCTTAATTGTGACATTCATATTATTGAAAGAATAACAGATTCAAATCACATTTTTGTTCCAAGTACTAATGCAACAAGTTGCTTCTCAATTTCACACTATTTCTTTTATATATGGGTTATACAAAAGAAATAGGGAGGTTGCCCTCCCCATCAGGGCAAGGTTCCTCTCTCTCTCACTCACACATACACACATATTTCTGGGATCCCAGATCTTTCTCTATAGGTGATACAGATTTTTATGCATTCTAATTTTCTTTTTGTTTTTTACTTTTCATACCTTCTCAGTACCCTTTTTTGTCTAAGTTTGACTGTTTTTTACATGTCCTACACCCGATCTTCCTTCTTGTAATAGTACAGCAACTCAGTCTAATTCTGTATCTTTGTTTTGAGTGTGCCCAGAGAGTGAAGAAGGGATGTGGTGAGTTGAAAGGAAGCATGAGCCAAGGACAAAGAAAGAAGAAGAGGGAAGTACAGTGAGAGGAGATAGTGGCCCTTAAAGAAGATCTTGGGTCTTCTCCTTTGAAATTTGAACCCACTATCAGAATGCACATTTGATTTTGAAATGTATGGAATGTATGGGGTGCCTAACACATGAGCAAGTGTCAGGGCAGTAATAAAAGTTAGGGCCACAGCCACTTTGCTTGCATCTCCTATTTTTCTCCTTGGCTTTTTGTGAAAACCTTGGCATAATGCACTATTGCTTGGTTTCCAAGCTATTTATTTATTTATGAAAGTTGCTAAGGTGAGAGCAGAGGTTTTAGAATCAGAAAGACTTAGTTATAATTCTCAGCTTTGCTATGTGCCCTTGGTCAAACTATAAACCTATTAAAGCTTTAGCTTTTTCATAGTGAATGTTTATCTCACGAGAGATAAAGGAGAAAATGTATGTAAAAACCTTAGTATAGTGCTTGGCACTTGAACCAGTTCAGAATATCGGTTAATTCATTCAACAAATATTTACAGAAGGTTTCCTGTGTGCTGGACTGTCTGCTGGGTGCTAAGGATGCTGTGGGAAATGGAACAGCTGAGGTCCCTGCCCTCATGGAGCTTATATTCTAGCAGAAGAGGCAGATAATAAACACGCAAACAAATAAATGGAATAATTACAGGTGTGTGACTGGGAACAGCAGAGGGGACCTGTGTTAGCTGAGGAAGTCACAGAAGGCTTCACCATAGCCTGAGGGATGAGAATGAACCAGTGGACCCAAGAGTTGTTTAAGGCAGAGGAAACTGGATCACTGGTTAGAGATTGGGCTCTACTCGCTGTCAGAGGCCATCAGGGCAAGGTTCCTCCTTGCTTTCTTATGGCCTTTGTCCTTCTATAACCCTGGACACTAAGAATAGGCTCAGACTGTGCCTGTGACTTTCCTTCCTCATTGATCTTCTTATCTAACTGAAATTCAGTAGCCAATCATTATAATCACCTCCTTGAACATACCCTAACCTCCCTTTTCCATCTCATGGTACTTTACTCCCTTGGCCCACCCCAAACTTGTTAAATCCAGGTATCAACCCTATGCCCTTGTCTGCCCGCATTGAGTGTAGCAGAAGAACAGCATGTAACCTCATTGACTGGTCTCACTTTACATTCCTGGAGGCCCTTATGCAGCTCAGCAATCTTATGAGATTTCCCTGGTCCTTCTCTCCCCTACTCTCCTCACAGGCTGATGAAGAGAGAGGATAGAGCATTATGATCCCTGCCCTCCCCCACCAGGTGGATAAGAGAGGGACAGGCCTATGATTCCAAGCTCACTTAGCCCCAGCTCCCCTTCCTGCCACTCTTTCTTCACCAACACCTTGTCATGTCACTCCCCAAAGCACAGCTCCCCTCTCTTCAGACATGTATTCTTATTCAGTCACGCCCACAAAATCTGTTCAAAGAATCAAGGGGGCAGGTGACTCTTGGTGGTTGACAGGAGCTGACAGCAAAGGAGTGCAGGTACATAAGACAGGGTCATTTTTTACTAATTGCGCCGTTAATCTTGGACTAATGATCAATTTCTGCCTCTGAGGTTTGCTGTCAGGAAGATCTATGGGAGACCATCTTAAAAGTGGTAGAGTACTAAGTGCATCCACGAACTATAATCCAATATTTGTAATTCAATAGATTTTATTAGCATCACAATGTTCAAATGTTGAATAAACTTTATGTATCTGGTTATTAATCAGTCAGTAATGGGAATCACAAGCCTTCTTTTACACTTTTTTTCTTTCTTTCCTTCTAGTACACATGTGTTTACCATAAAACCACAGCCCTATGGCTTTAATTTTAATACAAGGACTAGCCCTATAATTTTAATATAAGTACTCATTTTTTATTTCTAATCCAAAGAGTGTCACAAATCCACCTCCATCCCGTCTCGGTTCCTAAAGTTCAAAGTTTTGCACACTTGCAAAAACAAACCCTTGGTGTTCAAATTAAAATCAGATTTGTTTTCTTTCCATTGCACATTGCTTTTCCCTGCTATATACTCTATGAGTTCATTGAGTTCATTTCAGACTCCTTCCCCTCCCCCCACACCAACCGACTGGAGAGCCCTGGCTGGATGCCTAATGGGCTCTTAGGGGCTGGAATCCACAGTAGATTCCCAATTCCAATCTCTCTTTGTGAGATTTCACAATCTGCCAGAAATTGCGTCCTTTCTACTCTGGCTCCATCTGTTGGACGAAAATGACCAATGCTGCCTAAATTTCCCCATTATGGCTTTGTTTGCAGTCTCCAAATTAAGCAGAACTCTACTACCTCTTCCCTTAACATTATACTTAAATGTGACTCTGTGAAGCTCTATTCCTGGACAGAAGGAGTTTAAATGGTTTTTGATCGTACCTCCTGTACACATTTTCTTCTTTGGAGGAAAGTTCCAGTGTTCCTTAAGAGTAAATACTTACTTTGGTTAGTGGGAGCTTATGGAAGCTGGAAACTCCCATTCATTTTCAGTGATCCTCGGTTACTATTTTCAATATGCAAAGGTTCCCTTTCTGGAAGATCTTCTGCTGATAATTGCTACCTCTATTAGAATCACAGGAACTGACCTGGGTCTTGAGTTCTAAGTGAACACATTGCTTATATAGCCTTCCAGTCCCTTTGCCTTCCTTATCTCAGGGAAATCTGGTCCACCATGTTATCTACATATTTCTAACCTTGGAATTGCATTTCTGGCGGTTTCACTTTACTTCTACTCTCAAGTCCAAGGATAAATATCTTTAGTTCATTAATTCTTTCAGCTAATGTTTATTGACTGCCTACTATGAAAAAACATTGATTTATTTAAATAAGAGTATTTAATATACTCGTTGGGAGTATATTAAAATTGCTACCCTCTTGGTGGGGAGAAAAAGGAACACTTCTATACTATTAGTGGGAATGTAAATTGGTACACCCACCAACTATGGAGAACAGTATAGAGGTTCCTTTAAAAACTAAAGATAGAGCTACCATATGATCCTGCAATCCCACTGCTGGGCATATATCCAGAGAAAACCATAATTCGAAAAGATACATGTACCCCAATGTTCATAGCACTATTTACAATAGCCAGGACATGGAAGCAAACTAAATGTCCATCAGCAGATGAAAGGATAAAGAAGATGTGGTATATATATGAATATTACTCAGCCGTGAAATAGAAAGAAATAATGTCATTTGCAGCAACATGGATGGACCTAGAGATTATCACACTAAGTGAAGTAAGCCAGACAGAGAAAGACAAATATCATATGATATTGCTTATATGTGGAAACTAAAAAGTGATACAAAATGAACTTATTTCCAAAACAGAAAGAGACTCACAGACATAGAAAACAAATTTATGGTTACCAAAGGGGAAGGAGGGGTGGGGGGAAGGCTAAATTAGGAGGTTGGGATTAACATATACACATACCACATATATAACAGATAACCAAAAAGGACCTGCTGTATAGCACAAGGAACTATCCTCAATATTTCATAATAACCTATAAGAGAAATGAATCTGAAAATGAATATATATATATATCACTGTGCAGTACACCTGAAACTAACATGATATTGTAAATTAACTATACTTCAATTAAAAAGTTAAACTAAATTTTAAAAATTAAGTTGCTACCCTCCTGAAGAGTATATTCTACGAGATGGGGAAGGGTGGATATGGAGACCGACAGTAAATAAGCAAGTAAACATAAAGTATGTGAGATAGCAAATAAGTGCTGTAGAAAACAGTAAAGCAAGGGAGAGGAGATAAGGAGTGTGGGGTGGTGGGCAGTTGCTATTCTGTGATTTTCAAAGGCCTCACTAAAAATGTAATATTTGAAAAGGTACCTAAAGAAAGTGAGTGAGTGAGGCATGTAGTTATCTGCGGGAAAACATTTTAGGCGGAAGGAACAGCAAGTGAAAGGCCCTGAGGTAGAAGGCCTGAGTGGCTGGAACAGAACAGGTGAGGGGTAGGAAATAAGATCAGGAGGGAGCAGACCAGGTGGGGTCTTATAAGCCACTGTAAGGCTCTTACTTCTGCACTGAATGAAATGGGAATCCATCTGAGTATTTTGAGCAGTGGAATGACATGATCCGACTCAAATTTTTAATAAAATTTGTGTTGAGAAGAAACTACAGGGATAGCAAATGTAGAAGGAGAGACACAATAGGGGGATATTGCAATAATCCAGGCAAGAAAGGATGGTGGTTTGCTACCAGGGTGGTAGCAGCTGAAGCATAAGAAGTGGGCTAATTTTAAAACGTCCTAAGGATAGAGCTGACAGGATTTGCTGATGGATTGATTGGATGAGGGATGAAGGAGTAAGGCCTCAAGGATGGCAACAAGGTTTTTAGCCTGAGAAAACCGGAGGACAGAGTTTCCATTAGTCGAGACAGAGAAGACAAGGAAGAGGAAATTTTTCTCATGGAGATGATTCAGAAGTCAGTAATGTGATTTAGCATATGTTAATTTGAGAGGCCTTTTGGACATTCAAGTAGAGATGTCAAGTAAGTAGTTAGAAAATCAGATTTGGAATCCAGACTAAAGGCCTGAGCTGGAGGTATACATTTATGCTTCAGTGTGTGTGTGTGTGTGTGTGTGTGTGTGTGTGTGTGTGTGTGTGTACTTATTTATTTATTTATTTTGCTCACGCAGCTTGCAGTATCTTAGTTCCCTGACCAGGGGTTGAACTGGGGCTCTGGCAGTAAGAGCACCAAGTCCTAACCACTGGACCACCAGGGAATTCCTTATAGATATACTTTTAATGTCAGGAGCCTTCATGAGATCGCCCAGCAGAAAGAGGACAAATAGAAGGTTTGAGGACTGATCTCAGGGGCACTCCAACATTTAGGGTTGGGGACATGAGGAAACACCAGCAAGGGAGATTGAGAGGGAGCAGAACCAAGAAATATGTCCTTAACATCCACATGTAAATCAATGAAGTTAGAACACTCCCTTACACTTTCCACAAAAATAAACTCAAAATGGTTTAAAGACCTAAATATAAGACATGACACCATAAAACTCCTAGAAAAGAACATAGGTAAAACATTCTCTGACATAAATTGTAGCAATGTTGTCTTAGGTCAGTCTCCCAAGATAAGAGAAATAAAAGCAAAAATAAACAAATGGGACTTAAAAGCTTTTGCTCAGCAAAGGAAATCATCAACAAAATGAAAAGACAACCTACGGAATGGGACAAAGTATTTGCAAACAATGTGACTGACAAGGGCTTAATTTCCAAAATATACAAACAGCTCACACAGCTCAATATCAAAAAAACAAACAACCCAACCAAAAAATGGGCAGAAGACCTAAATAGACATTTCTCCAAAGAAGAAATACAGGTGGCCAATAGGTACATGAAAAGTTGCTCAACATCACTAATTATCAGAGAAATGCAAATCAAAACTTCAATGAGGCAGCACCTCACACTGGTCAGAATGGCCATTATCTAAAAGTCTACAAATAATAAATGCTGGAGAGGGTGTGGAGAAAGAGGAATCCTTCTACACTGTTGGTGGGAATGTAAATTGGTGCAGCCACTATGGAGAACAATATGGAAGTTCCTTAAAAAACTAAAAATAGAGTTGCCATATGATCCAGCAATCCCACTCCTGGTCATGTATCTGGAGAAAACTCTAATTCGAAACACACCCCAGTGTGCGTAGCAGCACTATTTACAACAGCCAAGATGTGGAGGCAACGTAAGTGTCCATCAACATATGAATGGATAAAGAAGATGTGATATGTATATATATATATATATATATATAATGGAATACTACTCACATATATATATAATGGAATACTACTCAGCCATAAAAAAGAATGAAATAATGCCATTTGCATTATTTCCACATGAATGGACCTAGAGATTATCATACTAAGTGAAGTAAGCCAAAGACAAATATTATAGGATATCACTTTATGTGGAATCTAAAAAAAATGATACAAATGAACTTATTTACAAAACAGAAACAGACTCACAGACACAGAAAACAAATGTATGGTTACCAAAGGGGAAAGGGGGTGGGGGGAGGAACAAAGTAGGAGTTTGGGATAACAGATACACACTACTATATATAAAATAAATAACAACAAGGTCCTACTGTATAGCACAGGGAGCTATATTCAATACCTTGTAATAACCTATAATGGCAAAGAATCTGAAAAAGAATATAAACATATATATATAACTGAATCACTTTGCTGTACACCAGAAACTAACACAACATTGTAAATCAACTACTATACTTCAGTTTAAAAAAATGTGTCCTTGGGACTTCCCTGGTGGTCCAGTGGTTAAGACCCCATGCTTCCACTGCAGGGGGTGCAGGTTCGATCCCTGGTCAGGGAACTAAGATCCTGTATGCTGCCGTGTGGCATGGCAAAAAAAAAAAAAAACACAAAAAATTAAAAAATTTAAAAATGAGTCCTTAAAGACAAGGGGAGGAAGCATTTGTAGAAGGAAAAAATAATTAGCATGACAAATGCTGCTGGTAGATCGGAGAGGACTGAAAATTGACCATGATATTTACCACGAGGAAGTCATTGATTACCTTGATTCAGGCAATCTCAGTGAAGTGATGAAGTGGAAGTCTGACTTTAATGGTTTACATAGAGAACGGGAGAAGAGAAAAGGAACACGGAATACACATAACTCTTTCAAGGAATTTTTCTGTAAAAGGGAACAGAGAAATAGAACAGTAGGTGGAGGGAGATGTGTTTTTAAACCAAGTCCATGGAGGCATATTTTATATACAATATAATATAAAATAAAATGCTTACATTTTAAGTATACTCTTCTATGAGTTTTGACAAATATACACAAACTAGTTATCACCACTACAATGAACATATAGGATGTTTGCATCACCTCAGAAAGTTCCTTCACACTTCCTGCTGTCAGCACTTCCTCATCCTCAAACCCAGGCAACCACTGATCAGATTTTTATTACCATTGATTTTGTGCTGGTTCTAGACTTAATATCCTGGAATCATACAATATGCAATCTTTTGTGTTTGGCTTCTTTCTCTTCTTTCTCCCTGTTGTGTTTATCAGCAGATCATTCCTTTTTTTTTTTTTTTTTAAACATCTTTATTGAAGTATAATTGCTTTACAATGGTGTGTTAGTTTCTGCTTTATAACAAAGTGAATCAGTTATACATATACATATGTTCCCATATCTCTTCCCTCTTGCATCTCCCTCCCTCCCACCCTCCCCATCCCACCCCTCTAGGTGGTCACAAAGCACCAAGCTGATCTCCCTGTGCTATACGGCTGCTTCCCACTAGCTATCTATTTTACATTTGGTAGTGTATATATGTCCATGCCACTCTCTCACCCTGTCACATCTCACCCCTCCCCCTCCCCATATCCTCAAGTCCATTCTCTAGTAGGTCTGTGTCTTTATTCCCGTCTTGCCACTAGGTTCTTCATGGCCTTTTTTTTTTTTTCCTTAGATTCCATATATATGTGTCAGCATACTGTATTTGTTTTTCTCTTTCTGACTTACTTCACTCTGTATGACAGACTCTAACTCCTTTTTTTATTGCTAACTCATATTCTATTGATGGACATAACACGATTCGGTTATCGATTTACTTGCTGATGGGATATTGGAGTTGTTTATAAATTATATAAAAATATATACTTATAATGTATATATGAGTATAGTATATACAGAAACAAAAAAAAATTTGTAACTATGTGTGGTGATGGATGTTAACTAGACTTATTGTGGTGATCATTTTGCAATACATACAAATATAGAATCATTGTTATATACTTGGATGTTAATTTCATCACATTTTTATAATACAAAGACATTTTATTGAATTCTGCACATGTGCAGAATTTATAAACATGTAAACATTTATATATAATATGTATACTTTTATAAAAATAATGTATATCATTTATATGTATATAATTCATTGTATCATTTATACATAAATAATTTTTACATAATTGTATTTATATATATTATATATTTAATCTTGTCTGGATTAAATCGTCTTCTTTATGTGAGAAAAACCTTTTCTAACCACCAATTAGATGTCAAGGAATATAATGTTAGCATACACAAAATAATTAATATTTATTTATAATCTGTTAGATCCTATGATGACAACAAAATAAAATCTGATTGCATACAAGAGATTTTTCCTTTGCTCCCATCCAAATACATCAGGTTGTTATCTTTTCTTTTTTCTACAAAGGCTCATATTGACTGAGCAAGCCAAAGTAGAAAAACTGCTGTAATGAGTTAGAGGAAAACGAAGTGCATTGAATCTAAGGATTATACAGGGATGGAAAGAGTATGAGAATTTTAAGTGAGAAAAGCTAGATTGAGTTCTTGACCCACCACTTCTTAACTATGTGTCCTCGGGCAAGATACTCAACCATTCCCCCAAATCCCAGTTTCTCATCTGTAAAATAAAAGCAATAACAGAAATAACATTCAGGGAGCACATGTTAGGTGCCAAGCTAGTGCTTCATGTGCATTACTCCGTTTACTCTTCACATCAACCCTTTCAGGTGGGTACTGTTATATTCTCAATCTGCAAATGACGAAACTGAGGCTTGAGAAGTTAAATAATTTGTCCAAGATCTCACAGCGAGTAAGCGACGAGGCAGAGATTCAAAGTTTGATTCCAGAGCCCACAATCTTAGCTATTACACTGTACTACCTTACCATAATAATATAATGTGATAATCAAACTAGTTAATGTATGTTAAAACGCTTAAGTTACTTGGCACGTGTTATTTTCACCTCATTAGAGGGGGTATCATTAATCAATAGAGAGCATCAAGATATAAAGAAATGAGCACTGAGATTGTTAATCAGGGGCCCTGGGATTGTCCATAAATCAGAGCAGTGGTTGTGGCAACGCCGCTTAACACTTCCAGCCTCAGTTTGATTAATCTGCAAAAATGATCAGGTAACATTTAGCTCTTTCTAGCTAGAAAATTACGTTGCTTTGTCATTTTATGACTTTCTGGGCCTAGCTTTCTCTCATCTGCTGGTTCTAAGTTTTCTTCTCGGAGACTTTGTTGCGTTTTCCTCTCTTGTTCCCACCTCCTGAATGCCTTGAGCTCATATACAAGATTTTCAAAACGTATAACATACTTAGAAATATTTGTGAACAATGGAATGACAAATCTTTTTTTCCTTTGGAAAGTTTTGCTTATTTTGTTTTGTTTTGAGAAGGTAATGCATTTTCACTGTCCAAAAGTCAAAACCCTATCACAAGTCATACACTGAGGAGTTTTGCTCCCCACCCTGACCCTGTCTACCCTTTTTCCCCTGCCTCCATTTCTTACTTTCTGATTCACCCTTCCAGTGATTATCTGTCTATGCAAGTTCAAGCAATATGAGTATAAATATTCCTATTTTCTCCCCCTTCTTACACAAAAAATGATACATTATATTCAGTGTTCCACACTTTGCCTTTTTCTCTTAACAGTGTACCTTGGAAGTTACCTTACATCAGTACACACAAAGAGCTTCCTTTACTTTATTAATTTTTTTAGCTGTGTATTATTCAATTGTGGGACAATACCATCGTTTATTTAGCTAATCTCCTAATGAAGGACACTTGAAGGGCATTTCTAATATTTTGCTATTACAGACTATGCTGCAAATGAACAAACCTGTACACATATCATTTCATATTATACACGGCTGTATCTGTAGGACAAATTCCCAGAAGTGGAATTCCTGGGTTTAAGAGTAAATGAATTTGTAACTTTTATAAATATTATCATATTGCCTTGCATAGAAGTCAGACCATTTTACACACCAGCCAGGAATATATCAGAGTGCCTACTTCCCCACAGATTTACCAACATCGTGCTGTCAAACATCGGATTTTTAAGTAATCTGACAGGGAAAATGGTATGCAGAATGAGTTTAATTTGCATGAAGATGTAGCTTTTAAAAAAGAGCTGGAACCGCGGTGGGCTGGGGATGGTGGTGTGATTGGGCGATTGGGATTGACATGTATACACTGATTTGTATAAAATTGATGACTAATAAGAACCTGCAGTATAAACAAACAAACAAACAAACAAACAAAACAACGAATACTAAACTTTCTTTGGGTTATTTGTATGGAAATATGTTAATATAAATGTTTCAGACATTACATGAAATTTCTAAAAATCTTATATGTTCTGGTATAATGTTATAAGTCATAATTCTAGTTATTACTTTAAAATGTATATCTCAGAAATAACTAAATTTCCTTGTCAATTGCATTATTATGAACTTTCATAAAATCTTTAACCATGGTCATTTTTAAGTCTTTTGTCATTTACAGACAGTTCTGGGTGTACTCTGATGCTTTTGCAAATATGTTCCTATAAAAGGGTTTCATCCTCAAGGAACTCATGGAAAAGACTCTGACAAGTACAGGTTTCTGGTAACTGACTATACTGCTGAACTGAATGAATAAGCATTTTCAGAACTCTAATAGAAAACTGATGAACTCATAAAAGTGCTAACAAAAGATCAAGATGAAAAAAAAATTAATTACATGGGACTGAGTGAACTGATGAGGATGATTATAATTTTTGTGACTTTCTGCTTGAATAAAAAAAAAGATAAGTACTAGGGATGTAACGTACAACATGATAAATATAATTAACAGTGCTGTATGTTATATATGAAAGCTAAGAGAGTAAACCCTAAGAGTTCTTATCACAAAAAAAAAAAAAAAAAAAAGAGTTGGGAAGTTGAAATGCTGGTCAAAATTCAAGGTAAATTTTGGTAGAAAGGGATTCTTCAAAGCAGACCCTAAGTCTGAAGCTTTGCAGCAGACTAATACGTAAAACTGACTTTGGAAAGAAACAAAAATATTTTTCAGTAACTCAAAGATTTATGTCAAGGAAGTTCACGGAAATTTGGCAACTGCTCTGTAGTTACTCAATCTTAATCCAGAAAGATCAAATGCTGCATTCCTGCAGACTGGCCTTGAGCTCTCCCGCAGCCCTGTTAACTGAATTTTATTTATTGTTGGGTTCTAGTATGGCCTGCATATTAGTAACTCCAAATTAATAATTGCATATTAATAAACTCCAAAGGCAAAATAATACACATATAATGTCTTGAACAGATATCATAGAGCAAAAATGGCACAAATGATGAAAAATAGGACCGGAGGAAATCCCTTTTGTTAGTGAGTCAATCTCTCCCTCTCCTTCCCCCTTTCTCTCTCTTTCTCTCTCTCTCTCTCTCTCTCTCTCACACACACACACACACACACACACACACACACACACACACAATCCCAGCAGAAGCATTCCTTTCAGAATCAAAGAAATAGAAATGTGTAGATTCTGTTCTACTTTTCCCCTTGACTCCAAGGGAGGAAAGGAATAAATCCATTTTGGGGGGTAGAATGTAATGTAAAATATGTAGTGTTTCTGCTATGTTTGTATGTTATAGAAACCACTGTACTGAAGGCCATCTAGTATCATTTCTTTTGGTAACACTTCACACCTCATTTAATTTAAATACAAATTATGCCTCATCTTATTCATCAAAATAAAATGGTAATAATGCTGATAGCCACCTCATAGGGTTTTTGGTGCAGATTTAAAAAGTCTAACATGTAAAGTGAGTGCTTGGCACAGAGTTAAGCATTCAGTAAATGTTAGCTGTTATCATATTTACTTTTTGCTAGTAAGAAATTTCATGTGACCGTAGAATCTTTGGACATGGAAGGCACAATATGCATTGCTTTTATATATTTAGGAAAGTCTTGAAAACTTAGTGCACAGTGGTCAAAATCGACACAGAAAGTGAGAGTGATGATGGAAAGAGTCCTGCAATGGTTAGTGTTAATGCTAAACTTGTTTGATTTTTAAACTCAAGTGTGAGAGGCAAAATAATGGCCCACATAGATGTCCATGCCCTAATACTTGGAACCCATGAAAGTGTTCACTTATATGTCAAAAGAGTTTTTGCAGATGTTATTTTGGGTAGGACCCTTGAAAATGATTATCCTGTATCATCCAGATGGGCCCAAACTAATCATGATTCCTTAAAAGACAGAACCTGCTGTGGTCAGAGGGAGAGATACAATGATGGAAAAAGGGTCAGAGAGAAGTGATGTGAGATCTCACCCAGCAGACCAGCTGTTGTTGGCTCTAAAAAATAGAATTGAGCTAATCAAACGCAGGAGGCCCCTAAAACTGGGAAAGGCAAGGAACCAGACTCTCTCCTTGAGCATCCAGAAAGGAACAAGGCCCTGCCCACACCCTGATTTTAGCCCAGTGAGTCCCAGTTTGGATCCATCCTATAGAACTGTGAGATAGTCAATTTGTTACAGCAGCAAAAGAGAACTAATAAACTGTCTACTGAAAATACTGCACAACATGAGAGCTGTGAGTTTCAGTTTTATTTGGGGACTTACTGAGGACTATAGCCCAGGGGATGCCTCTCAAATAGCTCTGAGGAGTTTCTCCAGAGAGGCTGGGGGTGAGGAGGTCAGTAGATAGATATGTGATTTTGGAGAAGGGGTATGTGCAATCAAGCACACATCTTGGTAGAAGGTTACTGTTAGTCATGAGGAACAGGTCTCTCAGTTAATGATTTTAGTGCTTTTCTAAGTATGGGAAGATGCAAGAATCTGGGTTCATGGAATTTTCTCCTGAAAATATCTAACTATCTGAGAGCCTGTTCTGACTGTTTTCCCAGAGCACAGAGTGCCTCATCGCTGATCTTCACCCTGAATTCTTTCCAGAGTGTGTTGTACGTCAGTGAGTGCAGTGGCTAATGACTCGATTCTTATAGAACTGGGTGGCGAGTGACATTCCTTAGTTGGCAACACCAAGGTAGCAATCTTTTGCAAGGACATAGAACTTAGGTCCATTTATTACATGTTTTGTACTAAAAAAAATTTAAATGAAACATGCCATGAATAAGTAAACAGCACCAAAACTATACATTCCACTGCCTTGAACTGTAGATGAATTAGGTACACAATATGCCAGTTTGCTGTTCTACATTTGAGATGGCTTAGCCCAGGCCTGAGGCTGAAGACTTTTGAGGTATGGGCAATAAAGTCAAATCACTGGTATTTCAGGGCAATGCTGAATCCATCTCTGTTGGGACATTCAGACATACATTTATAAATGCACTGTGTGGTTTTATCATGCTTGGTGAAATTACATTTTTTGGAAACTCTTTTGGCAAGAAATAGTTTGGCCCACATTTCAGAAATTTAAAATATGGCATATCCTACATTGCTAAAATTGTAGAATTGAAGGACTTTTAGATCATTTTGTGTGACAAAACTTAATGAAAATAAATTAACATTGTGCAGTTCACCTTTTACAATAGCAATAATGTAAATGAAGACTACTGATGTTTGTTACTGACTCACAGTGCAATATGGTCTTAAAAAAAAATATGTCGACATTGAAATATCAGAATTTTATAAATATCTCAGGGGTAGTTAACTTACATATAAATCCATTTGGAAAGTTTCTGTCTATCTTCTGATGTACTTACACTGTAGAACAAAAATATGTAAAAGACACATTCTAACATTTCAACTATATTGTGTTCTCTATGATATCATTTTTTTGAAACTTACTGACACTTTATTACCTAGTACATTGTCAATTTTATGTGTTCTCTCTGAACTTATTAGAAAATTGGATTAAGTACAGGTTACTACATGTCTGAAATTTATTATATTCTTATTGATAGTTTGATCTATTAGTTACTGAAAGAGGTATGTTAAAAGAATCTCCAATATGATTGCATATTTGCCCATTTCCATGAAATTCTGTTTTATAAATAATATGTATATATACATATATATATCACATATACATAGGCTATGTTACGTTTGGAGTCACAAGATATTGCAGGTTAATTTAAATGTTTAGCATTAGATAGTGGTCCCATTTATATTTTATAATGCATTTTCCCCCTGAAAGTCCATTTAATCAAACAGCAATACAGCAAATTAACTTTCTTTGAATTGTTTTTACCTAGTATTTGTTTTTCTATTCTTTTGTCTTCAACCTTTCTGTTTTCATGATTTTGATGAGTCTCTTCTAAATGTGGTAGAGTCAGAATTTTTGCTTCCTAAATGAAAGTCTGCCTTTTATATTGGTGTATTTAATCCTTTTGATATATTGGAATTTATTTTCAAGATTTCATTTTACTCTTTTAAAACACGTGCCTTTTAAATGCTTTCCTCCTCCTTTTATTCTTTCTTTTGGAGCTTAAATGATGTACTTGTCAGGATAGAGGCCAACCTGCAAGAATAACAAAAAGACTTTAAAATAAGTACCTTAAAGAGTGTAAATGTTGACTTCTCTCTCATGGAACATTTCAGAAGTGTGCCAGGATGCAGGTAGGGGTGGGGTAGGCACTGCCACTTCAACATAGGTAGGCAACTCTACTACCTGAGGTCCTTCAGGTACTCAGGCTGGTAGATTGGTTCTGCCACTCTGCTATCCTTAATGCTTAATTTCCATTTATTTTTACATCTCATGTGATCACTCTGGTTGTTGCCATTTTCTAGCCTGTGGAAAAGGAAAATAGAGAAGGCTTCCTTATAAAAAGTTTATCTGTTTTCACACATCGCTTCCACTTGCAAACAACTAGCAAAAACTGTAATAGGGACACACCTAGCTGAAAATGAAGCTGAGAAATGTGGTCTCTGGCTGGTAAGTCATGTGTTCAGCTAAGATTCAGGGTACTCTGTTCCTAAAAGGAAGAAAGGGAAAAAGGATCCTGCCAATAACACTTTGGTTCATTACTCCTTTCCTGCTTTATATGATATATTCATCCAGTAATAGAAATAGTTCTATCTTGCTTGTATTTTTATCCTCTGATGAGATCATAGTTACTGTTATAATCAAGTGTTATTTAGATTTACCCATACGGTTGCTAATTTTTTTGCTTATCATTTCTCCTTGCCTCTTAGCCCTTCCTTTTGGGTTCAATTTTACTATTCTTTAAGAACATTGTGTTGTCTATTGCTGCATAACAAATTGCTCTAATATGTAATGGATTGAAACATCTATTATCTCACAGTTTCTGGATGTCAGAATCTGGTGCAGCTTTGCTGTGACCTCTGCTTCAGGGTCTCTCCCAGGCTGCAATCAACATGTCAATGGGGGATGTGGTCATCTGAAGGCTCAACTGAGGAAGTATCTGTTTCCACCTCACTCAAGTGTTTGTTGACAGGATTCAGTTCTTCGAGGGTGGGCAATTGGACTAAGGTCTTGGTTCCTTGATGGCTGTTTGCCAGAGGCCACCCTCTGTTCTTTGCCCTGTGAGCCTCTCCAACATGGCAGCTTCTTCATCATGTCATGTAAGCATGAGGGCAATAGAGGAAGAAAGCCAGCAAGACAGAAGTCACAGTCTTTTATAACCTAATACCAGAAGTGACATCCCATCACTTTTGCTGTATTTATTTGTTAGAAGCAAATCACTCAGTCCAGCCCATGCTCAAGAGGAGGGGATTATACCTAGGCATGAATCCCAACAGGTGGGGATCATTGGGAGCCAGGTCAGAAGTCTGCCTGCTACAAACAACCTCTTTATAAGTTCTTTTAGTAAGAGTCTGAGGGCAATAGCTCTATTAATTGTTGTTGACTTAAAAATGTCTTTATTTCAGCCTCATCTGTTTCTTCTGGGACTTCAAATAGAAGTATGTTAGACCCCTTGATATTGTAACACAGGCCAATGCTGCCATGTTCTTTTTTTTCTCCCCCAGTCTTTTTTATCTTTGGATGTCATTTTGGAAGTTTGTATTGCTGTGTTTTCAGGCTCACTGATCTTTGCTTGTGCAATGTTATTGATTTCTAACCTTTGTACATTTAGACATTTCAAAACACACTTCCAAATGGCTCACCATCAAAGGATAAACAGAGTAGAAATTTGAAAGTATTTAAACTAAACAATAAAGAAAGTATTTTGTTTCAAACTCTGTATGCAGCCAAACATAGAACTTAGGAAATTTTAAATAAAGAACTTTAAATACTTCTTTAAAAAACAAAATTGAAAATTGGTGAGATTATATCTAGATCAAGAAGTTAGAAAAAGAACAAACAAGTAAATCTAAGGAACTTAGAATGAAGGAAATTATAAATATAAATGAATAAATAAAATTAGAAAACAAAGATACAGGTGAGATCAATGTCCAAAGTTGTTATTTGAAAAGCCTAATAAAATCAACTTTTGGCAGAATTATTCAAAGAATATAGGGAGATGACCCAGAAAATAATACATGAAATATAAAAAACAGTATACCTATAGATATATCAGAGGTTTTTTTTAAAGATAAGTAAATAATAGGAAAATTTTATGCTAATAAGTATTGCAAATTAGGTAAAATACACCATTTGCTAGAAATTTATAACTTTCTAAACCAGCTTTTGAATAAATAGAAAACATGAATAAACCTGTAAGTATGACAGATAAATAAAGGGAGGCAATCAAGCATTTATTCCGCTTTTCCTATACAGGCTCTATTTCAGGATATCTGAATAGAAGATGAGGGCAACTCTGTCTCTGCAGAAGTAGCCTAGGTAATCAATGAAGAAGTATTGGTAGAATTAGAACACCAACATTTTGCATGCCCAAGTGAACTGTTCATCAGGAGTGGCTAAGATCACAAAAAGAGACAACCAACTATTAACATTTGAGGGGCATGTTTAAAAGTTTAGAAGTACCTAAAAAGTAAACTTAACAAAGAAATGGGACCTAAAACGGAGCAAGCCACCTGGTTCAAGTTCTTATTTGCATATAATGATTTAATTGTAAACAATGACAGAGGGATTTAATGATTTAATTATAAGCAATGACAGAGGGATTTATAGTGCTGTAAGGTTCACAAAAGCTGTGTTATGTCAGAGAATGGTTCTTGCAAGGGCTGAACTGAGTCCTGGAGGCTGGCTATGCTTTAGCCAGGTGCAGGCAGAGGAGTACATAACATAATGCAGGGGAGAAAGGCATGAGGCAGGACGGATGGGTGGTGGAAAGAGCTTGAGGGATATTGTGGGTCCATCTGAGCAGTTTGTTTTATTTTACTAATAAGTGGTCATTTCAATGGTGATGGAATATCACATAATGAGGATAGAATGTCATTCAAGGATTTCATCCAGAAAGTGAAAATAAAGGAATCCTTATTTGAAATGGAGTTGAGAAGCCCTGAAGGGGGAGCTCTCACACACCACCATTCATTGCCCTTTGCAGACTCCATCAGGAAGGAGCATGCCTTTCACTCCCTAACAGGAAGTAGCTTACTTTACACACATCAGCAGGAGAAAAGATGATTTTTCTCCTTGCCCAGCCAATGAGAAACCACTACACTCAGCCAATGAAAAGCTGCCACCACCCTGAATTCTCATTGGCTTCCAATGAACTTTTGTTCAAAACAGCCCCTCCCAACTTCCTCCTCTCCTCTATAAAAGCAAGCCCCTTTTCTCTATTCTCTGACCTTGCCTGTAGTTTGCCATAGCTTGCATGTCCTGAGTTGCAATTCCTCTGCTATCCCTGAATAAACTCATTTTGCTGGTTGAATAACTGGCTATTTTATTTTTAAGGTTGACAAAAGTAACTTGATCATATCAATATTTTAATAGTATTGGCCTACTGGCAGTATGAAGCATACTTTAGAGCAAGATAAGATTGCAGGAAGGAAGGTCAATTAAGACAAAGATGGCAATTTATTTAAATATCAGTGATTTAATTTAAGTTAGAAAACCCACCAATATCATCAGCCATATTAATAAATCACCTGGGAGTGGAATGAGTAATTTCTTAGAGTGAAATATACTTAGGTTTAATTTCATACTCCTTTTAAAAATTTTAGATAATGCTAATTTCTGACCCTATTCCTAAACTATATGGATTGTGTAGAATCTTAAGCATCTACTATTGAATATAGATGTGAAAAATATATGTGATATAAATATATGTTAATAATATAATTTACAAGAATAATATAATTTACAATAATATAATAATAAAATTATATGGATATAATATGTAAGTATATAATTAAATATAATAAAAATAATAAAATGGTCATTTCTTGTGCTTATGTCCTGGACTTGGGACCAGGAAGACCTAGATTTAAATTTTGGATTCACAATTTAATAGCAGTATAATTCTAAGTAAGTCACAACCACTGTGCACCTCAGGAGGTTCATCTTTAAAATAAGATGGCAGGGATTGTTTTGTTCACTGCTGTGTCTCCAGAACTAGCATAGTGATTTACACACTGCTAATGTCAATAAATACTTACTGATTAAAGGCATGTCTACTCTACAGAGTTGCTGTGCTAATGAAATGAGATAAAAATTGTGAAAGTTTCTAGAACAAATAACCCTAAAATTTATATGGAATCACAAAAGTCCCAGAATTGTCAAAGCAATCCTGAGGAAAAAAGAACAAAACTGGAGGCATAACCCTTCCAGACCTCACACTATACTACAAAGCTACAGTAATCAAAACATCATGGTATTGGCTCAAAACAGACATACAGATCAATGGAAGAGAATAGAGACCCGGAAATAAATCCACACACCTTTGGTCAATTAATCTATGACAAAGGAAGCAAGAATATACAATGGAGAAAAGACAGTCTCTTCAATAAGTGGTGTTGGGAAAGCGGGACAGCTACATGTAAATCAATGAAATTAGAACACTTCGTCATACCATACACAAAAATAAACTCAAAATGGATTAAAGACCTACATGTAAGGCCAGACACTATCAAACTCTTAGAGGAAAACATAGGCAGAACACTCTATGACCTAAATCACAGCAAGATCCTTTCTGACCCACCTCCTAGAGAAATGGAAATAAAAACAAAAATAAACAAATGGGAGCTAATGAAACTTCAAAGCTTTTGCACAGCAAAGGAAACCATAAATAAGACCAAAAGACAACCCTCAGAAAGGGAGAAAATATTTGCAAATGAAGCAACTGACAAAGGATTAATCTCCAAAATTTACAAGCAGCTAATGCAGCTCAATATCAAAAAAACAAACAACCCAATCCAGAAATGGGCAGAAGACCTAAATAGACATTTCTCCAAAGAAGATATACAGATTGCCAACAAACACATGAAAGAATGCTCAACATCATTAATCATTAGAGAAATGCAAATCAAAACTACAATGAGATATCATCTCACACCAGTCAGAATGGCCATCATCAAAAAATCTACAAACAATAAATACTGGAGAGGGTGTGGAGAGAAGGGAACCCTCCTAAACTGTTGGTGGGAATGTAAATTGGTGCAGCCACTATGGAAAACAGTATGGAGATTCCTTAAAAAACTAAAAATAGAGCTACCATGTGACCCAGCAATCTGCTCCTGAGTATATATCCAGAAAAGATGAAAACTCGAATTCAAAAATATACATGTACCCCAATGTTCATAGCAGCACTATTTACAATAGCCAAGACACGGTAACAACCGAAGTGCCCATCAACAGACAACTGGTTTAAGAAGATCTGGTTATCATATATAAAATAGAATATTACTCAGCCATAAAACAGAATGCAATATTGCCATCTGTGGCAACATGGATGGACCTAGAGATTATTATACTTAGTGAAGTAAGTCAGGCAGAGAAAGACAAGTATTACATGATATCACTTATATGTGGAATTTAAAAAGTAATACCAATGAATCTATATACAAAACAGAAAGAGACTCACAGACATAGAAAACAAACTTATGGCTACCAAAGGGGAAAGGGAGGGTGGGAGGGATAAATTAGGAGTATGAGATTAACAGATACAAACTACTATACATAAAATAGATAAGCAAAAAGGATTTACTGTGTAGCAAAAGGAACTATATTCAATATCTTCTAATAACATATATTGGAAAATAATCTGAAAAAATATATATAACTGAATCACTTTTCTGCATACCTGAAACAATCACAATTTTGTAAATCAAATATACTTTAATTTTAAAAAATTGTGAAAGTTCCTAACACAGTTCTTAACAAAGATACTATTAAATGGCTGCTTTGTGCCAGGCACTATGCCAGCTGCTGGGGATATGAAGATGAATAAGACAGCCTTCCTACTCTTGGGATCTTCAGTCTAAACGAGCTACACGAAGTATTTGTGATGGGGCACATGGTACTGCGAAGCTCAGAGTAGGTGCTCTGTAAACATTGAACCTAAATTTTATAACACTTTACAGTTTACAAAGCACTTTCATGAACATTATCCTATTTGAAACAATGGGTACCATAAATTTTACAAGAATAAACAAAAGTCTTAGGCATTCAGCAGAGGGAGGGATGATCTTTTGTGATGAGTAAGCATGACTTCATGGGAAAGATGGAATTTTAGTTGAGCTTCAGAATACAGATGGATTTTGACAGGAGTGAAAGATGGAAGGGTGGGAGCTTTAGAAGACAGAGAAATACGCAAGCAAAAGCGTGTCCTCCGTAATTCCGTATCACTTATTTATCTGTGTTCACAAACCATATGTTTATAAATTCCCTCTGGAATAGTGCCGAATCTTGATATCTGTAATTTTTGGAATCTACCCTTACTGGCCTTTGAAAATCTGGAAAACCTTTTTTTATTCATCTTTAATTTTCAGGCACATGATTCATGAATTCTGATGATTACTAATGGAAATTACATGACAGTATTCATTTATTCACAAATACTTATTGAAACCTTGATATGCTCAAGGCCTTGTCCCTGGCAGTGCGGGGCCTACTAAGATGAACTATGTATACAAGCAACTACCCCACAAAGCAGAGAGCTGTAAGTGCCCTAACGGAGCTGAAGCGGGATTTACACTAGGAGGGCTGAGAAGAGAGGGATCATCTGCAGCGGGGTTTTTTTGTTTTTTGTTTTGTTTTCCAGTTCTCCTACAAGTCATTCATCTGACTTTGGAGATTTGATCTTATAAAAAAAAGATTAACTGTTCTTTTACAACCTCCTCTTCCAGATTACTTGCAGGGTTTGTTGTGACCGGTTCAACTCGAACGTCTTTCTCTTCACCAGAAGACTGAGTCAGTTTAGGAGCCGAATGACTGCTGACTCTCTGCCCTCAGGTTCAGTACTCACCATACATTGTCTGAGGGACTTTACTCAGGCCTGTACTTTCTTGTTCTGAATATTCTTTAAAGTATCTTCTATTGTGTTTAGCATATTTGCAATATCCACCTGACTTTAGCCTTTGAAGAGTAGCCTTAGGCAGGAAGGCCCAGGAAGAGTTATGGCTCTTTGTGACGCACTATCCCATCCTGCCTGTCAGTTTTTCTAACCCTCAGGATGGCCCTGAAGGATGGAACATCTTATCCATGTAAAACTGTTATGGAGATTCTGACCCTCTAAAAGAATAATTTATCCAAGGTCTCAGAGCTCAAAAGTGGTAGACCTTGGATTTGAACATCGTTATTTCTGACCTCAAAGCCCATGCTTTTCCCACCACAACGTATTAACCGTGATAAAGTGTATTTTAAAATTCATCTTCCTGGTTTTGTAAAATTCTTTTAAAACATCTCAGTTCACCGAAGTTTCCTGTTCAGGCTCATGGATTTCAGGTGCTCAACGAGCATCTATTTGCCATTCAAAGCCTAGGATCATTATCTGCCTTCTTCGGTATCCTCGTTTATTCATTACCGGGATCATTTATAACTTTATAGTCATAGTTATTCTCCTGGGTGTCTGCCTATTGGCTTTCTGAAATTTCCCACTGTCCTTGTTGACAATGGCTAGAATTCCCTTTTATCGTAGTTTTTGAACTCCAAGATGACACTCTCCCATTTTTTTTTCTTAACGGGCAGGAGGAGGAGGGAAGCGCAGGACAAAAGAAAGTGGTTTAGTTAACTGGGGATTGTTTTACTGTATCTTTCCGTCAGACGTTTAGCTATCTTGTAAAATTCATTGTTCTTGCTTGGCAACTCCAGAAGCTAACAAAGCAGCAAGATCAATACAAAACCTGGTCAGTAAGTAGAACAACACAGGCGCGTAGCCCCGCCTCTATAACCACGCCCGGGAGGCGGGGCCGCGCTAGCGGCGCTCGGGACTTATAGGCCACCCGGAAGGCACGCGGGGCCTTGGCGGTGCACTGAGCAGGCCCTCGCCGGGACCCCGGGCGTCAGGCAGGCGCAGCGTCAGCCCGCCCACAGTCTTGGAGCCTCCCTCTCGTGGCCGCTGCCTTGCGGCCTGCGTCGCCTCCCGTAGTTATTCGACCGGCTATGGCCGCTCGTCTCCTGCGTGTCGCCTCCGCCGCCCTCGGCGACACAGCCGGCCGGTGGCTGCTCCTCGCCGGACCCCGCGCGGGAGCCGGCGGCCTCCGGGGGAGCCGGGGGCAGGGCGGGAGCGCCAGGCCGAGCCTGGGCGGCGGCGCAGAGGCGGCGACGCGTACGCTGAGCGTGTCGGCGCGCGCGCAGAGCAGGTGAGGCGCGGGGGGCGCGTGGGCGTTGGGTCCCTGGCGGAACGGCCGCGCTCCTTCCGCCCGCTTTCCGGTTCCGTCGGCTTCTCCCGCCGACGGCGTGCGGGCCACACGCCCGGCCCCGCCCGCCTCTTGCTCCGCCTTCTCCGTGTCCCCGGCTGGTCGCTCGGTGTGGTCGCGGCCTCCTTTCCTTACCGCTAACAAGTTGCCTTTCAGATCCACTGACGCCTGGCGGGGAATGGGGGCCCGGGACCCCCGATCTCCTTGTCCCAGTGCCTCCTGTACCCTCAGGAAAGCCGGGCACTTTGCTGCCGCTGGTTCTCCGTGCGGTTTGGCGAGGATCTAACCTTTGCTATGACCGAAACCGCGGTGACCTTCGTAAGATGCGCCCCGTTCATGTCCTGGCCTGCAGTTTCTCATCGTGCCTTCCTCCTGCTAGGTCAGGACGTTCTGTCTCCAAGTCCGTGTCCATTTAGGATACACCCGCTCTGTCCCCGAGCGTTGGACTGGCGTTGGACTGGCAAGGCAGGGTTTTAAACTGGGCTTTGACACTTATTGTCCAGTTTGTCTAACAGTTAGACAAACTGTTAGAGGATAACAATCGTGTCGGCCTCACAGGATTATTTGAAGAACAAACGAGAGCATACAGGTAATGCAAGGAGTCTTGGGTCTGGCCCGTAGCGAGGACTCAGTAGATCCCACCTGTGAGCGTCAGCTGCCTCCTAGGCTCACAGCGTTGTGTTTTGTATTAAGTGTCGAAAGAGGTGAGAGAAAATTTGCCCAAAATATGTTGCAGTCTTATATTATTGGGCAGATTCGTTTCTCAAAGACAGAATCCCCTTACATACAGTAGAGATAAAATTTCCTCATAATTTCAGAGTATAGCACTGTGTTGGCGCCTTATATAATGCAGGTCTTTGACTCCCTGCTGTTGTGTAGCAGCAAGAAGGAGCTGCAGGGAGAAAGGGTTGGATGTGTATTCCTCTCTAGTTTCTTCTTCATGAGGTTCCTGAGAATAGGGTGGAGTTGTTACTCATCTTTTCCCCTGTAATCCCATAATATAGTGGGTGCTCAATACATTTTTGTTGCATGAACTGCGAGGGAGATAATGGGGAAGGCAAGCAGGGGTTATTTGTCCCTGTTTCCGTTACACTTTCCTGTCTTTGACCTTCCTCTGCCAGGATGCCTTGTTTTCTGCACTGTATGCTTTCTTGAAAATTTGTGTATAAATTGGGACATATGTTGAACATATTTGTGTAACGAGTATTTAAAGGAACATGATTGCTTTTGTAAATGGGAATTATCTACCCCAAAGTTACTGTTTGAATTGGTACATCAGGTTGTCTTAAAGGGAAGCACATCTGTCTGTTCCCTTATAAACCTGCTTTCCCCCTCATTGGCACGGTTTCCATTGGTGGCCTGTGCTTCCTATCACAGACTTTGGAGCTACAACAAGGTTTTCTGACTGATTATCTAAGACTTATGCTATCCAATATGGTCACTACTAACCACATGTAGTCATTTAAGTTTAAGATAATTAAAGTTAAATAAAATTAAAGAATCATTTTCCCAGTCCCACTGGCCACATTTCAAGTACTGGATAACCACACGTGGCTAGTAGCTACTGTCTGGGACATCACAGCTATAGAACATCTCTGTTATTGCACAAAGTTTGGACAGAACAGTCTAGAAGCTGTAGTTCTGACTTTAAGTTTAACATTTAGATAAGCTTTCAGTAATTGAGAGTCGAAAAACTCCTTTTACTCCAAAATACCCTGATATAGTACTTGATATTTTGTAGTGATTTACATTGCAAAGGGCTTTTACGTGTATTATTTCCCTTGACTCTTAAGAAAATCCTCTGAGATAGGTGAGGTAGATAAACGAGAATAAAAATTTATATTAAGTAGCATGCAAAACTACGACTAGAACTCACATAGTTTCTGTTTGTTTTTTGAGCACCATTAGAGTTGATAATTCTTTAGCCCATAGGGTCATTTGGAAGAGTTAAGGTGGCTATGGAAGTGGGGAGCCCTAGACGGTGCCCTTTTCTTGGACCAACCACCCCAGGCTACCCCACATAGTGAAAGGGTGGGCATCAGCAGCCGTAACTCCTCTCCCTATTAGAAGCCTGTTAAGGGCTTTACCACAGCAGCCCCTGGACAGCTTTGTCAAAATATCTGCTGTGGTTGAGCAGAATAAATGGCGGTGCATAAAGGGTAACAAGTGAAGAAAATAGTTGTTTGTGGTGCTGGCTGATTCATTGATGATGACAGAGAATTTAGAAGGATCCTAATTATTTCCCAGTGCATGAAATCTTATCCTTTTTGGGAACAGCTAGAAGCTTTTTGCTAGTTCTTAGAATTGGGGAAGAAATCTGTACAAAACCCACAAATACCACTTGTTAATAGTGAATGGATAAAGTTACCTGGATAAAGTACATGTGTATAATGCTTTAAGGAACAAAATGTTTCCACAAACTTTCTCTCCTTTAATTCTCTCAGCAGCTTGGTGAAGTCACTGTTATTGCCATTTTACCCATGGTCACCCAATGAGTACACGTATGTCAGAACCAGGGCTAGAATCTACGTGTTCTGACTCTTACATTCCATACTTTCTCAGCTGCAAAATTACTTTTTCTCTCTCATTTCTGCTTCCTCTCCTGTTCTTTGATAAACCTATTATTACTCTTACTCTACAGTTTTTTTCTGGGGCTGTACACCTTTTTTAATGTGTAGCAGCAGTTCAGGCTCCTTAACAAAAGGACCGGGGCTTTAAATAAAAGTTATCAATCAGTGTTTGTTGAGCTCTACAGTATGTTAGGAATTTTGCATATGTTGTCAAAACTATGAGATAAATGTTACCCGGATTTTACAGAAGAGGAGTCTGACGTCAGAGTTGCAATTCCTTGGCTGCAGCTCAGCTCTAGAGTGCTGCAGAAGAGCAGCCGTGCCCAAACCTCCGGCCTTCAGTAGTGTGTATAAATGATGGAATTCTTTCTGCTGGACTTCTTGTACCTTAGGCTGCCAGGCATTTTTGGATGTCAAATCTCTAGACTTCTGCAGGGCTCAGACCCATATTTCCATCAGGCTTCTGGACATCTGCGTCTGTTTATTATTAAATCAAACAGGTCTAAAGTTGAACTCATTTGCAATCTTCCCCAAAGCTCCTTCTCCTCCTAAGTTAACCTTAAGTTAAACTGTACTCCCTCATTGCCCGAGCTAGAAATTTCAACATTATTTCTTCCCTCTCCAAAACCTTTTAATTCTGCCTCCTGAATATCTCTTAAATCAGTGTCTCCTACACCTTTGCTTTGTGTATGCCCTTTCAATAACCTCCAGTGTGGTCTCCCTGCCTCCAGAGTATCTTCATTCCTAGTCATTCTTCTTCGAAAAAATAGCAGTTGCCTAGTTGAAAATCATGAATGTTTGGGAATACTTGCTTTGAAGCATTTTTTGCTATGAAAAGAAGTAGGAGAGCATATGCCCATTTAAGGGACATTCTCTATCTCTTTCTCTCTCTCGCACACACACACACACACTTCTGATCAAAATTTTTAATTACTAGGATCCTCTTTTTTCAACATTGAGTTATCAAGGATGACATTATCTGATAAGGCCTCAGCTGCCTTGTTTGGGAAATGAGATGATGGACTTGGTAATTTGCAAGATATTTATAGCTCTGAAATTATGTAATTCTAGGTTTTACTCACACTAAACAACGTTTTCTTTGATGGACTATTACCATCTATTGGCAGTAGTGAAAATTACAACTAATTCGTTTAAGCTGAAGTACATCTTTTCAATTGTGAGGTACAAATTTAAATGACCAGTAGTGGAGGATACGTATCTAGTTGATAATATGATTTCTTTTCCCAAAGTTTGGACTGATGTTTGTGAGAAGGGTAAGAAATTTAAGTTAGTTAGCTAACTGATAACTAGCTGATAGATATCCTATAGTAATGAAACATGTAAGGAGGTATTATATTTATTTTCCCACATATTCAAACAAAGAATACCTTTTTTCTAATCCCTTTGTTTTTCGAGTACACTATATGGACCAAAATGAGATGTTCAAATACTCAGAAAACTATCAAACTGCTGGCTCTCAGTGACCGTACTTATCAGACACTTGCATAACAATTGCCTTATCAATAGCAGAATGATTTGTTTTTAAAGCTCTCCACTACCGTCACCTAGTCTTTTAGGGACACATTCGTGGAGACATTGTTTTTCAGAGAGCTATGTGAGAGCAAAGCAAACTTCACGAGTGATCATGATTGCTAAGCATTTCATGTAACTGTGACCTGACAGTGACCACTGGGGAGACACATACTACAAGGTGGCCTTGATAGTGACGTACTTGCTATTTCCTTTAAGGTGGCAGAGCTTCCCTCCTGGTAGATGGGTAGATAGATATGCCTCTGATTTGTGGTGTCTCCTTCCCAAATAAACTTGGGAAAGAAAAGAAAATACTGTAAAGGAGGATATTTGCACACACACACACACACACACACACACACACAACCTATTTTTTTGACGTTACAGGTTCTTAAAACAATTATTTTAAAGTATCTTTGGAAATTACTAAAAATAATAAAGGACTGCTTCCTTTTCCAGCTCAGAAGATAAAATAACAGTCCACTTTATAAACCGTGATGGTGAAACATTAACAAGCAAAGGAAAAGTTGGTGACACTCTACTAGATGTTGTGGTTGAAAATAATCTAGATATTGATGGTTTTGGTGAGTATGGAACATTCTTTAAAATTTATAAGTGAAACTATTGAATAGGTTTCAGCTTTGTTTTTTCGAAGAATTTTAACTAGAGTATGCTAAGTGAAATATTAAAATTCAGGATGTGTTAGTGTTATTCTCACCTATAAAGAATAAGAGTGACACCGTGTTTCTCTTCTTTGAACATTGAATTAGCTAAATGCCCCAAAGTCTGTTGCTTCATTATGTTATTGATTATGTGTGCAATGCAAAGC
Organism: Balaenoptera borealis; assembly: GCF_965194805.1. Taxonomy (NCBI): domain Eukaryota; kingdom Metazoa; phylum Chordata; class Mammalia; order Artiodactyla; family Balaenopteridae; genus Balaenoptera; species Balaenoptera borealis. The sequence continues at coordinate 90,868,440 of NC_138868.1, read as the reverse complement.
TGGGAGTAGGAAGTGGAATTGAAAGATACCAGGTTGAGATAATAAATGTCATATCACGGGGGTAGTTAAATCATTTTAAGTTAGTCTTTTTTTTTTTTTAAACTTTATTTTGACATAATCTTAGACTTATAGAAAAGTTGCAAAAATAGTACAGAGAGTTTCTGTATAATCTTCACTCAGCTTCCCCTACTGATAACAATTTATATAACCATAATACAGTAATCAAAACGCAGAAATTAACATTGGTTCAATAACTAAAAAACTACAGATTTATAGAATTTTGCTAGCTTTTCCACTAATGTCTCTGTTTTGGGATTCAATCCAGGATCCCACATCGCATTTAGTTATCATATCTCCTTAGTCTCCTTCAGTCTGACATTTCCTCAGTCTTGTTTTTCATGACCTTGATACTTTTGAAAAGTACTGGTAAGTATTTTGTAAAATGTTCCTCAATTTGGGTTTGACTGGTGTTTTCTTTCTCTCTTTTTTTTTAATTTAATTTTTTAAAAATTATTTTATTTATTTATTTATGTATGTCTGCACCATGTGGCTTATGGGATCTTAGTTCTCAACTGGGGATTGAACCTGGGCCCTTGGCAGTGAAAGCATCGAGTCCTAACCACTGGACCTCCAGGGAATTCCCAGACTGGTGTTTTCTTAATTACATTGAGCTTGTGCATTCTTTTTATTTTAAGTGAGTTTTATTTTACTTATGACTTTCTTATTTTATTTTATTTTTATTGAGATATAATTGACATGTTAGTTTCAGGTATACAACATGATGGTTTGATATTTGTATACACTGTGAAGTGATCACCTGAACAGTAAGTCTAGTTAGCATTCATCACCATACATAGTCTTGAACGCCAGCTCACCTTCCTAGAAAGGGTAATTAATCTACGTCTTACTAGAGAAGGAAGTGTTTTGTTTAGAAAGTTTTCATTTCTAGGCTTTTGACCATATTCCTTAACCACTCACACAAAGCCCATGTCCTGGAAGCTGCCATCTTAGAGCTCAGGGATACCCTGTATATCACTTGTCAGTTTTGCTCGAGCATTCTCTCTGTCTAGAACGGTGGTTCTTTAAGAGGATTCCATCAGTGTCACTTGGGAAATGCACATTCTCAGGCCCCACTCCAGACCTACTGATTCAGAAAGTCTGGGGTGTGGCCCAGAAATGTGTGTTTTAACAAGCCCTCCATGTGATTTGGTTGCATGTTAAAGTTTGAGAACCATTGGTCTGCAGTCAGGTCCAAGGAGCATATCTGACTATTCTTCTTTCAAGGCACTGTTCACATTGCACTTTTTTTTTTTTAATTTTATTATTATTATTTATTTATTTTATTTATTTTTGGCTGTGTTGGGTCTTCGTTTCTGTGCAAGGGCTTTCTCTAGTTGCGGCAAGCAGGGACCACTCTTCATCGCGGTGCGCGGGCCTCTCACTGTCGTGGCCTCTGTTGTTGCGGAGCACAGGCTCCAGACGCGCAGGCTCAGTAATTGTGGCTCACGGGCCCAGTTGCTCTGCAGCATGTGGGATCTTCCCAGACCAGGGCTCGAACCCGTGTCCCCTGCATCAGCAGGCAGATTCTCAACCACTGCGCCACCAGGGAAGCCCCCACATTGCACTTTTAAGAACACTTTTCATATCAGAATTATTTCTCCTCCTCCATTCTCCCATGATATATTAAATATACTTCTCTATGTTAATATTCATCTCAGTTTTCCTTTTTAGAGGGAATATCCCTTTCCTTTATTAGAGTTTGTGCTTTTGGAAGACTGTTATCACTCAGGTAACCAGAGTTGGCACTCAGTAATATTTGCTGAATTTCTGAATCTAATGTCAGTTTCAGGGATAACTGTAACAAATACCATTTGAGTGCATACTACATCCCAGCATGTGTTATCTATTATTGTAACAACTCTAAGAGGTAGATTTTTTTTTAACTTCCGTTTTATAGATGAAGAAACTAAAGTTCAGAGAAATTAATGTTCCCTGGGTCATACAGGTAGAAAGTGAGAAGGCTAAGATTCAAACCTAAGTCTATATCGTAAGGTTGCTGTAAAGATCCGATGAGTTTATCTAAGCAAGGCTAAAGAGATGTTAGCTATTTTTGTTAACATAGTTATTACTACAGGCTCATTGTTCATTATAACAAATTTAAAAAGTACATTAAAAAAAATCAGAACTTCCTATAGTATTTTTTTTATTTTGGGGGTGAGATTTTTATTTTTGAATTTTTGAATTTTATTTTATTTATCTTTTTATACAGCAGGTCCTTATTAGTTATCCATTTTATACATATTAGTGTATATATGTCAATCCCAATCTCCCAATTCATCACACCACCACCCCCACCCCCCGCCGCTTCCCCCCCTTGGTGTCCATACGTTTGTTCTCTACATCTGTGTCTCAATTTCTGCCCTGCAAACCGGTTCATCTGTACCATTTTTCTAGGTTCCACATATATGCGTTAATATACAATATTTGTTTTTCTCTTTCTGACTTCACTCTGTATGACAGTCTCTAGATTCATCCACGTCTCTACAAATGACCCAGTTTCGTTCCTTTTTATGGCTGAGTAATATTCCATTGTATATATGTAACACATCTCCTTTATCCATTCGTCTCTTGATGGGCATTTAGGTTGCTTCCATGACCTGGCTATTGTAAGTAGTGCTGCAGTGAACATTGGGGTGCATGTGTCTTTTTGAATTATGGTTTTCTCTGGGTATATGCCCAGTAGTGGGATTGCTGGGTCATATGGTAATTCTATTTTTAGTTTTTTAAGGAACCTCCATACTGTTCTCCATAGTGGCTGTATCAATTTACATTCCCACCAACAGTGCAAGAGGGTTCCCTTTTCTCCACATGCTCTCCAGCATTTGTTGTTTGTAGATTTTCTGATGATGCCCATTCACACTGGTGTAAGGTGATACCTCATTGTAGTTTTGATTTGCATTTCTCTAATAATTAGTGATGTTGAGCATCTTTTCATGTGCTTCTTGGCCATCTGTATGTCTTCTTTGGAGAAATGTCTGTTTAGGTCTTTTGCCCATTTTTCGATTGGGTTTTTTGTTTTTTTAATATTGAGCTGCATGAGCTGTTTATATATTTTGGAGATTAATCCTTTGTCCATTGATTCGTTTGCAAATATTTTCTCTCATTCTGAGGGTTGTCTTTTCGTCTTGTTTGTAGTTTCCTTTGCTTTGCAAAACTTTTAAGTTTCATTAGGTCCCATTTGTTTATTTTTGTTTTTATTTCCATTACTCTAGGAGGTGGATCAAAAAAGATGTTGCTGTGATTTATGTCAAAGAGTGTTCTTCCTGTGTTTTCCTCTAAGAGTTTTATAGTGTCCGGTGTTACATTTAGGTCTCTAATCCATTTTGAGTTTGTTTTTATGTATGGTGTTAGGGAGTCTTCTAATTTCATTCTTTTGCATGTAGCTGTCCAGTTTTCCCAGCACCACTTATTGAGGAGACTGTCTTTTCTCCATTGTATATCCTTGCCTCCTTTGTCATAGATTAGTTGACCATAGGTGCGTGGGTTTATCTCTGGGCTTTCTATCCTGTTCCATTGATCTATATTTCTGTTTTTGTGCCAGTACCATATTGTCTTGATTACTGTAGCTTTGTAGTATAGTCTGGAGTCAGGGAGTCTGATTCCTCCAGCTCTTTTTTTCCCTCAATACTGCTTTGGCTACTCGGGTCTTTTGTGTCTCCATACAGATTTTAAGATTTTTTTGTTCTAGTTCTGTAAAAAATGCCATTGGTAATTTGATAGGGATTGCATTGAATCTGTAGATTGCTTTGGGTAGTGTAGTCATTTTCACAGTATTGATTCTTCCATCCAAGAACATGGTATATCTCTGTTTGTATCATCTTTAATTTCTGTCATGAATGTCTTATAGTTTTCTGCATACAGGTCTTTTGTCTCCTTAGGTAGGTTTGTTCCTAGGTATTTTATTCTTTTTGTTGCAGTGGTAAGTGGGAGTGTTCCCTAATTTCTCTTTCAGATTTTTCATCATTAGTGTATAGGAATGCAAGAGATTTCTGTGCATTAATTTTGTATCCTGCAGCTTTACCAAATTCACTGATTAGCTCTAGTAGTTTTCTGGTGGCATCTTTAAGATTCTCTATGTATAGTATCATGTCATTTGCAAACAGTGACAGCTTTACTTCTTCTTTTCCAATTTGGATTCCTTTTATTTCTTTTTCTTCTCTGATTGCTGTGGCTAAAACTTCCAAAACTATGTTGAATAATAGTGGTGAGAGTGGATATCCTTGTCTTGTTCCTGATCTTAGAGGAAATACTTTCAGTTTTTCACCATTGAGAATGATGTTTGCTGTGGGTTTGTCATATATGGCCTTTATTATTTTGAGGTAGGTTCTCTCTGTGCCCACTTTCTGGAGAGTTTTTATCATAAATGGGTGTTGAATTTTGTCAAAAGCTTTTTCTGCATCTATTGAGATGATCATATGGTTTTTATTCTTCAATTTGTTAATGTGTATCACATTGATTGATTTGCGTATATTGAAGAATCCTTGCATCCCTGGGATAAATCCCACTTGATCATGGTGTATGATCCTTTTAATGTGTTGTTGGATTTGGTTTGCTACTATTTTGAGGATATTTGCATCTATATTCATCAGTGATATTGGTCTGTAATTTTCTTTTTTTGTAGTATCTTTGTCTAGTTTTGGTATCAGGGTGATGGTGGCCTCATAGAATGAGTTTGGGAGTGTTCCTTCCTCTGCAATTTTTTGGAAGAGTTTGAGAAGGATAGGTGTTAGCTCTTAGCTAAATGTTTGATAGAATTCACCTGTGAAGCCATCTGGCCCTGGGCTTTTGTTTGTTGGAAGATTTTTAATCACAGTTTCAATTTCATTATTTGTGATTGGTCTGTTCATATATTTTATTTCTTCCTGGTTCAGTCGTAGAAGGTTATACCTTTCTAAGAATTTGTCCATTTCTTCCGGGTTGTCCATTTTATTTGCATAGAGTTGCTTGTAGTAGTCTCTTAGGATGCTTTGTATTTCTGCAGTGTCCGCTGTAACTTTTCCTTTTTCATTTCTAAGTTTATTGATTTGAGTCCTCTCCCTCTTTTTCTTGATGAGTCTGGCTAATGGTTTATCAAATTTTGTTTATTTTCTCAAAGAATCAGCTTTTAGTTTTATTGATCTTTGCTATTGTTTTCTTTGTTTCTATTTCATTTATTTCTGCTCTGATTGTTATGATTTCTTTCCAACTGCTAACTTTGAGTTTTGTTTGTTCTTCTTTCTCTAGTTCCTTTAGGTGTAAGGTTAGATTGTTTATTTGAGATTTTTCTTGTTTCTTGAGGTAGACTTGTATTGCTATATACTTCCCTCTTGGAACAGCTTTTGCTGCATCCCATAGGTTTTGGATCGTCATGTTTTCATTGTCATTTGTCTCTAGGTATTTTTTGATTTCCTCTTTGTTTTCTTCAGTGATCTCTTGGTTATTTAGTAATGTATAGTTTTGTCTCCATGTGTTTGTGTTTTTTACGTTTTTTCCCCTGTAATTGATTTGTAATCTCATAGCATTGAGGTCAGAAAAGGTGCTTGATATGATTTCAATTTCCTTAAATTTACTGAGGCTTGATTTGTGACCCAAGATGTGATCTATCCTGGAGAATGTTTTGTGCACACTTGAGATGAAAGTGTAATCTGCTGTTTTTGGATGGAACGTCCTATAAATATCAATTAAATCTCTCTGGTCTATTGTATCATTTAAAGCTTGTGTTTCCTTATTAATTTTTTGTTTGGATGATCTGTCCATTGGTGTAATTGAGGTGTTAAAGTCCCCCACTATTACTGTGTTACTGTCGATTTCCTCTTTTATAGCTGTTAGCAGTTGCCTTATGTATTGAGGTGCTCCTATGTTGGGTGCATATATATTTATAATTGTTAAATCTTCTTCTTGGATTGATCCCTTGATCATTGTATAGTGTCCTTCCTTGTCTCTTGTAACATTCTTTATTTTAAATTCTATTTTATCTGATATGAGTATTGCTACTTCAGCTTTCTTTTATTTCCATTTCCATGGAGTATCTTTTTCCATCCCCTCACTTTCAGTCTGTATGTGTCCCTAGGTCTGAAGTGGGTCTCTTGTAGACAGCATATATATGGGTCTTGTTTTTGTATCCATTCAACGAGACTGTGTCTTTTGGTTGGAGCGTTTAATCCATTCACGTTTAAGGTAGTTATTGATATTTATGTTCCTATTACGATTTTTGTAATTGTTTTGGGTTTGTTTTTGTAGGTCCTTTTGTTCTCTTGTGTTTCCCACTTAGAGAAGTTCTTTCAGCACGTGTTGTAGAGCTGGTTTGGTGGTGCTGAATCCTCTTAGCTTTTTCTTGTCTGTAAAGCTTTTGATTTCTCCATCAAATCTAAATGAGATCCTTGCCAGGTAGATTAATCTCGGTAGTAGGTTCTTCCCTTTCGTCACTTTAAGTATATCATGTGACTCCCTTCTGGCTTGTAGAGTTTCTGCTGAGACATCAGCTGTTAACGTTATTGGAGTTCCCTTGTATGTTATTTGTCGTTTTTCCCTTGCTGCTTTCAATAATTTTTCTTTGTCTTTAATTTTTGCCAATTTGATTACTATGTGTCTCGGTGTGTTTCTCCTTGGGTTTATCCTGTATGGGACTCTCTGCGCTTCCTGGACTTGGGTGGCTGTTTCCTTTCCCATGTTAGGGAAGTTTTCGACTGTAATCTCTTCAAATGTTTTCTCGGGTCCTTTCTCTCTCTCTTCTCCTTCTGGGACCCCTATAATGCAAATGTTCTGTTTAATGTTGTCCCAGAGGTCTCTTAGGCTGTCTTCATTTCTTTTCATTCTTTTTTCTTTATTCTGTTCTGCAGCAGTGAATTCCACCATTCTGTTTTCCAGGTCACTTATCCGTTCTTCTGCCTCAGTTATTCTGCTATTGATTCCTTCTAGTGTAGTTTTCATTTCAGTTATTGTATTGTTCATCTCTGTTTGTTTGTTCTTTAATTCTTCTAGGTCTTTGTTTAACATTTCTTACATCTTCTCGATCTTTGCCTCCATTCTTTTTCCGAGGTCCTGGATCATCTTCACTATCATTATTCTGAATTCTTTTTCTGGAAGGTTGCCTATCTCCACTTCATTTAGTTGTTTTTCTGGAGTTTTATCTTGTTCCTTCATCTGGTACATAGCCGTCTGCCTTTTCATCTTGTCTATCTTTCTGTGAATGGTTTTTGTTCCACAGGCTGCAGGATTGTAGTTCCTCTTGCTTCTCCCTGTAGTCTTATCACACAGAGATAACCATGAACAGAATCTTTTTCCCCTGATGCCCCAGAAATACAGAAAATTTAATGCCAATACAGTCTTCAGTAGTTTGATAAGAATTCTGCGTTAATTTATACCGACTTAGAAGAGAAACTTTAAACATCATGGATCCTAATGTGTTCAGAAATTTTGGCATGTAAATACACATTTGAGGTAAGCTAAACTAGGTTCACAAATGATAGAGTTAAGACTCAGCCACTTTCTAGAACATAGATGACAGAAATGCAGTCAAGAAGTCTGAAATATTATGTTTATACAGAAGAGGTTGTGATAACAACATTATAGGGGCAACTATTTCATTCATTTCTAAAGTCGAATACAGAACGCCCTTTACGTATTGCCTTCGTTATAGTCATGCTCACAGGTGAACACCATATGCAGACGAGGCTGGCCAAGTACAGAGTGTCTGTACAGTTTCTCCCTGGGTGATCTTATCCCTACTGTGACCTTAAATCCCATCCAGATGCTCATAGACACATTTTTTTTTTTTTTGTATAAAATTTACTTTTTTTTTTTTAACATCTTTATTGGCATATAATTGCTTTACAATGGTGTGTTAGTTTCTGCTTTATAACAAAGTGAATCAGTTATACATATACATATGTCCCCATATCTCTTCCCTCTTGCATCTCCCTCGCTCCCACCCTCCCTATCCCACCCCTCTAGGTGGTCACAAAGCACCGAGCTGATCTCCCTGTGCTATGTGGCTGCTTCCCACTAGCTAGCTGTTTTACATTTAGTAGTGTATATATGTCCATGCCACTCTCTTACTTTGTCCCAGCTTACCCTTCCCCCTCCCCGTATCCGTCCATGTAGGTCTGCATCTTTATTCCCGTCTTGCCCCTAGGTTCTTCATGACCATTTTTTTTTTTTTTTTAGATTCCATATATATGTGTTAGCATACGGTGTTTGTTTTTCTAACTTACTTCACTCTGTATGACAGTCTCTAGGTCCATCCACCTCACTACAAATACTTCAGTTTCATTCCTTTTTATGGCTGAGTAATATTCCATTGTATATATGTGCCACATCTTCTTTATTCATTCATCTGTTGATGGACACTTAGGTTGCTTCCATGTCCTGGCTATTGTAAGTAGAGCTGCAGTGAACATTTTGGTACATGACTCTTTTTGAATTATGGTTTTTCTCAGGGTATATGCCCAGTAGTGTGATTGCTGGGTCGTATGGTAGTTCTATGTTTTAGTTTTTTAAGGAATGTCCATACTCTTCTCCATAGTGGCTGTATCAGTTTACATTCCCACCAACAGTGCAAGAGGGTTCCCTTTCTCTACACCCTCTCCAGCATTTATTGTTTGTAGTATTTTTGATGATGGCCATTCTGACTGGTGTGCAGATGCTCATAGACTCTTAAGTTTACATTGTTAGCTCACACCATTCCTCTGGGCCCTGGACTTATAGATTCAACTTCCTACTTTATATCTTTGTTGGAAATTGCACAGGCATTTAAACAAGTCAACATATTTAAACAGATTTTGATTCTTTCCCCCCCACCACTGAAGCTTATCTTTCTGAGAATCTTTTCTGCCAGTAGCAAGCATCACTCAGGTGCTCCAGCCTGAAACTGGAGAGCGTCTTTTATTCTTTCTTCTTCTCTATCCTCTACCTTCAGTCCATCAGCAGCTCCTGTCAGATGTGCTCCATGTATGTCTCCAATGTGTCCTGTGTTCACCATCCCTGCAGTCACTACTTGGGGCTGGCTAGTTATTGTGTTCCAGGAACTGCACTGCTCTGCTTCTGCTCTTGAGCCCAGCAGCTAGGGTGATTCATCATAATGCACATCAGACAGGTTCCTTGATTTAAATCCATGAATAACTTTTCATTTAGGATAAAATCCACATTCCTTACCCTAGCCTAAAAGGCTTTGCATTAACTGGCCCCATTTGCCTTTCTTTCTCTCCCCCATTTCTCATTGTTCTTTCTCTCACTTTGGCCACACTGGTCTTTTATCAAGAGCTGAACTCACCCAGAATTTCTAGCTTGGAGACTTTGTACACGCTTTGCATTTTTTTCTGCCTGGGACACTTCCCTCTCACTCCACCCTGAATATCCTGTATGTGTTTGCTTTTTATCCATCTGGTCTCAGTTTATCTTACATTGTAATACTTCCTTAGTGGGGCTTTTGCCCAACCACCCAATCCAAAATAGTTCTTTCATTACCCTGAACCTGTTATTCTCCATCGCAGCATCCTGTTCATTTTTTTCATGGCATTCATCACAATCTGTTAATTATATATTTGTCTACTTGTGCATTTTTCTCCTAAGAGACTGTGATGAAGGATAAAATCATCCTTGTTTTATTTATATATGAAGTGAAGTAATGAATGGATAACTGAGTAAAAAGGGACAATTGTAAATTTTGGAAGCAATAAATTTATGAACATTCCTATCCAACTTTTAAATCAGTGTAGATTTTTTGGATGATCTTCAAGTTTTCAGAGTGTATTATAGTATTCTGTCACTAGGGGGCAGTTACACCTCTCTGATCAAATTTACCTAGTTTATTATCTCAGACTTTGTTTTCTTCTTAAATATTACGTATTTCCTTCATGTGTCTGTTTGGAGGGAAATTATTCAAATTGGGTGACCGTGATAATGATCATATAAATCTCTATTTATTTGTATCATGTTTATTGACTCCTTATTAACATAATGTATTTCCAGCTCTGGTGGATCAAGGTTTACTCTAGAAAATTAGGTTTTATATTTTTATATAGTTTCATATTTTTAATATATAATATTTCCACATAGCTATCCCCTGGAGTTTTGTTTGGGAAAGGGGTTAGGCAGTCTATTTTGTCAGCATCATTACAGATCTCCAAATTATCTTAGTATGGTTACACACAACACGAAACGATCTTTTCCTGGTGGAAAACTCTCAAATTACATGAAAGGAGCAATAGTCTGCAGATAGCTAATTTTCTCTGGGAATTAGTTTTATGGCAGGAATTTCTAAGTTTTTGTGCAAAAGCTTAGTATCAGTCTTGTTTTAAAAAAGAACACCTCAGTTCAGAGTTTTATTCATCATCAACCTTGAAATTAGCCAGTAACCATGCCTTATTTATTCTTAATGTAATTTTTAAATTATGCAAATTTGAAATTGTACAGGTTAACAGTATTAAAGTTCTCACTCTAGTAAAATCAGAAGTACTGTGAAAACCAAAACTTTTGTCAAGAATCCCATAATTTCAAGCTGGCAGGCTGTGCGAATTATAAATTTTACATTTGCTTCCATGCCTTTTACAATTGTAAACAAATACCTGTCAGCCTTTGTCAGTATCATGTGAACTGTGCTGTTTCCAGACATCTGATGTCTGTGTGATTTTTGTTGACTGTAGTGCTGATATTTTAAACTGTGGTTATAATTTAATATCATTTTAAAGCCTATGACAGTTTCAGCCAAGCATTCATTAAGTGTTAATGCCGAAAAATGCATCCAAAAGCGAGTTATTTCGGGACAGAAGTTAAATGTGACAGAATGCAATGAAGAAAGCCAAAAACCTATCATGATTTGTATTACTGTTAATTTAGGAGACAGAACTCTGAATCATTAGCCAGAATGCCAACAATATTAAAGCGGCACTAAACTGTACATACCTTTAAGTTCATGACAGTTGTTGTGTAACCAAGCAAGGATGATGGATAAAATGCTGGCATCAGGGACTAATACGGCTGTAATGTGTCCCTAAGTCAGTTCAGATTATCGTCTGTTGTAAGCCATGGAGTATTTTTGATTATTTGAAAAGTGGACATAGTAATGTAAAAAGTTTCACTTCAAATGTTTGTTCTGAGTATATTTTGCAACAAAAATATGAGGATTATAGATTTACAAACTATAAGAACCCACTCCCTACTTTACATTTTGTTTCATTGAGAATATAATTCGAATTATGAGACTTCAGCAATTTCAAAATCTTTGAGAATGTATTACTCATAAAATGTGTTCACTTTATGTTTAATATATGTGTATGTATCTATATTTACATATGTATATACACACGCATATATACACATTTACCCTAATAATTTACTCTTATATAACCAACCACTTATAAAGACACTAAAAGCTGACAGCTGTCAGTGCTGCTTTGGGGCTGTATATAAGCATAAGTCACATAACTTTTGTGCTTTCAATCCCCAACTATCCACATGTATTATTATATCAGTGTACCCATATTTTGATCAGCTATCAGTTTTAGATTGAAGGTTCTATAGTTGTTGCTTTTGTATCCCTTTTCCTTTGATAGATTGCCTCCCACTGTGTGTTTTGTAGAGTTGTTCCCTGTGTATGTGATAAGCATAAAAAACAACAAACACTTCCCATTTTAGGGATAGGTTTTTTTTACCAAATCCATTTTCAGGTCAACTAGTTGGCATTTGGAATTTGTTTTCCCATGGAAATACTGTTATACACGGTGGCTAAATTTTTTGGGCCAACCCATAGAACCTGTTTCTTCACAACTAACTTAATAACCATTTATAGCCTGGTTTCTGTGAGAAAATGCATTGCAACTTCTAACTTTTAATACCAGATCAAGAACTCCTTAACTCCTTGGGCCCACCTACTGCACACACACAATGCACACACCCCACATACACTATGGGGACTCCACTTTGCAGTCTGGCATTGGGAATATATATAGTGCTGATTTTCAATGCAGATAATTTCATGTTGGATAGGAGCCTGGGAATTCTGTGATGCTGAAAAGGAGTTAGAAGATGAGGCCCACCAGGAACGTCATCCACTTTGTTCTTGCCTATAGCCTTTGGGTTGTGGCTCTAGTGGAGTTGGGAGCAGCAGGGACGTTCAATAAGGATGTGAACTCTGTTCAAATGGGATATAGAATTGGTGGCAGCTCCCGTGTTTTAACTGAAAACAAGTGGGCAGTGCCAGATCAGCTGTGGTGCAAAATCAGATGCTGATAAAGGATATCTATGAAAAGCCTACAGTTAACGTCATGCTTAATGCTGAAGGATGAAATGCCTTTCTCCTAAGATTAGGAACAACGCAAGGATATCTATTCTCACAACCCTACTAACATCATGCTGGAACTCTTTGTGTAATGAAGCAAAAAAAGAAAAAAGAGGACTTCCCTGGTGGCACAGTGGTTAAGTATCCGCCTGCCAATGCAGAGGACATGGGTTCGATCCCTGGTCCAGGAAGATCCCACATGCTGTGGAGCAACTAAGCCCGTGCGCCACAACTACTGAGCCTGCGCTCTAGAGCCCACGAGCCACAACTAGTGAGCCTGTGCGCCGCAACTGCTGAAGCCCGTGTGCCCTAGAGCCTGCGTGCTGCAACTACTGAGCCCACCACAACTGCTGAAGCCCGTGTGCTCTAGGGCCCGTGTGCCACAGCTACTGAGCCCGTGTGCTACAACTACTGAAGCCCGCACACCTAGAGCCCGTGCTCCACAACAAGAGAAGCCACCGCAATGAGAAGCCTGCGTGCCGCAACGAAGAGTAGCCCCTGCTCGTCGCAACTAGAGAAAGCCTGTGCGCAGCAACGAAAACCCAGTGCAGCCAAAAATAAATAAAATTTAAATAAATAAGTAAAATAAAATAAAAATAAAATAATGAAAAAAGAAAAAAATTAAAAGGCATACAGATTGAAAAGAAATAAAACTGTTTTGTTTTTAGATGATTATTTACATAGAAAATCACAAGGAATCTATAAAAAAAATCTTGGAACTAAGTGAGTTTAACAAGGTCCTAGGATACAAGGTCAACACACAAAAATCAGTTGTATTTCTGTGTACCAGCAATGAACAGTTGGAAACCAAAAAAATTTTTTAAAAGAACATTTACAAAAAAAAGAACATTTACAATAGCTCCTCAAAATGAAATTTTTAGGTTTAAATCTAATAAAATATGTATAGCATCAGTATCCTGTAAGTTATAAAACTCTGATGAAAGAGAGCAAAGACCTAAGTAATGGAGAGACATACTGTGTTCATGGATTGGAAGACAACATAGTAAAGATGTCAGTTTTTATTGATATATAGATTTAATACATTTCCCATTAAAATCTCAGCAGGATTTTTTCTAGATACAGACAAGATGATTCTAAACTTTTTATGGAGAAACAAATGAACTAGAATAGCCAAACAATTTTAGAAGAGAAAGATAAAGCTGGAAGACATATGTATAGTACAGATCTTAAAACTTGATGCTACAGTAATCAAGACAGTGTAATATTAGCAAAAACATAGACACGCAGATGAGTGAAATAGAATTAAGAGTTCAGTGGTAGACCTGTTAAAAATATATCTAGTTGAGTTTTTTTTTTGGAAGAGCTTTACTGAGATATAATTCACATACCATACAGTTTACTCATTGAAAGTATACGTTGTTTTTTTAGTATATCAGAGAGTTGTGCAACCATCACCACGGTTTTGTTTTATTTATTTTCTAGCTTTATTGAGATATAATTGGCAATTAACATTGTGTAAGTTTAAGATGTACAACGTGATGGTTTGATACACATCTCAGTTGCAAAATGATTACCACAATAGGGTTAACCTCACATCATTCCTTTTTTGTGTGTGTGTGGTTAAAACATTTAAGATTACTCTCAGCAAATTTCAAGTGTATGATACAGTATTATATCTGTAGTCACCATGTTTTACAGTAGATCCTCAGACCCTATTCATCTTATAGCGGAAAGTTTACACTCTTTGACCACCCTCCCCATTTCCTTTAGCCCCCACCACTACTCTCTGTTTCTACGAGTTTGACTTTTTTAGATTCCACATATAAGTGAGGTCATACACTGTTTGTCTATCTCTGTCTTACTTATTTCACTTAGCATAATCCCCTCAAAGTCTATTTATGTTTCACAAATGGCAGGATTTTCTATTTTATTGCTGAATAGCCTTCCATTGTGTGTGTATCTATACACACACACACACACACACACCCCACATCTTATTCATTCATCCATGGACATACACTTGGGTTGTCTCCATATCTTGGCTATTGTGAATAATGCTGCAGTGAACATGGGAGTGCAGATATTTCTTTGACATAGTTATTTCATTTCCTTTAAATGTATGCCTAGAAATCGGATTGCTAGATCACATGGTAGTTCCATTTTTAATTTTTTGAGGAACCTCCATACTGTATTACATTGTGGCTATACTCTTCAGATCTTCTGCCCATTTTTAAATTGGGATGTTTGTTTTTTTTGATGTTGATTTGTATGAGCTGTTTATATATTTTGGAGATTAACTCCTTATTGGTCGTATCATTTGCAGATATTTTCTCCCATTCAGTAGATTGTCTTTTTATTTTGTCAGTGGTTTTCTTTGCTATATGCAAAAGCTTTTAAGTTTAAGTAGGTCCCATTTGTTTATTTTTGCTTTTATTTCCTTTGCTTTATGAGACAGATTTAAAAAGTATTGCTGTGGTGTCTAAGAGTGTTCTGTTTTCTTCTGGGAGTTTTATGGTTTCAGGTCTTACAGTTAGGTCTTTAATCCATTTTGAGTTTATTTTTGTATATGGTGTTAGAGAATGTTCTAATTTCATTCTTTTACATGTAGTATCCAGTTTTCCCAGCACCATTTACTGAAGAGACTGTCTTTTCTCCGTTGTATATTCTTGTCTTCTTTGCCATAGATTAATTGACCATAGGTGTGTGGGTTTGTTTCTGGGCTCTCTATTCTGTTCCATTAATCTATGTGTCTGTTTTTATGCCAGTACCATACTGTTTTGGTTACTGTAGCTTTGTAGTATAGTCTGAGTCAAGGAGATTGATACTTCCAGTTCTGTTCTTCTTTCTCAAGTTATTTTGGCTCTTTGGGATCTTTTGTGTTTCCATACAAATTAAAAAAAATTTTGTTCTAGTTTTGTGAAAAATGCCCCTGGTAGTTTGATAGGGATTGCATTGAATCTGTAGATTGCCTTGGGTAGTATGGTCATTTTAACAATATTAATTCTTCGAACCCATGAACACAGTGTATGTTTACATCTGTTTGTGTTGTCTTTAATTTCTTTGATCAGTGTCTTATAGTTTTCTGAGTACAGGTCTTTTACTTCCTTAGGTACATTTACCCCTAGGTATTTTATTCTTTTTGATGCGATTGTAAATGGAATTGTTTTCCTTAATTTGTCTTTGTGGTTCGTTGTTACTATATAGAAATGCAGGCTGTGACTCCAAAGGCACAGCAACACAGGGGAGTTTCTTTTGGATGATGAACCTATTTTGTATCCTGGTTATGATAGTGGGTACACAAACTTATACATGTGTTAAGATTCATAGACCTGTATGCCAAAAAGGCAAAAGTCAGATGCTTATTAACTGGGGAGCTCCCTCTAATTTCAAGACCAGGAAACAAATAAATTGGCAGAAATACCCATCATGAAATCATGAGATGAAAAAAAAAAACGGAGTAACTTTTTCTTAAAGTTTTCTTCTCACAGTTTTAGGCTCACTGTTAAAATCTTTTTTCCTCCTAATACCTTTTCAGAGACATGTCTTCACTGTTCTCTAAAAGTTTTTTCTTTTTTATAGAACATATTTTTTATAGAACATATAGTTTAAATCTAAAAAAAAAAACCTCCAAAAAACTGCTCAGATTGTCTTATTATTTTGGAGTTTTTCAGGATTGACTATTTCTCCTTATAAGTACTATCCACAGGGTTTGTAAATCTTTGCTCCAGATTTTTTTCTGTAGTGATACTTGTACCACTATATGACCATATGTGTCTCTGGTTCAGTGGTAGCCATCTTATGCATGCTGAGTTGATTTCATTCTGAGTTTTAAAGTTTCTATTATATTTGAGTTTCTTCCTAGTACAAAGAATAAGAAAAGCATACCTGTTGACAACTTGTGCTAGAAAAAGTTTGAAAGGAACTGTAAAATAAGGAGGAATCCTGAGCATGGTGCGTTTATCTAAAGAATAAATATGGGACTAGAATGTATAATAGGAACTTGAGTGTAGGAACCAAAAGTTAATCTTCTGTATATATTCAACATTTGTCAAATTCTTACTAGAATACTCTCTTCAGCTCTGAACTTGGCAACTTAAGCAAGATGTGGAAATAATTGGCAAGGTTCCTGAGAGGAGCAATGAAAATTGTTAGAGAATGAAAATAAAGCCTTTAAGAGAAGGTTAAAAGAATTGAGGTTTCCTAGGGAAGAAAGTGAAGAGCTGGAACACGGATGGTAACTCTTCATTTTGACTGACCAGATGGCAAAAAAAAGGAATGTCCT
The DNA here is from genome assembly GCF_965194805.1 of Balaenoptera borealis. Classification (NCBI taxonomy): domain Eukaryota; kingdom Metazoa; phylum Chordata; class Mammalia; order Artiodactyla; family Balaenopteridae; genus Balaenoptera; species Balaenoptera borealis. Next base: position 90,851,881 of record NC_138868.1, on the reverse strand, counting down.
AAATTTTCTGGAGGGATTTATTAACATGTGAACTTTACTCTGCATTCCGAGATGATTGAGACCATATTGTATGCACTCTCTTCTTCCCTGGGCTTTCCTGATGTCACACTTTTCTGGTTCTCTCTCTACCATTTGACACATTTGTATTTTGACTCCTTTTCTTGGAGGGGGCGGGTCTCTCCTTGACTCTCTCAGTTTCTTATCCTTCTTTTCTTCTTTTTCCCCCTCCTCCTTGGTGAAATCTCCTGACTTTTGCTTCTGTCTTGTTCATGTCAAATCCATCCTTTACACACAGGCACCAGCAAGATCTATCCAGAATAAACATACCATGTCACTTTCCTACACAGAATCCTTTAGAAGCTTCCCGTAACTTCAACAGCAACCACTGTCCTCCAGGGTCTGGATCCAGGAGAGGGGCAGTGAAGTGACAGGTGCTCATAACCCCTGGCCAGAAACATCTCTGTGTCAACCCACCCACTACGAGCATGCTAGTTTACCCACCGTGTCAGGAAGCAGGGAGTGCGCTTATAGGACAGCTCAAGCTCCTTTAGGAGAACATGAGAGACCTCCATGCTTGGTCCCCTGTCTGCCTCTATAGCCCCTAGCACCGCATCCCGCCCGGGACTGTGAGTTTTGTTTTTCTTGCATCTTCTGTTACACATGGCTTGCAGTTCTCAGGATTTGTCTTTTTTTAAATAATAAAACTATGAAGGAAAGTTATAAGCTTTTTAAATTAGGAGAGTTGCTTGGTATACTTTATAAGGAGGTTTTACGTACTTTTTAAGACAAAAGATGCTGGATTTCCTGAATTTTGTCCCATAGTATCTTCAGAGCGATTTGCCATTTTAGTTTTGAGTTTGTCTTGATTGGGTATTGATGAGATAAAAACAGAAAACAAAGTTAGTGTATATTTATTGAATACTAGGGAACAAATCCATTAAGAACTGTAATTCTTCTTTGTGGAGTCATAAAATGTTAGAGAGAACAGGCCCTTAGATATCATCTGCTTCAGTCTCTCATGGTACAGATGAAAGAAAACCGAGGCCCTTGAGAGGCTTGCCCAGGACACAGCAGACAGTATGGCAGATGCATCTAGAGCCCAGATGGCCTCAGGGTTGTACTACACCAGTTCTCCTTTTACTGCAGGGGTTTCCTCCCTCCCTCCCTCCCTCTCTCTCTCTCCCTCCCTCCCCCTCCCTCCCTCTTTCCCTCTCTCCTTCCCTCTCTTTCTTTCTTCCTACCTACCTACCTATCTGTATTTTTTTAAGCAGAGGAAGCTTACTTCTTTTTAAGTAAAATATATCCATTTACCTTTTTCTGTGAAATGCCTCAAATTTATACAAAAATAGAAAAGGAAAGTACTTGTTCAAATAACCAGTTGGTGTGGGTATATATTTGTGTATTACATAAATGTACTGAATATATGTATATATAATGTTTATATATTTAATATTCACATAAAGTGGATTAGATTATTGAGTGGCAGAAATTCATAGTTGATTCATTTAACTTCTTGGGTTTAATTCTTACTCTTACGTTTAAAAAAGTTGAATGACTCTTAAGTTTTCTTATAACTTCCAAATCATAATAATTACCAGCACTTGAATAGTTCTTATTTTCTACCAGTCACTTGTGGTTGCAAGTACCTATGTTAAGTACACACTCATATGTAATTCTTGCAACTATTATGTGAGGTTGGTACAGTTACTATTGATGAAATTAAGGCAGGAGGGTGTAGTGGCCCAAGGTGATGCCATTAGTAAAAAGTGGAGCTGAGATGGAAGCCAGGGAATCTGGCTCCACAGTCCATGCTTATGACCCCTGTACATCACTATATGGTGTCTCTGTGCTTTATCTTGTTACTGCTTTGAATGAGATTTAATAAAAATGAATGTTTAAGGAAGCCTCTCTCTTCTTTCTTGACATTTTAAAAAATAAAATATGAGTAACAAATGTTTAACTTATAAAAGAACAACTCTTGTTAAAATGATAAATTTGTTCTGAGGAAAATTAAGAAGTTCACTAATTATTGATAGTAGTTCTATTAATATTTTATATAGTGTTTATTGACCAAAAGAATCTAAATCAAACTGAAGTTACTCCTAGGACTCTATAATCTTTACAGTTGTATAGTGGCTTTAAAAATTATTATTCAAAAACAAACCAGAATAACTTTTTTAGGTAGAATTTAATGAGAACATGATTCTGGATGATTCTGTTTTGTCAGATCCTCTTCTGGATGTATTTTAAGAAAAGCCCAACCAGACTGAGGGAAGGGATTTAGAATTATGTCATTACGTAAGAAAAATTTGGAGGGCCTGGGTACGCTCAACCTGGAGAAGAAAGAACATTCTCAAATATATGAACAGCTATTGTTTAGAAGGATTCACTAACTAAACTCACAGAAACAGAGAATAGAAAAGTGGTTGTCAGGGGCTTGGGGGAGGTTGGGAAATAGGGAGGTGGATAGGTAAAAGGGTATAAAATTTCAGCTCTGAGATGATTAAGGACTGAGGATCTAATGTAAATCATGGTGACTGCAGTGATAGCACTGTATTGCTGAGAGAGCAGAACTTACATGTTCTCACTAAAAATAAATAAGTAAATATATGAGGTTACAGATGTGTTAACTAAATGAGAGGAGTCCTTTCACAGTATATACGTATATCAAATCATCACGATGTATGCTTTAAATATCTTACAATTTTATTTGTCCGTTATACCTCGGTAGAGCCAGAGAGAAAAAAAGGATTTGACTTCATGGGATAGAATTGGAGCAGTAGGTGGAAAGTTACAGAGTGACAGACTTTTAGCTCAGTAGAAGCCGAGTGTGAAATTGGCTGGCTTAAGCAGTGAGGATTTCTTTGTCAGGAAGTTTTCAAGCAAAAGCTGGGTAACCCCTGGGAAAAGGATGTTGCAGAGCAGATTCATAGTTTAGTTGGACTGGATGACTTTTCAGTTCCCTTTTAACAGTCCCTGGCATATTAATATGCACTCAATAAATAACTGTTAAATTAGTGACTTTTAAAAACATGGAACGGGAGAAATATTCTTCTCTCTTTATTTTAAATCAGTGTGACTCTCTTTTTTTAATGTACAAAGAACTCTTTTAAAATTAATTAATTAATTAATTTTTGGCTGCGTTGGGTCTTTGTTGCTGCACGCGGGCTTTCTCTAGTTGCATCGAGCGGGGGCTACTCTTCATTGCGGTGTGCGGGCTTCTCATTGCGGTGGCTTCTCTTGTTGCAGAGCACTGGCTCTAGGTGCGTGGGCTTCAGTAGTTGTGGCACATGGGCTCAGTAGTTGTGGCTCGTGGGCTCTAGAGCTCAGGCTTAGTAGTTGTGGCACACAGACTTAGTTGCTCCACAGCATGTGGGATCTTCCCGGACCAGGGGTCGAACCCATGTCCCCTGCATTGGCAGGTGGATTCTTAACCACTGTGCCACCAGGGAAGTCCCAAACCAATGTGACTCTTAAAGTGACTTATTTGATTCTGTCCTGATTATAAGGAGAGATTGAGAGAGAAAAATATTTAACTTTAGATGTTGGTTTGGTTACTTTCTGGTTCCTCTTATATACTGTGCGGCTTTATAAATTGTGTTGCATTCTCCAGGAAAAGGTAAGTAACTTGCATAGCTGTTATATAAATCATTACTATATAAGTTTAAAATGCATGCATTTTTGTATGTATGCATATCTGAGTTTATTATTAACTTGTAAGCTCTTTGGTATTAGGATTTGTATTTTTATGTTTCCCCTCACAGCATCTAGTTCATACCTTTTAAAAATAATATTTGAAAGTGATTTCAAATTGTGTGTGTGTGTGTGTGTGTGTGTGTGTTGGGTATGGGGGGGTTGTCCCTAATTCTCATTGTCATTCAGAAATAAAGTCCTATCATTGATGTATGCTAATGCTGATTTTTAAATTTAGAAATTATTTAATTAATTCAAGTCAATTTTGAATTGTGTTGAATGTAGAGGGGAGCATAGTCAATGTTTGTTGCTTTTGTAGGTGCATGTGAGGGAACCCTGGCTTGCTCCACCTGTCACCTCATCTTTGAACAGCACATATTTGAGAAATTAGAAGCAATCAGTGATGAGGAGAATGACATGCTTGATCTGGCATATGGACTAACAGATAGGTAAGATTTTTGGACCACTTCCGTTGTAATAATAATCTAGGAGGATAAAAGTTTTATTAGTTCATGTCTGTCTCTGACCAGAGACATGTAATATGCATGCATGTAATAGGGTTCTCCCACTGTAGATAGATAACAGTCACAGACTTTGAATATCAAATATGTGACATTTCTGTTATGTATTCTACAGTTTAACCCTTATGAAACTTTTAACAAAAGTAAAAAAAAGATTAATTGGAAGTATTAGAAGCATAAGTTCTAGATCCTAATAAATCTTTTTTCATCTATTTTTATTCCAGGAATTAATATTTATCACAATTTAATGAGTTGGGATTAAATTTAATGCTTTTTATGGTATTCTTGAAGGACAGATTTGATAATTGAAAGAAATTATAATGGAAAATTTTACCTACTTGAGAGAATACAATTTTTAAAAAAACTTAATATAAGTAATTATGTTAAAATGAATACTTCTATTTCTAACTGTACATTAAAGTAAATTAATCAGAGCTTATTCTTGTTATTAATAAGTAGAATTACTCTTTTTTTTTTTTTAAATGGCAAAGCAAGGAGGACGTCAAGAAGGACAACAAAGGAGGTCAACTGGACTCAGTGAATGGTTTTTTTTGTTTGTTTGGGTTTTTTTTATAAATTTATTTATTTATTTTTGGCCGTGTTGGGTCTTCGTTTCTGTGCGAGGGCTTTCTCTAGTTGTGGCGAGCGGGGGCCACTCTTCATCGCGGCGCGCGGGCCTCTCACTATCGCGGCCTCTCCTGTTGCGGAGCACAGGCTCCAGACGCGCAGGCTCAGTAGTTGTGGCTCACGGGCCCGGTTGCTCCGCGGCATGTGGGATCTTCCCAGACCAGGGCTCGAACCCGTGTCCCCTGCATTGGCAGGCAGATTCTCAACCACTGCGCCACCAGGGAAGCCCAGTAGAATTAATCTTAAAAGTGGTAAGGTTTATAGTAGCAAGAGATATCAAGTGATACCTTATTTTTTTTTTTTAATTATCTAGTCTTTTGGTTTGAGTTAGGGAAGATAGGTAGTTAATTTACTGTTTCAAGGGACAAGATAAGAGTTTATTTAATTAAGGTTGGCTTTGGTGTTTAACTGTAATTTGGTGGCCCTAATGAAAAATAGTTAAAAAAAATAAGAAATAATAGTAATAATAATAATAGCTTTATTTCATGTGTATCATGTAACCACAATTTTATTAGATCCTTAAGATAAACCCTCTTATCTAATAATCCTCAAAAAGTTTTTAGGTCATTGGTATTTATTGTGGCTGCCATCTGCCTGTCTCCCCTCACATCTTCAGGTGCCACGTTCTCTATCAACACCTCCTTTTTTTTTTTCTAAAGGATAACACACAGAATACACTCAATGTTGTGTTAATTTGGTTCTGGAAATTGTTTCTTTCAATGTGAGGGGTAAATCATAGCTAACTGCTTGCCCTTTTATTCAGATGAAATTTGTAGGCACATGTAACAGATAACATTCTGAATGAAAAAAAAAATGAGAGAAATTGGAGAGCTGCATTTAGGAGAGGTACATGAGTGTGAGAAGATAAAAGAGACCTGTTGTAAATGTAAACTAGCCAAGAACTTTGATAATAAAATTCAGAAGTTTTAGAACAAGATAATGGAAAGCAGGAAATAGCTTTTATGGCATTTTATAGCTGATATTCTTAAGTACACAGAATTTTTGTAGAAATGCTTTGTGGGGAAAGAGTATAATGCTTTTCACAGGTAGGATTTAGAAAACACTGACATATTTGGAGTGAAAATAATTTTGCTCAAAGATAGTAACTGCATGTAAACTTCTATTTCTAGGGTACCATATACATCCAAACAAAGAAACAAGGAAACTCAGTCTTTAGTTCTTAGGTTTATTTTATTTATTTATTTATTTATTTACTTACTTACTTACTTACTTATTTGGCTGCACCAGGTCTTAGTTGAGGCACGTGGGATCTTCATTGCCACGTGCGGGATCTTCATTGCAACATGGGGGATCTTTAGTTGTGGCTTGCAAATTCTTAGTTGTGGCATCCATGTGGGATCTAGTTCCCTGACCAGGGATCAAACCCGGGCCCTCTGCATTGGGAGCGTGGAGTCTTAACCACTTGACCACCAGGGCAGTCCCATAGGTTTATTTTTAAAATTAAGTGCTATGTAAGTGTCTATAATTTTTAGGATAAAACAGCATCATTTTAATGTTTATTTTAGGGTGTACTTAACCTTGACTAATGATGGATTGTTGATACACGGGCTCATATGGCACTTACTGTACTGGTTACATGTCTCCTTTTCCCCATTAGAGCAGGAGCCATGTCTTATTTCATCATTGTGTCTCCAGTGCCTGATTCACCAAAGGCGTCACCAACTGTTTTTGGAATTAATGGTTGGTAGAGAGATTCAGGAATTATCTGTGAATCTATTTTTGATAGTTGTCATTGCTCCCTGCTACCAGTTTCCATGGATAATCTACACAGAGGCCTCAGTTTCCATATTTGTAAAATGAGGATAATAATAGTACCTACCTCATAGGGTTGTTGTGTCGTGTCAACTAATAAATGTACGTGAAGCTCCTTGAACAGTGTCTGGTGAAGGAAGCATTCATTAAATGGTTTTTGTTGGCATTCTGACTATAATAATATTAATTCAAATGCCGGAAACAAAGCTTAGTTCTTGTAGATTTGCTCAAGGCCACAGAGAGAATGACAGAGCCCTGGTTTGGATCAGTTACATTGGACCCCAAAACCCTTGGTTTTTTACTATTTGACGCTTCTTCTCTGCATTGAAAACCAAACTTTAAAAGTAAAGTTAACGTTAACACCTAGTATATTTCCACTGTCAGGTGTATATGGAGAAAATGTCTTCAAGGTTTGCACAAGTGTGAGATTTTGTAGGATTAATAGTGAAGTCAAGGAAGACTTGCTGTCCGTCTCCTTCTGTAGAGGTGTAAGACACTTTCTACACTGGTAGACCCTAGAGCCGGAGACCTTCCAGGAGGAAGTAGGGGAGTGAGAACAGCCACAGTGCCACTGCCTTATCTTCTAGGGCTATAGAACCAGCAAGGGCTTTCGGTGCCACCCCTCCCTGTGTTCCCCCACACAGTTCTTGTTCTTCTGTTACTACACTTACTTTATTCTGCCCTGTATCACTGGTAGCTCTTTCTGTCCTGTGCCCCTTACTAAAAGTTCCTTGAAGGCTAGCATTACCCTACTCATCTTTGTATGAACACCAAGAGTAACCAACAGTCTCTCTAGGGCTCACCACAGTCCTAATGAATTTGTCTAAATTGGCTTGCCTTATTTTTTCTCTTGCAGACAGAGCTTAATGCATAATTGAGTATTGTCAGGGCTGTTTCTATTCAACAAATAGGAATTATTGGTAAAAGGGGATTTTTTTCTATCAGCAATCAATATTTCCCATGGCAGTAGTACTTACTCCTTACTCAGAAACCTCCCAGTGGTCCCTCGTTGCTCACCAGTAAGAACCTGAACCCCTTCACTGTTGTTCAGAGCTGTCCATGGCTTGGCCACCTTTCTAGCCCGTCACTCCCCTCTCCTCGTCTGGCCTGCACAGCAGCCAGGCCAAAAACCCAAACTGCCTCAAACATGCCTTGAATCCCTATTAGCTTTGCCTCAAATGCCTTTCTCCTTTATCTTTTTTAAAATATTAAGTTCTAGCCAGCCTTCAAAGCCCATTAGAAACACCATCTCCCCCGTCAGAAGTCAGTGCTTTCTCCTCAGCCCTTTCAGCTTTCTCTCTCTGTGGCATTTGTCACAGTCTCACGTGTTAATTATCTGCAAATGTGTCTCAGCTCTTCTATTTGATTGAAAGTTCACGCCTTAGTACTGATATTAGCAACTAATCCTCATGGCGGTCCTGTGAGGAACCCACTTATTATGCATCTTTAGGATGAGGTTGGGAAACTAATATTTGGCAGGGTTAAGAAAGTTGCTTGTGAACACGTCATGTTCAGTGTTGGATTCTGGACCACTGGTCTGTTTGGCTCTAACCCCTGCATCCCTGGCACCCAGCATGTAAGAGGTGTTCAGTAAGGATCAAAGTGAGTTGCTGTTCTTTTGCAAACCCACTGACATTTAGTTCTGTGCCTTTTGATGCTCAGCAGGTGCTTGACGAATATGTTGACAAAACCAAGACCTACATACCACATTCCATCAAACTGAAGACAATTTGATTATAAGACTAATATAGTATTTTTTTTTTTAAGTTTTTTTATTTTATTTATTTATTTTTTGGCTGTGTTGGGTCTTCGTTTCTGTGCGAGGGCTTTCTCTAGTTGTGGCAAGCGGGGGCCACTCTTCATCGCAGTGCGCAGGCCTCTCAGTGTCGCGGCCTCTCCCGTTGCGGAGCACAGGCTTCAGACGCACAGGCTCAGTAGGTGTGGCTCACGGGCCCAGTTGCTCCGCGGCATGTGGGATCTTCCCGGTCCAGGGCTCGAACCCGTGTCCCCTGCATTGGCAGGCAGACTCTCAACCACTGCGCCACCAGGGAAGCCCAGTATTTATTTTTATGTGCCATTAAGAAAGAAAAAGCTCTGCTGATTAAAATATGGTGTAAAATGATCTTATCACTTAGCGTTTTATGCATACTGAAAGAGCTATTTATACTTAGATTTAGAGCTATTTAGACAGATTTGTACATCACTGTACAAATATGAAAATATGAATAAAATTGGTCATAATACTGAAAAAAATAAAAGAAAATGGAATTACAGTTATTCTTTCAATGACAAATATTTACTTTCCTAATATCAATTTATGCTGGGTCTCTGTATTGTTAATTTTTGTTTTGTAATCTTTTTGGACTTATTTTGAATGGTAATAAAATTCAACACATAGTATTAACATAGTTCCCATAACTCAGTTGAAGAGACACTTCTGATGTGACTGACACCTCACAGTGTAGCTGTGATTGTAAGATGCCATTGATTTTAAGATGCATTTGGTTTCAGAGATGTTAAAATTGTGGGAAAAATATGCATCTGATAATTGATGACTTACGTCTCTGTGTTTATTCCAAATTTCTTGTTTTAAAGGCTTTAAAAAGTGTAGCTTTCTTTTATAGACTGTATGGTTTTAATTATCTGGGAATTGATTAGTCATTCTCTTGGCATTGCTAAAACCTCAGTTCTCTTCTCCACTGTTGTGCCTTCTCATCATTTCATTGCTTGTCAGTCCTGTCACCAAAAAGCAGTAGTTCCAGTGAAACAATTAGTAGAAAGATTAAAATGAAGCTTTGGCGTATCACACTTTTTGTTTTTCATATTTACATTCTGTTTTCCTCTAGTTGAAAGGGTTGGATGTATCTTTTTCTACTTAATGGAAATTTAAAAGGTAAATAAATCCCTATGCTTTGGGTAAGAAAAGGTCCTGGTAACTGCATTGCCTTGTGAATAATATATACTTAATACTAAATCATACCTCCTCCCTTTTTTACACAGATCGCGGTTGGGCTGCCAAATCTGTTTGACAAAGGCTATGGACAATATGACTGTTCGAGTACCTGATGCTGTGTCTGATGCCAGAGAGTCCATTGATATGGGCATGAACTCCTCTAAGCTAGAATAAATAGGAATATTTTCACAACATTTTACCTATTTTTATAATTATTATTTCTTAATGTAATTAAATGAGAAGATGGATGAATGCATTTATTGTTATGACTAGATTTATTACTTTAATTCACCTTGTGTAACTGCTGAATTTTTTAGTTCTGAAAGAATCATCTTTATTTTGATTAAATTATAAAAACAAATCAAATATTAGAAAGTAGTTAATATGAAAAAACCTTATATATTTTATCTGTGTTTGATTAGCAGCGTTAGCAAAATGTTTTCACATAAATCTTATGCCTACTTACCTATAAAATAGGTTAAAAAAAGGTATCATTATCTCTGTTAGATGTGGTGGAGGCAGAGATGTAAAATGGCTTGTCTAGGGCCATACAACAAATTAGAAGGTCAGTACTAGAACTGTATCTTGTTATTACAAGTTATGTGTTGAGATCGAAAGTGGAGAAATTAGGAATATCATAGTTATAGCTGTAGTTAAATGTGAATGTGTATGGATGTGTATTAAATTGCTCAGTAAGCTGATTAATTTCAAAGATAGTTATGACCTTATAAATCAATATTTCAGAATTTTGATTCAGTGAAAAGTGTACGTCTGAGCACAGGTAATGGAGCGCTGTCAAAGATGTTTGGTGTCAGTTCTGACTGAACTGGAGGAATAAACTAAAAATTAGATGTCTTTATTTTTTTATCCTAATCAGAATGTCCTGTCTTTGTAATCTTTTAAAAATAATGCCTGTGACAGAATGGACATCTTATGGATTAGGTTTTCTCTGTCCTGAGCTGCAGAAGGAAGCGAGTGGGCTGCCATCCCCTCGGCGAGGACAGAGCCTCACATTGTGCACTGAGCACTATGGGCACGGTCCTGGGGGGGGCGGGGGGGGACTCGAGCACCTCAGATCACTATCTGCGCATGGCAGGCCTTTGTACTTTATCTTTACTGTGAATACACTGGTAAATGATAATAAAGGGGTACAAAGTATGCTCTTGGAAGTATAATAAAACATTAGTTTGGACTAATGGTGGGGAAGGGCAGAAAAAACTAGTTAAAAGTGAATTATAAAGTTGAGTTAGCTTCAGGTACATCTGTGCACTTTGAGCATTTGCACAAATACTTGTCAAGTATGGTGTTGGACCTACAACGTTGTGTTATGTCCATCGGGGTACAGAGATGAACATGATCAGGAATGCCCTCAGGGAGCTCACCTTTTATTAGGAAAAGATAATATATATGTATGCACAAATCATTTGCTTCAACTAAACTGACCAATTTGCCAAATAGAATACTTTTAAACTAATTAACATGTATAAAGTGATTAAGGAAGAACTCAGGGCTTCTAATGTTCATCTGACACTTGATAACCATCGAGTGCCTTCTTTGTGGAGAGTGTCCCACTTTTAGAGCACTTCAGAACAGTCTGACCTCTTAGCTAGCTTCCATATTCTCCACGTGTTCTTGCATGGATTCCCTAAATTCTCCTTTCCAGGGCACTTTAATGATGACACCCAGCTTAAGACTCTACACTTTAGTCTAATTGTCTCAGATTTCAAATTAAGAGAGCTTCTTATTAATGAAGTTTAATTGTATTACTTAAATAAAACCTACTAAACTTATTAAGTGGAGCATATAGCCTATAATTGTTTTGTATAAAAGTTATTTTCTTCAGTTTGAAAAAAAATCCATGTTAGATGTGTGTGCGTTCTAGGTAATGGTATTCAGTTATCTGTTGCTGCAGTTTTATTGTCTCAGTTTCTATGGGTCAGGAATTCAGAGAGTGCAGAGCAAGGGTGGCTCATCTCTGCTTCACGATGTCTGTGGCCTAAGCTAGAGGACTTCAAGGCCAGGTGCTGGAATCATCTGAAGGCTTATGATTCCCTCATGTGACTAGCAAGTTGATGCTGGTATCAGCTGGGGGTCTTGCAGGGGCTGTTGACCGAAACACCCGTGTATGGCCCCTGCACGCGGCCTGGGCTTCCTCACAACATGGTGGCTGGCTTCTGAGAGCCAGTGCCCTAAGAGAGCGTATAAGCATTGCTAGGCAGAAGCTGAACGTCACACAGTATCACTTCTGCCCGTTTTTTTCATTAGAAGTGAGGCATCAAGTCTGACCCATCATTTGAATTGAGGGGTGTCAAATGATTTGCAGACATGTTTTAAAGCCATCACAGTAACCGTTATTTTCAGGTTAATTTACTGGCACATCATTGCCTGTGAAAACGGGCCTTTTAACTAACAGTGTTCTAAACTTTTGAAGAGGGGTTAGATTTTACTCTTGTATTGTGTTTCAGAAGATTCCTGTGTCTTCTTTGTTATGATGGTTCACTTGTTTTATTCTCTGACTCCTCGCAGTTTTCTTCTTGACAGTTGATTTAAATCAGAGGGAAGAGTGGTGGGTTTCCTTTCAATGCTGTATAATTTTAGTTTACATTTTTCTGTCATTCTGTCATCAAGAAAGGCATCTTCCTTTGGTATAGTACTCCATATCATTGTTGGTTACGTGCTAATACTTAATGTTGTATTTGGTTTTCACTGATAAAACCAGCCTGTAATTATATCAGTAATTCAGAATTGCTGAATTTGTTTTTTTTTTTTAAGTGAACCATTCTAAAAATTTCCAAAACCTTTTGATTAACTTTCATTGTGAAAATACTGTCTAATTTTTGTCTTAAAGGACTGCTTTCCTATTTTTTAAATAACTATTTAAGTATCATATGGTGATCCATGTGATTTTTATAATGGTCATTCAGCAATAGAATAATTATGTTTCACTTGGAAAAATGTTTTCTAAGGGAAATTTAGATTCAGTATATGTTTTCCCATCTCTTCTTTTTCTTCCTTTTTACAACTCTTTTAATTGCTTTTCCTTTTTATAACTACTTGAAATTTTGTGGTAAACCACATTTTGGGATCAGAATTTCTTAAATGGCTTTCTTATGTATAGGATAACATCACTCTAAATGAAAAGACAAATAATTGTATTACATTTCTAAAAATAGCCTGTGAAACTTTATTCTAAGTGTAAACCATTCAGAGATGTTCAAATATTACACGTAAACCTTGTTGCCTATTGGAGAAACATTTAAGAATAGAAATATGATCTTGGTTAAGCAACAATAGGATTCCTTTAATATGTCAACACATCACATGATATCAAGTTATTTTTATCAGATTTTCTTCTGTTTAAAAGTTTCTAGAAGCTGAAAAATTAGAAAACCAGCTGGAGGGAGGAAGGCATGATCACTTGCAGACAGAAATAAATGTGGCTATAACAACAGAAATAGGAAGTTAAAAGATAATTTAAGTCTACCAGAAGCAACTTAAGAGAGAAGTTGGTGGGAAAGATCTTTACAGTGAGAGGCATTACCTCTCCAAAAACTGTTAGTAATAACCTAATCAATGTCTTATTCCTCTTTCCTTTTGACTCCCATTTGCTTATCTTATTATCTGGATGTATTATTTGTCATTTAAGTTTTAGACTTGATTTGGTAATAATTTATAAAATTAAGCAGAGCCATTGTGCCTTTCTGGCTTCCTTTGTCTGCTAGTCATTTCTGAAGCCATTAACACTCAGTTTGATTTACCCCAGTGGGTTTCACTGCTCCCTCATCTTTCCCAGTCCTCTGTCTCAGACTGTCCTTTTTAGTATTTGTTACATGTGGCACTTCCTACATTTTTCTCCTGATAGGTTAAGCTTTTTAAAAGTAAGGACTGGGTTGTGTTCAACTTTGTAACTGCAGTTTCTTTTGTGGTATTTAGCCCACAGTAGGTATATAATACATAGTTGAATTAATCAAAACCTGGTCTTATGCTTCTAGCATTTTGCTCTTTGGCAGTCACCTGCTATTGATGAGATTACATGAGCTCAATATAGGACTTACACTGTGCCTGAATCTTAACTCTAACTTAACAGGAGTCCGGATACATACGAGTGTTTTCTTGAGAGGTCAGGTAGTCTCCACTATGTTTAAAAGGACGGTGTTCAACTTGCCATCTTTTTAATTTTTTTTTTTTATTGAAGTATAGTTCATGTACAATATAATGTAAGTTACAGGTGTACAATGTAGTGATTCACAATTTTAAAGCTTATAGTCCATTTATAGTTATAATAAAATACTGGCTATATTCCCTGTGTTGTACAATATATCCTTGTAGCTTATACATAATAGTTCGTACTGTTTAATCCACTACCCTTATCTTGCCTCTCCCCACTTCCCTCTCTCCACTGGTAACCACTAGTTTGTTCTCTGTATCTGTGAGTTTGTTTCTTTTTTGTTATATTCACTAGTTTGTTGTATTTTTTGGATTTCACATGTAAGTGATACTATACAGTATTTGTCTGTCTGACTTACTTAGCATGGTATCCTCCAAGTCCGTCCATGTTGTTGTTGTAAATGGCAAAATTTGACTTAAATCATTGCAAAATTTTTTGGATCCGTCTCCTAAAGCAAAAGAAATAAAAGCAAAAATAAACAAATGGGACCTAATTAAACTTAAAAGCTTTTGCACAGCAAAGGAAACCATCGACAAAATGAAAAGACACCCTACTGAATGGGAGAAAATATTTGCAAATGATATGACTGCTAAGGGGTTAATATCCAAAACATATGAACACCCTCTACACATCAACATCAAAAAAACAATTCAATTAAAAAATGGGCAGAAGACATGGATAACCATTTTTCCAAAGAGGACTTGCACATCGCCAACAGACACACGAAAAGATGCTCAACATTGCTAATCAGGGAAATTCAAATCAAAACCACAATGAGATATCACCTCACACCTGTCAGAATGGCTATCAGCAAAAAGAACACAACAAGTGTCAGCAAGGATGTGGAGAAAAGGGAACCCTTGTACAGTGTTGGTGGTGCAGCCACTGTGGAAAACAGTATGGAGGTTTCTCAAAAGAGTAAAAATAGAACTACATATGATCCAGCAATCCCACTCCTGGGCATATAACCAGAAAAGATGAAGAAAACTCTTAATTCAAAAAGATACGTGTACCCCAGTGTTCATAGCAGCATTATTTATAATAGCCAAGGTATGGAAGCAACCTAAATGCCCATCAACAGATGAATGGATAAGGAAGATGTAGTGTATATATACAATGGAATACTACTCAGCCATAAAAAGAATGAAATTTTGTCTTTTTTTTTTAACATCTTGGCTGAAACAGTTTTTGAATGAGCTGAATGCAGGTCCATCTGCCGGGTCTTACATCTTGTAGGTCACTGGTTCCTGAAGTCTGAGTGCTGAGGTCCTATAGGTGGTACATGGACTCCATCCCTTTGAATCATGTGACACTGTTAACGACCACGCCTGCAAATCAGTGCTGCTTCATCTTGGAAGTGTCTGGCATCCTGTATGTCTGATAGCACTCAGCAAGTTCTCATCAGCATTATGTTTCCTGTTGGTCCCGATGGGCATTCTTCAGGGCTGTGGAAAAGGGGTAGGGAGTCACAGAATCTTACCAAACCAAGCAAGTCGAAGACATGTTGAAAAACACTCAGTAATTTTGTTTTAATGTTCTTTAGTAGAGCCTTACTTTGTTTTGTAACAGAAGTCCAAAGTCTGAATGAGCCTTAGAGAGACAGCAAAGTAAGCTCTCTTATGTAGTGCGGGAAAAGCACTACAAAAGTTATCGTTTGAAAACCTGGGTATGTTTTAAAAAATTATCTAAAACTTGGAAATAAAGCAAAAAGATTACTGCAGGTCTCTTCAAAGTTGTACTTAGAGGATTGCCTAACTGGTCCATCTATGGATCATCTGATGTTCTGGGGCAGGGGAGTTGACAAACTATCCTGTGGGTCAAATCAAGCCCATCACCTGTTTTATGTAAATAATGGCTTATGGCAACATAGCCATTCTCATGCATTATTTATTGCCTTTTGCTGCTTTGATGCTACAACAACAGAGTTGAGTAGCTGTGACAGGGACTAAATGGCCTGTAACGCCTAAAGTATTTGTTCTCTGGCCACATACAGAAAAAGTTTGCTGACTTCTGCTCCAGAGGAGGTAACGTTAACTTGGTACTTACTATTGACTAGGACCCAGTCCCTCTGAAGTTAGATGTTAAGTAACTTAGAGAAGCTTGATAAGTTGCAAAGGATTTGTTTGCTAAAAAAGGTAACTCCAAGAGTTATGGTTTTCTTGCCTTGTAAGGCATTATCCAGTTTTGTATCTATCTCTGCAGTCTTACTACAGCCTTCTTTTTCTCCTCTGTGCATGCGTGTGTGTGTGTGTGTGTGTGTATTTGTGTATCAGTTTCTCATGTCTTTGAACCAGCCTTGTCATTCTGCTGATCCCCTTGCTAATGAGTTAAATCTTTGACATGTGATCACTATATATTTGTAAGAGAGTTCTTTATAATTTATAGAAAATTGTACAGTGACCGCTTGAGGCCTGGCTATGCCTCCTCATGAATGTTCCATCTTGAGATAGTCACTTAACCCTACTGGGTCTCTGGTTACATATCTGTTAAGTAGAGATGATGATACCCATACTTAAGCCAAACTACTCTCTCATCCGTATAGTAATATCCACTGGACAAAGTTTAGTAATTATTTAAATTCAAAAATGATGCGTGTAAACACCTTTGTCAACTGGAAAGCACTGTGGTTTTTGGTTGTTGCTTCTTGACAAAATTCAACCCTTAGGTATTAAAACATAGAATTCCTATTATGTATGAATTGCAAACTGAGACTTGATTATTTGACTTTTATATTCAGAGTAGTTATTTTTAAAAAGCAGATGTATAAAGGGATTAATTTAAAACTTAACTACCCATCTGATAAATGCACTAAATATGGAAGTGCTTTATTATAATATTTTATGTTAGAGACATATTCCATTGATAACCACATATATTAAATTCTCAAGAAGTAGTTATGAGTTGAAAATTTCTAGGCTGTAATAACTACAAAAGGAAGCAAATAAGAATACAGCTGTGTATGTGGTCTGGAAATAACTCTGCCTTTTTATTGATAGAAAAAGCAAGGAGCAACTTCCAATAAAAGTGAAAGAAGGGAAGGACTTGTTGAAAGTGGAAGTATAAATTTTTTTTTTAACATCTTTATTGGAGTATAATTGGTTTACAATGGTGTGTTAGTTTCTGCTTTATAACATAAAGTGAATCAGTTATACATATACATATGTTCCCATATCTCTTCCCTCTTGCATCTCCCTCCCTCCCACCCTCCCTATCCCACCCCTCTAGGTGGTCACAAAGCACCGAGCTGATCTCCCTGTGCTATGCAGCTGCTTCCCACTAGCAATCCATTTTATGTTTGGTAGTGTATATATGTCCATGCCACTCTCTCACTTTGTCACAGCTTACCCCTCCCCCTCCCCATATCCTCAAGTCCATTCTCTAGTAGGTCTGTGTCTTTATTCCCGTCTTACCACTAGGTTCTTCATGACCTTTTTTTTTTTTTTTTCCCTTAGATTCCATATACATGTGTTAGCATACGGTATTTGTTTTTCTCTTTCTGACTTACTTCACTCTGTATGACAGTCTCTAGGTCCATCCACCTCACTACAAATAACTCAATTTCGTTTCTTTTTATGGCTGAGTAATATTCCATTGTATATATGTGCCACATCTTCTTTATCCATTCATCCGATGATGGACACTTAGGTTACTTCCATGTCCTGGCTATTGTAAATAGAGCTGCAAAGAAAAATTTAGTACATGACTCTTTTTGAATTATGGTTTTCTCAGGGTATATGCCCAGTAGTGGGATTGCTGGGTCGTATGGTAGTTCTATTTTTAGTTTTTTAAGGAACCTCCATACTGTTCTCCATAGTGGCTGTATCAATTTACATTCCCACCAACAGTGCAAGAGGGTTCCCTTTTCTCCACACCCTCTCCAGCATTTATTGTTTCTAGATTTTTTGATGATGGCCATTCTGACCAGTGTGTGTTTGGTTTTTAAAATGGTGCTGAAGAACCTAGGGGCAGGACAGGAATAAAGATGCAGCCGTAGAGAATGGACTTGAGGACACGGGGAGGGGGAAGGGTAAGCTGGGACCAAGTGAGAGAGTGGCATGGACATATATACACTACCAAATGTAAAATAGATAGCTAGTGGGAAGCAGCCGCATAGCACAGGGAGATCAGCTCGGTGCTTTGTGACCACCTAGAGGGGTGGGATATGGAGGGTGGGAGGGAGACGCAAGAGGGAGGAGATATGGGGATATATGTATACGTTTAGCTGATTCACTTTGTTATACAGCAGCAACTAACACAACATTGTAAAGCAATTATACTCCAATAAAGTTGTTAAAAAAATTGTTTGGTTTTTAGAGCAACATCAATTCTTTCAAACCACGTAGTTCCTCATAATACTGAAATACAAATTGCTGTATGGAAACCTGTTTTAAGAGGGGTAACAGCACTACCGTGATCAGCTTACTCCCCACCCACTAAATTGGGATATACATAAGAGTTTTAATATCGTTTTTAAATCAAGCTCAAAAAATTTTTTTTACATATTTCTTGACAGCCCAATCTAATTTTTTAAAGTATGATCATTGGATAGATCTTGCATGATAGGTAAACCATTCTTCAAACAAAAGCTAAAACACTTTGGGGAAATTTTTGTAATTCTATTATAGGGAGTAGCGTGCTCTGGCTGCTCAGTTTTCAGCTGGGTCCTGGCAACCAAGTGAACTTGCCGTCAGCTTCTCATGTATACAGTAATTTCAGGTGATGAGATCTACTTAAGATCAGATTTCAAGACCACGGCTCCATAGCTCCTGTGGTGTTTTTTTTTAAAAATTCAGTCTCTTTTATTCATTGTTACATTCCAAATGGCTTGAGGGGAGTATCTGAGGCATAATAGGTGGTCAATCAATATTGGTTGAATTTATTGAATGAAGCTCCTCTGAAAGGACCTACTTCCTTTGCCCACCACTGTGCCCTGAAAGGTTTCTGGGGTAAAAATAGGGGGGGGCTTGAGAGGAGAAAATCTCGGGTTAGTGTTTTGGATTAAATAAGTGTGATTATGTTAAATGAGTTCGCGAAACCAAACAGAAAAGCAAAAAGGTTATGTACCATCAACAGCTTCTGAGGTTAAAGTCTTGGGTTATAGCTCTTTTCAGGACGATGAGGAGACAAACTCTCAAGTGTTTTTTTAGTCTTCATTACTTTTACCAGACAGTTGAACTCTTCAGGAAGACAAAATGATTATTTGTTTTAAGGATGCTGCCAGAATTAAAAAACTGAAAATAAAGTGTTCATATACCCAGCAGGGGAGTGGACATACTTTGACCTGGCAACTAGCTCTACCAGCTTCTACTGTGTGTCCTGGGGTGCCCTGCCTCGCGATCACACCTTTAGGGTATGGAGGCTTCTTTTATAGTAGAGGACGAAGAGAGGGCGGTAAGAAGCTGACTTCCCTGGCTTTTCCTTTCTCCACCAGGGACTAAAACGTTTGTCTAACAGTTGCAGCAGCTCTCAGCCAGCCGGCTGGTTACCTTTGTGTAGTCATCATTTGCAGTCTTGGAGCTCTTCCATAGCCCCAGTGAAACCCTATCCCCTGCAGGTGAGAGCCTCATCTTGATGTGGTTAATGTGCACACCTCCAAACATCCATCCTCAAGCTCAGAATTCATGCCGAGCAGCAGGATAACAGAATTTATCACAACGCATTAGATTGTGAAACCACCTGTTGGCACTCATGTGTCTCCATTATTACACAACTTTTTTTTTTTTTTTTGGCTGCACCTTGCGGCATGTGGAATCTCAGTTCCCCAACTAGGGATCGAACCTGTGCCCCGTGCTTTGGGAGCACAGAGTCTTAATCACTGGACCGCCAGGGAAGTCCCACACAGGTTATTTTTTTTTAAATAAATTTGTTTATTTTATTTTTGGCTGCGTTGGGTCTTAGTTTCTGCGCGTGGGCTTTCTCTAGTTGCGGCGAGCGGGGGCTACTCTTCTTTGCGGTGCGCGGGCTTCTCATTGGGGTGGCTTCTCTTGTTGTGGAGCACAGGCTCTAGGCACGTGGGCTTCGGTAGTTGTGGGATGCGGGCTCAGTATTTGTGGCGCACGGGCTTAGTTGCTCCGCAGCATGTGGGATCTTTCAGGACCAGGGCTCGAACCCGTGTCCCCCGCATTGGCAGGCGGATTCTTAACCACTGCACCACCAGGGAAGTCCCCACACAAGTTTTTTATGCCACAAGTCCAATTTTGTGGACTGACTACAGCCTTCCAAACTAAAAGTTGGGGAGAGAGCAAAGGAAAAACTGAACAGGAAATAAGAAAGTCAGCCGTCATCAACTAATGCAACTGCACAGAAAAGTTGAAAAATATTTTAAGTGTTTTCAAAATGTTTGTAGATATTAAAGAGCCAAACCATCTGGGTGAAACATTCCATTGCTCTCATTTTTTGTAGGGGCATTAATTTTGAACTGGAAAAATCTCACCCCTGCCCAAGTTAACATACTTTGTACTTATCACCTCATCCCAAACTACCAAACATGTTAAATTCGAATCCATAATAAAACTTAGAAGTGCATGGCTATTAATGCTTTTCTTTTAAACATTTGACCATGAGGTTTGAGAAGGAGAGGAATCCCTACCCGTCCCACTCCCACCTCCTGCCAAGATATTAATTCCACACTAGCTCCTTCTCTCCAGCCCGTCCTGCCCCTCCCCACTTCATGTCTTTTTTTTTTTTTTTTTTAAATCAGCTCCTTAAAGCCCTCTGATCTGATTCTTTGGGGGTGCTCTGCCTACCCTGACTCCTACCTGACCCTACCTTGTCTCTTTCCTCCTCTTTGTTAGTGCCCATTATGTTCTCCTTTACTAAGGTAACTTCCATGTCTAACCCAATACTAGCACCGAGTACTTGGCTGGAGAGAGCTTATTGGTAGGACTCATTAGTCTGGAAAGAATTTTTCAGTTTGATCACCTGATAAACCCAGACTGGAGATGAGGGGCTATGATTTTGACTAAAGTGGAGACATTTAAGAATGTTTAGGGTCAGTTTCTGAAGTCTCAGAAGTCACCTGTAGGCTCCCCTACACATGAGGGCACATGAGGTCATGGCCTGTCTAGGGAGGAGGACAGGAGGGTGGCCGCAGCTGCTATTTCACTCCAGCCAGTTGTTGCCCAATCAGAAGTCAGGCCAGTATTTTCAGATTTTTTTTTTTTCTCCAAGAGAAGCTGGGACCCATATTTTCATGTGAAATCTCCTGACTGTGACATGTTTGCAAGGATATTAAGTTGTTTTAGCTTTTGTTTTTAATATTATATGGGATAAATAAAACAGCTATGAACAGATAAAGTGGGCGGCCACCTTGCAACCTCTGGTCTAAGAATCCCTGGGAAGTGAGTCAGTTGGGTCCTAACTATTAGGACTTTCATTATACTCAAAAAGCTCTGAAATGTCAACATGGGTCTCTTTCAGTGAATCTGATTTTCAAGGAGCCTCAAAGTTGATTCTCTTGCTAAGGGATCTCCAGTGTTAGGAGGCTTGCCAGACCTGGGGTGAGCCTGCAGACTGACCATGGGCTGGAGTGGATCACCCAGCCTCTCTAGGTATTCTGCCTGATTCTAAGAAGGCCTCCAGGCTACAGGGGCTTCTGAAGGGTCTGTATCCTCTCCTGTCATCATATGGAAAGGGCTAGGTGTGTCATCCAAGATCTCACCAAGTCTTGCTTTCATAGACCTAAGAAACCTTCCACAAGCCTGGATTAAAACTATCCTCCATTAGGATGATCAGTCTGCAAGCAAATCGGATCGTTTCATGTTCCACAGGTGAAGTCCGTGCCCCTGCATATAGCATGTAAGAGACTCTGAGCCTCATAGCTTATGCTCTAGTAGCACAAACTCCCTGGTAGTTCCCTGAATACATCATGCAGTTTCATAACTGCATTTAGACTGATCCCTGGAGCACCATCCTGCCCCTTCCTGGCCTGGCTAACTCTTGATCCTCTTCTAGATGTCTCTGGGAAGTCTTCTCTGGATTCCCAGCTGGGGTTAAATTCCCCCTTTCTGGGCCTCCCCAGGGTATTTGCCATATTAGAATGTGCTGAGGTTGGCTGTTGGTGTTTGTCTGCCACTAAGCCCCATCCTGTGTATCATAGTGCCCAGAACATGGTGCCTGACACACACTCATCAGTCAATAGATGCTTTTTCTGAAGTGTTGGAAGGCAGGGAGTGGGTGCCTTCATGCTAGGGGGATAAGCCATGTGAACACTAAAGACAAAACCCAAAACCCATAAAGTCCTAAACATCCCAAACTCAGCAAGGAGTTATAGTATGAATAAAGAAGCCCTGGTAACATGGCTTGTCCCTGGTTTGGACATGTTCTTTGTCTTGGAGCCCTTTAAATGTGTTTCATAGTTACTTATGGTTAAGTTTTGTTCTTGTCTTTTTCATATTTTGGAGGGGCAGAGACTTTTGATCTAATAAGGTGTGTGACCTTGAAAGAGAAAGGAAGGGAAGGAGAAAGGAAGATAATATCCATTTATTCATTTAGCAAATATTTATTGAGCATCTACTAGGTGCTGGGGATTCAGCGAGGACAAAAACCAAGCAAACGAAAAAAACCTCAAATTCCTGTCCTCACAGCTTACTTTCCAGGGCAGGGGTAGGATAGAGTGAAAATATAGGATATTTTAGATGGCAGTAAGTGCTTTGGGGAACAACAAAGCAGAGGAGAGATAAAGGCATTGAGGTGGGGAGAGTCAGGAGCTGAATTTTAAGTGAGGTGGTCTCTGAGGTGGAGAGCATGCCAGTGAGGTGGACAGGCCCGGGAAGGACCAGGATGGGTTAAAAGGTCTGTGAGTGAAGGTGCGTTTCCAGAGGGAGCAGGCCCTGGAGGCTGGCATGGACTTGGTTTTTTTTTTTTTAAACCTTTGGGTTTATTCATCTATTTATTTATTTATTTATTTATAGCTGTGTTGGGTCTTCGTTTCTGTGCGAGGGCTTTCTCTAGTTGCGGCAAGCGGGGGCCACTCTTCATCGCGGTGCGCGGGCCTCTCACTATCGCGGCCTCTCCTGTTGCGGAGCACAGGCTCCAGACGCGCAGGCTCAGTAGTTGTGGCTCACGGGCCCAGTTGCTCCGCGGCATGTGGGATCTTCCCAGACCAGGGCTCGAACCCGTGTCCCCTGCATTGGCAGGCAGATTCTCAACCACTCCGCCACTAGGGAAGCCCTGGACTCGGTTTTATTGCTGTGGGATGGAAGCCGCAGAAGGGTTTTGAGAAAAGCAGTGTGATGTTCTGACTCATCATATGCCCAGCTTTCTGTGCTAGGTGTTCACATAAACTACCCCATTTAATCTTGTAAAGCACCCTGCAAGGTATGTGGTAGTGTCATCATTTTGTAGGCGAGAGCTTGTAGGACCTTTTTCAAAGTCAAGCATGCAGTAAGTGGGCGAGTCAGGGAGACTTGACCTCTGTGTAAGCCCTGGATTCATCCTCTGCAAAATAGGAATGATTTCTATAAACCCTATGCAGTTATTGTGAAAATCAAATGCTAATGTATATAAAGGGCCTAGCAAAGTGCTTGAGGAACACAATGAATGCTAATTTCCTTCTTTGTCCCAAGGTCGCACTCATAATTAAGAACAAAGTCGATGCTTGATAAAAGGCCTCCGCATTCGGAGAGCCTGAAGCGGGCACATGCATGCACTTCATAGATCTTAGTTTCCTTCTCTCTCCTTTTCCCCTCCTGTCTGTGGGTTCAGTTTCCATACCTATCTATGGCGCCTGTTGGACTGCTCTCTAAGGCATTTCCAGTTAGAAAGTCCTTTATTGGTTCTACATTGTCTGAGAGGGTTTTTACACCCCCTCAGCAACCAGTGGAGGCGTGTGTGCACTGTGGGAGCTCCATACGTCTCCATGGGTGATTGGAGATGGGCGATGATGGGATGCGCAGGCTAAATGCCAGTGTCGCCCTCAAATTTGATTGGGTCAGTGGTCTTCCCAGAGGGGCATGTCTGAGTGCCCCAAGGAAGATCTTAGAGTTTCTGAAAATGAATGCAAAATACAAAATGTCACTGCTTCCCCAACGATGCTGGGGTGATTCTGCCTCTCGTATGTCATCCTTATTACTTTATAATTACCTTCTGACCTTTACTGACTCTGACAGTTGTGAGTCTTTAAAAAAGATTCAGGAATATTACCGTTATGCAGTTGCTTAGAAACAGGGCCTAAAATACATCTGGCTTTAATAGAAGAGCTAAAATGAGTTTTCATTTTTTGGCATTGTCTCTCTTTTCTCTGTTCTCTCCTCCCCCCACCCTTATTTGGTATCAACCATGAATTGCAGTAGAATTTCTCACTAATCCTTTCTGAACTGTCTGAAGCCAAGATATTTAACATCGAGAGCATTTTTCCATCATGGGAAGCTTTAGCAACACTAACTTCGTATTAGGAAACCTAATCCCTAGCCCACTTACGCACAGCATGTATAAAATCTGTATTGTCAAATCTCTCACCACTCTCTCTCTGAGGAAGGTTTTGCCAGCACTCCTTGAGAATGCTAGAAGGAGGAGATATTTGTCTCTTCATCAAGGCATGTTCTATTACCGTTTGCCAGATGGCTACAAACATAGTTTTCTGACCCATAGAAATTTCTATTCACCACTCCAACCCCTCTTCCAGGATTCCTCCTCTCTCCCTTCTACTCCTTTTATGATTGCAATATTCAGTCAGGCTATAGCTAGTGCACATTGCAAACACAAGCCCTAATAGAAAGAAAAGAAAAAAACAACAGTGAAAACAAGGAACAATATATTCTATTGCTTCTACGTCTGCTGTTTGATTTCTGCCTGTGGGAATATACTGCTCTGCAGTGATGCTGCTGGTGGCAAAGGTCACACACAGCCTCATCAGGTCATGAGGTCCAGAAGTCTGCAGACCGGGTCAGTGTACCAACCCCTGCTTGCCCTGCAGACACTTAGGAAGATTCAAGGGTGTGAACTTCTGCAAGGGGGAGGGGCGGGTGCGGAGATGAGGATTCATTTAGTTAAGAACTGGTCTAGAATTAGCTCTCATTGCCCAATATCACCTCCAGGCTGTTTCCAAATTTGTTTGGTCATAAGAACCACCTGAGGGCTTGTTAGAAGGCTTCAGTCAGAGCCTCTCCTCTAAGATTCTGAGGCAGCAGGCCTGGTGTAGAACTTGAAAAGCAGCTTTTAACAAGCGCCTGGGTGATTCTTATCGGGCACATTTAGGAAACACAGGGGCCGACAAGGTCGAGTCCAGGCACCCTAGACCTGCAGACAAGACTTTCTGTGGCCTGGCTGCAGATTCCACTGTTTCTCACACACCCTTTTGACTCCAGCCATACCACCCACATGTGCCACCCCGTGGCACGACTCCACACCTTTTCTACTGAACGCTGCCCCGGGGACCGCACACCTTCTTCACCAAGCCTCCCGGCATTAGGACTCCGTGCAGGTATCACTTCCTTGTGTTTCTGGAGCATCCAGCTCTCGCTTCTAACACAGGAGCAGCACCTACCAACATTTATTACAGTTGGTGGTTTTCCTGCCACTACCCCATGTCCTGCTTGCTTTAGTTCAGCTCTACCTCAGGCTCCTCGTTTTGAACACAAGGGACTCGGCATGTTTTATGTTCCCGTGTGCTCCATCCCACGCGTCTGCAAGAGGGCCTGGCACATGGTAGATGCTCGATAACTCTGTCCATGAACTTCTGTCTGCAGCTCTAGACCGTGAGCTCCCTGAGAGCTGGGGCTTTATCTCTGTTACACCAGCACCTTGTGCAGTGCCAGTCACTCAAATGTGAGTTGAATGAATCATTGAGAAATTTGACTTTATAACCAGGCTTGGTCTGCTCAGGACTCTGAGTGGAGGGGGGTTTAAGCAACTGTAACTTTGAAAGGGAAGAAAGGAACCAAACGATGGGAAACCACAGAAACCTGGAGAAGGGTAGAGGAAAGAGACACAGAGGAGAGCGCCTAAGAGCTCAGGCTTTCGGATGCAATAGGTGTGGCTTAGAGACCTCGCTCCACTGCCTTGCAGATTTGTGACCTCAGGCAAATTACTTAATTTCTCTGAGCCTCACATCTTCATGTATAAAGTGGGGATAATAGCTACTATTTATTGAGCATTTACTATATGCTGAGCACTTTGCATCCATTAAATTGTATGAGCCAAACAACCATCCTATAAGAATACTACCCCCGTATACCCATCACCCAGTTTCAACAAGTATCAGCTCTCAGTGATGACTGTTCCATCTATAACCTCAACCCCTCAAACCCCCACCCTCCACGCCCCTGTCAACTGAAATAAAAATGCATAATGTGAGAGCCGTGAGTTTCAGTTTTATTTGGGGACTTACTGAGGACTATAGCCCAGGAGACACCTCTCAAATAGCTCTGAGGAGCTTCTCCAGAGAGGCTGGGGGTGAGGAGGTCAGTAGATAGATATGTGATTTTGAAGAAGAGGTATGTGCAATCAAGCACACATCTTGGTAGAAGGTTACTGTTAGTCATGAGGAACGGGTCTCTCAGCTAATGATTTTAGTGCTTTTCTAAGTATGGGAAGATGCAAGAATCTGGGTTCATGGAATTTTCTCCTGAAAATATCTATCTGAGGGCATGTTCTGCCTGTTTCCCCAGAGCACAGAGGGCCTCATCGCTGATCTTCACCCTGAATTCTTTCCAGGGTGTGTTGTAGGTCAGTGGGTGCAGTGGCTAATGACTCGATTCTTGTAGAACTGGGTGGCGAGTGACATTCCTTAATTGACACCCCTACCCCAGTCCCACCCCCTAGTTAGTTTCAAGCAGACCCCAGATATAGAATATTGGTATGTTTTATAATGTTTTGATATCTTCACCACATCTGAAGTTATTCTAATCTAAGTAAACAAACTGGGTTCTGGATAAGAATCACAGTCGAACACCTTTCCTGTTGTTGTTGCCATTCTTGTCTTTCAACTTCTGAACCATCCTTCTCAGCCCGCTGATAAGCTGATACCAGTCAGGCTGCAGGTGGCCCTGGAGTTAGAGAAAGAATGAGGCTTAGCACCTCTGCTCACCAAGTGAGAAGGCCGGCTGATGGAGAGCGTAATGGAAAACCATCTCTTTTGCCTCGGCCTTGTGCAGATAAGTTGGATAAGGATGGCTGGGATGACTGGTCCAGGCCACAGCTAAGCCAGGCTCTCCCTCTATAAACCTGCCTCCAGACCTAAAACTCTGTCCACATGGCACACTGCCATGATTGTCTGGAAGAAACCAGGGTGCTCGTCTGGGGATGGTTCGGAGGCCACTGAGACCTCATGAGAACTGGTCTCTTTTAGGTAGCAGCAAAGAGTTGTAGCAGCTCTATAGGCAGAGAGCAAAAAGAAAATATCATTTTGACTAAGTTGTCACTTGGTCCTGTCACATCAGCCTATTATTTTGGCTAATTTTTCAAAGCTCTTCGTCCCCAAATCTGAAAGAATTCTAAAGTACCTGAGCTCTATGGTGAGCAGAAAACTGTCTTGAGTATTTTTTCTTCTTTTAGACGTGGATGTCTTTGCCATTTTGAGACTAATGTGCTGTTTAAAAGTTCCTTTTCTTCTTTTCTCCCAGAGCTCACTTTGCTACTTAAGCAATTAGCTCTAAATAGACTGGTTCACCACGGCTACAAAAAAGAAAAAAAGAAAAAGAAAAAGCAACGTTATATAAAGGGTACTAAGATCAAGCTGCCACTTCCTAATTCTCTCTGTAGATTAATACCAGTTCCCCTTGAATGAGACTCTAACCCCGATGGAATCTCCTAATGTATTCTTTGTGATCACTGTAAGGCAAATCTAAGGTAAGCTTGGAGCCAGAGAGAGAACTTTATTTACATACTTATTTTTGGTAGTGCTGCCAATATTCCTATTACAATTTAATTTCTGAGGGAGACAGCATTATGTAACCACTGCATCAGATAAAAACCACCCCCAGTCCTTCCAGTGAGGGAGGACTTCTCTTTCCTCCTAATAATGAGCTGGAGATTGTCAATGGTGAGGAGGCAAGTACCACACTACTTTCTTTTTGTTGCAAGAAAGTTTTGATGTCAGCCCTCGGCATGAATGAGAAACCAGAGGGTCTCTGGAAGGAAGGCCTGCTTATATGGGTTCTGCCTAAGGGCTAGCAGAGGTTTCTACACCTCCACGCCTGCAATTCAAAGCACAGTAAACAGTAGGTGATGAAGTTCTCATCTAGGGGTTACTGAAATTCCTGTTTCAAGACATCATTAAATATATCCACCAAAAGGCTGCTTCCACCACCTTTGGTCATAGTTCTCTGAACGGTGTCTCTGAGTTAACTTACCCTGCTAGCTCAGAAACCTCTAAGGCAAAAAAGTGGCTCTAGTGACTCCCTCCATTTTAGCTAATAGCACCTGATACCTGAAAGCTCTACTCATCCTGATTCAGTATTAGGCCAAGAGACTGTTTCTCAACCGCATTAAGAAGTTTGGCTCTATTCACTGACATAATAACAGTAGCTGCCCTAACAGACAAAACGGCAAACCTCAGTGACTTATACAGAAAGGTTTGTTTCTCATTTACACGAGGTCCAATGTGGGTCTGGCTGCCCCCCTCTACCTTGAGGCAGGGCCATCTGGAGCAGAGGTACCCTAGGGTCTCTGCTGCAGAGGAAGGAATAGATTGAGGAGGTGCCTGACTCATAGCCCATTGGCCAGAATTAGTCACGTGATCCCATCCTACCTTCAAGGGAGGCTGGGAAACATGAAATATCTGGTGAGCACTGATTTTCTGTATTACGTTCACTATCATAATTCCATGATTTTCTGTGTTTTCCAGCAAGTCACTGATAAAAATGTTGAATAAATTAAAGTCAGGACAGGACAAGAGCCCTGAACGCACCATGAAGTGCTCTCCCTCATGTGTTTTGGTTCAGAGAGAGCCACTCTTCACACTCCAAATATCCAGCTCCATTGTGGGGTTCAGGATAGGTTGTGGGTCCTGGCAGGAGGACTTTCAGGGAACACCAGGGCCCTAGTCCTGAAGGAATGTTATTCTGCACAAGGCTCAAGGCAAGAAGAATGCTGTTCTTTTGTAAGAAACAAAAATCATTCCTAGAAGGAAGGAACTATGAAAATAACACAGTTCTCTGTTTGGTGGCTGTTTATATGCTCATTTAGCTCCTCTGTTGAGGTAGGATTCCAACTCGTACCAGCTGGAGGATGCATTTTGTCATCCTGTTGCTCAGTTCCTAATGAACACAAAGAAGGTAGTAGCTACAGAAAATGTTTCAGGTAGCAAAGACGCTACTGAAAAATGAAATAGAATCTTTGTCCTATCAGCAATTCCAAACTGTACCCTGGCAGATCCAGAGACTGTGAGATTGTCACTGGCCACATAAAAAAGTACAGACAGGGAAAAATTTAGCACCGGTTAGAAGTCAGAAGTCTTCTACAGCTGGGGAAGCAAGTAGAGATGGGTGAACTTTCCACCTGGTGCATCAACTTCTTGTGAATATAAATGAGAAGTTAAGCGAGAGGAATGCACCCTCCAAGGGCATATTAGAATCTTGGAGGGAGAATGGTTAGGGAGATGTAAGACTTTTTATTTATTAATTTATCAAAGGAGAACTTAAATTTAAGAAGAAGGAAAGAAAAATGAGGGGAGAAAGAAAGGAAAGAAGGAAGAGCGAGAAAGAAAGAGAGATTTCTTTAACTTCTAGTTAGCAACTTTCCAAACCTGAGTAGGATTATAAAGTGGCTGAGTACACATATATAATTACAATGTGATAGAGCCTCATGTCATATGGAGTAGAGGTGAATAGATTTTCTGAAGTGCTATGGTTGGACTTTTTCTTTTGTCGCCCTGGAAAGAGGGGTTGGATCTGAGGTGGCATGGTGAGGGGCGTTTCTTTCTCTTGCAAGAGGTTTTCAGTCTATGACCCAGATGTCACCAGAAGCACTCTGGCCCCTAAGATCTAGGTAATATCTTTCCATAACATGTTAACATGACATAATAACATCAGTTTTACTGCCTGTGGAGGTCCACTGCCAAACTTCTATCAATTCTTAGGGACTAACCCTCCTATAGTGCTATGCTCTTGGCTCCACACATGCTGCTTTGGCCCCTACTGTGTTAACAAAACATGAAACTTAGCTCTTTCAACAGTTTTCAAACACACACGTGCACCCCACAAAACATTTATGAGCATGTATTTATAACTTTATGACTTTACTGAAGTCAACAGATAACATTTAAAAAATACATTTTATGGAGAGATATTCCACTTTCGTGAATTGGAAGACTCAATACTGTTAAAATGCCAATTCTCCCTAAATTGATCTATAGATTCAACACACTCCCAGTCAAAATTCCAAGAGGCTTTTATATAGAAATTGACAAGAGCTGATTCTAACATGCATATGGAAATACAGAGGACCTAGAATAGCCAAAATAATTTGAGAAGAATAAAGTTTGAGGACTTACATTACCTTAGTTTAAGATGTATTATAAACCTACAGTAATCAAGATAATGTGATATTAGTGTAAAGATAGATATATACGGATCAATGGAACAGAATAGAGAGTTCAGAGATAGATTCACACATAAATGGTCAATTGATTTTGACAAAGGTACAAAGACAATTCAGTGGAAGAAGTATAGTTCTTCAATAAATGGTGCTGGAATAATTAATGTCCATATGCAAAATATGATCTGTGATCCATAATTGCTCCATGTCAAAAAATGAACTCAAAATGGATCATGGATCTAAATGTAAAACCTAGAAGTATAAAACTTGTAGAAGAAAAAATAAGAGACTATCTTTGTGACCTTGAATTAGGCAAAGATTTTTTAGCTATCACACCAAAAGCATGATCCAGGAAAGAAAAAAAATGAATTAATTGGACTTCATTAAAATTGGGAACTTCTGCTTCAAAAGACACTGTTAATAGAATGAAAAGTCAAGACACAGACTGGAAGAAAATATTTGCAAACTACATATCTGATAAGGAACTTGTATCCAAAAATATAAATAACTCTCAAAACTCAATAAAACAACTCAATAAGAAAAATGGGGAAATATTTTCATGGACATTTAATAAAGGAAGATACGTGGATGGTAAGTAAACACATGAAATGATGCTCAACATCATTTGTCATTAAAGAAATGCAAATTAAAATCACGAGATACTACTAGATGAGATACACATCTTTAGAATGTTTAAAATTAAGAAGACTAATGATACCAAGTATCCTCAAGAATGTGGAGGAATTGGAATTCTCATACACTGCTGGTATAACTACTTTGGAAGACAATTTCTTAAAAAGTTAAACATAAACCAAAAATATGACCCAGGTATTTCACTCCTAGTAGGATGAAAGCATATGTCCATTAAAAACAAATAAACTATTGATACACATTAAAACAACAATGAATCTCAAAATAATTACACTGAGTTAAAGACAGCAGGCAGAAAAAGAGTACATACTGTATGATTTCATTTATATAAAATTCTACAAAATGCAAACTAACCTATAATGACTGAGAGAAGATAATTGGTTACCTGGGAGGGCAGGGGGTTGGGGATTACAAGGGGACATGAGGGAACTTTGGGGGTGATGGATGTGTTCACTATCTAGATTGTGGTGATGGTTTCAAGTTATCAAATAGTATACTTTAAATATGTACAGTTTATGTCAATTATACCTCAATAAAGCTGTTGTTAAAAAAAAATTGTAAACATTCCTGTTCTCCAAAGACCTGTTTTAGGCTTCCCCACCATGAGGAGTTCTTCTCTTGGCCCTTTCCCACATCACCCTTTGACTCTTCTCTCCTCGCCTCCATTCTTTCTCCCCACCACCTTCTCTTGCTTCAACAACAAATGTCTTTCCTCGTCTCATGCTGAGCAGTTCTGCCCTTGTCCCTGAACTCTGAACTTCTGACTCCAGTTCAAACCTGGACCTTTACTATCCATCTCATGGTGGTTCAGTCCCCAAGTTCCAGAGCCAAAGTGCGTGGGTTTGGAAGCTCTGCTCTCCGCTTTCTAGCTGGGAGCTTCAGCAAGTTACTCACCATCTCTCTGCTCAAGTTTCCTTATCTACCAAATGGCAGTGAAATCAATAGTATTCTTACATGATTTGTTGTGAGGGTAAAATGAGTTAATGAATATAGAATACCGGGCATGTCACTATTCAATATATGTTAGCTGTTACCATTTCTTCTAGGACTTAAAAGCATTTTTGTAAGATCAGACAGTTCTTCCTTAAGGAATTCAATTAAAAAATGGGGAGAGGATATGAATAGATATTTTTCCAAAGCAGCTATACAGATGGCCAATAGGTAGCTGAAAAGATTCTCAACATCACTGATCAAATCAGGAAATGCACAATGAGCTTTCAACTCACACCTCTTAGAGTGGCTATTATCAAAAAGGCAAGAAATAACAAGTGTTGGCAAGGATGTGGAGAAGAGAGATGCCTTATACTCTGTTGATGGGAATGTAAATTGGAGCATCCACTCTGGAAAGCAGTAGTTTTATTTTAATTCAAAAAATTAGAAATAAAACTACCAGATGACCCAGCAATTCCACTTTTGGGTATTTATCTGAGGAAAATGAAAATAGTAACTCAAAAAAATATATACCGGCACCCCAAACCTAAATGTCCATTAATGGGTGAATGGTTAGAGATTGTGGTATATATACACAATGGAGTACTATTCAGCCATAAAAAAGAAGAAATCTTGCTGTTTGTAACAACATGGATGGACCTGCTAAGTGAAACAATTCAGACAGAGAAAGACAAATAACATATGATCTCACTTACATGAGGAATGTGAAAATAAACAAAGAAACCAAGCTTATAGATAGAGGACAGATTGGTAGTTGCTAGAGGCAGTGGGTGGGGAGTGCGAGAAGTGTGTAAAGGGGGTCAAAGGTACAAACTTCTAGTTATAAAATAAATAATTCATGGGAATGTAATGTACAGCATGGTTACTATAGTTAATATACTATAATGAATATTTGAAATTTGCTAAAAGAGTGAATCTTAAACTTTCTCTTAAAATTTTTATTGATAACTATGTACAGTGATGGACGTTAAATAGACTTATTGTGGTAATCATTCCACAATATATATAAATATCAAAAAATTATGTTGAACACCTGAAACTAATAGGTTATATGTCAATTTACCTCAATAATTTTTTTAATGTAAAAAAAGGAATTATGACAATAGAAAAGGATTTAAGTGATTTCTGGCCTATCCACTCAGTGGAATATTTATAAGCATCTGAAAAAAATGATTCTTCCTATGAGTCTATAATAAGTGGGGGAAAATGCTTGTTAAATGAAAATAAAGTAGGCTTCATAATCATCTCAGCTATACTCAAAAGTCCAAATGAAAATTATGCACAGGGTAAAGAAGGAAGGGAATTATAACAAAATGTTGAGTGTTATCTTTCATAATGGAAAAAAAATTTTTTTCACAACAATCGTCTAATTACTGGTGAATCTCTGTAGGAGCTCTGTGGCCACTATACACTTTTACTAGTTAACCTCTTATCTAGACAAGCTGTTAGCAGGAAACAGCACGGTGCAACCCAAGGTGGAGGAATATGTTAGAACGGGAGGGGGGAGGATAAAAGAAGAGATGTGTGAAAGAGGAAGAGGATACTGTGAGGAAGGTGGGAAATGCTTTCCTGTTGCACCTGGAGCCAGAAGCATTCACTCTCCTGCCTACCCTCACGTGGTCATGTCCAGCCAGCCTATTCCTGAAAATCACTCTGGTGCCATCTTATGCCGAAACCCCTAAGGTAGAGTTAGGGGTGCCGACTTTAAAAAAATGCACGATGTGAGAGTTGTGAGTTGTGCTTTATTTGGGGCAAAATGAGGACTGTAGCCCAGGAGACAGCATTTCAGATAGCTCTGAGAAACTGCTCCAAAGTGGCAGGGGCGGGGGGGGGTCAGGATGTATGTGATTTTGGTGAAGGGGGAGTACATGCAATCAAGCACATATTCTTTTGCTGAAGGTTTTTTCTAGTCTCATGAGGGTTACTGCTAGTCACAAGGAGCAGACGTCACCATGAAGGATTTTAGTGCTTTTCTAGGTATGAGGAGATACAAGAACTGGGCCCATAAAATTGGCTCCTGGAAATATCTAACTATCAATATCTGAAGACCTGTTCTGCCAGTTTTTTCCAGAGCACAGAGTCTCTCATTTCTGCTCTCCACCCTGAACTCCTTTCAGAGGGTGTTGAAAGTCGGCTGCTGCAGCAGCACCTGATTTAATCTTTGTAGAGTTAGATGGCAAGTGCCCATGGAAAATGCCAATTTGTAGTTGACACGGGTTATGCCATGGTGTCCACTCACACATTTCTCTTTGGCTTGAGGCCTTGCCTGTGGGAAAGGGCATTGCTCATTCATGATGATAATTACAGATACCATGATTAAATTATTAATATGACACACAAATCATTTCCTGACTTTCCATCCCCAGCAGAAATTCAGTTTTGGTCACACTGACAGAATTTTGATCCTAGTTTATGCTTTAGTTATACGTATTTAGTTGCAGAGAGAAGACAACCTTCCTCTTTTCTCCTTTCCTGATCTTCTCTTACCTTGTGATTTCTGCAGTGAGTAATTTGTTTTCCTGGTCACATGAGCTCATGAGGTGAAGCAATGCAAGACATTTTCTCAGTTCTTGGGTGCTGGGTTTCTGGTCAGCCAACTCTTTGTTGCCTGGAGGGGTTGGTAGTTTCAGCTGGACATAAGCCACAAGCACATGAGTTCTGCCCGGGACTCTGGGTATGGAACTTTATCTGCTAACTGCACCTCCAATGTTAGGAGACTGGAGTCAGCCCTAATGCCTATGGGCACCTTTGCACTTTTTCTCAAGAAATTAAGAAAATGGAACTACTACTATATCGCCTGCAGAGTCAGAAATGTGGCTTTACTCTTCAAGAAAGCCAGCTAATGAAAAAATATTTGGAGAATTTCCATGGGGCAGCTTGGCTGTAAACCATCAAAGAACCTGGCAGCCAGCCTGGGATGTTCCTACCTTGTCTGCCCATGGACAGCTCAAGCCCAGCTCAGAGGAGAAGGTCCAGGCTAGGGAGAAGGTGTTCTTGGTCACCACTCTGCCACCACACCAAAGAGAGTTCATCACAGAGGGCAATGTAAAGCTATATTATTTTAATTTTGCTTAATTATTAAAACATGAAAGCTCATTGTTGAATTAGAAAATAAAGAAGAAATCACTAATATTTGAATAATTAATAACTAATATTTCATTGTCCTTTTTTATATAGTTAAGCACATACAATGTATATGAATTTTGTTTCCTGCTTTTATTACTTTATATGACATGAGTATTTTCCTGTAATGTTGAAGATACTTTGCATTCATCAGTTTTAATGGCTGCTTAATATTCTTTCCTACTGTAGTTTCTTTAACCATTCTTCAATGGGTGGACATTTAGGTTATTTCCTATTTCTTATTTTTTCAGTATTATAACTAGTACAGCAATAAACATCTTTGATGATAAAACTTTTTCACATATCAGGTTATTTCTTTTAGTATAGAGTACCAAAAGAGGAATCTATGAGTAAAGGTAATAAAAATGTCTACCATTTATTAAGTACTTACTATATGCTAGGCAATCTGTATTCATTACATAATTTAATTCTTATAATCCTGCAGGATCTGTATTATTATTTATATTTTACAGATAAAGGAAGGCTCAGAGAGTCACACAGCTATTAAGAGGCAAAATTGGGATTCAAATGCTGGTTGGTCTAATTCTAAAATACATCTGTGATGGCAAATTTAATGAGTTAACTTGGCTGGGCCACAGTGCCCAGATATTTGGTCAAACATTATTCTGGATGTTTCTGTGAGGGTGTTTTTGCATGAGATTTACATTTAAATTGGTAGACTTTGAGTAAAGCAGATTGTCCTTCATAATGTGGTTGGGTCTTATCCAATCAGTTGAAGGCCTGGGGGTGGGGGAAGACTGATCCTCCCCCAAGCAAGAGGTAATTTTGCAACAGATGTCTTCAGACTTGAACTGCAACCCCTGGCTTTTTCCTGAGTCTCCAGCTTAATGACCTTTGAACTTGAACTGCAGCATTGGCGCTTTTCTGTGTCTCCAGCCTGCCAGCTCACCCTATAGATTTTGGACTTTTCAGCCTCCATAATTGCATGAGCCAAGTCCTTAAAATATATCTCTTTCTATATATATATAGATTTGCACATTCTATCAATTGTGTTTCTCTGGAAAACCCTAACTCTCACTAGAATATTTTCAAAGTTTTTGATAGCTATTTTCAAATTGCTTCTCAGAAGACTTAACAATGAATATTCCTCCCAGCAATGTGTGAGAGGACACAAGCTGACATTCAGAAAAGAGGAGAAATAGTGTGTGTCTGCCTCACCCACACCATTCAGCATTCATCTTTTAAAAATCCTATTTATATACTATATGGAAAAGGACATTTCAGTGTTGCTTGAATTTACATTTCTTTTTCTAACTAAAGGAGTTGAGCATTTCGTTATAATTTTTCTAGCAGATAAATATGCACATATATTTTTTCTACTTTTCTTTTTTAAGGATTGAGTTTTTTACATTTAAGTTTCTGGAATTAATTTTGCTGTGTAGTGCATGATGAGGATTTCATTTGATTTCTTCCAAAATGGCTCCTATACTGGCCTAATGCCTTTTATTGTCTAATCCACTGGGCCATGATTTTCTCATTTACAAAATGAGCGTGTTGGATTAGAAGTGGTTCTCAACCCTTACTGCACATTAGAATCACCTGGGGCACTTTTAAAAAACATAGTTGTTTGGGCTTCATTCCAGAGTGTTTGTTTCAGTTGGTCTGGAGTGGGAACTGGGAATTTTTCCCCCTCTTTTCTGGTCTTTTAAGTTGTACTGCGCCGCCAGGTTTGAGAATGATTGAGCTGTCTGACCTGAGCGCATTCTACCTCTAAGCTCCAGATCTGAAGAGAAACCACTTATGACATCTGTGAGCCTGCAGCTCTCCAGGTTAAAACTCCCATCCAGGAATTCCCTGGTGGCGCAGTGGTTAAGAATCCACCTGCCAATGCAGGGGACACAGGTTTGAGCCCTGGTCCAGGAAAATCCCACATGCTGTGGAGCAACTAAACCCGTGCGCCACAACTACTGAGCCCACGTTCCTAGAGACCGTGCTCCGCAACAAGAGAAGCCACCGCAATGAGAAGCCTGCGTGCCACAACAAAGAGTAGCCCCCGCTTGCCACAACTAGAGAAAGCCTGCGTGCAGCAACAAAGACCCAACACAGCCAAAAAAACAAAACAAATCAAAAAAACCCATCCAGCTGGTGGAGTTTGAGGACTGTGGGGGAGGGATGGAGAGATTCCCTTTCCCTCTTCCCTGCTCCTGTGGACACCTTCTGGAGCTTCCTGGCTCGCGGGAACACTGGTCCAGCTCTGCTCCCTGTGAGGACTTCAAGGTGTAGAACTCAATCATTCCTCATCAGACCTGGATCTCTACAAAAATGATGCCAAATGTTCAGCTTCTCTGTACACTGGTGCTGAATCAAATCATGGAGACAGAGTTTTGGGTGAAGTAGAAAAGAATATCTTTATTGCTTTTCCAGGCAAAGGGGGCCACAGCGGGCTAATGCACTCAAAACTGTGTGTCATCGGGCTCCTGCCTCGAAAAACTGTGTCCCCCCTTGGAGAGGGTAGTGAGAAGTTTTATAGTAATGTTTCAAAGAGGGCGTGATCAGCTCATGGGAGATGGTGGTTGGATTCAAGTTGCATTTAGAGAGACAAATATTCTTGGGAATGAAAATCCTAGTCAAGTTATTTTTTTTAGTTTTATTTTTTTTTGGACAACCAAAGGAAAAGGAAAACGAAATAGATGGCCCAGTCTTGATAAAGCATATTCAAGTGCCAGAACTATTTTAATGTAAGCTCAAGCAGGAAGCATCTTGGGGCGTGAACTTCATCATAGCTCCAGAGAAAATGGTGGGATGGAGGCGGGAGACACTGGCTTAGCTCACACAGCAAGCAGGGTGCCAAAGGGCTTGGAAAACTCGGAGAGAATCCGGCTAGTATTGGCACTCAGGGAGGCACAGTGGATGGAGAGGCTGGAGGCGAGGCAGTGACACAGGCAGTGTTTGGGCACTTGACGATCAGGTTGCCACACCCACAAAGTCAGTCAGAGAAGAGTATGATGTGGTGGTGCCGTGTGCGGGAGGAGAGGGGTTGAGGAGAGGGGTGGGTGTAAGACCATTCATTCCTGGGGAACTTTTTCTTCTCCCGTCCCTCTTCTGGAATGCAAGCTCCATGAGAGCAGACACACATAATTTTGGCAACCGCTCTATCTCAGCACATAGCACAAAATCTGTTGCATAAAAATAGGTTCTCTGGGACTTCTCTGGTGGTGCAGTGGACAGGACTCCGCACTTCCAATGCAGGGGACCCGGGTTCGATCCCTGGTCAGGGAACTAGACCCCACATGCATACCACAACTAAGAGTTCACATGCCCCAACTAAGGAGCTGGTGAGCCGCAACTAAGACCCCACACAACCAAATAAATAAATAAATATTAAAAAAAAAATAGGTTCTCTGGTGCTGGTCTGTTTTAGCACATCCTAAGTCTACAAGCCACGAGGCTCCCGTCCCCTGTTGATGGTAAGGGCCATCTTATCTGCTCTGGGATACAGTGGGTAGGGCCAGGCTGACAGGTAGGGCCTGTTGATCTATATATACGTACATGGGAGGGAGTAGGGTCTGGAAGTGGGGGATGGCAGGACTATTTAGGGCAGGTTCCTAATTACTGCCCCTAATCCTTGGGGTGGCCAGACTGCTTCCTTCACTTCTCACTCCCCTCAGCCCCCCAGTGTCTGCCTGTTAGGGAGGCCCCAGAAGAGAGTTCAAAGAGATCAGCAACTCTTCAAAGGGGCAGGTTTTTCCTTCAAACACACATTAAAAGCTTTCCCAGGGCCTTGGTAATAGTCTGCAGTTTAGCCAAACACTTCAAGGATTGCTTTTCCAACTTGGAAGAGGATTTTCTCAACCTCGAGAAAAATGGAATGAGCCAAGGCAACTGATAGAACCCCTAATATTTGGCCTCACCCACGTCTACTCTGCCCACGTCCACTGAAGGGGTCGCAGGGAGCAGGGAATAAGCCCTTAAGTAGCTAATCTCTGCTTCCATCCAGCCACTTCCTTTATGCTCTTCAGGTAAATGCAATGTATTCCATCTGACAGCAGGCTCTGCAGCTGTGGTGCACACAGGCCATTTCTTCTTTCATCTCATGTTCTGAGACGGCTCCCTTATTAAATACACGTACTGATTCAGAGAAATGGAGTTTTAAAACAGGCTTTCAGGGAAGTTCAGAGAAATCAGTCTTTCCCATCAGCTCTTCCTGGATTAAGGCAGTAGCCTCTTAACCTGCTTCCATTTTTATTCTCCTACAAGCCAGGCTCTTCACAGCTCAGCCAGACTGATCTTTTAGACAATAATCATGTCACGTCACTCCCCTGCTTAATTTCCATTAGTGGGTTTAAAAATCTTGATCAGAATAAAATCCAGGTTCCTTCTAAGGGAGGCCCAGGGCCCCTGTTGACATCAGGCCTCACTGGCCGCCAGCCCCAGCTCGCAGCACCCCTCACCAGCCCACTCCTGCATTCTTCTCTGTTCCTTTGTGCTCTGGGTTTGACAATTTCACCCAGTCCTTCCCAACTCCATCAATCTGAGTTCTGGTGATGCTGCCACAAGCTCATACTTTTCTCTAAAGAGGTAAATTCTTGAGCAAATTCTCAGTTACTTCATGAAAAAACCCCACATTAATAGATGTGCTCAAGTCTGTAAGATGGGGCTAAAATCTGGCCTTACTGTTAGATCATTGGGTCCTGGGAAAGGTGGGAAAAGAGAATGGGGAGAGAAAATGGGAGGCTTGGTGGAAAGAAAACTGCAGAAACTGGTTACACAAAAGATGACAGGGGAGTTCCTGAAGCTACAGTGCTGTAAGCTTCATTCATTCTATGTGAAAAGGTATAATACTAATTATGTGATAAGAAGCCATAGAGCAACCACTTAAATATACATACACACCTAAGAAATACAGATAAAAAACCAACAGAGGGGGGCTTCCCTGGTGGCGCAGTGGTTGACAATCTGCCTGCCAATGCAGGGGACACGGGTTCGAGCCCTGGTCTGGGAAGATCCCACATGCCACGGAGCAACTAGGCCCATGAGCCACAACTACTGAGCCTGCGCGTCTGGAGCCTGTGCTCCGCAACAAGAGAGGCCGCGATAGTGAGAGGCCTGCACACCGTGATGAAGAGTGGCCCCCGCTCGCCGCAACTAGAGAAAGCCCTCGCACAGAAGCGAAGACCCAACACAGCCAAAAATAAATAAATATAAAATTAAAAAAAAAAACAACAAATGATGAGGATGGCACATATAAAAAAAAAAACCAACAGAGGAACTAAAATGGAATACTGAATATTAATAAATTACTATTTTAATTAAAAATTAAAAAGACAGGAAAGAAGGAAAAAGAAAGAAAAATGGGAAATATAAAAACCAAAAGGAAGATAGTAGATACAAACTCAACCATGTCAATAACTACCATAAATGTTGTATTAGTTTCCTAGGACTGCCGTTAACAGATTACCACAAATTAGGTGGTTTAAAACAACAGAAAGTTCTTTCACAGTTCAGGTGACCAGAAATACAAAATCAAAGTGCCAGGCAGCACTGGTTTCTTCTAGGGGCCCTGAGGGAGAATTTGTTCCATACCTCTCTCCTAGCTTCTAGTGATTGCTAGCAATTCTTTCTTCCTTGGCTTGTAACTGCATCAGATTTAGGCTCTGTCCTAATTCAGAATAACCTCTGCAAATTACCATCTGTAAAGACCCAATTTCCAGATAATGTCACATTCTGAGGTTCTGGGTGGACATGAATTTTGTGGGTATACTATAATATTAAAATATTAAATAATAAAATATTAATAGATGAAACTGATTACAAGGCAGAGATTATCAGGATTTTTAAAAAAGCAAGAATCTGTTATATGCTGTGTATGAGAGAGACACTTTTTGTCCCAGTTTTATTGAAATATAATTACACATAGCACTGTATGATTTTACGATGTATAGCATAATGACTTAATCTACATATATTGTGAAATGATTACAACAATAAGTTTAGTTAACATTCATCAACTCATATAGATACAAAAAAAAAAGAGAGAAAAGCTTTTTTTCCTTGTGATGAGAACTCTTAGGACTTTCTTAACTTTCAAATAACCATACAGCAGTGTTAACTGCTGTGTAGTCATTATGTTGTACATTACATTCCCACTACTTATTTCTCTTATAACTGGAAATTTGTGCCTTTTGACCACCTTCATCCAATTCCCCACCCTCACACCTCTGGTAACAACAAATCTGATCTCTTTTCTATGCATTTGGTTCCCTTCCATCCTTCCTTCCTTCCTTCCTTCCTTCTTTCCTTCCCTCCTTCCTCCCTCTCTCTCTCTCTTTCTTTCTGATTCTACATACAAATGAAATCATACAACATTTGCCTTTCTCTTTCTGACTTATTCCACTTAGCATAAGGCCCTCAAGGGCCAACCATGTTGTCACAAATGGCAGGATTTTCTTCTTTTTTATGGCTGAATAATATTCTATTGTATATAAAACCACAACTTCTTTATCCATTCATCCATTAATAGACACAGGTTGTTTCCATGTCTTAGCTATTGTAGATAACCCTGCTATGAACATGTGGGTGCAGATCTCTTCAACATAGTGGGCTTTTTTTTTAGTGATTTTTTAAAAAATTGAGGTATAGTTGATGTACAATATTATGTTTCAGGTGTACAACAATAGTGATTCACAATTTTTAAAAGTTATATTCTAGGGTCTTCCCTGGTGGCTCAGTGGATAAGACTCCGCACTCACAATGCAGAGGGCCTGGGTTTGATCCCTGGTCAGGGAACTAGATCCCACATGCATGCCGCAACTAAGAGTTCACATGCTACAACTAAGGAGCCCTCAGACCACAACTAAGGCTCAGCGCAACCAAATAAATAAATATTTTTTTAAAAAGTTATATTCTATATATAGTTGTTATAAAAATTGGCTATATTCCCTGTTATACTACATATCCTTGTAGCTTATTTATTTAACACATAATAGTTTGTATCTCTTAATCCCCTACCATTATCTTGCCCCTCCCCCTTCCCTCTCCCCACTGGTAACCACTAGTTTGTTCTCTGTATCTGTGAGTCTGTTTCTTTTTTGTTATATTCACTAGTTTGTTGTATTTTTTTAGATTCCAAATATAAGTGATATCATACAGTGTTTATCTTTCTCTGTCTGACTTATTTCACTAAGCATAATACCCTCCAAGTCCATCCATGTTGTTGCAAATGGCAAAATTGCATTCTTTTTTTTATGGCTGAGTAGTATCTTATTGTATACATATACACTGCATCTTCTTTATCCATTCATCTGTTGATGGGCAGTTGGTTTGCTTTCATATCTTGGCAATTGTAAATAACGCTGCTATGAACATTAGGGTACCTGTATCTTTTCAAATTAGTGTTTTCAGCTTTTTTGGGTAAATATGCAGGAGTGGAATTGCTGGGTTATATGGTAGTACTTTTTTAGTTTTTTGAGGAACCTCTATACTGTTTTCCATAGTGGCTGCAACAATTTACATTCCTACCAACAGTGTACAAGGATTCCCTTTTCTCTACATCCTCTCCAACACTTGTTATTTGGGATCTTTTTTGATAACCATTCTGAGAGGTGTGAGATGATATCTCATTGTGGTTTTAATTTGCCTTTCTCTGATAATTAATGATATTGAGCATCTTTTCATGTGCCTGTTGGACATCTGTATGTCTTCTTTGGAAAAATGTCCATTCAGGTCTTCTGCCCATTTTTTGATTGGGTGGTTTCGTTTTTTTTGATGTTGATCAACATAGTGTTTTGATTTCCTTCAGATATAGTCCCAAAAGTAGAATTGCTGGATCATATGTAGTTCTATTTCTAATTTTTTGAGAAACCTTTATACTGTTTTCCATAGTGGCTGCACCAATTTACAATCTCACCAACTGTGCACAAGGGTTCCCTTTAGATATATACTTTTAACAAAAAGACACAGATAGATTGAAAGTGAAAGAGTGGAAAAAATGTTTATCATGAAATTGGTGTGACTATAAGAATATAAAAAAGTAGACTTCAAGATAAGGAATATAACTAGAGATAAAAAGGGACATTCCATAATGATAAAATGGTCAATTCATCAAGAAGACATAAAAATACTAAACGTGTATGCATCTACCAAAATATGTAATATAAAAACAGATGGAACTGGATAAAACAAAAACATCCATAATTATAGTTGGAGATTTCTTAGTAAATAATAGAAGTAGATTTAAAAAATTAGTAATGAAATGGAAGATTTGGACAACAGTATCAATCAACTTGTCCTAATTGTTATTTACAGAACACTATATTCAACAACTGAAAAACACAAATTATTTTCAAGCGCACATGAAACGTTTACCAAAATAGACCTGAGTCATAAAAAGTCTCTGTTTTTAATATGAATTTTCTGATGACTAATAAGATTTAACAGTTATTCATAATACTGCTGACTGTATTCTCTGGAAAATTATATTTTTGTGTATTTTTCCAAGATTTTTCCTGGGTTCTAATTGCATCAGCCTTTTGACTTTGAACTCATCACTTTGTGATGAGTCTGAACCTCAATTTTATTTTTATAAAATTTATGATCATTCATTCATTCATTCCTGCAACTGGCAAATATTCAATGAGTATCAGTATGTGTCAAGCACTGTCTAGATGCTGGAAATACAACAGTGAGCAAAATGTAAAATTCCTTTTCTCCTGAGCTGACATTCTGATGGGAAGAATAACTACCTACCTCACAAGGTGATGTCATATATTTGAAAGCACTTTTATACCATAGAGCAAGAGCATGAGTGGTTATAATTGTTATTATTTTACCTTTTCAACAATGGTGTGATTAGAAGAACACTAAAATATTCTCTCTATCTCTAAATAACAAACCCCATGTCCCTGCCTTGGACTTTATAATACTGATTGCTTTGGGCTAAATGATTTTATCTAAGAAGAATGACAAGCAAAATTTAGTAAAATTTTGAGTTTACCAATTGAGCCAGCCACCTAACAGGGAACTGAAGGTACTAGGTTCTTGTCATGTTTAATTTTTATGTCATGAGAAGGGACAAAAAAGGGAGGAGCATGGGGAATTGCCAGTAAGGACCAAGATGAGCACTGAGGCAACACCAAGCTCCTGTTCTGGGAACCGAATAGAGAAGAGAAGACAGC
Organism: Balaenoptera borealis; assembly: GCF_965194805.1. Classification (NCBI taxonomy): domain Eukaryota; kingdom Metazoa; phylum Chordata; class Mammalia; order Artiodactyla; family Balaenopteridae; genus Balaenoptera; species Balaenoptera borealis. Next base: position 90,807,811 of record NC_138868.1, on the reverse strand, counting down.
GGTCTTTATCCTCAAAACCTGAAAACCTCCACTGGGAGTCTCCAATTAGGCAGCAAGCTTGATGAAGGTGGGGAACGAGACATTATCAGGTATGTCACTATATTCCTAGCACCAGCCACACAGAGCAGTCACTCAATAAATATTTGAGGCATGACGTGAAAGCCTGCATTTCAGATTTAGCAGAAATCCCCATGGGGCGTTTATGAGAGTATATCAGATAGGATTTTTTTTTTTTTTAATTAGACTAAAGAAACTGCACATCTGAACCAGATAATGTTCTTTCTGGAAAATTCAGAACCTACAAACTATCTTTAAAAGGTCATTCTTTTTTATGGTCAAGGCTTTGAAGAGGAAATAAATTCCCAGTCACATCAAAGATAGAATCAACTAGGTCCTCAAGACACAGGAATTAAGTTTAATGGGGGATGTCAGAGGATTATAGTTTTGTTTTGTTTTGTTTTCTGGTTCAATTTAGTTAGGTTCCTTCACCATTATAACACATGCATCAAGAATACTCAGGATTCTAATTTTAGAATACTTTTGATATCCCACAAAGAAACTCATGCCCGTTAGCAATCACTCCTCATTCTCCCTTGCCCGAGCACCAGGCAACCACTCATCTATTTTCTGTCTCTATAGACTTGCCTATTCTGAACATTTCATATAAAAGGAATCATACAAGTATGACCTTTTGTTTTACAGCTTTTTTCATTTAGTTTTGTTTCAAGGTTCATTCATGTGGTAGCATGAATCAGAACTTCATTTCTTTTTTAAAATAATAATTTCTTTAATTCATAGTTTTATCAACTAAGTATGATAGGGACTAAGTTTTCTCATCGATATTGTTTTACCTTGCCTATTTTTAAAAAACTGTGGTAAAATATACATAACATACAATTTACAATCTTAACCATTTTAAGTGTACAGTTCAGTGGCATTAGGTATGTTCACATTATTATGCAAACCATCACCACTATCCTTTTCCAGAACTTGTTCATCATCCCATGCTGAAACTCTGTGCCCATTTAGTATATTTAACTATTCTAGGTGCTTTGTATAATTAGAATCATACAATATTTGTCCTTTTGTGTTTGGCTTATTTAAGTTAGCATAGTGTCTTCAAGGTTCATCCATGTTGCAGCATATATCAGAACTTCCTTCCTTTTTAAAGCCGAATAATATTCCATTACATAAATATACCACATTTTGTTTATCCCTTCACCTGTTGATGGGTATTTGGATTGCACCTACCTTTTGCCTATTGTGTATAATGTTTCTATGAATGTTGGTGTACTAGTATCTGTTTGAGTACCTGCTTTCAGTTCTTTTGGGTACATATCAATGAGTGGAATTGCTGGATAGTATGGCAATTTTATGCTTATTTTTTCGAGGAGCCATCATACTGTTTTCCACAACTGCTGTACCATTTTACATTTCCACCAGCAACGCACCAGTGTTCCAATTTCCCCACATCCTAACCAACACTTGCTATTTTCTGATTTTTTGATAAATAGCCACCCTAATGGGTATGAAGTGGTATCTCAAAATTACTCATGTAATTTTGATTTGCATTTTCCTAATGATTATTGATGTTGAGCATATTTTCATGTGCTTATTGGCCATTTGCATATCTTCTTTGGAGAAATGTCTATTCAAGTCCTTAGCCTATTTTTGAATGAGTTGGTTTTTTTGTTGTTGTTGAATTGTGGGAGTTCTTTATATATTCTGGATAGTAATCCCTTATCAGATATGTGATTTACAAATATTTTCTCACATTCTGTAGGTTTCCTGTTTGTTCTGTTGATGGTGTCCTTTGATGCACAAAAGTTTTTAATTTTGATTAAATCCAACTTGTCAATTTTTTCTTTTGTTACATAATGCCTTTGATGTCATATTCAAGAAACCTTTGCCAAATCCAGTGTCATGAAGATTTCCTCTATGTTTTCTTCTAAGAGTTTTATAATTTTAGCTCTTACTTTTAGGTCTTTGATCTGTTTTGAATTAATTTTTGTATATGGTACTAGGTAAGGGTCTATTGGACAGGAAAATTTTTTCCTCTATGCTTCTTGGGTTCTTCAGCTGGTCTAATAATCAGATTGACATAAGAGATTAATAGGAGAAAAAGACGAGCTTAATTACACATTTATGGGGGTCCCACAAGGACAGTGAAACCCAAGGACAAGTCAGGCAGTTGAGTTTTTTTTTTTTTTTTTACATGCTATTTTGAGTTAAGGAATGAGATAGGGGCCTAGGGCTTCAGTGGGGAGGAGGGTAATTCACAGGATGATAAGAAGAGCAGATGTTTAGTAGTCAGATGTTCTGCCATACAGATAGGTCATTCAGATAAAAAGTTATCTCTCTTTCTGGACCAGGCCCCCTATCTAAATTCTTTTAGGTAATTAAGGGAGGAGTAAAAGTTTTTCTTGAGCTTCTGGGTCTTGATTGCCCTCAGCTCAAAATAATCTATATGCCAAGTGACACATTTTGGGGAGGCTTGTTCTGAACACCTTCAGGTCCATTTTTATTATTTTGAATGTGGATGTCCAGTTTTTCCATTACCATTTGTTGAAAAGACTGTCCTTTCTTCATTTAATGATCTTGGTGCTCCTATCAAAACTAATTTGACCATATATGTGAAAGTTTATTTCTGTGCATTTAGTTCTATTCCATTGGTCTATATTTCTGTCATGATCCGCACTGAGTCCAGTACCACACTGTTTTGATTACTGTACATTTGTAGTAAAATTTGAAATCAGGAAGTGTGAGTCCTTCAACTTGTTCTTCTTTTTCAAGACTGTTTTGACTCTTTGAGGTCCCTCGAGATTCCATATAGGTTTTAGGATGGAATTTTCTATTTCTGCAAAAAAAAAAAGAAAAGAAAAAAAGAAAAAGAAGACCTAATTTTGGTAGGGATTGCACTGAATTGTAGGGCACTTTGGATTGTGTTGACTCAACAATATTAAGTCTTTCAACTCATGAACATGGATAGCTTTTCATTTATTTATGTCTTTTTAAATTTCTTTCAACAGTATTTTGTAGTTTTCAGTGTTCAAGTTTTTCACTTCCTTGGTTATGTGAATTCCTAAATATTTTCTTCTTTTTAATGTTACTGTAAGTGGAATTAGTTTCATAATTTGTTTTCCAGATTGTTCATGATTAGTGTGTAGAAATGAAACCAACCTTTGTGTGTTGATTTTTTTATCCTGCAACTTTGCTGAATTTGTTTATTAGTAATAATGTAACCAAAAGTGGGGGTCTGGCTGCTTGTGCTCAAAAGCCAATAAAGAGGCAAGGTTGGTAGAAAGGAAAGTTTACTTTGTTTTGGATGCTGGCAATGGGGGTGGGGAGTGGGATATGTGTGGACTCTTGTCCAAAGGCCAACTCCCCACCACTGACAATCAGTGGGCAAGAGCTTTTATAGACGGAAGGAGGGGGTTATATGTAGAAACAGCACAATCAACTCTGACAGTCATCTTGAAACTGGTCATGGCGGTGGTCTGACCAGCGTCATCTTCTTTGTTTTAAGTACAGTTAATCTTCAGTTCCAGGGTCAGTTTGTTCTCATTTCCATGAGGCCAATTCTCAGAATTGTGGCAGCTTATGTCATGGCTACAGTCTGGTCATCATGTAGTTAACTTCTTCCACCTGGTGGGGGTTTCAGTATATACAAGACAGCTCAAAGGATATGGCTCAGAATATTATCTATAGCCCTTGAGAAGGAAATAAAGGTCCTTGACTATGCTTAATGACTAAAGTATGATTATTTAGTCTTGTTGGACTGTTCTCCTTTGTTTCTGCGTTTTCTCACTTCTCTAATTAAACTTATTCTTTGGCTAAGGTTTTTTCACAGACAGAAGGCAGGTGGAGGACATGGGGAGGAAGGGCAATAGGGTCCTGCTACATTTCAATAGCAGGGCTTTTTTTTTTTTTTGGTTAAATCTTTAGGGTTTTCTACATAAAAGATCATATCATCTGTGAAAAGAGACAGTATTATTTTTCCTTTTCAGCATGGATATTTTTTATTTCTCTTTCTTGTGTAATTTCTCTATCTAGGACTTCCAATACTCTGATAAATAGACCTGGTGAAAACAGCCATCCTTGTCCCATTCCTCATCTTAGAGGAAAAACTTTCACTATTGAGTACTATGTTAGCTGTGGGTTATTCATATATGACCTTTATTATATTGAAGGCATCTCCTTATATTATTGAGTATTTTTTTAATCATAAACATGTTGAATTTTGTCAAATTCTTTTGCTGCACAATTGAGATGATCATGTGATTTTTCCCCCTTAATACTGTTAATGTGGTGTATTATATCAATTAATTTTTGTATGTTGCAACTATCTTTGCATTCCAGGAATAAATCCCATTTGGTCATGGTGTATAATCCTTTTAATATGCTGCTAAATTCAGTTTGCTAGTATTTTTTGAGGATTTCTGTATCAATATTCATAGAGATATTGGCCTACAGTTTTCTTTTAATGTAATATCATGTCTGGCTTTGGTATCAGTCAATGCTGGGCCTCGCCTCATAGAAAGAGTTAGAAAGTATTCCCGCCTCTTCAATTTTTTGTAAAAGTTTGAAAAGGATTGGTGTTAATTCTTCTTCAAATGTTTGGTAGAGTTTACTAGTGAAGCAATCTGGTCCAGGGCTTTTCTGTGTTGGGATATTTTTATATTAATTAAATCTCCTTACTAGTTACAGGTCTATTAGATTTTTCTATTTCTTCATGATTCATCATAGAGCACAACCAGGTATGTATGTGTTTAGTTATTTGTTGAAAGAGTGAATAAATAAATGAAGAAGTATGTTAAGGATGGAGGCAAGCTAAAGGGCCAGACCTGGAGGTTGAGACACTGCCTACATAAGGAGAAACTGCAGTAATGATAATGATGATGGTGACTGTTTATTGAGTCTTTACTATTTGTGATGTGTTATACACATCACATGCATTAATTCCTTTAATCCTTGTGACAACCTGTAAGGTGGATGTTATATCTCTCATTTCCCCACTGAGGAAACTGAAGCTCAGAAAGAGCGGGTAATTGCCCATGGTTACACAGCCAGTAAGACACAGAGTAAGGACTTTGAAGGCAGATCTTCCGACTTCATATTCCAGCCTCTTGTAGTAGGAAGATGCAACCAACAGATTTTTTCCTTTTACCACAGCTGCTCAGTGTCAGCTTTACTGCCTTAGGCACTGTGTGCTCAAGTTCAAAGCAGAGAACCCTGACTGTCCTCCCAGTGTAGGAGATGCGAAGGATTTGGGGGCTGATCAAGAAAAAGATATGACCATGAGGTGGCAGTAGCATACACACAGTCTTTATTTGGGTGATATTTTAACAGGTTTGCCTGTGGGGGAAGTTCCTCACAATATGAGACCGTTCAGGGCTATAGTGTGGGGACCTCTACTCAGGCAGGGGAACCCCCAGGGGAGAGGGGGTCAGAGAAGAGGCTTACACATCGAGGTGATGTCACTCAGGAGTCTCTGGGTCAGAGAACTTGGAAGGACAGCAATAGCTTGGGGACTTTATAGCCACAGGATCTATCTTATCCATGGCTGGTTAATGTTGGGCAAGTTTCACAGGCTATGCAAAGCAGACAGGTTCTAAATGGCTAAAAATCTGCTTATTTGAGCTATGTTTAAGACAATTGGAAGTGTACAAATTTGAGTTATGAGTTATTAAGATTTTGAGTTAATGGGTCCCAGCCTTCTTTGCAGAAGTAAACAACCTAAGGGCCAATATACAGAGGTCATCTTTGGCTCATTTATATAACCTTCACAGAGCTTTTAAGCACTAAGAGAGAATCAAGCCAACATAATAGGCCCTTAGAAACCCACCCACCCATGAATCAGCCCTGTTATCCAGGGATCCTCAGGAAAGAAAATGAATCTCTTAAGAAGACTACTAAAAATGTAGTAATTAAATAAACAATTCTAAACAAAAAGTCCAATAAATTTAAACAACACATTTTAGTCAGAGCCCTCCCAGCAAAAAGTAAATAAATAAACAAATAATAATCTTATTTAGAAGACAGTTTTTCTCTCTCCCAACGCATTTGCTTGATGAGACTGTACAAATTCCAGAGGTCTGTCTAGAGTTGACCAGCGCTGTGTGTGTGCAATAGTGGACTTGAGCCTTGGGCATGTAGGAGGGGACTCATAATCATAGCAGCTAACACTTGCTCACCCTTACTCTGTGCCAGACTCTGCTTTTCAGAGTATGATCTGTGGATTAGTGTTCATCCATGATCCTTTTGTTAATGGTTTATGACAATGAGTATAGAAATGGAAAATTAGCTTTTAAACATTTTTACAGCAATTGGACATTGCTGCAACTTCCAACCATGTGATCATTGTTCTAGCATTTTATTGTCCTTGTATTTTACAAAAGCATCAGTCCAAGTTTGAAAAAAAAACCCAGAAACCAAAAACTGGTCCTTTACTTCAGATAGTTTGAGAGATGAATTATTTGCCCCAGGTTATACAATTAGCAAGTAGGTGCTGGGATTTGAATTCAGGTAACCTGACTTCAAGTCTAAGTTCTCAGGGACTGTGCTGTGAGCTCTAAGATGCTGCACCTCACCCCATCGACAATCATTTGGACTCTGGTTGTGGCTGCAGCAACTTTGGGCAGAGTCCTTCCATTTAATGACTCCAAAGCCCATTGTAGAACTTGAGCTGAACTGTTACTGGGCAGGAGGTGGGCAGGGGGCTGCTGGTGGGGCTTGGCCACTAAGCTTTGGAAGGCTGGGGCAGAGAGAGGTATTTGTGGTATTAATCACTTGTGGCCAGGAATCCGAGGATTCCAGCCTCAGAAACGAGGGTTTCAGCACTTCACACTAATTAGCATGGTTTCACAGCTGTGATCAATTCATGTTTTCTCACTTTGTGCTCAAGCCTGGTCTATAGGGACTGATGTGAAGAGGTGTAAAAATAAGTTCTGTTTCCAGCCAGATTAATTACGGGCTCTGCCAAGGCCCCCGTGAGACAGCCTGGACTGCAAGATTGATTGGCTCAGGCCCCAGGTCCAGCTGCAGGAAGGCCACACTGGCCAGCACAAGCCTGCCCGAGGGGGCCCAACTGAAGCCGAGAGGCAGCCGGCCCCGCCTAGTGCCCCGTCTCGGCTCTATCTGCAACCCTCACTTGAAGGCCCTTCCTCCCTCTCCCCATCCTTTCTCAGTGATGTGCCGGGAAAATGAGAATGAGACAATGTCTGTAAAATGCCCAGGACAGGAAGCAGAATGTCGGGGACGCCCAACAAAGGTAGTTGTTGTTATCATTAGTGTTATTTATTTTTATTATTAATTTTTGTAAACATCTCTCTCCTCCTACTAAACTCTGAGCTCCTTGGAGGTGGGGACTGTTTCCTATTTTCTTCTGTCCTTGGGACCTAGTGTGGCCCAGGGCACACCGTGGATGCCCTGTAAATGTTTGTTGAGCGAACAAATCAGATGATTCAATTGACTCCAATTCCCATTATTTCGTCCTTATAACTCATTCGTTTCACTTGTTACTGGCTTCCTTCCCCATAATATCCATATCCCGTCAATAACTAATTAATTCCTAGGTGGGCTTGCCCCACTATTCCAGAGAAACTGGCCTCAAGTCCTTTTGTTAAACAAGACAGCTTTCAGTTGAGTGATGCCCCCTGACCCTTTGTATTCATTCACACATACTAATTCAATCCATCATTATTGAGAGCCTATTTGGATCAGGCACTGAGTTAACAGCTGGAGGAACAGCTAAGAAGGACACAGTCCCTGAGCAGAGGATGGTGTGGCTTAGTGCTGCTGGGTGCACTGGAGGAGGGGAGAGAGGGTCTGGGGAGGTGAGCAGGACCAGATAGCAAAGCCATTTGTAAGGCCCGACGGGGAAGCTGAACTTCATTCTGGGCCAATGTGGAAGCTGGGGGGTGTGTGTGGGGGAAGGGTGGGGCAGGGGTAACACATGCGGGAAAGAGTTGGGAGGTTGACACTACTGGATTTGCAGTGTAGACAGCTGACTTTTACTGCAAAATGGGGGAATGGACCGAAAGAAAGAAAGTCTGGAGGACAGAGGCAAGTTTTGTAGGTCAGATTTTGGTAGACCAGGTTTGCTTATATGGAGAGCCTGAAAATCCAGCTCCTTCTTTGCTGCCGTGGCCAGAATCCTAACAGGCTTTTAAAAATTTTAACTGAACAAACAGCTGCACAAATTCTGATCTAATCCACAAACTGCGTAAATAAATTATGTATGTCAATACTCCAAAGGCAAGCAATCTGGCACTGCGTATTTCACTGGGAGGTGAGTGAGGGGGGCCGTGGGTGTCACACTTTGTGTATATGTATGTGTGTGTGTGTGTCGGGGCAGAGCACAAGTCAATCTGTACTCCTCGGATGAAGGATTTTCTAGCTGCTGAGGTATGAAGTTAAGAAACGACACCTTTGAGGAACAGCTGAGAAGATGTGTTCACTGTGATTAGGGTCAGCAGAAGTCACAGGTGGTGGGCAGAGGTGAGGTTGGGGGACACTTGCGATCTCATGTGTGAGACGAGGCAGATTGTGGGCAACAGATGTAAATCATGCTTTTTATTCCTGCTGACAACAGGGGATCAGTACACTTCAAATTCAGTTATTGCGGTGAAATGTTTTTGCAGACAGAAAGTTTTCCTAGGAATTTGTGAGGTGTCCTTTGGGGTGTCCTGAGGGAAAGGACAGGGATGGTGGGAGTGGCTTCCTGAGAGCAGGAGTCCCCGCCCCTGCTGGGAAGGCACGCGGTGGTAGGGTGGCCGCAGGTCCTGAGTAGTCAGGATGATCCAGGTCACCTGGCAACAAGCCCGCCCTTCCAGAGCCTGCAGGGAAACAGCCGCCCTGGCCAGACAAAGGGGGTGGCACCTTGGAACAAAGGTTTGGGTCATCCACGAATGAGGGCTACGATGGCTGAGGCGTACTGAGTACCAATTACATGCTAGGCACTGGCCAAAGCATCTGTCCTCCCTGATTTTACTGATTCCTCAGAACTACCTCTTGTGGTAAAACTACTGGCATCCCCAGTTTACACACGAGCAAACTGAGGCTGAGATAAGGTAAGTAGCTATTCTATGTCACCAAAGTAAGTACGTTCTGGGATTTTGGAGCCCGAAGCCCCAGTCTCATCTTCCTCACAGTGTCGCGAGAAACACACTGATGGGGGATGGGGGGACTGGATCCTCTCCAGCAGCAGCTCTGGGACAAGACGGCATAGATGTCAGGGGCCATCCTGGCTCCTGTCCTGGTTCTCTAGCCACTCTCCAACACCCATCTAATTCATTTCCTTTGGGCTAAAGTTAACAATTCTGTCATTTGTAGCTGTTGAGTGCTGGCTGATAACCACAGATTGGTCAGCAGAAGCACTGAGAATTTGGATCCAGGTGGCCTGCCTCCAGAGCTTGCCCTCTCGATGGCTCCAGACTGTGCCCAGGGGCAGCACAGCACAGAGCTGCCTCTGTGCAAGCCTCACATGGAAAGGAGGGACTGTGCAAAAGCCAAGGAGGCCCACAGAGAGTTGACCAAGAGCCACTGCTGCTCTGCCCATCAGTGTGCATTGAGAGCTAAGATTCCAGGTTTCCAAGTCTTGTGCTCACCACCCAGTTTACATCTTCTGAGTGAAGCACAGAGGTGGTGACCTTGGTCCCATCTCCTGATGACCGTGGCCCTGCTCAGGCCAGGAGTTAGGCCCTTAGGGTGGCCCCCGGAAGCCACAGCCAGAGTCTACCTTCTCCCCAACTCTCGACTCTGACTTGCCTTCCCTACAGCTTCTTTGCTCCCTCCCTCCAGCTCCTAAGGTGTGCTGTGGTGCCCTCTGTGGTCAGCAGTTTCCTCTCTGCCCTTTGTCCTGGACGGGAGGCTGAGTTCCCAGGTAAAGGAATGTGAAGTTTCAGGAAGCAGGTGAGAGAGCCTCGTGGTTGGTGCTGCACTTACACTTGTCCATGAGAGGCCGGTCATGGTCCTCCCAAGATGGCGGCCACCACACAATTGTTCTCCACTTGTGTTGGCTTCTCTGATTCCCCTAAAGATTGTTCTGCCCAACTGGCTGGAACTGCTCACAGGCAAACCTATTTGGTCAGGAAAATGCCAGCCTGAGCGTTTTCCAGTCTGGTGTGTTTTCTTGCCCAACCTGAGTTTCTTCCATCTGACTCTGAATTTTTTCCTATTTTTCCTGGCTTGTTACATGGTTCTCTGGCCCATCCCTTGGGTATCAGGCTTCCTGGAGTCCTGCATGCAGTGTCCTGGGAAGCCAGCAAAGAGGCCCAGTGTAGAAAATGGGACTTTTAAGAAAACCTACTTACTTCAAGAGAAGAAAAGGCATAGGATTTGTGATTCAGCGAACTCATGCAGCAATGTGGAAGAGATTAGTTCTCAATTACTTTAAACTTGAAAAGGAAAATAAATACTAATAGACTGAAACAATCAATTCATTAATCTTATGATGCCATTTCTTTTCACTTGATACACTGTATAATTGATTACATTCATTTATTTTTATTTACTCTTTGAATATCCACGTGGTTTACAAACCTATAAGTATGAAAACTTACGCAGAGATAAGTTTCCCTCCCAACCTTGTTCCTCATCCGCCCTGCCCCATAAATAACGAATTTTAATGTTTTTAAATGACTAAAATCTATCTTTCAAACCAATATTTTTTCTCCCTTAGGCTTAGTTTTAACTTAATTTGATCTGACAGATAAAAAAAAGAAACTGTTTTCTCACATTATCTTCTAAGATGATCATTGCTTTAAAAATAATAAAATGTGCATGTTACATAACCGAGACTTGTGTTGCCATCTTTGAAATTCTCGTCTCTGGTGTTTTTACAAGTGAGAGTCTCCACTGACTTCAGATGACCTGATAGGAAGTTTTGTGTCTCAAAATCTCAAAAAGATTTGTTGAGTGTTGAATCTTAAGAACATGTAGTCAATGACAAATACCATGGGAAATTTATCCACAGTGGCACTCAAATGTTAAAAGCCCTAAGAAGAATCTCTGGCCAGTCATGCCCTTTCTCCACTCAGGGTCTCAAAGTGTGTGACCAGAGAGATGTCAGGGGCAATGGCCTCCTTGGGAAATGCCTTCAGTTGAGATCAATAAATGTGGCCCAAGCACCACCACGTAGCAGGTGCTGTCTGGGTTCTGTGAAGGGGATAACAGTGGTTTCAAGGTAGTTCTAAGGCTGGAAGTGGGTGTTTTGTGAGGGTGAGGTGTGGAGATAGAGCGAACGAGACAGAGAAAGTAAAAGAGAGGAAAATAAAGAGAGAAAGGGCAATAGGAAGGACAGTCTTCAACTCTGGCCACACACTAGAATCAGCCAGGGGAGCTTTTAAAAACTATCGGTCCCCAAGCATCACATCCTAGAATTCTGACTTAGTTGATTTGGAGTGGAGCCCAGGTATGACTGTGTTTTTAAAGCTTCATTCTCACAGTGATTCTACTGTGTAGCCAGGTATCAAAGCACTACACTGGGGACATTAGAGACCAAAATATTTACCCTGAATCACACTGAGATACAAAAGTGTGTGATTACAACTTGTGTAGCGCAGGTCTCACATTATAGAGATTGATTTACTTTGCTATCAGAGAGTAAAGTGAACAATAAAAATGTTTTTTCTTCTCATGTATCTCGATAAAGCCATCTACTATCTATTTGAATTTAACTACGTACCCTAGAGCCAAGGTCAAAACTAAAACACACAGTGAGAATCAACCCCCTAGCAGTTTGGCATGAAGTGGATTGTCCCAACTTTCAAGACTTGGTGTCTTGCCATTCTCCTCTGGATTTCCCTTCCCACCCTGCTCTGTAAAATGATCATTACCTTCTTCTCTTTCTACCTGAAAACAAATCTTCTGTTAAGAGCTCCCAGCTGCACAGGAGGGACATTACCTCCCAAACTTGTCTCAAGGTCCTATTACTCTACTCTTGGAGAATCACAGTGTATGGCTCTGAGGAGATAAATATAGCATGTAACTTTATTAAATCTAGTGGTTTCCAAGCTTATTTGACCACAGAACACTGTTTTGTGTTCATGGGAGAGAAAGGAGGTGTTCCACAGACCCGAGCTTGCATCTTGAATGAAGCACTTACTAGTATGTTACCCAGTCTCTAAGATGGCCCACAATGACTGTCACCCTTGGTGTTTATGCCCTTGTGTAGTCCCCTCCCAGTCCCAGAGCTGACCTGTGTGACCAGTGTAACACTGTATGAGTGATGGTGTGTGACTTCTACCTTATCTTCTTGGGTAGCTCACTCTGGGTGAAGTCAGCCACTATGATGTGAGGACACACAAGCAGCTCTGTGAATAGGTCTACACTGGAGGGAACTGAGGCTTCCCATCAAGAGCAGCACCAACTTGTGGGTGAGCCACTTTGGAAGTGGATCCTCCAGGCCCAGCCAAGCCTCCAGCAGACCGTAGCCCTGACTGACATCTTGACTCCAACCTCATGAGACACTCTGAGCCAGAAGTGCCAGATAAGCTGACTCACAAAAACTGTGAGAGATAGTAAATGTTTATTGTTGTTCTAATCCATGATGTTTTGAAATAGTCTGTTATTCTGCAATATATATACATATCCAGTACACTGGGAGATTTTACCTTTGGGTCTCAGTTTCCTCACCTGTAAACTGGGCATTACAGTATCTTTTTCATAAGGTTATTGTGCCAATTTTTAAAGGAGAAAATGCTTGGCCTATAGCATATTATCAATAATTGGGAGCTGTTTTTATCAACTCTTTTCCATTCTGAACATTCTTTTTAGTTTCCATCCCCTTAAAACTTCTCGTGTCATTTTCACTATTTATGATTATATTTGTTGTTCCAAGTAGATGGAAATCTCCTTGTGTTTCATTTCTTCTGCTTCATCTGACAACACCTAGAGAACAATCTTCTAGATTCATAGTATAGAGGATTATAGGTGGGTTCTCTAAAGGTTTGTTTTGTTGTGTCCTGGAAGAGTCTCCTTTGGGTAGCTTGATGATAGCCACTGCCCCGCTACATTCATCCTACAGCCACGTCTGGGCACTGGTCACCTTATATGGCCATGCTTCAGAGTCACAGATGCCATCTTGCCAGGTAAGAGTAGGTGGAGATCTCAGGTGACAGTGATGACCTAGAGCTTTAGGGGGCTTAATATTCAAATACTATAGCTCCCACTTCCTGAAAAACTCTCAAATCTCTCCATTGTGTCTGTCCTCACTGCTCCCACCACAGACCGGGCCATCATCATCTCTCAGCTGAACTATCGCAATGCCTTCTTCCTCTCTTCCAGGATTGCTCCCATCTCCCTGCAAACATGCCTTACTATTGCAGTTAGAACAATCTTTTTAAAGTTTAAATTTGATTATGTCACCTCCCTGCTCTTTAACATGATTTGTAAGACCCTGAAAGATCTGGTTCCTACCCATCCTTCTGGTCTCACCTCCCCACACGTATCTATTTGTAGCTCTGAATATGATAATTTTTTTTCTAGTCTCCTGAGCTTTGCATACAATTTTCTCTCTGCTTTAGATTGTGTAACATACAAAGTTCCAAAAAGTTCTCCCAAAACACCACCACCATCAAAACCCCACAGCTCTCTCATCCCAGATTTGCTGTGGCTGCATAAAATCCTACCATTCACTGGAGGAGACACTCCAAAGTTTAATAGGAATTTCCTTCAGTTAGATGGCAGATAACTGACATGGGGCGAGTGGGTGGGGGTTGGAGAGTTACACACCAGTTTGGTTTCTAGGCATTAAAGACCATATTGTCCACATGAGTCCCAAAACCAATCCAACTGACTGAGAACTATGGCACATTGGAGTTGGTGGGTGAGATAACTTAGACGTGAACACAAAGAAGACCAGGGTAGAATTCTGGGACCGAGGGGCCCACACACGGACCACCACGTGGCCTACACCCTTCTTCTGAACTCCAGACTGGAAAGCCAACTGCCAATTGGGCATTTCCACTTGCCTGTCCTCTAGGCACCTCAAACTCCACACGTCCATAACCGAATTCATCATGGGCTCTTCCAAATCTTCTCCTCCTCTAGCATTTCCTATCTCAGTGAATTAATGGGGTCATTAAACACCCAGTCCCTGAGCCAGAAACTTGGGTGTTACCCTGTAGCCAACCTCTAAACTTCAGTCATTTACAACGTCCTGTACATTCTATACATTAAATATCTCTTCTAGGTTGGTCTTCCCACTTCTACCCACACTGCTTCTGCCTTGGTTCTGAGTTTCTCTCCATACGTTCCCCATAAAGATCTTTGGAAAATGCAAATCTCTCCTGACTAAAATTCCTCAATGACTCCTTTAGTCTATAAGATCGAGCCCCAGATCCTTGCCATTGCACACAGGGAACTTGATGAGGGGCCCCAGCATTCCTCCGTTGCCTCACATTTGACCTGCACCCAACTCACATCCTACGACTTGGCCACGATGAACACCACACTATTCTACTGTTCCTGGATCAGGCTGTGAGATTTCATCTCCACCCAGGACTTCTCACCCACCATCGTCTCTGCCTAGAAAGTTCTTCCTTACTGTTCCACCCACCCCACAAACGCTCCCTCAAAAGCACCTTAAAGTCTTAAAAGAAGACTTTGGAAGATCTTTTATGATGCAATGCAGGCACCAGAGGCTTTCTGAAGCCTTTCCTGACCACCACCCTGCCCTCTCCCTGTTGGATGAGTGTTTACATGGTAGGTGTTCCCCATTTCAGCAGCAACTGGCCTGGACTGGGGGAGGGTACATGGGGGATGGAGTTTGAGTCTGTTAGACAATGGCATGAAAAATTTGCTCAGTGGAAACCATCAGTGGGAGGGAGGGTGATCCAGGATTAACTCTTCTGGATTTGTCACTAGCACTTTGGCCCTCGGCCAACATGAAACTGGAGTGTGCTTGGAGGGGATGAGGCTGCTGGCTGGAAGAACTCAGTCTGTGGGACGGCAAAGGCTGGCAGACACCCTCTTTGGCCCCCTGAGAACTTCCATGCTTCTGGCTTTGGGGTTTGTGGAAATCTCAATGCGAATGTGTGTGCCTGTGGGAGAAGCGGGGGGCAGCCAACAGAAAAGGAGGAAGGAGACAGATTCTTGAGCAAATGCAACCAGAGGCTGGAGCAGGCGGTCCTCAGGGGGCAGCGTAGGACCAGGTCTCTGGGTGGGAAAGGGGAGGGAAAGTGTCACCCCATTTAAAAACTCTTTACCAGGCTACTCGACATTAAGGTCTACCCTCATTGCCCCACCAGTCCAGAAATCTACTCCAGGTTGCCTCAGAAAAGCAAAGGTGTGCATGTGTGTGTGTGTGTGTGTGTGTGTGTGTTGGGGGAGGGGGTGGCACACCCACCATCCCTCCTCCAGCCACGTGCCCGAGACACTGACCACAGAGACCTATTTCTCCACAGCAGACACGCCTATCTTGCTAACAGGAGAAAACTGGGCATAAAAATAGAAACCTACAGCATGCGCTCTGCTGCTGGCTTGGGGGAAATCCAGCACAGGCCACTGGCCCGGCCTCCCTTGCTCCCCTCTGCTGGGACCCGCTCGTGCAGCGACTGAGGTGCTTCCCAAACACGGCAGTTTTATTTAACTAATTCAAGAAGAAGTGAACTTCTCCCAGAGAGTTTCACATAATTGGAAACATGCATTCTGGCAAGGAGGGATGGAGAAATTCTTGGTACAACTCCAGCGAAAAGGCCAATCTATCAACTGCTGGGCTTGACAGAGGCTGGCCCACTGAAGCCTGGTGAGCTTGGAGGGAGATGAAGCACGGGCCTGGGGCCTGGGGCTGGGGCCTGGCCCGCCCGCCCGGGGAGCCAAGGGGGTGGAACCGCAGAGCCACACAGAAAAGGCAGCAGGGAGAGCTTTATAAAGAAAGAAGGGGAGGGTGGAATCGGTTTCCCTACAGCGATAATAAACTCTTTTCCTATGAGATGTGGAACTCAGACTGGTGACATGTCAACAACTAACAGAGCCCTTAATGTTATGTTCAGGCTCGAAGATGAGAAGTATTTTGTCCATATCGTGTAGTGTAGCAGAAAGCAGGCCGGTTCTCTGCTACTTAATAACAAGTGTCTCAGCTCTCTAAGCCTGTTTCCTCAGATACCACTGGGGCACTGATGGCCACCAAGATAGCTGCCACTGGGTTAAAAAAAATTACTTATAAAATATGCCTAGTACAGTTCCTGGCATTCCATATTAATGATAATCTTGCAAGTTGATGACTTGACTTCCTCCTGCTAGTTATAAGATCTCATCATCCAGCTAATGGGGGAGAGGACACACAGCACCAGACCAAGCCCTGAAGGCCCCTGGGCCACTTTGGTGCCTTGCGGCTCTCGGCTGCTCACGTGCTCTCCAGGCATCTGGGCTTCCTCCTGTGAGGCGCCTGAGATGCTCAGCTCTGCGCTGCTCCTGCCCTGTCTCAGAGCTCTGGCTCAGCCTCGCCCAGATTCTGATGGCCACACCTCTGCCCTCTGTGCTTCTCACCCGACCCTCACCAGGCTGCTCCCACCTCCCAAAGACGTGGGTGTCTCCACTCACCTCTTCTCTGACCGCTCCCTTCTCACAGTTTGTAAGAAGCTTCCAGGAATGGTTACAATGACCAAATTCCTATCAAAATAGAAAATTCTCCTGTAGCAGCCTGCTGTTTTCAAAGAGACCTTATTCCTGAATTTGAAAGAAAGAGTTTCTCGGTGGTGAAGAGCCAGTCTTGGGGACACGCAGGCCTGGATTGCAATTCTGCTCACTTACTGAACAGCTGTGTGACTTTGGGCAGGTCATGTCTCTGGACTTTGGTTCCTTCAATTGTAAAATAGGAATAATAACAACAAACTCTTGGTGCTATTGTGAAGATTTAACTGGGATGGAGCACTTGAGAAATGTTCAGTCAATGGCAGCGGGTTCTCTGGGTGCCCCGTGAGGCCTAGGAGTGCAGCAGGCGGGGAATGGGGGTGCTGGGGCTGCACGTCGTCCAGAAAGAGCTGTGGGAGAGGGTGGGGAGGGCCCTGTGCTCTGAGCTTACCTCCCCTCTGGCTTCTTCCCCAGGTCCTGCTTTGACCATGGCACCACATGGACGGTGGGAGAGGGGCCTCTGTGGCTGCCACAGCCTTTCCCTCTCTGAACCCGAGGCTGCTGCCAAACCCAGGCTGCTTGTTTCCTCAGAGCCCCTGAGTTCCTGGCCATGTGGCAGCAACTTACCTGGTAAAAGCAGATCATCCGAGGACCTGGTGCCCACCGTGTGCTGGGAAGGAGCTTCTACCACTTGGATCAGGCCCTGGGGCCTCTGGTAACCCTGGTGTCTAAGTTAGATTTTGGGACCCTAGTTCTGACACATGGACAGAATGCTTGGAAATCCAGGCCCTGGGAAACCAGCAGTAAGATAAAGTTGAGATGCAGGGAGTGGGTCTAGAAGAACATGAACTAAGAGAGAGGAAAAGGGCTCCTGTATATGAAATTGTATACAAACCCCAGTATCCCTGTCCTTTGAAGTAAAGGCTTTTGCTTTAGTCTCCCAGGCCTCCCCTGAGTATCAAAAGGCTGGCTCAAGAGTTAATGATTAGGAAATTGAAGACACAGAAACAAAGAATAGCTGTTGGGCTGGGAAACTGGTAACAATTTATAAATCCACCACACAGCAGAACCACTGAACTCCCAGTTCCCTGAAAGATATAGATAAAGACCTGACACACGTTGCTAAGTTGTTTGTACAGGAAGCTAACCCCACCAGATGAAGACTGCTGACTGCAAGCATGTAGACCCTAGACTGGTTGAAACCAGAAGATTGATGATGCTTGAAACTTCACCTGGATCCAACCAATCCAGGAATTGTGCATGAGCTGATCATGCACCCTACAGCCCCCTCTCTCACACTGCCTTTAAAACCCCTTTGCTGAAAGCCATTGGGGAGTTCGGGTCTTTTGAGTGCTAAATGAGCTGCCCATTCTCCTTGCTTGGTGCCCTGCAATAAACACTGTACTTTCCTTCACTACAACCCAGTGTCAGTAGATTGTCTTTATTGCACTCAGGTGAGTGGACCCAAGTTACGTTTGGTAACATATATAAGGCCCCCCATGTGCCTGGCATTGCTTAAGCATTTTACATGTATTTGCATCTCATTTACAACCCTATGAAGTAAGCACTATTACTAGCCCATTTTAGAGATGAATTTAAGGCTGAGAGCTTGTGTGACTTGCCCAAGGTCCCCCAACCCGGAAGCCGTAGTGTCAGGATTTGAATCTAGGCCTTTCTAATTTCACAGCTTAAGCACAAAACCACTAAGCCATATGAGGCATCAGTTCTCTCAATAGCCTTGTGAGTTGTAGGCATCATCATCCAATTTTTACTCCTGTGACACTAAGACCCAGACTTTCCCAACGATTTCCATCAGGAATCTGAGCCCAGGTCTGTCTCATGTCAGAGCCTGTGTGAAAGCAGTACCCTGCTCGTTCTCTGCAACAGACAAGGAGAAGACGGCCTTAGGTTCTCTCAGGACAGGCATGCACAAGTGGAATTTAATGGTCCCTGATTACTGAAGACTTTTAATCATTTTTAATAACACTGATAACTTCTGTCCATTTAGTAAAAGAAATTTAAATCAAGAGGAAGCATAAAAATTATGAGGGAATTGTTTAATCTGGTACTGTATTACAAGAGCAATTTCAGCTCACTGAAGCTATGTAAAGCATTTTGCATTTAAGCAAATAAAAGTCTTATGACTCCACTAATAATTATGCAACCCCAAATTTATGGTTCCTAAGTCTCATTGGATGAAATGTGAAGTAAACAACAAACTTGTAAGATTATGACACTTTAAAAGAGGAATGTGAAATATTTATTAAAGCAACAAGCACTGATGAAATAGCTTGGGGCCTAATACTTGAGGATGAGAATGAAGATTTTGAGTAAACACCAGCATTACTTTCTGCATTTTTTTTTTTTTTTGCAGTATTCTTTAACATCTGTCACAAAAGGTCAAGGGACCCAGAAAATTTGCATAAAAATATAATTAACAACCAGGAGGAGGTGAGCTGGGGAACCAGGCCCAGGAGAAGTGTGGAATACACTTAGAATGTTGAGAAGTCTTCCTTTTCATAATGTGTAGGCCAGGCGCTTGGAGTCAGTCTGGGCTATTTCTCAGGTAAATTTTACAATATGCCTCTAGAAAGCCCTGAAAAGAAGGGTCTTCACCTATGCCCCCTTTTGAGGGTGGTGGTGAATGAAATCATTTACAATCTTTTATGGTTGCCACCATTGTATCCCCTTCCCATTTAAGACACAAAATTTTGGATCTTTTCTTAAATGAATATTATCTTTCAATAGGTACATTTTAAATAAACTGGGGCTCATCTAGACCAATCCTAGGAATGCAGGTGATAGGATTACTTTGAGCAGCACCCCTCAGCTCTTCAAGTCAGTCCAGCTGTTTGAGTTTTCCCTGTTGAGGTCTCAAACATCAGGGTTCAGAGCCCAGCCCCCACCCCCCACCCCCATCTTGAGCCATGCCCTGAGCAAATTCCTGACTTGCATGATCATGACCAGTGGTTGTGTTTTATGCCACTAAGTTGGGTGGTTTGTTATCGAGCAATAGATAACCAGAACCTGGTGGAGTCTCCTAAATTTTAAATGTCACAGCTAACTAAAAACTTAAAAACAACAACAGCAATGCAACTCTGCTGGCCAGTACCATACAGACCAAATGCAATCGCTCAATCTGTCTCATAGGACACTAGTGTGAGACTGCAACATAGAGGAATTATAAGTGGTAGGCAGTCGATGACAAATGAGACTGAAAGAGAACCAGCAGGGAATGCGGAGATGTCTTGCAGAGAGGTGGCAGGCATAGTGCTTGGTGGGGTACCCAGAATTACTGCAAGTTTTTAAAAAGTGAATGTTAAATAAATGAGGGCTCTTATTGAGAGGCCAGAGAACCCTGACCAATCTGGAATACGTTGGCTTCTTGTGCACCACATACTGAGGCTGTTCGGAATCCACTCTAGCAAACCACTAATAGCTATTTTTAATTCACAAATACCAAATAGTTGCTCCCTGCAGGGAAGTTGTCTGGAGGGTCTCATTTGTGTCACCTTGGCCTGGGAGCAGCCAACTGCTGAGTTTTCCCAGGTTTTGTTGTGCAAAAACACTGTGTTGGACAAGATAGAGGCCAATGTCTTAAGGATACTGAACCATCACAATAGAATCCACATAAATAAGGCTGAGTGGACTCAGGGTGATATGTAACAAACTCCTGCCTGGGCAGGCCCAGTTCATCTTATGAATAGCTTGTTTCCAGTCATTCTTAGGACTGTGAAATCTGTTTATATGAAATTGCCCATAAGTTATAGATAACCAAGAGTGAGGGCCATTCATAAACACACTATGAGGGCCATTCATAAACACACTAAGTCTTGGAACAAGGAGAGAGCTTATCATTCAGCCTCTTTATTTTATAGGTTGGGAAATCAACACCCACAGAGGGAGAAGGACCTGCCCAAGGTCACATAGCCAGTCAGCAAACAATTGGTACTGGAGCTCAGCTTGCCTGACTGCTATTGTGCAACCAACTCATTCTTCTATGCTTTTACCAGCTTCCTGTCTGACTTCACATAAAGGACTTCAGAGTATAGTTTGTATCCTTCTTCAAGATTTCAATAGTATGTGAAGATAGCATAGTTTTCTAAGAGTCCTGAATTTTTCTAAACCACAACTTTCTGCTCATTTTCATATTATATTATCTGTGTAGGACTGTCATGGAAATATTTTATGTTGCCTTCCCAGCTCTGATGGCCACTGCTGAAGGGTATGGGCCTATGTGGCCACATTTGGTCCTGTTTCCTACTCCCCTCTGATTCATAATGTATTTGACCCAGGAGAGCTAGTTCATCAACTGAACAGAAACCAATGATCCTCTCCCTCAAAGCAGATTACCCCCACTCAGAAACCACGGATAGATGACAATGAACACTTGAATGAAAAGGTTATATGGAGTAATAGCGACTTTTTTTTTTTTTTGCCAACTGACAGCTGCAGGATAAGCAGTAAGAGCTACAGAAGTCTTCATTGAAAAGTAGAGTTGGGAGCGGGGAGGAACCAAGATGGTGGAGTAGAAGGACGTGCTCTCACTCCCCCTTGCAAGAACACCAGAATCACAACTAGCTGCTGGACAATCATCAACAGGAAGACACTGGAACTCACCAAAAAAGATACCCCACACCCAAAGACAAAGGAGAAGCCACAATGAGACGGTAGGAGGGGCACAATCACAGTAAAATCAAATCCCATAACTGCTGGATGGGTGACTCACAAACTGGAGAACACTTATACCACAGAAGTCCACCCACTGGAGTGAAGGTTCTGAGCCTCACGTCAGGCTTCCCAACCTGGGGGTCCGGCAATGGTAGGAGGAATTCCTAGAGAATCAGACTTTGAAGGCTAGTGGGAATTGATTGCAGTACTTTGACAGGACTGGGGGAAACAGAGACTCCACTCTTGGAGGGCACACACAAAGTAGTGTGCACATCGGAACCCAGGAGAAGGAGCAGTGACCAAGGGGAGACTGAACCAGACCTACCTGCTAGTGTTGGAGGGTCTCCTGGAGAGGTGGGGGGTGGCTGTGGCTCACCGTGGGGACAAGGAAACTGGCAGCAGAAGTTCTGGGAAGTACTCCTTGGTGTGAGCCCTCCCAGAGTCTGTCATTAGCCACACCAAACAGCCCAGGTAGGCCCCAGTGTTGGGTTGCCTCAGGCCAAACAACCAACAGGGAGGGAACCCAGCCCCATCCATCAACAGTCAAGTGGATTAAAGTTTTACTGAGCTCTGCCCACCAGAGCAACAGTCAACTCTACCCACCACCAGTCCCTCCCATCAGGAAACTTACAAAAGCCTCTTAGATAGCCTCATCCACCAGAGGGCAGACAACAGAAGCAAGAAGAACTACAATCCTGCAGCCTGTGGAACAAAAACCACATTCACAGAAAGATAGACAAGATGAAAAGGCAGAGTGCTATGTACCAGATGAAGGAACAAGATAAAAGCCCAGAAAAACAACTAAATGAAGGGGAGATAGGCAACCTTCCAGAAAAAGAATTCAGAATAATGATAGTGAAGATGATCCAGGACCTCGGAAAAAGAATGGAGGCAAAGATTGAGAAGATGCAAGAAATGTTTAACAAAGATATAGAAGAATTAAAGGACAAACAAACAGAGATGAATAATAACTGAAATGAAAACTACACTAGAAGGAATCAATAGCAGAATAACTGAGGCAGAAGAACGGATAAGTGACCTGGAAGACAGAATGGTGGAATTCACTGCTGTGGAACAGAATAAAGAAAAAAGAATGAAAAGAAAGGAAGACAGCCTAAGAGACCTCTGGGACAACATTAAATGCAACAACATTTGCATTATAGGGGTCCCACAAGGAGAAGAGAGAGAGAAAGGACCTGAGAAAATATTTGAAGAGATTATAGTCGAAAACTTCCCTAACATGGGAAAGGAAATAGCCACCCAAGTCCAGGAAGTGTAGCGAGCCCCATACAGGATAAATGCAAGGAGAAACACGTCGAGACACATAGTAATCAAAGTGGCAAAAATTAAAGACAAAGAAAAATTATTGAAAGCAGCAAGGGAAAAAGGACAAATAACATACAAGGGAACTCCCATAAGGTTAACAGCTGATTTCTCAGCAGAAACTCCACAAACCAGAAGGGAGTGGCATGATATATTTAAAGTGATGAAAGGGAAGAACCTACAACCAAGATTACTCTACCTGACAAGCATCTCATTCAGATTCGATGGAGAAATCAAAAGCTTTACAGACAAGCAAAAGCTAAGAGAATTCAGCACCACCAAACCAGCTCTACAACAAATGCTAAAGGAACTTCTCGAAGTGGGAAACACAAGAGAAGAAAAGGACCTACAAAAACAAACCCAGGGCTTCCCTGGTGGTGCAGTGGTTGAGAATCTGCCTGCCAATGCAGGGGACACGGGTTCAAGCCCTGGTCTGGGAAGATCCCACATGCCAAGGAGCAACTGGGCAGGTGAGCCACAACTGCTGAGCCTGCGCGTCTGGAGCCTGTGCTCCACAACAAGAGAGGCCACAATAGCGGGAGGCCCACGCACCGCGATGAGGAGTGGCCCCCGCTTGCCACAACTGGAGAAAGCCTTCGCACGGAAATGAAGACCCAACACAGCCAAAAATAAATAAATAAATAAATAAATTTTTAAAAAACCAAAACAATTTAGAAAATGGTCATAGGAACATACATATTGATAATAACCCTAAACATGAATGGATTAAATGCTCCAACCAAAAGACACAGGCTTGCTGAATGGATACAAAAACAAGACCCATATATATGCTGTCTACAAGAGACCCACTTCAGACCTAGGGACACATACAGACTGAAGGTGAGGGGAAGGAAAAAGATATTCCATGCAAATGGAAATCAAAAGAAAGCTGGAGTAGCTATACTCATATCAGATATAATAGACTTTAAAATAAAGAATGTTACAAGAGACCAGGAAGGCCACTACAAAATGATCAAGGAATCAATCCAAGAAGAAGATATAACAATTATAAATATATATGCACCCAACATAGGAGCACCTCAATACATAAGGCAACTGCTAACAGCTCTAAAAGAGGAAATCGACAGTAACACAATAATAGTGGGGAACTTTAACACCTCACTTACACCAATGGACAGATCATCCAAAATGAAAATAAATAAGGAAACAGAAGCTCTAAACGAGGCAGTAGACCAGATAGATTTAATTGACAATTATTGGAGATTCCATCCAAAAACAGCAGATTACACGTTCTTCTCAAGTGTGCATGGAACATTCTCCAGGATAGATCATATCTTGGGTCACAAATCAAGCCTCAGTAAATTTAAGAAAACTGAAATCATATCGAGCATCTTTTCTGACCACAACGCTATGAGATTAGAAATGAATTACGGGGAAAAAAATGTAAAAAACACAAACACATGGAGGCTAAACAATACGTTACTATATAACCAAGAGATCACTGAAGAAATCAAAGAGGAAATCAAAAAATACCTAAAGACAAATGACAATGAAAACACGATGATCCAATACCTATGGGATGCAGCAAAAGCAGTTCTAAGAGGGAAGTTTATAGCTATACAAGCCTACCTCAAGAAAGAAGAAAAATCTCAAGTAAACAATCTAAACTTACACCTAAAGGAACTAGAGAAAGAAGAACAAAAAAACCCCCAAAGTTAGCAGAAGGAAAGAAATCATAAAGATCAGAGCAGACATAGGTGAAATAGAAACAAAGAAAATAATACCAAAGATCAATAAAACTAAAAGCTGGTTCTTTGAGAAGATAAACAACATTGATAAACCATTAGCCAGACTCATCAAGAAAAAGAGGGGGAGGACTCTAATCAATAAAATTAGAAATGAAAAAGGAGAAGTTACAACAGACACCGCAGAAATACAAAGCATCCTAAGAGACTACTACAAGCAACTCTATGCCAATAAAATGGACAACTGGCAAGAAATGGACAAATTCTTAGAAAGGTATAACCTTCCAAGACTGAACCAGGAAGAAATAGAAAATATGAACAGACCAATCACAAGTAATGAAATTGAAACTGTGATTAAAAATCTTCCAACAAACAAAAGTCCAGGACCAGATGGCTTCACAGGTGAAATCCATCAAACATTTAGAGATGAGCTAACACCCATCCTTCTCAAACTCTTCCAAAAAATTGCAGAGGAAGGAACATTTCCAAACTCATTCTATGAGGCCACCATCACCCTGATACCAAAACCAGACAAAGATACTACAAAAAAAGAAAATTACAGACCAATATCACTGATGAATATAGATGCAAAAATCCTCAACAAAATACTAGCAAACAGAATCCAACAACACATTAAAAGGATCATACACCACGATCAAGTGGGATTTATCCCAGGGATGCAAGGATTCTTCAATATATGCAACTCAATCAATGTGATACACCATATTAACAAATTGAAGAATA
Source organism: Balaenoptera borealis (assembly GCF_965194805.1). Classification (NCBI taxonomy): domain Eukaryota; kingdom Metazoa; phylum Chordata; class Mammalia; order Artiodactyla; family Balaenopteridae; genus Balaenoptera; species Balaenoptera borealis. The sequence continues at coordinate 90,782,792 of NC_138868.1, read as the reverse complement.
AAAACCATATGATCATCTCAATAGATGCAGAAAAATCTTTTGACAAAATTCAACACCCATTTATGATAAAAACTCTCCAGAAAGTGGGCACAAAGGGAACTTACCTCAACATAATAAAGGCCATATACGACAAACCCACAGCAAACATCATTCTGAATTGTGAAAAACTGAAAGCATTTCCTCTAAGATCAGGAACGAGACAAGGATGTCCACTCTCACCACTATTATTCAACATAGTTTTGGAAGTCCTAGCCATGGCAATCAGAGAAGAAAAAGAAATAAAAGGAATCCAAATTGGAAAAGAAGAAGTAAAGCTGTCACTGTTTGCAAATGACATGATACTATACATAGAGAATCCTAAAAACGCCACCAGAAAACTACTAGAGCTAATCAATGAATTTGGTAAATTTGCAGGATGCAAAATTAATGCACAGAAATCTCTTGCATTCCTATACACTAATGATGAAAAATCTGAAAGAGAAATTATGGAAACACTCCCATTTACCATTGCAACAAAAAAAATAAAATACCTAGGAATAAACCTACCTAGGGAGACAAAAGACCTGTATGCAGAAAACTATAAGACACTGATGAAAGATATTAAAGATGATACCAACTGATGGAGAGATATACCATGTTCTTGGATTGGAAGAATCAATACTGTGAAAATGACTATACTACCCAAAGCAATCTACAGATTCAACGCAATCCTTATCAAATTACCAATATCATTTTTTACGGAACTAGAACAAATCATCTTCAAATTCGTATGGAGACACAAAAGACCCCGAATAGCCAAAGCAGTCTTGAGGGAAAAAAGTGGAGCTGGAGGAATCAGACTCCCTGACCTCAGACTATACTACAAAGCTACAGTAATCAAGACAATATGGTACTGGCACCAAAACAGAAACATAGATCAATGGAACAAGATAGAAAGCCCAGAGATAAACCCATGCACATATGGTCAACTAATCTATGACAAAGGAGGCAAAAATATACAATGGAGAAAAGACAGTCTCTTCAATAAGTGGTGCTGGGAAAACTGGACAGCTACATGTAAAAGAATGAAATTAGAACGCTCCCTAACACCATACACAGAAATAAACTCAAAATGGATTAGAGACCTAAATGTAAGACTGGACACTATAAAACTCTTAGAGGAAAACATAGGAAGAACACTCTTTGACAGAAATCACAGCAAGATCTTTTTTGATCCACCTCCTAGACTAATGGAAATAAAAACAAAATTAAACAAATGGGACCTAATGAAACTTCAAAGCTTTTGTACAGGAAAGGAAACCATAAACATGATGAAAAGACAACCCTCAGAATGGGAGAAAATATTTGCAAACGAATCAATGGACAAAGGATTAATCTCCAAAATATATAAACAGCTCATGCAGCTCAATATTAAGGAAACAAACAACCCAATCCAAAAATGGGCAGAAGACCTAAATAGACATTTCTCCAAAGAAGAAATACAGATGGCCAAGAAGCACATGAAAAGCTGCTCAACATCACTAATTATTAGAGAAATGCAAATCAAAACTACAATGAGGTATCACCTCACAGCAGTTAGAATGGGCATCATCAGAAAATCTACAAACAACAAATGCTGGAGAGCATGTGGAGAAAAGGGAACCCTCTTGCACTGTTGGTGGGAATGTAAATTGATACAGCCACTTTGGAGAACAGTATGGAGGTTCCTTAAAAAACTAAAAATAGAATTACCATATGATCCAGCAATCCCACTACTGGGCATATACCCAGAGAAAACCATAATTCAAAAAGACACATGCACCCCAATGTTCATTGCAGCACTATTTACAAGAGCCAGGTCATAGAAGCAACCTAAATGCCCATCAACAGACGAATGGATAAAGAAGTTGTGTTACATATATACAATGGAATATTACTCAGCCATAAAAAGGAACGAAATTGAGTCATTTGTTGAGACGTGGATGTATCTAGAGACTGTCATACAGAGTGAAGTAAGTCAGAAAGAGAAAAACAAATATCGTATATTAATGCATGTATGTGGAACCTAGAAAAATGGTACAGATGAACCAGTTTGCAGGGCAGAAGTTGAGACACAGATGTAGAGAACAAATGTATGGACACCATGGGGTGAAAACCACGGGCGGGTGGGGATGGTGGTGTGCTGAATTGGGCGTTTGGGATTGACATGTATACACTGATGTGTATAAAATTGATGACTAATAAGAACCTGCAGTATAAACAAACAAACAAACAAAAAAGAACTAATACTAAACTTTCTTTGGGTTATTTTTATGGAAATATGTTAATATAGATGCTTCAGACATTACATGAAATTTCTAAAAATCTTATATGTTCTGGTATAATGTTATACGTCATAATTCTAATTATTACTTTAAAATGTATACCTCAGAAATAACAACAACAACAACAAAAAGAAAAGTAGAGTTGGGAAAGGGGGAGGGCCAACCTGTAGAAGGAAGCAGCAGCAGAGATCTTATGGCTCAGATTAGGTGAAGGAGAGCACAGCTGTCTGGGGCCTGCATGATCCCTCTCTACTTGAGCCAGCTGTTTCTCATAACCAACCGACCCATCTGGCAGAGTGCCCTCTCTGAATAGGCTCACAAGCTAACAGTGGAGATAAAATATGTAATTGAATACCTGTGGATTCTAATTTGGCAAGTCTGGAAAGAACTGAATGGTGTGGTGGTGTGGTGTTTTTTTGGCCATGCCACATGGCTTGTGGGATCTTGGTTCCCCAACCAGGGATCGAACCCAGGTCCCGGCCATGAAAGCACCGAGTCCTAACCACTGGACTGCCAGGGAATTTCCAGAATGGTGTATTTTAAAAGACTCCCCTTCACAATTCTAAAGACCAGCCAAGAAAATTGCCCCAAGTAAGAAAGTCCCAGCACCTTGCAGATCCATATCACCTTCCTTATCCTTCTCTTTCCCCAAGTCCTGCCTCAGAATTCATGGTTTTGAAACCCAGATATTGCTGCTAAAACTTTACCCTTTTAGAGAGAGACTGTCTCTGAAATACAAGGGTAGCAGCATGGTGTCCCCCCAGGGGTGTCCTCAGGGGAGACTGTCTCTTGCTGCCAGCTGCACGTGCCCCCTCCCCTCCTGATGCCACCACTCAGCGCAGTTTCTCTCCCAGGCCACAATCCCTCCACTTCCCATTGACAACTTGTCCTTTCTCTGCCCCAAGACTACCTCTGTTCGTATCAATATATACAGGAGTTTTTCTCGAGGAGCTGGGACAAAACAGAAGGCATCCTAGCACAGAAGGGGAAGAAGTAATGGTCTGGTTTTTACACCTTGGACTTTCCTTGGGTCTCAAAAGGACAGCAGGAAGAATTCAGCCTTTCTCATGGGCCATGTCAGGTCCTCCCCCGCCCCTGCCCCTGTGTTTCCTTCCTCAGGCTGTTTCCCTGAGAAGCTCCACCCACCCCTGAAGTCCTCAGTTTTTCCAACAGGGAGGACCTCACTCCCCTCCTCTCCACCTGTCTCTCCCACTCTGAGTCCTTTAGATTAGAAGAGCGTCCTGGGCCTCTGCTGAAGGATGGAGGACTCTGTTGACAGGAGTTCCAGGGAAACTGGGGTTCCTGGATGCATTCATTTTGTCCAATTTTCCTTGTAGCTGTAGGCTCACTTTTTTTTTTTTTTTTTTGAGCCCAATAATTAATGAAAACACCTATCTCAAGAATGGGTACTTTTCAGGGAAGCTGGCTGGTATCATCTCAGGCCTAAATGAGAAAGAAAATATTCCTTAATTATTAGCAAGACACCTTCTATTTCCTCAGAGCCGTGAGCACAGAAACCATCGGCCTGTGATTTCTTTCCTACTAACTCGTGACTTCCATAACAAGGGGGAAGCTACAATATCCTTTTGAGTTGCTCTCTGTGACACACATTTCTGATTCTTGGATTATTCCACTTTTTCCACTCACATCTTACTTCTGCTTCTTTCCATCTTGCCTCTAGTCTAGTTGTCCCTGCTACCTTGAATGCCCTTGTCCTTGAAACTTTTTACTATGCTGATTCCTGTCTATTCTCCTGGACATGACTAAATGCTTTATTTTCCATACAGAACTCTGCTAGTCACTTAGTAAAAGAAAATTCTAATGTCTGAGCTAGCACCTCCCCCTGGAAGCATTCCCTGCCATCCCCCTCCTCCAGGTGCTTCCCCTCTGCTCTCATAGACTCCACAACCACCCCCATGGTACACTGATCAGAAGCAAGTTCAAGGGCTTGATAATAGAGGAGTCGTGCCTTAGCAGAAGCATAGAGTGAAAAGTATCAGGGCCTAGGGTATGATGATGGGGAGATTACCGCCTGATTCTGGATGGTCTAGAAGGAGCATGTGGGAAGGGGTGGAGCGATGGAGAAGAAGAGAATAACGGATGGAGTGAGAGCAGAGGGGAAGGACCCATAGCCTGCAGGGGGCCAGCCTGGGAAGGAAAAGTACTCCCTCTAGAGACGGAGCTGGACCCTGACACACAAGCACTGAACAGAAGGGAAGGTGAAAGAGGGGTGCCAATGGATGTCTTTGGTTCTATAGGATCATGAGTTGCAAATGTTTTTGAACCATAACTCATAATAAGACAGACATTTTACTTTACAACCCAACAAACACACATCACGCCTCTCTGAAAACAAGTTTCACGAAATATGCACGTGAAGCAATGATATTTTCTTTTCTAATCCAACCTACTCCACTCCACTCCACTCCACTCCACTCCATTTTCTTTCATTAAAGAGACGCTGACTGGCTTCTCTAAGTTGATCTCACCATTAACATGCCACCAGCCACAGTTTATGTGTATATGTTCTTTTCCAACGTTTTTTGAAAAAGTTAAATCCACAGAAAAATAAAGAACCATACTCTTCATCTAGATTCATCAGTTGTTAACATTTTACTGCATTAGTGCACACTCTCTGTGTGTGAATATAAAACACACATATATGTACACACACATCATCCATTCCCATTAACCACAGTAGTTGTATGCTATAAAGTTGCAGTGAACACTGAATTAACAAATGCTAAACCATTGTTTCTAGGGGAAATACAGGGTTAGGTTCCTGTGAGCTTTTGATCACATTTTCATTAACCTTGCTTTATGCATGTTTCTGTCTAAAGATACCATATTTACTATATGCTGTTGATTTATTAACATTGAACTCACAGCCAACCGCACTGTAACTTATGCCTGAACAAAGCTTATCCAACACATGTATTTTCTCTGTAAGGCACATCACAGCCTTCTTGCACTTAGGAGCAATAGATAGCACTGTGCTTGGGGCCATTTTAAAAAGCAAAATTTCCAAAAATGTGAAAAAAGTAGCAGTAAATAGACCATGAAAGGGACACTTGTTTACAATCTGAAATAACGAAATAAGAAGGCAGGGTGTCGCCTTGTTTGACCTCAGCTGGGGATGTGCATGCAGAGTGATTCAAATTTTTCACCACTTCACATATATCTGTAAGTAGCCATGAAAGCACCAGAAGTGTTGACTTTGGAGTTACAAATAAATTTTAGCAAGTAGGCAAATACTGATTCTGCGAATAATGAGGATTGACTGTATACATTTTTGAAAGTTGCTGACACTGTAATCTCTTCACTTCTGAATGCATCTCCTCAGAGTAAGGACATTCTCCAACAGAACTACATTACCATTATGCCACCCAGGAAACTAACTTTCATCCAATAATATCATCTGATATTCAAACTTCACTAATTTTCCTCGAGAATTTTAAGAGCAATTTTAGGGGACCAGAATCCAGTCGAGGTTTGTCCACACATTGCATTTAGTTATGTCTCTCTCTTTAGCTTCCTTTAATCTAAAATAGTCTCCCACCTTTTTTGAAAAAAATGACACTGATACTTGTGTAGATGCCAAGCCAATTGTCTCCTAGAATGTTCCACATTCTAGGTTTGTCTGATTGCTTCCTTGTGATTTGAGCTGGTGAAACCTTTTTGCAGGATTACCCCACCTGGTGATCTGAGTACTTCTTTTGCTTACAAAGAGAGGGCTCATGTCAGCTTGTCCTTCTACTGGTGAGGCTGAGTTGGATTTCTTGGTTACAATGATGACCCACGATCTGAAAAGCACAGCTCTAGTTGAAGTAGAAGGTAGTGCCATCAGCTGCCAGAGAGGGTAGACTGAGGGCCTCAGGAGAGGAGACAGGGCCCGGAGTTACTGTTGTGATGAATGGGACAGGGAGGTGTTGCGGGGCTGGCGTGCTGGGGGCCTGAGTCCCAGCCCTGAAGATCCACCATTTCCCTCGAGGGCAGAGGGCCTGCATTTGTCGTGGAGGCGTCTGCTTCTCAAGATCATGAAGAAACACAGTGTCAGTGTCCGGAGGCTGAGTTTTAATTTCCAGTGAAACTGGGACAAAATTCCTTTAGGCTAGATATAATTTATTTTTAAGCCTTGAAGTTGGAGCATTCTAAATGCTTAGGAAATTGTTATGGATAGTAACAAAAGACAGAATAGCTGACGCCTGACATAGTGCTTTTCTATGCCAGTGCCACTAGATGATTTAATATTTAATACGATTATGGTCAAAGTCCGAACAGAGCAAGCCTGAAGCACTTCTAGCACTGCAGCCAAATGGCCAGAAGCCCAAAGTGATATAACAGTGGTTTACTCACCAGCCTTGAGGGTAACCTCTGGGGATGGTTGAACTCTCAGACACCGCCTGGTATTTCCCAGCAATAATCTATAATGCATTTGAGAAGCCCGTTGGAATCATCCAATTAGATCATGTTTTCCAAGGGGCCTTGATTCAGAAATACTGCCAAGCGCTTTGGCAGAGCTGAGCAGAGCCCCCTTCCCCCTCTACAAGGCAGTGTCATTCATCGGATTCTCACAACAGCCCTGTGCAGTATCCTGGGTCAGGGTTACTATTCCCACTGGCAGATGAGGAAACTGAAGCTCACAGAGGTTAAGTGACTTGGGCAAAGTCACGAAAAGCATTAAATGGCTGCCACAAACCCAGCCTTAACTTTTCAGTCAGGTGTCCTCCCTCCTTTGGCTCTGGGTGCTGAGCAGGAGTGACAGGTCATTAACCGGTTGGGAGATGCCCCCACGAGCCATTGCCAGCTTTTGTCTCTGTGCTGGACCCCGGCAGTGCTCGTCTGACCAGAGAAGAGGGCTGTGCGGTCAGGACTTGTCAGAAGGTGCCCACTAACACTCTCTAATGACTGCACAAAGGTCACGCGGGCTCACTCCACTGCTCCCACCTAAAGTGGTTCCGGCAGGTTATTTAACCTTTCCTAGTGTTAAGTCTTCTCATCTGGAAAATGTGGCTCTAAGCCCCATTATTGATGAAGATTGAGTCATTCAGTGTAAAGTGCTTACATCAGTACTAAGCACTCTATAGTTATTAATTGTTATTATATCATGTGTTTAGTGAACACTCAGTAAAGAGCCATTGTGGGGATGCTGGGATATTTTCATAAACTGTGGGTGCTATTTGAGGGTACTACTGAGCACTGCATGTACTTGTGACCATGCTTGAAGAGGCTGAAGAAGCTTCCCTAAGTATAGAAGCTGGTGATTTGTACTTACTTATGATGTGATCCATGAGATAATTTTCCATCTTGGCATTGAAGTGCATTGAGGTAAGTGCTGGATGAACAGAGGTAAGAGACGTATTTCTTGCCTTCAGGGTACCTGCAATCTGGCTGGGGGTGGCAGGTGGGGAAGGAATGCAAAAATCCATGCATAAAAGATAAAAACCAGATGAGATCATGTTGGCCACATGGGTCCCCTTGGTGTATGAAGAATGGGGGAGACAAAAACCAGCGCAGCGGAGCAAGGCCTGACAGAGGAGATGGATGGAACAGTGATCCTGGGTTTGTATTAAGCCGTTGCTAACCCTCCTTACCGACCAGGTATAAGAGGGTCAACTCAGTGACAGGTGCCAAACTGATATGACTCCGGAGGACCTCCCAGGCCTCTCTGCCCTCAGGGTGATGTTCCTTGTGGTCAGCTGTCATTCTCAGAGAGCCCAGGCAGCTGGTGTGGGTGTCAGTCAGAGTCAGTCTATACATGGGTCAGGGCAGCTCTGTCTGTTTCCCTGTCTGTCCATCTGTCTATTTGTTTATCTGTCCACCCAGTTATCCATCTGCTTGTCCATCTGTCTATCTGTCCACATGTTTGTTATTTGTCTGTCCATCTCTTCATCCATCTATCTGTGTACATCCACCCACCCATCTATTGGTCCAGCCATCCGTCTCCCATCTATCTGTGCATCCACCTGAACTTCTTTCCATTTCTCTATTTCCCATCTCATTCTACAAAAGATTTGCAGAAAACACCCACCATAATAAAAACAAGCAAACACACACACAGGATTGGGAAGGTGCAGGAAGCCAAGACGTTGAGAATGGGTGTAGGGAAATCAAACTCAGAATATGTTGGAAAAACATGGCTGGTTGCTGTTACAGTGGAGCCATACATTTGTCTTCCAGTTATTTTTAGAGTTATCTTCACTGAAGTACAGACAATCTACCATGGATTCAGAGAATACATTTCTCTTGTTCTCATTTCAAAAAAGACTTTATCTCCTGAGGCTTCCTTCAGTTTCTGGGGAGAGGCAGCTGTCTGGTGGTTCCAAATAGTGGCTTCTAAATCAGACAGGCCTGAGCTCAAATCCTGTGTCTGTCACTCAACAACTGTGTGACCTTGGGCAAGTCACTGAGTCTCTCCGAGCCTTACTTTCCTCATCTGCAAAATGGGATCAGTGTGGTGCCCAGCCTGAAAAGGCTGCAGGCAGTATTAAATAAGACTGTGTGTATAGGTTAACAAGGCACAGGACACAATAGCAGCAATTGTCACTATTGAACAGTCTGGAGAATGTGGTTGGGTGCTGGCATTCACTCAGCTTCTGCAGGTAGAAACCATGGGGAGAGTCAAGGCCAGAGTACCTGTGCCCGGGACAGGGCCTGCTGGCCCTGGACGGGCAGTCCCCCACAGTCCCACCTGGCAGATGACAATCTGCTTTTTCCCTGTCCCCCAAGGTGCAGACCAGGGGGAGGTCTTGGTCAAACTGCTCTGATCGTGTGGCCCAGTTGGAAAGCAGAGATGAGCAAGCTGCAGAGTCCCACCTGACCCTCCCAGCGGCCATCCCTTTGCACTGACAGATGATTAACTGCATAGGAGAGCAAGTCTGCATCCCTCTCCTTGGCCAGGATTCCCTCTATCCCTTGAGCCCCTTATAGCTGACAGTAATTCATTCTTAAACTTGCAATCTGCCTAGGCCTGATTTGCATCACAAAATCTCTCTATCCCAAATATGAGTTGAACCATCTCTCCTTAGAGATCAAGGGGTGGGAGGCAGGGGCCAACAGGAGGTGGTGGGCTTATTCTGTCTGAGAGCAAGAGCCCATGACTTGGTTGTGAGTGTGTCTATTTGTGTGTGAGGGAGGGCAGGGGGAGAGTAGAACCATTTCATTTTATTTTTACTTTAAGTATCATACACACGGTCTCTGGAATCCTCTGGCAGCCGGTGGACTTTGATTCAGCAAGCAATGAATTATATCCTCCAGTTGAGAGTAAAATTACAAATATCTTCAAGATGTTCAGTGCTCTGGGAAAGGGCAGCCAATTCATGTTGGCTATGTGGGCTGCTTCCTGTCCAGAGCAGAACGCAGCACCTCTCTCCCTCCTAAGAGGGGAGATGGAAAGTGGGGAGCAGGTACCCACAACAGGGAGATGAGAGAAGCGTACGATTTAGGGACACAGTCTGGGCCAAATCTGGGGTAGGCAGGAAGGGGAAGGCAGAGTGAAGCACCATCCGCCCCTTTCAGGCTCGGCAGGTGAAACCCACAAAATTAGAGTCTGGGGAACAGCTGTGTGGTCACCAGCACTCGGTAGAATGGATGCTACTTGACAAAGCCACCTTCACCTCAGCAGCAAATATTTAGCAAGCCCCTCCATGCGGGAATAGATAGCCCAGAATCTGTAGTCACCTGAGCAAGACCAAGACATATAGAGGCTCCCAAAGATCAATTATTTATTCAACCAAGATTTGCTTAAAAAAGGTACTTAATGATACATGCTGATACTGAGCAATGCTTTCAATTTCTATTATTTGTAAAACAAATACAGTCAAGTCATATGTCACCTGGGCCCCCAGAGCACCCCTTCCTGCCCCTCTGTCGAGCACCCACCGTGATATTTTGAGACTGTTTGTGGTCTTTCCTACTAGCCTGTGAACAACACAAGGAAAGAGATTGGATTTTGTTCATTTGGCATCATCATGGTCTCTCCACTCTTCAATGCTTTTCCTGGCTTGGTAACTACTAACATTTAGTATAGTTTGCCAAATGAGTGAGATGAAGATAACCTTTCCTTGTCTTTGTTGATGGGGTCAAACAAAGGCAAAGATAAAGTGACTAAGGCCCAGGCATTTGTGATTGACTTTGTTACCCAGAGTTTTAATGAGCAACTTAAATGAAACCATGGGCCCAACACTGTGCTGGGCTGTTGGGGAATGGAAAGGAGAGGCCGATTTTTTATTTTTTATTTTTATTGAAGTATAGTTGATTTATAATGTGATAGTTTCAGGTGTACAGCAAAGTGATTATACATATATAAATATTCTTTTTTACATTTTCTTCCATTATAGGTTATTATAATATATTGAATATAGTTCCCTGTGCTATACAGTAAGTCCTTGTTGGTTATCTATTTTATATATAGTAGTGTGTATATTTTAATCTCAAACTCCTACTTTATCCCTCCCTACCCCCTTTCCCCTTTGGTAACCATAAATTTGTTTTCTATGTTTGTGAGTCTATTTCTGGTTTGTAAATAAGTTCATTTGTATCCTTTTTTTAGATTCCACATATAAGTAATATCATATGGTATTTGTCTTTGTCTGACTTATTTCACTTAGTACGATAATCTCTAGGTCCATCCATGTTGCTGCAAATGGCATTATTTCATTCTTTTTTTATGGTTGAATAGTATTCCATCGTGTGTGTGTGTGTGTGTGTGTGTGCATGCGTGTGTGTATACTACATCTTGTTTATCCATTCATCTGTCGATGGACACTTAGGTTACTTGCATCTCTGGCTATTGTAAATAGAGCTGCTATGAACACTGGGGTGCATGTATCTTTTCGAATTATGTTTTTCTCTGGATCTATGCCAGGAGTGGGATTGCAGGATCATATGGTAGCTCTATTTTTAGTTTTTTAAGGAACCTCCATACTGTTCTCCATAGTGGCTGTACCAATTTACATTCCCACCAACAGTGCAGGAGGGTTCCCTTTTCTCCACGTTCTCTCCAGCATTTCTTATTTGTACATTTTTGATGTTGACCATTCTGACTGGTCCATTCTCAGGTGTTGAGCTTGGGAGCTGGGCCTGGTATCCTGATAAGTGCTTTACATGTATCACCTCATTTGATACTCACAGTGGTTTTGAAGTACGTTCATTCAGTATTTTCAAAAAGATTGCATCTTGGTACAATCAAGTGTATTGGAAAAGGGGGTTAAAGCAGAATGTCTGGTTGGGGAAGGCAAGCAAAGGGAAGTGCTGGTGACGATGCTTTCAGGTTTTATATGCTTCAATATTCTCCTCTCTGTGGAGATGGAAACTTTTATTAACAAAACAAATATAAACAAAAATGTCAGTTCTGTATAAACTAGCATTTTGCCCTCTCAGGGAACAGAGTGAAGATGAGTCATTTTTATTTTTGGCTATGCTAATTACTTTTATATCACCTTAGTACTGAGTAGCACTTGTGTAGAGCAGTGTTTCTTAAATGGGGGCCTTTAAGCTCGCGGTCTTACTGGCTTTATTGTTTGATAGGAAATGTGTTAGGTTGGAATAATGGTTCCAGTTCTTCATTCCCTGGTAACAGGATTATACATCCACACCTGCTGTCCTGCAGCTCGGTGCCTCTGGCTCAGAGCAGTTTCCTCCCCTCCCCATCCCTGTTGAGCTTGGTCCCCCGACAGGACATAGCAAAGGCTTGAAAAGCGCTTGTGTCCTTTGGCTTGGCCTCGTTTCCTTACCTGAAAACTAGGTTCCAATTCTGTCCTGAGGAATAAAGGTGATGTTTGTAAAGCACCTACCACAGTGCCTGCTACCTAATGAACTCTTAGGAAAATACAGTTTTAATCATCATTATTTTTGTCATTATAGGCCTACGTTAATTCAGAGCAGTATTTGGCATGGCTTTTGCCTTGGGAACATCCAGCCCTGGGACCACTGTGTTGTGCCTGGTCTGCCAGGTACCTCTTCTCATGTTGGTGCCATTTCTAGGTCAGTTCTTGGGGTTCTCAGCTCCTCTTACCCCCTTGCTTCATGGCCTGAACAAGGCTTTAAATGTATCCCTTAGATCTGAGGATGGGAATTCCTCTTGTGCTGTGGTCATATCTTTTAGACTACTCTGTTGGAATGGAGATTGGCCCATTCCCAGCTCATCATTGTGGCCAGGGTCTCAGTTGCAAGGCTGCCGGTTCAGTGCCTGGGAGTCGACCACTGGGAGATGCCATCTTAAAAACTATAGCTGCTGAGTACTTGTGAAGAACAGATATTAAGAGGTTTGTCAGGGGACTTCAAAAAACAACCTTTTGACTAAATGAATAAACGATTTCCAAAAACAATGTAATTTCATCAAACACATATTTAATATATGGAAATTCAACAATTTGCTAGATGAAGGAGGGAAAGATGCCTGTGTGTGCATGCACACACACATGCAAACACACAAATACACACTTAAATGATCTGGGCCATTCTCCCTGCCAATCTACTCAGTGTTTACAAACCTACTGAGCATATATGGGAAATTAGAGTATGTCCTTTCTTCAGTTGGTAGCAGTGTTTATAAGCCTTACAGAGAGGGAGTGTTTTTTACTTGGTGTTGAAATGTTTTTTGTTTTTGTTTTTGTGTTTTTGTTTCTTTCTTTGTGTGTGTGTGTGTGTGTGTGTGTGTATATATTTTTCTAACATGACCCATCTACTCCATTTCAAACTCAACTGAAGAAATAAATCTGTTGTAACCATGGGGGAAAGCTGGCTCTATTGGACTTACTGAGAGATGTGGGCTCCCACAGGGAGCAGTCCTTGGAATTTTCAAAAGTATTTTTAATCACTTGTAATTGTATATGTTTATTTTAATTTTAAAAAAATTTTAACAGTTTTATTGAGATGTTGAGAACATTTTTTTTTAGGGTAGGCTTGTTATTGATGAATTCTTTTAGTTTTTGCTTGTCTGAGAAGTTTATTTCCTTCTATTCTAAATGATAATCTTGCTGGATAGACTAACCTATGTTGCAGGTTTTTCCCTTTCACCCACTTACTTCTGGCCTGCAAAGTTTCTGCAGAGAAATCAGCTGATAGTCTCATGGGAATTCCCTTGTATATGATTCTTTTTTTTTCTCTTGCTACCTTTAGAATTCTGTCTTTAAGTTTTGCCATTTTAATTATGATATGACTTGGTGTGGGTCTGTTTGAGTTCATCTTGTTTGGGACCCTCTGAGCTTCCTGTACTTGGATATATATCCTTCTTCAGGTTTGAGATGTGTTCAGCCATAATTTCATCAAATACCTTTTTGATCCCCTTCTCTCTCTTGCTTTCTCTTCTGGGACCCCTATAATCTAAATGTTGGTATGCTTAATATTATTCCAGAGATCTCTTAAATTGCTCTCACTTTTTAAAATTTTGTTTTTCTTTCTGCTGTTCTGATTGTTTGATTTCCATTACTTTATCTTATGAGTTCTTATCTTATGAGTTCTTCTGATCACTTAGTCTGCTATTCATTCCCTCTTGTGTATTTTTTATTTCAGTTATTCGTTTCTGATTGTGTCTGTTTATATTTTCTAGTTCCTTGTTGAAATGTTCACTGTTTACATCAATTCTTTTCCCTAATTCAGTTAACATGTTTATTACCAATATTTTGAATTCTTTATCTGGTAAATTGTTTATTTCTGATTCATTATTTATTTTTTCAGGGTTTTTCTCTTGCTCTTTCAATTGAAAATGGTTCCTCTGTCTTTTCACTTTGCTTAAGTTTTTCTGCCTCGATGAATTTAGGTGAAACAATTACTTCCTACAGTCTTGAGGCAGTGTTCTTATGTGGGAGCATCCCTATACAGTCTGCATGTGCCCAGTGCCTTTGCTGGGAGAGCTGGATTTGATGTGGACACAAGTCATGTCTTTCTTCAGGGTGTACTAGCAGCTATCACCTTGGTAGGGGGTGTAGCTGGAGATGAATGGGCTAGAGCTGACCCAGGTGTGAGGTGAGACTTTCTCTCTGCTCAGTGGCTGTCATCACCTTATTGGTGGGAGAGTCTGCTCCCAAGTTGCTGGAGCAAAAGCCCTGAGGGTCGGGCCTACTTGGCTCTGCTCCTTTTAAGTGTGTTTTTCCCCTCTCCCTATACCAGGCTCTTGTCCCAGAGAAGGGGGTTGCTGAAGAGTGTGGGGTTCATGCACAGACAGTGATCCAAAGCACTGACTGTGTAGGTGTCCATGTCTCCACTCAGATGCAGCCTTGGGTGCAAGTCCCCTTTGTCCCTTACCCCTGATGACTGCCCTCAGTCTCCACCACCCCTATGCTGTTGTGGAACATTCAGCAGGGCTGTCAGGGGCTGCATGAACTCTTAGTGTTTACTGGGAGGTGAGCTGTTGTTGAGTGACTGGTGTCAGAGATCTGGGCCACTTCTGTGGTGCCACTTGAGTAAATACCAACAATGGCCGCTGCTGCCCCACCTGGGCTCCTACCTGGGACCAGGTTGCCTCTCTTTGCCCTACCTCAGGGGCAAGTCCTCTTTGTGTCTCACAGCTGATCACTGTCTCCAGCCTCTGCCACTCCTGCCATCTTGTGGGACCACTGTGCAGGGCAGGTAGGGCCTATGTGGGCTCTCTGTGTGTATCAGAGCAATGGTGGAGGGGCCACCCTCAGAGAACTGGGTGGCTTCTGGAGAGCTGCCAACAGTGGCCAGTGGCTGGTCCTCCAACCAGCTAAGGGAGCTTGTCTCCTTTGCATAAGATCCCAGGACTTGGGCATGCATTCTGGCTCAAACCAGTCTCTCCCCAGGACAGGTGTCCACCTACGCAATCTGCCTTTTCCTCTGAGTCCCATCCCAGGGGCACAGGTCCAGACCCAGTTGTTCTTCCCTTGTCATCTAACCACACATGTATCTTTCTTACTGCCTTAGTTGTACAGGAATCCTTCTGCCAATTTCCAGTTAGTTTTCAGTGAAAATTATTCCACATCTAGATATATTTTTGATGTGTTCATAGGGGGAGGAGAGCTCCATGTCCTCCTACTCCACAATCTTCATCTCCTTCTCTAAGTTTAGCTTTAGATGCATACAACAGAAAAAGCAAATAAGTGACTTAAACAAGATTATCTCTTTCCAACCAAAAAAGTGTCCAGAGATAAAAGTGGTCCAGGGCTGGTGACTCCATGGCCATCAGGGACCCAGGCTCTGCCTATGTTTTGGCTCTTACTGGCACACATTTCTAACTCAAGGTCACCTCAAGACCCAGGAGGACTACAAAAACATCTTAGAGTCCACATTCCAGGCAAGAAGAATGAAGAAGAGAGGAAAGAGCAAAAAGGTGACCCTCCCAGCCAGGTGAATCCTCTAAAATGCTTTCCCTGCAGCCCCATTCAATGACTTTAGCTTATATATCACTGGAGACAAGGAAGACTGGGAAATATAATCCTTTAGCTTAGCATATTGTTACTCAGAATAAAATTAGGTTTCTATTAGTGTGGAAGGAGGGGAGAATAAGTGTTGAGGAGGCAAATAGCCATCTCTGCCATGGTGAGTTTTTGCTTATGAGTTGACTTCAAAATTCAACCTCCATGTATGGTAGATCTCCAAAGTTAACTCACAGCCCTTTAGGTCCTCCTGGGTGTTTCTGACTTGCTAATTCCTGGAGGGCAGATGTGCTGACCTGGGCTAACCCAGATGGCACCAAGCCCCAGCCTGACATGGTGTGAGTTTTCTCTGCTCTTTTGATAGAGAGACAAACTGGACTTGAGGGCAGAGAGCAGGATCCTTTATTCACATTTCACAGAAGAAAAAAGCATGTGTAACAGTGACGGGTTCTCAGAGGGAAAGAAGGTCTAGAAACAGGGTAGGGCAAGACTGAGGTAGGGAAAGGCAGAGCTTTGTTAGGGTTAGGGGTGGGAGGAGGGAATACCTCTAGCAGTCTGGATAACCAGTGGTGAGTTTTGTAAGTCTTCTGCTGGGGATATGTCAGAGAACATTTTATGGGTGGGTATTGTGCCAGTCAGGGAACTGTTGTTTTTTTTGCCTATACGCAAATGTACTCGTTTTACATCTACTTCAGGAGATAGCCAGCTTTCTCTTATGCAGCTAACAACTTTAATCTGCCTTTGGTTTGTTATTCCCTTAGAATTATTTGAAGAAAATATAGCCTAAGATAAGCAGAAAAATACCTAAAGACAGATGTACAAGGGTGTTCAATGCAGTATTGTTCATAAGAGTAAAAATTGGACACAACCTAAATGTTCAAAATATTCATTAATAGGATATCAATTAAATTATGAAACAGCCATATAAGGAATGTTATGTGGCCACTTAGAAGACAATATTTATATATTCACTGGCATAAGATGAGATCTATAACATAACACAGAGTGATATAGGGTCACAACAACCCCCATTTTATGGTAGGATCCCATTTACGTAAAATGTTAAATATACGTAACATATGCATATTTATGCATAGAGCAATATCACAAAGGATGTGTTCCAAGATGTTCAACATTTTAGATAATCTTTTGCTTTCTTTTTTATATTTTTCCATATTAATTGAACATACCAACTGTGTCATCTTTACAATCAGAAGAAATTAACTATTTACATTTTTGAAAAATGCACATAAGTAAAAAATTGGAAGAAAACCCACAAATGGTCACTTTTTTTTGTTGTTGGGACTATAGATGCCTTTTTTCTCTTTTCTTTTTTTCCCCCCAGAGTTTCTATGGTGTGATTATGCAATTTACAATAGGAAACATGAATAAAAAATTGTTCTAAGCGGATAATACTAATGATCATAGATGATTTTGCATCCATAATATTATGGGGAGGGGATGGGGAATGGCTATAAAGAATGTTCATTTCCAGCAAATAGCTGTAAAAGTCTTGTTTAAAATCACAAATCAAGCAGTTGAGAGGGATCCTAATCTATTTCCTATTAAGGCAGGGTTCCCTTTCATATCCTGTCAGAGGGAATTCAGTCTTTCCTTGAAAAATTGCAGCGGCCAGCAAGCTCACCACCATGGAAGTCTGTTAAATCCATTGTTGAATAGCTCTGTTTATTAGAAAGTCCCTGGCCATACAGATCTCAACTCTGTCTCCTTGAAACATTTACTCATTGTTCCTAGTTCTATTCTGTGGGGCAACAGGAGGCAGGTCTATTTTATCACTACTGAGTGCCCTTGGCAGTGGCTTCTAGACTATCTTCTGCGAAAGCCAGGTTTCCCAGAGATGCCTCGTCTTAACATGTTCCATTTTCAACTGTGTATAATGATTTAAAAAGCAAGGAGGGATCTGACATGGCCAGCTTAGAACCTACTAGGAATAATGTGTCTTTCAGCTTGTACCAAGGCCTCTGTTTACAGAGGGGGTTCAGGTCCTGCCATTCCTGCTGCCACATCTCTCCTGGGTTTCCTGCTTTCTAAGTCCTGCAGGTTTCTGCCCATTTCTGAACATGGCTCTGTAGCCTTCCTGCCAATTTCCTGAGCAGAGATGATTTTCTAAAAAATTCCTTTTCTGCATAAGTTAGCCAAAGTTTGTTTCTGTTGTTTGCAACCAAAGAACCCTGACTGGTACAGATGTCACTCACCTCTTTATTAGGAATAGACAACCCGTTGATGGCTCACATTTGTTAGGGGAACCACTGACTCAAACTGCCCATCCTGGCCAGGCAAGATAGTAGCCACTTGCATGAGTTATCTTAACAACAGGAGGTCCTGGTAAGGAATGCGGAACTAACAAGCTACCACCAACCGGAAGAATTCGGGAAAGGTCAAAAGGAGACAGGAGATGCCAGCCTATATTTCCTACCAACTTTCCAGAATCCTTCTCGCTGGAATCCATCTTGGCTGAGCGATGCATGTGCCACCAGGAAGGACCCTGAGTCAGAATGATTGGCCAGAGACAACCCGGAAACTAACCCCGTTACCATAATACCCGAGACCATGAGCCGTGTGGCAGAACAGTCCTCCTGGGTTCCCTTACCCTGCTGCTCTCCACCCGGCTGCCCCTTCCCAATAAAATCTCTTGCTCTGTCAGCACGTGTCTCTTCGGACAATTCATTTCTGAGTGTTAGACAAGAGTCCACTCTCGGTCCCAGGAAGGGGTCCCCCTTCCTGCAACTTGTTGAGTTTCTGGTCATCCAAGTGTATCTTTCACCACAGCATCCCTGAAAATTTCATACTGTAACCGAGCAGGACCCTACGGGGGCCTTTTCTTCCCCCCATATCCTCTGCTTAACTCCTCTCTGAAGTACCAAGATAATAGTATTTGATGCCAATTTCCTGAGTTGTTTTGCAGATGTGAACTACCCCCTCCCCCCACCAAAGGGAGGATGTTAACTACTTGATGACCATGAGCACATAGCCCCAGGCCTCCTGGAGCCTAAGGACTGATAAAGTTAACTCCTGTGACACCAACCTGTTCTGTCATCATCAGCCAATCAGAGAATTGTGCACAATCTGATCACATACCCTGCGACAACCCCGCTCCTCATCTGGTTTTTAAAAATGCTTTACTGAAAACTTTCGGGGAGCTTGAAGCTTTTTAGGGCTCGAGCCACCTCGCCTCCTTGCATGGCCTTGCAGTAAGCCTTCTCTGCTCCAAACTCAGAAGTTTCTGTTTGTTTGGCCTCACTGTGTGTCGGGCACACGAACTTGCGTTAACAATTTTGGCGAAGCCAATCTAGGAGTCCGTGTCCATGGCAGGCCGACCCTGGCCTGGGTCAGCCCCTTCCCCAAGCCCGCAGAAGCTTCCAGAGCCCATTTCACTCTGGGGATCTCAAAGGGACTGTCCCCGACCGGCGCCGGCCGCCCATGGCACGAGGCTGTTGGAGCCGAAAAATGTCTGGAGCTGTGGTCCACATTCGGTGTCGCTGGGTGAGTCGCTCCAGCTTGCGCAGGCAGGGAATTCTCTCCAATCCATCTGGGCTGCGTCCCTTGTGGGAAGTGAGCCACTTGAGGGTAAGTCGCTCCAGTGTGCACACCGGGAACATATTCCCCCCTCAATTTGGGCTTTCCCTCTATGGAACAAGCCAATTTGTTTTGCATTTGATTGCGGTACCCTGTTGGAGAAGGGAATTGTTGTTGGACTCTACCTGACTTGGGAACCAGTTCATTTGCTTTTTGAGAGCCAGGCTTGCCAATTTGTTTGGAGGCCTCCGTTTGGGAGTGGAAATGGAATTTTAGACTACACCTCTGATTTTCTGTGTGACCATAGCTTAGTTGTTGTTTGTGTTTTTGTGTGTATCATTTTGGGGTGAGCCACTCATGGTCCATTCTTTCTGAGCTACGCCTCATCTGATTCTTTGTTTGTGGGACCATGTGTTTGTTGTTTGTTTGTGTGTTAGTACTTGCACTGGCCAGTTGAAATGTCTTTGGTGAATAAAGGGGCTTGTGTGTGATAACACCAGGGTATCCTTTCCTACTGCATAGGTTTTGCCTACAGAGGAGAGGTGGTTGGGATTTCCCTTTTGAACTAGCCTTAGTGATTCATTCAGCTTCATCTCAGATGGGCCATTGGATGGGAATCTTCCTTTTTTGGGGGCTAGGGAACTGTGACCCTTAGAGACCGATTTGAATTGCAGTTTGCTTGATATTTGATAACACTGGCCGTGGATAATTAAGAATGGATGATCAGATCTCTGTTCCATCTTATAATCCCCTGGGGTACTTTTGCAAAACTAAGAGATCTTTAGCTATACTCCCTAAATGAAAAAAATGCCTCAATACTCCCTGAGATCTGGAGGGCAAAGTCCCCTGATGTCTTGGCTATTATATCAAAGTGGGTCTTTTACAATTGCTTTTTTTTTTTTTTTTTAAATTGTCACCTTTTTTTTTTTTTAATTTTATAGCTACTTTATTTATTTATTTATTATTTATTTTTGGCTGTATTGGGTCTTCGGTTCGTGCAAGGGCTTTCTCTAGTTGCGGCAAGCGGGGGCCACTCTTCATCGCGGTGCGTGGGCCTTGCACTATCGCGGCCCCTCCCGTTGCGGGGCACAGGCTCCAGACGCGCAGGCTCAGTAGTTGTGGCTCACGGGCCCAGCTGCTCCGTGGCATGTGGGATCTTCCCAGACCAGGGCTCGAACCCGTGTCCCCTGCATTAGCAGGCAGATTCTCAACCACTGTGCCACCAGGGAAGCCCTACAATTGCTTTTATATTGGGGGTATGTGTGTGTATGTGAATGAGTGTCTCGGTACCTGAGTCCAAATCCCTTTTCCACTTCCTGGTTTTGCTGAAAGAGGGGCATGCAAATGTGAACAAATGATATGTATTATTGTATTTGTTTCTTTAAAGTGAGGTGAATATTTGGGAACTGGAAAAAAGAAAGCTCCCTGAAAATAGCCCAAGATGGCTGGGTTTTGTGTAAGTAGTTAGAAGAGGAATTTGCATTTCTCTTCCTGTGCCTTTGAGATGTCAATGATCTACCTGGGCTCTCTGGAGCTTAACTAATCAGTCTGTGTTGCTTGGTACTGGAAACAGTGATGCTGAAATAACATTCAAAACTGCTGGGAATATTCCCTCTGCCAAATTTTAATTCATAAGCTTCATAAGGGTATGAAGAAACTTACAGTAAAATCTGTTAATTATAAAAAGGTGAAAGAGGTCCAACAGGGGAAGGCACTTTTGACTATACTGACTCTGATGAATGATTTGTTCCAATTGGCTTATTCAGTTTTCAATAATAGGGATACGGTCGAAAAGGCTGAACGTACCTGGAGAAATATGTGAAAGGATACTCTTGCAACCTTCTTGGTCTTAACCCAAAAGATTGGAAACCTTAACAACCACAAAGTGTATGTAATGGGGGTGTCAGGGAAAAGGCAGGGGCACACTTTCCTGGAATGCCTTTTGTGCAAGATCAATGGCCAACTGTTTTTACATTCTTTTCTGTTTGTGCCTGATTGTCCCATCCCTTCAGTGGGAAGAGATTTCTTAACTAACGGGTCACTTTGTTTCTCGAGGGGCAAGGGAACCATCCTCATCACCAAATGGTTCTAACAGAAAACAGAATGGAACAGATAAAATCTGAAGCTAAAATAGAAGCCTTAGTAGACCCTGGAATGTGGAATATTGAGGTTCTGGGCTTGGCTGAAGATATCCAGCCAACGATTGTTAAATAAAAAGTGTTATAGAGTGTCTAAATATAAGGTATAAATTTCTTAAACCTAGGGAAGATCCCCAAAAGTGTTTGTAAGTAGGTTACCAAAATGGGAGGCCACTGGTCTAAGTAACTAACCATAGCTGATATTCGGAGCCTGATAGGAATTTTGGGGGGAGGCCTTCCCCCTTAAGCTAAATGAGGAGCCACCCAATTCGTTAAAAAAAAAAAAGAAAAAAGAAAAACCAAACTGTCCGTGTTTTACAAATCTAGTCTTTTTCTTTTTTAACATCTTTGTTAGAGTATAATTGCTTTACAATGGTATGTCAGTTTCTGCTTTATAACAAAGTGAATCAGTTATACATATACATATGTCCCCATATCCCTTCCCTCTTGCATCTCCCTCCCTCCCACCCTCCCTATCCCACCCCTCTAAGTGGTCACAAAGCAGCGAGCTGATCTCTCTGTGCTATGCGGCTGCTTCCCACTAGCTAGCTGTTTTACGTTTGGTAGTGTATATATGTCCATGCCACTCTCTCATTTTGTCCCAGCTTACCCTTCCCCCTCCCCGTATCCTCAAGTCCATTCAATAGGAAGTCTGCATCTTTATTCCCGTCTTGCCCCTAGGTTCCTCTGACTTTTTTCTTTTTTTTTTTTAGATTCCATATATATGTGTTAGCATACGGTATTTGCTTTTCTCTTTCTGACTTACTTCACCCTGTATGACAGTCTCTAGGTCCATCCACCTCACTACAAATAATTCAGTTTCGTTCCTTTTAATGGCTGAGTAATATTCCATTGTATATACATGCCACATCTTCTTTATCCATTCATCTATTGATGGACACTTAGGTTGCTTCCATGTCCTGGCTATTGTAAATAGAGCTGCAATGAACATTTTGGTACATGACTCTTTTTGAATTATGGTTTTCTCAGGGTATATGCCCAGTAGTGGGATTGCTGGGTCGTAATTTTAGTTTTTTAAGGAACCTCCATACTGTTCTCCATAGTGGCTGTACCAATTTACATTCCCACCAAGAGTGCAAGAGGGTTCCCTTTTCTCCACATTCTCTCCAGCATTTATTGTTTGTAGATTTTTTGATGATGACCATTCTGACCAGTGGGAGATGATTTCTAATTGTAGTTTTGATTTGCATTTCTCTAATGATTAATGATGCTGAGCATTCTTTCATGTGTTTGTTGGCAATCTGTATATCTTCTTTGGAGAAACGTCTATTTAGGTCTTCTGCCCATTTTTGGATTGGTTTCTTTGTTTTTTTGATATTGAGCTGCATGGGTTGCTTGTATGTTTTGGAGATTAATCCTTTGTCAGTTGCTTCATTTGCAAATGTTTTCTCCCATTCTGAAGGTTGTCTTTTGGTCTTGTTTATGGTTTCCTTTGCTGTGCAAAAGCTTTGAAGTTTCATTAGGTCCCATTTGTTTATTTTTGTTTTTATTTCCATTTCTCTAGGAGGTGGGTCAAAAAGGATCTTGCTGTGATTTATGTCACAGAGTGTTCTGCCTATGTTTTCCTCTAAGAGTTTGATGGTGTCTGGCCTTACATTTAGGTCTTTAATCCATTTTGAGTTTATTTTTGTGTATGGTGTTAGGGAGTGTTCTAATTTCATTCTTTTACATGTTGCTGTCCAGTTTTCCCATCACCACTTCTTGAAGAGGCTGTCTTTTCTCCACTGTATATTCTTGCTTCTTTTATCAAAGATAAGGTGACCATATGTGCGTGGGTTTATCTCTGGGCTTTCTATCCTGTTCCATTGATCTGTATTTCTGTTTTTGTGCCAGTACCATAATGTCTTGATTGCTGTAGATTTGTAGTATAGTCTGAAGTCAGGGAGCCTGATTCCTCCAGCTCCGTTTTTCTTTCTCAAGATTGCTTTTGCTATTCGGGGTCTTTTGTGTTTCCATACAAATTGTGAAATTTTTTGTTCTAGTTCTGTGAAAAAATGCCAGTGGTAGTTTGATAGGGATTAGATTGAATCTGTAGATTGCTTTGGGTAGTAGAGTCATTTTCACAATGTTGATTCTTCCAATCCAAGAACATGGTATATCTCTCCATCTATTTGTATCATCTTTAATTTATTTCATTAGTGTCTTATAATTTTCTGCATACAGGTCTTTTGTCTCCTTAGGTAGGTTTATTCCTAGATATTTTATTCTTTTTGTTGCAGTGGTAAATGGGAGTGTTTTCTTAATTTCACGTTCGGATTTTTCATCATTAGTGTATAGGAAAGCAAGAGATTTCTGCGCATTAATTTTGTATCCTGCTACTTTACCAAATTCATTGATTAGCTCTAGTAGTTTTCTGGTAGAATCTTTAGGATTCTCTATGAATAGTATCATGTCATCTGCAAACACTGAGAGCTTTGTTTCTTCTTTTCCAATTTGGATTACTTTTATTTCTTTTTCATCTCTGATTACTGTGGCTAAAACTTCCAAAACTATGTTGAATAATAGTGGTGAGAGTGGGCAACCTTGTCTTGTTCCTGATCTTAGTGGAAATGGTTTCAGTTTTTCACCATTGAGGATGATGTTGGCTGTGGGTTTTTCATATATGGCCTTTATTATATTGAGGAAAGTTCCCTCTATGCCTACTTTCTGGAGGGTTTTTATCATAAATCAGTGTTGAATTTTGTCAAAAGCTTTCTCTGCATCTATTGAGATGATCATATGGTTTTTCTCCTTCAATTTGTTCATATGGTGTATCACATTGATTAATTTGCATATATTGAAGGATCCTTGCATTCCTGGGATAAACCCCACTTCATAATAGTGTATGATACTTTTAATGTGCTGTTGGATTCTGTTTGCTAGTATTTTGTTGAGGATTTTTGCATCTATGTTCATCAGTGATATTGGCCTGTAGTTTTCTTTCTTTGTGACATCTTTGTCTGGTTTTGGTATCAGGGTGATGGTGGCCTCGTAGAATGAGTTTGGGAGTGTTCCTTCCTCTACTATATTTTGGAAGAGTTTGAGAAGGGTAGGTGTTAACTCTTCTCTAAATGTTTGATAGAATTCGCCTGTGAAGCCATCTGTTCCTGGGCTTTTGTTTGTTGGAAGATTTTTAAACACAGTTTCAATTTCAGTGCTTGTGATTGGTCTGTTTATATTTTCTATTTCTTCCTGGTTCAGTCTCGGAAGGTTGTGCATTTTTAAGAATTTGTCCATTTATTCCAGATTGTCCATTTTATTGGCGTATAGTTGCTTGTAGTAATCTCTCATGATCCTTTGTATTTCTGCAGTGTCAGTTGTTACTTCTCTCCTTTTTCATTTCTAATTCTATTGTTTTGAGTCTTCTCCCTTTTCTTCTTGATGAGTCTTGCTATTGGTTTATCAATGTTGTTTATCTCCTCAAAGAACTAGCTTTTAGTTTTATTGAGCTTTGCTATTGTCTTCTTCATTTCTTTTTCATTTATATCTGATCTGATCTTTATGATTTCTTTCCTTCTGCTAACTTTGGGGTTTTTTTGTTCTTCTTTCTCTAATTGTCTTTTCCTTCTCTTGTGTTTCCTGTCTAGAGAAGTTCCTTTAGCATTTGTTGTAAAGCTGGTTTTGTGGTGCTGAATTTTCTTAGCTTTTGCTTGTTTGTAAAGCTTTTAATTTTTCCATCAAATCTAAATGAGATCCTTGGTGGGTGGAGTAATCTTTGTTGTAGGTTTTTCTCTTTCATCACTTTAAATATGTCCTGCCACTCCCTTCTGGCTTGCAGAGTTTCTGCTGAAAGATCAGCTGTTAACCTTATGGGGATTCCCTTATGTGTTATTTGTTGTTTTTCCCTTGCTGCTTTTAATATTTGTTCTTTGTATTTAATTTTTGATAGTTTGATTAATATGTGTCTTGGCATGTTTCTCCTTGGGTTTATCCTGTATGGGACTCTCTGTGCTTCCTGGACTTGATTAACTATTTCCTTTCCCATATTAGGGAAGTTTTCAACTATAATCTCTTCAAATATTTTCTCAGTCCCTTTCTTTTTCTCTTCTTCTTCTGGGACCTGTATAATTCGAATGTTGGTGCGTTTAATGTTGTCCCAGAGGTCTCTGAGATTGTCTTCAATTCTTTTCATTCTTTTTTCTTTATTCTGCTCTGCAGTAGTTATTTCCACTATTTTATCTTCCAGATCACTTTTCCATTCTTCTGCCTCAGTGATTCTGCTATTGATCCCTTCTAGAGAATTTTTAACTTCATTTATTGTGTTGTTCATCTCTGTTTGTTTGCTCTTTAGTTCTTCTAGGTCCTTGTTAAACGTTTCTTGTATTTTCTCCATTCTATTTCCAAGAGTTTGGATCATATTTAGTATCATTGTTCTGAATTCTTTTTCAGGTAGACTGCCTATTTCCTGTTCATTTGTTTGGTTTGGTGGGTTTTTACCTTGCTCCTTCATCTGCTGTGTGTTTCTCTGTCTTCTCATTTTGCTTAACTTACTGTGTTTGGGGTCTCCTTTTTGCAGGCTGCAGGTTTGTAGTTTCCGTTGCTTTTGGTGTCTGTCCCCAGTGGCTAAGGTTGGCTCAGTGGGTTGTGTAGGCTTCCTGGTGGAAGGGACTAGTGCCTGTGTTCTGGTGGATGAGGCTGGATGTTGTCTTTGTGGTGGGTAGGTCCATGTCTGGTGGTGTGTTTTAGGGTGTCTGTGGCCTTATTATTATTTTAGGCAGCCTCTGTGCTAATGGATGGGGTTGTGTTCCTGTCTTGCTAGTTGTTTGGCATAGGGTGTCCTGCACTTTAGCTTGCTGGTCATTGAGTGGAGCTGGGTCTTGGCGTTGAGACGGAGATCTCTGGGAGATTTTCCCCATTTGATATTACATGGAGCTGGGAGGTCTCTTGTGGACCAGTGTCCTGAACTTGGCTCTCCCACCTCAGTGGCACAGCCCTGATGCCTGGCTGGAGCACCAAGAGCCTGTCCTCCACACAAATCTAGTCTTTACATGACCAGAGGTGTTGTTCCAAAAATGATCCAAAGACCACCAATCCTTTTACCACTCCCAACACCTTCCCTATTTATCTTAAGAGAGTTGTAAGTATTAAACAAAGGGGAAACAGAGTCATTCTAGAAGAACATTTCCTGTACCTTTGACATACAAATGTCCTCTCCGGTCTTCTCAGGAATACTTATCTCTGCCATCTTTTTAAAATGAAAATTTGGGGGACTTCCCTGGTGGTCCAGTGGGTAAGACTCTACGCTCCCAAAGCAGGGGGTCCAGGTTCGATCCCTGGACCAGGAACTAGATCTTGCATGCGTGCCACAACTAAAGAGTCCACATGCTGCAACTAAGAGTCCACAGGCTGCAACTAAGATCCCATGTGCTGCGACTAAGACCTGGCACAGCCAAAATACATTAATTAATTAATTAATTAATTAACTAATTAAATAAAATGAAAAATTTGAAAGAGGGCAAAATAATTTAGAACTAGACTTGTCAAGGATAAGTAAAAATCTTAAGTGTCCTTTCTGTAAATATTGGTTAAAAGATTTAGCCATCTAGAAAAGTGAGCTTGATTTATTCAATCTGCCAGAAACCCAATTCTAATCCAACCTCTTTTGTAAACTGATGGGTTTTGCATTGCTGTACCTGATTCTGGTCTGAAATTTTAAAATGAGAACTATAAGGTCTTTCTGTTTGTCTGTGTGTTTGTATGTGTCTATGTGTGTTGTAGATGTATGGTATTACCAAAATTAATTCATAAAAGAGGTCTACTTAATTGACTTAAAAGAAATTAAGTGCTTATATAAATACTCAGGAATATTTAACTGGCCAGAATGAGTTTCAGGTTCACGTGAATGGGGAAATACTCTATTAAGTTAATATCTGGTGTTAAGGTTAGTTTGTTTGTTGATCTAATTAATATAGACCTGTCTTTAGAGTCATGAACATTAAATATAGTACTTTTACTGCACCTATGTTTAATAGAATTTAAATGAAATCTTGTTAT
This sequence comes from Balaenoptera borealis, assembly GCF_965194805.1. Taxonomy (NCBI): domain Eukaryota; kingdom Metazoa; phylum Chordata; class Mammalia; order Artiodactyla; family Balaenopteridae; genus Balaenoptera; species Balaenoptera borealis. Next base: position 90,755,483 of record NC_138868.1, on the reverse strand, counting down.
ATCTGTTGCAAATTTGTCAGCAAGAAAAATAACTTGGTATGATGAAATTTTTATGAGTGAATTAAATGCAAATGAGATAAGAGCTTTTAGGTAAACTCTATAGGAATAATTACATTCTGAAAATTATCTAAATAGTCTCTCCAGATTTTGGTAACTATTACTTGCCTCTTGGTTTTCACTAGAAATTAAGGTTTTTAAGAGTTGGAGATTCTAATTTAAATATGTAATTAAAGCTACTAAAAATAATAAAACATTTCACTATACAGTAAGAAAGTGGGATATATGTTTTGAATAAAAAAGAGTTTTGTGCATGGTCAGGGTGAGATTAGATTGAACTTAATTGGGTAAATGGATTTTGTCATTAATAGTAGGTTGGTGCAGGAGCAGACTTTGTCCCTCTCTGCTAAGAGAACATGTTTCCTTAGAGTGCTGATTTTGTTTTTTTGTTTTTTTTTTTTTAATATTTATTTATTTATTTATGGCTGTGTTGGGTCTTCGCCTCTGTGCGAGGGCTTTCTCCAGCTGCGGCAAGTGGGGACCACTCTTCATCGCTGTGCATGGGCCTCTCACTATTGCGGCCTCTCCCGCTGCGGAGCACAGGCTCCAGACGCGCAGGCTCAGCAACTGTGGCTCACGGGCCCAGCCGCTCCACGGCATGTGGGATCCTCCCAGACCAGGGCTCGAACCCGCGTCCCCTGCACCGGCAGGCAGACTCTCAACCACTGCGCCACCAGGGAAGCCCAGAGTGCTGATTTTGATGACAGATTGTGTGAACTTCCTTGCCTTTCAGTGATCTGTATTTGTTTTTAAATATTCTCAGTGACCTATGATTCTATCTGACCAAATGTTTTTTAAAATACTTTTGATAGGGCTTCCCTGGTGGCGCAGTGGTTGAGAATCTGCCTGCCAATGCAGGGGGCACAGGTTCGAGCCCTGATCTGGGAAGATCCCACATGCCGCGGAGCAACTAGGCCCGCGAGCCACAACTACTGAGCCTGCGCGTCTGGAGCTTGTGCTCCGCAACAAGAGAGGCCGCGATAGTGAGAGGCCCGCGCACCGCGATGAAGAGTGGCCCCCGCTTGCCGCAACTACAGAAAGCCCTCGCACAGAAACAAAGACCCAACACAGTCATAAATAAATAAATAAATAAATAAAGGAGTTCCTTTAAAAAAAAAAAATACTTTTGATATTTTTGATGAACTTCTTATCAAATTCGAATTAAAGTTATTTTGACTTCAGCTAACTTTGGGATGCTTCAGAGGGCCCATGAGGCACCTCAGGAAAAAAAAAAATGTATATATATATATATATATGTTAAACTGATTAGAATTGGCTTGTATGCTAAATTATATGGAAAGCATTGTCAAATGAGTGATAAGCCTCCTCAGATTATACAGTATGTATAAATATTATTAATGTAGACATTCTAGAAATTATATAAAGTTTCTGAAATTTGTGTATGTCCTGGTATAATGTTATAATTTTAGTTATCTTAAAATGTTGAATGTAACAACTTGGATAAGCTTCTTTGCCAAGAAGAATTGTAATCAGATCTTTAACCTTGCCTTTTTAAGACCTTCATCATTCACAGACAGCTAAGCTGATGTTTTGCAAAACTGCCATGTCTTCAAGAAGAGTCATAGAAAGGATGTTTTGACAAAAATAGGTTTCTGATAACTTTTAAATCATAAACTAGGTAAGAAATTTTAAAAGTCTATTAAGGAAACTCCATACTGTTTTCCATAGTGGTTATATCAATTTACATTCCCACCAACAGTGCAGGAGGGTTCCCTTTTCACCACACCCTTTCCAGCATTTATTGTTTCTAGATTTTTTGATAATGGCCATTCCGACCGGGCATGAGGTCATACCTCATTGTAGTTTTGATTTGCATTTCTCAATAATCAGTGATGTTGAGCATCTTTTCATGTGCCTCTTGGCCATCTGTATGTCTTCCTTGGTGAAATGTCTATTTAGGTCTTCTGCCTATTTTTTAACTGGATTGTTTGTTTTTTTGATATTGAGCTCCCTGAGCTGTTTGTATATTTTGGAGATTAATCTTTTGTCTGTCGTTTCATTTGCAAATATTTTCTCCCATTCTGAGGGTTGTCTTTTTGTCTTGTTTATGGTTTCCTTTGCTGTGCAAAAGCTTTTAAGTTTAATTAAGGCCCATTTGTTAATTTTTGGTTTTATTTCCGTTAGTCTAGGAGGTGGGTCATAAAAGATCTTGCTGTGGTTTATGTCAGAGTGTTTTTCCTATGTTTTGCTCTAAGCGATTTATAGTGTTTGTTCTTACATTTCAGTCTTTAATCCATTTTGAGTTTATTTTTGTGTATGATGTTAGGTAGTGTTCTAATTTCATTCTCTTACATGTAGTGGTCCAGTTTTCCTAGCACCACTTATTGAAGAGGCTGTCTTTTCTCCCTTGTATGTTCTTGCCTCTTTTGTCGTAAATTAGGTGCCTAAATGTGCGTGATTTTATATCTGGGCATTCTATCCTCTACCATTGTTCTATATTTCTGTTTTTGTGCCAGTACCATACTGTCTTGATTACTCTAGCTTTGTGGTATAGTTTGAAGTCAGGGAGCCGGATTCCTCCAACTCCATTTTTCTTTCTCAAGATTGCTTTGGCTATTCGGGGTCCTTTGTGTTTCCATATGAATTGCAAAATTTTTTGTTCTAATTCTGTGAAGAATGCCATTGGTAGTTTGATAGGGATTGCATTGAATCTGTAGATTGCTTTGGGTACTATAGTCATTTTCACAATATTGATTCTTCCAATCCAAGAACATGGAATATTTCTCCATCTGTTTATGTCATCTTTGATTTCTTTCATCAGTGTTTTATAGTTTTCTGAGTATAAGTCTTTCACCTCCTTAGGCAAGTTTATTCCTAGGTATTTTATTCTTTTTGTTGCAATGGTAAATGGGAGTGTTTCCTTAATTTCTCTTTCTGATTTTTCATTGTTGGTGTATAGGCTCCTTAGAAAACTAAAAATAGAACTACCATATGACCCAGCAAACCCACTACTGGGCACATACCCTGAGAAAACCATAATTCAAAAAGAGACATGTACCACAATGTTCATTGCAGCACTATTTACAACAGCCAGGACATGGAACCAACCTAAATGTCCATCGACAGATGAATGGATAAAGAAGATGTGACACATATATACAATGGAATATTAGCCATAAAAAGAAACGAAATTGAGTTATTTGTAGTGAGCTGGTTGGACCTAGAGTCTGTCATACAGAGTGAAGTAAGTCAGAAAGAGAAAAACAAATACCATATGCTAACACATATATATGGAATCTACGAACAAAGAAAATGGTACTGATGAACCTAGTTGCAGGGCAGGAATAAAGAGGTAGACATAGAGAACAGACTTGAGGACCTGTGGTGGGAAGGGGAAGCTGGGGCAAAGTGAGAGTAACACCGATATATATACACTACCGAATGTAAAATAGTTGGCTGGTGGGAAGCAGCAGCATAGCACAGGGAGATCAGCTCGGTGCTTTGTGATGACCTAGAGGGGTGGGATAGGGAGGATGGGAGGGAGGCTCAAGAGGGAGGGCATATGGGGACATGTGTATGCATATGGCTGATTCACTTTGTTGTGCAACAGAAACTAACAAACACAGTATTGTGAAGCAATTATAGTCCAATAAAGATTTATTAAAAAAACAAAGAGAATGGATAAACAGAAAGTTCCTACTGTATAGCACAGAGAACTATATTCAATATCCTGTGATAAACCACAATGGAAAAGAATATGAAAAATATGTATAACTGAATCACTTTGCTGTACAGTAGAAATTAACACAACATTGTAAATCAACTATATTTCAATAAAATAAAATTTAACAAAATTAAAAAAAAAGTCTAATAGAAACTCTGATTTCATAAATCTGTCAGTAAAACAGATAAATTATATAGGACTGAGTAAACTGATGAATATGATTGCAAGTTTTTGCCTGAAATATTAATGGCTTTTAATCTGTGTTTTCCCAGATGTAAGGAAATCTTTTCCTCTAAGTATAGGTATGACAAATTAGATAATAACAGGACTAAGGGGTTCAATATTCCCTGCCCAAGGCTGATCAATCCATTCTACAATCACCCTTCATCGTCCCTGTACAGCCAGAAGTAGCCAAGAGCTGTCGTCGCCCTTTTCCCCACAAGACTGTGGGATGGACATTGACAGTCAGGAATTGTAATAGGGAAGAACAAATCTGACTCCATATTAGATCTGTTTCTTTTACTTTAAACTTTGTATTCTATTGCTTTTGCTACAAGTTAATCACTAAAGTGATGTTGCCTATAACTTAAAGTATACATAATGACCCATCTCAGGGAACCCTGTCCCCATGCTTGAATGTTAAACTAGAATACCTTTGTTCAACTCACAGGGAACATCCTGACCCAGCCCACCTGTGAATGGCTGCAGAAAAGAAGAAATTAACACATCCCCTCCTGAGTCTGGCTGAAATCAGGAGATATTTGAAATAACTTATAACCTATATTGCCTTTTTTGTTGTTTCTTGCATTAACAAATGTGTGACTGAGCCTCTGGTAAAATGATAATATATAGTTCCATATGAGATCAATGATTATAATAATGTAACTCTAAATATGGGAAGAAGAACAGGAGGGAATATTTTCCTGAACCATAAGAGACTAGTAAGGTAAGTGGTCCAGAGACTTTTGGCACTAAGGCCTAGTCCAGTGATAGCACATTGAGTGGCCTACGAATGAAGTCTTTGCCAGACCTGGGAATGAGAATTCCTAGCACCATGGGATGAAATGGTCATGAAATGCCCCCTAAACCATGGTCAAATTTAGGACCCTGAAGGGGTCTTGCTGGCTGAGAATTGGCACTTGCCATCTACCTCTCCACTGCAGCTGCTGACCTTCAACACCCCCTGAAAGGAATTCAGGGTGGAGATCAGGAATGAGGCACTCTGTGCTCTGGGAAAAACTGGCAGAACAGGCCTTCAGATAATTAGATATTTTCAGAAGATCTTATGACCCCCAATTCTTGCATCTTTTCATATCTAGAAAAGCATTAAAATCACTAATGGTGACTTCTGCTTTGGCCACTGAGGAGAGAAATGCATTTGGAAGTAAAAATGGATTGGCTGTGTCGGACTCAGATGCCACCAGCCATTCTCAAAGCAGTGTCTGCTGGACTGTGGGCACCTCTGTCAAGTTTATGATTAACCTCCTTATCTGAAACTTTATTCCTTTTCTTACTCAAAACTTGTTCTCCTCAAGATTGAGGAGTATCAAAGTAAAGGGGGGAATTGTACCTGAGCAGGACCCTATGGGCCCTTCCTGGGACAGGCATTCCCCCCCATATCCTCTGCTTTAGCTCCTCTCTGAAGTACCTAGATAATAGTATTTGATGTCAATTTCCTAGTTATTTTGCAGATGTGAACCCCCCCCCTGCCCCCACCAAAGGGAAGATGTTAACTACTTGATGACCATGAGCACATTGCCCCAGGCCTCCTGGAGCCTAAGGACTGATAAAGTTAAACCCTGTTACACCACCCTGTTCTGTCATCATCAGCCATTCAGTGAACTGTGCACGCTCTGATCACATACCCTGTGACCCCACCCCCTCACCTGGTTTTTAAAAATGCTTTACCAAACCTCTTTGCAGAGCTCAAGGCTCTTTAGGGCGTGAGCCACCTCGTCTCCTTGCATGGCCTTGCAATAAACCTTTCTCTGCTCCAAACCCTGACGTTTCAGTTTGTTTGGACTCACTGTGCGTAGGGGACATGAACTTGTGTTAACAATACCAATGCTGTCACTAAGCTAGATCTCTCTTTCCTGCACTTATGAAAGTGATCTTTTATTTTTAACCATTAATCAATAACCATTTCAAAGGTGGGTGTGTGTATTGTGTGTGTGTGTGTGTGTGTGTGTGTGTAGGAGGTGGGAGTTTCCCCACACCAACAAGCAATTCTCAGACACCTTGCTAGTGTCCAAGAATTCAACTCAATTCTGACACTATCTACCAGGAGACAGCATGAGATTCTGCAAGTTAAGGGTTCTGTCTCAAGACTGTCCCCCACCCCACTTTAGGTTACCAGTGCTCTGACCAAGGGCTATAAACCAGAGATCCAACAACCCCTTCCTCTGGTTCAGTTAATTTGCTAGGGGGACTCACAGAACTCTGAGCAACTTTTTACTTACTAGGTTACAAGTTTATTACAAAAGGATAGAACTCAAGATCGGCCACGTAGAAGAGATGCCCAGGACAAGGCATGAGGAAGGGGCGTGGAGCATCCACGCTCTCTCCCAGCACCTCCACGTGCTCACCAACCTGCAAGCTCTCCGAACCCAGTCCTTTTAGAGTTTTTATGGTGGATTCATTACGAAGGCATGCGTTATTAAATCATTGGCCAACCTCCAGCCATCTTCCCCTCCAGAGGTCTGGGTCTGTGACTGGAAGTTCTAACCCTCTATTCACAAGGTTGGTTGCCCTGGCAACCAGCCTCCATTCATAGGTGCTTTCTGAATGTCACCTCGTTCACATAACAAGACACCTTTATTGCTCTCATCACAGGAAATTCCAAGGGTTTTAGGATATCTGTGCCAGGAATAGTAGAAGACCAAATACATATTTATTATAAATCACAATATCACATATCTCTCCTCTAAATTTTGTATTATTCGTAGATGCCATCAGTAAGAATTCTAAGTCTTCACCCAAGCCACTGGTAAAATTAGGCAATTATAACTATTTAATTTTAATTATGGAATATTTCAGATGTATGGAGGAGTACAGAAAATAAAATAACACAACCCATCCATGTTTCTACCATCCAGATTTTGCCATATTTGCTTTTGAATTTGATAATGTCATGTGAGAATGTGGGAAACTCGTGGGAGAATAAACTGATACTGATCTCAGAGAGGCAGCAGTGAGTGGTGGTGTGAAGTGAGATCTTAATTCCCTGCCAAGGAATTGAACCTGCGTAGCCTGGATGAAAACCAGGAATCCTAGTCAGCAGACCCCCTGGCTCTTGCCCCCAGTGAAAAATGCATTTCTCATGGAGGCAAAAACTATAAAAACAGGTACAAAGTTTATTATTAGAGACATAGCACAACAAGTGGGAGAGCACACCGAGAAACGTTTGTTTCGTTAAGATAGAAGCAAGGTAAAGATGCACACCTGGAGGGAAAGGGTGTGGGCGTCCTCCCCAATGAGGAGGAGCACAGTGGAGAGGCACTTAACGTCATGTATATAAGTCAGTTCTTCTGGGTCTTTGTTTTTCTTCTGGCCAGTCATCTTGTTTTGTCCTCCCTGGCTAATTTGTTTCAGGATTCTCCCCCTAGGTGCGCATACACCTTTCAGCCAAGATGGACCTTGATGATGTAAAGGCATCTGGAAGAAGCAAGACTCATTATGGCCTGGCGTTGTCCCCTGACTTTTGTCCCCCAAGGAGCCTTCCAGCTCATGTGTAGTGTCTCCCTTGCCCCAGGGAAGGGCGGGGGGTGGGGGGGAGCGGTGTTCTCTTGATCCTTTACTCAAACAAGGTTTTGCCCCTCTTTGTTCTTGCCAGGACTGCTATCTTAAGGTGTCCACAAGAGACAAAACCTAGGGCTTCCCTGGTGGCGCAATGGTTGAGAATCTGCCTGCCAATGCAGGGGACACGGGTTCGAGCCCTGGTCTGGGAAGATCCCACATGCCGCGGAGCAACTGGGCCCGTGAGCCACAACTACTGAGCCTGCGCGTCTGGAGCCTGTGCTCTGCAACAAGAGAGGCCGTGATAGTGAGAGGCCCGCGCACCGCGATGAAGAGTGGCCCTCACTTGCCGCAACTAGAGAAAGCCCTCGCACAGAAAGGAAGACCCAACACGCCAAAAATAAATTAATTAATTAATTAAAAAAAAAAAGAGAGATCAGAAAAAAAAAAAAAAAGAGACCAAACCTAACTATTTACCCTGCGTCTGTTGTTACTTCCATTTTGGAGGGCAAACAGGAGGCTGACTGTAAATGCCTAACCTGGAGCCCACCTACCTCCTGTCTCAGGAAATGCAAACAGAAGCCTATTGTAATTGTCCGGCCTGAAGTCCACTTTTTTCCTGCCTCAGTTCTACCACTTTGAAGAGATACCATAGGCGATTCAAATAGAGTTAAAAATGGAGACATCCATACCCTAAAAAACAAAATTCAACTAAGAAAAGTTAAAGATCTAATTGTCTTTACTTAATGGTTCATCAATCAGGCAGCATCCCATCTTAGCAGATAGAAAGGAGTGCCAAGGAACTGTATAAAAATGGAAGGTTCTTATAGGCAGAAAGTGGTGGAAGACAGAAATTTCTAGCAAAGAGTGGATTGTTTCAGGCAAGTTCAACTTCCTTTGTGGGAAGGGGCCTATGTATTTATGATTCACTACCCCCAGTTAGGAGGAAGTAATTAAAATTTAATATTTATTCAGCACATATTACAGATCAGGCACTGTGCTAAACAATTTACATACATATTATATAATTCAATCCTCACAGCATCTGTAAAATAGGTATTATTAGTATTGTTCCCACTTACAGGGATAGGTAGGGGCCTATCAAGCAGATAACCTCACTAGGGCTGATCAGGTAATCCCAGACTGACTAGTTAAACATCACATTCCTGGGAGAGGCTAGACCTGCAAGTAAGTTAGATATTAAGTCTTGGTTTGCTGATGTGGGACTTAGCACAACTGGCTCCATTTTGGAACCCTTATTTTTTTTTAACACCTATAACTGAGAGATCTCATTTCTAGATGTGCACCTGAAATAAAGTCTCTCAGAAGCACATAGACCTAAGTAGTAGAATGTATGTTGTAGTAACAAAATATTGGGAATGACTTAAACATCCATCAATGTAGTATATTCATAAAATGAAATATTGTTATTAAAATAAGTTAGGTAGGTAAGATTGATCAAAAGGGATAAATCTCAAATATATAACATTGAATGAAAAAAGCAAGTTGTAAAAAGATATGACTTGATATGAAATTATTTATGTGAGTTTAAAAAAAGAAAAAATAATAGTTATTAAAGTACTAGATGTTGCAGGTGACATTGGGGTCCCGCTGACCTGGGTCAAATCCTGGATTTGAACTTTACAGCCACAGGCAAGTTGTGTAAACTCCCTGAACATCAGTGTCCTCATTTAGTAAATGGAAACAATAATAATGCCTATTTTACAGACTTGCTGTGAGGATTGAATTATAGTATATATGTAAACTGTTTAGCACAGTGCCTGCCTGATCTGTAAGATGTGTTGAATAAATATTAAATTTTAGTTCCTTTCTTCCTACTGAGGCTAGTGAAACATAAATAGAAATGGGTAGGAGTAGAAAATGACAGGCTGGGAGGGCAGGGAAGAAGCCAAATCAGTGTTGTATTCACAACTGGTCCTGGGAATAGCATAATGGTTGAGAAGAACCCCATGAGTGAGAAAGCACACACAAGCAGAAGGTAGGGAGTGAAACAGCTGGAAGCATTCAGGGAAAAACAACCCAACGCAGTTGAGCGGGTAACCCAATCCAGTGGAATGAGCTGGGAAGCAGGTAAACTGGAAACCAAGAGAAGAAAACACATTTGTGCTCTTGGAAGTAAATGCAAGTGGAAAAAAAAAAAAAATCCCTAGACTTGGAGTGAGCAGGCTTGACCTGTATCCCTGCCTTGCCTTTAAGGGCTTCCCAGCCCCTGGGTCCACCTTTTGTAGGTTATATCTTTCTTAACCCTCTTCAGTTTTACTCAGGTTTCTGTTTGGAAACCAATGGAATATAATGGCTCATGCTTCTCTGGAAATGTTACCAAATCAAACCTGGGTCCACTCGCCCTAACATCAATCTACTGACACTGAGTTGTGGTGAAGAAAATTGCAGCTTTTATTTACAGGACACCAAGCAATGAGTCCAAGGCAGCTAGTGCCCAAAATACCCCAACTCCCCACTGGGTTTCAGGAAAGCATTTTTAAAGGCCAGGTGAGGGAGGAGAGTCCCAGTAAATGTGATCAGATTGTGCACAATTCTCTGATTGGTTGATGGTGAGGTAACAGGGTGGTGTCACTGGGGTTAACGTTATCAATCCTTGGGCACCAGTAGGTCTGGGGGCTACATGCTCGTGATCATCAAGTAGTTAGTCTTCCATTTGGTGGGGGCTTTAGCATCTATAAAACAATTCAGGAAATGTGCATCAGATACTCTTATCTAGGTACATCAGAGAGGAGCTAAAGGAGAGGATAGGGGGAAGGGGTCCATCTCAGGAAGCCTCCATAGGGTCCTGCTCAGTTACAGAAACATCTAACCTACCTGTGCTTTCAGGGAATGCATAAACTGTGATGACCTTACAAAATCTTATACTGATAAAAATCCTGAAACTGGTGTGGGGGCATTCAGAGATAACTCATTGCTTCAGGTGGAGAACAAAGGCTGGTCAAGGTAACAACGCTCATAACCTTTTACCTTGAAAATTGTTTTCTATTCTCCAAAGCACTTTCCCCATCTTCTATCCCTCCATTAAATAGCTCCCCCTTTGTCCTCAAAATTTAAGACCAATTCCTTGGTTCAAGCCTCAAGAAACACCATAATTTTACCTGAACCCATCCTTCTAATCTATCCAACCTATTTTCTCCTGTTTCTATTCACCAGCCATTCCCCAGGTTGATTGCTACATCACCATATTCTGCCATTCCCCCACACTCACTGATTGTTTTCCCATCTTTGCTTCTTTCAACATGCTGTTCCCTTCATCTATTTCCTCCCATTACTACGTGTCCAACTTTGCCCATTCTTCATGATCTACTTAATGCCATTTGTTTTCTAGAATTTTCCTGGATATGCTTCCCTTTCTCCTCTAGCTGGACATAACTATTCAATTCCATTTTACTCAAGAAACTATTGAGCTAAGTAGGCATGAGGGAGACAAAAAGGAATAACATATGGTCTGTCTCCTCCATCAGCTACCATGTATTTAGGAGGGCAGGTACATAAACCAAGTTACAAATGAGACATCAGCAAAGTGATCAAGGACCTGCAAGGCCACCAAGGAGCCCATCATCTCTTGCCTCCTAACTTGTCTGATTCTTCGCTTGCTCACTCCCAACCTTACAATTCCTTCTGCACCTAACAGTCAGAATGATCATTTAAATGTTCATCAGATATGATTTTCCTCTACTTAAAATCCTCCAGAGCTTTGCTATTGTGCTTGGAATAAAATACAAACTCATCACCCTGACTTAGCCTTTTGAAACAGGACCCTGCCTACATTTTTGACCTTCTCACCCCATTATCTTCCCCTCCCACTTTGCTCCACCACACTAACCTGTCTGTTCCTTAAGTTGGCCAAATATTTCCCTTCTTAAGACTTGGCATCAATTTCCCCCCTTTCCTTTATCTACAATAACTCTTCCTGCTCTTTCCTGTTATTTAGGTATCAATTTAAATACCTGGTTGATGAGAACTTCTCTGACCCATCCAGTCTAAATCAGCTCTTCAATTACTCTCTTCCAGCTTATTGCTGCCATATTTCCTTTTTTGGCTAGTTATCATCTATCTCTCCCACTAATATCAGCTGTAAGAGGACAAAGGCTGTGCCATGTTGTCCACAGTGTAGCCCCAAGACCTGGAACAAGGCTTGGTGGAGAGTTGGCACTCAGTAAATATTTGTTGAATGAACAAAAGGGAAGGTTTCATAGAAGAGTTGATAAGAGAAGTTCACTAGTGCAGGGAAGGGCATTTTGGGCAAAGGGACTAGCACAAGTGAAAAGAAATGATGAGGAGAGTGGTTAGAAAGCCTTCTGTACTCCCCAGTTGTGACACTTGGCCCATTTCATTAGAATTGCTTGGCTAGTTGGCTATTTTCCCAAAGATTTTGTTTCTGAGGCTAGGGGACTTGTCTATCTAGCTCACCACTGTATTTTCAGTGTTCCAGCCCATTGTGAGTTCCCAACAGTTATGGAATGAATAAAAGGTCTAAAAGGAGGAGCAGTTGGATATAAGCCTCATTGTTAAGGTCCTTGGATGTTGAACAAAGGAGTTTATATTTTGTCCTGTAAAAAATGGGGAGCCATTGAAATTTTATCTTGTGGTGTTTTTAGTTTATTATTTTTTATGTAATTGTTTATCTATTTATTTTTTAACTTTTGATTTTGAGATAACTACAGGTTCCCAGGAGGTTAACAAAGAAAGGTACAGGGAAGTTGCATGTACAATTCCCCCAGCCTCCTTCTATACAACTATGGTCATATAAGATATTAAACCACAGTACCATATCAAAAATTGTACCAAGAAATTGACATTGGCACAATTCATAGAGCTTATTCAGATTTCATCAGTTTATATGCACTAATCTGTGTGTGTGTTTGTGTAGCTCTAAGCAATTTTATCACATGTGTAGCCTTGAGTAATTACCATCACAATCAAGATAATTGTGCTATCACCACAAGACTCCCTTGACTCATTCCCAATACTTGGCAACCACCAATCTGTTCTTCATCTCTTTAAATAGAGAGTTATTTCATGATTGTTAAATAAATGGAATCATGCTATCTCATGCCTGTTGAGATTGGCTTTTTTTCATTCAGCATAATTTCCTTGAGTTTCAAACAAGTTGTGGTGTGTATCAAGAGTCCATTTCTCAGCTAGCATCATACTCAACAGTGAAAAGCTGAAAACATTTCCTCTAAGATCAGGAACAAGAAAAGGATGTCCACTCTCACCACTTTTATTCAACATAGTTTTGGAAGTCCTAGCCACAGCAATTAAAAAAAAATAGAAATAAAAGTAATCCAAATTGGAAAGGAAGAAGTAAACTGTCGCTATTTGCAGGTGACGTGATACTATACATAGAAAAATCCTAACGACAACACCAGAAAACTACTAGAGCTCGTTAATGAATTCGGTAAAGTTATAGGATACAAAATTAATATACAGAAATCTGTTGCATTTCTTTACACTAACAATGAAGTATTAGAAAGAGAAATTGAGGAAACAATCCCATTTACCATTGCATCAAAAAAATACAGTACATAGGAATGAACCTACCTAAGGAGGCAAAAGACCTGTACTCTGAAAACTATAAGACACTGATGAAAGAAATTGAAGACGACACAAACAGATGAAAAGATATACCATGTTCTTGGATTGGAAGAATCAGTATTGTTAAAATGACCATACTACTCAAGGCAATCTACAGACTCAATGCAGTCCCTATCACAATACGAAGAGCATTTTTCACAGAACTGGAACAAATAATTTAAACATTTGTATGGAAACACAAAAGATCTTGTATAGCCAAAATAATCTTGAGAAGGAAAAACGCAGCTGGAAGAATCATGTTCCCTGACTTCAGACTATCCTACAATACTATAGTAATCAAAACAATATGATAGTGGCACAAAAATAGACACAGATCAATAGAATAGGAGAGTCCAGAAATAATTAATTATTAATTAATAATCTATTGGTCAATAATAATTTGGTCAATTAATCCATGACAAAGGAGGCAAGACTATACAGTGGAGAAAAGACAGTCTCTTCAATAAGTGGTGTTGGGAAAACTGGACAACTACATGTAAAAGAATGAAATTAGAACATTCTATAATACCATATACAAAAATAAACTCAAAATAGATTAAAGATCTAAATGTAAGGCCAGAAACTATAAAACTCCTAGAGGAAAGCATAGGCAGAACACACTTTGACATAAATCACAGCAATACATTTTTGGATCAGTCCTAAAGTAAAGGAAGCAAAAGCAAAAATAAACAAATGGGACCTAATTAAACTTTAAAAAGCTTAAATTAAAAGCTTTTGCACAGGGCTTCCCTGGTGGCGCAGTGGTTGAGAATCTGCCTGCCAATGCAGGGGACACGGGTTCGAGCCCTGGTCTGGGAAGATCCCACATGCCGCGGAGCAACTAGGCCCGTGAACCACAATTACTGAGCCCGTGCGTCTGGAGCCTGTGCTCTGCAACAAGAGAGGCCGCGATAGTGAGATGCCTGCGCACCGCGATGAAGAGTGGCCCCCACTTGCCACAATTAGAGAAAGCCCTCGCACAGAAACAAAGACCCAACACAGCCGTAAATAAATAAATAAATAAATAAAATTCTTAAAAAAAAAAAAAAAAAGCTTTTGCACAGCAAAGGAAACCACTGAAGAAATGAAAAGACAACCTACTGAATTTGAGAAAATATTTGTAAATGATATGACCAATAAAGGATTAATATCCAACATGTATAAATAGCTCATACAACTCAATATAAAAAAAAACTCAATTAAAAAATGGGCAGGGCTTCCCTGGTGGCGCAGTGGTTGAGAGTCTGCCTGCCAGTGCAGGGCACACGGGTTCGGGCCCTGCTCTGGGAGGATTCCACATGCCGCGGAGCAGCTGGGCCCATGAGCCACAATTGCTGAGCCTGCGCGTCTGGAGCCTGTGCTCCACAAGAAGAGAGGCCGCGATAGTGAGAGGCCCACGCACCGTGATGAGGAGTGGCCCCCACTTGCCGCAACTAGAGAAAGCCCATGCACAGCAACAAAGACCCAACACAGCCATAAATAAAAAAATAAAATAAAATAAATAAAAATTAAAAAAAAAAAAAGGGCAGAAGACTTGAATAGACATTTTTCCAAAGAGGAAATGCAGATGGCCAACAAGCACACAAAAAGATGCTCAACATCGCTAATCATCAGGGAAATGCAAATCAATACCACAGTGAGATATCACCTCACACCTGTCAGAAAGACTGTCATCAAAAAGAACAAAAATAACGTTTGTTGGTGAGGATGTGGAGAAAAGGGAACCCTGTACACTGTTGGTGGGAATGTATATTGGTGCAGCAACCGGGGGAAACAGTATGGAGTTTTCTCAAAAAACTAAAAACAGAACTACTGTATGATCCAGCTATTTCACTCCAGGGTATATATCCAAAACCAAAACAGAAACAATAATTCAAAAAGATACACGCACCCAATGTTCACAGCAATTGCAAAGACATGGAAGCAACTTGTGTCCATCAACAGATGAATGGATAAAGAAGATGTGGTATATACACACACACACACACGTGTACACATATGAAATAGTGCCATTTGCAGCAACAAGTATGGACTTGGAGGGCATTATGCTAAGTGAAATAAGTCAGAGAAAGACAAATACTGTATGATATCACTTATATGTGGAATCTAAGAAGTAAAACAAACTAGTGAATATAACAAAAAAGTAGCAGACTCACAGATATGGAGAACAAAGTAGTGGTTACCAGCGGGAGGTGAGGGGTGATATAGGGATGGGGAAGTGGGAGGTACAAACTATTGGGTGTAAGATAGGCTGCAAAGATGTGTTGTACAACAGAATATACCCAATATTTAGAATATGGCCAATATAGCCAATATTTTGTAATAACTGTAAATAGATTATAATGTTTAATAATTTTTTAAGAAGTTCATTTCTTTTCATTGCTGAGTAGTGTTCCACAGTATGTTTGTTTGACCATTCTGCTTTCATAAGACATTTGCAGTTTCCAGAAGATTTTTAACTAAGGGAATGGCATGCTGAGGTTTGTCTTCTAAGGAAAGAATTCTAGTGGCAGGGGGAGGAGGAACTGGACTGAAATGAGAGTTAACATAAAGAAGAGAAAGGGGGACAAGTAGGAAGTCATTTTAATAGTAGGAGAGAGAGATGAGGGCTGGAATTAAGGAAGTGGCAATGAGTGAAGAGGAGGTAATGGATTCAAGAGATATTGCTGAGGTAGACTTGACAGAAAGGTGTTTGTGATGGATTTGATATAGAAGGGAAGGGAGAGGAAGACTCAAATATCACTTCAACTATCTGGCTTGGGTGCTTGCAAGATCAGCAATCCTACAGACTATAAAATGGTGTTCAGGAGAAAGAGACATTTGGGGAGAGGACAATGAGTCCTATTTTGGACACCATGAGTTTGAGAGGCTTAGCAATAGATCCAAGTAGAGGTGAGCAGTGGCTCAGGAGAGCGTTCTGGGCAGGAGATCAAATGGAGAAGTTACCAGAATACAAGTTACATTTGAGTCTATGGGATGGATGAGATTGTCCAAGAAGTGACAGAAAGTTTAACAGAAGGCTGAAGACATAACCTTGGGAACATTCACATTTAATGTTGCCAAGTTATCAAACACGAGAGGTAAACTTATTGTACTGCAGTAAGGTATTCACTGTATGATCTTTGCAGGAGTAGGTCAGTAGACAGAAGCTTGGTGGGGCAGGTGAGGTAAAAAAAAAAGAGGAGAAGCAGTGAAGGCAAGACGGATAACATGAGCCTTTGAGAAGTTTGGCAACAAAGGTTGAGAGAGAGTCAGGGTGGGACAGGATCTGCAGTACTCATCAAGAGCCCAGGACACCTGGTTCTTCCTGTGACCATGGACACACATACTACCCTTCAGGTATATCTTTTTTGTGCATCCACACACGATCCTGGGAACTCTTCTTGCCACTGTGCTCAAGAAGCTGCTACCAATTTATCCAAATAGCTCTTGACTAACAACTACTTGCCATTTGGGGGTCACCAAGGAATGTTGCTTTAGGACTCTGAGAAATGAACAAGTCTGTGAGTTAAGGACAAGCTAATGAACGAGGAGAGAAAAGGTGGGGAGCATGAACGTTGGCATAGGTGATGGAGCAAGTGCCCTGAGGTGGGGGAGAGCATTAAATGGAGAGGTCAGTCTTGGAGAAAGAATATTCCTTTCCTCTGAATCAGAAAGTAATTGGTTAAGGTAGGGAGAGATGATAGAGGTTGGGATGTTCAGGGAGCGGTCTGAGGCCACAATTTTCTCAGTGAGGTAGGCGGTCATTGCAGTCAGAAACAAGAGGAGAGGGGCTGTTTGATTGCTTGAAGAGAGTGTTAAAGATCCAGAGCAACCCTCTTTCTCTATAGTATCAGCCACCAACTGACCTACTACAGTATCTGTCTGAATTTTGGCTCTCTTTCCTCAGTGGGATATAAACTCCATGCAGACAACAGGTTGTTCTTATTCACTTTATATCCCCAGAAGTTACAACAGTGTCTGATACATAGTAGGGCTCAATGACTATTTATTGAATGGATGAAAGAGGAGGAATAGAATGACTGGTGAGAATCACGGAGGACCCAGCTGAGGCTGGAAGTAATCCTTTCCTCTCCTGAGTGGCCCTCTCACCTGCACTCGTCTCTAGCTGCCTTGTGTCTGAGTTATTTACAGTCACATCTTGTCTCTGTCCTGCAGTGAACATTCTTCAGGACCAAGTCTGCATCTATCCTGGTGTGTGCACAACACAGGCTGAATGAATGGACATGTGAATGGAATGTTAAGCAGCTTTGGCTGTTGCAAAGGTCCTTTTCACGTTGCATTAAAATCCAGCCTCTTGTGACATCTATACACTGGTTGAAGTTTTGCAGTTTGGAATAAATAAAGCCTATTTGTTCTTCCTTTAGTTAGCCCTTCAGATATTCAAATGGTTGTGGAGTCTTCCACACTCTCGCCTCAGTAAAGGCAAGTGATGATGCCTGTAACTGTCCCTCATATGACTGGTTTCCAAGCCCCCTGATACCCTGATCTCCCTGGGATGGGAACTCTTTCACCCTAGGGGTTGTTTAGACAGCATCAGACTATGCCTCCATGGGGAATCCAGGCATCCTAGGTCTAGAAGAATATGGGTATGGCCTGAGGCCCTGTCTTTATCACCTCTTCCCAAAGTTTTAAAGTCAAGCTCTGTGTGAGGTCAAGTGAATCCTAAAATTAGGAGTGAGTCTGTCATTGGAGCTGACTTCTGTGCCAACAATGAGGCACCTCCTTGCCCAGCATGACGGTGACCCTGGGCCTGTTAAACAAGCTGCACTCTGCGGAGAGTTGTGCTTGATTCCTTTTAGGACAACAGAGGGGGATGACTGGCAGGAACCTCTGGTATTCCCCCTTTGAGTTTTAACAGATGAAGATAATAAATAAGGGGTCAGTATACTCCGGGGATGTGGGTGAGAGACGCAGCCTTCTCAACACCACTATGCAGAATGGTTGAAGTTGTTTTGCTGAAACTCTCCTTTGTCTTTACCTCTCAGGGCCAGGCTACTTGGGGAGTTCATTACGCAGATTTCAGGTTTCAGTCAGATGGAAAGAAAGGGGCCTCCAAAAAGCAAGGCCATAACCCTGTAGCTAACCCAATGAGGTCCATTAAAAAAAAGTTATTGAGATACAATTAACGTACAATAAAATACGTAGGTCTTAAGAATTCAATTAGAAGAGTTTTGATAGTTTTAGACACCTGTGTAACCACTACTCAAAGTAAGAGATAGAACATTTCCATTAGCTCCCAAATTTCCCTTGTGCCACTTTCCAATCAACTCCACCACCCTCCCGCCCACTTTCTGACTTCTATCACTATCAGCTCGTATTTTCTGTTCTTGGACTCCATATAACTGGAATCACAGAGTAGGCATGTTTGTGTGTGTCTTCTTTTGTTCAACATAATATGTTTGAAATTTTATAATATTGTTGTACATATCAGTAGGTTATTCCTTTTTAATGCTGAATAGTATTCCATTTCATGAGTAGGTCATATATATTATCCATTCTCCCATCAATGCGTTGTTTAAAGTTTTTGGCTATTATGAATAAAAGCTGCAATAAAAGTTGCAACTCCTGTTAGGTAGTGAAAAACAGTGAATGTATTTTAACCTTATGAGAAATTGGCTAACAGTTTCAAAGTGAATGAGCCATTTATACATGCCCTAGCAATGTATGTGCGTTCAATTGCTCCACATCCTTTAGTGATGTCAGTCATTTAAATTTTATCCATTCTAGTGGGTCTGTAGTGTTACCTCGTTGTAGTTTTCATTAGCATTTTCTTATGACTAATGAGGATGAGTGCTTTCTCACATGCATTTTGGCCATTTTTATATCTCTTTTCGTGAAGTATCTTTTCAAATCTTTGTCCATTTTATAAATTGAATTACTTGCCTTTTTATTCTTGATTTGTAGGATTTCTTTATATATTCTGGATTTGTAAGATATATGCTGTATATATATTTTTCCCAGTCTATGGACTATCAGTTTTCTTGATGGTTTCTTTTGATGAGAATGGTTTAATTTTGATGATATCAATTTTTTTCTTTTATTGTTAGTGCAGGGTGGTTTAATTTTCATGTGAGAGGTTGTTTTTAGCCATGAGACATGGTATGTCTAGGAGCCCAAAAAAGAGTCTTGGATAATTGGGAGTGGGTGGGAGATATAGACCCTTCACCTACTAAGGGTACAACAGCCCCACAGCTTGCTGCTTTGAAAAGGCACCAGGTTAGTGCGTAATAAGGAGATCTGGGTTCAAGCCCTGGCTCAGCAGTTTACTAATTGAGTAACCAATTTATTCATCTGCAAAATGGGGGTAATCATGCTTGCTCATGACATCATAGTGGGCTTTGAATAGTGGAATTTGAATAAACTCTGAAAGCCATAAAGTACTCCACAGGTGGTCATGAGTATTATAATATCAATATCAATAATTACCACTGTTATTATCCTCAGCCCTCCAGTAGCCCATTACCCTGCCTGTGTTATCTTATCCCTCCTCTCCACCCAGCCCTCACTCCTGAGCACCTCATTGCTCAAGAGCATCTTTCTTAGGGGACAGGCAGGAAGGAAAGATTGCAAAACTCAAACCCATCTCATCTCTTTTTTTTTTTTTTTTAATTATTTGCTTTATTTATTTATTTATTTATTTAAAAATTTATTTATTTATTTATTTATGGCTGTGTTGGGTCTTCGTTTCTGTGTGAGGGCTTTCTCCAGTTGCGGCAAGCGGGGGCCACTCTTCATCGCGGTGTGCGGGCCTCTCACTATCACGAACTCTCTTGTTGCGGAACACAGGCTCCAGACGCGCAGGTTCAGTAGTTGTGGCTCACGGGCCTAGTCGCTCCGCGGCATGTGGAATCTTCCCAGACCAGGGCTCGAACCCGTGGTCCCCTGCATTGGCAGGAAGATTCTCAACCACTGCGCCACCAGGGAAGCCCCCCATCTCATCTCTTGTTTGCATTTCCAGGAAAAGTCCTTGAGGTCTTTAGTCCCATGGGGCCGTGCTGGGCTCTGCAATAGGAGGGCCATGCGAGGGCTTGAGAGGCTGACAAATGATGGAGATTCCCATGGGGCAAACCCCGAGCGGCTGCCATGCCGTCTTGCCTTTTCACCTCTAATGTCTCCTCTCGTTGTTTTCCGCCTGCACATCTCAATTTTTAACATACTTTTCCACCAAAAGAAAATCTCATTTACGTGATTGTAGGTAATTATTTTGTCAGGAGACAGATCTTGTTTCCCCTTAAGTTAACATACTAAGTTCATGAATTACAACTAAAAGTAAAGGGTGCTGCTGCTGTTGTTGCCATTAGCCTGTGCATTTTTATAATTGGCTCTTTTAATGTTGAAATTATGTGGGTATCTCCATTCCTGCCTCCGAGGGGCCCAGGCAGTTGGGGACCCTGACAGGGAGTTCCTGCTCATCGCAGTTGGTGTCTTTCAGAAAAGCTACATAGAGGGAATTTTTGTTTTTTTTCTTCAAGGCACAGTTTTCCTTCTTAGAAGGAGCAAAGGAAGCAGGCAGGGAATCTCTCTACAAAGTAATCTGTCAATTTGTGATGGTAATGATCTATTTCCAAGCTTGGGATACTTGGAAAACACCCTCATTACACCCCTGCTGAGCTGGTGGCTTAGGGCTCCTTAGACCCAGAAGTGTTGAGCTGGGACATACACACCAGAGCTCCTCACGCGGCCACCCACTGGCCAAACCTGGGGCCCACCAGACTGTGGTAACCCTGGAAGCTTCCCCAAAGATGGAAAATGCTGTCTCTTCTGGGCTGGGCCTGATAACACAGGGGTCAGTCTCTGTTATCTTCCTCCAGAAGATGCTTAAAGCATAAAGCTGTCTAAGAAAGTCAACAGTCTTGTTTTTCATCTCCTGAATTTATGGAGGAGTAGAAAAACTCCAGACCAAATTTTTGAATCTAGGCCCTTTCCCCACTCCGAGATGGGACCTCCAGGGCTTACCAGGGCATGTGACCTGCCTAAGCCACCTGAGACTAAATTGGGAGAGGGAGGAAATGAAAGCAGGATAAATGGTCCTCACCTGGCTACAGCATCACTAAACAATGAATCCAGCAAACAGAGGGTGTTAAGGGAAGCGGCGTGATCCTCAAGGCTTCAAAGCAGGAGTGGTCTCTGTTCTCTGTGTGGATCTGACAGAGGAGAGTTGGAAGGTCAGGGGAGGCAGCAAAGATAAGCCAGCGGCTGGGGGTCACATTACAAAGCTGAAAGGAAGAAGTGGAGAAACCAAGAACAGGCAAAAGAAAGATCAGAGAGAGCTATTATTATGTAATATGCCCATTGCAGACAGACAGGCGGCACTGGCCCTTCATCTTTCTTAACCTCAGATTCCAAGAAAGCCTTTGCTGTAGCCTGATCAGTCACACACAGGCACAGGCTGGGGTGAATGTCAAAGTCCCGGTAAATCCTACTCTGGACAAGAGGGTAAACTTGGGAAACATCTGAAACGTTTTCAGGCTAGGGAACTGACACACTCAGCCCTATCCCAGATACCATCTTCCCAAACTTAGCTCCCTTCTGTTGCCCCCAACTCCAAACCAAGCACCTGAGAGGACAGTGGGGAAATGGGGTTGCCGCCAGCACCGCAACAGCAACGCGTATGAGGCCCCAACCTGCCCGCATACTTGGCAGGCAGCACTCTAGACTCATGCCAACTTGAGCTGGGTGAAAAGTGAAAAACCAGTCCATCAAAGAGCTGCTTTGTCTATGTGACACCAAAACAACCAGCTGTTTACACTGGTACCACATGGGGCCAAGAGCTGTTTTGACTGAAATCAGCTCCTCTGACTTTGTGCATCGCCCATAGCCTGCATTTCACACCACTTGGAGGGAAGGTTAGAGCAGTAGGTCAGAGCATCTCTCAGACCCAGCCCGACTGAGATGGGCTTTGTTTGTGTATCCCCCTCTTACAGGACCAAGTGTTGCTTTGTCCATTTTCACAGCTCTGAGTGTACACGTGGTATCTGTAGGTGTCCTTCAGTGGAACACATCACAGACGGGAGAGAGGTGAAGGAACAACGAACTGTGCTTGCAACCAAGAGGACGGAAACCAGAGCTGAACAGGGACAGATGCTCAGCTAACAGTTTGGCATTTGAGAAATGTCTTAGGGAAGCTAATCACAACCTGGACTTGGCTTAACCCATTTGTGGGTTCTAAGCAAGTCTCGAATGAGCAGCTTCTCAGGTAGGCAAATGCCAAGGATGAATGTGGACCATGGGAGACACAGAGAAACACCTGCCACTTCCTGCTGTGGAACCTGTGCCAGGTGTGGCCTCTCTGGGGGTCATTTGAGGTTGGCCTTTTGATTTCTTGGGTCCCATCAACTGGCTCTGATTTTAGATAATATTCTTTTTTTTTTTTTAACATCTTTATTGGAGTATAATTGCTTTACAATGGTGTGTTAGTTTCTGCTTTATAACAAAGTGAATCAGTTATACATATACATATGTTCCCATATCTCTTCCCTCTTGCGTCTCCCTCCCTCCCACCCTCCCTATCCCACACCTCTAGGTGGTCACAAACCACCGAGCTGATCTCCCTGTGCTATGTGGCTGCTTCCCACTAGCTATCTATTTTACGTTCGGTAGTGTATATATGTCCATGCCACTCTCTCACTTTGTCACAGCTTAATCTTTTGACAAAATCTAGAGAAAACAAGGAAAAAGACCACAAAATATCTAAGATACCAGATTAATTTTCCCTCTCCTGCACACACACCGTGTTTTAAAGTTTCTGACAGGTTTCCCAGTCATCACATTGCCAGGAAGGCTCTTGCCCTAGATACCCACAAACTCACCACCTGCCTCCCCTCAGTTCCTTCAATTCCACTTAAGTGGTCCTTCTCAGAGACACTTTCCTGGACACCTGGTCTAAACTTCACCATCACCCTCTGCTCCTGCCACTTCCATCTCCCTCCCCTGCTTTATTTTTCTCCTTGGCATTTACCATCATCTAACACACTGAATATTTACTTATTTGTCTTATCTGTTGTCTGCCTGCCCCCCTAGAATGTAAGCTCCAGGAGGGCAGGGAGTTTCCCATGTGCCCTGCTGGTTCACTGCTGTATGCAGCCAGGACAGCACCTGGTGCAGAGTGAATGATCAATACGTATCTGTTGAATGAGTTAGTAATTGCCTTCTGTCCTTGAAGTAGAGCAGATATCTGCATTTTACAATTGAGGACATTGAGGCAGAGTGTCTCCATGCTGCTGACCTCCAGGGTTCTGAAAAAGAAATATTTCTTTTTTCTTGCAAAATAAAGACTATTTTTTTCCTGGAGTATAATTGCTTTACAATGTTTTGTTAGTTTCTTCTGTAGAGCAAAGTGAATCAGGTATATGTATACATATATCCCTTCCCTCTTGAGCCTCCCTCCCACCTCCCCCACCATCCCACCCATCTAGGTCGTCACAGAGCACCGAGCTGAGCTCCCTGTGCTGTACAGCAGCTTCCCACTAGTTATGTATTTTACGCATGGTAGTGTATATATGTTAATGCTCTTCTCTCAATTTGCCCCACCCTCTCCTTCCCCCCACTGTGTCCACAAGTTCGTTCTCTGTGTCTGTATCTCTTTTCCTGCCCTGAAAATAAGTTCATCAGTAACATTTTTCTAGATTCAATATATATGCATTAATATACGATATTTGTTTTTCTCTTTCAGACTTACTTCTCTCTGTATGACACTCTCTAAGTTCATCCACGTCACTACAAATGACCCAATTTCATTCCTTTTTATGGCTCAGTAATATTCCATTGTATATATGTACCATATCTTCTTTATCCATTCATCTGTTGATGGACATTTAGGTTGCTTCCATGTCCTGGCTATTGTAAATAGTGCTGGAATGAACATTGGTGTACATGTATCTTTTTTTTTTTTTCACACACACACACTGTATTTTATTTTTACAAGAGATAAAAAAACTGATACCAAGCATTGTAAATGGATGACCACAACAAAAGGAACAAAGATTGCAATTACCAAACACGAAACACACTCATACTATGTCATAATATTGACATTCAGTCCAGTAATCCTCCACTGTAACAGCTCCTTTACTTTGCAGTGAAAATTGATTTGTATATTTTTTTCCTCTAAGTCCCTGTGTGATTTTTTTTTATTCAAACAGAAAGTCACAAAACGTATGATCATCCTCATCAGTTCACTCAGTCCCATGTATTTTTGTTTTTTCATCTTGATCTTTTGTTAGCACTTTTATGAATTCATCAGTTTTCCATTAGAGTTCTGAAAATGCTTATTCATTCAGTTCAGCAGTATAGTCAGTTACCAGAAACCTATACTTGTCAGAGTCTTTTCCATGAATTCCTTGAATATGAAACCCTTTTATAGGAACATATTTGCAAAAGCATCAGAGTACACGCAGAACTGTCTGTAAATGACAAAAGACTTAAAAATGACCACAGTTAAAGATTTGATGAAAGTTCACAGGAATGCAATTGACAATTTCTTGTAAGATATACATTTTAAAGTAATAACTAGAATTATGACTTATAACATTATACCAGAACATATAAGACTTTTAGAAATTTCATGTAATGTCTGAAACATTTATATTAATATATTTCCATACAAATAACCCAAAGAAAGTTTAGTATTAGTTGTTTTGTTTGTTTGTTTGTTTGTTTATACTGCAGGTTCTTATTAGTCATCAATTTTATACACGTCAGTGTAAACATGTCAATCCCAATCGCCCAAGTTAGCACACCACCATCCTCACTCCACTGCGGTTTTCACCCCTTGGTGTCCTTACGTTTGTTCTCTACATCTGTGTCTCAACTTCTGCCCTGAAAACTGGTTCATCTGTACCATTTTTCTAGATTGCACATACATGCGTTAATATACGATATTTGTTTTTCTCTTTCTGACTTACTTCACTCTGTATGACAGTCTTTAGATCCATCCATGTCTCAACAAATGACTCAATTTCGTTCCTTTTTATGGCTCAGTAATATTCCATTGTATATATGTACCACAACTTCTTTATCCATTCATCTGTCGATGGGCATTTAGGTTGCTTCTATGACCTGGCTATTGTAAATAGTGCTGCAATGAACATTGGGGTGCATGTGTCTTTTTGAATTATGGTTTTCTCTGGGTATATGCCCAGCAGCAGGATTGCTGGGTCATACAGTAATTCTATTTTTAGTTTTTTAAGGAACCTCCATATTGTTCTCCACAGTGGCTGTATCAATTTACATTCCCACCAACAGAGCAAGAGGGTTCCCTTTTCTCCACACACTCTCCAGCATTTGTTGTTTGTAGATTTTCTGATGATGCCCATTCTAACTGATGTGAGGTGATACCTCATTGTAGTTTTGATTTGCATTTCTCTAATAATTAGTGATGATGAGCAGCTTTTCATGTTCTTCTTGGTCATCTGTACCTCTTCTTTGGAGAAATGTCTATTTAGGTCTTCTGCCCATTTTTGGATTGGGTTGTTTGTTTCTTTAATATTGAGCTGCATGAGCTGTTTATATATTTTGGAGATTAATCCTTTGTCCGTTGATTTGTTTGCAAATATTTTCTCCCATTCTAAGGGTTGTCTTTTCGTCTTCTTTATGGCTTCCTTTGTTGTTCAAAAGCTTTGAAGTTTCATTAGGTCTCACTTGTTTATGTTTGTTTTTATTTCCATTACTCTAGGAAGGGTATCAAAAAAGATCTCACTGTGATTTATCTCAAAGAGTGTTCTTCCTATGTTTTCCTCAAAGAGTTCTATAGTGTCCGGTCTTACATTTAGGTCTCAAATCCATTTTGAGTTTATTTTTGTGTATGATGTTAGGGAGTGTTCTAATTTCATTCTTTTACATGTAGCTGTCCAGTTTGCCTAGCACCACTTATTGAAGAGACTGTCTTTTCTCCATTGTATATCTTTGCCTCCTTTGTAATAGATTAATTGACCATAGGTGTGTGGGTTTATCTCTGGGCTTTCTATCTTGTTCCATTGATCTATGTTTCTGTTTTTGTGCCACTACCATATTGTCTTGATTACTGTAGCTTTGTAGTATAGTCTGAAGTTAGGGAGTCTGATTCATCCAGCTCCATTTTTTTCCTTCAATATTGCTTTGGCTATTCGGGGTCTTTTGTGTCTCCATACAAATGTTAAGATGATTTGTTCTAGTTCTGTAAAAATTGCCACTGGTAATTTGATAGGGATTGCATTGAATCTGTAGATTGCTTTGGGTAGTATAGTCATTTTCACAATATTGATTCTTCCAATCCAAGAAGATGGTATATTTCTCCATCTATTGGTATCATCTTTAACTTCTTTCATCAGTGTCTTACAGTTTTCTGCATACAGGTCTTTGGTCTCCCTAGGTAAGTTTATTCCTAGGTATGTTATTCTTTTTGTTGCAATGGTAAATGGGAGTGTTTCCTTAATTTCTCTTTCAGATTTTTCATCATTAGTGTATAGGAATGCAAGAGATTTCTGTGCATTAATTTTGTATCCTGCAACTTTACCAAATTCATTGATTAGCTCTAGTAGTTTTCTGGTGGCATTTTTAGGATTCTCTATGTATAATATCATGTCATCTGCAAACAGTGACAGTTTTACTTCTTCTTTTCCAATTTGTATTCCTTTTATTTCTTTTTCTTCTCTGATTGCCGTGGCTAGGACTTCCAAAACTATGCTGAATAAGAGTGGTGAGAGTGGACATCCTTGTTTTGTTCCTGATCTTAGAGGAAATGCTTTCAGTTTTTCACCATTGAGAATGATGTTTGCTGTCGGTTTGTCGTATATGGCCTTTATTAGGCTGAGGTAGGTTCCCTCTATGCCCACTTTCTGGAGAGTTTTTAACATAAATGGGTGTTGAATATGTCAAAAGCTTTTTCTGCATCTACTGAGATGATTATATGGTTTTTATTCTTCAATTTGTTAATATGGTGTATCACACTGATTGATTTGCGTATAGTGAAGAATCCTTGCATCCCTGGGATAAATCCCACTTGATCATGGTGTATGATCCTTTTAATGTGTTGTTGGATTCTGTTTGCTAGTATTTTGTTGAGGATGTTTGCATCTATATTCATCAGTGATATTGGTCTGTAATTTTCTTTTTTTGTAGTGTCTTTGTCTGGTTATGGTATCAGGGTAATGGTGGCCTCATAGAATGAGTTTGGGAGTGTTCCTTCCTCTGCAATTTTTTGGAAGAGTTTGAGAAGGATGGATGTTAACTCTTCTCTAAATGTTTGATACAATTCACCTGTGAAGCCATATGGTCCTGGACTTTTGTTTGTTGGAAGATTTTAATCACAGTTTCAATTTCATTCCTTGTGATTGGTCTATTCATATTTTCTATTTCTTCCTGGTTCAATCTTGGAAGATTATACCTTTCTAAGAATTTGTCCATTTCTTCCAGGTTGTCCATTTTATTGGTATAGAGTTTCTTGTAGTAGCCTCTTAGGATGCTTTGTATTTCTGAGGTGTCTGTTGTAACTTCTACTTTTTCATTTCTGATTTTATTGATTTGAGTCCTCTCCTTTTCCTTGATGAGTCTGGCTAATGGTTCATCAATTTTGTTTATCTTCTCAAAGAACCAGCTTTTAGTTTTATTGATCTTTGCTATTGCTTTCTTTTTTTCTATTTCATTGATTTCTGCTCTGATCTTTATGATTTCTTTCCAACTGCTAACTTTGGGTTTTGTTTGTTCTTCTTTCTCTAGTTCCTTTAGGTGTAAGGTTAGATTGTTTACCTGATATTTTTCTTGTTTCTTGAGGTAGGCTTGTATAGCTATAAACTTCCCTCTTAGAACTGCTTTTGCTGCATACCATAGGTTTTGGATCATCGTGTTTTCATTGTCATTTTTCTCTAGGTATTTTTTGATTTCCTCTTTGATTACTTCAGTGATCTCTTTGTTATCTAGTAACATATTGTTTAGCCTCCATGTGTTTGTGTTTTTTATGTTTTTTTCCCTGTAATTCATTTCTAATCTCATAGCGTTGTGGTCAGAAAAGATGCTTGATATGATTTCAATTTTCTTAAATTTACTGAGGCTTGATTTGTGACCCAAGATGTGATCTATCCTGGAGAAAGTTCCGTGCGCACTTGAGAAAAAAGTGTAATCTGCTGCTTTTGGATGGAATGTCCTATAAATATCAATTAAATCTATCTGGTCTACTGTGTCATTTAAAGCTTGTGTTTCCTTATTAATTTTCTGTTTGGATGATCGGTACTTTGGTGTAAGTGAGGTGTTAAAGTGCCCCTCTATTATTGTGTTACTGTCGATTTCCTCTTTTATAGCTGTTAGCAGTTGCCTTATGTATTGATGTGCTCCTATGTTGGGTGCATATATATTTATAATTGTTTTATCTTCTTCTTGGACTGATCCCTTGATCATTTTGTAGTGGCCTTCCTTGTCTCTTGTAACATTCTTTATTTTAAAGTCTATTTTATCTGATATGAGTATTGCTACTCCAGCTTTCTTTTGATTTCCATTTGCATGGAATATCTTTTTCCATCCCCTCACTTTCAGTCCGTATGTGTCCCTAGGTCTGAAGTGGGTCTCTTGTAGACAGCATATATATGGGTCTTGTTTTTATATCTATTCAGCAAGCTTGTGACTTTTGCTTGGAGCGTTTAATCCATTCATGTTTAAGGTAATTATCGATATGTATGTTCCTGTGACCATTTTCTTAATTCTTTTGGGTTTGTTTTTGTAGTTCCTTTTCTTCTCTTGTGTTTCCCACTTAGGGAAGTTCCTTTAGCATTTGCTGTAGAGCTGGTTTGGTGGTGCTGAATTCTCTTAGCTTTTGCCTGTCTGTAAATCTTTTGATTTCTCCATCGAATCTGAATGAGATCCTTGCCAGGTAGAGTAATCTTGGTTGTAGGTTCTTCCTTTTCATCACTTTAAGTATATCATGCCATTCTCTTCTGGCTTGTAGAGTTTCTGCTGAGAAATCAGCTGTTAACCTTATGGGAATTCCCTTCTATATTATTTTTCATTTTTCCCTTGCTGCTTTCAATAATTTTTCCTTGTCTTTAATTTTTGCCAATTTGATTACTATGTGTCTTGGTGTGTTTCTCCTTGTGTTTATCCTCTATGGGACTCGCTGTGCTTCCTGGACTTGGGTAGCTATTTCCTTTCCCATGTTAGGGAAGTTTTCAACTATAATCTCTTCAAATATTTTCTCTGGTCCTTTGTCTCTCTCTTCTCCTTCTGTGACCCCTATAATGCGAATGTTGTTGCATTTAATGTTGTCCCAGAGGTCTCTTAGGCTGTCTTCCTTTCTTTTCATTCTTTTTTCTTTATTCTGTTCCGCAGCAGTGAATTCCACCATTCTGTCTTCCAGGTCACTTATCCGTTCTTCTGTCTCAGTTATTCTGCTATTGATTCCTTCTAGTGTAGTTTTCATTTCAGTTGTTATTCATCTCTGTTTGTTTGTCATTTAATTCTTCTAGGTCCTTGTTAAACATTTCTTGCCTCTTCTTGATCTTTGCCTCCATTCTTTTTCCGAGGTCCTGGATCGTCTTCACTATCATTATTCTGAATTCTTTTTCTGGAAGGTTGCCTATCTCCACTTCATTTAGTTGTTTTTCTGGGGTTTTATCTTGTTCCTTCATCTGGTACATAGCACTCTGCCTTTTCATCTTGTCTATCTTTCTGTGAATGTGGTTTTTGTTCCACAGGCTGCAGGACTGTAGTTCTTCTTGCTTCTGTTGTCTGCCCTCTGGTGGATGAGGCTATGTAAGAGGCTTGATGGGTGGGACTGGTGGTGGGTAGAGCTGACTGTTGCTCTGGTGGGCAGTGATCATTAAAACTTTAATCCACTTGACTGTTGATGGGTGGGGCTGGGTTCCCTCTCTGTTGGTTGTTTGGCCTGAGGCAACCCAACACTGGAGCCTACCTGGGCTCTTTGCTGAGGCTAATGGCAGACCCTGGGAGGGCTCACTCCAAGGAGTACTTCCCAGAACTTCTGCTGCCAGTGTCCTTGCCCCACAGTGAGCCACAGCCATGCCCCGACTCTGCAGGAGACCCTCCAACACTAGCAGGTAGGTCTGGTTCAGTCTCCCCTGGGGTCACTGCTCCTTCCCCTGGGTCCTGATGTGCACACTACTGTGTGTGTGCCCTCCAAGAGTGGAGTCTCTGTTTCCCCCAGTCCTGTCAAAGTCCTGCAGTCAATTACCACTAGGCTTCAAAGTCTGATTCTCTAGGAATTCCTCCTCCCATTGCCAGACCCCCACGTTGGGAAGCCTGACGTGGGGCTCAGAACTTACACTCCAGTGGTGGACTTCTGTGGTATAAGTGTTCTCCAGTCTGTGAGTCACCAACCCAGCAGTTATGGGATTTGATTTTACTGTGATTGCACCCTTCCTACTGTCTCATTGTGGCTTCTCCTTTGTCTTTGGATGTGGAGTATATTTTTGGTGAGTTCCACTGTCTTCTTGTCGATGACTGTCCAGCAGCTAGTTGTGATTCTGTTGTTCTCACAAGAGGGAATGAGAGCACATCCTTCTACTCCACCATCTTGGTTCCTCTCTTTCTTTTTGAATTATGGTTTTCTTAGGGTATATGCCCAGTAGTGGGATTGCTGGCTCATATGGTAGTTCTATTTTAGCTTTTTAAGGAACCTCCATACTGTTCTCCAAAGTGGCTGTATCAATTTACATTCCCACCAACAGTGCATGAGGGTTCCCTTTTCTCCACACCCTCTCCAGCATTTATTGTTTGTAGATGTTTTGATGATGGCCATTCTCACCAGTGTGAGGTGATACCTCATTGTGTTTTGATTTGCATTTCTCTAATAATTAGTGATGTTGAGCACCTTTTCATGTGTTTGCTGGCCATCTGTATGTCTTCCATAGAGAAATGTCTATTTAGATCTTCCATCCATTTTTGGATTGGGTTGTTTGTTTTTCTGATATTGAGCTTCAGAGCTGCTTGTATATTTTTGAGATTAATCCTTTGTCAGTTGCTTCATTTGCAAATATCTTCTCCCGTTTGAGGGTTGTCTTTTCATCTTGTTTATGGTTTTTTTTATTGAGCAAAAGCTTTTAAGTTTCATTAAGTCCCATTTATTTACTTTTGTTTTTATTTCCATTACTCTAGGAGGTGGGTCAAAAAGGATTTTGCTGCGATTTATGTCAAAGTGTGTTCTGCCTATGTTTTCTTCTAAGAGTTGTATATAGTGTCTTGACCATGTTCTTGGATTGGAAGAATCAACATTGTGAATATGACTATACTACCCGAAGCAATCTACAGATTCAATGCAATCCGTATAAAACTACCAATGGCATTCTTGACAGAACCAGAACAAAAAATTTCACAATTTGTATGGAAACACAAAAGACCCAGAATAGCACAAGCAATCTTGAGAAAGAAAAACAGAGCTGGAGGAGTCAGGCTCCCTGACTTCAGACTATACTACAAAGCTACAGTAATCAAGACAGTATGGTACTGGCAAAGAAACAGAAATATAGATCAATGGAACAGGATAGAAATCCCAGAGATAAACCCACACACATATGGTCACCTTATCTTTGACAAAGGAGGTAAAAATATACAATGGAGAAAAGACAGCCTCTTCAATAAGTGGTGCTGGGAAAACTGGACAGCTATGTGTAAAGAATGAAATTAGAACCCCTCCTAACACTGTACAAAAAAATTGAAAAATAAACATTTCTGATGACTAAGATTTTCAGTGTTTTTTTTTTAAAATCTCCCTCAGGTGAGACAGGAAGGTTATGGGTGCTGAAGTTAGGTATTTCCCTTCCTCCACATGGAAGTCTAGAGTGGGCTGGAGTTGAGTATAACCTTTCCTCTCTGTTTGTTAGGCTCTGGTAAAATAGTTTTCCTTGAGGACAGGCCTTTAACAGGAAGAGAACAGAATGCTCTGGGCATATTTCGAAATGGCTACTTTTCTCCTCTCCTTGATGAGAGCTTGAGGGGATCTTTTCTTATCTTCACTGTGAGAACCTGCTAGGGCTTTTGAAGGTAAAACTGGCAAAAGTGTGGTGTCCCTCAAATCTGGGCACCCTAGAGCTCTTAACTCTAGCTCTTGTCTGCCCTGAGCCCTCAGCAGTCCATCAACTGTAGGTTAAGCATTCCTATTCAGGACTGGTTCCAGAAGAGGCTTCTGCTCTGGTAAGCTGTGATTCTCTGTATCCACCTGTCTGTCTTTCTAATTTTGGGGCAGCAGTTTTTCCTGTAACCTCCACTCTTTGATGAATCTGAGAAGAGTTCTTGGTTTTGTTTGTTTAGCTTTTTCTTTGTGAGGATGAGTGATAACTTTCAAGCTCCTTACATGCCAGATTAGACTTAAAAATTTTTTTTCCTGTTGAGTTTTGAGAGTTCTTTTTATATGTATTCTAGATACCAGTCCTTTGTCAAATATGTGGCTTGCAAATATTTTCTCCCAGTCTGTAGCACCACATCCTCTTCATGTGTTCTATGACAAAGGAAATTTTAAAATTCTGATGAGGTCCAAATTATCATTTTTTTCCTTCTATAGATCATGCTTTTAGTTTTAAATCTAAGCACTTTATACCTAGCTCTAGATCCTGAAGATCTTCAGCTGTCTTTTTCCTGAAGATTTTATAGTTTAAAATCTACATTTAAGTCCATGATCCATTTTCAATTAATTTTTTAAAAAAATTATTTATTTTATTTTTGGCCACGTTGGGTCTTTGTTGCTGCATGCAGGGTCTTCTCTGGTTGCAGCGAGCGGGGGCTACTCTTCGTTGAGGTGCATGGGCTTCTCATAGTGGGAGCTTCTCTTGTTGCAGAGCACAGGCTCTAGGGGCATGGGCTTCAGTAGTTGTTGCACACAGGCTCAGTAGTTGTGGCTTGTGGGCTCTAGAGCGCAGGCTCAGTAGTTGTGGCGCATGCACATAGTTGTTCCGTGGCATGTGGGATCTTCCAGGACCAGGGTTCGAACCCGTGTCCTCTGCATTGGCAGGCAGATTCTTAACCACTGTGCCACCAGGGAAGCCCTCAATTAATTTTTGTATAATGTGTGAGGTTTAGGTTGAGGTTCTATTTCTGCCTTAGGACTGTTTGGATTATCAATTACACCTTGATTGAGGTTTGGTAATGTGTGGTTTTTGAGGAATTTTTCCGTCTCTTTTAAGCTGTCAAATTTATGAGTGTTAAAAAATATTTGTAGTATTATCCTACTATCCTTTTAATGGCTGCAGGATCTATGATGATATCCTGTTTTATTCCTGATATTGGTGGTTCATGGGGTTGTTTTCTCATCAGTCTACATAAAGGTTTAGCAATTTTATTAATTTTGTTCAATGAACCAACATTTTGTTTTATGGATAATCTTTATTGTTTTCCTAAATTCAATTTTATAGATTTCTGCTCTAATCCTTATTGCTTCCTTCCTTCTCCTTGCTTTGGGTTATTTTGCTCTTCTTATTATAGTTTCTTGAGGTAGGAAGTTAGTTTATTGATTTGAGATCTTTCCTCTTTTTTTATTTTTTTAAATTAATTTTTATTGGCGTATAGTTGCTTTACAATGTTGTGTTAGCTTCTACTGCACAGCAAAATGAATCAGCCATACATATACATATATCCCCTCCCTTTTGGCTTTCACTCCCATTTAGGACATGACAGGGCATTAAGTAGAGTTCCCTGTGCTATACAATATGTTCCCATCAGCTGTCTATTTTATACATAGTATGAGTAGTGTATATGTGTCAATCCCAATCTCCCAATTCCTCCCACCCCACCCCTTTCCCCCTTGGTATATATACATTTTTTTCTCTATGTCTGTATCTCTATTTCTGCTTGGCAAATAAGGTCATCTATAACATTTTTCTAGATTCTCCATATATGCATTAATATACGATATTTGTTTTTCTCTTTCTGACTTACTTCACTCTGTATGATACTCTCTAGGTCCACCCATGTCTCTAAAAATAACCCAATTTTGTTCCTTTTTATGGCTGAGTAATAGTCCACTCTACATATGTACCGTATCTTCTTTATCCATTCCTCTGTTGATGGACATTTAGGTTGCTTCCATGTCCTGGCTACTGTAAATAGTGCTGCTAAGAACATTGGGATGCATGTGTCTTTTTGAATTATGGTTTTCTCAGGGTATATGTCCAGTATTGGGATTGCTGGTTCATATGGTAGTTCTATTTATAGTTTTTTAAGGAACTTCCATACTGTTTTCCATAGTGGCTGTATCAATTTACATTCCCACCAACAGTAAGAGGGCTCACACCCTCTCCAGCATTTCTTGTTTTTAGATTTTTTGATGATGGCTATTCTGACCAGTGTGAGGTGATACTTCATTGTACTTTTGATTTGCATTTCTCTACTAATTAGTGATGTTGAGCATCTTTTCATGTACATCTTGACCATCTGTATGCCTTCTTTGGAGAAATGTCTATTTAGGTCTTCCACCCATTTTTTGATTGGGTTGTTTGTTTCTTTGATATTGAGCTGCCTGAGCTGCTTATATATTTTGGAGATTAATCCTTTGTCAGTTGCTTCATTTGCAAGTATTTTGTCCCATTCTGAGGGTTGTCTTTTCATCTTGTTTATGGTTTCCTTTGCTGTACAAGAGCTTTTAAGTTTAATTAGGTCCCATGTGTTTATTTTAATTTTTATTTTCATTACTGTAGGAGGTGGGTCAAAAAGATCCTGCTATGATTTATGTCAAAGAGTGTTCTGCCTATGTGTTCCTCTAAGAGTTTTATAGTGTCTGGCCTTACATTTAGGTCTCGAATCCATTTTGATTTTATTTTTGTGTATGGTGTTAGGAGTGTTCCAGTATCATTCTTCTACATGTAGCTGTCCAGTTTTCCCAGCACCACTTATTGAAGAGGCTGTCTTTTCCTCATTGTATATTTTTACCTCCTTTGTCATAGATTAGGTGACCAAAGGTGTGTGGGGTTATCTCTGGGTTTTCTATCCTGTTCCATTGATCTATATTTCTGTTTCTGTGCCACTACCATACTGTCTTGATTACTGTAGCTTTGTAGTATATTCTGAAGTCAGGGAGTCTGATTCACCAAGCTCTGTTTTTTTATCTCAAGATTGCTTTGGCTATTCGGGGTCTGTTGTGTTTCCATACAAATTGTAAAATTTTCTGTTCTAGTTCTGTGAAAAATGCCATTGGTAATTTGATAGGGATTGTATTGAATCTGTAGATTGCTTTGGGTAGTATAGTCGTTTCCACAAATTGATTCTTCCAATCTAAGAACATGGTATATCTCTCCATCTGTTTGTGTCATCTTTGATTTCTTTCATCAGTATCTTATAGTTTTTTGTGTACAGGTCTTTTTCCTCCTTAGGTAGGTTTATTCCTAAATATTTTGATATATTCTTTTTGTTGCAATGGTAAATGGGATTGTTTCCTTAATTTCTTTTTCTGATCTTTTGTTGTTAGTGTATAGGAATGAAAGAGATTTCTGTGTATTAATTTTGTATCCTGCAACTTTCCTAAATTCATTGATTAACTCTAGTAGTTTTCTGGTGGCATCTTTAGCAATTTTTATGTATAGGATTACATCATCTGCAAACAGTGAGAGTTTTACTCCTTCTTTTCCAATTTGAAGTCCTCTTATTTCTTTTTCTTCTCTACTGCTGTGGCTAGGACTTCCAAAACTATGTTGAATAAGAGTGGTGAGACAAATGGTGAGACACCCTTGTCTTTTTCCTGATGTTAGAGGAAATACTTTCAGTTTTTCACCATTGAGAATAATGTTTGCTGCGGGTTTGTCATATATGGCCTCTAATATATTGAGGTAGGTTCCCTCTATGCCCACTTTCTGGAGAGTTTTTATCATAAATTGGTGTTGAATTTTGTCCAAAGCTTTTTCTGCATCTACTGAGATCATATGGTTTTTATTCTTCAATTTGTTAATATGGTGTATCACATTGATTGATTTGCGTATATTGAAGAATCCTTCCAGTTCTGGGATAAACCCCACTTGATCATGGTGTATGATCTTTTAATGTGTTGTTAGATTCGGTTTGCCAGTATTTTGTTGAGGATTTTTGCATTTATGTTCATCAGTGATATTGGCCTGTAGTTTTATTTATTTGTGGTATCTTTGTCTGGTTTTGGTATCAGGGTGATGGTGTCCTCATAGAATGAGTTTGGCTATGTTTCATCCTCTGCAATTTTTTGGAAGAGTTTGAGAAGGATAGGTGTTTGTTAGCTCTTCTCTAAATGTTTGATGAATTGACCTGTGAAGCCATCTGGTCCTGGACTTTTGTTTGTTGGACGATTTTTAATCACAGTTTCAGTTTCATTACTTGTGATTGGTTTGTTCATATTTTCTATTTCTTCTTGGTTCAGTTTTGGAAGGTTGTACTTTTCTAAGAATTTGTCCTTTTCTTCCAGGTGGTCCATTATATTAGCATATTGTTGCTTGTAGTACTCTCTTATGATTTTATGTATTTCTGTGTTGTCAGTTGTAATTTCTTTTTCACTCCTAATTTTATTGATTTGAGTCCTCTTCTTTTTTTTCTTGATAAGTCTGGCTAAAGGTTTATCAATTTTGTTTATCTTCTCAAAGAACTAGCTTTTAGTCTTATTGATCTTTGCTATTCTTTTCTTCATTTGTATTTCGTTTATTTCTGCTCTTATATTTATGATTTCTTTCCTTCTACTAACTTCGGGTTTTGTTTCTTCTTCCTTCTCTAGTTGCTTTAGGTGTAAGTTTAGGTTGTTTATTTGAGGTTTTTCTTGTTTCTTGAGGTAGGATTGTATTGTTATAAACTTCCTTCTTAGAACTGATTTTGCTGCATCCCATAGGTTTTGGGTCGTCGTGTTTTCATTGTCATTTTTTTCTAGGTATTTTTTGATTTCCCCTTTGATTTCTTCAGCAATCTCTTGGTTCTTTAGTAACGTGTTGTTTAGCCTCCATGTGTTTGTATTTTACAGTTATTTTCCTGTAATTGATTTATGATCTCCTAGCATTGTGGTTGGAAAATATTCTTGATATGATTTCAATTTTCTTAAATTTACCAAGGCTTTATTTGTGACCCAACATGTGATCTATCCTGGAGAATATTCCTGAGCACTTGAGAAGAAAGTGTAATCTTCCACTTTCAGGTGGAATGTCCTATGAATATCATTTAAGTCTATTTGGTCTCTTGTGTCATTTAAAGCTTGTGTTTCAGTCTGGATTATCTGTCCACTGGTGTAAGTGGGATGTTAAAATTCCTCACTATTATTGTGTTACTGTCAATTTCTCCTTTTATGGCTGTTAGCATTTGCCTTATGTATTGAGGTGTTCCTATATTGGGTGTATAGATATTTATAATTGTTATATCTTCTTCTTGGATTGATCACTTTACCATTATGTAGTGTCCTTCCTTGTCTCTTGTAATAGTCTTTATTTTAAAGTCCATCTTGTCTGATATGAGTATTGCTACTCCAGCTTTCTTTTGATTCCCATTTGCATGGAATATCTTTTTCCTTCCCCTCACTTTCAGTCTGTATGTGTCCCTAGGCCTGAAGTGGGTCTCTTGTAGACTGTGTATACATAGGTCTTGTTTTTGTATCCATTCAGTTAGTTGTGTCTTTTGGTTGGAACATTTAATCCATTTACATGTATGGTAATTATAGATATGTATGTTCCTATTACCATTTTCTTAATTGTTTTGCATGTGTTCTTGTAGGTCCTTTTTTATTTTCTTGTGTTTCTTGCCTAGAGAAGTTCCTTTAGCATTTGTTGTAAAGCTGATTTGGTGGTGCTGAATTCTCTTAGCTTTTGCTTAAAGCTTTTGATTTCTCTGTCGAATCTGAATGAGATCCTCTCTGGGTAGAGTAGTCTTGTTTGTAACTTTTGCCCTTTCATCACTTTAAATGCCTTGCCACTCCCTTCTGACCTGCAGAGTTTCTGCTGAAAAATTAGCTGATAACCTTATGGGGATTCCCTTGTAGGTTATTTGTTGCTTTCCCCTTGCTGCTTTTAACATTTTTTCTTTGTATTTAATTTTTGTTACTTTGATTAATATGTGTCTTGGCATGTTTCTCCTTGGGATTATCCTGTATGGAACTCTCTGTGCTTCCTGGACTTGATTGACTATTTTCTTTCCCATGTTAGGGAAGTTTTCAACTATAATCTCTTCAAATATTTTCTCAGGCCCTTTTCCTTTCTCTTCTTCTTCTGGGACCCCTATAATTTGAATGTTGGTGCATTCAATGTTTTCCAAGAGGTCTCTGAGACTGTCCTTATTCTTTTCATTCTTTTTCTTTATTCTGCTCCTTGGCAGTTATTTCTGCCATTCTGTCTTCCAGCTCACTTATTTGTCCTTCTGCCTCAGTTATTCTGCTGTTGATTTCCTCTAGTTTATTCTTCATTTCAGTTATTGTGTGGTTCCTCACTTATTGTTTGTTCTTTAGTTCTTCTAGGTCCTTTTTAATCTTCTTGATCCATGCCTCCATTCTATTTCCAAGATCTTGGATCATCTTTACTGTCATTACTCTGAATTCTTTTTCAGGTAGATTGCCTATTTCCCTATTTCCTCTTCATTTATATGGTCTTGTGGGATTTTATGTTCCTCCTTCATCTGCATCATACTTCTCTGTCATCTCATTTTGTCTAACCTACTGTTTTTATGTTCTTCTTTCCACAGGCTGCAGGGTCATAGTTCCTCTTGCTTCTGTTGTCTGCCCCCTGGTGAGTGAGGTTGGTCCAGGGGCTTGTGCAGGTTTCCTGGTGGGAAGGCCTGGTGCCTGCGCTATGGTGGGTAGAGTGAGTCTTTTCCCTCTGAAAGGCAGGTCCTCATCAGTTGGTGTGTCTTAGGGTGTCTGTGAGCTTAGTACGACTTTAGGCAGCCTGTCTACTGATGGGTGGGGCTGTGTTCCTGTCTTGCTGGTTGTTTGGAGTGAGGTGTCTAGCACTGGAGCCTGCAGGCAGTTTTGTGGGGCTTGGTCTTGGTGTTGATATGGATACCTCTAGGAGCACATACACCAATTTATATTCCCTGACCTGGGAATTCTCTGGTGGTCCAGCATCCTGGACCCTACGCTCCCACCCCAGAGGCCCAGGTCCGACACCTGGCTGGGGAACCAAGAGCCCACAAGCCACACAGTGTGACCTGAGAGAAAAGATAGAAAAGAAAAGGAAAGGAAAAAACATGAAAAGAAAACAGATGAACAAAACCCAAGACAAATAGCAAAAACAGCATCAAACAGCAGCAACAACAACACAGCATGCAAACACACACACACACACACACACACTCAGAAAAAAAGAGAAAAAATAAAAAAATAAAAGAAAATTAAAAAAACAAGGGAACAGACCAACAAACAAAAGAATTCTAATATGGGAACAGTCAATAAGGGCTAAACTAACAAAAACAAAGAATGAAAAATAAAACAAAACAGAAAGCAAACAGACAACATAAAAAGTGAAGAAAACATAAAATACACACATAAAAACAACGTAAAGAAGAAAAATAAAATAAAAAGCAGATAAGGAAGAAGAAAAACAAGGAAAAAACCGCAAAGAAACAAAAAGTAAATTAAAAATAGAGAAATAAAAAATTACATATATTGAAAAAAGATTGAAAAGAATAAATACCAAAAATAAAAGGCAAAAAATAAAAGTAACAATGCCAACAACTAAGCAACATAAAACAAACAAAATAAGAATAATAGTAAGAAGAATATTTTCCTGGGGCCTCCTCTGTCAGTGTCCTTGCTCCCACAGTGAGCCAGAGCCAATCCCGCCTCCCCAGGAAGCCCCCAATACCTCTAGGTAGGTCTCTGGACCTGCTGTGGGCACTGTGGAGCCAGCACAGACTCTGACCTGGCCCGATTCCCACGTGCACTTGTCCCCAGAGCCCAGTGCTGCCAAGGCAGTCTGGTCTCAAATGTTGAAACACTTGTTGTCTATTCAGGTATTCCAGAGATGCAGGATTTGTCCAGCCGATCTCAGGGATTTAATCCACAGCTTGTGCAGCTGCATGGAAAGATTTCTGTTCCTCTTCCTTAGTCGCACCACCCCTGGGGCTCAGCTTTGGTTTTGACCCTACCTCTGCGTGTGTGCTGCCCTCAGGCTCTTTTCCTTGCCCAGGTGGGAGGGAGCGAAAGCAGAGGCTGCTTGGGGCACACTTACTCACTCATGCTGGGGCCTGAGTACTGCGACCACAATTGGAGTGTCTGCAATTTGCCTGCGGCAGTGGGTCCAGCAGGTAGTTGGAAGAGACTGTGGCTCTGGTGAATGGGAGTGGTGGCGGCCCTGCCCCTCATGCACCTCTCAACAATGGTGACTCCCTTTCTAGGCAGACTAAGCTTCCTTTACAGGCATTCCCGGCCACGTGCCGCCTCATTCCCGTCCCCTCTGCTGTATCCACACAGCCCACAGTGTTCCTCTCCCTGGATCCTTTCCCCCAGCCCCATGCTTTAGAACTCAGCCCCCAGCAGCATCGGCAGTTTCTTGTCCCAGGCAGGGGTGCCCAGGCTGATTCCCAAGGAGGTTTTGGGATGGGTGGCACTCAGGTCCCCAGAGCCCACATGGGCAGAGGAGACCCTGATCAGAGGGGGGGGGAGTGGGCTTGCTCAGATGGGAGCTCCTCCCAGTGCCCACGGAGGCTGAAGAAGCAGGCGGTTGGGAAAAGGGGTTATAATGGCGGCTCTGCCCCTTGTGTGCCACTCAACACTGATGTCTTATTTTATGGTATCTCAGGCTTTTTCTGAGACTTTCCCAGTTGTGGGGCTTCTTACTCCTGTCCCTTCAGTCTGTATTTTCACAGCCAACAGCTGTGCCTTCCCTGGGTCCCTGCTCCAAAGCCTACTTTCCAGTGCCCAGCTCCTTTTCACAGCTGGCAACTCAATTCGGGAATGTGCAGAGCTGCAGTGTAGACCCTGCCTGCAGTTCTTACTTTGTCCTGCCTTCCACAGACCGTACTGCATTCTCCTTTGATCCCCATGAAGGTCCTTTTCTGTCCCAGCTGATTTTCCCACCATGAGTGAGTTTTTCTGAGTCTGGGGACCTCCACTCACCTTCAGCTTCCTGCTGGGGTTGCTGGTCCCTTTCCTGATTACTTTTATTTTTTCTTTCTTTCTTTCGTTTTTTTAGGTGTCCAAAGTCTTCCACTAACGTTCAGCAGGTGCTCTGTGGGAATTGTCCCATCCGTAGATGAATTCCTACTGTACCCATGAGGAGTGACTAATTCCGTGTCCTCCTATTCCACCATCTTGACTCCTCTCCTTTCCTCTTTTTTAGTGTAAGCACTTAGTATTATGAATTTTCGTCTTGACATTGCTTTAGCAGTATACCACATATTTTGATATGTTGTATTTTCATTTACTTTTATCATCGAAAAAAATTTCCTTTGAAACTTCCTCTTTGACCAATGGATTATTTAGCAGTATGTTGTTTGGTTTCCATGTGTTTGAAGATTTTCCTGTTATCTTTCTGTTATTGATTTCTAGTTAGATTGCATTGTGGTCAGAAAACATTCTGCATGATTTTGACTTTTAAAAAATGTTGATATTTGTTTTGTGGCCCAGGATATGGTCTGTTTTGGTTTATGTTCCATGGGCAATTGAAGAGAATGTGTATTTTGTTATGGTTGGGTGAAGTGTTCTATAAATGCCTATTATAACCTTTTGATTCATGGTGCTCGTGAGGTCTATATCCTTGCTGGTTTTCTGTCTAGTTGTTCTATCAATTGTTGAGAGAGGAGTGTTGAAGACTTCAACTGTAATTGTGGTTTTATCTCTCCTTTCAGTTATGTCATTATTTGCTTTACATATTTTGAAGATTTGTTGTTTGTTCATACACATTTAGGGTTGTTATATCTTCTTGATGGATTGAGCTTTTTATTGTTATGTGATATCCCTTTCTGTCTCTGGTTATTTTCCTTGATCTGAAGTTTACCTTATCCAATTTTAATATAGCCACTCCTGCTCTCTTTTGATTAATGTTTGCATGGTGTATCTTTTTCATCCTTTTACTTTCAACTTATCTATGTCATTGAATTTGAAGTGAGTTTCCTGTAGATAGGACGTAGTTAGGTAAGGTTTTTTTTGTTTGTTTTTTAATCCACTCTGTCAATCTTTGCCTTTTGATTGATACATGCAGATCATTTATATTTAAGGTAATATATGTTGGAGTTTAAGCATGCCATTTTATTGTCTGTTTTCTGTTTTTTCCTCTACTTTTTGTTCTTCTGTCTCTATTTTGTCTTCCTGTGGCTTAAACATTTTTTAAGGATTCCATCCTGATTTACTTATGGTGTTTTGGAAAGAAATGTTCTCCAAATATATAGTTTCTGTAGTTGCCCTAATTATTACAATATACATATATAGTGTATTACATTCTACTGTTATCAACATTTTACCCCTTCAAGTGAAGTATGGAAACCTCATTTCTATTAGGTCCCTTTATTTTTCCCACTTTCAAATATCATTGTCTTGAGTATCGAATGGTGTTATAATTTTAGTTTCAAGCATCAAATATGACTTCTAAAACTCATGTGGAGAGTCAACCATTATATACTATTATTTCTCCCTTCCATTGTCTTTTCTTCCTGATGCACCAAATTCCCTTTCTCTAGCATTTACTTTCTGTTTAAATAAATTCCTTTGGTCAGTCTTTAAGAGTCTGTCTGTTAGTGACAAATTCTTTAAAGTTTTCCTTCATCTGAGAAGGTCTTTATTTTTCCTTCATTTACAAAGGACAGTTTCACTGGATATGGGATTCTGGGTTGACAGTTCTTTTCTTTCAGCACTTGCAAAATGTGCCACTTTCTTCTGGCCTCCATAGTTTCAGATGATAATTTAATTTGGTGTTCCCCTATAGGTAAGGTGTTGTTTACTGCTTTCAACACTTTTTTCATCATTAGTCTTCAAACATTTAATTGTGATGTGTCTTTCTTTGCATTTATCCAGTTTGGGTTTCACTCAGCTTCTTGAATGTGTAGGTTTGTGTATTTTATCAAATTTGGGAAGTTGTTAGATATCATTTCTCTGAATACTGTTTCAGCCCTACCCTCTCTCTTTCTGAAACTCTGATGATACAAATGTTGGATCTTTTGTTACTGTTCCACAGGTCTCTGAGGCTCTGTTCATTCTTATTTATTTATTTTAGTCTATTTTCTCTGTGGTTCAGATTGTGTAAATTCTATCTGTCCTCAAGTTCACTGATTCTATCCTCTGTCATCTCCACTCTGTTACTGAGTTTACACAGTGAGTTTTTAAAATCGGTTATTGTATTTTTCAGTTCTACAATTTTCATTTGGCCCTTTTGTACAACTTCTATTTCTTTGGTAGGATTTTCTTTTTTCTTTTTTTCATTTGTTTCAAGATAATTTGTATTTATTTGCCCATTGACACACTTTTAAGATGGCTGCTTTTAAATCATCTTGATGTTGGTGTCAGTTGTCTTTTCTCATTGAAGTTGTGATTTTCCTGGTTCTTGGTATGACATGTGATTTCAAATTGTATCCCGGACATTTTGTCTGTTAGGTTAGGAGACTCTGGGCCCTATTTAAATCTTTTATTTTAGTAGGCAGTCACCTGTTTAGCTTTAGCACATTGGCCCTGGCCTACCAGGCATTGTAGGTCCATTGATAGTTTTTCAGAGCCTTTGTGGTACTACTTTGATCTGTTCTCAGCCAGAGAAGCCTATTTGTTCTTTGCCCTGAGACTCCCCAGGCTGAGTGCTTTTTGTGGTATAGAATCCCTCCCTTCCATGGCTTCTGGCCATCCTAGTGTCTTTGGGTGGTTGGGTGGGGGGGAGTCTTATGCCTGCTGGGGCAAAGATGCTTCCCAGGCTGAACTGCTTGTTGTGACTGAGTCCTTTCTGTTGTTGCCTGGCCACTCCAGTATCTCCCAGTGGGGGAGGGAAGTCTCAGGCCTGGCCACTTAGTGTGGCTCAACTCTCCCTCTTGCTGGTGGTGCCTGGCTTACCCAATGGTGTCAGAAGGACTCCCTCTGATCTGGGAGAGGAATGCACATATCTCTGCTGCCTTCTTTTGCTGGGTTGGAAAAGGCCGGGCCTGGCTCTCCTTCTTCTGTTGGCTGAGGGGATGTAAGATGTTCTGTTACTGTGTTTTTTTCCAGTCCTAGGGTTCTGAACCAATTCACCCATCTTTTAGGGTTCTCCTTTGGTTGTCCTTTGCATTGTTTTCAGGATATATAGATGTACTTAGAAGGAGCAGGGAGACACAAGTCTACATCATTTTGTTTGGACCAACTTTCAGCCCAAATATTTTTACATTTATCATAGGTTTCTGAATTATTTCTGATCCTGAATGATTCTCTTAGAGATATCTAGCTGAGACACAATAACTTAGCAAAGTTCGGATTGGTCCTCATACATAACTTGTATCTGCTTTATTATGGAAGAGGTATTATCATCATCCCTATTTTAAGGTGAAAGTGAAAAAAACGTGCCTGTGGTCAGAATGAGCTTCTAGCTGAATGTACCTAGAACATAGGGCTATTGTGAGCACTAAATGAAATAAAACTAATAATGCTCTGGTTGCCAGTGCATGCAGGCAACAGTGAGTGCCCAATGTTACTGCTCCCCTTCTTCTACACAGCCCAAATTTTCCCTTAGTTCTTTAAGGTCCCTGAGGACAGGAACAATCTATCTTTTTTTACCTTTATCCTGGGGTCTAGAATAGTACCTGGCAATAAAAATTAAACTGCCTGACTAGCATACATATCATTTGTAACATCTCTATCTCTCCCTAGCCATACTCTTTCCCTTTTCTTAATTTTCCTTGAACTCTTTGTGACTCAGTGAATTAGCTCATCTAAAGCTTTCCTCCCCCTCTGTTCATTTGCTGTAAGCTTCAAGCAGTAAGCTTCTCTGTGTTCATGTATTTTGATGATTCTCTGCTTCTCAGTCATCTCATTCTTGGGGCAAAGATATAAAATGT
Organism: Balaenoptera borealis; assembly: GCF_965194805.1. Taxonomy (NCBI): domain Eukaryota; kingdom Metazoa; phylum Chordata; class Mammalia; order Artiodactyla; family Balaenopteridae; genus Balaenoptera; species Balaenoptera borealis. Next base: position 90,710,557 of record NC_138868.1, on the reverse strand, counting down.
CTTTTTTCCTTCTGAAAATTTTAGGCAGTAACCATCAGTCCCTGTGACCTGGTAGAGACAGAGTATTTCTTTACAGCATCCATTTTACTGGCCCAGAGTAATGGGCCTGCCTCACAAGTACAGGTTTTTAGCTAATTTATTCACTACTCATAGCAGATCAAGAGGCTGTAAGAAGTTCTAAATTTAATTCCAAGTTACTGTAATCTAAAAATTAAACCTAGATGAATGAAAACAACTAGCATTTAAATCTTAATGTCTCCCAAACCCGCATCTTCTATTGTCATATAAAATCAAACTCCTGAAAACATATTTACTTTGCCTTAAGAAATTAAATAGGTTAGAAAAACACTTTGAACTATCTACAAATGCACATGCCCTCTGACATTGCAAAATGAGAACACACACTGTACAAATTAAGAAACAATATACATCTATTACCACCCTGTGCATATTTCTTTGGGACTTGGAAACAAAATTTTCCAAATTACACCTCAGAGCCTTCTGCCAATTCTACCACCTATCTGACATTATACAGAACTAAAGTTTACTTAGTTCCCCTTTTTTAAAATAATACAAATGAAGGATTTATACTCACAGGTGGCTTAGGAACAGAGTAGACTCATACTTGGGGTAGAAAGCACAGAACTCAAGAGTACTCTTCCTTTCAGCAGGAAACTTAGCTTATGAGATATCCTTGTAAACAGACTAGATATTAAAGAAGTTAACATTTTACCCAGCTTTATTATTCATTTTTTTCTTTGTATTGAAATAAACAGTTTGCAAAGACTTCCTCTCAAGTCATTAAAACATGACCAGGTAGGAAAAGATCAGTGAAACACTTACTACCATAATTTGGATTAAGATACATAATATTCTTATTTTCAAAGACAAAATATGCCATTGGTTCAAGGATACATTAGATCCTTTCAATTCGATGCCATGCCATGAAAAGTAGAAAAACACAAAGTGAGATAATTTATTGAATCCAATGTTTTTAGTAGATTAAGCCTCTTCTTTAAAAGCAAAAATCATCTTTGCATTTTGCTCAGAGCAAACCATTTTTTTCTGGACTAAGGTAGTATATTTTTTTGAATCTTCTTGAAATGGTGCTTAAACTTACACAGAGTGAACTTCCATGAACTTTGAGAAGGCAAAGATGCAGCAGTCATGGGAAATGAGAATATTTGATAAGTTTACACAACTTCATAAGTACTGATGTCTTGTAATATCTGGATCCAGACATCTTGGAATGTCTGGACGTGTCTGGAATCAACTGGATACTCTGGTCAGAATGGTTCAAATTTAGACAAGAAAATCTCATACAATCAATTAAACTGAGTTGATGGTTCTCTGATATGAGAATATAGACTTAATATGTATCTGATTCTAGGAGCGCAGTGTAAATATAGTATCTAAGGAAAATGAAGACTTTGTGTCTGAAGCATAACTTGTTTGGTAAACAGTAAGATTAGAAAACTATAAAAGAAAAAAACCTCTTTTTCTAGAGAGACTGACCATGGCCTATGACTAAAAGCTCAAAGTTCCAATTCAACATTAATTACATTTTATGAAATTTCCAATGTTAAGCAGAAATTGGGCTCATTAGCTAAAACGAGTCTACAAAGGGCAATATTGCTCTGGTGGGACTGTTAACTCTGAAGAATGGTGTTTTATTTAATAGACAAAATGGACTTCATACATATCCATTATCAGTGCCTTTAAAACCAAACAACTTTAAAATTTAGCAGCAGTTTCTGCAAGTACAAAAATACACATTTATTACATAACATATGGTAGTAAAATTTGTCAAGATATATTATACAAACTCAAAAGCATTTTAGATAAAGCATTGGTCTAATATATTATAGATTGACAGAGTATAATAAAATGACATGTAGTCTGTCTTCAAATCATACAATATAATACTTTACAGCAATATTAACTATTCACATTAAATGTTACAGGAGTATCTAAGGGAACACAGAGAGTAGGAATGGTTATTGAAGAACCTCAGCATCTATTTTCTTCCATGCTTCAAACTGAGTGGATGATTTCCTATCCATCAATATGAAAGCAAAGAGGATAGAACTATTATTTTGTTAAGTAGAGAAGCAATTTCTTCTGGAAAGACACTCCAAGCCGTAAGAGCTTCATTCACATCTTGTGGTTCTGCAGTAGTATGCCCTAAGGGTGAGGGGAATCCCTGTTGCCTTTATATATTATACCACAAAATATGCCTATGGACACTTAGGAGTCTAAATATAGGAGTGGTTAGTTATAAGGTAAAATCTACTTCACATCTGTGACTGAGATGGCCAGTGTCATAAAGGAGCTCTTTGGAGAGGGTTCTAAAAGTTAATTATAATGCTTAGGACAAACAGGGCCATGTCCCCTAGAGGTAGGTAGCACCTATAGCTAATACTGAAAGGACTTCTTCTATCTTACAGAAAACATTATTGTTTTTTCTATAACTGAAAAATGCAACCTTTAGGACAACAGTGAAAGAACATTTTGACATGAAAGTTTCTGGGTGGCTGAGAAAAATAATTTGGAATAAGCAAGTTTGTGGGAGGAAGGTCCATCTGATACTGAACTAAAGAAACCAAATGGGCTCTAAGCAACTTCTTGTAAGTAAGTATTTAAAATGAAGGAAGATGCACATCCATTTCTGATTCTACCCCTTCACACTGGCTGACAAGACCAAAGAATCCATGGAAATAATCCAGGAGAGGTACTGGTATAAACTTTAAGGCAAGAGAGAGGAGAAATGTCCATGGATATGAAATAAACCAATGGGTATAAACCATGAATCATTTGGGACAAATAATATGTAAAAACTTCTGGATGTAAGAAAATCCAAAGCCGATGACTGTCTGAAAGAAGGCCTGACAGCCACTCTTATGGTTCCTCTATTCTGTGACTCTTTATAACCTGCCAACCTCAAAACTGTTCTCAACTGCCAAGTGACAATCAGAAAAGGGATGATTTACCAGTAATTTTTTCTGGCTGACTAATCTAAGAGGCAAGGAGCAGAAAAACATTTCAGCAAAGAGGAGCCATGCTTTGATCACATGTTGGCAATAGCAATCGTGTAATAGAGAAAGGACTGCTGTGGCAGTTTTTTCCTCCACACTAAGACAGCAAACACAGTCAGAAGGTCACCTTGTAATAGGAAAAATGCATTTCTGGAGAACGTTTCTAGCTCAGGCACCTTGCAAGGACACTGAAATGAGCAACCATCTTCTTCTTTCTCCTCATAGTTCTGTGTCCTGGAACCTCTGCGGAGCAATGAAATACTAATGGAAAAACACAACCAACACAACCAAACAAAACAAACAAACAAAAAACTATTATATCATGGTACTCATGGCTTTTGAATCACTGCAGTTTTCTTCCTCTCTAGCTGCATCAATGGGCTAACTAACACCTGAAATGATGTTGTGAGGGCATGTGACTGACTATAAGACGTCACAGAAATGGCCACTGGTTCAGATTTGGGGAAAAGTTTCAAATAATTTCCTTTATTCTTGTTTTCCTTCTGTAGCTTTGATTAGTGGCATTTTTCTTGCCTCCTTATTAAACACATTCCATGGAATGTGGATGGTTTCTCTGCACCCTTCCCTCTCTCTCTACAGTTCCTATTCTTCACTTTTGACATCCTGGCTTTCTCAGGTTACTAATTTCATCATACATGGCATGTTTACTCTACAGAAGATGCTTTCTCTAGCCCTCTGCTTGTAGCTCTTAAAACGCATGACAGGACCAAACCATGCTCTAATAAGGAAAAGCCTCCCAAACACTTAGGTGACAAAATTTTTGAGTCTAAACTTTTTGCCAAATAGTCTCAATAAAGAGAATTCTTTTGTTGTCCTAAGTATTAGCAATGATTATCCTTATGCTACCCATCCCAGGTATTTTACACAAAGAGGTCATAATAATTATTATCTTTATATCATGATTAGCCCAGTTTCTGTTCTTGTAGACATCAGATTCTTATTGTGGTTAAATGTCTTTGGTCAAATGTCTGTCCTCAACATCACAAACCACTGTAGGCCCTGAGTCTGGGCTGCACACATGACCCACAGTCAAAGAGCTGGGTGAGGATCTTCCGTGAGGCAGAGTACCAGGAGAACACTGCCCACTAATCTCTCCTTCCTCGGGTGACTTCATACAAAGCCCGAGTCTGTCTTCCACTAGGCTGACTGGAGAGCTACAGTGTTTCTCTGAGTCCTGGCTGGGGTAAGAACTATACCAGTGGGCTGTTTGCACAGCTCCAAGCCCTTCAGCCGCCCTTTGGGGCATGTCTTTCTGTCTCTCATCCAGTGCGTTGGCTTCTGAAACACCAGAAGCATGTGGAGGAGGCTCCGTGTGTCCTTTTACAGAACCTATTTTATTTTCCTCTGGTCTGGGTGCCCTTGCCTTCTTTTTGAGGGACCAGTTTTTCAAACTGGCTACTCCATTTCTCAACCATGTGCTGGGGTGAAGAGTTACAGAATGCATTTGTGAATGCCACTCTACACTGTCCTTTTTTGTATAAGCTAGGCGGCCGCTGGCCTGCCCTGATGAGGGACCAGGAATTCCAGAAATGAGGCTGGAACTGCTAAAGTCAGAAGAAAGCTCTTCCTGTTTTCTTTGAGCCTGAAAAGTGCAATCTATTGGAGAGGAAGTTTCAGTGGGTGTAAACACGGAGTGTTCAGAAATCTGAGAAAAAGCACTGTCTTGGGAGCTCACTGATGAGCCAGATGGAGAAGTGCCTGGGGAGGACAAGCTGGAATAGCTAGTCCTAGAGCAAATGTTTAATCTTGGGGGTAAAACCTTATCAGTGTTTTGGTTTGTGGCACTAGTCTTGCCCACCTCAATCCCCATGACCAAACTCTGATTAATAAGCTTTTGCCCCTCCATTTGCAAAGACTTGTGCCGCTTGAGATAATCTTCCTCTCCATGCAAGAGACTGGCTTCATAGCTGACTTTATGTTGTTTCTTTGAATGAATCCCCCTGAGATAGGTCAGTTTGCAGTGTTGGTCATCAATGTTGGGCTCTGAGCATCGCCGGTGCCTCCTTGAACTCTTGAGGGCATCTGTTGTGTGTGGTGGGGAGTATCCAGACGTATCTGTATCAAAGGTCTGGTTCCTGGGATGATCACATGAGGACATGTGACTATAAGATGCCATGGAAATAGCTACTGGCTTGGATTTAGGAAAAAGTTTTACATGATTTCCTTCATTATCAGACAAGCTTTTCTTCTTAACATTTTTATTAGTGGCATTTTTCTTGATATCAGTGCCTATGACTAAACTCTTTTTAAAACATGTCTTACCCTCTTCCTGGAGGGGTTGATTCTGATTCAGATGGCTCTCATCTTTTTTTGAGAGAATTGCATCACAGCTGGACTTGCGTAGCTTTTTCTGATAAAACTCCCTGAGATAGGAAAGCTTTGAATCCAGATAGTCATAGCTGGGCTCTGAGCAGCGCCGGTGTCGCCTCAAGCTTTTTGGAGCATCTGCTGCAGTTGTGGACAGGTGGCTGGGCGTGCTCATGCCAGAGGGGGCCCTGGCGTGATCCTGCAGGGGGTCCTTTGTGTACACTGCAATGTTCACTGGCTTGGATTCAAGAGGCTGCTCCATTTGAACGTCTTCATCTTTAGAATGGTCTAAGTCAAAGTCGCTCAGGGTTAAAAGACCTTCTACCTCAGGCTGGTCGAGGTCGTAGTCACTGAGGGTTAACACGGAGTCCATGCTTCTGCTACCCTGACCAAGTTTCTTTACCAAGTCACTACACGGGGCGTCAACATCCTCATTCAGCTCATTCTCCAAGCTGTCATAGGAGGAGTCATTCAGTTGGAAGCAAGAGATATCTGTTGAAAAAGCGAATCATGATTATTGTTTTTACTTACCCAACTGTGATGATGTTTAGCTTAATGCTGTTTTCATGCAGATTGTTCAAATTCCTACTCTAAAGAAAGAAAGGCTCTTTCACAATCTTCCCAGTTGTAAGTGCAGAATTAAAAATAAACTGTTGGGGTATACTAGATTTACCTCAGTTCCTGAAGAAATGGGCTTTCCTTAAGTAAGATTTCCTCAAAGCAATGAGGAGATACCAAGGAACAGTTAAAAATATAAAGGAATTAATGCCAGATATACCCAGGTTCTGAATAAGACTCTTGTCTTTTAAATGGATTAGCTGGTGGATATACATAATTAACTCTAGTCTCAGAGATACCATTTACTAACCCTATCAATTTCTATTTGACAAAGTTTTTTTTTTACTATCCTTTATTTAATCTTTAATACAACCATCACAGTTAGATATTATGGTTATCCATATTTATAAACGAAGATAATGATTTTCAGTGGCATAGAATAATTGGCCAAAGGTAACATAACTAGTAATTGGTGGTACAGCAATTCATAATCTGGAACGCTGAATGTCTTTACCCCTAACACACCCTGGCCTGCCCCATGATGTTAGTTGTTTTTAAAGTGCTTTTGCAGTGCACTAGAATTCTGAGAAGTCTCAGGGACCTCTAGGAGGAAGGTGAGGAGTAAAAAAACCAGGGCTGCCTCTACTGCCTCTGGGCCTTCTACTACAGTTTCAACCACAGCGGCTGTGTTATTCATATTGGAGTTCCCTGTAAAGTTTTATTTAAAGAAAGGTTAAAAACATCATACCATATAACGCTGCCACTAACAACTTCTTGGAGTTTGGGACCTTGTCTTATACATTTCTTAACCCTACCACAGTGTTAACATACCCTGACCTATTAGCAGGCCTTCTAAGGAAGGAGCAGAAGTCCTAGGCCCACTAACCCAGGTGAGAGGCCCCCTTCACCTGAGCTGCTGTGGGCTCCAGGATAACCACTGTCCCAGCTGATCTTCACAGATGTGTGTCTGTTTCCCACAAAAAACAATCCAATTATTCACAATACCTGAGGCATTCTCTCTAGTATCACATCTCACTGAAACCTCTCCCAAGAGGGAAGTGATTTCTTCTCCAAATATCCGACAGCAATTTTCAATCAGAAATTGTATAAGAAGAGAAACCTGCACAAAAAAGGGACAAAAATGAACTGCTACTTCTCATATAGCATGTCTATAGATCACATTTCATATATGAATCCTGATTCTAAAAAAAATGCAAAAGAAACCTGAGAAAAATTCATGCCTGCTTTAAAAGTATACAATACAGTTTCCTCTAAAAAACTATGATGCTTTCAAGAGTAGTCTGAGTATAGAAATTAACTTTAATCAGTGGACTAAAGTTATTATTTGTTATTATGTGTGGCCTTGGCTTAATGCTAACATTTTTATGCCAATAGTTCTGTCTTTAAAATTAGAGTAATTTTAAGTATTCTCTATAGGGCATTTGGGGTGAAGAAATATACCTTCTCATTAAAATTCATGAAGCATCATTAGATGAACACTTATAAAATGCATTTCTTATGTAAAAGGCAGGTGTCATAAGCGTGGGAAGTGGGTAGGTATCCTCTGTGGATTTATTGTGAAGGAGAGAGACAGCTGGAGAGAAAACTTGCATTTTGCCTGACTAGTCTCTTCCTATGCATTTCCTTCCCTTAGGCTCCCTAACTGGAGGTGCATGGGGGAAGAGGTAAGATTTTACTAGGGAGCTTTGTGCCTCCATGGGATATACCGGAACCTTTACATAGTTTTCTTGCCCCAATAGCTGAGGCAAAGGAGCAGGCAGAATGCTGGGAGCAAGGGGAACCGATACCCCCACCCCTGTACTAACCACCAGGCCCTACACGAGTGTGATTTCAAGTAACTACTGTATGAACTATGTTTTATCAACACCTCCATTTTTTAGATGAGGAAACTGTGGATCAATGTAACTAATTTTGCCCAAGATTGTACATCTGGCAAGTGGTAGGGCAGAGAATCCAACCCTGACCTGTCAAATTCCAAAGTCCTTATTTCTTTTTAAAATCATATCAACTGCTTTCTTATCACTCTATGGTTTAAGTCAGTCAGTCATAGTTGGTTTTCCTCCTGAAAGGGAAAAGGGAAGTAATCCAACTGCTATCACTTTATTTGCTTAAGAAATCACCTTTCTACAGTCTACCAGGATAGGATAAAACACTCAAGGAACTCAAATTTATAAGGGTATGTACTGAAATTATTTAAGAAAATATCTTTCAGAATTAATACCCTGAATGTTAGGTTCAAAATGGGGACTTGGTCCCTCACAGCATAAAAATGAAAAACTTCATTACCTTTTTTGTAAATTCGTTTTCTAGTTCTGGGCTGGAGGAAGTAGGAGGCCAAAGAATGCTTGGAGCGATGCACACTGCTAAATTAAATGCAGTCATCTGATTGGATGAGGAATGTTGCTCAATGTTGTATAATACCCCAAAAAGATACCTTAGGAGAATAACATTGGCTCTTGGAAGCTGGTCTAATAGCCTAAAGACAGAAAAATGCACTCTTTAAGCAAACATTTCATAGAAAACTTGTATAGCCAGGCAGCCCTTGCTTTTCACAGTTCAGATGTACAGGAAAGTGCGTTAACATGGTACATGCAAAGTGAGGACTACCTGTACATAGGAGAGAAAGTGAGCACTGGAGATTTATTTATTTATTTTGTACACTGCCTTCACAATCCAATGAAAATGTGAAAGAATGCAGAAAAATGGTTCATAGAAAAATGCTGCCTGAAATATTTACCTGAAACTGGTGCAATGTGTCTTATGCAAATCCTGTAATATTCCAGAATATTCTCAACCAAAACCCCAAAAAACTTTCTGATGAAATTAAACAGTTATATTTAATATGCTCCTTTACTTCCAAGTAGCAACACAAGGATTCTGTCTCTTGGTAAAAACCCAAACTTCAGCTACAAAGACTCCCAGGTCCATTCTGAGAGCTTATGCTCTGCTCCAACAGCTTCCAAGGTCAGTTTTGTCCCACATCTCTTCATCTCACTGGTATTACTTTCACACATAAGTCAAGCTTACGATAGTATTTTTCCTACTGTTCCTATTTTGTCATTGATAAGGGATTTTAAATGATCATTCACTAAAAATGATTTTTACTACCATACAGAAAACATATGTTGATAGTCATGGTTGTTGCTTTTTTCCAACAAGAATCTGTAACCTGGGGTTACATTGGGTAATCTGACTCCTGTTGCATAAATAGCAGAGAGGTGTTTCTTCAGCACTATGGACTGACAAAGAGTACAGTTTTGTAGGGACAAATTATGAAAGATACTGAAATGGACCAAAAGATTACTGAATGTATTCAGTGGAAAGTAAGGCACTGTCTATCATACTCTAGGGCAGTGGTCCCCAACCTTTTTGGCACCAGGGACTGGTTTCATGGAAGACAATTTTTCCAGGGACAGTGGGGTGGGGGGGCTGGTTCAGGCGGTAATGCAAGCGATGGGGAGTGATGGGGAGCGGCAGATGAAGCTTTGCTCGCTCACCCACCGCTCACTCACCTCCTGCTGTGCAGCCCAGTTCCTAACAGGCTGCAGACTGGTACTGGTCCACGGCCCAGGGGTTGGGGACCCATGCTCTAGGGTATCTGATTCTATGGGGGCCCTAAACCTTTGAGTTATTTTACAACTCTGAAAATTGTAGATTACTGACAGCAATGCACTTAACACTTGTCTGTAGACTGGAAAATTCTGTCTGGTGGAGAGATAAATGGTTTATTTGTACACACACCCCCGTGCCCCAGTAGTAAAAGTCAGTTTTGCATCTACGTGTAAATTCATTTCAGCATTTCTGATTTAACTATGTAAGCTGTGGTATTGATAGTTTGAAATCTCCTTTGAACTGGCAGTAATATCTTACTAGTTCTCTCATTAATTAATGTTTTAAATAAAATCTTTCATGTGTTCATTTTGTATTTGTATGAAAGCCATAAGTCTACCCTCTTTAAAAAAAAATCGCCCATTTAACAGTCTGTAGAATATAAAGTTTTAGACAATGAGCAACAAAATACAGAATCTGAGGTTCACTCCCTCTGAATGGTTTCCACCAAACCTTAATGGAAGCAGAGATAGAATTTTGTTACATGGCTTTGATTCTGGTGTCTTCAACAGTTATACTATTTTCTTCTACTGATAAAAAGTGTCTATCAGTAGCAGTGTGTAGATAATAATTTGTATTTGAAAGCTGCTCAAGAAAAACCTGTACTAAACAAGCATAGGCAAATAAATGATATTGGGATTCTTGGGTTTTCACAGAACTGGAAGTATTGCTTCTCTTATAATGCAGGAAATATTCAGGAATCAGGGTGGCGAGTCCTGCCAGCAACTTACCTTTGCATGAGTATAGGCAATGTATTCTTTGCATGAATACAGACAATATACTTTTCCCTCTGTAGTATTCCCACATACACTTCTCCATATGTCTCTTTCATAGCACTGATTATACTACACTGTTATTCTTTGTTTTATCTATTCTATCTATTCGACTAGACTTAGTTCCTTGAGGGGAAGGAATTTTCTCTATATGAATTCAGTTGCTAAGTGAAGTATATAAGGAATTGTCTGGTTAGTTAAATATTTACCAAAACTAAGATCATAAATTGTAGATTGGGTCTACTGTGTTAGCTATTGGTCTAATGGGTTTCAGCTCCTATCAGATTCAGATATACAGAAGGTGTACAATGGTCGAGTATTCTATGTTAATAAGGTTAGGGAAAAAAACAATAACAATGACAGTAGCTAGCATAAATCTATTTTTAAACTGGTCCTCATGGATTTGACTTTGATAGTCATATTACATTAATAGACAAGCTTATAAAATATAAGTTTTCTAAAAAGTATTTTTGATAAATGACCAAATTAGAATAATTACCTTTGAACTGCATTTATTTTCTCTTCATCATTTCCTTGATCCATTACACAGACCCAATGATCATAGAGATCTGACGAAAAAATACTTCCTGGAATATTTCGTAGAAAATCCTTATATAGAGGGAAAAATAAATATTTTAAATTGTTATTCTCATGTTAATTATGTATTAGAGAAATTACAAAGAAGACACATTATTGGAAAGTACAGTTAAGTTGTCCCTTCTTTGGAATACGCAGAGCTCTGTGCCAACCCTTCAATGATGAGCACACATAGAAATGCATGCTTTGATATTTTTCTAACAAAAACCAGAGGGAAATTGGATTCTGGACTATAGTGGTAAAGATAATGGACAACCTGTTTGGGATGAAACCTCCTGTGTGTGTACATTTTAGCAAATTAGTATAACATGGCAGGGTCTGGCAAACCATCCTAAATCCTTTTTATTTCACTAGTTAAAAGAAATGCATGAAGATATTTGTGAGATTCATAATGTGGTAATCAGTCATCCAATCATTCTATACATATTTATTCATATGTGCCAGGCACTGTTTAAGGTGCTAGGGATAGAGTAGTAAATAAAACCAAGTCCCTGTTATTTTATAACTTTATATTCCAGTGGCATTGATGAATAATTCCATCCAGAGGTACTTAGAGTTTCTCCTTATATTCCCCATAGAAGGGCTCTCATGTATCATGGGGAGAAAGCACTCCAGGCTATGGCTGGGCTCTGGGAGCCTAGGACAGCATCCCATGCCTAATGTACATTAAATAATATGTCCCTGGTACATTATCCTTTCTGGCCTTTGAGAGCCTTTTATGCTGAGACCACTGGCAGGGCTAGGTGTGGTGAAACCAGACTACGACACAAGTAGGATATATATCAACGGAGTTTGTTGTTTGACATATGTTAATAAAAAGCTTAAAAATGAACTAATTTTGGTCCTGGTCCTATGTTCCTTTCTGATCTAGGCCAACTCTCTCTGCTGCTTTTGGCATGGTTCTAACGAGCCAAGCTTGCAAAGTCTGATCTCCACCTTAGTAAACTTCAGGCAGACAAAACTCAATTTCATGTCTAAGCACTGTACCCATGGTTGACTATCCTCTTGCAAGTTCCTGCCTACAACATGGAGATAGGTGAAAGTCTGCAACTGAATAATTTTAATCCTTGCTGGAAAATCAAATCAGCAACTTCATCTATGTGCTTTAAAACGGCAATGCACAACTTGTTACTTATATGTCATGTTTTTATTACTAAGATGGAAGCTGTGATACCTAAGTGTTGCAGTTAGCTAATTAGGTGAGCATGTCCCCCACTAGCTTATTAGCTCCTTCAGGGCAGGGTCAGACCCTCACCTTCTACATCATACACCTTAATGCCAAGCACAGTCCCCAACATAGTCGAGGTCATTACTGAACTGTTGCTATTTGTCATATGGTCAAATATTAGTGAAGGACAAGGGAAGGTCAACTAACTATAACTGAGATTCTAAAATAATTTTTATAAACCTCTTTGTAGTCATGTTACCTATTATCAAACATTTGTTTTAGAGTAGTTAACAAGTAGGAAGATGACTGATACAAAGTCTTTCTCTGTTCTATTATATTTTTCGGTAGAAATGTACCTGGATACTTGTGATTCAGATGTGTCATCACAAAAGTTACCTCTTTCTTTTGGGTAAAGCTACCGAATTTTCATAATTTCAGACTAATTTTAGTTGCTGCACCTACTTTAAAAGTCAGAGTCAGAAGAGCCAAAATCTGTTATTTCAAACTGGGGCAGTGACAATGGCTCTCTTTTTAAATCTCAGTGGAAAAAATACTTATCATCTGTTTTGAAGAAAAACATCATTAAATCTTAAAACCTACACTTGAAAGATAATAACTTGTAACATCTCAATGAACTCTCCACAGCTGGAATAACAAGTTACGAAATAACAACCACGTTCGGTCTGAGAAAGGATGTGAGAGCTGGTTCTGAATTGCAATCACCAACTCTTAGCACTCAACGGAAAGCCTCCTCCCCTCCAAAACCAGAACCCAGGCCATCAGCAGAATGCCCATATTAATTTGAGATGAGATTCCTAGGATTAAAAATGAACTTTTCCTCAAAGGTCTGATGGATCAAAATTACAATATCTCAAGCAATTTTCTTCCAATTATAGTTTGAAGGTTAAGCTTATATTTAAACAAAACCAGTATAAGCAAAAAATTAGAGGAAAACTTAAGTATCACTTCCAAATAGTCTTAAAAACAAGAAACAAAACAAAACAAAAGCTCAAAAACTTTCGGCAAAAAGTTTCCCTTTCCTGCAACCACTTGGAAGAAATGAGAGTAAAACACAGTTATATGATTATGAAACTTTAATTAGTTGGAATCCATCTAACCAGACTTTCCAATCATTTGGATTACTTTCTGTCTTTTGTTTATTCTTCTATAAGTACAATTTCTTCAATCTGAAATACAGTTTAACTCTTCTAGAACCATACTTCTTTGTAATAGCCTCAACCATGTAGTACAAAGTTTTAAGAAGCATAGTGCTGTGATGAATAGCATAGTAAGGAAAATTTTCTAAAACATAGGCTTTAACTTCTTAAATTAAGAGATGGGAGAAAGCGTAATTATATGATAAAAAAAAAGAAAAATTCATCATGCATATATCTGCATGTATGACATGTATGTGGCTAAGCACACCATACATACTTTTATTGTACTCCAGTATTGAAGAGTAATCACAAATCCTGTGTAAAATACATTAGATGAACCTAGCTCCAATTCTCCAGTTCTTTTGAGTGACACTTTATTATGAAAGTCCATGGCAGGGGTTGTTTAAGAGCAGACATGGCCCTTTTACCAAGAGACATCTGATTGTTCATTAAGTCATAAAGTATGATTCTGTAAGCAACTGACCAGCAGTAGGGATATGCAAGAGTCTTCTTCACCATGTTTTCCTTAATTTGGTTTTTATGCTCCAGGCCCTGGGATGCAGGCTGGGGCACTGTCTCCACCCCTAGCTCTGGTGCATTCCAACCCTGCTGGGAGATGGGAGCCTGATGCTGGTCTGCAGAAGCTATTGCTGAGGTCAAAAGCTCTGCTAAAAGCTGGTTTTGACTCTAGGTTTTCCAAAAATGTGAGGCATTTTCAAGAATGTGAGGAGGAAAACATTTTAGAAGTCTAACTCAACTGTGGATGTGAGTTAAGTAACCACAGGGGTGGGTTCTAGGTTTTTTTGCCATAAGTAAGCTTATCTGCCACAAGCATTTTTGCTGCAAAAACTTTTACCAAATAATGAATTGGCTGTAAGGCAATTCTACCATAAAAGGTAAAATAACAAAAAATAAATGAGGGACATTAAAAAGGATATAATGAAACATGAGAATAACAAAATTAAAGATTTTATTGTGAAATGCAAAATATTTGAACACATTTAAAATGTGTGTAGATTCATGGCAATACTGCACAATTAACTGACATTATTTTGTGGGTTGTACTTAAGAACTTGTCTTCCAAGTCTTTCGTTCATAGTATTTTATACATTTTTTTTGCTTGTTGATTTGTCTCTTGTTCAGCATCACACTTTTTCTTTTTTGCTAAAATTTCTTCCTTCATTAAGAGAGGCACCAGGTTTCAAATACTAGGTACTAGGATGCATATTTGTGCCTGAGTGTTTGTGAAAGCCTTCCACACCATTGTATGTTTTTGGCATACTGTCATTTGTCCATTGATAAATGTTCCAAAGTTCTAGGGGAAATGTGGGTTCATGCTATGCCTTCAAGGCCCTTGGCCTACTTCACCTCCAATGTAGTGTGTTTCAAAATATGAAACCAACTCTTGGGACCAATCATCATCATCTGTCATGATTTTTATATTGTGTATGTCAAAACAAACTGTCAACCAGTTATTTTATTTTTTATGGCAAAGTTGACCTGTGGCCAATTAGTTATGTGGCAAAAATATTTGCAGCAAAGAAGCTTACTGTGAAATACCAGACACACATGGGATGAAGGGTGAGAAACTTTAAGAATGCCAAATGTGGTAAGGATTTCATAAAAGAAGGACTGGATGTTGGAGTCATTCCTACTCCAACTTTACTTTTAAAAGGCATTAGGGGGTGACTGTTTAAATGAATGGAATTTTCAGTGGTCTCAGTGAGCAATTTTTTCTTTCAGTTGTTAGGCAAATGTTTGTTTACTCTGGTAAACTCTGTTTCAAAGTTTAATAAAAGTTTACTTTGGAAAATTTTGCCTTTATTAGGAAGATAGTGAGATTGTGAGAAAGTCATCAGGATGTTTACTTTGGTAAATATGCTGTGTGTTATGATTATTTTTAATTTTTATTTAATTTAATTTTTTTGCATGGGATTGGCAGATGTGAAGATGAGGAGAGTGATGTGGGATGAAAAAATTTTAAAAAGCCTATCTGACATGCCACATCATTAGCAGTGGCTTTTAAAGGCCAATGTGACTTTGTGAAGTGTTATTTAACACTTTTTAAGATTCTAATTCTATTATGGTCCTTTGCAGATGGGGATAATGTTATAATGAGAGAAACCAGTTGTCTTTCTCCAGAGCTATGCTGTGGGGTGGATGAAGGGAGAACTTCCCCTACCTTTAAGACAGATGCTATCACGAAAATAGATTCACAGTCTAGTTGTACTTCAGCTCCAGAATTCAGTTTCTCTTTCAGCTCTCTGCAGGATTTCACATTGGCCGACTGTCTGAAGATGCCTTTTGTGAGGGGTCCTTTTTGGTTAAGAAAGAAAAGCATATCCTATGGGGAAGCAAGGGAAAAAAAATCAAAATGGCACTTCATGCATAACAAGCAAGGGAACATATATTTGCCCTCTCCAGCTGCCAGAGGCTAGGGTATAACAGGGGGAAGCCCTGAAGGATTGGGGCTAGATGGCCTCCTAGAGATTTAAAGTCAATTTGTTTTTTGCTATCTCTAAATCTCTTTCTCCTATTTATTCTTGCTATATTCAACATCTAAAACACTTTACTTTAAACGCTTGCTTTAATGAGACTGTCTTTTTTCAGTGAACCAACAGTCACTTCAAGGTACCTGTTAACTTGTCTCTCTCCTCCCTAACTACCCTTTCCCCATTATTCTCTAATACGGACCCTTTTCCCCTAATATGGAAATGCTCTTGCCAAATTCACTCTCCATTTGCTTGTCTTTCTTTTCATGTGACTTTACATTTTATTCTACTTCCTGTGTTTACTTCCTTCTTTTAAAATCAGCCTCCAAAATCATCTCTTCCAGTAAGCTTTCTTCATTCCATTCCATTCCATTCTGTTCAATCTTTCATTTTGCTTTCTTTCTTTCTGTGTGTCCTCTGCTTGCCATGTAGGAAGAGAATAGGTGTTGGAGACGAGCAACCCATGGGATCTGGAACCTAGCTATGACACGTATTTATTGTGTGACCTTTGGTAAACTCGAGGGTTTATTTTCCTTTAATTTGTAAAGTAGGAATGATGGTGATGATGATGATGATGATGATGGTAACTACCCTCTAAATCTGTTGTGACGGATAAGCAATAAAGTGGCTAGCCTAGTACATTAGATGCACAATACAGGAAAAAGTGCCAGGCATCTAGCATAGTGCTTGGAGGATACTGGACACTCAATAAATGTTGCTTAACAGTGATCATTTACTATATTAACCAGAGACAATAATACTCAGTGGCTTTCATTTGATCTCTTCTACATACAAAAGGTAATTAAATGCCAGCAGATATATCTTTATGCTTAAAGACCTGGAATACAAATAAAAATATAAGATTTAGTATAGAAGTATAAGATTTAGTCTCTGTTGCTAAAGTGATTAAATGAGACTTTCTGAACAATGTAGGGTTCAAGAAAGGCTGTGGGAGAAATGTGAGGGCTAATGTGGATTCTCTGTCTACAGAGCAGATTCTAATTTATCTGAGCAGGTTTATGTGGCTTTTCCCTGAAACCAGTAGACTAGATCATCTCTCCCCATTATGTCTGCCTTATGACTCTGCAATAGCTTAATCAGATTTTTATTCTTTGAAGTAATAATAAAGATTCTCAGCCAGAGCCACGGGTGTCTATAATTTTCCATTTGGGGATAGATTTACCTCCCCGAGCCCTCCTTTCCAAACCTCCTTTCCTGTTAGTGTTACAGGCCAAAATGAGACTTACCAAGACAGCTTTGGGCAGATTGTCGTTCTCACAGATATTTGGCAGAGAAACCCCAAAGAGCTGTCCTGGCACAGGAGATGTTGGTGACATGGGCAAGTTATCCAGGTGAGTGCTAGAGCCCCGCCAGAAGGCCCAGTTTATGATAGATCTTCTCCTTTTAAATGTCTTCTGACCTGAATCTAAGGAAAAAGTGAGATTATTAGGGAAAATAATTTAATTCACTTAATCTTATTTCTACAGTTCTCATTTTACAGTATGTTCATTACTATGGCTCAGTAGTTTATAAATTAAGGAAGAATCAAACATTTGGGTTATTCGCCTATCTATCTTGGAGACATTACTGTGCTATTTAGTTAAGTTCTGGCACTAAATTTTCATAGGTAAAAGAAGGGATCCCTTACTGAACTATAACAAATTAAAGCAAAAGGGTTTCATACCAACACATAACCCATTTTGAAGCGGAGACTAAGCATACAAAAAAAGTTGAAGATTAAATTAGATCACAATTAAATAGTGAGAAAAAGAAAGGAAGAAGGGGAAAAGGAGAGAGGAGAGGAGAAGGGGAAAGAGGAAGAAGAGGAGGAGGAGGTAAACAAAGAGGAAGAAGAAGAATTAGGGGAAGAAGAGTTGTCTCTATTAAGGTGCTCTCTAGAAACAAGAATGCTTTATTATCTGATGTTCCACTCTACTACTGAGGATAGAGATATAGGAAACTAATGTTCTATATTCCCCCTTTTTCCAACTGCAAAGACTTTTATGTATCTTTTTGGTTCCTGACTTTAAAAAGCATGTTTAAGGAAGCATGGATGGATACAAACATCAGTGAGACTTGCACTTGCCATGGTAAAGTTTACAATCTAACGGGGGAACAAGGCTGGTGATGGAGGGGTGAGGGGAAAGCAAGTATATTAATAAATAAAATGTCATAAGGGGGGAACAAAGCATCAAAGGTATTCAGAAGAACAATAAAGCACATCTATCTACCGACTAGGAGTGAGGGAGTGATCCTGGAGGCATGTGCATTTGATGTGAATTTTGAATGAACACGATTTCAATAGGTAGAGGATCTAGCACCACGACTTGCGTGAAGTTAACTACTCAACAAATCATTCTCAAACAGTAATTGAACTGAGGAGACATTTAGGTGGTAAAAGATAGTATGAACAAAACAGGCGGAAGTAAGAAAGGTCAACAGTGAATCATGATTTTGTGAGATCATAATTCTAAGACTTTTTGATGTCAGCTGTATCTAATTTTAACATGAAAATTGATTGATTTGCACAGAATTTGGTACTTAAAAAGACAGCTCATTAAGGTTCCTTTTGGACCTTTCTGCCGTGTGTGCCCTCTGGCCCTCAACACATACGCACAGGTAACAACTATAAACTCTGGACAAAATTACAAAATATAAAAGCCTACCTGAAGGCACTAAAGAGTAACCAAAAGAAGACAGACAGTGGAGGTAAAAGTCTGACGCTTGGAAGAAGGGAATGGCATGGCACTGGGTAAGTTTCCTATTTTTACAGCTTTCAGCCAGAGGACGGGCCCCAGGGTGTAGGGGTGACTAAAATTGGGAGAGAAACCTGCACTTTTACTGGCTTGAAAAAACTAGAGAAGAGAGATGGAGGTAACCAGCGCAGCTGGAAAGTGAGGGGTGGGGAATCCCAGAAAGGAGAAAACTGAATAGTGGGAGCCCCAAACATTGTGTATAAATTCTGCCCAAATCTCTGGCTGATCCCCGAAGCACGCACGTGTGTGGGGCAGATTCAAAACAGCTTGCGGTTAAGGCTAACAGGGCTGAGATTTGAAAGGCCATAACTCCCAGGTGGCGACCACACAGGGTTAGACTCCATTTTCTCTAGGGACAGTGCACGGGATTAGTCAATACACTTCAGCTGCGTGGTCCTGACATGCAACCAAGATGCCAGAGATGACGTTCAGCTACTCAGCACTCCCTGACAATGGAACAATGAAGGAGATGATCTTTTCAGGGAGGACACGATCGGCAGTGTCAAATACTCATTTCAAACAAGTGTTTTATACTGTTTATTTCCTTAGCATAACCAACTTAAACCAAATACTAAAAAAGCCAAATAGTGGGAGGATAATCAAATAAGTAACATTTTACTGAAAAGCCTTCAGACCATCATCCACCCTTGGCTTCCTCGGGATACAGTCAGTGCATCATTAATGTGCATACATCCAGGTGTAAAGGTCTTTGGTTCTGGAGTCAGGAGCCCACTTAGACTCCTGGCTCAAACACTAATTTGTGCACGTTACTTACCCTTTTTCTTCAATTTTAAAATGAGAAAATTACCTACACCTCAAAGCCTTATTGAGAGGATTAAATAGGATAGTGTATGAAAAGTGCTACTTTGCTCAGGGCATAGGTCATAGCAATCTTGATTAAAGCTGCTAAGACACCAATCTCCTCTCCACAAAGAGGACCTCCTCCCCACACCCTTTCTCCATCTGGGTAACAGCCTTCAGGAAGTATGCAGACAGGAAGGAATACCAGACTCTGCTTAACTAAAGCGCTTCCTTTCTGCCCTGACATTCCCAACCTCCACCATTTTAAAAAACAGAAAAGGAAACTGAACCTTATTCTTAAATCCAGAAGGGGGTTCCTGTATGCCAGCAACGTCAATCTATGCAAATGTTTGTTTAATATGTATCTTTATATATGTTGAGTAGTTGTACTCCGTCTAGTTTCCTCCCATTTAATCTGGTTTCACTATTTCGAAACCAGATTTATTTGATTTTTTAGCTTTCACACACTTCTTAGGAAGAATGCTCTATCATAAAGTTATATACCCAGCTATCTGATGAATGTAGACAGAGGATAAAGTAGAAATTGAGTTCTGTACTTTATTATAAATGCTTTCAGCTGCAGCCATGCCTTTTATTATGTACAACAGTCAATTTTAGAGTTCATGTTCCCTTTGGGACTGAGAGAAAAAAAATTTCATTAAAGTTTACTTTCTTGCAGAGGTTTTAATGCATAGCTCTTACTTTCTAAATGTCAAAGGCTGATGAAAAAACATGCAATTGTTATAAAAAAGATTAGGATGATGTAAATGCAGAGCAAATGAAATTCATGTACATCCAGCTTTCTTAAACAATTGTGGCAAGATTCAAGCTAGAGTTTCTTCATGCTTAAGTTATGGAACTGAATATTAAAAATTGTAATTCTTAAAAGTTTGTGCTTATAGATTATTAAAGAGTAATAAATAACCACCACAAAAACCCCTTAATTAGAAATTTTAGCAAGATGGTGATGTAGGAAGATCTTGAACTCACCTCCTCCCATGGATACACTGTATCTACAGCTATATACGGAACAATTTCCTCTGAAAAACCCCTCAAAACTGGCAGAGAGACCCTGTTACATCGGGCAAATGAGAAGGAAACTACATCCAAGTGGGTAGAAAAGGCTGAGACACCATCTCACCATAAACCCCACCCCTCGTGCAATGACCCATAGTCAGGAAGAAACTCAAAACCCAGAGCTTCCCCAGAAGGAGTGAAGGGTTCACACCCCACATAGGTCACCCCAACTTTTAAGATCTGGCATCTGAGGGATAAGCCCCCAAAACATCTCACTTTGAAGACCAACATGTCTCATGCCATGAGACATGTGGGGCTTTGTGGAACTGAGGGAGGGTTCCTTTTTAAAATTTATTTTATTTTTGGCTGCATTGGATCTTTGTTGCTGCGCGCAGGCTTTTCTCTAGTTGTGGAGAGTGGGGGCTAGTGCTGTGCACGGGCTTCTCACTGCAGTGGCTTCTCTTGTTGCGGAGCATGGGCTCTAGGTGCACGGGCTCAGTAGTTGTGGCTTGTGGGCTCTAGAGCACAGGCTCGGTAGTTGTGGTGCACGGGCTTAGTTGCTCCGTGGCATGTGGGATCTTCCTGGTCTAGGGCTTGAACCTGTGTCCCCTGCACTGGCAGGTGGATTCTTAACCACTGCGCCACCAGCGAAGCCCTGAGGGAGGGTTCTTAAAGGGCTTATGCCCAGGCTCACCGACCCCAGAGCTCAGTCCACAAGCAGCCCTTTGAAAAGCACCCAGACTTCATGTGAAAGAGATTCATTTACTAATTTTAAAGCAGTGGTCTGAGGGGCAGGGGTCTGCTGGGATACTCCCCAGGACAGAGGCTGGTGGACACTATCTTCTTACTCTCCTCTGCACTGCTAAAGCCTGCAGGGACTATCTTTTTCCCACCCCCTTTCTGGTGGGTGCCATCTTTTTCTTTTTCTTCTTTCTTTCCTTTTCCTCTCATCCTCTTTTTCTTTTTTCTCTTTTTCTTTCTCTTCTTTTCCTTTGTTCAGTGGATGCCATCTTTGTACTCCCCCACTGCCCTGCTTCAGCCAGTGGGCACCATTTTTGTGCTCTCCCTCTGCTGTGCTCTAGAGTGCGTCTATCTCCTGGAGGGGAGGCTCTACACACCTCTGGTGAACTGGTTTTTACATTTGGTGACACAGTTTTTGCAGCTGTCACCCAGGGAATGCCCCTTGATCACCTGGCCAGGGGGGCTGGCATTCCTGGGTCCCACAGGACTGTAACAATTATAGAGACAGTTCTTAGAAGACTACCATCCCTAGGGTATTGCATAGACAGCAGACTGAAACACACCCCCAGTCTTTTTGTAAAAGTGGCCTATTTGCTCACCCAGGAACTTCAGCCCTGGGGGCAGGCTTCAGGTTTGGCACACACCTAGAGGTTATGGAGGTGCTCTCAAAGAAGGTACCCAGGGGACACCATCTTTGCACTCCCCTATGCATGACTACAGAACAGTGTTATCTCCCAGAAAGGAGTTTATACACCCACTTGGAGTCCCAATTTTTGTGACTGCTGCCAGGGGACACCTCCAGATAGCTTGGCTCTGGGGGCCAGCAGGCTTATGCTTGCAGTCCTAGAGGACTGCATCTATTTGCATTCTTGAAAAGCTGCTAGCTGAGGACCTGGTTTCCAATCAGCCTGAATAAAGGTACTGACTGAGCTCTCTCCCCTTTGGGACACTGACTGATCTTGGTACATCCTCAACTACTGGGAGCTATTAAAAATAAAATAGGCTGCTTGGACAATTACAAAGGGTTGAGAGAAAACCAAGAGCTAGGGCAGGGTTGAATGAAAAGGTTCATCTCTTTCACAAGGACAATGGTTCAAGACTGGAAGAGGTGGCTGTTTCATCTAATGCATAGAAACCAATATAGAATCAAGCAAAATGAAGAAATAGAGAAATATGTTCTAAATGAAAGAACAAGATAAAACCTCAGAAAAAAAGTTAACGAAATGGAGATAAGTAATTTACCTGATAAAAATTTCCAGCAATGGTCATAAAAATGCTCACTGAACTTGGGAGAAGAATGGATGAACACAGCGAGAACTTCAACAGAGATAGAAAATATAAGAAAGCTCCAAACAGAAGTCACAGAACTAAAGAATAACTGAATTGAAAAATAGCCGGGGGTAGGGGTCAACAACAGATTGATGAAGCAGAAGAAAGGATCAGTGAACTTGAGACAGGGCACAGAAACTCACCCAATCAGAGAAGAAAAAAGAAAAAAGAATGAAAAAAAGTGAAGATAGCTTAAATGAGACAACATCAAATGTATTAAACATCACATTATAGGGGTCCCAGAAAAAGAAAGAAGAGAAAGGGGAAGAAAACTTATTTGAAGAAATAATGGCTGAAAAGTGTTCTAACTTGGGGAAACAGAAATTCAGATATAGGAAGCCCAGAGAGTTCAAAATAGATGAACCCAGAGATCTATACCAAGACACATTATAATTAAAATGTCAAAAGGTAAAGACAAGGAGAGAATCTTAAAAGCTACAAGAGAAAAACAACTTATTACGTACAAGGGAAACCCCATTAGACTATCAGCAGATTTTTCAGCAGAAATTTTAAAGGTCAGAAGGAAATGGCACAATATATTCTAAGCACTGAAAGACAAAAATTTCCAACCAAGAATACTCTATCTAGCAAAGTTATCATTCAGAATTGAAGGAGAGATAGAGGTTTCCAGACAAGCAAAAGCTAAAGGAGTTCATCACCACTAAACTGGCCTTATAAGAGATGTTAAAGGCACTTTTTTAAGCTGAAAAGAAAGGGCGCTAATTATAAATCTCACTGGTAAAGGTAAATACATGGTAAAGGTAGTGAATTAATTACTTATAAAGCTAATATGAAGGTTAAAAGACAGAAATAGTAAAAAATAACTGTAACTACAATATTTAAGTAAGGGATATACAAGATAAAAAGATGTAAAATGTGACATCAGAAAACAAAATGTTGGGTGGGAGAATAAATATGTAGAGCTTTACAATGTGTTCAAACTTAAGTTGGTATCAACATATAAAGAATGTTACAAATACAAGTTGTTACATGTAGGCCTCATGGTAACCAACAAGCAAAAACCTAAAGTAGATACACAAAAGATAATAACAAAGGAAACTAAGCATATCACTAAAGTCATCAGACCACAAAGGAAGAAAGCAAGAGGAGAAGAAATGAACAGAGGAACCACAAAACAGCCAGAACACAACAGAAATGGCAATAACATATCTATCAATAATTACTTTAAATATAAGTGGAGTAATTTCTCCAATCAAAAGACAGGGAGGGACTGAATGGATAAAAAAACAAGACCCATCTACATGCTGCCTACAAGAGATTCACTTCAGACCTAAGAACATTCACAGACTGAAAATGAAGGGATGGAAAAAGATATTTCATGAAAATGGAAACCAAAAGAAAGCTGGAGTACCTATGCTTATATCAGACAAAATAAACTTTAAAACAAAGACTGTAATAACAGACAAAGAAGGGCATTACATAATGATGTCGATCCAACAAGAGGATATAACATTTGTAAATATTTATGCACCCAATATAGGAGCACCTAAACATATAAAGCAAATGTTAACAGACCTAAAGGTAGAAATAAATAGCAATAAATAATAGTAGGGGACTTTGATAACCCATTTACATAAATGGATAGATCATCCAGACAGAAAACAGTAAGAAAACATTGGCCTTAAATGACAAGCTAAATCAGATGAACTTAAGGTATACATACACACATGCAAAACATTCCATCCAAAAGCAACAGAACATACATTTTTCTCAAGTGCACATGGAACATTCTTCAGGATAGATCATACGTTAGGCCACAAAACAAGTCTTAACAAATTTAAGAAGGATGAAATCATTTCAAACATTTCTTCTGACCACAATGGTATGAAACTAGAAATCAATTACAGGAGAAAACTGGAATATTCACAAATATGTGGAGATTAAACAACATGCTACTGTTAACAACCTATGGGTCAATGAAAGAATCAAAAGTGAAATAGAAAAATACCTTGAGACAAATGAAAATGGAAATATTATATACGAAACTTATGGATGCAGCAGAAGAAGTTCTAAGAGAGAAGTTCATATCAATAAATGCCTATTTCAAGAAACAAAAAAACTCAAGTACACAACTTAACTTTACATCTCAAGAAACTAAAAGAACAAACTAAGCCCAAAGTTACTAGAAGGAAGGAAATAACAAATATTAGAGCAGCAGTAAATGAAATAGAGACTAAAAGACAGTAGAAGAGATCAATGAAACTAAGAGCTGGTTCTTTGAAAAAACGAACAAAATTGATAAACCTTTAGCCAGACTCAATAAGAAAGAGCTGAAATAAATAAAATCAGAAATAAATGAGATGTTACAACTGATACCACAGAAATATACAGGATCATAAGAGACTGCTACGAACAATTACATGCCAACAAATTGGACAACCTAGAAGAAATGGATAAATTCTTAGAAACATACAAACTTCCAAGACTGAATATGAAGAAATAGAAAATCTGAACAGATTGATTATTGACAGGGAGACTGAATCAGTAATTTAAAAACTCCCTATAAACAAAAGTCCAGGACCTGACAGCTTCACTGGTAAATTCTACCAAACATTCAAAGAAGAATTAATACCAATGCTTCTTGAAGTCTTCCAAAAAACAGATTCCAAAGTCATTTTACAAGGCCAGCATTACTCTGATACCACACCAGACAAGGAAACCACAAGAAAAGAAAATTATAGGCCAATATCTCTGATGAACATATAGGCAAAAATTCTCAAAAGAATATCATCAAACTGAATTCAACAATACATTAAAAGAATCATATGTCATGATCAAGTTGGATTAGTCTAGGGATACAAGGATGGTTCATATTCTGCAAGTCAATCAACATGATACACCGCATTAACAAAACAGAAGATAAAAATCATATGATCATTTCAATAGATAAAGAAAACACTTAATAAAATTCAACATTCATTTATGATTAAAAACTCTCAAGACAGTGGGAATAGAGGAAATGTAACTCAACATAATAAAGGTCATATATGACAGCTAACATCATACTCAATGGTGAAAAGTCAAAAGCTTTTCCTCTAAGATCAGAAACAAGACAAGGATGTCCACTCTCACCATTTTTATTCAACACAGTATTGGAAGTCCTAGCCAAAACAAGTAGGCAAGAAAAAGAAATAAAAGATATCCAAATTGGAAAGGAAAAAGTAAAACTGTCACTATTTGCAGATGACATAATACTATATACAGAAAACTCTAAAGACTTCACCAAAAAAACTTTTAGAACTGCTAAATGAATTCAGTCAATTTGCAAGATATAAGATCAATATATAGATATCTGTTGTGTTTCTATACACTGATAACAAACTATCAGAAAGAGAATTTAATAAAATAAGCCCATTTATAATTACACCACAAAGAATAAAATACCTAGGAATAAATTTAACCAAGAAGCTGAAAGACCTGTTCACTGAAAACTATAAGGCACTGATGAAAGAAATTGAAGAAGACACAAATAAATGGAAAGACATTCCATGCTCATGGATTGGAAGAATTAATATTGTTAAGATCTCCATACTATCCAAAGCAGTCGATAGACTCAGTGCAATCCCTATCAAAATTCCAATGGCAGTTTTCACAGTAACAGAACAATTCTAAAATTTGTATAGAACCACAAAAGACCCCAAATGGACAAAGTGATCTTGAGAAGGAAGAACAAAGCTGGATGCATCATGCTTCTTAATTTCAAACTATATTATAAAGCTATAGTGATCAAAACAGTATGATATTGCCATAAAAACAGATACACAGATCAGTGGAACAGAATAGAGAGCCCAGAAATAAACACATGCACTTATGGTCAATTAATTTATGACAAAGGAGCCAAGAACATACAATGAGGAGAGGAGAGTTTCTTCAATAAGTGGTGTTGGGAAAACTGGACAGCAACATGCAAAACACGTAACTGGACCACCTATACACAAAAATTAACTCAAAATGGATCAAGACTTGAATGTAAGAACTGAAATTATAAAACTCCTAGAAGGAAACATGAGGGTAAGCTACTTGCCACTGGTCTTGGCAATGATTTTTTGGATTTTACACCAAAAACAAAGGCAACAAAAGCAAAAATAAACAAAGGACTACATCAAACTAAAAAGCCCCTGCACAGCAAAGGAACCCATCAACAAAATAAAAAATCAACTTACTGAATGGGGGAAAATATTTGCAAATCATGTATCTGATAAGGGGTTAACATCCAAAATATATAAAGAACTCATACAACTCAATAGCAAAAAACCAAACAACCTGATTAAAAAAATGGGCAGAGGACCTGAAAAGACATTTTTCCAAAGAGGAAATGCAGATGGCCAATAGGCATATGAAAAGATGCTCAACATCACTAATCATTAGGGAAATGCAAATCAAAACCACAATGAGATATCAATTCACACCTGTTAGAATGGCTATTATCAAAATGACAAGTGTTGGTGAAGATGTGGAGAAAGGGAAACCTCATGTGCACTGTTGATGGGAATGTAATTTGGTGCAGCCACTATGGAAAACAGTATGGAGGTTCCTCAAAAAACTAAAAATAGTACAACCATAGGATGCAGCATTTCCATTTCTGGGTAATTATCTGAAGAAAATGAAAACACTAATTTGACATTTAAGACATTTAAGGGACAAGTCATGTCAAGCTACTTTTACCCTTCTCCTCCTGTCTAAAGTTAAAACAAGAAGCGAGATCTCCATTTCCATAAAAACTTATAGCAGATGTATTCCCTGGGCTCAAACTACAGTTCCAGCAGTATTTACCAACCTTAATGCAAGTGAAAGGAATTTTCTATGTTTCAAAATCATTTGTGCAACTGAACTGTGCAAAAAGAAATTTCCATATTCCAAAATCCTTTAACTTCCACCTAACCTTCAATTGGAAGTGATTAATTTGCAATGAAATGCCAAAAGGCAAATATCAAAGGAAGAATCTAACAAAATTCTACAAATGCCACCAAAGAGAGGAATATGCTCAATTAAAATTATATGCTTGTAGAATGATATATTAGTATTTGGCAGTACCTATCTGTATGAAAAGATATTTTCAAAGATCATGAAATATATAAAATCTCATTACAGATCAGAACGTTTTGCAGTCAATTATTATCATAGGAATACTAATTTTGAACCCCAATTAAGCAAAATGTTATTTCCAAAAAAGAATTCAATTCTTATCATTAGCATATCTGTACTACATAAAACGGTACTCAATTACTACTACATATTGAATATCATCAGTGAAAAATTTGTGGAAATTTGTTTTCTCTCGTTATGTAAGTACCTACGTAATAGCCTCAATTTTGTCTGCTGACTTGCAAATTTTACTACCTGGTCCCTTACAGAGAAAGTCTGTTGATCCCTGATCTAAGTCAGTGGTTTCCAAAGCAGTTGTTCACCAAAATCCCCTGTATTAAAAAAATACAAAACTGGTTCATCTGTTAATTTTTTAGCTACATAGGTAGATTGTCACCATTGGTCCATAGTTACTCCATCCCTGATCCCATTTATCATGAATCATCTTACAGCTGCAACCATTATTATCTTAACTTTTAACAGGGAGAAACAGAGGATTAATAAGTAGAGGATGCCTACAATTTAATAAGCAGATTGCTGGCAAAACTGGGTAAAACCCTTAGGATTCTTGATCTCTGATTATTTTGGTCCAATTAATTAAAATACATTTACTTTATTTTATTGACAAGGGACCCAGAGAAACAATTTTGAAAAACATGAGTGTAAAGGTAGAAGAGTAAAATATTATTCTCCTCAGCTTAATTATAAAGGCAACATTCCCTTTATATCTTTAATGAATACTAACAACAGACCTATTAATAAATTAATTCAACAAATATTTATTGGATGCTTTTTTATATATATATGCAGACACTGTTCCAGGTGCTGGGAATTAGCAGTAAACAAAACAGACGAAACTCTCTGCCTTCATGGAGCTCACATTTTAGTGGATGGAAAACTATAACATCTCTATAATACCCCTCCCAAATGGTCCAAAGATGTGAGTAAATAGCCTTAGGGTTCAAAACCTCGATTTACCGCTATAGGAGAGAGGAGGACTAGTGCAAATGCAGGATAAGTTTTTATAGTTGGTGTTAGCAAGATTAGGGAGTCCTGACCAATGACTTCAATAAAGTATAAAGTGTGAGGCTAGGTCATCAACAGAAAGTGACAGGGTTGGACATGCATGTGTGGGGGGATGAGTATAAAACAACGGTCACTGTTCACTGGGTCCCCCAGTCTGTTCAAACTGACAAAAGCAGCTACAAAAATTCAGCATCAATTTTCTACTACCCCACTCACACTGTTTGGTGTGATATATTTCCTTCTATTTTCTACACAATCTATTCTCAGACTGAGGGCGTAAAGCTCAAACTTGGGTTAGGGTAATTAATGATGGTCCTCCTATGTTGAATATCACTTTTATCATTCTGGAGTCTTTATTATGGTGTGGGTAAGGGATGGTTACGTTCACAGGGATCAGAATAGATTAGTAGACAAAGGAGAGATTTCTGTGGAAATCATCTTAATCTTAACATACTTACCAGTACCAGGATCCAGGTAGGGCATCAGAGTCTCCTGACACCCATCACTGACAGCCTCCTTTTTATAATGTGACCATTTAGGGGAAACACACAATGCAATGTATTACAGTACAAAGAAAGCATTGAAGCACCTGCGGCACTGCCTGGTGCCTTTGACTCTGCAGTGGGCATAGGTTAAAGGGGAAAGAAAAGTGAAGAAAGAAGGAACAGACTCTATTGCAGTCAGTAACTGCTGATTACAAGTCAGTCACTCCTACTGCTGATTTATAAAACCATCTTCTAAAACTCCATCTTTCCTTTCAAAACACTTAGCAAATTCAAAAGAAAAAATACTTCATCTGGCTGGAAGTTTGGGTCTTTGTCTGTATAAAGGCAAATAACTTTGAAAACTTTGCTTTCAGGAATGAAAAGTTTTGCTAAAAAAAGGCTCTATGAGGGAGGAGAAAACTCACCACTCAGCTGCTGGGCCACAGCCAGGCGGCTGGGCTTCAGGATGAACTGGCATTGCATCTCTCGGGGCAGCTGTTCCATGAGGAAGGGCTCTTGGAAGTTGGAAGGTGTGGGGGAATCCTTTGATCCCTGCGTCAGGAGTGCAGTGTCTCGAAGATGGCTCATTTTAATTCCATAGGGATATTCATGCCCTACACAGAGAAAAAATCTAAACATAGACTTTAGGCTGACTGACACCAAGAGCGTGTGTGCTACATACTGGAATGTACTGCAATTTGCTCCTGGGACTTTTGGTATAAAGAATCCTTTTTTTGACTTAATGATCACCATGCACACTCTTACAGTTGGAGACCAGCGCATAATGCAGCAGCCCAACCAGAGTAGTCTTTTTTTTTTTTTTTGGAGAGGGGAGAAAAAAAACCAAAGAGGAAAAAAATCTTTAAAGAATATCTTGTTTGGGAATGCACAGATTGTCTGTAAGTTGCATAATGTTGACTTTTCCTATGTTCACATCTGAGAGTATTTAAAGGTATTCTAGTTTCTCCTGTGACACTAACTATATTTGTAAATCTTCAGCCAATCCTTGACCTCCGATTTAAAATATTTACCCTACCTATCACACAGCATTATAAGGATCAAATAAGTAAAGATTAGTAGTTAATATTATTTAAATAATAAGGGCAGAAAACTATATATTTCAAGCATCACTATTATTACTATTATTCAACACAAGGTATCTTTCTGAAAAAGACATTTTATACTGTTTACTAGTTATATAATTAGAGTTACCCAAGACTCATTAGGACTGGTTTGTTTGATTTACGCTTCCCTCCCACCACTGCCCTCTGAGGTTGTTATTCATAGGCAATAATTAGAAGGAAGACTGCAGGGTATTAGAAAAAGAGACAAGATTCAAAAAGGAATTTTCAAACTAGAAAAACTAAACCCTGGACATCTGACTGCAACATGATTTTTTGCTCTTTAGTACTCTTAAGTAATTGCATTTTTTAAATTAATCCTCATGTACCATTATGCCGTAGACTTAGTTTACATTTTAAAGAGGGTAAATTCTCTTCTATTCCTGATTTATCACTGAATGTAATTCAGTGAACTCTTCCATTTCCTTTCCATCTGGCATAGGCATACAATGTCAATATTCCATTAACATCAAGTACTACAGCAACTTTCAGGGATTAAGGCAAAAAAAGGACTTCTATGACAGCAATAAAGCAAAATCAATTTATCAAAATAGCCAATAGCTAATCTACAATTGAAGTTTGCAAGGCATGTTAAAATATGCAATGGAGAATTGTTGCTAAGTAACAATCATGTCCCGTGTCCCATGTATTTTTTTTTTCCATGTATTTTTTTAGTGAGAGTTAGAAATGAGCTTGAAGCTGTTTAAGTCTGAGAGTTACCATCTATATAGTTTTAATTAAATTAATATATTTTATTAAAACAATTATTTTATGTACTCATTCGGTTTTTAAACACAGCTTTAATTGTTGCTCATTGACTTTTACAAAAATGACAACATTAAGAAACTGGCAATGCAGTGAATTTTGTCCCCAGCCATGTGCACAATGACTTGCTTTACTTTAAGTCTGAGAATATACATTTCATAGAAAAGTTTGGTTTTAGATTATTCAGATTATTTGAAACCTGAATTAACACAGTAGTGATCTCACAGGTAAATGAAAGGATTCCATGAGATAACTCATATGATATGCTTTGCCCAATTCTGGCAGGATAGTAAGCATTTAAAAATTATTAACAGAAATCATCATCATCACCATCAATCATCAATGTCATCATCTCAGGATCTGCTACAGATACTGTCCCTTATTGTAATTGGTTTATTTCTGTTAACCACACTGAATGGCCTCACTGATCAAGAATATTTTTTAGCTAAATGATTTAAATAAGGTGAAGATGTAACCTATTTACCAATAATTCTTCAAAACAAATGCTGGAAAATTTGGCTAGAGAAATAGCAAAGTAGTTAGTAAAGTAGTAGTTATTGCTAAGTTAGTCAGTGAAGACTAACTAAGAATCTAAATGGTTTAATTTCATTGTCTTTATGATGGCTAGGAAAGTGCTGGGCGCAGGGCAGGTGTTAAATACTCACTGATATTGATAGATTGAGGCATGATTGGATTATAGATCGTCTTCCATAGAGACAAGTAGTAGGTAAGAAAGGGAACAGGGAATTCAAAAACTAAATATGAAAAATAAATATATAGGGAAAAAGGAATACCAATACATATTGCTTTATTTTAGAAAAAAATTTAAAAAGGTTGACAAGATAGTGCTTTTGTAAAGTGAAAAAGAAAGAAGAAAATTTACATTTCTCTTCCCAACTATACCATTAGCTTCTTGAATGAAGAGATATTATTTGTCTGGCACATAGGAAATATTTGATATTTATTAAATTAATATATGAATATTATAGAAGATTAATATTTAATAGTATTGAAATTTAGGACCATATGACCAATTCTCTGAGACATTTAGAATTATAATTAAAACACAATCAATCCTACCTTATATTTTCATAGAAACTTACCAATAAGTGGGTATGGTGCCTCTTCTTTGCCAGAATTGACCCATAACTGGTACTCTCTCTCAGAGCCCTTGGAGATAAAATAATTAACTATAATTCTTTCACATTCGGTAAATGAATGAGGATACTTTTTTTTTTGGCAATTTTATGTTTTGCAAAAAAGAAAAACCAGGGACAATATAAATGCTTTTCAGGTTCATGGGGGTGGATATGGCCTTTGAAGATGGCAGTGCTGATTCCTACAAACCATCTCTCCCTCTCTAATCTCCAACAGAGGACTAAGGAATCCTGCCCTTTATCCCTAGGGATGACTAGGGATTCATGAACTGCAATAGAATCAGGCCCTCACTATTATGGGTAGCCCACAGAATATGAAATCATATATATGCCTTTTTACAAAGTAAGCAGAAACTTCCTGGTTTTCTAAAAGATAAATCTATCTTCTTCAGAGTCCTGCCTTCTGCTATCTCTAAACTTCTCAGAGAATATTGGACTTAATCTCCAACATGTCCCTGCAAAGACAACCTTGTTATCCAGAAAGCCACTACACTGCTGTGTCTGTGATGAAAAAGTAAAGTCTCAAAGGCTGATTATTAGCTTAGCTGCTCCTGAGTGGAAGAAGAATGACCAACGGGCTTTGAGGAGAGGAGATAGGTAGCTGGCACAATCCACACTGGCTTTATTTTGGGCAAGTCCAGGCCTAGGGACAGAAAGGACAAGAATTCTGTCTAGAGAATAGGCCCAGTTATGGGGAACAATGAAACTGTTCACTAGCGGAATTACAACCCAGCAATATTGAAACTCCCACTTGAAAGAAATAATACTAAATTATACAGACTTTGCTGTATCCTCCAGAAGATAAAGCAAAAATGTTTTAAATGAAATTACAACAGACTGACAATATTTAATATTCTTGCCTTTATCTTCTGATTAAAAATCAGGACCTTGACCTTATAATGGAGGGTTCTGGCTAGGAGATTACCCCTCTCAATACCCTCCCCTACTCTGTCACTTCCTTCACTATCCTCTGGTCAAAAAATTTTTATTGCAAACAGGAAGAGCAATCTAATAATGATCATTTCTTTTTTTTGTAGTGTCTGAAAACACCTTAATAATCCCTTAGAACAGTACAACCAAACAGCCTCAATTCCTAATTATATTGAACAGAAATATTTTTGGTATGATGAGATTTAATCACTTTATCCAAAAGGAAAGCATAAATAAGAAAATGAGTCATGTCATTAATTAATCTCCCTTCCCTTAAACTACTCATTCTCTTCCAATGTATAATTATATAAGCTTAGAAATCAATGCAGAGGTGCCTGCTTTATTCAGTGCATATATATTTATTTACATCTTAAATATATTATTAAATTTCACTAAAATAAATCAGATTTATTATTCTAAATTGTGGTTGCCCTGAGTTCTTAAGGGCTTATAATAGCAATGTGTAAAAGCAAACTGAAATACAGTTAAGACTATGGCATATCTTAAATATATGTTATGTCACATCTTAGTAACACCATGTTTTCATACTTATAGAGAATCTCACTCAAGAAATGGTGTTGTTCAAGTGCTTCCTTTAGTTCCATCCTTCTGAAAGTCATTCCCTTCAATACAAGTACCTACTGTGTGGTTTTTTTTTTTTTTTTTTAAATCACATTAGGATTCTCTTTTTTTTTTTTTTTTAAGGTCTTTTTTTCTGTTTTGTTCTGTTTTTAATTTTATAGCTACTTTATTTATTTATTTATTTATTTATTTTTGGCTGTGCTGGGTCTTCGGTTCATGCGAGGGCTTTCTCTAGTTGCGGCAAGCGGGGGCCACTCTTTCATCGCGGTGCGGGGACCGCTCTTCATCGCGGTGCGCGGGCCTTTCACTATCGCGGCCCCTCCCGTTGCGGGGCACAGGCTCCAGACGCGCAGGCTCAGCAGTTGTGGCTCACGGGCCCAGCTGCTCCGCGGCATGTGGGATCTTCCCAGACCAGGGCTCGAACACGTGTCCCCTGCATTAGCAGGCAGATTCTCAACCACTGCGCCACCAGGGAAGCCCTACTGTGTGGTTTTTATATACTGGTAGGGAGGACATGAGAACTTTCCGATTCTTCTTCCCTACCTCATCCTCAAACATTCCAATCTTCCCTATTAATAAAATTTCGAAAACTCACCATTGCCGCATGAAACAGAAAGAAGCAGAAGCTAAAAGCAAAACTGGGGAAAATGTGGTGTCCATACTAAAAATCTTTAAATCCATGGTCTAATTCAAAGCTTACTTTTAAATTTACAGATTCAATAGGAGGTACCATCTATCTTATCCTCTGGACCTGCAGCCAGTGAATATGGTTATTAGCTATATGTTCTTTATGTAAAAATTCTACTGTAGAGCAAATCCTTCAGAATTCATCATCCTAAGACTGACTGACTCTTGGGATAAGTGAATAATTAGGTAAGAAGGAAGAACCAGGAGAGGAGATAGGGAAAGAATAGTCATATAGTGACAAGTGAGAAGGGGGAAAGGAAGTTGAAAGGAGAATTTTATACCAAAAAACCCCCTAACTGTATATGTATAGCATATAAAATTAAAATGCATATTATTATCACTCTAAAATTATAGTCTAATCTTATTATGCTTTTCAGTTCACACAGGTTATAAAATGGGAGTGGAAGAAGAGCACTCAATATTAAGCTAATATTAAGGCTTTACTGCCCTAGGCAAAAGACCTATACTCTGAAAATTATAAAACATTAATAAAAGAAACCGAACATGAGACAAATAAATGGAAAGATAACTCATGTTCATTGATTAGAAGGATTAATATTGTTAAAATGTCCATACTACCCAAAGCAACTGACATTTAATGCAATCCCTATCAAAATACCCATGACATTTTTCACAGAACTAGAACAAATAATCCTAAAATTTGTATGGAACCATGAAAGACCCCAAATAGCCAAAGCATTCTTGAGAAAAAAGAACAAAGCTGGAGGCATCATGCTCCCTGGCTTCAAATGATACTACAAAGCTACAGTAATCAAAACAGTATGATACTGGCACAAAAACAGACACATAGATTAACGCAACAGAATAGAGAACCCAGAAATAAACCCACATGTATATGGTCAATTAATCTACAACAAAGGAGGAAAAAATATACAATGGAGAAAATAAAGTCTCTTCAACAGTGGTATTGGGAAAACCAGACAGCTGCACATAAAAACTGAAATTAGAATATTTCCCCTACCATGTACAAAAATAAAGTCAAAATGGATTAAAGGCCTAAATGTTAAGACTGGAAACCATAAAACTCCTAGAAGAGAACACAGGCAGAACACTTTTTGACATAAACAGTAACAATATTTTTTTGCATCTATCTCCCAAGGCAAAACAAATAAAAGCAAACATAAAGAAATGAGACCTAATTAAAGTAAAAGATTTTACAGAGCAAAGGAGACCACTGACAAAACCAGAAGACAACCTACAGAATGGCAGAAGATATTTGCAAATGATATGACCAACAAGGGGTTAATATCCAAAATGTTTAAACAGCTCATACAACTCAATATCAAAAAAACAAACAATCCAATCCCAAAATGGCAGAAGACCTGAATAGACATTTTTCCAAAGACGACTTACAGATGGCTAGCTAACAGGTACATGAAAAGATGCTCAACATCACTAATTATCAGAGAAATGCAAATCAAAACAATGAGATATTACCTCACACCTTTAAGAATGGCTATCATCAAAACAACCACAAGTAACAAGTATTTTCAAGGATGTAGATAAAAGGGAACCCTTGTACACTGTTGGTGAGAATGTAAATTGGTGCAGCCCTTGTGGAAAATAGTATGGAGGTTCCTCAAAAAACTAAAAATAGAATTACCATAAGATCCAGCTATTCCACTCCCGGGAATATATCCAAAGAAAACAAAAACACTAATTTGAAAAGATACACGCACCCCAATGTTCACAGTGGCATTATTTATAATATCCAAGATATTGAAGCAACCCAAGAGTCGATCAACAGATAAATGGGTGAAGAATATGTGGTGTGTGTGTGTATTTGTGTGTGTGTGTGTGTGTGTGTGTGTATATATGTATAGTGGAATACTACTCAGCCATAAATAAGAATGAAAATTTTGTCATTTGCAACAACATGGATAGACTAGAGAAAGACAAATACTGTATGTATTCATTTATATGTAGATTCTAAAAACTAAAACAAACAAACAGATATAACAAAACAGAAACAGACATACAGAGAACTAGTGTTACCAGTGAGTTGTAGGGTAGGAGGAAGGGCAAGATAGGTGAAGGGGATTATGAGGTATGAACTACTAGGTATAAAATAAATAAGAGGGAGATGCAAGAGGGAAGAGATATGGGAACATATTGTATATGTATAACTGATTAACTTTGTTATAAAGCAGAAGCTAACACACCATTGTAAGGCAATTATACTTCAATAAAGATGTTTAAAAAATAAATAAGATACATGGATGTAATGTACAGCACAGGGAATATAGCCAATATTTTATAATAACTTTATATGCAGTATAATCTATAAAAACATCAAATCACTATGTTGTACACCTGAAACTATTAGGTTGGCCAAAATGTTAGTTTGGGTTTTTCCATACGATGTTACTGAAAAAATCAAACACACTTTTTGGCCAACCCAATAATGTTGTAATTCAACTACACTTCAATTAAAGACAAAACAAAACAAAACAAAACCAAACCCTCAAAAAGAATAAAAAACTTTACTGTCCTTATTTTCTACATTTCTGGGGACAAAATATGACTGGTATCTCTAATAATCAGCTGTCTTATGATGGAAGGGATAATATTTATAAGAATCAAAGTATCAAAGTTTGTTTTTAATTAAGAATATCTAGCAGAGTAACTTACAGTTATCCCTAACATTGGCAGTGACGTGTTGATAACTTCATTTGCTGTATCTGAATTCGTTACTGTTATAGTTTTAGACTGTGGAAAAAAAAGAAATAAGAAATACAGCTATAAATAAAGAATTTTAAAACAGGTGTACAAATAATTATTGTCAAATGATTATCCATAGGCAAATCCTGATTTCAAGTGTTGACAGAGTAAAGCACAACTTAAGAAGAACACAAACCCTTGATAATTTACTTTCATTACATTATATATTATGCCTTTTAATAAAACATCTCTTCCTCTTAAAATAAAGAATATATGACTCAAAAATATAAGAACTTAAGCCAGAAATAAAAAGAATAAATATATTTCAGAGAGACAGGACCACCCTCCCAATCAAACAAACAAAAAAAATCAGTGAGGTTGGTCCTCTGCATCATGTCCATGACTATTTCCATTAAGCATTGTGCAGTAAAAAAGGGAGAGCATTAGATTACTTTCTATTTCTTTCTGAGTACTGTTTTCACAGTGTGGGTTTTCATTTCTTTGTATGGTAAAGTCAGTTCAGGTAAAATCAGAATAAGAAATGGTTACAAAAGAAACCTTTAAAAAAAACCCACTATTTATTGAGCACTTTCTGTACGTCAGGCACTGTGGCTGCTGAGATTTTCATTCTTGAAATCTGTAGAGGCCTTAAAACCAATGAGCCTAGCAAACAAATGGAAAATTTTAGAAAGCTCAATTCTGTTACCAACTCTGCCACTGAATAGGGTATCTATAATAGCCCTGTGCTAAATGCTAAACTACATTGAGAAATTACTATTTAAAAATAAAGAGTTCACAAGAAAGAGAAATGGAATTAATGAGATTCCGAGATATCTATAGAGTTCACTGAACTCTAAATAGACATTATTTAAATGTAAGACAATGCTATGCTATCAAAAAAGAAATATTGGGAGTTTGGGATTGACATGTACACACTGCTATATTTAAAACAGATAACCAGCAAGGACCTACTGTATAGCACAAGGAACTCTGCCCAATACTCTGTAATAACCTAAACGAGAAAAGAATTTGAAAAGGTATAGATACATGTATATGTACTGTGTAACTGAATCACTTTGCTGTACACCTGAAACTAACACAACATTGTTAATCAACTATACTCCAATATAAAATAAAAATTAAAAAAATATTTACTATGCACATAGGGTAGGTTTTACATATGATAATTATTGGATAAATGAGCAATTAGTGCTGTGTCCCTGATAAGGCTTAAATGGCACAAATAAGTAACATAAACGGAAACAAAATGATCTAAAAATAAAGCTAAGCTAAATCTACTGATAACGCATCACTTATCTCTCCATTACAGTATTTATTCTCTATAAGCCTATTACTTGACATGACAAATTGCCTCAAGTTTGTTAACTGATTTCAAATGGTGTTCCTTATAGCTCCAAGGATTAAGCAAAAGTATCTCAGAAATGAACAGGGAAGGCTCAGTGTTTGTCTTCTACCAGAATGGCAGAGATGTTTTACATACTGGGCTTTAACTTGAGATAAAATATCATGAAAGGCTTCTGCTTTTTTCTTTTGAGTCTGAAAACCCTTTCATTTAATTTAAAGAAACACTCTATAAAGTCTTTTGTAAAGTGAAGGATCTATCCTGTAATACTAATAATCACTCCCAATGTATCTGGTTTCTAAGATAATGATTTTTCTTAATATTAGGTATATATGTTCAAAATAATAATTATAGGATGTGTTTTTTTTTTTCCTGCATGCCTATCGGGTAGACAAAACAAATGAATTTTAGCAGATAAGTGTTCTTTGCCTAGTAAACAAATAAAATAAAGAGACAAAACTGAGAATGTGGCTATTTTTTTCCCAGCAGAATTCACTAACAGGTTGTGCATAACTAGAGGCCAAGGATAAAGAATGCTTCTCATACATGCACCGCTGTTTGGGGGGAATCACTCTGCAAGCAGGGCTCCCTGAAAGGAGACTCTTGCCACAGAACAACTTCAGAGAGCAAAGGACCGTGTGTCATATCATCATGGACTTTAACCAGGGTACCAGTGATAAAACAGAGCACCCAATTCAACCACATCTCGTCTTCTTTTCCCAAACCAGTCCTTTCTCAAGCACACACTTTCCATACACTGAAAGTGTTGGAAAAAATTCAAGGGTTTTTCCATGAAAATCCTGAACGTAACCAACTGCCATAACAACTGAATCAAAGCCGGCAGAAAAACAGTGGTGATTTTTTCCTCTTTACTTCACGACAGAAGATGTCTGTAGTCTCATAGCATACACATTTGAGCATTTCCCTCAGGCAGTGACATCTAGCACTCATGTTAGAACATTTGCATGACTTTTGCCCAAAACATAGCTGTTTTGTACTACATATTTTTCCACACACAAAACTATTCTGTGTGATCTAGGGCTGCTATGAAGTGTGGCAAACCACAGTATCATAAAAATATTCATTTCCACTTTGTGCATCATTGATAACGTCTTGGCATGATATTTCAGTCATAAAATTCCACATAATAACTAGGGCTAAACAAACTTAATTTTTATTGACCAAAATGATAAAAACCATGAGGTAGAATATGCTGATCCATTAAAAACGTTCTCTCTCCCAGCTCATCCATTTATTAACCTGAGGAATTCAATACTTGAATGAAGAACTTTCCAAAACCCACTCTCTACTTAAGAAGTGACAAGTTGGAAAACATTGCTTAATACTAATAGGAAATATCTCCTTGTGGAAATGTCTTTACTACAAGCCTCTGCAGCTGCTACTGAAGGGATCCAGGGAAACATTAATGCCAGAGGGAGGAAAGAGACATCTGACAGGCAATATTCTTTCCAAGTGTAAATGTTAAATACTGTAATTAATATGAATTTCTCTTGCTTCATTTTCTCTAGGGTTACTTTTCATATGAACAAAGAACAGATACCCCAGAAAATGCACTTTCTCATAATGGTATTTCTAAATGCCTACCTTCCACAGCACATACACAGACTGTCTGTCTGTCTGCCTGCCTGTCTCTCTTTTTATTCATGGTGTACTGCCTTATGCAGGGACTTGGAATTTAATTTTCTGGCTTAGAAACACTTACATAGGCACAATTCCCAATGTCCTTGGCGAAGATTTTGAGGGGAATGCTCTTCGGGTAGTCCTTCTCTTTCTCTAGATTGATGTATCTAATCAAATGCAACAACAACCCAAAACAACACTGAGTCAGATGGATTTTGCCAATGGCTTATTTTTAAATCAATCTATTTTGCTATTATTTTCAATATACTTATATGCTATTTTTAAAAAGACAGATGGAGAGACTCAGCAAAGTCAGATTACATTATGGGTTGGAAGAGAATTTTAAAAAATTCTCAGGACATTAGGCATGGGCACAAAAAAGAAGAGGAGATCCATTTCAACTGAGGCTTGAGAAGTACAGTCGGGTTAAGGCACCTCTGGGTGGTGTTTTATCCTCAAAGCTTCCCTACCTTCTCTGGACAGGCCCAGAATCTTAGTGATAAGTACAGGAACATATATAATACTTTACTAGACCAAACCAAAACAATGGCCTTTTATTTCTCATTGAGCTCTCCAGTGCAGTATATATCTTGGTCGTCTCCATGCTTGGGAAGGGAGAGCAGGGAAGGACTATGGGAATAAGAGATGAACCTCAATTGACCATTTTAGTCTGAATGCTCAAAGGTAGGGAAAATAATTGAATTTTGAGGTCCTCAGCAGAAAACCTCCATGTATGGAAACTTAATACATGCTTTGAGGAAACTGTTAGCTCCACATGGTAGGCTGGAGACACCGAAAGAGATGGGAGAGATTACTGACTAATTTCTGTCTAGAATGATCTAACCAGACCTCAGTGTTCTCCTTCCTAGTAAGAAAGAAATACATGTAATGACAGAACATTATTTACAGTAAGTAGTTGTTAGTGTACAGTCTAAACAGCTTATTTTGAGGACAAATGAACAATTTCTACTAAGGCAAAGGGGGATAGTTTGGGGCACATCTCTGCAGAGAAAAATTTAATTCATTCAACTACAACTTAAAGATTAAAAAAAAAAATATATATATATATATATAAATACTGGAAAAAATACCTCTGAAGGAGAGAGAGCCATCTGTCCTTCTGTTCTGGAGAACTACAATGAAAGAAAATGGGAGACAAAATTAAACCACATAAAATACTTATTTCTAACAAATTAAGATTGTCAATCCAAACGAAATATCAACAACCTGTTGTTATTGATGTGGGTGTACACAACTGCAACCCTGGCATGATTGTGTTCTGAAGAACCCTGAAGTGAAAATGTCCATTAGGCAGAACTACACAGTTAAGCGTAGTTTTATTAAAACCTCTTGGACAGATCCAAGACAGACCTACTTTATTACTTTATGGCTCTTTTACAAGTGGTATCCAGATAGTGGAAAGCGTACTTGATTTGGAATCCAAACACCTTGTTTCAAAAATATATGCAAGATATATCATCATGGGCAAATCACTTAACATCGCTAAGCTTCGATTTCCACATCTGTAAAACTAGGCTAATTATCTCAGAGTGTTTTTGTAGTTTTAAGTGCCATGCAAATAGAAAATATGCTTCATTTGAGATTAAAGAGGTTAAGGAGAAATCTGGCACATCGATGGAAATATCTTGGCCCAGAAACCAGTTGGTTGTCAGGAAAAGAAACACTTATTTCTCTATACATATGGCAGAACTATAATTTAGCAAATGAGTTCATAGAACTTATTCTTAATTACTATAATCCTCTGATTAAGATCAATTCATTAACAACTAAATAACTATTATTAATTTTACTGCTGAAGTCACTGCTGCATTTAATTCTTAAAGTTAAAAATAAAGTTTATTTCTATATGGCCTTATTGCTCATTAGCTTTTAAAATCATGTTTCTAATCTTCTCAAAGAAGTTGGAAACCCTAGTTATTTTCTTGTTCCAGAAAAATATACTTAACAAATATTTGTAATTTGTTTCTTTGTAGCTTAGCAATTTTCTCCATAAGCAATCTCCCAGAATTGGTAATCAGAAAGTGCATTATATCTCCTTTGCCACTGACCAGTTTTCATCTTTCACAACTCCTTACAATCTTTGATGTCTTCTCCTTTCATAAACAGAAGATTTTCTAGGTTCATTTATGTCAAATATTACACTTATTTAGCAAAAATCTGTGTTGAAAAATAGATGAGTTTTCTTTAGACCTTAAAACTTTTTTCAAAGCAATTAAAGAAAATTACCCCTTTAAACACTTAGTATTTTTTGAACTTTTAATTGATATGTAAGACACATAAACTGTACAATGCTTAAACGTACTGTTTGAAGAATTTTCACAAATTGAACACACCCATGTGACTAGCACCCAGATTATGAAACAGAAAACCAACTTGTAAGGTCTCCCTGTGTTCCTTTTCAGGCACTAGTTCCCACTATACTGACTTCTAACAAAATAGAATAGTTTTGTTTGTTTGGATACTTTACATAAATGTAACCATATAGTATGTACTATTTTGTATCTGGATTCTTTCATTCAACATTATATTTGTGAGACATCCATATTACTGCATGCGGTTTTAGCTTGTTCATTCTCATTGCTGTATAGTGTTCCATTGTTTGAATATGTAGCATACAATTATTTTAAAATAAACAAATTATGAAGTGCATCAGGTTAATTCATTGACATTGATTTGGTAATCTTCTTGTATTTTCCCCATCTCCTGCTCTATGCAAGAATCCAGGGCTTCTCTTTCCTTAGTAATTATTCATCTCAGGCATTTTTACAGAACTAAAAATGGAAGTACTCCAAAATCAAGGTTAGCTCTGAGTTTAATAAACACCTATGATAAGAGCCAGTAGAGAAGAAAGCAGTATATCTTAGAGAAAGAAAAAGGGTAAGACAGATTGGAAAGATTCCCTCTAACTTGGGAGGAGATAGAGTCTGTTATCCCTAAGAGTTAGCTGGGAACCATATGTCACTCAGTTGAGGTGCCTAAGAAACAGAAAGTCCCCAGAGGAAATGGTTATAAGGAGCAAGTGGGGAGGCTTGTTCGTAGGCACCAAGGTTTTTACATCAGCTAAGATACCTGCAGCCCACAAGTGGCAAGGAATCAGAGCATTTCGGATGTCAAAGAACAACTCTGGGCATAGCAGAGATAATGTCAGCAGTGGCCACAAAGAGACTGAAGGTCAGACTGTTCATCTGTTTTGAAGACATCACAAAAGTCTCCCATATCCTGGTTCTACCCTAAGAAAACAGGGGTTCCAGTAAAGAAGAAAATTTAATTTCCTAAAAGCCTGGCAAAATGGGGGCTCAAGGTAGGTTTTAATTTGATCTATACATAAACAGGCTTTTGCTGCATACCTGAGTTTGCAGAATAGGATTCATACTAGGTACCTAATTTAAAATATTTTTCTTCTGATTCTTCCTGTAGATAGATCATCGTCAGATTTAAATACTTTCTGTATCTTCTAAACAACGTTCCCATTTTACTGTATAGTTATCTTAAAATTAAGGTCCAGTTCCTATTTTTCTGACAGATATAGATCCTAGGTTTGTGAATCAGGGTACAAGTAGTGATAGAGATATGACATTCCTTTCAGCCTTTTTCAAGATGTGCTGTCTACCCCATTTCCAAAGGTAAAGCATGGGAAGTTCACATTTATTGGCTGCTCTTCCCCCAATCTGACTTAACTGGGAATTCCTTACAGATTCTGACAGTTGATTGTCAGTCTTAGATTTCAAAGCTATTAGTCCACATTTTTGTTTCTTTATAGATATTAGAGTGACTGGCTATGAAAGACTGCTTCTTGAGCTGTTAGCCTGACAGCATTTTAAAGTGATCATGAACTAGATTTTCTTAATATTTCCTGATATATAAATGATTTCTGATGTTCTTTACTCCTTGGTAAAGATCTGAGCCACTCTCTCATATCATTTCACTTCAGGCTGAAAAA
Source organism: Balaenoptera borealis (assembly GCF_965194805.1). Classification (NCBI taxonomy): domain Eukaryota; kingdom Metazoa; phylum Chordata; class Mammalia; order Artiodactyla; family Balaenopteridae; genus Balaenoptera; species Balaenoptera borealis. The sequence continues at coordinate 90,666,669 of NC_138868.1, read as the reverse complement.
TTTCTGTCAGCATTTATTTTTTTGTAGTACAGTTCTGCTGGTGATAAATTCTTAGAGTTTAAAAATATTTTTGAAGGATATTTTTGCTAGATATAGTATTCTAGGTTGAAAGCTTTTTCTTTAAATACTTAATTTTTTAACTGAAGTATAGTTGAATTACAGTATTATATTTGAGGTGTACAGTATAGTGATTCAGTATTTTTATAGATTATATTACATTAAGAGTTATTATAAAATAATAATTATAATTCCCTGTGCTGTTCAATATATCCTTGTTGCTTATTTATTTTATACAGGGTAGTTTGTATCTCTTAATCCCATACCCCTAATGTGCCCCTCCCCCCTTCCTTCTCCCCACTGGTAACCACTACTTTGTTTTCTGTATCTTTGAGTCTGTTTCTGTTTTTCTATATCCATTCGATTTACTTTCTAGATTCCACATATAAGTGATATTATACAGTATTTGTCTTTTGTTGACATACATCACTAAGCATAATATTCTCAAGGTCCATTCACATTGCTGCAGATGGCAGAATTTCATTCTTTTTTATGTCTGAGTAATACTCCATTGTGTGTGTGTGTGTGTGTATGTATATGTAAATATACACCACATCTTTATCCATTCATCTGTTGATGGACAGTTGGGTTGCTTCCATATCTTGGCTATTGTAAATAATGCCATTATGAACATTGGGTACATGTATCTTTTTGAATTAGTGTTTTCGTTTTTTTTTCTGTATATATATCCAGGAGTGAAACTGCTGGATCCTGTGGTAGTTTTTAGTTTTTTTTTGAAGAGCCTCCATACTGTTTTCCACAGTGGATGCACCAATTTACATTCTCACTAACAGTGTACAAGGGTTCCCTTTTATCCACATCCTCGAAAACATTTGCTATTTGTGTTCTTGTTGATGACAACCATTCTGAAAGGTGTGAGGTGATATCTCATTATTGTTTTGATTTGCATTTCTCAAATAATTAGCAAAGTTGAGCATCTTTTCATGTGCTTGCTGTAAGTCATCTTTGGAAAAATGTCTATTCAGGTCTTCTGCCTATTTTGGGATTGGGTGTTTTTTTTTTTGATAGTGGGTTGCACAAGCTGTTTAAATACTTTAGATATTATCCCCTTGTTGATCATATTTTCAAATATCTTCTCTCATTCTGTAGGTTGTCTTTTTGTTTTGTCAGTGGTCTCCTTTGCTATGCAAAAGCTCTTAGTTTAATTAGATCTCATTTCTTTATTTTTGCTTTTATTTATTTTACCTTAGGAAATAGATTCAAAAAAATATTGTTACTGTTTATGTCAGAGCGTTCTGCCTATGTTTTCTTCTATGAGTTTTATGGTTTCTGGTCTTACATTTAGGCCTTTAATCCACTTTGACTTTATTTTTGTATACAGTATGAGGGGATGTTCCGATCTCATTGTTTTACATGTAGATGTCCAGTTTTCCTAGTACCACTTATTGAAGAGACTTTATTTTCTCCATTGTATATTCTTGCCTCCTTTGTTGTAGATTAACTGACTGTAGGTGTGTGAGTTTATTTCTGTGCTCTCTCTTCTATTCCATTGATCTATGTATCTGTTTTGGTGCCAGTATCATGCTGTTTTGATTATTGTAGCTTTGTAGTACAGTTTGAAGTCTGTGAGGGTGATACCTCCAGCTTTGTCCTTTTTTCTCAAGGTTGCTTCAGCAATTCAGGGTCTTTTGTATTTCCATATGAATATTAGGATTATTTGTTCAGTTCTGTGAAAAATATCATGGGTATTTTCATACAGATTGCAATACATCTGTAGATTGCTTTGGGTAGTATGGTCACTTTAACAATATTAATTCTTCAAATCTAAGAGCATGAGATATCTTTCCATTTCTCTGTATCATCTTCAATTTCCTTCAGTGTTTCATAGTTTTCAGTGTATAGGTCTTTCACCTCCTTGGTTAAGTTTATTCCTAAGCATTTTATTCTTTTTGATGTGATTTTAAACAGGATTGTTTTCTTGCTTTCTCTTTCTGATAGTTCAGTATTAGTGTATAGAAAAGCAACAGATTTATGTATATTAAGCTCATATCTTGCAACTTTGTTGAATTCATTTATTAGTTCTAATAGTCTTGGGTGGAGACTTTAGGGTTTTCTATACATAGTACCATGTCATCAGCATAGTGACAGTTTTACTTCTTCTCTTTCACTTTGGATGTCTTTCATATCTTTTTCTTGTCTGACTGCTGTGGCACTGACTTCCAATACTATGTTAAATAAAAGTGGTGAGAGTGAGCATCCTTGTCTTGTTCCTGAATTTAGAGGAACAACAGGTTTTCACCATTGAATATGATGTTAGCTCTGGGTTTGTCATAATGCTCTTTATTATGTTGAGATATGTTCCCTCTAATCCAGCTTTGATGAGGGTTTTTATCATGAATGGATGTTGAATTTTGTCAAATGCTTTTTCTGTGTCTATTGAGATGATGATGTGATTTTTATCTTTCCATTTGTTAATGTGGTATATCATACTAATTGATTTGCAAATGCTGAAGCATCCTTGTGTCCCTGGAATAAATCCCACTTCATCATGGCGTATGATTCTTTCTATATACTGTTGGATTCTGTTTGCTAATATTTTGTTATGGATTTTTGCATGTATATTCATCAAAGATATTGGCCTGTAATTTTCTTTTTTTGCAGTGTCTTTGCCTGGTTTTGGTATCAGGGTAATGGTGGCCTCATAGAATGAGTCTGGGAGTGCCCCCTCCTCTTCAATTTTTTGGGATAGTTTGAGAAGGATAGGAATTAACTCTTCTTTATATATTTGGTAGAATTTTCCTGTGAAGCCATCTGGTCCTGCACTTTTGTTTGATAGTATGTTTTTTAAAATTACAAATTCAATTTCAGTACTAGTGATCAGCCTGCTCAAATTGTCTGCTTCCTCTTGATACACTGTTAGCAGGTTGTATATTTTTAGACATTTGTCTATTTCTTCTAGGCTGCCAATTTGTTGGACAACTGTTCACAGAGTTCTTTTATGATTTTTGTTATCTCTGTGATATTAGTTGTTATTTCTCCTCTTTCATTTCTTATTTTGTTTCTTTGGGTCCTCTCCCTTTTCTTCTTGGTGAGCCTGGCTAAATGTTTATCGATTTTGTTTATCTTTTCAAAAAACCAGCTCTTGGTTTCATTGGTCTTTTCTATTTTTTTTTGGTCTCTATTTTATTTGTTTCCTTTCTGTTCCTTACTATTTCCTTCCTTCTGCTGACTTTTAGCTTTCTTTGTTCTTTTCTTTCTATTCCTTTAAATGGTAGGTTAGGTTGTTTGAGATTTTTCTTGTTTCTTGAGGAAGGCCTGTATTGCTATAAGCTTCCCTTTTAGAACTGCTTTTGCTGCATCCTATAGATTTTGGAGTGTTGTGTTTCCATTTTCATTTTTCTCAAGGTATTTTCTTATTTCTTCTTTGATTTTAGCATTGTCCCATTGGCTTTTCAGTAGCATGTTGTTTAGTCTCCAAGTATTTGTGCTTTTCACATTTTTCTTTCTGTAATTGTTTTCTAGTTGTTATTGGAAAAGATGCTTGATATAATTTCTATCCTGTTAAATTTGCTGACACATGTTTTCTGGCCTAGTATGTGATCTATCCTGGAGAATGTTCCATGTACACTTGAAAAGAATGTGTATTCTGCTGGGTTTGGTTGGAGTGTGCTGTAGCTATCTATTAAGTCCACCTGGTATATTATGCCATTTAAGACCACTGTTGCCTTAATTATTTTCTATCTGGATGATCTGTCCATTGATGTAAGTGTGGTGTTAACATCCCCTACTATTATTGTATTACTGTCAGTTTCTCCCTTTATGTCTTTTAATATTTGCTTTACATGTTTAGGTGCTCCCGTATTGGGTGCATATATGTTAATGAGTATAATATCCTCTTCTTTTATTGATCCCTTATCATAAAATAATGCCCTTTTTTGTCTATTGTTATACCCTTTTAAAAAATCTATTTTGTCTGCTATGAGTATTGAGATTCCAGCTTTCTTGTCTTTTCCATTTGTATGAAATATATTTTCCCATGCCTTCACTTTCAGTCTGTGTGTGTCTTTAGCTCAGAAGTGAGTCTCTTGTAGGCAGCATATAGGTGGGTCTTGCTTTTTTTTTTGTAAATCTAATCAGCCAGATACGTCTATTGATTGGAGCATTTAGTCCATTGACATTTAAGGTAATTATTAATAGGTATGTACTTATTGCCATTTTATTACTTGTTTTCTGGTTGTTTTTTGTAGTTTTTGTAGTTCTTCTCTTGTCATTTCTTCTCTTTCTGTTTCTTCCCTTGTGGTTTTATGATTTTCTTTAGTAGTATGCTTGTGTTCTTTTTAGTTTTTGAGTATCTATGGTAGGTTTTTGATTTGTGGTGACCATGGGGTTCATATATGTTGACCTACAACTACATCTACTTATTTTAAACTGTAGTCATTTAGGTTCAAACACATCCTAAAAGATTTATATATTTTACTCCCCCTCCTACATTTTGTTTTTGATGTCATATTTTACATTTTCATGTTTATCCCTTAACTGTTTATTGTAGTTATAGCTACTTTTACAATTTTTTGCCTTTTTATTTTCATACTAGCTTACTTAAGTGGTTGATCCTCAGTTCTTACTATTATTTGCCTTTCCCAGTGGAATTTTCCCTTTCCTATATAGATTCTTACTTATTTTCCACTTAGAGAAAACCCTTTAACATTTATTTTAGGGTAGGTTTAGTACTGATGAATTCTTTCAGTTTTTGCTTTCTGTGAAGTCCTTTATCGCTCCTAAGACTCCAAATGATAATCTTGCTGGGTAGAGTATCATAGGTTGAAAGTTTTTCCCTTTCAGCACTTTGAATACATCATGTCACTCCTTCCTGTCCTGTTTGGGATCCTCTGTGCTTCCTGTACCTGGGTATCTGTTGCTCTCTTCAGTTTTGGGAAGTTTTCAGCCATAATTTCATGAAATATATTTTCAATCCCTTTCTTCCTCTCTTTTCCTTCTGGGACTCCTATAATGTGAATGTTGGTAAGCTTAATGTTACCCCAGAGATCTTTTAAACTTTTCTCATTAAAAATTTTTTTTCTGTTCTGATCAGGTGATTTTTATTATTCTATCTTCCAGGTCACATAGTCTGCTATTCCTTTTAGTGTTTTTTATTTTGGTTATTGAATTCTTCATTTCTAACTGGGTCTTTTCATATTTTCTAGTTTCTTGTTAAAAATTGTCACTGTGTTCATTTATTTTTCCCTAATCCAGCTAATACTTTTATTATAAATGCTTTGAATTCTTTGTCTGATACATTGTTTATTTGTTTCATTATTTATTTCTCTCAGGGGTTTTCTCTTATTTCAATTGAGACCAGTTCCTCTGCCTTTTCATTTTGCTTAATGTTCTCTGCCTCTATGAATTTTGGTGAAACACTTACGTATGATAATCTTGAACTGGTGTACTTATGTGGGAGCATCTCTATACAGACTGTGTGTGCCTGGTGCCTTTGGTGGGAGAGCTGGATTTGATGTGGATGCAAGTCACATTTTTCCTCAGTGTGTGTTGGCAGCTATAGCCTTGGTAGTGGGTGTGGCTGGAGATGGATAGGCTAGAGCTGAAGCTACGTGTGAGGCAGGACTTCCTCTCTGCTCAGTAGGTCTCAAGTTGCTGCAGCAGAAACCCTGAGATTCAGTCCTGAGCTGGCTCTGTTCCCGTTAAGTGTGTGCTTTCAATTCTCCAAGCACTGGGACCCTTGCTCCAGAGGGGGCAGTGCTGATGCAAGGGGACCCTGTGTTGGCCCTTGGCTAATGTTGGCCTCAGACAGATATCTGAGCTGTCTCTAATCTGTTGCCTGTGCAGGAATCTGCAATTATTTTCCTTAATCTGCTCATAGGCAGCCTTGGGTCCAAGTTCCCTTTGTCCTTCTCCCTCCTCTCCACCTTACTGGGGAGCTGTACTGCAGGGCAAGTGGGGTCCATGTGAACTCTCTCCATATATCGGGGCATGAGCAGTGGTGAACTGGTTGTTGTATAGAGTTCTGGGCTGCTTCTGATGCACTACTTAAATAAGTACCAACAGTGGACACTGCCACGCCACCCAGATGCCACCCCGGGACCAAGTTGCCTTTGGTGGTCCAAGCTCTGTCTTTAGTCATGGCAGCCCTTGCTCCAGTGGGGAGTTGCAACATGGAGTAAGTGGGGCTTGAGTGTTCACTCTGCCAGAGCCGAGGCGCACACTGAGGTGGTCACAGGAAACTGGCAGCCACTAGAGTGATCCTTTATCGGCCCTCTCCAACCTGCCTCAGGGGCAAGCCAACTTGTGTGTGTGTGTGTGTGTGCTTCTGGGTATGAGTGTGGGCACGTGTGCAAGCAGAGTCTAAGTTTTCCACAGACTTCCTGTTAATTCCAGCAGTCCTCCAACCAGCCAAGGGGGTTGGTCTCCTCTGTGTAGGACGCCGGGAGTGGAATGCCCAATCTGTGGCTTGAACTGCTCACTCCCCAGGGCAGGTCTCTGCCTGTGTAATCTCCCTTTTCCCCTGAGTTCCCTCCCAGTGGCAAGGTCCCGGCCTGATCACTTTTCTTCCCTTCCTACCTGATTACGTGTGGATCTTTCTTACAGCCTTGGTTGTACAGAAGTCTTTCTGCCAGTTTCCAGTTAGTTTTCAGTGAGAATTATTCCACACATAGATGTATTTTTGATGTGTTCGTGGGGGGAGGTAAGCTCCACATCCTCCTACTCTGCCATCTTGATCAATCTAATGAGTCTTCTTTAAACACTTTAAAGATGTCATTTCACTGACCTCTGAAACAGCCATAATTTCTGATGAAAAAAACCACAGTGAGGCAAATTGTTGTTCCACTATATGTAATGTGTTGAGGCAAACTGTTGTTCCACTATATGTAATGTGTTGTTTTTTTCTGGCTGCTTTCATGATTTTCTCTTATCTTTGGTTTATAGCAGTTTGTCTATAACATGAATAGGTGAAGTTTTCTTCACATTACTCCTATTTAGGGTTCACAGAGCTTACATTTATGTCTTTCACCAAATTTGGGAGGTTTTTAAACCATTATTTATTCTACCACGTTCCCTGTCTCTCCTCTTTCTGGAATTCCCGTTACATGTATGTTATACATTTTGGTTTTCCTACAAGTCTCTGATGTATTTTTCATTAAAAAAATCTTTTTTTTCCTCTCTTCCTCAGAGTGGACAACGTCTATTGATATACTTTCAATTTCACTGACTCATTTCTCTTTCATTTCCATTTTGCAACTAAAGCCACAGAGGGAATTTTTAAAAATTTAACATACAATTTTTAGTTCTAGAATTTTCATTTGGCTTTTAAAAAATATTTTCTGTTTCTCTGCTGAGATTTCCTATCTTTTCATTCATTTCAACTGGCTTTTCCTTTTACCTACTGAGCACAGTTGTACGAGCTGCTTTAAAGTTCTTTTACAGTAATTTCAACAAATAGATCATCTCAGGATTGGCTTCTATTTGTTATCTTTTTCCTTTTCAGGTTCTTCATATGTTAAAAAATTTTAGATTACATTCTAGACATTATAAATGTTGTGTTTTAGAGACTCTGAGTTTTGTTATATTTGCAAAATAATGATGTTTTTGTTTTAACAGACAACTAACTTTATTAGATTCAAGCTGCAAACTCTATTTCACCTGTGTTGAGCAGCACCTCAGTTCAATTCTCTTAGCCTTAGCTTCAAGCTCCTTTAAAGTCTGTTCCACGCATGTGTGGTTCAGCATTCAGCCAGAGACTTACGCAGAGTCTAAACAAAAAATTTGGAGCTTCGTTTCTCTGATACTCTTCTTTTTGAGATTTCCTCCCTCACGTTCCTGTGGCTGTGGCTGACCCAGACTCTGTACTTTGGTGTTTCAGCCCAGAAAGACTGGGTTTTCATCAGTTTAGTTGCTCTGCACGATGATTTGACTGCAGCCTTTCCTCAGGCTAATAATGCCTTAAAAACAGAAAACTTGCCCAGTGCTGGTGCTTCCCTGATGGCACAATGGTTAAGAATCCACCTCCCAATGCAAGGGACACGGGTTCGAGCCCTGGTCCAGGAAGATCTTACTTGCCACGGAGCAACTAAGCTCGTATGCCACAACCACTAAGCCTGCGCTCTAGAGCCCGCGAGCCACAACTACTGGGCAAGCCCACGTGCCTAGAGCCTGCGCTCTGCAACAAGAGTAGCCCCCACTTGCCGCAACTAGAGAAAGCCCGCATGCAGCAATGAAGACCCAACACAGCCAAAAATAAATAAATAATAAAATTACAAAAAAAAAGAAGTTTCAATTCTTCTCCAAAATCTGCCAACTTTTGTTCACTTTCCAGAACCTTCAGGGAGTTGTTGTTTGTGTTTTGTTCAGAGTTTACAGTTGTTATCTATAGAGTGGTCAGTCTGTTAAGACCTCACTCTGCCATACCAGAGTCCAAACTCTTCAACACTACTTTTTTTAAGAGTAATCTTTTAATTTTGAAATAATTTTAGATTTTCAGAAAAGTTACAAAGATTGAGTACAGAGAATCCCTGTATACCTCACACCTAGTTTTAGTTTCCTCTAATGTTATCCTCTTACATTATCATGGCACATTTGTCAAACTAAGAAACCAATATTGGTGCCTTACCATTAACTAAACTATTGACTATTCAGATTTCACCAGCTTTTCCATTAATGTCCTTTTTCTATTCTAGGATGCATTCGAGGATTCCACATAGCATTTAGTTATTATGTCTCCTTAGTGACCTTTTTTGTGTCTTTTCCTGGTTGTTTTTTTTTCTGACCTTGACAATTTTGAGGCTTACTGGTCAGGTAACCCCACAGAACATCCCTCAATTTGGGCTTGTCTGATATTTTTCTCAGGATTAGACTGGGGTTATGGGTTTGGGGGAGAAATACCACAGAAGTGAATTGCTCCTCATTACATTCTATCAAAGCATAGATGATACTCACACAACATCACTAGTGATGTTAATCATTCAGTTAAAGTACTATACTTTTTGAGGAATTACAGTGTATGCAAAACTTGTTTCTACATTTTCCCTTCTTCTTAAAGTTTTATGGAAACTCCTTGATTAAAGACGTCATGTAGTCCCATCCCTCACTTGAAATCGCTTCCTTTCAGCTGTAAACTCTAAGATTAAACAATAGGAATTGATAATATCTAGAGAAGTCTGTCATGGAAAAGAAGATATGCAGAGAATGATACAAATACATGTTTCTTCCATATAAGTTCTTAATATCTTGTGGTAGGCCAATAGTGCATAATAGAATTTAATGGCATGCCTTTCCTTTATTAGAAGATTAACAGCTTAAAACATTTAGTTATCTGGCTTTAGGATGGTGCCTGAGGAGTTTGATGGTAGTGAGAAGAGAAGTAGAAAGAAAAATGTGTGCATGAAATAAAGACCAGCTCTTTTAAGTGTAAAACAAATATTGGACTTGAGGGTGCAATCATTCAAAATCATAAGTTTGAGTTTTGGTATGCTCACTCTGAACTGAAAAGTGCCAATCAGCACGTTCAGATAAGAGCACAAAGATTCTCTGTTTGTACATTCTCCAACTCCATCCCAGCCAAGGAGTGAGTCTTAGGAAACTGACTTTCACTCCTTGAGTCATAAATTTGCTTTTGATTGTCACATCTCTATAGATAGCAAATTAGAACATGATGTACAGTTTAGGAAGCACATTATTTCATGACATTAAATTTATTTCTATAATTAAAAACTAGTTTTTAAGAAATTTGGGAGTGTAAACCAGTTATTCAAGCTTAATTGGGGTATTTTATAAAATTTGTTTCAGTAAAAGGTCTGTTTCAGTGGTTTAAAAAGCCAACTTGAAAGCTCAATATACAAAGAAAATACCTAAACATGAGGGAAGGGGATGTTGGCGGGGGGGGTCCTAGAGCTCTGACCACTCTATTCCTCTTCCATGGTCTTTGAGGTGTTTCAGTAGCCCCTTTAAAAATCACAGCTTAAACCAAGGTAAATGATTCCAAGAGTTCTCAATATTTACCATTACATTTCACATATTTTAATAAAAAACTCTTTGGGAGAAACATAAGGCATATAGGTGTTTTTATTGGGGGTGTGCCAAAAGATGAGTTATTGGCTTCAGAATACAAATGAACTTATTGGCAAAACAGAATAGATCAATCAGAATAAAATATTTTTCTTTAAAAAACTAGGGGAACAAAACTGAATTAACTTTTTTTCTCTCCATCCTAGAAATTACATAGCTGACTGTATTTCACAGTAGCTAACCCATGTGAATACAGGACAAGCTATGGTTCTCACCTGAAAGTGGCCACGAAGTTCACTGTGGGCCAGCCTAAGACAAAGGATTTCAGGGCATTGGTGTTGCCTTCTCCCACTTCATCCACACAGCTTGCCGTCCACATGTCACTTAATTTTATTTTATTTTTTATCTTAAAGTTGTTGTTATATCTAGAAAGATAAAAACCAGACAGGATTTTTTGTTATTCTGTTTCTTAAATTTTATGAGAACTTCTATACTTGTGATAAGAGGACAGTTTTCACTAATCATGGGCAAAGAACGTCTTATTCATTTTTCTTACCTTCAGTGCCTACCACAGTAAATTGTAACGTTTGGCTACCTTAGCCCAAAAAGGCCGTTGAAACATTTGATGTATTGGTCCTCATGCCTCCATTTATGGCAGCAAATAGCCATAAACTGGCAACTTTATTTTTCTATACGTTGAGCATTGCATTTGGATCAAAAACCTAATTTTAAACTTACTGCTGTTATAAAAAATTAATTCTTTTATTATTTACAATTTGCTTATTTCCAAAAATATTTGAGTGGCTGAATAAAAGATTAAACATAAACATTACTTATTAAAATATTTATAAAAATTTCACTTTATATGCACTAAAAAATATAAACTGGAATTAATTAGAGAAATTTACAATGCATTTCCAACTGAGTGGTTATGATTTTCTAGTCTTTAGAAGCAAAGATTATTTTAAATTTCCTTTTTAAACCATTTCCCCTTATATTTTGGCTAAAATTGAAAAAGCTGTAGCCTAAAAATAGACCCTAAACTAAGCTGAAAAAAAAAAAAGATGCCAGGAAGTATTATATTTAAGTAGAGTTGATACAATTAATATTTATCTCTGGGTACAAAGAAGGTGATTTACTTTTAAGCTGGCAATGAAATTGCTTTTTGATAATTTCTATCTAATCCCCCTTACAACCCTGATATTGACACTATCCTATCTCTTGACCTAGTTTACAGATTTAATGCTCATAATGGACCTGAGATTTAAAGAGTTAGAAGGCACTGGTAAGGATAAAGAGAATGCCCAGGTAAACCTTGGTACTTCCTATCATTCAGAGCCATTTATGGAAACATTAAAAGCTAAAATGAAATCAAAGATGCTTCATATGGAAGTATCCCTAAAACTCCTCATGGAACATTTAAAGCTAAAATTCTTCAGTAGGATTTATAAAATGTAAAGGGATTTTTCAGGAACTATACATGAAGAATAATCTAGATTCAAAGCCTCATCTATGCTTCCTGTAGGGCACACAATATAAGTACAATAGAAAAGTGCCTTGAGGCACAATGCCTTCATTCTATATTTCATTTCAGTATTTTTCACCCTATTGTTATAAATCATTCAATTTTTAAAAAAGTAAAATCCTACTTCTTTTTTTTTTCTTTTAAAAATCTTATTTCTTGATGGCAGCTATCTAGGTAATATAAAACTGAAACTATGAATCTTTTCCAAGGAAAAGTATGTTTCCATATCTATTTTCATACATTTTGAGTTTTTTAATGCAGGCCTCTCTTTATATTAGATACTTCAAATACCATGTGGGAACTTGTATACCTATTGATTTGGAAAAAGCCATTCCAACGATTCCTTCCACCTCATTATACAAAAAACAAGGAACTGTCCAAAAGTGTAAACAATACTTCCATTCTAATGGCCAATATTTATTGAGAACTTACCATTTGCCAGTCACTGTTAACACTTTACACAAATTGTTAAGTTTAATCCTCAAACATTTTAGAGGTGAGGAAATGTTGTCACAGGGAGGTTAAGTAATTTGCCAAAAGTCAAACAGCTTAACTAGCAGAGCTAGAATCCGAACCTGAGCAGGGTTGACTCTTGAGCTTGTTTATGCTCATAACCATTAGGTATCTATAAAAAGCCCTGGATATAGCCATTCTTACAAAGCACCTGGAGGTGACTTTGTATCCATGAAGTTTCCTTCAGCTTTACTATCTTAAGACTTACTTTTTCAAATCTCCTTACCTACAAGGCTTTCTGATGGGACTGTTTACTATGGAAGTAGGGGAGAAATCTCATGAACATTTATGTCCATAAAGCTAGAGGTACTAGTTTAAAAATATTTAAAACAAGTATTCCAATAAAGCTTTATATTAAGATGGATAGTATTAGGGTCAGTGTGTATCTTCAGATTTTTCACTCTCAATTTCTAACAGTATTAGACTATTCCAATGGAAATTTAAAAGTATGAATTCCAGTGAACCGTTGAAATACACAGGACTCTAGAAAGATTTCCCTTCATTCTAAGATGGAGATGGTCTATTAAATACGTTTTGGGGTAGAGAATATGGTATATTCCACAAGTATCTGATGGTAATTCTACTGGTAATGAATTAATAATCAGAACTTTTTTTCTCCTCATCTTTTTGACCTACACAGAATTCATCATTACTTCCCTATTTGTTTAGGAAATAAAATATGAGAATAGTGATGGCTTAAGAGGGTATGAAATAACTACTTTCATTTCCTTTTAGTAAATTCCAAATAGGTGCTCTATGGCTATTAACAGAGATAATATCAGCTTCTTTCTAAATACTCCGATGCTCATAAACATTGTTTTTAAAAAATGTAAAGCCCTAATTCTATAGGAAAAATAACTTTTAATTCAGCTTTCTAATGAATATCAAAAGTGGTCCCTAAGGTCACATCCAGGTTTAATACTTGCTCTAATTCAGTATGGAAAAGAACGACAATAAACTCAAAACAATTTTAGGCAAACATTGTCAACATTCAGCATAAAATGGAGCAAATAAAATACCTTAGCCAAAGAAAGAAAGACTTTGGGCTTTCGTTGTTCTTCTTTATCTAACTCCTTTAGATGGTAGGTTAGGTTGTTTATCTGAGATTTTCCTTGTTTCCTGAGGAAGGCCTGTATTGCTATAAACTTCCCTCTCAGAACCACTCTAGCTGCATATCATAAACTCTGAAGTGTTCTGTTTCCACTTTCTTCTGTCTCAAGGTATTTTCTGATTTCTTCCTTGATTTTTTCATTGACCCATTGGTTTTCTTGTAGCATGTTGTTTAGTCTCCACATGTTTGTGACTTTCCCATTTTTCTTTTTGTAATTGATTTCCAGTTTCATACAGTTGTGATTGGAAGATGCTTGATATAATTTCTACCCTGTTAAATTTGATGACACGTTGTTTTCTGGCCTAGTATGTGATCCATCCTGGAGAATGTTCCATGTACACTTGAAAAGAATGTGTATTCTGCTGGGTTTGGTTGGAGCGTGCTGTAGCTATCTATTAAGTCCACCTGGTCTATTATGCCATTTAAGAACACTGTTGCCTTAATGATTTTCTGTCTGGATGATCTGTTCATTGATGTAAGTGGGGTGCTCACATCCCCTACTATTATTGTATTATTGTCAGTTTCTCCCTTTTAACATTTTCTCTCTTTTAACATTTGCTTGATATATTTAGATGCTCCTGTACTGGGTGCATGTATGTCAATGAGTATAATACCTCTTCTTGTATTGATCCCTTTATCCCTACCTAATGCCCATCTTTGTCTTTTGTTATAGCCTTTGTTCTAAAGCCTACTTTATCTGATATGAGTATTGCTACTCCAGCTTTCTTGTCTTTTCCATTTGCATGAAATATCTTTTTCCATCCCCTCACTTTCAGGCTGTATGTGTCTTTAGCTGTGAAGTAAGTCTCCTGTAGGCAGTATATAGATGGATCTTGGACTTTTTAATACAATCAATGTTTTTTGACGTATTTTTTTCCAATGACATTTAAAGTGATTATTGATAGGTACTCTTATTGTCACTTTGTTACTGGTTTTCTGGTGTTTTTGTTTTCCTCTCTGTTCCTTTTTTTCTTCTGTTTCCTTTTTTCTTGTGGTTTGATGATTTTCTTTAGTGGAATGTTTGTGTTCCTTTCTTTTTAGTTTTCGTGTATCTATTGTAGGTTTTTTTATTTGTGATTACCATGGGGTTCATATATGTTGACGTATATCTACTTGTTTTAAACTGATAGTCATTTAAGTTCAAACACATTCTAAAAAAATCTACATTTTTTCTTCTTTCCCCCATATTTTGTGTTTTTGATGTCCTATTTCACAAGTTCATATTTATCCCTTAACTGTTTATTTTAGTTATAGTTGATTTTTACAATTTTTGTCCTTTAGACTTCATAATGTCTTATTTAAGTCATTGATCCACAGCCTTTACTGTATATTTTCCTTTATTAGTTGTATGTTTCCTTTTCTGTAATTTGTTACTTCTTGTTGTAGCCTTTTCTTTTCTATTAAGAGAAGACCCTTTAACATGTTTTAGGGTCAAGTTAGTACTGATGAGCTCTTTTAGTTCTTGCTTGTCTGAGAAGCTCTTTATCTGTCCTTCAATTCTGAATGAAAACCTTGCTGGGTAGAGTAACCTAGGTTGTAGGTTTTTCCCTCTCAGCACTTTTAATATATCATGCCATTCTGTTCTGGCCTGCAAAGTTTCTGTAGAAAAATCAGCTGATTGCCTTACGTGACACTTTGTTTTTCCCTTGCTGCCTTTAGAAGTCTATCTTTAACTTTTGCCATTTTAATGTGGTATGTCTTGGTGTGGGTCTCTTTGGTTTCATCTTGTTTGGGACTCTCTATGGTTCCTGCACGTAGTTATCTGTTTCCTTCTTCAGGTTTGGGAAATTTTCAGCCATAATTTCCACAAATACCTTTTTGGCCCGTTTCTCTCTCTCTTCTCCTCTGGAACCAGTATAATACAAATGTTAGTATGCTTGATGTGGTCCTACAGTTTCTTTTTGATTAGTGATTTTCATTATTCTATCTTCTAGATCACTTATGCATTCTTTTGTATCATCTAGTCTGTTAATTTCTTCTAGAGTGTTTTTCATTTCAGTTATTGTATTCTTAAGCTCTGACAGGTACTTTTTATATTTTCTAGTTCCTTGTCAAAATTCTCACTGTGTTCATCTATTCTTTTCCCAAGTTCAATTAGCTTTTTTATTACTATTACTTTGAACTCTTTATCTGATAAGTTATTTATCTGTTTCATTTGTTGTTTTTTCAGGGTTTTGTTCTTGTTCTTTTGTTTGAAACAAATTCCTCTTTCTTCTCATTTCGTTTAACTTTCTCTGTCTCTATGAAATTAGGTGAATACTTACCTATCCCAGTCTTGAAGCAGTGTCCTTGTGTGGGAGTATTCCTATTCAAGTATGTGTGTTCTCAGTGGCTTTGGTGGGAGAGCTGGATCTGAATTGAGCGTGGGTCATATCTTCCTCCAGGGTGTGTT
Source organism: Balaenoptera borealis (assembly GCF_965194805.1). NCBI lineage: Eukaryota > Metazoa > Chordata > Mammalia > Artiodactyla > Balaenopteridae > Balaenoptera > Balaenoptera borealis. The sequence continues at coordinate 90,651,093 of NC_138868.1, read as the reverse complement.
GGCAGCTATCACCTTGGTGAGAGGTAGGGCTGGAGACAGAGGCCTAGAGCCAGAGCCAGGTGTAAACTAGAGCTTCTCTTATGTTCAGTAGCTATCACCACCCTATTTGTGGCAGGGTCAGGTCCATACTGTTGGAGCAGAAGCCCTGAGGGTCAGATATGAGCTGGTTCTGTTCCTCTAAGTATGCACTCTCCCCTCTCCCAGCCATGGTACCTTCACCCCAGAGGGGAGTAGCGATGCAGCAAGAGGGATTTGGAGCAGGCACCTGGTGCAGCTAGGGCGCACACTGGGACGGCTCCAGCATGTCAGTCAGAGCTTCAGACAGCTCCTGATCTGCTGCCCTCTGTGAATGCCAGCAATAAACATCTTTGCCGCATTTAACTGCAGTGCTGGGTCTGAGCTGGCTCCATCCCCTGCAAGTGCTCACTTGCCTCGGCAACATTAGCCTTCATCTTAGTTGGTAATTGCGCCAGAGTTAGAGGCGAGGCTGCGGTGTTCACTATTGTCAAAGCCCTGGGCAGTTTTAATCTGCTTCCTCTGCCTTGTTTTGGGAGTAAGCAAGAGTGTGTCCATTTCTTCATGGGTGGAGTCTCGGTTTCTTACAGCCCTCCTGTCAGTCAGTGGTTTTCAAACCAACTAAGGGGACTTGTCTTCCTAGTGCTGGCTGGGGTGCCCAATATGTGGTTCAAACCCCTCCCTCCCCAGGGAGGATCTGCAAGCCCATGATATCTCCCTCCTCTTCTCTGTCCCTTCCTAGGGATGTGAGTCTTGACCTGATTGCTTCTCCTCCCTTCCTTCCTGACTCCCTGTGGATCTTTCTTTACAGCCTTGGTTGCCAAAGAGTCTTTCTGCCAGTCTCCAGTTTGTTTTCAGTGAGAATTTATTTTCATGTAGATGTACTTTTGATGTGTTTGTGGGGGGAGGTGAGCTCAGCACCCTCTTACTCCACAATCTTGATCTCCTCCCCTACCCACATCTTATTTGTGACATGGCATAACTTAGGTGTGAGGGTATGGATAGCAGAAAAAAGTTTACTATTCTCTAGTGACAAAAAATCTCTTTGATGAGATTGGATTTGTTAAACTACTCTTTTATGATGTTTCATAAACAGTGAGAATGGGGGATGGAGCAAGTTGTAACTATCGTGTTCTAGGTTGGATGATAACTGCACTGGCATTTAGTGTTGAGCGAAAAGTGAATTCTTTTGGTTACCTCTAAAGTGTATTCCAAATAGTCTGCGTCCTTCCTTTAACTGCCATTTCCCCAGATAAAGTCTTCATTATATCTCATCAGGACTACTACAATAACCTCCTGTCCAGTCTCCTTGCTTCTACTCTTTTCTGTCCTCTAATCCATTACCTATCATAGCCAGAACAATATTTTAAAAATATGTACATTATTCTACTCCCCTAATTAAAACCATTTGGAATAAAATCCAAACTCCTATCATAGCCTTTGTGGTACCCATCCTCCAAGATGGCTCCCAATGATCCCAACTTCCTAATACTCACACTCTTCTGTAGTTCCCTTCCAATTGTACCAAGGTTGATCTGTGTGGCCAATAGCCTACATCAGAAATGATGGTATGCTACTTTCAAAATTAGGTTATAAAAGACTGCAGCTTCTATTTTAGGTGTTCTCTCCCTTTAACACTCTCTTCCTCACTCTCTTGGATCTTTCACTTTGAAGGAAACAATACCATGTTACAAGCAGCCCTGTGGAGAAACTTACATGGAGAAGAACCCTGGAAAGCAGCCATTGTGGAACTGAGGCCTGCCAGGATCCACATAAGTGATCTGGGAAGTTTCAAGATTCTCTCCAGTTAAGCTCTGAGATGACTATAACCCTGGTTCAACAGCTTGACTGCAACCTCATGAGGGCCCCTGAGCCAGAACCACTAGCTAAGCCATTCCCAGATTCCTGACTCAGAGAAAATGTATAAGACGTTTGTAATCATAAACTGTTATGTTTTGGGGTAATCTGTTATACAGCAATAGATAATTAATAGATAATTAATGCAGCCCATAAAGGTCCTGATAACTTGATCCTTGTCTATTTCTCCAGTCTCAATTTATATTACTCTCTTCCTGCTTATTATGCTGGCCTTCTTTTAACTCCTCCAAAGGGCCAAACTTTCCCTACCACCCTTGTACCTGCTGTTCCCTCTGCCTAGAATACCCATCTTCCTAATATCTGAATGGCTAGTTGTTTTTCATTCTTCATTGATTTTTTTCCCCCCAACTATACCTACCTAACATATATCCCATATTTCACTTCACCGTATTTTCTTCACAGCATTAGGAACAATTTGTCATTTCTCCCTACACACATTAGAATGAAAGCATCAAAAAGCAGGGACTGTACCCATCACATTCTTCACCGTATCCCCTTTATTTATTCAGAGCATGGCACAGAGTGGGACTTAAATGAATACTTGTTGAATGAATAAATAATTGCAACATCTTTTCAAAACCAAATCAAAACAAAACAAACATAAAACTCACTTCAGATATTAGTATGGTAACAGAGGCCAGATATTCTTACAGTGAACATTGAATAGAAAGGTTACCTTTGTTGGTGGAAATGCAATTTTATGATAACCAGGAGAGAGTGTCCAGTATACCTACTTGATTTTGGCCACGATAAACAGATCATTGAACAGGAAAAGATGTCGCTCCTGCCTCTGCAGACCTCTTTTCAGTTCTACCCGGCCATCAATTAACAGAGTCCTATTGGAGCACAAAAATGATGACAGAAATGCACATGTGTCCACGTTAGCAGAAGGACTTTCCCTGTAACAGATCAAACACCACAGATCTTTAGTCAAATGATCAAATATAGGATTGAGTTTCTACAAAAAATTATAGGTTAAATTTGGTCAAGAAATATAAAGCTCTATAATTTTTTTAATGCAATGGCATAGTTTTCTAACAGGTCCCTCAGTCTGTCTCCACATGGTAGCCCTTAATATTTTATTATAAAATTTTTTAAACAAAAAGCAAAATGAAAAGTTTTATAATAAACATATGTATATCCCAAACTAGATTCTACCATTAAAATTCTACTGTACTTGCTTTATCAGATACCTATCTAACTCTCTCTCAATTAACCCATTCTATTTTTGACTTTTCAGTAAAAACTGCATACAGCAGTACATTTTCCCCCTAAATACTTCAGCATGCATATCATGTACAATGAAATGCACAATTCTTAGGTGTGTATTTTCTGAGTTTTGACAAATGTATTCACTTGTGTAATTTAAACCCTTATCAAGATATAGAACATTATTATCACTCCAAAAAATTTCCTCTTATCCCTTTTCAGTTGTTATATTAATTAGATGAAGACGGCCTCTATGTATTGGCTCAAGTTGTTTATCTCTTTGTTGCAGGCTGAGATCCATTAGCTCCAAAGTCTGCTGGAACTAAACTAACATTTTTATACACCCAATTATTTAAAAAATAACCCAAAACAAGCAGATTTTTAACCATTTTATAGCTTGCCTGCTTTGTATACTCCACAAAACTACACCCACACCTGCTAGCCATTGATAAGACAGAGCCTTGTGGTTATAAGACCCAAGTCACTACTACCTTTGGAGCTCTCTGACCCAGACTCCCCACCGTGCTACTGAGCAACATCATTTAGACATGTAATCTCCAGAGCCACCCACTCCAACCTCCTTCACCTCAGGAATTCCCTTGCCCTCCTCCTTTTTTGGATGGTGGTCCTTTGGCCATAAACCTCTAGATTGTCTCATGCTGTAAGGGACTTCCTTTCTTATGCAAACCTGTCCAAGGGTCATAGTTTTTTCATTGATCAGCCCCCAAGTCCCTCAAATTCCTTACAACAGTCAATCCCTACTCCGTCAACCCCAAGGCAACCATTATTATGATTTTTTTCCCCACTGAAGATTAGTTTTGTCTATTCTAGAATTTCATATTAACAAAACCTTAGTATGTACTCTTTTCGTGTAAGATATTTCTTACTCAGCATGTTTTTGTTACGTTTACTAGTAATCCATTCCTTTATATTGATGAACAGTATTCCACTGTATAAATATATCAGTTTGCTTATTTATACTCCTACTGATGGACACGTGGGCTCTCTCTAGTTTTTAGCTATTATGAATAAAACTGCTATTAAACTTCTATTGGTCTTTTTTATGACCTATGTTTACATTTTTCTTGGAGAAATATCTCACAGTGGAACTGCTGGGTCACAGAGTAGGTGTTATGTTTATTTTTAGAAAAAAACTACCAGTAAGTTTTCCAAAGTGGTTGTACCAATTTATATTTTCAACAATAGTGCAGGATAATTCTAGTTACTTCACAACTGTGTCAACATTTGCATTATCAATCTTTTAAATTTTGGCCATTCTAGTGGATATATAGTAGCGTCTCATTAAGATTTTAATTTGCATTTCTCTGATGACTAATAATGTTGAACACATGTTCTTATTGGTTATTTGTATATATTAATTTGTGAATTGTCTCCAAATATTTTGCCTACTTAAAAAGATTGTGTTATGTATCTTTTTATTATTGAGTTGTAGGAATTTTTTTATATATCCTGGATCTATCTATCTATCTATCTCCTGATATACATATATATAAACACATATACACATATACACATACACACCTATATACATATACATATATATACACATATATATATCCTCTGTCAAATGTTTTGCAAATATTTTCTCCCAGTCTGTGATTTGCCTGTACATTTTCTTAAAACTTAAAAAGTTTTTAATTTTGATGAAGTCTAATTTATCATTTTTAAAATGGTATTTGTTTTCTGTGTCCTTTCTAAGAAATCTTTGCCTACCCCTAAGTCATGAAGATACTCTCCTATGTTTTCCACTAAACTCTGTATGATTTTAGTTTTTACATCTAAGTCTATGATCTATCTAAAATTAATTTTGGTTTATGGCATAAGGTAGGTGTTAAGCTACACTTTGTTTTTCTATACGAATACCATATTGTTCCAGCACCATATGCACAAAAGGATTTCCTTTCCTCAGTGGATTGCTTTGGTACCTTTGTTGAAAATCACATGACTGTAGACCATGGGTCTATTTCTAGGCTGTCTATTCTGTTTCACTGATCTTTTTAAGAATTAATCTATGCCAGAACCACATTGCCTTATTATTCTATCTTTACAGTAAATCATGAAATTAGGTAGTATAAATCTAGAACTTTTTCTTTTTTAAAATTGCTTTGGATAATCTAAGTCTCCTATATTCACATACACATTTTTGAGATTAACGAAGATGAAGAACACAGGAGAGAAAACACATTGTGGCTGGGGAAGAAGAGATGAGTGCAGCTTCAAATGTACTGAGTGTGAAATTACCAGGGGACTAGGTGCCATGGGGAGATAAGGCAGGCAGCCAGCACTTAAAAGAGATGTCATATTTGTTATCATACAAAGACAGTTGCATAAAAATACTATGGGAATGACTAGAACTGCCCAAAGGGGCAAAGAATAAGAAAAAAGGCAGAAACACATCCCTGAAAAAAATGTAATCTGAAGGGGTGAAGAAAGGAGGAGAATCTGTGAACAAGATGGAGAGTAAGTGAATAAAGCAGTAGAAAAAGAATAATAAAAAGCAGTGGTGGTCTGTAGTACTGAAACTGGTGAAGGGGATAACAAGTTGAAGACTGAGAAGATGTCTGGGAAAAAAGTCATCAGTTGTTCATTAAGACCTTCAACAAAGCAGTTCCAGGAAAATGGTGAGGGCAGAACTCAAATGGTCTAGGGTTTGAGGTGAGGAGTGAAAAGAATAGTGAAGAATTAAAGCAGTAAATCTGGTTATTTTTCAACAGCTTAACACTAGAAGGTGACTTTAAGAGGAAAGGGAGGAAGAAGAGAGAAACAATACCTAAGCCCTGAAGGTAGGTATCATCCCTCATTTTACAGATTTGGAAGCTGATGTTCATAGCAGTTAAAACACACTGCTATTAAGTGAAGGGGACTTACAAGTTAAGTATGTTCAAAACACTTACTTTAAAAAATTCCATGTAGCCTTTCAAAAGGAAAAGAACTTCATTCATACTGACTCAGATTCCTCCTCCACCCATGGCAGTTGAGCTCAGCAGTTTAGGACTTGATGGGGGTAGGGGAGGGTGTGGGCTAATCTAAGACTTTTTCCTAAGTAGTGTGACATGGTGAGTTATTTTGGCTGCCTCAGTTTCCTCACTGTAAAGTAAGGCAGTTGGAGTAGAAGGTCTTTAAATTCCTTTTATAATTTGTATACGTGACTAACTATATTAACATGTACTCAAAAGGTGGAATTAAGATTACTGATGAGAGAGGTTGGGCCAAGACAGCAGAAGAGAAAGACCTTGAGCTCACCTCCTCTCACAAACAAACCAAAATCACAACTATATGCAGAACAACCATTGCTGAAAAAGACCAGAACCTATCAGAAAAGATCTTCTACAACTAAGGACATAAAGAAGGAACCACAACGAGATAGGTAGGAGGGGTGGACTTGTGATATAGTCAAGTCCCATACCCTAGGGTGGGTGACCCACAAACGGAAGAATAATTACATTGCAGAGGTCATCCCACTGAAGTGAGAGCTCTGAGCCCCACATCAGGTTCCCCAGCCCAGGGGTCTTGTACCAGGAAGACAAGCCCCCAGAGCATTCAACTCTGAAGGGAGCAGGGCTTAATTTCAGGAGCCCCACAGGACTGGGGGGAAATAGAGACTTCACTCTTAAAGGGTGCACCCAAAATCTCACATGTACCAGGACCCAGGGCAAAAGCAGTAATTTGATAGAAGCCTGGGACAGACCTATCTGCTGGTCTTGGAGAGTCCCCCAGACAGGCAGGGGGTGGGTGGCTGTGGCTCACCCTGGGGAAATAGACACTGGTGGCAACCATTCTTGGAAGCTTCTTCTACTACGTGGAAGCTGGTGCTTGCAGGTGACATTGTGGGATGCTCCCTCTCGCTCATTAGCGCCAAGACATAGCCCCAACAGCCTGTAGGTGTCAGTGCTGGGATGCCTCAGGCCAAGCAACTAACTGGGTGGGGACAAAGTTCCACCCATCAGCAGACAGGCTGCCTGAAGACCTCCTGAGTCCACAGCCACCTCTAGACATGCCTCTAGACATGGCCCTGACCACCAGAAGGCCCTGGACACAGCTCCATTCACCATTGGGCAGGCACCATCTCTGGAAGCCCCTGGGTCCCCCACTGCCCTATAGGAAGCCTGCACTAGCCTCTAGACCAGTCTTACCCACCAGGGGGCAGACACAAGTAAACAACTATCCTGCAGCCTATGGTACCTGGCCTGCTCACAGCAGGCCAGACTTTGCTGTGAAACCAGCTGGGCCTCAGCCCTGCCCACTAGCAGGCTGACACAAGCTCTGAGACACCCTGGACCCCATACCCAACTGTATCAGGAAACCCTCCCACAACCAGTGACCTGACACCAACTCTGGGATCCCTGGGCTCTGCAACCAGATTCCAGGACCCAGCTCTGCCTGGCAATAGTCCAGCATGAACCCCAGGACCTGGCTTCACCTACCAGTGGGTAGGCAATAGCCCTGGAGTCTTCTGGACCCTGACTCTGCAAACCAGTGAGACAGCATAAGCCCCGGGGCCCCCTGGGGTTCTACAGTCAGCCACTTTGTGACCCAGTCCTAACAACCAGTGGCTGGCAGCCTCTGCACAAGGCAAGACCCTGGGCCATCCAAGCCTCCAGACCATCTACATAGTCAGCCTGCCACAACAGAAGGATACATGCAGCCCTCATAGGGGAAACTTCTAGAGCATATAGATTGGGTGATGAGAGGGGAGTGTGCTACTGGAACACATAGGACATACCCTACAAAAGGCAACTTCTCCAAGGTTAGTAATCATAACCAATCTACCAGATATATAAAAATAGAGCAACTTAGGCAAAATGAGGTGACAGAGGAAAATGTTCCAGACAAAGGAACAAGATAAAAACCGCAGGAAAAGAATTAAGTGAAGTGAAGATAGGAAATCGACATGAAAAGAAGTTTAGGGTAGTGACTGTAAAGGTGATCAAAGAACTTGGGAATAGAATGGATGCACAGAGTGAGAAGTCAGAAGTTTTTAACAAAGAGTTAGAAAATTTAAAGAACACACAAACAGAGATGAAGAATACAATAACTGAAATGAAAAATATGCTAGAAGGAATCAACAGTAGACTAAATGATACAGAAGAATGAATCAGCAAGCTAGTAGCCAGGGTAGTGGAAATCACTGATGCTGAACAGCAAAAAGAATGAAAAGGAATAAGGACAGTTTGAGAGCTCTAGGACAACATCTAGTGCACCAATATTCCCAATATTCCCAATACAGGGATGCCAGAAGGACAAGAGAGAGTGAAAGGGGCAAAGAACATATTTGAAGACGTGAAAACTGAAAACTTCCCTAAGTTGAGAAAAGAAACAGTCTCATACAGAATCAACCCAAAGAGGACAACCCCAAAACACACTGTAATTAAAATGGCTAAAAATAAAGATAGAATACTTATGAAAAGAAGCAAGGGAAAAGCAAAAACTTACCTACAAAGGAACTCTCAGAAGGCAATCAGCTGACTTTTCAGCAGAAAATCTGCAGGCCAGAAGGAAGTGACATGATATATTTTCAATGATGAAAGAGAAAAATCTACAACCACGAAATCTCTACCCAGCAAAGCTTTCCTTCAGATTTGGAGGAGAGATCAAAAGTTTTACAGAGAAGCAAGAGGTAAGAGTTCAGCACCACAAAACCAACTTTATAAAAAATGTTAAAGTGATTTCTCTAAACAGAAAAGGCCACAACTAGAAATATGAAAATTACGAAAGGAAAAATCTCATTGGTAATGGCAAATATACAGTAAAGGTAGTAGGCCAACCACATATAAAGCTAGTAGGAAGGTTAAAGGACAAAAGTAGTAAAATCATCTATATATACAGCAAGTAGTTAAGAGATACACAAAAGGATGTAAAATATGATGTCACAAACAGTAAACACGGGGGGCAGGTAAAAATGCAGGGTTGTTAAACTGCTTTCAAACTTAAGAGATCAGCGACTTTAAATAATTGCGTATACACACACACACACACGGCTACATAAAAGCCTCATGGTAACAATAAACCAACAATCTATAATAGATATACACAAAAAAAGAAAAAGGAATCCAAACATAACACTAAAGATAGTCAAAAAATCACAAGAGAAGAGAATAAAAGAAGAAAGAAGAAAAAAGACCTACAATAACAACCCCAAAACAAGTAACAAAATGGCAATAAGAACATACATATCAATAATTACCTTAAATGTACATGGACTAAATTCTACAATCAAAACACAGAGTAACTGAATGGACACAAAAACCAGACCTAAATATGTGCTGCCTACAAGAGACTTGCTTCAGATCTGAAGACACACACAGACTGAAAGTAAGGGTATGAAAAAAGATATTCCATGCAAATGGAAATCAAAAGAAAGTAATGTAAGTATTGCTACCTTATATCAGACAAAAGAGACTATACAGTAAAGACTGTTAAAGAAGAATACTACATAATGATGAAGGGATCAATCTAAGAAGATAAAACAATTGTAAATATATATGCACCCAACATTGGAGCACCTAAGTACATAAAGCAAATGTTAATGGGCATAAAGGGAGAAATCGACAGTAACACAATAATAATAGGGGACTTTGACACACCACTTATATCAATGGACAAATCATCCAGAAAGAAAATCAATAAGGAAACACTAGCCTTAAATGACACATTAGAGCAGAAGAACTTAATTGATGCATGTAAAACATTCTATCTGAAAGCAGCAGAATACATGTTCTTTTCAAGTGCACACAGAATGTTCTCCAGGATAAATCACATGCTAGGCTACAAAACAAGACTTGGTAAATTTAAGAAAATTGAAATCAGATCAAGCATCTTTTCTGGTCACAATGCTATGAGACTGAAACCAATTACAAGAAAAAAAATGCAAAAATCATACACATGTGGAGGCTAAACAATACACTACTAACCAACCAATGGATCACTGAAGAAATCAAAGAGGAAATCAAAAAATACCTAGAGACAAATGAAAACAAAAGCACAATGATCCAAAAACCGATGGTACTCAGCAAAAGCAGTTATAAGAGGGAATTTTATAGCAATACAAGTTTACCTCAGGAAACAAGAAAAATCTCAAATAAACCATCTAACGTTACACCTAAAGGAACTAGAGCAAGAACAAACAAAGCCCAAAGTTAGTAGAAGGAAAGAAATTATAAAGATCAGAGCAGAAATAAATAAAATAGAGATTAAAAAAAAACAATAGAAAAGTTCAATGAAGCTAAAAGCTGGTTCTTGGAAAACATAAACAAAATTGATAAACATTTAGTCAGACACTCAAGAAAAAAAGGGAGAGGGCCCAAATCACTAAAATCAGAAATGAAAAAGGAGAAGTTACAACTGACACCACAAAAATTCAAAGGATCACAAAAGACTACTACAAACAACTATATACCAAAAATGCACAACCTAGAAGAAACGGACAAATTCTTAGAAAGGTAAATCTCCCAAGACTGAACTAAGAAGAAACAGAAAATGTGAACAGACCAGCTACCAGTAATTAAATTAAATCAATAACTTAAAAACTCCCAACAAACAAAAGTCCAGTACCATATGGCTTCACAGGTGAATTCTACCAAACATTTAGAGAAAAGTTGACACCTATTGTTCTCAAACTATTCCAAAAAATTGCAGGAGAAGGAATATTCCTGGGCTCATTCTATGAGGTCAGCATCACCTTGATACCAAAACCAGACGAAGATGTCACACAAAAAAGGAAAATTACAGACCACTATCACTGATGAATACAGATGCAAAAACCCTCAACAAAATATTAGCAAAATAAATCCAACAACACATTAAAAGTATCATACACCAGGAACAAATGGGATTTATCCCAGGGATGCAAGTAATTTTCATTATCTGTAAATCAATCCATGTGATATATCATATTAACAAACTGAAGAATAAAAACCATATGATCATCTCAATAGATGCTTTTGACAAAAAGCTTTTGACAAAATTCAGCATCCATTTATGACAAAAACTCCCCAGAAAGTGGGCATAGAGGGAATAAACCTCAACATAATAAAGTCCACATAAGACAAACCCACAGCTAACCCCATACTGGATGGTGAAAATCTGAAAGCATTTCCTCTAAGATCAGGAACGAGTCAGGGATGCCCACTCTTGCCACTTTTATTCAACACAGTATTGGAAGTCCTGGCCACAGAAATCAGAGAAGAAAAAGAAATAAAAGGAATCCAAATTGGAAAGGAAGAAGTAAAAACTCTCATTGTTTGCAGATGACATGAAACTATACATAGAAAATCCTAAAGATGCCACCAGAAAACTACTAGAACTAATCAATGAATTTGGTAAGGTTGCAGGATACAAAATTAATGCACAGAAATCTCTGGCATTCCTATACACTAACAATGAAAAATCAGAAAAAGGAATTAAGGAAACAATCCCATTTACCATCACAGCAAAAAGAATAAAATACTAGGAATAAACCTATCTCAGGAGGCAAAAGACCTGTACTCTGAAAACTGTAAGACCTTGATGAAAGAAATTAAAGATGACACAGATGGAAAGATATATCATGTTCTTAGATTGAAAGAATCAATATTGTTAAAATGACCATGCTTCCCAAGGCAATCTATAGATTCAATGCAATCCCTATCAAAACACCAAGGACATTTTTCACAGAACTAGAACAAATAATTTAAAAATTTGTATGGAAACACAAAAGGCCTTGTACAGCCAAAACAATCTTAAGAAAAAAGAAGAGAGCTGGAGGAATCATGATCCCTGACTTCAGATTATCCTACAAAGCCACAGTAATCAAAACAGTATGATACTGGTATAAAAAGATACACATAGGTGAATGGAACTGGAGAGACCAGATTAATTAATTATTAATTAATAATGTATTGGTCAATAATAATGTATTTGGTCAATTAATCCATTACAAAGGAAGCAAGAATATACAATGGAGAAAAGACAGTCTCTTCAATAAGTTGTGCTGGGAAAACTGGACAGCTACATGTAGAAGAATGAAACTAGAACATTCTCTAACACTGATATACAAAATAAATTTAAAATGGATTAAAAACCTAAATGTAAGATTGGAAACCATAAAACTACTAGAAGAAAACATAAGCAGAACTCTCTTTGACATAAATTGTAGCAATAATTTTTTGGATCCATCTCCTAAAGCAAACAAAATAGAAGCAAACATAAGCAAATGGGACCTAATTAAACTTAAAATCTTTTGCACAGCAAAGGACACCACTGACAAAACAAAAAGACAGCTTACTGAATGGGAGAGAATATTTGTAAATGATATGACTGATAAGGGGCTTAATATCCAATATATATAAACAGCTCATACATCAAAAAAACAAATAACCTGATTAAAAAATGGTCAGAAGACCTAAACAGACATTTCTCCAAAGAGGACACACAAATGGCCAAAAGGCACATGAAAAGATGCTCAACATCGCTAATCATCAGGTAAATGCAAATCAAAACCACAATGAGGTATCACCTCACACCTGTCAGAATGGCTATCATCAATAAGAACACAAGTAACAAATGTTGGCGAGGATGTGGAGAAAAGGAAATCCTCATATACCATTGGTAGGAATGTAAATTGGTGCGGTCACTGTAGAAAACATTATGCAGGTTTCTCAAAAAGCTAAAAATAGAACTACCATTTGACCAAGGAATTCTACTCCTGGTTATATATCCAAAAAAAATGAAAAACACTAATTCGAAAGATACATGCACCCCAATGTTCACAGCAGCATTATTTACAATAGCCAAGATATGAAAGCAACCTAAGTGTCCATCAACAGATGAATGGATAAAGAAGATGTGGTATATATATATATACAATGGAATACTATTCAGCCATAAAAAAGAATGAAATTTTGCCATCTGCATCAACATCGAATGACTTGAAGGGTATTATGTAAATTGAAATAAATCAGACAGAGAAAGACAAATACTGTATGATATCACTTATATGCGGAATCTAAAAAATACAGCAAACTAGTGAATATAATTAAAAAGAAGCATACTCACAGATACAAAGAACAAACTAGTGGTTACCAGTGGGGAGAGGGAAGGTGAGAATGGCAACACAGGGGTAGGGAATTAAGAGGTACATGATATTATGTATAAAATATGATATAAGGATATACTGTAAAACAAAGGAATATAGCCAATATTTTATAATAACTGTAAGTGGATAATAACCTTTAAAAATTATGAATCACTATATTGTACACCTGTAACTTACATAATATTATACAACAACTATGCGTCAATAGAAAATTAAAAAGAAAACAATAAGATTACTGATGAGAGGGAAACTCTGTGAAAACAACCCTATCCTAAAGTATAGTTTATAAAGGCAAGGATAAGCATACATGAAAGTGGCCTCAGGGAAACAAGCCAGTGTAAAATCCAAGCAACAGTAATAACAATAATGACAAGAACTAAGAGATATTTCTTGTATTAGTCTAATTTTTAAAGGAGCTCAAAGAACAAGAATTTGTCAGGGTCTCCATCAAAGTATAGGGTATAAGAGACCATGCTCTGTCATCCCAAGTATCTGGTTCACATGGCAGCTGCAATAAATGGAGATTCTGGCTTATCTATGTTTCTTGGATTTGAATAGTATGGGTATCAGTGTCTGATCTCTCTTGGGTATACTAAAGGGCTGAGAACCACACACTATCGTGATAACTCTCTGAGGTAATATCTGAGTAATCAGCCATCCCTTCCTCTATTACAGTTGTTCTTAAAGTGTGGTTTCCCCACAAGTAGCATCAGCAACAACTAGGAACTTCTTAAAAATGCAGATTCTCAGGGCCACCTCAGACTTACTGAATCAGAAATTCTGGAGGGTTGCCTGAGCATTTTGTATTTTAACAAGCTACTCAGATTATTCTAATGCACGCTGAAGTTTGAAAACTACTGTTCTCTTCCGACTCTCTAACACTGGTTCTAACATTCTAAAATTCTACAACTGTGTTTTTAAACTAAGTATAAATAGCATTTATTTCTAAAGGTAAAGTGAACTTTTAAGATTTGTTCCATCATTTCCTGTGTTTTTTGCGCTATAGGTACCATTCCAAATAAGTGAATTCTGTTATGCTCACTAATTACTAATTAAGCACATACTATGTATAATTTGCAGAGATGCAGAAGTGAATAACAAGGCAAATAAATCAACTGAAGTCCTCAGAAATAAAAGGGAAATGGAGTTACTATGTTTAATATTATAGATTGGAATTAAACAGAGAGAAAGACCCAGATCCACCATCACAGAGAAAAATCCTTCCTATTTCAAAATCTTCTGGGGTGGGGGAATAGGAGGAGGCATAATAGCATCTTGTATTATGTAGTGATTTTCAAATTTATAGAAAACAAGAATAAAATTTAACTTACTCTTGTGAAAACGGAGCAAGGACAAGGCTAGCAAGCAATGAATGAATGAAGAAATGGCTAACAGCATTTTACATAGCTCTAGTTTCTTAATTGCCTGGCAGGAAGATTTTGCAAGGGGAAAATCATTTTTTGCATTTTGGCTTTACGTATTCAATGAATAACTGCTTTCTGATTACAATGATAAACCATTAGATAGTAGTATCGTTTAAACCAGGGATCCTCAAACTATTACTCAGAGGGTCTGATAGTAAATAGTTTAGGCTTTGTAGGCCATCCATATGGTGATCTCTGTTGTCAAATATTCAACTAGCCATTGTATGGCAAAATTAGCCATAGATAATACCTAAAGGAACAGGTGTGGCTATGATCCAAAAAAACTTTATTTATAAAAACAGGCAGCCTCTCTGGGCCATAGTTTGCTGACCCTAGTTGAAATAATATTACTTCTAAAACATTTAAATGCTTATAAATAAAGACTAATCTGAAGTAATTAGGGAGTTAAAAAGAATTTTTTTTTTTTTTTGGCTTGGGGTTAGCATCGACTAAAGGTTAATTAGGTTATTTCAAAAATGGTTTGTGTTTTCAAGCAATTCCAAAGGATTTTAGTACATAATAATTCATTTTCCATCTCACAATAATACTTTCAAATAAGTAGATTTGATGATGGTGTGGGGGTAACTCACAATGAAGTTAAAAATCTTGCTTTTTCAGTGTAGATTTATCAATGTACATGTCTACAGTCTTTCATTTTAAAGGTCTACATATAAGTATGGCAAGAGACGCCTCGTGATTTTAGCAAGCTAAGCATTGGTTAAAAAAAAACCCCAACATTCTGACAGCACTCTACAGTAAAAATAAACATCTCAGTACTCACATAATTTAAAAAGAAAAAAATCTTTTGTAGAAGGAAACAAAAACACAAACAACCTTTGTTTTTTTAAAACTGCAATCTTAATCAGTGTTTCCTACTTAAAAATGTATTTCTCAATTATGTGACTCTGAACTGTTTATTTTTTATCCCGAGTGCAATGTAGATGTGTTTATTTTAGTCTCTTTGAGTATGGAAATGGGAAGGAGGGCAAGATGATAACCTTCTATTTAGCCTCTTAATATAGCTTGATTAGGTTTTACAAGTTATAATTAACAAAGCTCTAAAATGATCTAACAAATACAATCAGAGTCTAAGAATTAACCTGCTGCCTGCATCTTATGTATTAACATTCCACTTTCAAATAGGTTTGTGAAGCCACTTCAGAAAGGCAAAAAGGAGTTTTAGGACCTTAATCATTTTTCACTAAAACTAGATAATAGCTTACATGAAACTGGGCCACAGTAATATCTCTTAATATTTATTACTAAGGAGATTGGTTCAAGATGGCGGAGTAGAAGGACGTGTGCTCACTCCCTCTTGTGAGACCACCAGAATCACAACTAACTGCTGAACAATCATCAACAGGAAGACACTGGAACTCACCAAAAAAGATACCCAGATCCAAAGACAAAGGAGAAGCTGCAATGAGACAGTAGGAGGGGCGCAATCACAATAAAATCAAATCCAATAACTGCTGGGTGGGTGACTCATAAACTGGAGAACAATTATACCACAGAAATCCACCCACTGGAGTGAAGGTTCTGAGCCTCACGTCAGGCTTCCCAACCTGGGGGTCTGGCAATGGGAGGAGGAATTCCCAGAGAATCAGACATTGAAGGCTAGTGGGATTTGATTGCAGGACTTTGACAGGACTGGGGGAACCAGAGACTCTACTCTCAGAGGGTACACAAAGTAGTGTGCGCATCAGGACCCGGAGGAAGGAGCAGTGACGCCACAGGAGACTGAACCAGACCTACCTGCTAGTGTTGGAGGGTTTCCTGCAGAGGCGGGGGTGGCTGTGGCTCACCGCGGGGACAAAGACAGTAGCAGCAGAAGTTCTGGGAAGTACTCCTTGGCATGAGCCCTCCTAGAGTCCACCATTAGCCACACCAAAGAGCCTGTAGCCTCCAGTGCTGTGTCACCTCAGGCCAAACAACCAACAGGGAGGGAACTCAGCCCCACCCAACAGCAGACAAGCAGACTTAAGTTTTACTGAGCTCTGCCTACCAGAGCAACACCCAGCTCTACCCACCACCAGTCCCTCCCATCAGAAAGCATGCACAAGCCTCTTAGATAGCCTCATCCACGAGAGGGCAGACAGCAGAAGCAAAAATAACTACAATCCTGCAGCCTGTGGAACGAAAACAACATTCACAGAAAAAGAGGCAAAATGAAAAGGCAGAGGGCTATGTACCATATGAAGGAACAAAACGCCAGAAAAACAATTAAATGAAGTGGAGATAGGCAACCTTCCAGAAAAAGGATTCAGAATACTGATAGTGAAGATGATCCAGGACCTCGGAAAAAGAATGGAGGCAAAGATTGAGAAGATGTGAGAAATGTTTAAGGAAGACCTAGAACAATTAAAAGAACAAACACCTAGAATAATTAAAGAGCAAACAAACAGAGATGAACAATACAATAACTGAAATGAAAAATACACTAGAAGTAATCAATAGCAGAAAAACTGAGGCAGAAGAACGGATAAGTGACCTGGAAGACAGAATGGAGGAATTCACTGCCGCCGAACGGAATAAAGAAAAAAAGAATGAAAAGAAATGAAGACAGCCTATGAGACCACTGGGACAACATTAAACGCACCAACATTTGCATTATAGGGGTCCCAGAAGGAGAAGAGAGAGAGAAAGGACCTGAGAAAATATTTGAAGAGATTATAGTCAAAAACTTCCCTAACATGAGAAAAGAAATAGCCACCGAAGCTCAGGAAGTGCAGAGAGTCCCAGGCAGGATAAACCCAAGGAGAAACAGGCCGAGACACATAGTAATCAAGTTGACAAAAATTAAAGACAAAGAAAAATTACTAACAGCAACAAGGGAAAAATGACAAATAACATACAAGGGAACTCCCATAAGGTTAACAGCTGATTTCTCAGCAGAAACTCTACAAGCCAAAACAGAGTGGCACGATATATTTAAAGTGATGAAAGGGAAGAACCTACAACCAAGATTACTCTACCCAGCAAGGATCTCATTCAGATTCGACGGAGTTATCAAAAGCTTTACAGATGAGTAAAAGCTAAGAGAATTCAGCACCACCAAACCAGCTCTACAACAAATGTTAAAGGAACTTTTCTAAGTGAGAAACACAAGAGAAGAAAAGGACCTACAAAAAGAAACCCAAAACAATTAAGAAAATGGTAATAGGAACATACATATCGATAATTACCTTAAATGCAAATGGACCAAATGCTCCAACCAAAAGAAACAGGCTCGCTGAATGGATACAAAAACATGACCCATATATATGCTGTCTACAAGAGACCCACTTCAGACCTAGGGACACATACAGACTGAAGGTGAGGGGATGGAAAAAGATATTCCATGAAAATGGAAATCAAAAGAAAGCTGGAATAGCAATACTCATATCAGATAAAATAGACTTTAAAATAAAGAATGTTACAAGAGACAAGGAAGGAAACTTACATAATGATCAAGGAATCGATCCAAGAAGAAGATATAACAATTATAAATATATAGGCACCCAACAAAGGAGCACCTGAATACATAAGGCAACTGCTAACAGCTATAAAAAAGGAAATCGACAGTAACACAATAATAGTGGGGGACTTTGACACCTCACTTACACCAATGGACAGATCATCCAGACAGAAAATTAATAAGGAAACACAAGCTTTAAATGACACAATAGACCAGATAGATTTAATTGATATTTATAGGACATTCCAACCGAAAACAGCAGATTACACTTTCTTCTCAAGTGCACATGGAGCATTCTCCAGGATAGATCACATCTTGGGTCACAAATAAAGCCTCAGTAAATTTAAGAAAACTGAAATCATATCAAGCATCTTTTCCGACCACGCTGAGATTAGAAATAAATTACAGGGAAAAAACACAAACCATGGAGGCTAAACAACACGTTACTAAATAACCAAGAGATCACTGAAGAAATCAAAGAGAAAATAAAAAAATACGTAGAGACAAATGACAAGAAAAA
This sequence comes from Balaenoptera borealis, assembly GCF_965194805.1. Taxonomy (NCBI): domain Eukaryota; kingdom Metazoa; phylum Chordata; class Mammalia; order Artiodactyla; family Balaenopteridae; genus Balaenoptera; species Balaenoptera borealis. Next base: position 90,632,497 of record NC_138868.1, on the reverse strand, counting down.
CATGATGAACCAAAACTTATGGGATGCAGCAAAAGCAGTTCTAAGAGGGAAGTGTATAGCAATACAATCCTACCTCAAGAAACAAGAAAAAGCTCAAATAAACAATCTAACTTTACATCTAAAGGAACTAGAGAAAGAAGAACAAACAAAATCCAAGGTTAATAGAAGGAAAGAAATCATAAACAGAGCAGAAATAAATGAAATAGAAAAAAGAAAACAATAGCAACAATCAATAAAACTAAAAGCTGGTTCTTTGAAAAGATAAACAAAATTGATAAACCTTTAGCCACTCACCAAGAAAAAGAGGGAGAGGACTCAAATCAAGAAAATTCGAAATGAAAAACGAGACACTGCAATGGACACTGCAGAAATACAAAGCATCCTAAGACACTACCACATGCAACTCTATGCCAATAAAATGGACAACCTGGAAGAAATGGACAAGTTCTTAGAAAGGTATAAGCTTCCAAGACTAAACCAGGAAGAAATAGAAAATATGAACAGACCAATCACAAGTAATGAAATTGAAACCATGATGAAAAATCTTCCAACAAACAAAAGTCCAGGATCAGATGGCTTCACAGGTGAATTCTATCAAACATTTAGAGAAGAGCTAACACCCATCCTTCTCAAACTCTTCCCAAAAATTGCAGAGGAAGGAACACTCCCAAACTCATTCTATGAGGCCACCATCACCCTGATACCAAAACCAGACAAAGATATCACACAAAAAAGAAAATTACAGACCAATATCACTGATGAATGTATATGCGAAAATCCTCAACAAAATATTAGCAAACAGAATCCAGCAACACATTAAAAGGATCATACACCATGATCAAGTGGGATTTATCCCAGGGATGCAAGGATTCTTCAATATATGCAAATCAAACAATGTGATAAACCATATTAACAAATTGAAGAATAAAAACCATATAATCATCTCAATAGATGCAGAAAAAGCTTTTGACAAAATTCAACACCCATTTATGATAAAAGCTCTCCAGAAAGTGGGCATAGAGGGAACCTAACTCAAATAATAAAGCCCATATACGACAAACCCACAGCAAACATCTTTCTCAATGGTGAAAAACTGAAAGCATTTCCTCTAAGATCAGGAACAAGACAAGGATGTCCTCTCTCACCACTCTAATTCAACATGGCTTTGGAAGTCCTAGCCACGGCAATCAAGGAAGAGAAAGAAATAAAAGGAATACAAATTGGAAAAGAAGAAGTAAAACTCTCATTGTTTGCAGATGACATGATACTATACATATAGAATCCTAAAGATGACACCAGAAAACTACTAGAGCTAATCAATGAATTTGGTAAACTTGCAGGATTCAAAATTAATACACAGAAATCTCTTGCATTCTTATACACTAGCAACGAAAGATCAGAAACAGAAATTAAGGAAACAGTCCCCTTCACCACTGCAACAAAAAGAATAAAATACCTAGGAAAAAACCTACCTAAGGAGGCAAAAGACCTGTACTTAGAAAACTATAAGACACTGATGAAAGAAATCAAAGATGACACAAACAGATGGAGAGATATACCATGCTCTTAGACTGGAAGAATCAATATTGTGAAAATGACTATACTACCAAAAGCAATTTACAGATTCAATGCAATCCCTATCAAATTACCAATGGCATTTTTTACAGAACTAGAAGAAAAAATCTTAAATTTGTATGGAGACACAAAAGACCCTGAAGAGCCAAAACAATCTTGAGGGAAAAAAATGGAGCTGGAGGAATCAGACACCCTGACTTTAGACTATACTACAAAGCTACAGTAATCAAGACAATATGGTACTGGCATAAAAACAGAAATATAGATCAATGGAACAGGATAGAAAGCCTAGAGATAAACCCATGCACCTGTGGCCAACTAATCTATGACGAAGGAGGCAAGGATATACAATGGAGAAAAGACAGTCTCTTCAATCAGTGGTGCTGGGAAAACTGGACAGCTACGTGTAAAAGAATGAAATTAGAACATTCCCTAACACCATACAGAAAAATAAACTCAAAATGGATTAATGACTTAAATTAAGGCCAAACACTATAAAACTCTTAGAGAAAAACATAGGAAAAACACTCTTTGACATAAATCACAGCAAGATCTTTTTTGACCCACCTCCTAGAGTAATGGAAATTCAAACAGAAATACACAAATGGGGCCTAATTAAACTTAAAAGCTTTTGTACAGCAGAGGAAACTATAAACAAGATGAAAAGACAACCCTCAGAATGGGAGAAAATATTTGCAAATGAATCAACAGACAAAGGATTAATCTCCAAAATATATAAACAGCTCATGTAGCTCAATATAAAAAAAAAAACCAACCCAACCAAAAAAATGGGCAGAAGACCTAAATAGACATTTCTCCAAAGACATACAGATGGCCAAGAGGCACATGAAAAGTTTCTCAACATCACTAATCATTAGAGAAATGCAAATCAAAACTACAATGAGGTATCACCTCACACCAGTTAGAATACGCATCATCAGAAAATCTATAAACAACAAATGCTGGAGAGGGTGTGGAGAAAAGAGAACCCTCTTGCACTGTCCGTGGGAATGTAAATTGATACAGACAATATGGAGAACAGTATGGAGGTTCCTTAAAAAACTAAAAATAGAACTACCATATGACCCAGCAATCCTACTACTGGGCATATAACCAGAGAAAACCATAATTCAAAAAGACACATGCACCCCAATGTTCACTTCAGCACTATTTACAATAGCCAGGTCACGGAAGCAACCTAAATGCCCATCAACAGACTAATGTATAAGGAAGATGTGGTACATATATACAGTGGAATATTACTCAGGCATAAAAGGGAACAAAATTGGGTCATTTGTAGAGACGTGGATGGACCTATAGAGTGTCATACAGAGTGAAGTAAGTCAGAAAGAGAACATCAAATATCATATATTAACGCATATATGTGGAATCCAGAAAAATGGTATAGATGAACCAGTTTGCAAGGCAGAAATAGAGACACAGATGTAGAGAACAAACATATGGACATGAAGGGGGAAAGTAGGGGGTGGTGGTGGGGTGGTTGGAGGAATTGGGAGATTGGGATTGACATATATACACTAATATGTGTAGACAGATAACTAATAAGAACCTGCTGCATAGAAAAATAAAATAAAATAGCCTTAAAAATATTTATTACTAAGGCTCATTGTAAAAGTGAGTCAACTTTTATGTACAGTTTTAGAGGTAGTGTTGCTTGATCTTAAATTACAAAAGAAAATAAACTAAAATTCAGAATGATTCTTGGAAATGTCTATGTTTATAAGTGGTAATCAATTAGTGATTATTGTCACAAGTACTAGATAGGATCTTGATAACCTCAAAGCCTAGCACTTGGTCACTGCTCATTCAAAATACCATCTCTTCCATGAAAATTTTCTCTCAATTGAATCCTTGATTGGTATCTCATATATCTGGCACTTACATCCTACCTCGTACCTCTTAAATATCCTCATTTAACATATATTGAGTATATGATCACCATATAATAAATTAGTTATTCGTAGTAGTGATAAGGGTTGCCTTTGCTAGGTGGTTGCCATGCACCAGGCACTGGAGATAGATGTGGTCCCTAGCCTCAAGGAGCTAGCAATGTGATAGGGGAATCAGACAGTAAACACTGATAAACCAGTGAGGTAAGTGCAATAAAAAAATGTAGCATATTGAGGGCACAGGGAGGAACATAAATAGGAGGTCCTATTTGAGACTAAATTGGTTAGGAAAGTTTCTTGGAAGAATTGAAGTCTTAAAGGATGGACAGAACAATGAAGGCTGAAGGGCATTCTCTACAGAAAGAAGAGCATGCCAAACATAATATGCATGGTGTGCTTCAGGAACTGTGGGAGTTCAGAAATGCTGGAGTGACGAAGGCCTGAAGAAGAGCAGCAGCAGACGAGGAAGGGGCCATATTAGAGATGTCTCTCCTAGCACATTTAGCCTTTATCTGAAAGCACTAAAAGATTTTAAGCAGGACACTGTGTTTTGCAATATGTTGAAGAGACTAGAGGAAGGCAAGCTTAGAGGAAGGGAGATCTTTAGGAATTTATTGCAGTAATCTAAGTCAAGAAGTGTCATGGACCTGAGTTGGCAGTGAGAAAAGGATAGAAAATATAGGAAAAAACATATTCAAGAGATATTAAAAATAAAGATTGTTAAAATTTGCAAATTGATTAGCTGTGGGGGCGGGTAGATGGAGATAGAATTGACTAAGAAAAGGAATACAGATGTACTGCCCAGCCTTTATTTACTTACTTATTTTTAATTTATTTTTCATCCAACAAATGCCTGGTGAGCCTCTATATGTGTTGGTTTGGCATCGCGCTAAATGGTGAACTTATGAGATAAACAATTTAGATTTATCCTCTTCCTAACCTTTATGGAATCATGAGTCTAGTTCTACTGTCAGCTATCTGCTTGACATCACCTGTCATTGTTGCTCTGTTCAATCTGTAACAGAGGTTGAAAACCATAACCCACAGTCATGTTTTATTTGGCCCACACAGAGGTTTCAAAAACGTGATTTTGATTGTTCAGTTCACCACATTCCTTCTCTTGCTAATTCTTTACTGTTTCCTGCACCTCCCAGGGACCTGAAAGCATTTAAGTTGGTGATTCTTGTCCTAGTGTTACTCTTTTTTAAAATTAAATAAAAAAGCTTAATTTTAAGTTATTTTTTAAAATTATGGTAAAATACACATAAAATAAAATTTATCATTTTAACCATTTTAAAATGTATAATTCAGTGGCATTTAGTATATTCACAATGTTGTACAACTATCACGACGACCTAGTTCCTGAATATTTTCATCATCCCAAAGGAAAAGCTGTACCTATTAAACAGTCATTCCACACTCCCCACTCCATCCAGTCTCTGGCAACTAGTAACCTCTTCCTGTTTCTATGGATTTGCCTATTCTGAATATTTTATACCATATAATATGTGGCCTTTCATGTCTGGTTTCTTTCACTTAGCATAATGTTTTCAAGGTTCATCAATATTGTAGCATGAATTAGTACTTCATTCCTTTTTATTGATGAATAATACTCCATTGTATGAATATACCATATTTGTTTATCCATTCATTAGTTGATGGACATTTGGGCTGTTTCCACCTTATGGCTATAGTGAATAGTGCTATTACAAAACTTCATGTGCATATTTTTGTTTGAACATCTTTTTTTTTCTTTTGAGTATATACCCAGGAGTGGAATTGTTGGATCATATGGTAATTCTATGTTTAAGTTATTGAGGAACAACCAAACAGTTTTCCACAGTGGCTGTATTATTTTACAATCCCACCAGCAATGTATAAAGGTCCTATTGTTACTTTTGATTCCTCTCTCTTTTGTTCCCCACATATAATCACATCTTATGTTTAAGGGCATTCTAACTAAAAAAGATAATTTCCTTAGTCTAGATCCTCATAAACTCTCCTATAGTTTGTAATAAATTCCTTAACTGGATTTGCTACTTCCTTGTTCTCACTTCTTCAATCTATACTACTTACTTCCTCCTTCTATCATATTAATCTTCCTGATGTATATTATCAATGCATGCCATGCACACTGTCTAAAGAGTAAGCCCAACTCATTAACCTAGCACTCAAGTTCTAGCATCTATTGTACCCTACCTGGTTATGATGCTATATCAGGTTAGGAATCTCTATATTGCCTGTGTAAAGGTAACCCTGGTGAGTCTTAGAGAATAAATTTGTCCAGAAGTAATTTAGAACAAAAAGAAATAACTACTGAAATGAAGCTACAAAAAACCACTACCAAGGAAATTCCCTGATGGTTCAGTGGTTAGGACTCTACACTTGCACTGCTGGGGTTTGATCCCTGGCCATGGAACTAAGAGCCCACAAGCTGTGTGGCCAAAAACACAAAACAAGACACTACCAACATCAAAATTCTATCTTATTCAACAATACCAATCTGTCCATTAAGTATACAAACATCTCAGACATTAAAAGCACATTTTCAGGAAATCTAGTCTAAAGCAATTATCTGTCTTATTGATGGGATAAAACATGAAAAAGTATTATTACATTTCAATAGTCATCATCTAGGTAAAATCACATTCAAATTACCAAAGAAAACTGTGTATGATGTGGCTGTGCACAATATGAGCTATTATTTCCACTTCCAAATTAACATCGATCATTAAATGACACATCACATAGTTCATATTATACAGTCTGAATTCTGACTTGCTATTAAAACAGAACTTAGTGATAGTGATAATACCAGGATCAAAATGAACTAAGCTAAAATAAGGGCGTATAGGATACATCAATGAATGGCTGGATAAACAAAGTGAGTGAGGCTAAGAAATATACAAAGAAGAACTTCTAAATTATCATCAAAATGCTGATTAGAACAGGCAGCATAAGTGATATAGTGAGAACAACAATTTTATATCAATGATGCTAATATTTAAAGAGCAAGGAAAACAAACATTAAATAAGCAAACACAGAATAGCTATATGGAAGGGAAGAGTGAAACACAGAGGACACTACCGTACGTCCCCTACAGATGAACCTTCAAGTTGCAAACTTTCAAGGATGCAAAAGTGTATTCGCATGTCCAATCACGTAAGTTAGTTCACACGTCCGGCGCATACTGTCACATGTGAAGTGGTTGTGCTTTTGTGTACTTTGTACAGTACTGTATAGAGTACAGCATCTTTATTTCAAGCCCAGGATGTCCAGAAGCAAGGATAAAAGCAGTGGTGATGTAGGTGGTACTGCTAGTAAGTGCCAAGTGATAACAATGGAAACAAAAGTGAAAATAATTGGGAAAGTAGAGTGAGGTGAAAAGATGGTAGATGTCATTCATTCTTATAACATGCATCGTTCAACCACTGGCATGATTCTAAAGAACAAGGACAAGATCGTGGAACATGTGAAGTCTGTTTTGCTGATGATGTCGACAATAATATCGAAGAAGCGTGGAAAAGTCATAGAGGAAATGGAGAAACTTCCCAGTGTGCGGATGCAGGATCAGCATCAGTGTCAAGTCCCTCTCAGCTTAATGCTGATTCAAAAGAAAGCTAAAAGCCTTTATGAAGACTTGAAGAAGAAACACGGCGAAGAATCGGATGGCGCATATTTTAATGCCAGCCATGGCTGGTTTCATCAGTTCAAGGCTAGAGCCAAACTGCAAAATGTAAAAGTAAGTGGCGAGGCAGCAAGTGCAGATATGGTAGCTGCCCAAGAATTTCCTGAAATGCTTCGAGAAATTATTGATGAAGGCGTGTATTTACGAGCTAGTTTTTAATGTGGATGAGACAGGACTGTACTGGAAGAGGATGCCACACCAAAGTTACATCAGTAAGGAGAAAAAGTTGATGCCAGGCTATAAAGCAGCAAAGGATAGGCTAACTCTGTTGTTTGGTGGCAATGCGTCCAGCGATATGAAGTACTACGTCGCTCATCCAACCTATGGACCAGGGAGTTATAGCAACTTTCAAGAAATTTTATTTATGTCACACTTTTCGTCAGGCAGTAAAGGCAAGTGACGAGTCAGGAACAATCTTGCAACAATTTTGGAAGGACTGTGACATCTATAAGGCCATAAAAAACATTGACTTTGCTTGGCGTGAGGTTACGGCCATCACCATGAATGGGGTTTGGAAGAACCTTTGCCAGCAGTTTGTTCATGATTTTTGTGGATTTGAGAAGGTGGATGAGGAGTCCAAAGAAGTCTTCACTAACTTAGTGGCCCTCAGCGAGAAGCGGGAGCTAGATCTGCAAGAGGACGACTTCACTGAACTCCTTGCTGTGCAACACCAGGAGCATACTAATGAAGACCTGATGGAATTGGAGGCCCAGAGAAAGAACGAAGAGAGACAAGAGGAAGAAGAAGTAACTGAAGAACCAAAGAGATTCATGACACAGGAAATGGCAAAGGGATTTTCTTTATTTAAGGAGGCACTATTAGTTTTTGAGACACAGGACCTGAACGTAGAACAGTACACAAAGGCTGCAGCAGCTGTTCAGAACACAATCCAGTGCTACTGTATCATCTATGATGAGAAAAAAAGAGCTACTACCCAGACATCACTGGATCATATTTTCAAGAGGGTAGATAGAACTGAATCCAGCAAGGAACCAGAACCTGTGCCATCAACGTCAGGTGAGAGTGAAATTGCAGCTTGCCCTCCATCTCCTACTGCTGACGATCCTTCACCTCTACCATCTCCCACCTCTTCTCCCTCCTCCAGTCAGTAACTCTTCTTGCGTACTGACTCAATGCCAGCCCTGTATGCCAGCTACTGTACTGTACTACTGTACTTTTCAAGGTACTGTACTGTAAGATTAAAAGTATTTTCTTTATTTTTTGTGTTTGTTTTTTATGTATTATTTGTGTGAAAAGTATTATAAACCTATTACAGTACAGTACTATATAGCAGATTGTGTTAGTTGGGTACTTAGGCTAACTTTGTTGGACTTACGTACAAATTGGACTTAAAAACACGCTGTCGGAATGGAACTCGTTCGTATGTGGGGGACTTACTGTAATGAACAGTTACAGTAACAGAGCAAGATCCATACACAAAGGGATATTATCTCCAAAGAAGTGAGTAAACTACATAACTTCTTCATAGCCCCGACACAGAAGTTGCTCAACAACATCTATTAGGAATTCACTTAGTACAAAACACTTGTCGAGACATTGTAAGAAGAAAGGAGAGAACAAGGTCTTATGAGCACTGTCTCTGAGAACTTAAAAAAATACATACAAATTATATACAATAAGGTAATCCACTTAGAGAAAAACCTGAGCTTTAGAACTTGAAACGTTCCAGTGAAAATGACACCTCCTCAAGAAGAATAGCTCTATTTCATTATGAAAGAATGAGTAGGAACAGACAGATTCCAACTAAGCATGGAGAAGCCTCCAAACCAATTTAGTCACTTGTGCGGCTTGTTGACTTAAAAATATTGTTTATCTTAATTATCAACTAAGTAAAATTGGTTTGGTTCATCTTCTTGAATCAGATAAGGATGCCAAATATATTTAACCTACTCAAGGAAACTTATGTGTAGTGATTACAATGTGATATGGTTATATGTTAGTTTGTTTACTGATTCAACAGTGAACCAAGTCACCAGTATGCCAACTTGGCACTCCTGTAGTTTGAGTAGTTTGGTTCAGGTAATAATTATATAATGGTATACTGGAAGGAACAAAAGGAGCATACCTGATTAAAGGTAGTTCTAGCTATAATTTCTGGGTCTGCTGAAGTTAAAAAATATTATTTCATAACTTCTAATTAAGAAATTAAGAAATATGAATTATAAAGTCCTCAAGGCTGTGTACTCAAGGCAGTGACTTAAGTTATCCACTACCTACAGCTCACTTACAACAAAATGTCAATATTCAAGCTGATGCATAAATGAGTTGACTCAATTAGTTGATTTGTAAGTAACAGAGAAGACTTAGCATTGACAGGAAACTTTATAGCTGACCCTTGAACAACATGGGTTTGAACTGTGGTGGTCCACTAATACACTGATTTTTCTCAATAGTAAACACTACAGTACTACACGACCCATGGTTGAATCCTTTAATGCAGAGGAACCACCAATATGGAGGGCCAACCATAAATTCTATGTAGATTTTCAACTGCATGGAAGGTCAGTGCCCTTTAAGCCCCTGCCTTGTTCAAGGGTCAACTGTGCAATTTTACCAAACTACCTACATAATACATTTCAGAGCAAGGAAGAACAACCTAATACTTACTTTAAGACATTTAAAAAAAAAATAATCATAGCGATGAGTTGGTTGAAGTCTCAAAAAACTCAGAGACTTTGAAATACATTCTTAAGCACCTTCTTGGTTTTGATAAATTTATTTCAATTTAAATCATTTGGGAAATAAAAGAGAAAATAAACTTTTTAGTGGATGCTAAATATAAAGTTGAATATTAAAGGAGTATTTTAATCCAATGTGTTGTTTTCCTATATTGAGATGGATAAACTATTTGAAGAAGTTTAACTTTTATTTTTTAAATCCTAATCATGGTCCATATTTACAAATAATTTGCTCAGTCACTTACATACAAATGATTGCCGACAATGCATTAAGCACTATTCAAGGCACTGGGGATATAGCAGTCAATGAAGTAGCCAGGGGCCATGCAAAGAATTTCACCTTTTTTACTCTGAGTGAGGTAAGAAGAGGCGGTGGTGGTTTGGACAGAGAAGTGACAGGATCTATATGGTGAACAGAATGGAAGGAGGCAAAAGTTGAAGCACGTAATAAATACTTGCTTAAAGAAAATTTAAAGGACAATCACATTAGTGAGTTGACTAAAATTCCTTTAAAACTTTTTGAAATATACTAACTTCGGAGAGAAATAATGGTGGTTTGGTAGCTGTGGAGGTGGTAAGAAATAGTTCTATTCTGGATATATTTCAAGGTAGAACTTAATAGGATTTGATGATAGACTGATTTCTGGCATGAGTAATGGGGGTAGGGGTGGAGATAAGAAAATCTGTTTTAGACATACAAATTTCAAATAACAGTTAGACATAAAATGGAGATGTTAAAACTATGAATGAGATCAGCTCATGTAGGGAGTTAGTATAGATAGAGAACAGGTTCAAGCACTGTGCCCTGGGACACCTCAACATTTAGAAGTTGGGAAAGGAGAAACCTAGCTGTCAGTAAATAGAGCTAAGAAGCCCAGGGAAGAATGGAGAGATAGGGGTTATCCAACATCACAAAGGTCAAGGAAGATGATTTGACCATTGGGCTTGGCATTACGGCAGTCACCAGTGACCCTGCTAAGAACAATTCTGGTGGGTATTCATGAAGAAACGATTCCAATTTGGTTTACATCAAATTTTAGGTAATTGATGATTCCACAAGAATCATCACATAACTTGTCTAAAACCATATACAATTTTTGGGAAAAAATTGTTAAAAAGATACCAAATAAAACTGGAAACATATCCAAAGAAGTGCTAATAAAATGGTCTTAGCCATTATTTGGCAGAGGTATTACAAAGTTCTAACAGTATTCTCTCACTATAACAGATAAAAACTAAACTGAGTAGAACATAAAAGCTATCATAATTAGAGAAGATATTTTCATATAATCCAGAAAATTCTCCCCACAGTGCCAATAAAGTACCTTCCCTCTGAGGATGCAAAGTATGTTTTCTTATGCTCAGCAGCAGTATTTTTTATCAAACACTGGCAGCTTTTCATAAAATCAATGTTGAAGTCAAGAATCAGTTAATATGTTATAGGGAAAAGATGTCAGAACACTTTCTTTGACAGCCAGTCTATTTCAGTTTTCAAAAAGAATATGTTTTAAAAGTACATTGTACATGAAAGTCTTGAATAAACTACCAAAAAGCCCAACATGCTTTTTGTTCCAATCTTTGTGACTGAACAACCATCCTGTCTACCAAACTCAGTAATATATGTACATATATATGACTAAATCCTTGATAATAGGATCTAGCAGTTGTTATGGACAACAGTAATTAAGATTCCAGACAAAGGAATATGCTTGTAGGTCCCATACCACAACACAAAATGCTTTATAAATAAGTAAATCTCTGCTGTCAGTCGCAATATTCTCATTTGTCTCTTTTTGATAAAAGTGCCCCAGATTCTGAGCTTTCCAGATAACCTGGTTGTTTGTCTTACAGTGCTAAAATTTACTTATTGTAGGTAGAATAAAAACAATAACACTTAAAAATGCTGCAGTTTGTTTTAGATAGGGCTTACTTAATATATCTCAAGTGCTTCAAGAAAGCCTATGTTGGGATATTTAATCCTGACATTAACTCTTTTTTTTTTTTTTTCAATTTTATTTTTATTTTTGGCTCTGTTGGGTCTTTGTTGCTGTGCGTGGGCTTTCTCTAGTTGTGGTGAGCGGGGGCTACCCTTCATTGGGGTGCACAGGCTTCTCACTGCGGTGGCTTCTCTTGTTGTGGAGCATGGGCTCTGGGCACGCGGGCTTCAGTAGTTGCAGCACACGGCTTAGTAGTTGTGGCTTGTGGGCTCCAGAGCGTAGGCTCAGCACTTGTGGTGCACGGGGCTTAGTTGCTCCGTGGCATGTGGGATCTTCCCGGACCAGGGATCGAACCCGCATCCCCTGCGCTGGCAGGCGGATTCTTAAGCACTGCGCCACCAGGGAAGTCCCCTGACATTAACTCTTGAAAGCATGAAAATCTAATACACTTTCCAATTTCAAACAAAAGTTAACCCAAGCCTTAAAATAAAAGCTTTTTATGGAACATATACAATATATACTGTCAACAAATGTTGTGATACAGATTTTTAAGTTGTTAAGAGAAACAATTTTTATATTTACTGCTGTATAAGAAATTGTCTAATTTCCAATTATTAATAATTTTCACCTGGGACTGTCACCACTGGTGCAAATACCTGAATGAAATATAACACTCTTTTTATCCTGTAAAACTTTGGCATCTGTCACTGAAACAAAAAACAAACAAGACAAACATAAAAAATCCTTTAAGTTGACCAGGCACCATTGGTTGGCATCTAGATGTACTGAAAGTAGTGAAATTAGATGTAAAAATGATACACTATAAGGCCCCAAGTGGTATGTATCATAGAAAAGAGGTATAACTCAAATGTTAAGGGAATTTAGGAGTCAGAAAGTGTCCTTCAAAACAAGTAGGTGGTGAAGTGGGAAGAAGAGGGTGGACCAGGAGGAAGACAGGAGATCTGAAAAAGCTTCACAGAGGAGTCAGCATTTGATCTGAGTTTTTCAGAGAGTTAGGTTTAGGACAAAAGAGAAAAACTTCAGCATAAAAAGATCAGGTGATTTGCTAAAGGTCACAAAATTACTTATTAAAAGTCAGGCCTGGAACAATGGTTTCCTGATGCCTAAAAGCAAGTAGGCTTTGGATTAGGCATTAAATTTTGGACAGAAGTGGCAGTTTTGGCAGTACTTTTCATCTAGTTTTTCTCATAGTACATGATCTTTGTCTATTTTTCCATTTTTCTGGTTGAAATTGGTCACAATGAAAACACTATTTGCTAAAAGGTCACTGAGAACAGGAAAAATTTTACAGTTTATGTTTAAATTACCTACATTACTTGATCCTTCTTCTCTCTAAACAGAAATTATGTGAAACTTTAAAAAAAATCTGTATCTTGGTATATTAGCAGTATCTGACTCATAACAGGTGTTATTATTATTCGTTGACTGAAGTACTACAAATGTGCTACTTAACACTTAATTATATATTATCCTTCATGTTCTCTACTTATTTTGTATCTGTATGCCAAGTTTCCCCAACTGGATGGGGCTCCCAGTGAGCACTTTACACTGTGTAGCAAGGTAGGATCCATGTCTTATTTCTAATCCCCTGTTTCTAGAACTGTGCCTGGTACAGAAGACTCAAATGTTTGTGGAATGAACAGCTAAACAAACAAAACAGTGTCTTTAGTTTCTTTTCCACCAACAAAAGTAAAGTGGAGAAACCACTCAATTTACCTGGATCATTCAGAAACCAAAACCAAACCCTAAAGCCACTTTTCTCTGAATCTATGTTGATACTAATACTCTTTAGCTGGAGTAGGGTAGGAGTGGGAAAGAGAGGTTCTGCTCTCCTCTGGCGGATGATGACCACAGTTCCAGTAACCCAGTGGAGCACTGCATAAAGTAACTAACTCTCCCGAGGGAAGGCAGACCCATTTGCTTATTTGTTCTTGTTCCCTACTTTATGTTCCTGTTCCCTACCTACTATATGATTGTAGTCTCACTTTTATATCCACATCACTCTATTTCTGGAATTCTTTTCCATCAATGCTCCTAAATAAAAATAAAAGACGAAGGGAGGAGAATTCCAGAAAGATGAATATTTGACTTCACGCAATTTCAGTCATAGGGGCTTCTAGTGATCAAAGCATTCCAAAAAGTGAGAAAAAGCTAAAAGATATTAGAAAAAGCCTTAACCAACTGTTTTTCTTGCCCAAATTAACAGACTCTAACTCAGACTCGAAGACTTCGGGTGTGTGCACACGTACAAAAGCATATGTTAAGATGCCCAGCGTGGTTTCGGAATTCTAAACCCCCATGCAAGGGTGAATCTTTCAGTTTTGCTCCTTACAAAATACAAAGCCTAGCATACACTGAACAAATGTTTACTGAATTGAAATCCAAACTGGACTAACAAAAAACAAGAAACATTAAAATACTCACCAACTGGACACTAATGGGAACCATCATATTGAAATCATCATATTAAAAATCCTTTCATCATTCTCAAATTTTTTTTCTCATGATCAAATCATCAAGGGATTAATCACAATGATCATAAATTAATGCTAAGTAACAAATGTCTTAATTTATATTTTATTCAAAGTCTTTTAAAATGTTAGTAATAAACAGAATACTTATAAATAACTGCTAGTGCATGTTCAAGTGTGAAACCCACAAACTAAAAGCCAGACAAAATAAAACTCGACAGCTCAACTAAAACCAAACCACATTTTAAAGTCATTTTTCACACAGTTAAAATGACATCATTGCCTTAACAAAGCAGAAAGCACGCATTGCATCTGTGTTGGTAGAGCTGAGCAAACACACATGTGGCCTGATTTATGTCCAGACTGTGAAAATTTTAGTGCACTGCTAAAGGTGCTTTCTCTGACCATACAGCACAAGTGCTAAAACAATGTTCCCTGTCATAGAGGTCTCACTGAAAGAGAGGTTACTGGGAAAGTGCTCTACTGTTTCTATCATTCCCAATAAAATTATATTGGAAATAAATTCCAGAGGTTTCTGTCTATAGGGGTTCAGAGAAGGTTTGAGAATAAAGCTTTAAGCAGAACACAAATTCCAATGGAAGTTTCATCTTTCTCATTCTTCAGAAAAAGCTCCCCCAGTGACCTCAACTCTGGAGATCTATAGGGAGTGTCAATATCCCATAAAAAACAGAGTTGAACTGACTGCATTTGAGCTATCTATACTCTGTTCTTTTTATAACCAGGAAGCTAAGTAGACAGACTTTGGAAAGAGAAGAAAACAAAAGGAGAGGTGGGGAGCAAGCCTTCTTCTCTTCTAGAACCAGAGCTTAAAGTGCCCCAAATATTAAGAACAAAATCAGGGTCGGGCCCTCCATGAGGACAGTTTTGTCTGTTTTATTCACTGCTGTGTTCCTAGCAGTGCCTGGCCACAGGAAACTCAATGAATATTTGCTGAATGAATTATGATGATGAATGTCTATTTTGTTATGGTCTTGTAAAGCCCCTTATAGACAGTCATGGGTCTTCTCTGAAGGTGGCAGATACTGTCAAGGCTAGTGACATGGGAAGAGGCAGGTCTCTGAAGTGGATGAGAATTCCTGACTCTGACTTCTCACTCTTTGATCTGGTGCCTTATAAAATTGTGGAGCTCCTTGGGGTTGGCACTGAGATGACCAGGAGAAAGGGAGGAAAGAAAAAGTTCTAATTTAGAAATGATATTTTCTAATGCTATGTTATTTCCCTTAGGGCCCAGCATTTCTCTGATTATCTTCCATGGGACGTTAACAGGTGTCCAGCTCAGGGAGGCCTGCCCTGCTATCCTACCTAGTCACTCTCCAATTGCCCTGTTGTTTTTTTTTCCCCATACTAGGTACTAATTTCCAATACCCTCATTTGTTTGTGTGTTTTGCTATCCACATCTCCCCACTAGAATGTAAACTCCATGAAAGCAAGGATCTTATAACTATATAACCAAATGCCTAGAAAAGTGCCTGACACATAGTTGTCACTTAAATATTTCTGGAATATATTAACAGTTACCAGGCATTGTTCTAAGAGGTGAATGAGACAAACAAAATACCTATCCCTACTAGAGCTTATGTTCTGTGAAGACGAGGAAAAAGGAACCTAAGGGAAATATGAGATTGAAGAGGTTTCTTTACTTCCCTATTTTCCAGAGCTTTTACTATGCTGTATGTACAGTGAAAACTGATGAAGAACATTTCTTCCCCTCAGTTGAACATCTGACAGCAGAAATGTTTCCCATTTACATTGAACACAGATTGAGAAATGAATTCCTGTGTCTTGCTTAAGTAATCCCATTTAGTCTGCCCTTGCTGTGATGCTGGCACTAAAGGAAGACTTCTACGTGTACAAATGGCTCCGAATCTTAAACTGCCAATGTGATGATAGCAGCGATAACTAGAGAAAGATCCTCAATGGTTTTTGCAAGTAAAGGGTTAAGACACTGAATTGAGAGTTCCAGCCATCCTTCCCTGCCTGGATATTCTCCTTTGACTACCAATGTAGAAGGATTTGGGTTTATTTATTCAGCTTAAGAGTTTCCAAGCTTCTTTATTAATTTTGTAAAACTCTTGGCCATTTGTATCTTCAAGTATTTTTTCTGCCCCATTTTCCTCTCTCTTCTTATGGGACCAGTTACATGTATGTTTGGCTATTTGGTATTATTCCTCAGCTCCTGGATGCTTCACATGTGTTTTCTTTGTGTTTCACTTTGGAAAATTTCTATTAATCCATCTTCAGGTTTACTGATTCTTTCTTCAGCTATGTCAAGTCTGTGGATAAACTTGTTGAAGAATTCCTCACTTTTAATATCACATGTTCATCTTCAAGATTTCCTCTTGACTCTTTTTCAGTTTCCAACTCCTTGCTAAAATTTCCCATCTGTTCATGAATGTTGTCCACCTTTTCCACTAGATCCTTTACATATTAATCATAGTTGTTTTAAATGTCCCTATCTGACAGTTCCAACATCTGGTTCATCTCTAAGTCCGGTTGACTGCTTTATCTTTCAACAGTGGCTTTTTTTCTTGCTACTTAATGTGTTGTAAAATTTTTGATTGAATACTGGACATTTTAATAAAAGAACAATAGAGACTGAGAAATCTAGAGTTTTCTCATGGAAATAAATGGACATGCCTCTTCTTCTGTTAGGCCATTAGCATGGGAGGTTGGGTCAATTTAGTCAGTCATTGAGCTGGGTTTGGGTTTTGTTGTTGCTATCTTTAAACTCAGTGTACCACAGGCTTCAGATTCTTCCAGTGATGGACTGCTATTGCCTTGTGCTTAGTGTGAGGCCTGGAATACTGGAGAGTTTTTCTCAGTGTTCCTGCTCCAATGTCATCTTTTAGCAGTTCCTGAATTCCTGCAGTTTGTGGCGGGGTGGGGGGGGAGGGAGGGTGGGGATCTTGCCAGCTCTTGTTCTTGTCCTAGCAGTAGACTCCTATTGCTTGTTACTCAGCATCAGGCTCTTGGTAAGAGTATGCGGGATTCTCAGTCCTTCTGATTTGTCTCAATTTTAGGCAAAGTCTATGCACCCAGGCCTCTGAGGTAGGGTCTTCTCATATTCCTGTCCCTCCTCAATCCCTATAGCAGCCAAATTCTGCCTTGAATCTGTGATAGCTCTTGAACAAGTTTCCAGCTTCTCCCTCAGTGACAGCAGACCTTTGGTTTGTATTGGTGCAGAATCCTGGGACCAAGAAGTTTTTCTGCCTTTTTCATATGGGTAGATGATCCAGAAGCAGTGGATATCTGCTTGAGTCCCATAGGTGAGGGAGAAGTTCAATTCTAAGAGGCAGATGGGTTTTGCTTATATCCCTCCCCAGGAACCAATGGAATTTCACCTGGTCCCTGAGGGTGAGAGGGTTTTCTGTCTTTCCCTCGTTGGCTTAAGGCTTTTGCTTAATATGAAAAGAGGTTCTGAGGAAGAAGGCAATATTTCATACCTGTCTCCTAGAGGCAACCAATCAACTTTTGTATGCCTGTGCTAATAAGGTGGGCTCTTTTCCATCTCCTGACCTACCTCTAATCTTTCTTGTGAGAAAACTAGTGGAGGCTCAAGAAAAAGAGCCTACAAGTGAATGTTAACTCCCTCTGTGTTCTTTAAACTGATACTTTAGCCCAAACTTGGCCTTTAAGAAATGCAGTAAACTTTTAGTAGATTTCTTCTTACCCACTTTGATGATGGTCAATATCTTCATCTTACCTCTTTTAAAAGTGAAACAATTTGTGAGTCCTATCTCTTTTCAGAGGGACTTGTCACTCTTTGGAATTTAATTCACTTGGTTGTCTTACAAACTCAGTTCACTAATGGGTTCAAGAAAAGTTATAATTATGAAGATTATATGGCTTTTACTCATTGTTATAATGGGAATGATAGTCTCCTCAGGATTTATTTTATTAAGGAAAGCAGCAGTTACCAGCCATGTAATAGTTTTTCAACTTTTGGTCCTCAAAGATGTGAGTTAAATCTTCTTCTTTTTTTGTGTTAAGTCCATCACAGTTCTAAATTTCTGAGATTTTGAGAATATCATAGAAGGGAACTATAAATGTAGGCTGGAGCAATGGGAAAAAGAATAAAAAATTAAATTTGTCTGTGAGGTAGTCACTGGCCATTGAGAGAGACGATAAGATATGATTATATTACAATGTGTGGTGAGAGAGATATAACATAGCTTAAATGAAAAATCATGATGGGAATTTAGTGTGAAGAGTCAGGGGAGCTTGGAGAAGGAAGATAGGAAAATCTGGCCAGGAAAGGTGTCAAAAAGCACAAATTCAACTGAGCCCTGAAGTAGTTCTCTAAGTGGAGAAGCAAAAGGGAAATATATTTAAGGCAAAGAGAGGTAAATAAACCATAGAAGTGTTTAGGGCTGAAGGTGTGGGGAGGGAGCGCTAAGAGATGACGATTAAGAGCATAAACTCTGGAGTCAGACAGACCTGAGTTTGAAACCTGGTCTGCTTGCTTCAAGACTATGGGGCTTTGGCCAGTTAGTTAAGCCCTTTAAACTGTATTTTACCAGTCTGTCAAATAGAAGTATTAATGCTTACCTCTCAGAGTAGTTGTGAAGATTAAATGAGATAATCCACCTAAGGCACTAGCTAAGCACAACTGGAATACATGTGCTCAATACATAATGGCTATTACTACTAGTAGCAGTGGTTCCCCATCACAGCAGAGGCACCAACATCCTCTGTAGCAATACTCATTTGGGACTTCTGTAGAAACCTTAAGAAGCCTAAACTGTCACTTGCTTTAGGAAAACAACTGTCTCCCTGTAGCCTTTGTATAATCCTCTTCTTCCTTAAGACACTACAGTTCCTATCTCCTCCTTGGCATAAGAACTAGAAAACATATTTAAAAGTAGCTCAAGCAGAGAGTCCCTCCTACTGGAGACATCTAGTAACAACTTATACCTGGCAATAGGAAGAATTACTAACTTCGTCTGTTTCACGGTTCCTATGTGGGAGGAAAAGCAGATTAAAAAAAAGTATGTGCTGAAAAAACATTCTTACTTACAGGGCAGAGTTAAACTCTGGTTCACATAATGCAATACAGTGAAACATGGATATTGCTCAGTAATGACTCCATTTCTGTCGGAGGACTCAGGTTTGGCCCATGGCTACAACATTCTATGCTCAGGTTGTTGCTATTTATTGTTTGTTTTTGTTTTGGGTTACCAGAGTCTGCAGAAGCTCTCTCCAGACATTCAGTAATCCTGAAGAGGCCTGGAAACTGCCCTTCTAGTATTGCTTAAGGATTAACTACGTTACCTGAATTTCACTCCTTGGGCTATGCTACTTGGCTATGGCTTAATTACTTCTGAGAATAAGACTTCATCTAGAGAATAACCTCAAATTTTAGCCTGTATCTGAATCACATTTAGGACTTGTTAAAATGTAGTATGCCGGGCTCTAGTCCTGGAATTTTTGATTCAATAAGGGGTAGGACCTTTTTTTCAGTATTTCTAACATATTCCCAGGTGATTCCCAGGTGATTCCCAGGAGCAGACTTTGTGGACCACTGTCCTCAGAGGTTTTTGTTTTCACAGAGCAGTATACCTTCTAGTTACCTGAGGTATGTGTTAGAAGACACCACTGTTGCCGGCTTATAGAGAGAACTGTGAGAATGAGAGAAAAGTGAATAAATAATAACAGGGAGTGGGAAGAGCTAAAAAGAAAGAGCGATAAACTATTCTTCCATAAGTTTTTGAAAGGGGTTGAATCCTGAGGCTTAACTTGGGGGCAAGTGGAGAGTGCCGGCAGGTCAGTCTGTTTTCATATTATAATATCTTCATTAGCTCGTGGGAGCACAGAGCCAATTTATCCACACCCGTCAACAGTAGCTCTACCCTACTTCTCTACTTCCTACACCAGTGGGGAGTAGACATCCTCAGGAACACAATCTCTAAGAACAATTATCCTGATCTTTCCCCCTCAGAATTAAAAGAGGTTACCCACATTTCTAGGTGCCTATTTTCAATGCCTTAGAAAACAAGCAGCACTTCTGCTATTCTCTTCATGAATATCCCGTGTTTGATTATAATGGCCTCTTTTTTATCCACTCTCTTATTTTTAAGGTCAGATATGAGAGAAAAATTGAGGCTAGAGTGGGGACAGTGAACACCTGGGCCCTAGCCCTAGCCCTAGTTCTAACACTCCCTTGCTTTGTAACCTTAGGCATTCAATCTCTCTTACCTTAAGGTTCCTTGTTCATAAAATAAAAAGACTGGTGGAAAGATCTATATGATTATTTTAGAAAAGTTTTTCCAATTCTCCATGATTTTTAAGATTCCACATTTCTTTACTAGTACAAAAAGAGGAATATCTGTATCTGAAATAAAGAAATACAATAAAGGAACTTTAAATTCTACTTGAATTTACAATTACCCTTTAAAGTTGCATAACTCAATACAGTAGCTTCTGTCCACAGATAGAACACTTCCACTACTGAAAGAACACTATTTATCAGCATTGCTTTAGAGGTCTAACCATAAAAGAGTAAACGATTCTCTTTCCTTTTCCACTGAAGCTTGTTTTTTTCCCTCCCCCCTCTACTACCTCACCCCCACCAATAAAACTCTGTCTGGAATCATTTAAATATTTGCCTTAACCTTAATTTTATGTTATAGTTGTTAACAACAACTATGCATCAGATATATGTAACTCTACAACAAAATTCTATTCCTAGAATAGAAAATGAGTTTTGCCAAGGAATGAGTTCTTGGGTAGTATAATAGCCTCTAGAAATCTTTAAAATAGTATAGCTTCTCATTTGCCTAGAATAGTTTAAGTATGATTCTGTTTTTAAGCTATGGAATTCTGTCTAAAATGTCAGGTAGTTGAAGCATAGTTACCAAACTCGATAGCTTATCCCTTGTATTCCTGGGTTCCTACCTGTATTTTCAAGAGCACTATGTATAAGTGCTCCCACTCTTTCTATAAGCAGTACTGTCAACAACATGGGCTCTCTGAGTCAGACATACCTGAACTGAAATACCAGCTTTGTCATTTACTAGTTGTGTACCTTAACATTTAAACTCTAGGAGCTTAAACTTTTCTCACCTATTAAAATGGGGATAATTAAGAGCACTTATTTCATGGCACTGTAAAAGTTAAAATGAATAAATGTATTTAAAAGCACTTAGCAGATAACAAACACACAAAAAAGTTAGCTACTAATGTTAAAGATCACAGGAAATTCAAATTCTTGCCCCCAAAACAGGATAACTGGTAAGTGTCAAAGTATCTGGTAAGTTGATACTTTGCAAAGGGAAAAAACACCTTTATAAAGGATATCAGATCACCTTAGCCAAGTATGACAACTTGACATCATGTACATCCTGAAGTGATGCATATGAAATACACTGTATTATCTAAGAAACATTCTTGCACACAATGATTACTTGAATATAGTCAAGCAATTAGACACAACTTCCAGTTTATAGGAAATATGGGAGAAATAAAGGAACACATTAAATGACAAAGAAACCAGACAAATCCAGAATGTGGGCTGTAGTGGCCAGCCCCTAAATTGGTGCACCATGACATCTGCCTATTGTTATTCACACCCTATATCCCCCACACACTGTATTAGTGTTAGTCCTTATGACCAAGAGAATATGGCAGAAGTGACAGCATGTCACTTCCAAGATTAGATTAGAAAAATACTCTAGCTTTCATCTTGGTCAGTTTCTCTGTGTGTGTCTTTCTCTTGGATGGGGCAAGTTAGCTGCCATGTTGTTAGCAACCCTATAGAGAGATCCACATGCCAAAAAACTGAGGCCTCCTGCTAAGAGCCACATGAGTGAGTGTTACTGTTAGTGGATCCTCCAGCATCAGTCAAGACATCAGATGACTGCAGCACCAGTTGACATCTTGACTGCAACGTTATGAGAATATCTGTGCCAGACCCATCCAGCTAAATTGCTTCTAAATTTCTCATTTTCAGAAACTGTGTGAAATAATAAATGTTAGTTGTTTTAAGCTTCTAAGTTTGGGATAATTTGTTATATAGACATAGATAACTAATATGTCAGCTCTTCTACAGACATATCCAGAATTTAGGACTAGTTTCTTAAAAAAATTAAGGACTAAGGATTAAAAACAAAAGTTTTAGGGACTGTTCTATGTTACAAGAGACTAAGGAGACATAACAACCAAATGAAATTGTAAACCTTGATTTAAATCCTGGTTTTAAAAATGACAGCTATTAAAAAATGTAGGGACTATTAGGACAATTTGAATATAAACGTGTGTTAGATGATATTAAGAAAATTTAAAATTTCTTAGATGTGATAATGGTTTTCTTGTCTAGAGGAATGTTCTATTTTTAGGAGTTTTATAGGAAGTATTCTGTGAAAGCACTATGTCTGTACTTTAATTTCAAATGTTTCAGAAAAATTATAGATATGGAAATACCTAGATGAATACAGATGAAACAAATAGGGTAAATGTCAACAATTACACATAAAGTATAGGTAGTGAATATGTGTACGATTCTATAACTTTATGTTAAAATTTTTCCTAATTAAAATGTTAGAAAACAATTTAATGCTACCCCCACCAGATTAGCATTATCTCTAATTGTCATTAGATTAAAAAATTTCAGCCCAGTAAAAACTGAGTCCAAATTTCTACACTACAGATTGCTGATATTCAGTTCAGAAGTTTACACAATTCTGAAACAAATATATCAGAGGGCCATTGTTAAACCAGTAGTTCCACTTAAAAGTTATCCTATTTATCCAGTGTTTGTGGGAGGTTAAAAAAAAAAGTTGATACTGATTCCTTTGTCTTCTTTTCCTGTTTTCATCTTATTTTCTTCTTCATAAAAAGCAGACAATTACTAAGTCCAAGAGGAATGAGTCCACTTCAGTATCCAGGTGCACAAACATAACCATAAGCTCATTTTTATGTAATAAATAAAAAACGTGTTTATCCAAAACACTGGGGGAAAAACGCAGTGGGGGAAAAACAACAGCAGGAGGACAAGGAATTCACGTCCAGAAGTTAATTGAAAAAGGTCCTTTAAAACCAATGAGTTAATGTGAAAGTTTAGTAAAATTTTACTTCTTACTGTAATACTGATATTGAAATATTGTCTGGGTGTAAGTTCTCAGTTTAAGAAAAATTCAGTGACACTCTCATCATTAACACATCCAAATTATACTTTTAAAAAACTGACATAGCTGAAACAATAATTCAGCATTTATTTTTATGTAAAGAACATTTTATATTTCTACATTGCACTGATGAGTTTTTGTTTTGTCATGCATTTCTGATTATGTTTTCAGAGCAGAGTAAATATTTCAAAATTTAGTTTACATTTATTTAGAATGGTATATAATTTAAAATATAAGTTTTACTTCACACCAATAGAAATTTATATTAAAAGTACCCTGATACATCTTATCAACATAATCTGTTAGTGAGGCTATGGCAGAGACAGGAACTCTTCTACATCAGTGGTGAAAATGGAAATGGCACAACTTTACAAAGGGAAAATGTGTCAATATCTAGCAAAATTATATACAGTAATCCCACTTCTGATAAGTACAAGTTTATCACTGGAGTATCAATTACAGCAAAGAGTAAAAACAAAGTAATCATACATTTATCAGTAAGGGACTGGCTGAATAAACCGTGGCATATGTAAGCAATGGATTACCAGGAAACTGTAGAAAGGGAAGAAAAATATCTCTATATACTAGTATGAAGCGACCACACAGATATAGTGCTATATAAAAAAAGTGGGGTGGAAAGTATATATTATTGTTTAAGAAAGAGGATATATACATATATATTCATATCTGCTTATATAAAAATTTGAATGTTTTAAAAGTTACCAATGGTAAAGGGAAGAAAAAACCAAGGTTGAGGAGACAGAAACAGAAACTAAGCTTCTTTCAATATATCTTGTTTTAAAAGAGATTCAACTGGTACTATGTAAATATTTACATAACTGTACAAATTTTATTAAAAAATTTTACAAAACTATAAACTATAAAATTATAAAGTATAAACTATAAAACTTTTATAAAACTGTATAGTTTTTAAATACTATAAAACTATAAAAGGAAAATCAAAACAAATTAGCCAAAATAATCACATAGAGAAAAACTATTCCAAGTGACTTTAAAAAACAGTAATATTACTGTACATCACTACTGGGATATGCCATAGAGATAAAGATAATTGCTTAAAAAATCCAACTATTTCCAGTAATCATATTGAGGGTAGTAGTGTTGATGTTATTCTGAAACAGTTGTGTATATATTGTAAGATAATATAATTATATGATATTCCATTTCATACATTCCCAGAGTCACTGAAAGTGGTATTCTCAGCATGAAAGGAAACATAGATATCAACACAGACTAGGTTAAGTAAAACACCTGTAGTCCTGAATCTGAGTTGGAAATAAATTTATATTCAGTTATCACATATTTTGTCTCTAAAGAAGGTATATTCTCTTTATGATATCCACTAGAAAAGACCTAGAAATGATGACCAACCTACTAGCAGTGAATGCCCTTAGTGCTTAGATTATAGTCTTGGAGAAATACCTGGTTCCAGTTCTGAGGAAGGAAGTACTTAAGTCGAACCAAGAACGTCTTGTCATAACTAAAAATTATACATTTAAGCCACACATATATCAAATAATAAATCAAAATGGAAATTAGAAAGTGTTTTCAAACAAAAAGAAAAACACTACATACCAGAATTCGTGGGTTGCCACTAAAGTAGCACTTGAGAGATTTATGCTATTCAATGCCCATATTAGGAAAAGAAGAAAGACCTTAACACAACTACTTAAGAAACTTGAGAAAAACAATAGCAAATTAAATCCAAAATAAGCAGAAGAAAGGTAATACTCAAGACCAAAGTAGGTATCATTGAAACAGAAAACAGAAAAGCAATAGGAGAAATTAATGAAACCAAAAGCTGGTTCTTTGAGAATAATGATAAAAATTGTTAAACCTTCGCTACACTGACCAAGAATAAAAGAGAAAAGACATTAATATTCCTATTATATAGTACACTAGTATTAGAATTACTAGTATAAGAAATTCAAGAGTAAATATCACTACAGACTCTACAAGATCATAAGGGAATACTATGAAAAATAATATGGCTATAAATCTGACAACTTAGTTGAAATGGAAAAAATCCTTGAACTACATAATCTACCACAGTTTACTAAAAAGAAATAAATAAATGAATAGTCCTATTAAAGAAACTGAATATGTAGTTAAAGCCTTCCCATAAAACAAACAAACAAACAAAACAAAACAAAACTCCAGGCCCAGACAGCTTCAGAGGTGAATTCTACCAAAATTTAAGAAAGAATACTAATCCTACACAAACTCTTCCAGAAAACTGAAGGGGAGAAACTTCCCAACTCATTCATAGAGATTAGCATTACCCTGGTACCTGAGCCACATAAAGACATTACAAGTAAAGAAAACTACAGACCAGTAGTTTTAGGATATTATATTACTATATTATGCAAAGGTTATTATATCACAACAAAGTGGGGTTTATCCTAAGAATGCAGAGTTGCTTTAACATTTTAAAATCATTCAGTACAATTCACATATTAACAAACTAAAAACAAAAAAAAAAACGATCATCGCAATAGATGGTGAAAAGGCATTTGACAAAATTCAATACTCATTCACAATAAAAAGTCAGCAATCTAGGAACAGAAAATAATTTCCTCTCTCCTCTTATTATCAGGAATAAGACAAAGATGTCCACCATCACTACTTCTCTTCAACATTGTACTGCAGGTTTTGGCCAGAGAAATCATGCAAGAAAAGGAAATAAAAGGCATCTAGATTGGAAGGAAGAAGTACAACTATCTTGTTCATAGACAACATGATAGTCTATGTAGAAAGTTCAACAGAATCAACAAAAATCTACTAAAACTAATAAATGAGTTTAGCAAGGTTGCAGGATAGACAATGTACAATCTACAAAAATCAGTTGTATTTCTACACACAGGCAACAAACACTTGAAAAAAGAAATAAAAAATACTGTTTACAAATAGCATTAAAATATGAAATATTTAGGGGCAAATATGACAAAATATGTAAAATACTAGTACACTGAAAACTACAAAACACTGCTGATAGATATTACAGAAGGTATAAATAAATGTAGAAATATATCTGGTTCATGTATTGGAAAATTCAATATTGTTAAGATATCAATTCCATTCTAATTGATCTCTATAGACCCAGTACAATACCATTTAAAACCCTAATAGATAAGTTGCAGAAATCATACAGAGTATGTTTTCTAATTATGACAGAATTAAATTAGGATCAATAACAAAAAGACATCAGGAAAGTCTTGAAATATTTGGAAATTAAACAACACAAAACAATAACCATGGGTATAAGAAGAAATCATAGGGAAACTAGAAAAACATTTTGAACTAAATGAGAATGAAAACACAACATATCGAAATTTGTGGAATGCAGCTAAACCAGTGCTTAGGAAAAATATCTCATTTTAGAAAAGACGAAAGGTTTAAAATCAATAATCCGAGCTTCCATTTTAAGAAGTTAGGAAAAGAACAAATAAAATTGAAAATAAGTGAAAGGAAGAAAATAATAAAGATAAGAGCAGAAGTCATCAAAACAGAGATTTCTGTTCCCTATCATCCTAGAATAATTTAAACAAACAAACAAACAAAAAAAGAGAGAGAAGAGAAGGGAAGAGAAGAGAAAAGATAAAAAAGGAATCAACCATTTCAGACACTGGACAACAGGAACACAGAACAGTGATTCCCTAAGAGAAGAGAGACAAATGAGGTGAGCCCTGAGATTGTCCCAGATTGCTGCCTAAACACAGATTACGCTCCACAATGCAGAGAAGAGGAAGCCAAATACAGCCCAGCTTGAGGAGATGGAGTTGAGAATTCGAAGAGGCCAGAGTGGCTAGAATTCAGAGTACCAATGAGGAAAGAGCTGTCCATAGACAGAGCTTAGAGATCTGCAAAGGGTTTCATCTGAGAACTGATCAGTGTATATGTGTGAGGAAATGACCCAGGGCTGGGGAAATAATCACCAGGAAAAGGCAGGTAGAACAATACCCTGAATTCAGAGGGGTGCAAACAGTTCATGTTTCCAACAGCCAAAATGGAGAAACCTCATTAACATAAGGGGCATTGAGTGAAAAATGATATGATTATTTATGTAGAAAATCCTAATCAATCTACCAAAAAATACTACTAGAACTAATAGTGAATTTAATAAGGTTGCTAGATACAATCTCTCTCTCATACATGTATATATATATCTATATATATGATTTTTTTTATATATTAGCAAGGACAATTGGAAGTTGAAATTTAAAAACTGTACCACTTACAATACCATCAAACAATATAAAATACCTAGGGATAAATTTGACAAAATATGTGCAAGATACTGAAAATTGTAAAATATCGTTGAGGGAAATAAAAGCAGATGAATAAATGAACAGATACCATGTTCACAGATGGGGAGAGTCAATATTGCTAAAACATCTATCTTATCCACACTGATGTCAATGAAATGCAATCATCATTAAATTCCCAGCAGTGTTACTGAAGAAATTGTTAAGCTGATTTAAAAATTTATATGGAAGCTTATAGGACCTAATACCAAAACAATTTTGAAAAATAAGAAAAAAAGTTAAAGGATTTGCACAACCTGATTTTAAAACATATTTTAAAGCTACAATAAGACAGTGTGATACTATCATGAGAACAGAATAGAATCCAGAAGTAGGCACACATTTACATAACCAAATGATTATTTGACACTGGTGCAAAGACTGTAAGTGAGGAAAGGATAATCTTTTCAAAAATAGTGCTGGAACAACTGGTTGGCCATATGCAATAAAAATGAACATCAACCCTGATCTCATCTGACATACAAAAATTAATTCAAAATGGATCACAGCCCTAAATGTAAAATCTAAAACTATAAAAATTCTAAAATAATACATAGGAGGAAATCTTGACCTTGGATCTAAAAAGAAAATATTTTAATAGAACACAGAATGCACAAATGTATAAAAGGAAAAAACATGATAATTTCATCAAAATTTAAAACTTGGCTCTTTGAAAGACAGTGTTATTATAATGAAAAGGCAAGCTACATACCAGGAGAAGATATTCACAAAACATATGCTCAAAAAGGAACTTATATCTAGAACTGCACTGCCAAGAGGATTTTCTGAGATTATGGAACTATCTTATATCTGCACTGTCCAACAGGTAGCTACTATTCATATATGACTAAATGAGCTCTTGAAATGTGGCTAGTGTGACTAGGGAACCGAATTTATAGTATTGAATATTTAATTTTAATTAATTTAAATGTAAATTCCCACTGGTTACTGACTAACATACTAAGCAGTACAGATCTGGAATTTATAAAGAATACATAAAACTCAACAATGAGGACAAACAACCCAATACAAAATAAACAGATTTGAACTGACACTTTACCAAAGATAATATATGGATGCCAAATAAGCCCATGAAAAGACACTTAAATTTATTAGTAACCAGAGAAATACAAATTAAAACTACAGAGATATGACACACATACAAAAACAGCTGAACATTTACAAAATGACCATACTAAATGTTGGTGAAAATGTGGAGCAATGATAACTTTCATAACCTAGTGGGAATATAAAATGGTACAACCACTTTGGAAAACAATTCAGCAGTTTCTTAATACGTCTACCATACAATCAAGCTATTCTACTTCTTGATACTTACCAAGAAATAAAAAACTATGAAATACAAGTACACGTAAATATTTGTACATGAATGTATAAAGCAGCTTTATTTTTCATCATAAGACTGGAAAAAACCCTACCAGCAGGTAAAAGGAATATATAAATTGTGGTATACCCACATAGTGCAATACTAGTCAGCAATAAAAATGGAACATAGTATTTATATAAAATTCTCAGAAATGCCAACTAACCTAATAGTGACATCAATATTGATAGATCACTGATCGCCTGAGGACAGGTTGGTAGGGTAGCAGGAAAGAATGAATTACAAAGGCACACGAGGAAACTTTTGAAGGGTATGGAACTGTTCGTTATCTTGATTGTAGTGATGGTTCAATGGGTGAACTGCACACTTTAAATCTGGGTACCTTACTGTACATAATTTTACTCCAATAAATCTTTAAAAACAAAAACAAAAGCAAAAAAATCAGTGAAATAGAAAGTGAACATACAACAGAGAAAAGCAATAAAACCAAAAGCTGATTTTTTTGAAAAGATAATAAAATTGATGTGCTTCTAGCTAGATTAATCTAAGAAAAAAAAGAATTTAGAAATTACAAATACCAAGAATGAAAGAAAGAATATCATTACAGTACTTACAGACATTAAAAACATAAAAGAATATTACGTATAACTTTGTTGTGATTAAGTTGACAACTGGGATGAAACGGGCACATTCCCTGAGAGAAACAAATCATCAAAACTGACTCAAGAAGGAATAAAATACCCAAATAGTTCTACATCTATTTAAAAAATTAAAATCATAATTTAAAACC
This sequence comes from Balaenoptera borealis, assembly GCF_965194805.1. Lineage (NCBI taxonomy): Eukaryota > Metazoa > Chordata > Mammalia > Artiodactyla > Balaenopteridae > Balaenoptera > Balaenoptera borealis. Next base: position 90,602,592 of record NC_138868.1, on the reverse strand, counting down.
TAGAAAGAAAACTCAAATGCTAGGTAACTTTACTAGTAAATTCTACTCTAAGCATTCTAGAAAGAAATAATGACATTCCTTTACATGCCCTTTCAAAGAAGGAGGTAACACTTCTCAACTCATTATATGAGGTCACCAGCACCTTGATGCCCAAACTAGACAGGAAAACTGCAGACCCTATCCCTCATGCATATGGACTGAAAATATTTTATAAACCCATAACCCCTTTCTAACTACAAGAAAATATCAGACAAACCCAAATTGAAGAACATTCTACAAAATACCTCAAAATTGTCTACCAATACTCCTCAAAATTTTCAAGGTCATCAAAATCAAGAAAAGTCTGAGAAACTGTCACAGTCTCGAGGAGCCTAAGGAAGATGTAATGACTAAATCTAATATGGTATCTGGGATGAAATCCTAGAATAGAAAAAGGACATTAATTAAAAACTAACTAAATCTGATTATGTATGGCCTTTAGTTAATAACAATGTATTAATAGTGACTCATTATTTGTGACAAATGCACTGTAGTACTGTAAGATGTTAACAATAGGGTATACTGGTTGGAGGATATGCTGAAATGCTGTAATGTTTTTATAACGTTTCTGTAAATCTAAAGATATTCTAAAATTAAAAGTTCATTTTAAAAAAATCAATGTAGTCCACCTTATTAAGACTAAAAGAAGAAAATCATAATATATGATCATTTTAAAGTTGCAGGAAAAGCATTTGACAAAATTCAACACTCATTTATGATAAAACACTCAAAAACTGGGAATTCAAGGGACATTCCTGCATTTAATAAAGGACATCTACAAAAAGACCCTGTAGCTAGCTAATATCAAACTTAATGATGAAAGACTTAGTATTCTCCTAACTAAGAAGAGGAACAAAAAAGTAAGTCTGCTCTCACCACTTTTGTTCAACTATATTACCAGAGGTTTTAGCCAGTACATTAGGGCAAGAAAAGGAAATTTTTAAAAAAATCGAAAAGATTGGAATGGAAGGAGTAAAAATGTCTTTATTCACATAGGAAATGAGTGTGTATGCAGAATATCCTGAGAAATCTACATTAAAGCTAATAGAATCTTTTAAAAAAGCTAATAGAACTAATAAGTAAATTTATAAGATCAAGGGATTAAAGGTCAATAAACAAAAAATCAACTGTATTTCTATATATTATCAATGACTAAATGGAACATGTAATAAAAAGAGTTAAAATATCAATAAAAAACATAAAAGACCTGTTAGAAAGCTCAGGAATCAAGATACTATAATACTGGTAAGGACAGACATATAGATTGATGGAACAAAATTAAGTCTAAGTAGACTTACACATATATGGCAAATTGATTTTTGACAGAGGTTCCAGAATGAAAACATATGCCCTTCTTCTCAATCCAACTGGCAAAAGAAACTCTCTTCAATCATTGGTATGGCAACAACTGGATATCCATTAGGAAAAATAATAAACCTCTACCCTTATATACTATATACAAAAATTAAATCCAACTTGATCACAGGCCTAAGAGAAGAGAACATTGAATACTATCTTTGAGACTTTCAAGCATTCAAATATTTCTTAGATAAGACACACAATGTATAAACCAAGAAAAAACTTGATAAAATTAGACTTCATCATAAAAAACTTCTTGCTCCTCAAAAAGCAATGTTAAGAAAGTGAAAAGACAGATTTAGAGGAAATATTTTCACCATATATATTTGACAAAACACTTAACCAGAATATATAAAGAACTCTTTCAACTCCCTAGGTTTATAAATAAAGAAATGAGCAAAAGATTTAAACAGATCAGTTCACAAAGAAAAATATATGAATAGGCAATAATTACATGAAATGATGCACGATATTCTTAGTCTTCAGGAAAATGCAAATGTAAACCATGAGATACCAACAACACACCCACTAGAAAGACCAAAGATATTTTTAACAGTCATTTACTAAGTTTTGGGAAAGATGTGAGCAACTCAAACTCTCATACATTACTGACAGGTATGTAAAATGGTACAACCACTATAGAAAACAGTCTGGCAATTTAAAGTTAGACAAACACTATATGATTCAGTAATTCAACTCTTAGGTATTTACCCAACAGAGTGAAAACATATGCCCACATAAAGACCTACACACAAATGTTCATAGAAGCTTTCTTCATAATAGCTCCAAACTGCAAACAACTCAAATGCCCGTCAACACGTGAGTGAATAAGCTAACTGTGGTACAGCCATACAATGGAATACTACTTGACAAGAAAATGGAACAAACTTCTAATAAATGTAACAATGATGAATCTCAAAAACATTTCACTTAGCTAAAGAATACAGACCCAAAAGAAATAAATAGGACAAAACAGAGATATTTCCACTTGATAAAAGTTACAATATACCAAAAAGATATAACTACCCTGAGCTTTACGGACCTCACAATACAGGTTCAAAATACATAAAGCAATAAACTAATAGACTAACAAGAAGAAATGTATAAGTTCACAACTGAAGTGGGAAACATTTCACCCTTCTTTTAGCAAGTGACAGAAGATGAGGACAAAATATTAGGAGGGTATTGATGATTTACATAACTGGTAACATACTTTTCAACATACATGTAAAACTCCTAAAAATCTATGTGTCAAATCATAAAGAAAATTTAAAAATCAAATACCATACAACCATATTCTCTGGTATAGGCAATAAACAAGTTAACATTAAAAATTAGAGTCCAAAATGTAAAATAGATAGCTAGTGGGAAGCAGCCGCATAGCCCAGGGAGATAAGCTCGGTGCTTTGTGACCACCTAGAGGGGTGGGATAGGGAGGGTGGGAGGGAGGGAGACGCAAGAGGGAAGAGATATGGGAACATATGTATATGTATAACTGATTCACTTTGTTATAAAGCAGAAACTAACACACCATTGTAAAGCAATTATACTCCAATAAAGATGTTTAAAAAAAAAAAATTAGAGTCCAAATGAAAACAAAAACAAGTAATACAAAATAAAATATATAACATTTCAACTTCCTGCTTTACACTAGAAAATATCCAACATTAAGTAAAAAAAGAATAACATAATTTATAATTTTTACAAATTTATAAATTTGTAATTTATAGGAATTTTTAGCCTCAGTTAGATAAAAATCAATGTTTGCTAAGTGGCAGAATAATTTCGGAACGATTCTATCATTTTCATTTAAAGTGATAATCTCTGATCTGCCACACCAGACAGAACCTAATGGTTACAATGAGATTATAATAGTCACAATGCAGTTTATAAACTTAGCTTCTAGAAATGTTCTTTATATATCTTATGAGATAGGAAATTCTCAAAACTGAATCGCTTTTATTGAGGCAGTATAATATATTGGGTAAGGTCATGAATTTTAAAGCCAGAGAGAAGTAGATTTAAATTTAAACTCCATTACTTAATAGTTGTGAGATCTAAAGTAAATTATTTTAAACTTCTAAGATTAAATATCCTTATTTGTAAAATGAAAAAATTACCCCAAAATGTATGCATAAAATACTTAACTAAGAACTTGGTACCTGGTAAGCACTCAGTTTAAATTATACCTTTTATCAATATTGCTAATACTAACACTTTGTCATACACCTCAAAATTTACTATGTTCGAAACCATCTATCCAGTATTCAAAAGCTAGAAACTTCATTCTTAACTCCTTTCACTTCCTTACATCCAAATCTTATTGATTCTCATTCCTAAATGTCTCTAAAAATTTTCCCTTCACTGTATAAGTACTTCATTATCATTTACCTGAATTATTTTCAACTGTCTCTTAAATAATCTCTCTACCTGCCTTGCCCATCTCTCTCTTCCAATCAATTCTTTGATAGCGCTTTCTTTCAAAAACACAAGTTAAATCACATAATTGACTGATTTTTTTATATTATTTCCCTACTACCCAGAAATCTAAAGTCTTCAGCCTGACAAAGGTTGTTCCCAGTCTGATCTTTATTTACTGTACTAGCCCCATCTCCACTCCTTTCTAGAAACTTTGAGCTCTAACTTAAGTTCTCATTGTTAGAATATTATGTCACCCATTTCCTATGTTAAAGAACTCCTACTCATCCATTAAAACTCAGCATATACTGTATCACTTCTTTGAAGCCTTCTTTCATGCCTTAAGGCAGCTGCTTTGTTTTCCTCTTTCTACTTCAATGTTTACATATATAAGACAAATATGGTAAGTACGGAATGTTTCTACCGTATAAAGCATTATTTATGATCATGTTGATGATTCAGTCATAAAATACATAAAATTTGAAGTCAAATGACAGAAAAAGGTGTCAAGGTTGATATCTAGGAATGCAGACCAAAATTTTATTTGTACCTCTCTGCATTTTCCAAATTTTCTAAAATACACGTATATTAACTTTATAATTATTAAAAAATGTGTTTGTAGAAAATAAACAAAAAAGCAGCTATTCTAGAAAACCATAATTATCAAAAAAGTTAGGATTATTAAATGTCCTAAATTAATGTTAATTTATAGAGTATGCATCACAGAAACCTGCCACAGGACCATTTTGGATTCACTTTGCAGAAATTATTTTTTTCCAAACACTGAATGGTTAGTCTCAATGGAAAAAAAAAAAAACACCAAGCCAAAGTTATATGGATACAAAATGAATTAGACAACTGAAACTTGGTTGATCTTCCTGATGTTTCAGGCTCAAGTGCTTTGGGAGCCTTGGAAGCTACAAATTAATGCTACAATCCTGTATTTTGCTTTGCATATGCACACATAATATTAAGAATACTGAACTCTTACAACTCATTAATAAAGAGACAAATAACCCAATTAAAAATGTTCTAAGTTTTAAATGGAAAATTCCCACCCAAAAGATATGCAAATGGAAAATAAACACACGAAAGATGCTCAATATCATAAGGGAAATGAAAATGAAAACCACAAGCGATACCTCTTCACACTCACCAAGATGGCTATAGGTAAAAAGATGGAAAATAACAAGGATTGGTAAGGATGTGGAGAAGTCAGAACCATCATATATTGCTGGTAGGAATGGTGCAGCTGCCTTGGAAAATATTTGGCTCCTCCAAAAGCTAAACATAGAGTTACCATATGATGCAACAATTCCACTCCTGGATATATGCAAGAGAAATGAAACATAAAAACTTGCACATGAATGTTCACAGCAGCATTATTCATAATGGCCAACAGGTGAAAATAACCCAAATGTCCATCGACTGATGACCAAATAAACAAAACTGTTGTATCTATCCATATAATGAAATATTAACAACAAAGAAAAGTAATGAAGTATTGATAAAAACTACAACATAGATGAACCCTGAAAATTTCATGCTAACTGAAAGAAGCCAGTTACAAAAGACCACATAGTGCATGACTGCATTTATATGAAATGTCCAGAAGAGGCAAAGCTATAGAGACAGAAAGGAAGTCAGTGGTTGCTTAAAGCTAGAGATAGGGAAAGAAGGGACATGGGAGAGAATGAAGAATGACAGCTAATGGCTATGGGGTTACTTTTAGGAGGGATGAAAATGCTTTAAAAGTTGTGATGGCTGCACAACTCTGTGAATATACTAAAAACCACTGAACTGTACACTTTAAATGGGTGAATTAAATGGTATGAACTGTATCTCAATAAAGCTGTTTAAAGAAAGAATGTCAACTGGCCCCTTTTCCAACAAATTACATGATCTGGGGAATGAGCGTTTTCATTTATAAATGGGAACAGTATCTGTTTCCATCTTTCCACTTCTAGCAGTAAGAATACATAAAAGATATATAGGAGACGCGTTCTAGAAAGCTAGTTTCATGACTTGAAGATGACTGTATTGGTTATCACTTGCTACATAACAAATTACCCCAAAACATAGCCACTTAAAACAACAAACATTTATTATCCCACACAGTTTCTAAGGGTCAGGAACCAGGGAGTAGCTTAGCTGGGTGAGTCTGGCTCAGGTTTCTTACGAGGTGGCAGTAAAGCTAGGGCTGCAATCTCTGAAGACTTGACTGGGGTTTGAAAATCTACTTGCAAGGTTATTCACGTGGCTGTTGGTTGGAGGCTTCAGTTCCTCCCATTACAGGCCTCTCTGTAGACGGCTACTTAGGACATTGCTTCCCCCAGAGAAAATGATTACAGAGATGGAGAAAGCGTGAGAGCAATCGAGACAGAAGCTTGGTCTTTTATAACCTAATCTCAGAAGTGATAAATCATCATTTTTGCAATATCCTATTGGTTACAGAGATCAGTTCAGATACAATGTGTGTGGGAGGACTGGACAAGTATGTGAATTCCAGGAGGTAGGAATCATTGGGGCCATTATGGAGAACTGGCTACCAAAATGACATTATGACAATAAACTGACCAAAGATCCCACATAAGCAAATGCTTGACCTCTGCACTAAAAGAGGATAAGGAGGATACTCATTTCTTAGTAGTGTGACAGGCACACACTTGGACATGTTTTAAGAGTTGTGATAAAAGGGTTTGTAAGAAGCATTCATACTATTTTCCATTCTCCTTGTGACTGAGTTATGGTTAGCCTAAAGAAACACAAAATTGTACAGCTGGGGGCTGGTGGGAGAAAGTATATAAAGGATTTAGTCAACTGAACCCTCCCACTCCTCCCACCACTGAAAGGTAAGGAAAGAGTCCTGGTTGAAGAAAGGCTAGGTGACTCCACCAGGGTCATTACTGACAGAGCAGAAACTAGAATCCATTCCCTGTGTCTTCTCATTACACCAGGAGCTATGCATCAGAGAATCAATGGCAGTGACTCATTATACAGCTGAGACGTTAAACATGTGAGCATTAAATCAACAAACAATAAACTGCTGGTCACTCCAGAATTGGCATTTCTTTGTGTAGCTTTTCGACGCTGGCTGTGTCACTTTCTCAGGCAGCAGTGGACTCTTATCCCTCTTTCTACTCCAGCTGAGAGTTGACTTACTTAGCTAGGGGAAGAATCACTCATTCAGCTCAGCTAATATTTATAGAATATCTGTTCTATACCTAGCACTAAATATGCAGATATAAGAGCAGAAAACATGGTCCTTTCACTCAAAATGCAGGTAGTCAAGTAGAAGAAAAACCTATACCTGAAAATTAAGAGAATTAGACATTATGTGACATGGCAGCACAAGGATTTATATATTTTTAACAATTTTATTTAACAAAAAACTTATATAATGCTTAAAATGTGCCAGATATATTACAATTTTAACTCCTTTAATCCCCTATGAGGTTATCCCCATTTTACAGATGAGAAAAGTGAGGCCTGAAGAGGTTATGAAACTTGCCAAAGTTCTCATGCTTGGTAATAAGGAGGGCCAGATTCAAACCCAGGAAGAATGGCTCCATAGTCCATACTTTCTTAACCATAATAGTATGAAGGTTCTCAATAATACTAACAATTATTCTTCTGCTTTTTTAAAGGCTTTGAAGGAAAGTCAATCATGAAATTCCAAAGCTCCCCTGAGAAATCTTTCAAGATGTACAGGGTAAGGCAGTATTTAGCCCAATATAGTAAGGATGTCTTAGGACAGCCTGCTAACCCTGTGGAGAGGGGTGAGGAAAAGTGAATAAACATTCACTAATGAGACAGTGCTTTCCTGGTGCCAAAATGAAAGATAAAACTGAATCATAACTGCAATTAACAAATTAGGTTATAGTTGGAATAAAGAAATTAAACGGATGTACTGTTCTGCAAGTGCAGAAATAAATTAATTTGGCCCTATCAAAGCTCACTAGAATGTGGAGAGACTTACATCTTCTAAAGATTTCCTCCCAGAATACGATAGGAAAATAGCATACTACACCAGGAACAGATGTATTTGATCATTTTTAAAGAATACGAAAAGTAGTTTGAAGGGAATAAAGTGATATGTGGGCCTGGGAAACCTTTCGCTTAACAAAGCAATGAATTCCATTTTGGTAAAAATTTGCCAGCTTCGCCACTTTACAAAGCAATTGCTGCCATCTCTTTCCTTTACATCTGATTTTTACTTTGGAAAATGTTCCTTGCAAGGAAAGGAGGGACCCTGTAGACTGCTGGTAATCTTCGTGTATTAAATTTCTACTTGGTGTTCTGCTCATCACATACCTTGAATCATCTACAGGTCCTCAAACCTCAGAACACACTGTCCAAAACTGTAGGAATAGGCCTTATTTACAGCCAACTGGCATGTAATGCAAGGCAGCACAATGAATAGTGTTTTTTTCTTTAAAAAAAACCCTGAATCTACAGGTTTTTATCTAAGGTAATGTAACAGTATAGTTTATTGTAATTTTGAAAAGGTCTTAAAGATTTTTTTTTAAATTCCTCTAAAATTTAAAATTTTATTTAAAAGTCTTGTATCAAAAAATTGTATCTAGGTACGGAAGGTTTATAGAATTCCAAAGGAAAGTCTAGTAACTTCCCTTTTAGATTGACTTTTCCCTTAAATTCTATCAAACAGTTACCATAACTATCTTAGAGTCTCAGCATGAGGGTGGCCTTTATGAGATCATTCAGTTCATTTCAATGACCATATCTGTCAAGTTTACACTTATCACAGGTAGAAGCAGGTTTTCATTCTCTTATGAAAGTAGATTTGACCCCAATCCTCAGTAAACTACTCCAGAGTATAAATGTTCTCCTTGTATTTGAAAGTATGGCAAGTTATCATCCACTTTAGACTAATTAGATGTTAGATGCTAACATGACAGAGAAAAAGGAAATGGAATGATGAGGAATTTGCAGAATACAATGTGGGACATTCTGAGTAGGACGATGTTAGCGTGTATATGAGTGAGTGAGTGAGTGAGTGAGTGTGTGTGTGTGTGTGTGTGTGTGTGTAGAGTCATACATAACAGGAGTGAACTGACCAAAAGGAAGAAGTCAGTTAGCAAACAGCTGCTTTCCTAGTCTCGAATGGCTTCTGCTTTGGCTCTCTCACCCTAGTATCCTTACCCCACTCTAGCTAATTCTATATGTGTCTAATCTTGATTCATAGCTTTGGCACATATGACGCTCCTGGAGTCCCTTCATCTCAAGTGGCCAAGCAAAGCAGGTCAATCCTCCATGTCTCAAGCCCTTATTTCCCAGAATCATCCTAGGTATACTTTGAATTTTTGCCTAGGGAGACCTCAAGAATTGTCAGGGTCTACCAGGAATAAATCCCAAATATTCTGAGCTAATCTTGCTTCAGGCCAGGCCTAGAAATATAATTATCTTGCTAAAATGAATTTAATACTAGAGTCTAGCTGGCTTCCAGATTGCATCTTTCATCTTTTAAAATTTTCCATCTATTATGGTCCTCAAAGAGTCTCTTTACCAGGATAATATGAACTTCTATTTCTGTTATTAATGCTTCCACTACTACTACTACTACTACTACTACTACTATTACCACTATAACAACAACATAGCCTTCAAATATAAAAGCACTGATTATGTGCTAGAGACTACATTAAAAGTTTTACATATATAATACCTATTTAGTCTTTCTTACAACCTTATGAGGTAGGGTTTATTATTATCCCTGGTTTAAAAACCTACCCAAGATCACATGATTGGTAAGGGGCAATATTGGGATTCAAACCTGGCAGTTTGGCTCCAGAATCCATGCTCTTAGATACTATATCATATTCCTTTTGTTTGTGTAATGCAAAGAATATTCCATCAAGATCAGAGACCTGGATTTCCATTCCTATCTCTAATGTTAATCAATTGTGTGACCTAGGGCAAGTCTTTGACTCAATTTCTACTATATAATGAGCCAGGCTCAATGATTCGTTTTTAGTCATACAATGCTGTGATAATAAAGTAGGTGCTTTTCATTAACAAATGGTACTGGATAATTCAGGAGGTTTAAAGCTTGAAAATGAAATATATCTAAGGGAAGGAAAGAGGCAACTAATAATAACTAAGTCAATCTTTTAAACATCTTCACTTATTTTCTCATTTCATATTCTATGAAAGCATTAGATTCATATTTTACAGAGGAAGACCCTGAGACTCAGAGATTAGGTAATTTATCTGAGGTCACACAGAAAATCAGGATGGAGAGCCAGCATTTGAATGCAGCCAAAGCCCAAGCACTTCCTGCTGCACCACAACACTTCCTTGGCATTGCCTTTCTCTCCTCTCAGCAGCAATAAGCAGAGATTTAAAATGTAATATATGTAAAGTACCTACTACAAAGTCTTTCAAGCAGCACACACACAATAAATTGATTTGGAGGTAAGGATGGAGATGGGTGAATACTAACTTGAAAGTGCTAACACTGTAACTTAAAACAAAAGTGGGTATATTTTGGTGTATTTTTCTACAAGATAGGCTGAATACCACATCAAAACAAGTGAATTTCTGGAAGAAAAGTTTGTATGACTTGAACTTATCCCTAAGTAAATGATGAAGAAGTACCACAAGAATGCCACTATATGTGGTATTTACAGACCACATACATGAGTTCTTGTGGTATTCCGCTGCATGAAATAACTTCCTAACAATAACTCAGAATCATTTTGTTAAAAGTAATCTTCCTTTTTCCCTAGCCAGAATTTCACAAATAATACCAATGAACAAGGAAGGTCTTTTATGTATTGGCTACTCAAAGGAGGGCAGGACAGGCAGAAACTACTGTGCTAACTTATTAAATTCCTATTGTAGTTTGGAAATGGAATCACTTGCTCATTCACTGATTCATCCAACAAATAATAATTGAACACCAGATATTATTTATAAGGCATTATTTTATTAACAAATGTCAGCGACATTAAAGGGAACATGACATAAACTGTAATGCCAGTGCGGTGGGATGAGTGCTGTGGTTCAAGATATACAAGGTGCTATAGGAGCACGAATGTTATTTAAAGGCTTAGAGGAGTTCCTGAAGGAAGTGACATTTGAGACAATGCTAGACAGTATACTGTGTTTAGGAAACTGCAAGTAATTAAGAATGATTTAGAAGTCCGAGTAAGTGTAGGAAGTATTGAATTTCAACAAATCATAATTATATAGCAATAGAACTAGAAGTAGAAGGGTTTAACAGATAATAACTTCAATACTCTCATTTTACTTTTAAGGAAACTAAGCCCTCTAATATAGGTGCCCAGAGTCTTACCAGGAGGATGTCTATTACATGAGGTGAGGTCATCCTTAAACACAGAACTGAACACTACTGTGTTTGAGAGTAAAAACAGCTGAGTGCAGCCATGTTGGAAAACCACTAACCTTCTTAGTGTGAAAGATACGTGTCATCTGCTATACCAGCTAATATAATAATTACTTAGAGGAATCACCTCCAGCTGATCAATGGTGTCCAGATAACCCCCCAAAAAGTTAAAATCTCTAAATTGCCCCTTCCTTATGAACTCGATGTGTTGAACAAAGAATTTTGGAGATAAAACTGTGTTTAACACATAAACACATTTAAGTCACCGCTTAACCTATTTCCTCCTCTTTTAAACCTAGCTCTTATTAATTAAATTCAATAAAAATTGAGATGCAACAGCTGTTAAATGAAAGGATTCCATTAAATCCTCTGTGGATGTTTGCTAAACTTTAGACAAAAGCTTTATCACCTACAAGTCATTAATTACTAAATAACACCTTAACTAGGGGACAACAGTAGAAATAACGTTCTACTGCAAAGCCAAAATCAAATATAGGTTTAACTCAAGAAATATGAAATGCTATGATGGCTTTATTTAACTCAAGAAATATGCAACGCTAATAAATAAAACACTCAATTTCTTTGCTGTCTGTCCACACCCTGTGTACAAATCTTTTATAGGTTAGCTCCCATGATATTACATGCAAAGAGACAGTAAAGATTCTTTTTAGGTACTCGAATTTTGTTGCATAAAGTTCTACTTCAAATAGGTGTGCTCAGCTTAGACTTCAGAAATTTTCCTTGTTTCCTGGGTATAAATTATGGAAAAGCAAAATTCCAATTATGAAAATTTGAGTTATTTTTAACAACTTTGAAAAAAGAAGTGATTTACTTTATAAAACAATTCACTACAAAGTTTCTTTAAAATATTAAGTTCATTAACTGATTGATGTAACTTTTCAGGAGTGTACATTATATAAAGATGGTCAAAATTCAAAGACTTTCTTGAAGGGTTGTTGTAATAGGATTTGATCTTTAATTTTTTTAAAAAACTGCAAGACTTGAAAATGCAAAGAACGAATTTATCTATATAAACGTGAGAATTTAAACATTACAGAAAGCAAATAAAAATTCTAATCACACTTGCATAGACAAGGTTTAGAAGGACATACAAATGATTAATCATGGTTACCCCTGGGGATGGAGAGGGGACTTTGCTTTTGGTTTTATAATGTCCACACTATTTTATAAGAAATACATATTATAATTCTGTACTTCCTTAAAATTTTGGTTCAGTATTCCCTTTTTAAAAGCATTCTGTTATGAAAGGATTCTTTTGTAGCCTGTCACAGTGGTTCTCTACCAAGAGTGTATCAGAATCAACTATGAAGAGTTTTTGAAAAATACGTAGATGTCTGTGTCCCTCTGCAGAATACTGACTTTAAAAGCTTCGGAAACCACCAGACTAGATGACCTTTAAGGTTCTTTCCAATCCTGAGATTACGCTACTTACAAATATTTTGTACACATTCAACACCCAATAGCTTTTATTTTTTTGTACACACATTAACCACCCAATACTACATAGCGTAAAAGCATTATTTCTAAAAGATAGGTGAAGGTCCTGTTCCCCTGCGCTATGCACTCACACTACTGACCTGCAGAAACTCACAGGAAATAAACTGAAGATTAAAACATATCCATCTTCAACTTAAATATACTTTTTTCCTTTTTTATTTTGCCAAAAAACCATCATATTTCCCTATTTCTGAGGCAGGAATTTGGGAAACTGACTCTAATGTAAGCACCAATTATTGCAGAGGTGATGGGGAGGCAGGAGTGGGGAAGGACGTGGCTGTATATTATCATATTGGTTCTCTAACTCAAAACAACCCCAGTAAGTCAGGTAAGTGTTAGCTTTTTCCCTAACTTGGCACTTAATCTCTATCAGTCATTCTCAATCCTAGATCCAATGTCCCTTTGTTATATAAAGGACAAATGCATACACATTTATTCCAATTCCTCCTTTTCTATCCTGAAACAAAATTCACAGATATTTAACAGAATTTCAAAAGTGTCGATAAAATACCCTGATAGTAATATAAAGGGAAATGAAAGTAATTAATAATAAATTATGTATTTCAATATGTATATGCTCATTCATGACTATATTAAAAGACAATGAAGTAGTCAGATGCTTACACCTACTTATAATGAATATATTTAGATTTAAGATAAGTAGGATGATAAGAAACTATTCCATGCAACAAGTATGAGAAAATGAAGTAAAGCCAAGTGATTTTTTGAAATGATTCCAAACAACACGAAGTGCAATTATCTCTTGGTATGCAAGGTAGCTACATTTTTGGAAACTTTAGTGTTCATTAAATCTACATGAAAGGATATAAAATACTTTGTATTTGTATATAAAACATAGTTATAGGCATAGATAATTATATAAAGGTATTTTCCCCCCCTTCACAAGTATCCCATACATGCGACATTCAAAAACTATGCAGGAACCACAAAACTGTTGTATATGATGTCCTGTGCATTATGCGATGTCTAGTAACTCTGGCGACTGCCCCCTAAATCATTTTGCTTCACAAAATTCCAAAATGCCCCCTGGAGGTTAGTACCACCCTGTTGAGAACCAATGGTCTATATGAACTTTCAGTACCTACATGCATACTGTTGTAAATCCTCACCCTGGGTTAGCAGGTAAGTGGGCCACTATTTGACCCCTGATTTGGGGCTAAAGCTTCTCTGATATAAATAAGGGCTATTTTTAATTAAAAAGCTTAACACATGTTCATCCCAGGAACTTCCAATAAAAAATTTTACCTAAAACTGTTTACCTGTTTTTAAAAAAGTGAATAATAAAGCTATTTTTACATATATAGTAGAATTAAAGACAATTCTGCCTCCTCTGTCTACCTCCCCTAAAAAATAATTTCTCCTGAGTTTTCTAGGTAATCAAGGTCAAACTGTGAAGATATAACCATTCTTTTCTTATCCACATGAATGCAAAGATATACTAATGTAAACAATCTAAAAGTCATTTATATATGGCACTGAAGTATATTACTGTATTATTCACTTGGCAGAAGAATATCTTCCTAATTAAATTTTGATTAGGCATCTATTAAAAGTAATTTACATTTTCTGATCAACCCAATGACTAAAGCGTGTGTCGTTTGTGGGCAGCTGGGGGAGCTGCCTGAGAACTTGCTGAGTACTAAGAGGGGAGGGACTTAGGTATTTTGAAAGTTTCACTCTTTGGGATTTGGCTATATAATTTATTTTGGACACTGAAAAAAAAATTCCATGCCTTCACATAGATTTTATGTTAAATTAGCACACCATTCATAGAAATATCAGATATACCCTCACTTTTAAAAAAGTGATAAGGACTTCACTTTACATGAAAGGATTCACATATTAGAGGAAAATCATCACAGGTTTCCTTTGAACATAAAATACCTCTGAGTTAAAATACCATTAAAAATTATTGAATAAATTAATGATTGAATAGCCATTCAATTTCTAAGTATCATGAAATACTCTCTTAAGATGTCCACAGCCTGTTTTTCCACTTTAAATTTCACTAATTAATCACTAATTAATCTAACCAATAATGCCTAAAAGAAATCAACACTCAATTTTTTAATAATCTTAATCTGGCTATCTTTCTTCATATCTAAAATTGGTAAAAACTTGCCTTTTACCCATACACAGGCATCACCTTATGATAAAAAGTAAGCAAAAGTTTGTGCATAACCAAACATGTATAGTGGTTAAAATAACTTACCTTTAGTATACTGATTTCTAATTGTTTCCATAAATAAACTTTAACAATGTGTGGAACATGCATGTTTGTGTACCATGTGATGTAAGATTCACTTCTGAATCAGTTTTAAAGCAATTGATCACCAGCTCTTAAAAGGCTTTAAGTTTCACATAAAGAATAGGCCTTATTAAATAAACTCAGAGGTAATATTTTCTACTATTTAACAGAGAATTCTGGTCTTGATAAAAAGCAAACAAACCCCACAGGTAAAAGAAATGAAGCACATACCAAATGTGTAATACAAAGCTTTTCACTTACTTGGTACTAGGTCGCTTTTGCAGGGCTTTATCCAGGATAAGAGACGGAGCGCTCCTCCTCCTTTCTGCTAGTGTTTTCATTTTCTGTAGAGGAAAAAAGATCACAATGAAGACCACATGGCTTGTAAAGCAAGTAAATGCCAATTTTCAATCCAACTCAGCAAGTTTTGTATTGCCTATCCTTACCTATCAAGGAGCTTGCAATCTTATTCTGGAAATAAAATAATAACATCTAAACTAAGATAGTAAGTGCCAAAAAGTGGTACAGGCAGTCAAGTATTTTTTATGGTCAGAGAACAAGGTGGTTAAATGGTGACTAGAGTATTTGGGAAAACAGCTCATAACCATTATCATCAACTGCAGCTTTACTGCTTATTATGTGCCAGGCCCTATGCCAAAGGCAGGACTGGATTATGTACTTTATACTCTAAAACGTCATCAGAGTAGGTTCTACTAGTTCTATTTCATTGGTAGGTTAGGCCCCAAACTGGGCTTCAGGGACAGACAGAATTTGAAGAGATCAAGTAAACGGAGAAGATAAGTAGTTAAAGTACAAGATGGAGACTAGATTTCTTACACATTTAATAGACATTTAAATTTAAATATTTACACATTGGGGAATCTGTTTTTCCAAAGAGATTTTTTTTTTTTTTTGCTGTAACTTAAAAAAAAAAAAAAGAATTTTTTTTTCTTTTCTAAGTGGTATATAAATATAGGATTAATTGGATAATTCAGGTACTCTGTTCTACAGGACCTAAAATTTGTGGTGAGGTTTTATTCAACTTGAATTAACCCGACAATTACTCCCTAAATTTTCAATCTTACAGATTTAACACCTCTAGATAGAGTCAGAGGAACTGCCACTGGATATAAATGTGAAAATTTACAATACAGTCACAAATAGCCATGAGTGAAGTTCAGGCTGTGTCACCAAAGCATTCTTCCTGCTCTACCCTCTCACCCTTTCCTGGCCAGAAGTCTCACCCACTGCCTGAGGGCCTAAGCCAGCCATGCTTGGGACTGGATGCTGCTCTAAAAAAACCCCACATAAAACCAAGTGGCTCAGTATCAGTATCTCATTACATGATTCATAAAGGAACAGCTTCTTAATAAAACCTAGATCATCCTAAGGAAGAGAAGAAAAATCATCTAATGAGAAGGGGGTACTAGACTTCTTTGGCACAGTTCTTTTCCCCCAGTTTCACCATGCCCCCATGGATCTCTCCCGTTATTGTCGTCAGCAGTGCCATGGCCTCAGTGTTGCTGTTCCCTCCATTAATCTTTTGGCTCACATGTGAAAACTAAATGCCCAAACCTCCTCAGTATACCTCAGACAGCAACAGAAACAATTATGTACAAGATTAATAAAGAACAGGAAACAAATGGGTAAGAAATATAGAACACCATACTTCTCAATCAGGAGTTATTAACCATGAATCAGTTTCAGGGCAGGTTAAATTGTACAAAATTTTTTACATGATAGTATTTGGTGCCTTCCTTCTGAAGAGAAAGCCCACAGTTTTCATCAGATTCCCAGAAGAATCTGTAATCCCTCCAAACCCCAGTGATTTTGATAAACTACTTTATATATTATAGCTCGTAAGCCCTATCCTACTGTTTTCCATTAGTCACATCTCCTGGGAACCCAACTCTCAGGAATCTAACATCCTTAGGCCAGTGTGAATGTAGAGGTTGCAGGGTGAAGGGAAATCTAGGAGACAAGTATTTGTATTGCAAAGTCCAGCGGCCTGTTCCCATATGAAGAGTCTCAATTCTGGAAGATTAGGTTGATTTTACTTAGAAAGGTGGCAGTTTGTTCCTATGCAAATTTTCTGCAGGATTCTGTTTCACCTTCAGGTCTAGGTTTGATTCCTACTCCTTATCCTGAATCCCTTTACTCAGGATCTATTTACTATGCTTTGAACTTTGAAATGCTCCCAATCCTTTAAGCTTGACCTGGGCCCCTTACCCTCGATCCGTTTTGACCTTGAGGGTCTGCCTAGTCTACCTGAGCAGGGGCCACATTCCTGGACCTATCTCAGCAGTCTTACTTCTGCTCCTCCTAATCCTCTGACACTACTCTCAGCAGATCCAAGTGCCTAAACAAGATCTTCATTAACATATGATTTCTAATTCTGAGCTCCTTGGCTTTCAGGTTTACAAAGAATTTGGAAGGGGTTCAAAAGACAGCCATAAAAATGATTTAAAAATGTGAAAAAAAGAAAGAGCCCTAAGACAAGTTAAAATGATCTTAAATTCTTCATTTGGAAACAGTAAATCTCCAAAGTAATGCAGTTATAATACAGAGCATAGCAAGGGTCTTCCAAAGAAGATAAGGCGAAAAGAAATGCAGCTATACTATAGACTGAGAATCCAGGTTAATCCCTCAAGATATTTATAAAAGCTGTGAATGAAATTATGAACATAACTTCAAGGGGTTCAGAAACCCCCAACATGGATTCTTGAGGGATCCATGGACTCCAAATTTGAAACCTTCCCATACAAGGAAATCTTTCTGAGAGTGACGGCTGTTAAACATGAGAATGGATAATCAAAGAAGAGTGACAAATTTTCTTCTGTAAACGTTCTTTTAAAATAGGAGTTTTTCATGGAGACCTAATGTAGAGTACCATTTGTATATATCTGTATATAGTAATTAGATTGTGTTTTCTTAGTTATAAAATTGGCAGATGTGTGGAGAAGTCAAATGCTGAGTGTATCTACATCATCTAGTAGACTCATATTCAGAGAATGCAATCAAACTACAGGCAAAATATTATTTTTATTTGAGGTCCTATTGTTTGTACTGAGACTTACTCCACTACTAATGAGACATGCAGCCTAAGGTAATTCAGACACCCCTCTGGGCCTCCATTTCTGTATCTAGAAAATGAGAAAATTTGGACTACATAGTCTCTTAGGTTCCTTCTACTTCTGATATTCTC
Organism: Balaenoptera borealis; assembly: GCF_965194805.1. NCBI lineage: Eukaryota > Metazoa > Chordata > Mammalia > Artiodactyla > Balaenopteridae > Balaenoptera > Balaenoptera borealis. Next base: position 90,584,415 of record NC_138868.1, on the reverse strand, counting down.
ATCTTAAGTGTCTACCAAAGATTCACCCTGGATATGCTAGAAAATAAACATTATATACAAAATCAGTTTAGAATTCATAGGAGTCATTTCTCTTGTAAGTAATAAAAAGTCTTAAGAGTTGTCAATATAATGGGAGCCTAGGTATTAATTCATTCAAAATACATATCCCTTTCTTTTGCTCAAAAGTATAGCAAAACAAAGAACCAATGGTGACTTCAAAAAAATTCACATATCTATCAAAGAATCTGTTCTCAGGCAATAAAGACTTGGATTTCCTTTTTGCTTATAACAACTGTGTGAAATACAATACATGGAAATAGAAGGAGACTATCGATTCCTTTCTAAATGTACAATACTACAAACTTGTCAGGACAGACTGAGGCTATACTTATATTGTACCAGCACCAACAAATTTCCCAGTTGTTCAGTGACAGTGAAAACTATGATCGTTTGCCTCACAGGAAACAGAAAATAGGTTTAAAACAGTGTAGGTTTCTTTGTTAGCTTAAAAATCGTAATCCACAGTGTGGTTTTTCAGAATGCCCAAGTCCTTGATGTCTATATTGAGATTACCTCATAAACAATGGATGCCATTCTGAAACTGAGTAATTTTTAAAAGGTAATCTTCTAAATTGACAAACTAAACATTAGGGAAAAAATCAACTACATTAATCTTTTAGAAATGATTTTCTTGATTTTGTACCATTTGCCAAGGTTTAAGCACTAGAGAGAAATTAGATCTTTCGTTTTCTAAGCTGTCTTCTCTGCAGCTATATTCAGTATCAGAGGCAAAAAAACTATTCTGCCAAAGAGTAAATGAATGGAGATCATAAGTGAAGATGAGACCCAAATGCCTATACTTCATTTTTCTTTCATGTTTCAATAATAACACAAAACTGTAGCAACTTTACCAGCTAACCTGCAGGTGCTTTCCACTTCAATTCTTTTTTTTAATCAGTTGGATGAACTAAATGTTGAATTCTCTGTGTTCTTAACTTGCTTCACAGCTATGCCTCAGTTATAGCATTTCAGATTATATTATGATTATCTTTCTGCCCCTTTCTAGAGAGCAAGGACTACATCTTATTTCCAAACTTTCTCCCGTCCTTCAACAACTACTGAAATTCTACTCTGTAGCAGACCTATCTTTGCATTCCTAGAGCCTGATACAATACCTGGTACAAACTACATACTCAATAGATGAAGGTTTTAAGTGAATTTAGAAATCCACTCATTGTCCACATCTACACTACTGCGCCCAAACCCACACACAGAAACATAAACAAACTTACTTAAAGGGGTTCTACTGGAATGCTGTCACTAAGGAAATATAAGCATTTGCTATGGAACTGGATGGTAGAATCATCCTTGTACATTGCAAACTACATCTTTTGACATAGTGTTGACATTTACATTACCATTGAGTTTCATGGTAAACATCTGTCTGATGATTCTTTTAACTTGTTGGCAAGTTAATTTCTTGCCAACAAATGGTGCTGGAACAAGTGGATATCCACATGCAGAAGAATGAAGGTGGACTCCTATCTCACACCATATACAAAAATTAACTCAAAATGGATCAACGATCTAAAAGAGCTGAAACTATAAAAATTTTAGAAGGAAACATAGGCATAAATATCTGTGACCGTGGATTAGGCAATGGTTTCTTAGATATGACCAAAGCACAAACAACAACAAAAAAAACACAGATAAATTGGACATCATCAAGGTTAAAAATTCTGTGCTTCAATGGACACTATTAAGGAAGTGAAAAGAAAACCCACAGACTGGGAGAACATTTTTGCAAATCATATACCTGATAAGGGATTTGTATCCAGAATATTTAAATTTAAGGAACTGTTACAATTCAATAAAGACAAGTAAGCTAATTTAAAAATGGGCAAAGGATCTGAATAGACAGTTCTCCTAAGGAGATATAAAAATGGCCAATAAGCACATGAAAAGGTGCTCAACATCATTAGCCATCAGGGAAATGCAAATCAAAACTCTGAAATACCACTTTATACTCATCAGGATGGGTACAATAAAAAAGACAAATAAATAACAAGTGTGAGGATGTGGATAAATTGAACTGTTATTCACTGCTAGTGGGAATGTAAAATGGCGCTGTCACTTTGCAAAACAGTTTGTAAGTTCTGCAAATGGCTAAACATAGAGTTACCATATGATCCTGCAATTCCTCTCGGGTATATAACCAAGAGAAAGGAAAATATATGTCCACACAAAAACATGTACGTGAATGTTCACAGCAACATTATTCATAATAGTCAAAAAGTGGAAACAACCCTAATGTCCATCAACTGATGAATGCATAAACAAAATGTGGTACATCCATAAAATAGAATATTACTTGCCAATAAAAGAAAAGAAGCAATGAAATGTGCAACAACATGGATGAATCTTGAAAACATCATGCTAATTAAAAGAAGTCAGTCCCAAAGGACGACATACTATATGACTCCATTTAAATGAAATATCCAGAATAAACAAATCTATAGGAACTTAAAATAGATTAGTGCTTGCCTGCGGTTTGGGGGATGAGGGAATTGGGATGTAATGGCTAAGGAGTGCAGTGTTTTTTTTTGTGGTAATGAAAATGTTCTAAAATTGTGGAAATGAATGCACAATTCTAGGAATATACTAAAAACCACTGAATCCACTTTTAAGTGGGTAAATGGTATATAAATTATATCTCAACAAAGCTGTTAAAATGAAAAAAACAAAAACAACAGCAACAAAAACTAACTACCAAATGACTAAACCACTGGGTTCCAGCCCAGCAAACTGGTTCATAGCCAGAAGCTATAATTTTCCTTACTCATATAACAATCACCTGAAGTATATTTACATTAAAATGGAAATTACTTATTTGTTTTTTGTCCAACATGTTTTTGTACAAAATATCTGAGTGGCTCTCCATTTGAATTCCTCAGAGATCTGAGGAATATGCCCACCTGCCTATTGTGGTTTGCCACTATTCCTTCCCTATTCCTCCAGTGCCCTACTCAGTATTTCCACATAGTAAATTCTCAATAGCTGTGTATTAAATCAATGAATTAACGTTACCAATACCTGAGAGTTTAAGGTGGTAATGCAAGTGTGCTTATGTAGGAAAATAAAATTTTAAGCAGGTTATCGAAAAAAAAGTTTTGTTCTTTTATTTTCAACAACGCATAAAACACTGTTTATATTAAAAACCTATATGTAGGGCTTCTCTGGTGGTGCAGTGGTTAAGAATCCACCTTCCAGGGCTTCCCTGGTGGCGCAATGGTTGAGAACGTGCCTGCCAATGCAGGGGACACGGGTTCGAGCCCTGGTCTGGGAAGATCCCACATGCCGTGGAGCAATTAGGCCCGTGAGCCACAACTACTGAGCCTGCGTGTCTGGAGCCTGTGCTCCGCAACAAGAGAGGCCGCGATAGTGAGAGGCCCGCACACCGCAATGAAGAGTGGCCCCCGCTTGCCGCAACTAGAGACAGCCCTCGCACAGAAACGAAGACCCAACACAGCCAAAAATAAAAAAAAAATAAAAAAAAAAAAAGAATCCACCTGCCAATGCAGGGGACACAGGTTCCAGCCCTGGTCCGGGAAGATCCCACATGCCATGGAGCAACTAAGCCCATGCGCTACAACTACTGAGCCTGTGCTCTAGAGCCCGCATGCCACAACTACTGAAGCCCATGCGCCTAGAGCCCGTGCTCTGCAACAAGAGAAGCCACCGCAACGAGAAGCCCACGCACCACAACAAAGAGTAGCCCCCGCTCGCCACAACTAGAGAAAGCCTGCGTGCAGCAATGAAGACCCAATGCAGCCAAAAATAAATAAATTTTAAAAAATTAAAAAAAAAAAAACCTATATGTAGTCTCTCACTGGAATTTTAACTTCATGTCAACCAGGAGATACAGAACTATTTTTGGAACCTCTAAATCACTCTGAATCTGGTCATTCTCAGTTCTCATAGAGATTTAAAGGAAAAAAAGCCTATCAAAAGAAAGGACCAGGATGAAAGAGTTAAGTCAGATGAACTACAATTTTTCATACTTTGCTTTGTTCCAGTCACTTTATGAAGAAAAAAATTCAAGCATTTCAATTGAATTTAAGTCAAATGTACTAAAGTCACTTTCAAACATTTAAAATTAGCATAACGTTAAAATAAGGACTTTGAGGAAAGCTTTTAAGAACTCTAAACTTTCAAAGATAGAAAAAAAATGTTTAATCACATTTACAAATTACCTTACTCAAATTTGACTCTTAATCCTTTGTGGCTAATCTGTACAATTTAGTGAGCAATGAACTACTTCTTTCTTGTCTTCCCTACATGTCTGCAGCATTTATTTGCAGAGACATATCTCAAAGACATTGGCCCTGCAAGGGAACAAGGAAATTATTTTTACCCCTGCCCCTTGCTTCTATGTCCTATTATCACAAGGTTTTGACCACTGGATGAGCTGAAGCTTCCCACTATTGTCACTTTTGTCTGTGATGAGTCTGATCTTCTATTTACTCATAATCATCCCAGCCAGAATGTTTGAGCATTTAATTAAAACAAATGTCATCACAGCACAGACTATTATAAAGGGATATAATTTCTTTCTGAATTTAAGAAAGAAATGTTTCTACTTTGGGCTATCTTTCCTCTTTCTGTGAGACAAGAACTTTGAAATAAAATAACAAACCTAAGAATCTATGTAATGTAGAAGACTCAGCACTGGGCTAGGAGACATTGGACCTAAATTCTGGATCTTGGTTCTATCACTTCTCAGAGTCTTCTCTGTAAAATGACATGACTGTTTGACCTACCACAAAGAATCAAATAAGATTATATATGTGAAAGTCCTTTGACAGGGAAAGCACCATGATAGTATAACATACAGAGTAATGCTTTAGAGTGCATAAGTACTGTATGTAATAAATATGAGGATAGTAGAACTCCCCTTCTACATTATTATTTGTTCCTCTGTCTCTACCCTACCCATGCAGACTTCTGGAGTACCACTATGGGCCTTCAAGTTGGCTGGACTTTCTTCTTTGGCAAAGCTACCAGTTTCAACCTCCTGTCATGATTCCCTTTAGTAGCACCCTGGAGTAGGCAAGGTTGATCACCAATGGTCTCTCCCTAATATTCCCTTACAGGGCAGGGCTTCACTAAATTTTTCACTCCACAGTCCATACGAAGTGCTATTATTTCTACATCCATGGCACACTGTGACAAAGGGGTTCTCTGGTTCCCCAGTGCCCATCCACCTGCATGAAGGCTAAGAGGCTTGAATGTATCAGACATTGTTGGAAAACTCTGCAACCTCTCACTTTCCTCCTGCAGAGGGGAAGAGTACAGTGATCAAATCCAAAAACCATAATAGTAAAAACCAGAGTGTATCAAATAAGAATAAAAAACAGGCCAAGATCTGACCAGATTCAGATATACTGTAACCTCATAATGCCTACTGTGGAAGCTGAGGTTCCAGACGGTGAATGTAGGGGTAGAAGAGGAAATAAAGACATTCTCCTAGGTATAAATTAGGACGAAGGTAAACAGGGAAAGCAAAAGGCCGCAGAGCAGTTGGGTTTTCCAGATCTTTGAAATATGAGCTGATGTGGGCACACATACATTCCATTTTCAGAGTCCACACACAAGTGACCAGACATCCAGAAACAGGCCTTACCTTTCAGTTGTGCCATGTGACAGCTGTCTGTCAAAATTAGGTCAAGGCTGTTCAGCACAGCAGTGACATACTGATAGAGCTATTTCTGCTGTCAGTTGGATGTTTCTAATCTAAACTTGTCCTGGATAAAGAAAATCAGACTGAAACAAAATTATAAAATAAACTGGCTATGTTGCCTACAAGCCCCATTATTGGTGGCTGACAAAACGCAGTTTCCTCTGATCCCTTTCCAGCCTCCCACATTGTGGCTAAGTCTTCCATAAGTAAACAAAAGCTAAACATCACCCCATCCTAGGCTGCTTCAAAAAACTGCTGCTGTGGCCACTATCGAATTGAGCATTCACCTTGAAGCCTTTCTGCACACATTAGGACCTTAGAGTCCCTGTGATCTAGAACACTTGCTATACCAATAGAACAGGAAAGCAAACTTTCACCTCAATGAAAGTTTATTTTAAAGGTAGTCTGGGGACTTCCCTGGTGGCCAGTGGTAAAGAATCCACCTTACAGTGCAGGGGCCATGGGTTCCATCCCTGGTCAGGGAACAAAGATCCCACATGCCACGGGGCAACTAAACCCATAGGCCTCAACTAGAGCCCGCATGCTGCAAACTACAGAGCCCACGTGCTCTGGAGTCCGCATGCCACAACTAAAGAGAAGACCGCACCCTGCAACAAAAGATCCCGCACGTCTCAACGAAGATCCCGTGTGCCGCAACTAAGACCTGATGCAGCCAAAAGTAAATTAAATAAATAAATAAATAAATAATAAATCTTAAAAAATAATAATAAAGGTAGTCAGCAAGCTCAGGCTACTTACTATACCAAAATAACACAGATTGGATGATTTAAATGACACAAACTTATTTCTCATGGTTCTGGAGGCTAGGAAGTCCAAGGTCAAGGTGTCAGCAGATTTAGTTCTTGGTGACAGCCCTCTTCCTGCTTTGCAGACAGCTGCCTTTTTGTTGTACCCTCACATGCGGTACACAGAGATCAAGCTTTCTCGTCTCTTATAAGGGCAGTAATCCCATCATGGGGATTCTGCCTTCATGACCTCTTCTAAGCTAATTATTTCCCCTATCTCCAAATACAGTTGACCCTTGAAGGACACAGATCTGAACTGTGCAGGTCCACTTACATATGAATTTTTTTTCAATAAATACATACTATAGTACTAAACCATATGAGGTTGGTCAAACATGTGGATGCAGAACCGTGGATAGAGAGTGCCCACCGTAAAGTTCTAAGTGGATTTTTGACTGCGTGGAGGGTCAGCACCCCTAACCCCCACATTGTTCAAGGGTCAACTGTATTATCACACTGGGGGTTACAGCCTCAAAATCTGAGTTTCGGGAGGACACAAACATTCAGCCTGTAACAGAGGTTTTTGCCAAATACTCTGGAGACTGAGGGGTATGAGTCATGAAACTCCATCAAATCACAATAATAAAATGTACATATATGTCCTCAAAGCACTGTGTATATGAGTGTATGTACATATGTTTGTAAGCACACACATATCTAACCTTGATATCATATACCTATTTATTTTTGTGACACTGTATAGTTTATAACATGTTTTAGCAGCAATTTAAATTGAAGTCCAGTGTATTTTCAGCTACTAATACCTTCTAAGAAGGCAAGTTTTATAATCACAGATGTTTGTTAAGTTGTATGTGGTCCTACAAGGCACAAGACATCTTTACTTTGAAAAGAAGAACCACCAAGTCCTGGATGGCAGGATAAGAACAGTGAAAGAATTCAGACACCCAAATTATTGAAGTTCAAGTTTTCACTTTCTGAAGATGCTATCAGCTGTCTCACTTCTCCCAGTCTACTGAATACGTTCCACCTCTTATCCCATAGACCTTTCACCAAACCCTAAATCAGAAGAATGGTGAAGGGAAAGAGTTATAAATTGCTTCACAACAAACTTCATTTCAGAACCAAAAAGCAACTGCACCATTTAGGTATCTGTGACTTGTGAATTTTCAGTCTATAAGTTACAACTCTCTATTTAACTTGGAGGACTCAATATTCAAAATTAATAATTACTTTTTACACAAATGTATAAAAAATGTGTAAAAATAAAATATCTTTAACTTTCATTTTATAAAAAACAACATATTCTGTTCTAATATATGAATGTCAGAGTCACAAAAATTAATTTTTCTTTTGCTACGTTAAAATGCACTGCTGTGTTCACATTTTAAGTGAAGATAACTATGGAAGCAAGTTTTTTCCTACACTCAAGATTCATGATATCAAAATGTTTACTGAATCGAGAGTTTCAACTGAGTTTCCCACACACAATTTTCCACGGTGGAAACAACTGAGGCATAGGATTCTGTGCACCCACACATAACTTTGAAATATAGTTCTATGAGTTTGGAGGATATGCCAAGTTTTCCAACAGCAAGCAGGACTGAGACATCAACGTGGAAAGCAGGCCTGGCTAAAGAGCTCCTGAAATATGAGTGCCTTATATAAAACATCTGAAAATGACAGATGACAGATACCAAGGCATAAAGATCACAAATTTCCAAAGAAATTACAGCAATGATTGTGTCACTGATTGTCACTATTAGTCAATATTTACTATGATGGTTAATTTTATGTGTCAACTTGACTGTCCATGGCATGCTCAGATTACACGTTATTTCTGGGTGTGTCTGTGAGGGCATTTCCAAGATGAGATCAGCATTTGAACTGGTGGACTCAGTAAAGTAGGTTGTCCTCCCCAATGCGGGTGGGCATCATTCAATCCCTTGAGGACCTTTACAGAACAAAAAGTGGAGGAAGGAGGAATTTGCCCCTTTTTCCTCCCTCACTGTCCAGCTGGAACATCTCATTTCTTCCTGTCCTCAGGAAAAGATGGTGGTGAATTACACCACCGACTTTTCTGCAGATGGCAATCATGGGACTCCTACTGGTCTGTTTTTCTGGAGAACCCTGACTAATACATTTACCTAACATTTACCTAATGGCAGCAGTGAACATAATATTCTGTGGTACACGGAGAAGGTAGAGACTCTGCTCCCTGAAGAACGAAATTATCTCTCAGGAGAAAAACTTCTCAAATATGACTTGTTCAACTGCTTATATAAAATTCAAATCTACTCTCCCCTACATCTTATGTTATAAACAATAAAAAATGCATCTATAATCTAGTTGGAAAGAGAAATAGAGTTGGAAGATCTGGGTTCAAATTCCAGCTCTGCTGCTTACTACAGGCAGCCTTGGCAGGGCTCAGTTCCTTCCTCTCTAAGAGTGCATTAATAATGCTTACCCCATATATTATAATCAATGTGTATTATGTATAGTTAGGCATTTACTTAAAGAAGTTTTTGAAAAATTTCCTTTACTTTTCCGTATATTATAAACAGTAAACTCTTATCTTTTTCCTCAAGTTTCTACCTTACAATATTTGATATTTATGACAGTCAAACGTGACTGCTTTGATGATTAGTGTTATGGGCCAAATACTTGTGCCCCCCACAAATTCATATGTTGAAGCCCTAACCCCCAATGTAATGGTATTAAGAGGTGGGGTCTATGGGAGGTGATTAGGCTTAGATGAGGTCATGAGAATGGGGCCCCTATGACAACGTTAGTGCCTTTATGAGAAGAAACCAAAGATATCTAACTCCACCTCCATCTCTCTCACTACCTCTCCCTCCTCTTCTTCCCCCTCACCTCCCTCCTCTTTCTTCTCACTCTGTCTCCCATTTGAGGACACAGCAAGAACTGGAAGCCAAGAAGAGGGCTCTCATCAGGAACTGAATTGGCTGGCACACGGATCACGGGAATTCATAGCCTCTACAACTGCAGGAAATAAATGTCCTTTGTTTAAGCCACCAGTTTATGGTATTTTGTTACGGCAACCCGAGCTGAATAAGACAAATAGCATTCACTCATTTGCATGTAAATGTTCTTGTATTAAATCCAATGAAATAAAACTTTTTTTTTTGCTTTACAGGTATCACCTGGTAAAAATTACTAATGGCTTCTGCACTTTTTTCTAAAGTGTTTTTATATTCTTTCTTCTTTTGACCCATAAAATACAACCTTGTGAGATATACAGGATATGGATTATTACCCCCATTTTACAAACAAAGAAACAAAGTACAGCCAGAAGTTCAGAGGTCACACCGGTGATAACAGGCTCTTTCTGATCTAATTCAGTTTTTGATAATTCCAGACTGCTCTCAGCCAAAACAATCTCATGTACCTGATTTTATGCCACTCACTTTGTGAATAACATCAGAAAAGTATTCAGTAGGATACTGGCTTAACCATGAGCATAATATTTTTCTCAGTATTAAAGAATAAAACCAAGTCTTACACACAAAGATGCTTCATTCAAACCCCAGTTGCAAGACACACACATGGCTTAAAGTTGGCTCTCAGGGGTGTTGTATCATAAGCTGCTATAAACAGATTTGGACCCAGAGAATGTAGAAAGAAAAGCCAGAATGAAGTGTATAATAGTAGCTGTTACATTTTTAAATGTTGGAGCTATTTTAAAATCCTTTTGCTTTGACTGATTTTCTGTGCCTGTAAGTCTCTCTTCCCTCCCCAACACCTATCTTATTTAAAGACTTTTCAATTAGTATGTGAAACCAAAGGGTCGGGGGCTTGAAAATGACACAAATCATCCCTAACTGAAATTATTCTAATACGTGCTGCCATTTCATTTCACAAAAACTGTTCTGCCCAAATGTGGATATGCTCAAGGATATGTTATCCAGAAGAATTATCCAGAATTCTATCCATAATGTATTATCCAAAGCAACAAATTGGACACTGTAAATAAAGAGCAGTTCTCTCACTGCAGAAAGTTCTAGTCAACAGCCATGCTCTAGAGGTCAGCAAACAACACCAGGGATTCACTTCCTGTTTTTTTAAATAAAGTTTTATTGGAACATAGCTGTGCCCATTCATTTATATATTGTCTATGGCTGCTTTAGTACTACAATTGCATAGTGGGTAGCTGCAACAGACACACCTTACGGTCTACAAACCTAAATTATTCACTAGCTGGCTCTTTAAGAAAAGGTTTTCTGATCTTGCTCTAAATCATAAACTCTGAACACAGGGGCCATATCTGTCCCTGTTCACTGCCATATGTAACCCAGCTTATATTTAATGAGTACCTAATATGTAGCAACGTCCTCGGCACTGAGGCAGCTGCCTTGAACAATACAGATAATGTCCCTATTCTCATAGTTTTCACAATCTGGTGAGAAGTTCAGGTAACACAACAAGGAAGTAAATAATAATATATAAGGCAAGGCTGAATGCTAAAATGAGAATAAAACAGAAGGTACAGAACATGACTGAGAGGCAACTTCCACTTAGGTAGTCAGGACAGGCCTCTGGGAGAACCTAAGATCAGAACAATTAGAAAGAATCAACACTGCAAAGATGTGTGGCAAAAAAAAAAAAAGACAAAAAGGGAATAGCAACACCAAAGCCTCAGAACAGAATGAATGTGATGACTCAATGTGTGAAAAGGAAGGCCCATGTGGCTGGAGAATACACAAACAAAGCAGAAAAGGCAGATGAGGGGAATGAAGTAGGGAGGGCTAAGGACAGGAGTCTGAATTTTATTCTAAATATGATGGAAAGCCACCACAAGATTTTAAGCAGTGAGGAACATGATCAATTTAAATTTTTAAAGATCATTCTGGTGCTTCTAAATGGAGACTGGGTCAGGGAAAAGCAAAAAAGGTGTTAGACAAGTTAGTGAATTTCTGCAGATGTTCAAGTGAGAGATGATGGTGGTTTGGCTTCGACTACAATGGCAGCAGTGGAGATGAAAGTGGAAAAATTCAAGATATGTTTTGAAGTGATATTCGACTGGCCTTTCTGATGGTTGTTGTAGACTGAGGAAATAAATACCAGTAGTCGAAAACAAATTCTAGATTTTTAGCTTGAACTATTGGGACATAGTAGTGTGAATGACAGACACGGTGGGGAAGTACAAACAATAAGAGCTATCACTTATTGAATGCTATTATATATTAATATTCACTCAATTTCACATTGAATTTTCCTAACGATCTTGAGGACTTAGGTACTATTGTTATTTTTCATTTCACAAATAGGAAACTGTAAAAATTCTGGGGTGGGATAGGGAGGGTGGGAGGGAGACGCAAGAGGGAGGAGATATGGGGATATATGTATATGTAGAGCTGATTCACTTTGTTATAAAGCAGAAACTAACACACCATTGTAAAGCAATTATATCCAATAAAGATGTTAAAAAAAAAATTCTGACCGTTCAGTAAGAAACACATTTTACATCGCTACCCAAAATGCACATATATATAAATGAAACAGAGAAAAATGTTACACAAAGCAGTCTTTACCCTTAACACTGTGCCAACATTTTCTGTTCTATTTCATTTTTTAAAATGTTGATTGTAACTGGCAGTTTAAATAACACTGATCCAAGTCTTAGTAATTAACAGTAAAACCATATAGTAGACTTTTTAAGAAATAAGTCTCATGACTCACTAGGACTACCAAGCACTAAAAAGGCAAGATGAAACATAAAGGATCCATCTGTTGAGTACTGGGGATACAAAAAGATTGTGGTCCATGAGAGTGTAATGGCAATGATTCTGTGAGCTACAATTTGGAAATACTCTTTTATTATTATTATTTTCTATGCTTACTAACATTTAAAACAGGCAGAGATCCACTTTTCTGTAAAAAATATTAAAAGCAAAATAAAACATTTCTTCAACCTCACTCTCGCCCTAAAGGGAGTAAAAAGCTGTAGAAAGACCAGACTGGCAAAATTTTAAAAGGAAAAGACTAGATTGGTAATGTGACAAATCATTACATTTTATAACGAAGGACAGCATCTTAAGGACAATGGCTTAAGATGCACAGCAGCCCTTCATTTATTGGACAAGTACTTCTTGATTGAGCAAGCTACTCTCATGCTTTCTCGCTTAATTACCGTGAGTAAAAAAGGATGAGATCTGTTCTGGAATACCAATACTTTATTTCCCCCAATTCCTTAAGTTTACAGGAATAAAAACTGCTTTAAAACCTATGTTAATTACTGAACATTCATATAGCACTAACCTAGTAAATTCTCTCCCTCCCTCCCTCTCCCTCTCTCTCTCTCCCTGCATCTCTGAAGGGGAAAAGCGACAAGGACAAGCCGCAGCCTCCATACATCAAAGGCTGAGCCAGCACTACAGCTGATACAACATCAAGTTCACTGACACTCCTAGATGGCTCCGCGACACGGTCAAGGTCCCTGGGAGCTCACACACAGTTCTGTACTCTGCACCGATCTCACCACTCTTCCACTGACCTCTAGCCAACCCAGGATCCTGTTGGGAAGAGTCATGAAAGGCAGTAAGATCCGGACAATCAGGGGAGCCTGCGTAGCCCCTTAAGGTTCCAATGATATAAATGCAATGCCTCAAGACATTTCTTAAGGATGAGTTAGGTTATCCCTCTAATCCCAATTTTTCTCCACAGAAGCTGGAAGGGAATCACCAGGACACAGAGAAAAAACAGCCAAATATCAGGTTTTGGGGGAGGGGAGGAGCGAGAGGAGACACGGCTAGAAACACCCAAATCAATTCCTCCGAGAGCCGAGCAGCAGAGGCCGGCAGCTCGCGGCCACGTGCACTTGCTGAGGGAACAGTTCCAAAGAAACCTGACCCCATCGGAATCGGCACGCCGCTCGGCGGCCGTGTTTATCCGAAAGGAACGCTACAAGTTGTTGCCCGCATCCCTCCTCCCAGCTTTGTCAGGGGCCACGCGCGCCGCCCGCACGCACGCCCACACCGACAACCGACCCCTCTCCAGCCCCGCCGAGCCCCGAGGGCCAGGGGACAAGCGTAGGGTGAAGGCCCCTCCACCGCAGCCCACCGCCCCACCCAGCCCAATTCCAAGCCGAACCGACCCTCCGCGTCCCCGGGCGTCGACCGGGAGTCGTTCTGTGGGGCGCAAGCACCTCTTCCCGGCCACCCCCAGCAAAATATCGCGGAGAGACCGCGTCCAGGTGAGGGGCTAAGCCCCGCAGGCGCCGCAGCGCGGCCGCCTACCTTCCTCAGCGCGGTAGCCGCACCCGGGCGGACGCCGCTGCCCTGACGACCTCGGAGCTGACCCCGTCAAGGGACGGTGAGCTCCCGGGGGACCTCAGGGAACCCCGGGGCCGGGCACCCGGAGGGGCCGGGAAGGGCGATGCCCCAAACCCGGGCCGCGCGCCCCGCCTGAGGGAGGAGGGGGGCGCGGGTCCCGCGGCGGATGGAGACGGGGAGGGAGGCTGCCGGGTTCGCTCCGAGAGCGACTGAGACTCTAGACGCGGAAAACCCGAGGGTGACGGGGTGACCTGGGAGACGGGAAGGCGGGAATGGCCTCGGACGAATGACGCGGGCCTCGAGTGTTAAATCCGTGCGGCGTCCGGCCCGCGCGGCGGCGGCGGGCGCCGGGCCCCGCTCGGCGTCCTCACCTTCTTGGTTCCGGGGGCGCCCGCGATCCGAGACACTCCTGTCAGGGAAGAGGAGCGCCCCGGCTGCCCCCCTAGAGTCTCCTGCTGGGGGGACATCGCTTCCATGAAGAGGACTTTCAAGCAAATCCCAGCCCAGGAGGAGGCTACGCAGGCATGTCCGTGGGACGGCGGCCGGACGGGCGAGGACGCGCGGCGCCGAGGCGGGCGCCGAGCTCAGGCGGCGAGCCGGACTCCGGGTGCGAGCCGCGCGCCTCCCGTCGGGGCCATGTACCGCCGCCCCCGCTCGGCACCGCAGCTGCAGGCGATTGCGGCGGCGACCGCCCGTCAGCGCCGCGGCCGCCCCGCCTCGGGCCCGCCCCTCGGCGCCAGGCGCCCCGCGCTGGACCCTCCCCCGGCCGCCCTCCTCCGGCCGCGGCCCTCCCCGCGCCGGTCCGGCCTGAGGCGCGCCCTTCTAGATATATATTAGGGCACGGGCGCCCGACCGACCTTCTCGGTCTGCGCCTCCGAGTGGGGCCAGCCCGAAGGAGCTCACCGGCCGGTGTCACGAACGCAGGCCTCTAGCGTGGACGCGCGCCTCTCCCGCTGCCCAGCCCACTCGCACCCGACCCCATCCTTTCCCGCGCCGCGCCCGTGGGGAAGGCGCCGCGTTAGCGCGTGGAGCGGCGCAGCTGTGGCGACCTCAGCCTGAACAGAAGAGTGGCAGCGATTCCTGCCTAGCTCTCGGCCGACCGCCGAGGGGTCCCCCGCCCCCGCCCCTTCCCTGCCCGGGAGGCCGGGTACGGAGTCGCACGTTGCAGAGGGCCGCGGCCGCGCACATGCGAAGCCCGCGGCGCCGCCTGACCTGTCGTGCGGTCCCGCACGTTAGCCTGCCCGCGGTGGCTCTGCAGCCGCCCGGCAGCAGCCCCCGCGCAATTTGCACCGGCGGTTTCTCTGCGAGCTGCAGAGACCCGGGCATTGCAGACGTGCAAGCGCAATTAAGGAAAATGCGGCAGAGAGAGGACTCTGAAATTTGGCTTAGCTATTGAGAAGGCTACAATATGTGGAAGTGTTTATCAGATATCTGCGCCGAGAGCATAACTTCTTGTCAGCCCAAATAGTGGCAAATTTTTTAAAGGCTAAAGAATAATCAGAGGGAGGGGATTTGGAGCCGACCTGGGCTGAGTTGAGTATTGCCTCACTTTGCAGGACTGGCTGACTGGGGCGGATGATTCGGTAGGTGGCATTCTTCCCTTGGAGTCAGGACTTCATAGGGCGGAGTAGTGATGAAGGACACCGCTCTATGATACTAGCTTGTGGAAGAGGTTTGTTTTTCTGGTAAGAAATAACAGATTGAGGCTCCTGCTGGGTTGCGCTGTTATCAGGTCAGGTTGTAGAAGAATAGGGTTCTGGCCAGCTCTGTTCCAAGCAGAAGTTGCTGTCCAAAACACACCCACACACTACCACCACCACCAAACCCCGGAATTGTTTATTGTGGAAGTAGTGGGGAGAAAATATTCCAGCCCAATTTAAGCCTCGTCCATATCACATTGTTTAAAGTAGGCTTACACAGGCTTTGTAAATCATGCATGCATATATATATGTATATAGATAATTTTATAAATCATACACACACACACACACACACACACACACACGTTTTCAGGGTGACTCTCTGCTGCTTAGATCCATGTCCAGAGACAGGACTTTGCACTCACCCTAGAGTTTTTCATGAATTTTACACTGCAGAGGTCTTTACAGCTCTTTTCATTCCTTGTTGAAATCATGCTATTGTGATTCCTGTCATGAATGGATGATTTCAGTTTTCTTGCTCTGCTTCATTTTTTAATTTCAATAATTTTTAAAGAATATTTCATATAATTTACTTATTATGTTTAAGGTTTATTATCTTTGTCTTCCAGAGAACAAGACTCCTTATTGTTGTTCATCCCAAGTGCCTAGACCAGTGTCTGGCACAATAAATATTTGTTGACTCAATGAATGAATGACACGCAAAAAGGATATGAGATAGATCCAGAAGGGCCAGGCTAGAGTTGGTTATTTCAGAGCCTCGTGTATTAACAGCTGTTTCTTTTTGAGATAAATACCTCATGCTCCAAATCAAAGTATTATTTATACTGCATACATGGAAAACCCACTTTCACTTCTTAATTTCTAAGTGCTTTTATTTCAAAATCCATTAGTTCTGATTTGCATAGAAAACCGTCCTACCCCTCTTCTGTAAGGAGTTTTGAGGGAGGTCTCACTTCCTAAATAAAACTGAGTTTGCTCAGATTAATATGATTACCAGTGTAATGATTTAAGAACACAGATCACATCACTCCTCTGCTTAAAACCTTCTTTGGCTCCTTGTGTCTATGGAATAAATTTCAAATGCTATAGTACAAATGTCAGTACAATCTGACACCCTTGCCCTCACTTCTTTCTTTTCTCATGTCTTACCCCTTTTCACCTCTCACCCTTTTCTCCCTCTCATTGAACTATTTGCACTTCAAGAACTTGTCTTGACCTCTCACATCTTCATGGCTTTGAACCTGCTATTTCCATTGCCTGGGAAATTTTCCTTCTATATTTTCCAACCTACTGCTTTATACTTACTATCTAGTGCAGGGTGCATAGTAAATATCCAATAAATATTTGTTGAGGAAATAAATCTTCAACACTTATGTTAATAATTAAATCAGGGAAATCTTCCTGACTTTATTACTCTTTACCTAGCTACCTCCACACACCAATCACACACACAGGGTTAAGTGCACCTTCTGTAGTAGTAACAGATAACATTTATTGAGTGCTTACTTGTTTATTGAGTGCTTACTTCATATCAGACACTATTCTAAGCATTTTATACATACTAATTTACTTAAATATTCATAATAATCCTACAGGATAGATTTCCTCACACCTTACTTTCCAAATTGGAAAACCAAGCCACAGAGATGTTAAATAACTTGTTAAACAGCTGGTAAGTAGTGAAGCCAAGCTTGGAACCTGGGGAGTCTGCTCCAGAACCAGTGCTCTTAACCACTTGGCTGTACTATCTCTCCTGTGTGTGGTTTCTTCTCTTTATAGCATGTATTACACTATACTATTATTATCTGTTTTACTTGCCTGTAAGCTCCTTGAAATTGAAGGTTATATTTATTTGTCTTCTTTGTGCCAGGCACAGAAGTATGCTTTCAATGATTTTTTTTTCAATGACTTACCTTTGAAGGAATGAATGAATGAAGTATTAGAAACAACCATCTTCATTATGCTGTACAGTAATAAGGAAGATGCTCTGATGGGGAAGAAACAGTCCTAGGCTAGTCCTGTCATCCCTTAGATAGTAAAAACCATTTTCCCTGCACTGGGAATGTTATGTTGTAGAAAAGGGTGATGCCAAAAAACAAAAGTGATGACAAGGCAGTTGAAGGAGTGTGATGGCCATGTCTGACACAAGCAGGATGTATCCAGAAGATTTTGAAACAAACCATAAAGCAAAGTACTAAGAATAGCAACATTTAACAGCTGGGAAATACCAATAGCAGACCTTTAACAGGAACCAATCTAAGAATGAAACCAAAATGTTTTACCAACCATTAGATTGAATAACAGTGAATAAGGTTAGCTGTAAAGGGAGATGTCTGTGCAAGGTGTTCATTCAATGTTTATTTATTGTGCGCCTGGTATGTGCCAGACAACGTGCCAGGCGCTTGGAATACGGTCGAGTCCACAGGTATAGTCCTTGCAAGCCCCAAAATGCACACAAGAATCATTGGCAGTGCTATCCAAATATCCTAGAGCCAAGCTGCAAACAGATGGCCCACAGAGTGAATTCAGGCATGTTTTTCAACGTATACACTCTTTTTTTCAAACTTGTTGCCAACCTTAAAGATCAAGATAGTTTACATAAAAATCTCTGTCCTCTTGAAAAAAATCAGAAAATATTAGCAGCACTCAGCTCAATTTCTGCAAGGCAACAATCAGCTAAAACTGAGTTGTAGCTGTTATTACATTTCATGCTCAGAACAACCCTATGATTGTCCTGTCACCCCTGTCCCTAATGCTGGGGAACCACTAACAGGTAAGGCAATGGAAAATGAAAAACAGTCAAGAGAGGGAGAGAACAGGGCAGAGAAAAATGAGAAACACTGTGTGTGTGTGTGTGTGTGTGTGTGTGTGTGTGTGTGTTTAAAGCCAAAGTAATAAGAGGTTTTCAACAAGAGAAAAGATTGACAGTGTCTAATGTTGTAAGAGATCAAGCCCTCTCTGAGGTGACTAGGAGCCCTGATAGAAGAGAGCTTTTGACTTTACTTAATTATCAAGATCAGATGTGGGTCTTTCTTTATCATCCTTGTTTAGAATCTCAAAAGGGGCTGTTTCCTTACAGAACATAATCCCAGTTCTAAGAGTGGAAGCTTATGAAGTGGAAGACATGGGAGTTAGGGAAGGGAGGAAGGAAGAGATAGAGGATATTAGGAGTTCAGGCTAGAAAAAGAGCTAGGGACCAGACCGTGAAGGACCTTAGATTCTATGGTAAAAATCTGGTTATTTCCTAGGGAAAGTGGTAGAAAGGGAACTGGCATCTGTTGAATGCCTACCATGTGTTAGGTATACCTTAATACATTATCTCATTCAACCTTGACCATCACCAAAGATGTGGGTATTATTATACTCACTTTAAATATGAAGATGAGGCTCAGAGAATTGTTAAGCAATTTTCTGAAGTCACACAACCAAAAAGTGATGGAGTCAGGATTTGAAGCCAGATCTGATTGAATCCAAAGGCCATATGCTTATGATGTGAACAGTATTATAATATTATTAACAATAAATACCATTCATTGAGAGTTAGCTTTGTAGAAAGATGGATTAGGTAGTCAACCACTATGCTAAGCGTTTTATGCACTATCAAAATATTCGAAACAAAACTAAGGGCTTTATGCCCACCATACAATGAAGAGCCTGATACTCAGAGATATCAAGCTACTTGTCAAAGATTATATATTGAGTCCAAGAGCCAGAATCAAACCCAGGACCCCCAAACCTATGTTCTTAACTGCTACACTTAATGGTATTGTCTTAGTTTTGTTCCTTATGAATGAAGAGCATCATACATTGTGTTGCATCCATTTCA
Source organism: Balaenoptera borealis (assembly GCF_965194805.1). Classification (NCBI taxonomy): domain Eukaryota; kingdom Metazoa; phylum Chordata; class Mammalia; order Artiodactyla; family Balaenopteridae; genus Balaenoptera; species Balaenoptera borealis. The sequence continues at coordinate 90,565,132 of NC_138868.1, read as the reverse complement.
TGTGAGATGAAACTAGATATGACCCTAAACCCTTCTGCTTAGTCCATGGTAAGCTTGCTTGCTGGTCAGAGGCTTAACTTAATCATTTTAAAAAATGTATTTTACAGAGCAACTTGATATTTTAATAAAAAACAAAAAAAAGGAAGAAAAATGTGTTTTCCATCAAAGTTTAGGTTGCTCTGTAAGCCAGACTAAGTTAATTAACTAATGATCATTTATTGTCTACCACATGCCTCGTGCTCCTGCCCGTCCTTCAAAGGTAAGCACAATCTGTGACACTTCCCTCCCCCACAAATCACTTTGGGTTTAAAAATTTTTTTTCTCTTTGTTTTTCCTAGGCATTTCAATTGACTGAATGTTTTTTAGCTCTGTCTACATGTTTATGTTATAATCCTCTCCAGAGATTTGTGGAAACTAGCTCTTTTAATTATACTCCTGTTTCTCTGCTAGATCTGCTGCGCAGTTGATTATTGTCTTGCTGATATGGTAGAGTTAGGGAGCTCAGTAGATTCAGGAAACTGTGCAAGATTACTTGACTAATAAGTGGTGGAACAGCATTCTAGTCCAGTTGTTACTCTCAAAACTATGAGACTTAAATTCTTAACCTTAAATCCTATTTAAATTATAAATGAAAATCACCTGTTGCATACTTGCAATATAAAATAACAGAAAATGGTACTGGTAATTAAACAAACATATGGCTTATTTTTTAATAGTGCTTATGTCAAATAAAAAGAACTTAGAGGTGAACATTCTGAAAGAATTTTTGCTCTAAAGCATATTTTTCAAAGCATCGTTTGTGCAACACTACTAGTCCCTTAAGATGCTTTTAGGGAAAAAAGGGTTCCATAGTGAACGGTTTCATTGGAAATACTGCTAATGTGTATTAGCACTTACTACAGTCCCTTCCCCCCAACTTTCTTTTTTCTTCACTGCCAACTTTTGGAGAAGGGAATCCGTATGAACTGCCTCCACTTTTTCATTGCCTTCCTTGTAAATATGAGATACCTTCCATGATTTCCCAATGATCAAATGCAAATAGCTTCTATAATCAATTCAAGGATAACTCTTTGTAGCATATGACCGGCCACTCTTCTCTTGGCAGCTATGACACTGTATTTCTCATTCATTCATTCATTCATTTCACAAATCTATATCAATTACCCAGTTGTGCTTGCTACCATCTTAAGCACTGACGGTACAAAATGAACAATTTAGACATGGTTTCTACTCTCCCGAAGCTTACATTCCAGTTGCTCTCCTATTTCTCTGAATTCTCTAAGTTACCTTCACTGGATCCTCTTTTCCTACTCATATGTTTAATATATGCATCTCCCAAGCCCCTATCATTTCTCTTTTTCCAACATACACTTGTACATGCAGTCTCTCTTTCTCTTTCTCTCCCTGCCCCCCCTGTTGAAGTGTCATGACTTTTGATCCCACAAATGTTTGTCAAATAAGTGAATTTATGATTTTCCTAATACTGGATATAATTATAACACTTATGCTGTTATTTTTATTCAAAATGTAGATTGTTATATGACCCACAAGTGGAATGAGGAGGAGGCTTTTTCCCCCATGATAAATAGTTCTGTGTTGAGTGAGGGAAAGGCAGAAGTGGATTTCAGAGGACTGTATCATACATAGGAGAAAGACAATGTAAGCAATTAGCAAATAGTTATTGAGAACTATTCAATTTCCTGTTAAGAAGTTATTAGGAAGATGGCAGGTTAAAAGTTTACCATAGAACTTCTCTCCCAAAGCATATCACAAAATGAGCAAAAAGGTTTTTAAAAAAATTATCAACTGTCACCAAAGAAGGAAAGGAGCATAACCTAAGCCTGTGGTTCTTAAGCTTGGGTTTCAAGCATTGAAACCACCTTGGGAGCTTTTTATACTTGTATTTGGATTTCGTCTCCAAAGAGTCTAATTTAACTGGTCTGGGGTGCAGCCTGAATGTCAGAAGTTTTTAAAGCTCCATAGCTGCATCCAAGGTTAGGAAACATTGACCTAAGTAAAACATTTCAAAACCTGGTTATTGAGGGGGTGAAAAAGATTCTGGAGAGTAGTAAAAAAGAGTAGGGCTGTATTTCTTACCTCACTACAAATCCTAGAGGCTGAACTTCTGAACTGGCCAAATAGAAGTCTCCCTAGTATCACTAAAGCTAGAAAGAAGCAAAATGGGTAAGTATCCTTATTTTTTCTCCCTTCTTTCTGATCGTTGATTAGCAGGAACTATTGCTGGAGAGAAATAGGTGATAATGCCTCTTCCTTATGGCCAGAGAGGCTCCATAACGACAGTTCAAGAAATGATCTAAAGCTTAAGGGTCTTCCCTCACTGGAATGGCCTCCACCCCAACTAGAAGCAGAGAATCCTAATACAGAATATATAACAAAATCTCAAAAGAGATAAGAGAATGAACAAGATGAAACAAATGACTTGTCAACAATGCAAAAATACTACAGCACAACATGAAATCATGAATTAGATGCAAAAGATAGAGTCCAACCTAAATGAAAATACAAAATAAAGGAACAGAAAATTCATAAATGCTGCATTCTATAGAACAACTTAATATGAACCAGTATTCAATGAAGAAGAGCTCAAAGATGAAAAGAGAGGTTGCATGCTTAAGAAAATAAAATGACCAGAACCAATGTCATTACAGAAAAATTAAATAAATTTGACACAAAAATTTAATTTTAAGATCAAAAGAGCACACTCTGTTCTTGGTAAATTTAAAATAAAATGCTTAACACAAAGATATATTCTTATTAAAGTATTCAACTTCAAGTTTCCACTATCATCCAAGTTCCATGAAGGCATGATGTTTTGTTCACTGTTATAATACCAGTGCTTGGAACCCAGTCTGGGAAGTTGTAGGTGCCCAGTAAATATTTGTTGAATGAATGAAAGGATGAAGAAAATTTTCTTCACTTATTCAGGAATAAAAAGCAAATTATTGAATTTCTGGTTTTGCTTATAAGGAGCTTAGGAGTCACCACTAGCTCTTACCAATAAAAAGCTGAATGGACTGAAAAGTAAACCACCCTTCTTAGATCCATAAGAAGGGAGGACACAGGGCAAACGGCTGCCCCCAAGATTGAGAGGCAGGCAGGCAAATACAGGCAGGGAGCCACAGCTTACTGGAGCAAGGACTCACAAGCAGAAACTTGCCACTGGAACCAGTGCCAGTGTAGGAAAACCTGAACTGTAATTGATTAATTGCTGGAGGCTCAATGCGGATAACTCTGAAAATTAAAAACTCTAGGGATCTTAGATATAGGAGGTGTCTCACATATTGTGATATTTACTTCCAGGAGCTCAATCAGGTTCCCATACTAAGTATTGGAGTGAAATCCCTGAGGGTTTCCACCAGGGAGAAGGGAAAAGGAATCATTTTGAAATATGCCAGAGCGTTCTGTTCTTCTTAATAAGGCCTGCCCTCAGGGAAAACTGGTTAACCAGAGCCTAGCCTGGTGGAGTATTATCAGAGCTTAAGTGACCTGGGAAAGGAAATACGCAATTCCAGCCAACTCTAGCCATCCTATTCTACATAAGTGGGGAGAAAAAAAAAAAAACAAAACCTGAGGAATGCTTGTGAAGTTCACAGTCCAGAAGCATAGGCTCACTAAAACAGTAAGACCTAATCATAGGACTATAGAACACTTCCCTTCCCACACACCTCACCATCACATTACTAAAGACCTACCTACAGCAGTTCCTTTTACCCAGTACACCATGTCTGGCTATCAAGATAAAGTTACCAGGCATAACAAAAGGCAAAAAACCCAATTGGAAGAGCCAGAGCAAGCATCAGATCCAGACAAGGCAGGGATGTTGGAATTATCAGACCAGGAAGTTGAAACAACTATGACTAATATAGTAAGGGCTCTAATGATAAAGTAGACAGCATGTAAGAACAGATGGGCAATGTAAGCAGAGAGGTAGGAAATCCTAAGAAAGAACGAAAAAGACATGCTAGAGATTAAAAAAACCACCATAACAGGCTCATTAGTAGGTTGGATGATGCTGGGAAAAGAACCTCTACACTAGGTGATAGATCAATAAAATCCTTAAAAACTGACAAGGAAAGAAAACAAAGGCTGAAAAAAAAGAACAGAATATCCAAGGACTGTGGGACAACTACAAAAGGTGCAACAAACACATAATGGGAGTACCAGAAGGAGAAGAAAGAGAGGAATAGAAGAAATATTTGAAACAATGATAACTGAAAATTTCCCCAAATTAATGTCAGACACCAAACCAGGAATCCAGGAAGCTTGAGAAGACCAAGCAGAATAAATGCCAACAAATGACACTTAGCATATTATTTTCAAATTATAGAAAATGAATGATGAAGAAAAAAAATCCTGGAAGAAGCCAGAGGAAGAAAACTTACTTATAGACAAGCAAAGATAACAATTACATCTGACTTCTCAGAAACTATGCTAATAAGAGAGTGGAGGGAAATATTTAAAGTGTTGAGAGAAAAAAAAAGCCAACAACCTAGAATCCTGTACCCTGAAAAACATTATCATTCAAAAGTGAAAGAGAAATAAAAACTTTCTCAGATAAACAAAAATTGAGAGAATGTGTTGCCAGTAAACCTGCCGTGTATGAAAAGTTGAAAGAAGTTCTTTAGAGACAGGGAAAATAATATAGATCAGAAATTCAGTTCTACATTTTAAAAAAGAAAGAACATCAAAGAAGGAATAAATGAAGATAAAATAAAAACTTTTTTCTTATTCTTTATTGGTCTAACAGATAACAGTTTATTAATAATAGCAACAATGTATTTGGTTACGTATGCTTATGAATATGTCATACATATGCTTATGTATGCTTATATATAAGAGAAATAAATGACAGGAGAAAGGAATTAAGAATATTTTGTTACTATAAGGTACTCACTACCTGTGAAGTGGTGTAGTGTTATTTGAATGTGGATTTGGATTAGTTATAAAAGTATATTGCAAATTCTAGGGCAAGCACTAAGAATAGTTTTTTAAAAAGTATAACTGATGTGCTAAGAGGAGAGAGAAAATATGAACATAAAAAAATGGTCAATTAAAACTACAAGAGGCAGAAAAAGAATGGAAGAGAAAAATAGGAACAAAGAATAAGGGCAACAAATGCAACACAGTAACAATGATGGTAGACATTAATCCAACTATATCAGCAATCACTTTGGATGTCAGTGGTCTAAATGAACCAATTAAAAAACAGATTTTCAGACTGGATCAAAAAACATGATCCAACTATACGTTATTTGCAAGAAACCTACTTTAAATATAAAGATACATATAGATTAAAAGTAAAGGGATGGAGAAAAATATACCATGCTAACACTAATCAAAATAAAGTAGGAGTAGCTATATTAATTTCAGACAGAGCAGACTTCAAAGTAAGGACAGTTATTATGGATAAAGAGGGCATTACATATGATAAAAGACTCAATTCCCCAAGAAGATGTTACAATTATTAACATGTAAGTGCCGAACAACAGAGTGTCAGACTATGTGAGGCAAAAAACTGCAAGGAGAAATAGATGAATTCATTATTCATAGTTAGAGACTTCAACATTCCTCTCTCCCTTTCTGTCTCATAAAGGGATAGATCCAGCATGCAGAAAATCAGTAAGAACCATTAGCACAAAGCATGGAATTAAGCAGAGAAACTCCACTTGGAATCGAGGATCTAAGTTTGCTTCCTGGCTCCACTTCCCAACTGAGTAAACACAGGCAAATTACTTAACTGCTCTGCACTTCAATTCAGATATATTTAACACTTACCTCAAGGGTTTGCTGGCTTGGCATATATGAGATGTAGGTAAAACCCTGCTGAATAATGTAAAGCACGACACAGGTGGTATTTACTGTTATCTTCGGTTTAATACAGACATGAATTTCCCGGAACCTTAGCTCTAGGGTGGGAGCCTCAAGTTAATTTTGCAGTTTCTTGACTAAGTCTTGTGATAGGCACTGGCTATGGTCTGAGAGGAGAGGGTGGGGTGGGAAGGAGAGAAATGATCTTCTTTTCATCTTTCCTAAGCCATGCAAAAAGGCCTTACAAAATAAGAGAGTATGCAAATAAGAGTGAAACAATGGGAATTCACTCTCCTGTAAATTAAACTTGAGAAGACTTTTCTCTCTTCTGTGAGCTAATCATTAAGGCACTGAAAGCTTTGTCCATAGTTCCAGTGGTAAAATACTTCAATGTTAAATTACTGAATGACACCATAACTCAAAGAACGGAGGGGGAATAGGAGAGCAATGAGAAAAGAAAATGCTTATGTTGACATATAGAAATCCTTTAGTAATCAGCAAGGAATGGAATGAAATAAAGTATACATGAATGTTTAATGGGGTTTTTAGCAAATTAAATTTTGCAGAAATATACTTAAACATGTGGCATTGCTAAGGGCTAGCCCCATCAGGTGAGGTGATCAGACAGTCTTTTGTTTGCATACCCTGCGTGGCAAGGAAGAGAGAGAAATACACATTCATTTTCAAGAAACATAGGATGTGTGAGTTAGAGCAGTAATATATCTTCTGCTAAGTCTTTTGGTTAGGAAGAAACATTAGGCACCATCTACACTGACTCCATGGACGAGGTAAGAAAATAATGCTTTCTAGAAAGAAAAGACCAAGTGAAGAAAGCTTCATTGTATCACAGACTGTGTTGCTATAGGCATACTGTTGCTCTGTAGAGAGATATTAAGAGGGGACAAGATAAAATTACAGCAGATACTGCACTTTTTTGTTATCTTGACAAGAACAGCAGCAGGACTTAGCTTAACCAAATGTTAACACTCTTCCCAAATGCTAATGAAATACAAGTAGAAAAACTGGGGGGATTCCCAATTTAAGTATTTTTATTGGCTGGTGCTTTACACATTTATCATGTGTCTTGTTTACACAGGCACCAACACAGAATTGGAGACACATGTCCCCCCACCTACACAATCACATTCCCTGAATTGTCATAGTTAACTTGCTGCCCTTCAAGTATCCAGATCTATGTTTAGGAAAGAGGGACTGGGGGGGTGGAGAGAGAGAGGAGGAAAGGAGGAATGGGGAGGGAGGGAGGGAGGGAAGGAGAAAGAAAAGGAGGGAAGGAAAGGAAAGGAAAGGAAAAAGAAAAGAAAAGATCTTGTGTGCAAACAAGCATTAGTTTGCCAAATCTCTAAGAAGTATGTGAAGGACTGACCTATGATTGGAAGGTAGAAAAAGATTAGGCCTAACTGCATTCATTAGAAATAGCCTACAGTGAAGAAACACACCCAAGAACTTTACATCCTCCTCTGCAGTAAACTGCAAATTGATTAGAATATCCTTTCTAACTACTGCTGCTGCCTTTCCTAAGGAAGGAAATCTATTGCAGATGAATAGTTTAGTGACTTAAAAGATAATGTGAGAGAGGAGCTCTGCATAATTAAATTTAAAAAACAGTGTTTTCTCAAACCAGGAAAATAATTTATAATAGGATAGGCTGACTTGATCAAGTTTTCTTATACAGTCTTTTTCTTATAGACTGATACGGTTTGTATGCCTCTGATAGTTCTCTGCAAAATTTCTCTGCAAAATAAAGACATTCTACTTTGACTTCAGGGAAATATTTTTATTTATCTCTCCATTGAAGATACAGTCTCGTATGTCAAAGATTTTCCTATTTATTTTACGAATCTCTCCACCAGGTAGATACAATTATGTTCCATCCCGTTTTATTTTTTTATTTTTTTAAAACCTGATCCCTTTATGTTTTGTTTTGTTTTTAATTTTATTTCTTTATTTATTTATGGCTGTGTTGGGTCTTCGTTTCTGTGCGAGGGCTTTCTCTAGTTGCGGCAAGCGGGGGCCACTCTTCATCGCGGTGCGCGGGCCTCTCACTATCGTGGCCTCTCTTGTTGCGGAGCACAGGCTCCGGACGCGCAGGCTCAGCAATTGTGGCTCACGGGCCTAGTCGCTCCGTGGCATGTGGGATCTTCCCAGACCAGGGCTCGAACCCGTGTCCCCTGCATTGGCAGGCAGATTCTCAACCACTGCGCCACCAGGGAAACCCCCCGTTTTATTTTTTGAAAGAAACAATGTTATAAAGATTGATCATCTCTTAAAGCATTCCTGCTGGAGGAATTCCATATGTCAAGTCTGGAGGTAGGAACAATGAAGAGGAGAAACCTCTTGCATTGTGCTGTCCTTCCAGTTGTGGTCTAGTGAAGTTCACCCTCATCACTTACAGGCTGTTAAAAGAACAAAATTCAACAGAGTATATTTGAAGATCTACTTGGCTTTATTCAACTATTCATGAACCAGGCAGCATCCCATCTAGCAACTAGCAGGGCACTCTAAGGAAGGCGCTATAAGAAGGAAGGCTTTTGCATAGCACAGGGAGATCAGCTCGGTGCTTTGTGACCACCTAGAGGGGTGGGATAGGGAGGGTGGGAGGGAGGGAGATGCAAGAGGGAAGAGATATGGGGATATATGTATATGTATAACTGATTCACTTTGTTATAAAGCAGAAACTAACACACCACTGTAAAGCAATTATACTCCAATAAACATGTTAAAAAAAAAAAAAAAGAAGGAAGGCTTTTACAGAAAGGAGGATGGGCCAAGGATGACGTAGCAAAAGAAAAGAAAGGGTTATTTGGGGGTCAAGTCATCTTCTTTTGTGCGGGAAGGGAACAAAGGTTTTATCATGCAGTTTACCTAGTGCAGATCAGGAAGTTTCAGGTTGATTGTTTTAAAGGTCACATTTCTGGGAAGGGTTGAAACTGCAATTAAATCTTGATTTGCTGTGGGTAGGGAGCAAATGACTTTATTTGGGGCGTTAATTTCTTTTTTTAAAAATTTATTTTATTTATTTATTTTTGGCTGCATTGGGTCTTTGTTGCTATGTGCAGACTTTCTCTAGTTACAGCGAGCGGGGGCTACTCTTCGATGCGGTGCGCGGGCTTCTCATTGCGGTGGCGTCTCTTGTTGTGGAGCACGGACTCTGGGCGCGTGGGCTTCAGTAATTGTGGCGCTCAGTTAAGATGACTTAGTTGCTCCGCGGCATGTGGGATCTTCCCGGACGAGGGCTCGAACCCGTGTCCGCTGCATTGGCAGGCGGATTCTTAACCACTGTGCCACCAGGGAAGCCACACTAATTTCTTTTTAACGAGGTCTTGTGTAGGAAAAAAGCTCTTCACAAGGATGGCTGAGGAGCTGTCCCTTCTCACTCAATGGTTTCCATTAAATGTATTAAAGTTACGGCATTTCCTTCAGGTATACACTCAAATGCAACAGGTCTAGGTGGACGCTTCCTCATCTCCCACTACACTGGCTCCTCTTCTTTTCTCTCAGTTTTACTACCTTTCTGTCAACCCCCAAAAGTAAAAACGTGACTCCTACCTTTTCCTCAATCTCCATGTTAAATCAGTAAGGAATGCTCAAACATGCATCTTCTTCTAACCTCAGCTAGTGCGCGCGCATAAACACACACACACACACAGACACACAGACACACAGTCCTGTTCTTCTCAGGCCTTTATTACCTGTTGCTTGGATTCTTACAAGCTGGTCTTCGTACCTCCATTCTCTTCATGTCCAACCATCCCTACAGATCCTGTGATTTGTGTGTAGGAGGATTATCAGAAAGTGCTCAGAAACATCTGTGAGGGAGTAAAGGAAGCAGGATTGGGCAGATGGAAATGTAAAATTGCAACGTAGTTGCAACAGAGGCCTTAACCAATTCCACAGGGAACTCTGAAGGGCTGGACCTTCAGAGATATCCACAATTGAGGCAAGGGGGCTGGGCCCTTGTAATCCCACAGAGAACTGTCATTAGAGGTGGGCTGCCTATGGAGACATAGGCATAATCTTGGGCAAGGTAGCTCTCTTTAACCACCATGCCCTCCTCAGGCTATGGCTGTAGCATCTGTCCATTTACCATCAAAACTGTGCATAAGAATACCAAGAAAATCCCCAGTTGGTCACCTGGGGTCCTAAATAGACTGCATACTGGCCCAGAGAATGGCACTTGCAGGGTATTGTCTCTGAAAGCTCTCAGTTGGTGATACTGTTTGAGGCCTTGTGGGCAGGAAAGGCAAACCCTACCTGGAATATGTGGCACTACTAGTCAAGATGAATTATTGCCCCTTCCAGTGTGGAGGGAATCCACTGTAATAAATCTGCTAAGAGGCTAATTGATCTCTTCAAGAGATAGTGCTGTAACAGGGGCTCAGCATGGGTTTCTGTTGTTGGCAGGGGGAACATTTGGCGGTGGTAGTAACTGAATCAACCCTGGTGATTGGGAGCCTGTGCAATTGGGCCCATGAGTATCCTCTGTGGCTTTTCTTTATATAAACCAATTGTAGTAGCACTTATTTTTCCAGTGGCAAAGGTAGGCTGACATCAAATGGCTAGGCCATTCTGTCTACTTGGGGGTTAAGTGCCTCTTCTGTGGGTGTATGCTCTCTGGTGGCGATAACATGTGACACAAAGATCTTTACCGTTTGTACTCTCTCCCATTTGTCTGTCCACATGCCTCCTCCCCAAACTTGTACACAATCTCCCAATCTTTCTCCTTCATGCCCCTTCCAAGTCAGTCATCACTGCCATGGGTTTATATTCTTTCCTTGGCCTACTGCTCTTTTCATACAAAGTGGATGACCAGTACACTATCCAAAGATTCCCCATCACTAGCTTGCTTACGTTCTCTGCTTATTCTTATGCTCAACTCCAGATATACCCCTTCTATCTTAAGATGGATTGATGCTGGGAAAGACCAGTCTTAGTAGGTCTGACAGAATGATGGACTGTTCTGGCCTCATAGTCACCTGATGTTTCACAGTCAAATCTCCATCTCTACTAGGGCCCCGTATATATTGGGATACATATATTGTAGTATGTTTGTCAAATGGTGTATAATTTTGTGTTATAGATGGCATGACCCTAGGATCTACTTGTGATTCTCCTATGGCTGCTTTCCATAAATTCCACACAGTGTCTTTTCCCACCAGAGGTACAGTAGGGTCTGCTGGGTTGTATGAGTCATATGGCCTGAGTGGCAAGGCTATTGACACCACAGCCTGGACCTGTGCAGGGCATGTGCTTGCTCCAGGTCTCACTCAAAGCTGGCAGCCTTATGGGTCACTCAGTAAACGGGCAGAGTAGTATTTCCAGTTGGGGAATATGCTGACTCCAGAATTCAATAAAGAAGTTTTATGTTTCTTTTTTCATGGTCAGAGGGACAAGATGTAATAATTTGTACTTTACTTCGATAAGATATCTTAGGCTCCCCCACTAGTTTCCTGAACATTTCACTGATCTGGCAGGTCTTCCATCTTTAGAGCGCACATATCTTACCAAGGCCTCCAATGTACTTGCCAAGGTTCTTTCTTATTTTGTTCAATTAATGTGATCTCTTCTGCCCACTGAGATATTCTGCAGAATGTCTAGATGCTCTAGGTTCCTATGGATTATATTAAGACAGACAGCAGGATAGTTAACATCCCTGGGGCACAACTATAACTTTATACTGATGTTTGTCCCACATGAATGTAAATTGCTTCTAGCCCTCCTTCCAGATAGGGTAAAAAAAAAAAAAAACCAACATATTCCTCAGATTAGTAGCCTTATACCAAGTACCCAAGGCCATGGTATTCAGTTTTAGCTACATATGGCACAACAGCTGCAATTGGGCCTACTACTTGGTTGATTTTGCATTATCCCACTTTCATTGTGTGGGATCCATCTAATTTTTGTAGGACCCAGACTAGTGAATTAATGGAGATTCAATGTGGAGCACCATTTCTGTATCCTTCAGGTTTTTTAAGTTGGCAATCTTCTCTTCCATTCCTGGGAAGCAATTTTATATTCTCAACTGAGAAATTTCAGAGGCTTCCACTTGACCTTCTCTAGTGTCATAGTTCTTGCTTCATAGGCCAAGGAACCAATGTTGAGGAGATGACCATGGATCAAGTAGATGCACTCTGAGTCAAACCTGTTTATTATCTGGACCCCATAAGCCTCACTCTAAAAAACAAGTCAAGGATGGGTAATCAGGCTGTTAGCCCTGATTATCCATTCATGATTTCTTTTGATTTACAAAATTTAACAATATCTTTATTGGCTGTCCATTCATATTACCCATAGGGGTGCCATGTTCTATTAACCTAGTGGTTCTCAAGTTGTGATTTCAAACTACCAGCATGAGTATCAAAAGAGAGCTTATTTACAATGCATTTTATCAAGTTCCACCTCAGACCTACTGAATCAGAAATCTGGAGGGTGAGGTCCAGCAAGTTCTGTTTTAGAAACTCTCCAGATGATTTTGGTGCATGCTCAAGTTTGAAAATAATTATATTAACCATTACCTTAGCTCTCTTTGAGTCAGGTCTCTCTGGCATCCACTCTCAGTTTTTTTTTTTTAACATCTTTATTGGAATATAATTGTTTTACAATGGTATGTTAGTTTCTGCTTTATAACAAAGTGAATCAGCTATACATATACATGTATCCCCATATCTCCTCCCTCTTGCATCTCCCTCCCACCCTCCCTATCCCACCCCTCTAGGTGGTCACAAAGCACTGAGCTGATCTCCCTGTGCTATGCGGCTGCTTCCCACTAGCTATCTATTTTACATTTGGTAGTGTATATATGTCCATGCCACTCTCTCACTTCGTCCCAACTTACTCTTCCCACTCGCCATGTCCTCAAGTCCATTCTCTACATCTGCATCTTTATTCCTGTCCTGCCCCTAGGTTCTTCAGAACCATTTTTTTTTCTTAGATTCCATATATATGTGTTAGCATACAGTATTTGTTTTTCTCTTTCTGACTTACTTCACTCTGTATGACAGTCTCTAGGTCCAACCACCTCGCTACAAATAACTCAATTTTCTTTCTTTTTATGGCTGAGTAATATTCCATTGTATATATGTGCCACATCTTCTTTATCCATTCCTCTGTCGATGGACTCTTAGGTTGTTCCATGTCCTGGCTATTGTAAATAGAGCTGCAATGAACATTGTGGTAAATGACTCTTTATTTATTTATTTATTTATTTATTTTTGGCTGCGTTGGGTCTTTGTTTCTGTGCGAGGGCTTTCTCTAGGCGGCAAGCGGGGGCCACTCTTCATCGTGGTGCGTGGGCCTCTCACTATCGCAGCCTCTCTTGTTGCGGAGCACAGGCTCCAGATGCGCAGGCTGAGTAGTTGTGGCCCACAGGCCCAGTTGCTCCGCGGCATGTGGGATCTTCCCAGACCAGGGCTCGAACCCGTGTCCCCTGCACTGGCAGGCAGATTCTCAACCACTGTGCCACCAGGAAGCCCCCATGACTCTTTTTGAAATATGGTTATCTCAGGATATATACCCAATACTGGGATTGCTGGGTCATATGGTAGTTCTATTTTTAGTTTTTTAAGGAACCTCCGTACTGTTCTTCATAGTGAGTGTATCAATTTACATTCCCACCGACACTGCAAGAGGTTACCCTTTTCTCCACACCCTCTCCAGCATTTATTGTTTGTAGATTTTTTGATGATGGCCATTCTGACTGGTGTGAGATGATACCTCATTGTAGTTTTCATTTGCATTTCTCTAATGATTAGTGATGTTGAGCATCCTTTCATGTGTTTGTTGGCAATTTGCATGTCTTCTTTGGAGAAATGTCTATTTAGGTCTTCTGCCCGTTTTTGGACTGGGTTGTTTGTTTTTTTGATATTGAGCTGCCTGTGCTGCCTGTATATTTTAGAGATTAATCCTTTGTCAGTTGCTTCATTTGAAAATATTTTCTCCCATTCTGAGGGTTGTCTTTTCATCTTATTTATGGTTTCCTTTGCTGTGCAAAAGCTTTTAAGTTTCATTAGGTCCCATTTGTTTATTTTTGTTTTTATTTCCATTTCTCTAGGAGGTGGGCCAAAAAGGATCTTGCTGTGATGTATGTCATAGAGTGTTCTGCCTATGTTTTCCTCTAAGAGTTTTATAGTGTCTGGCCTTACATTTAAGTCTTTAATCCGTTTTGAGTTTATTTTTGTGTATGGTGTTAGGGAGTGTTCTAATTTCATTCTTTTACATGTAGCTGTCCAGTTTTCCCAGCATCACTTATTGAAGAGGCTGTCTTTTCTCCATTGTATATTCTTGCCTCCTTTATCAGAAATAAGTTGACCATATGTGCATGGGTTTATCTCTGGGCTTTCTATATTGTGCCTTTGATCCATATTTCTGTTTTTGTTCCAGTACCATACTCTCTTGATTACTGTAGCTTTGTAGTATAGTCTAAAGTCAGGGACCCTGATTCCTCCAGCTCTGTTTTTCTTTCTCAGGATTGCTTTGGCTATTCGGGGTCTTTTGTGTTTCCATACACATTGTGAAATTTTTTGTTCTAGTTCTGTGAAAAATGCCAGTGATAGTTTGATAGGGATTACATTGAATCTGTAGATTGCTTTGGTAATATTTCACGATATTGTTTCTTCCAATCCAAGAACATAGTATATCTCTCCATCTGTTTGTATCATCTTTAATTTCTTTCATCAGTGTCTTACAGTTTTCTGCATACAGGTCTTTTGTTTCTTTAGGTAGGTTTGTTTCCTAGGCATTTTATTCTTTTTGTTGCAATGGTAAATGGGAGTGTTTCCTTAATTTCTCTTTCAGATTTTTCATCATTAGTATGTAGGAATGCAAGAGATTTCTGTGCACTAATTTTGTATCCATCTACTTTACCAAATTCATTGATTAGCTCTAGTAGTTTTCTGGTAGCATCTTTAGGATTCTGTATGTATAGTATCATGTCATCTGCATGCAAACAGTGAAAGCTTTACTTCTTCTTTTCTGATTTGGATTCCTTTTATTTCTTTTCTTCTCTGATTGTTGTGGCTAAAACTTCCAAAACTATGTTGAATAATAGTCGCGAGAGTGAGCAACCTTGTCTTGTTCCTGATCTTAATGGAAATGGTTTCAGTTTTTCACCATTGAGGATGATGTTGGCTGTGGGTTTGTCATATATGGCCTTTATTTTGTTGAGGAAAGTTCCCTCTATGCCTACTTTCTGGAGGGTTTTTATCATAAATCGGTGTTGAATTTTTCGAAAGACTTTTCTGCATCTATTGAGAGGATCATATGGTTTTTCTCCTTCAATTTGTTAATATGGTTTATCACATTGATTGATTTGCATATATTGAAGAATCCTTGCATCCCTGGGATAATTCCCACTTGATCATGGTGTATGATGCTTTTAATGTGCTGTTGGATTCTGTTTGCTAGTATTTTGTTGAGGATTTTTGCATCTATGTGCATCAGTGATATTGGCCTGTAGTTTTCTTTCTTTGTGACATCTTTGTCTGGTTTTGGTATCAGGGTGATGGTGGCCTTGTAGAATGAATTTGGGAGTGTTCCTCCCTCTGCTATATTTTGGAAGAGTTTGAGAAGGATAGGTGTTAGTTCTTCTCTTAATGTTTGATAGAATTTGCCTGTGAAGCCATCTGGTCCTGGGCTTTTGTTTGTTGGAAGATTTTTAATCACAGTCTCAATTTCAGCTTGTGATTGGTCTGTTTATATTTTCTATTTCTTCCTGGTTCAGTCTTGGAAGGTTGTGCTTTTCTAAGAATTTGTCCATTTCTTTGTGGTTGTCCATTTTATCGGCATATAGTTGCTTGTAGTAATCTCTCATGATCCTTTGTATTTCTGCAGTGTCAGTTGTTACTTCTCTCCTTTTTCATTTCTAATTCTATTGATTTGAGTCTTCTCCCTTTTTTTCTTGATGAGTCTTGCTATTGGTTTATCAATGTTGTTTATCTTCTCAAAGAACCAGCTTTTAATTTTATTGATCTTTGCTATTGTTTTCTTCATTTCTTTTTCATTTATATCTGATCTGATCTTTATGATTTCTTTCCTTCTGCTAACTTTGGGGTTTTTTTGTTCTTCTTTCTCTAATTGTTTTAGGTGTAAAGTTAGGTTGTTTATTTGAGATGTTTCTTGAGGTAGGATTGTATTTCTATAAACTTCCCTCTTAGAACTGCTTTTGCTGCATCCCATAGATTTTGGGTTGTAGTGTTTTCATTGTCATTTGTTTCGAGGTATTTTTTGATTTCCTCTTTGATTTCTGTATTGATCTCTTAGTTATTTAATAGTGTGTTGTTTAGCCTCCATGTGTTTGTATTTTTTACAGATTTTTTCCTGTAATTGATATCTATTCTCATAGCATTGTGGTTGGAAAAGATACCTGATATGATTTCAATTTTCTTAAATGTACCAAGGCTTGATTTCTGACCCAAGGTATGACCTATCCAGGAGAATACTAGCTGTGGCGCACTCGCCTCCTTCAGGCTGTCTTCACGCAGCCAACCCCAGTCTTCTCCCTGCAGTCTGACCTCCGATGCCCGAGCCTCAGCTCCCAGCCCCCGCCCGCCCCGCCAGGTGAACAGACAAGCCTCTCAGGCTGGTGAGTGCTGGTTGGCTCCAATCCTCTGTGTGGGGATCTCTGTGCTTTGCCCTCTGCACCCCTGTTGCTGTGCTCTCCTCCATGGCTCTGAGCTTCACCCCCTGTCCACCCAACCTCTCCTCCAGTAAAAGGGCTTCCTGGTGTGTGGAAACTTTTCCTCCTTCACAGCTCCCTCCCAGAGGTGCAGGTCCTGTCCCTATTCATTTGTCTCTCTTTTTTCTTTTTTCTTTTGCCCTACCCAAGTATGTGGGGATTTTCTTGCCTTTTGGGAAGTCTGAGGTCTTCTGCCAGCATTCAGTAGGTGCTCTGTTGGAGTTGTTCCACATGAAGATGTATTTCTGATGTATTTGTGGGGAGGATGGTGATCTCCACATTTTAATCCTCTGCCATCTTGAAGATCTCCTCCCACTCTCACCTTTTGAGTTGTATGAGTTATTTTTATATTTTGGATATTAACCCCTTATTGATACATCATTTGCAAATATCTTCTCCCATGCAGTGGGCAGGCTTTTTGTTTCGTTGATACTTTCCTTTGCTGTGCACAAGCTGTTTAGTTTGATGTAGTCCCATTTGTCTATTTTTTCTTTTGTTTCCTTTGTCTAAGGAGACATATCCAAAAAATATTGCTAAGATCCATGTCAAAGAGCTTACTGCCTATGTTTTTTTCTAAAAATTTTCTGGTTTTGGGTCTTACGTTTAAGTCTCTAATCCATTTCGAGTTTATTTTTATATATGGTGTGAGAAAGTAGTCCAGTTTGAGTCTTTTGCATGTAGCTGTCCAGTTTTCCCAACACCACGTATTGAAGAGGTTGTCTTTTCCCCATTGTAATTCTCACCTCCTTTGTCCTAGATTAATTGACCATGTAAGTGTGGGTTTATTTCTGGGATCTCTATTTAGTTTCATTGATCTATGTGTCTGTTTGGGGGCCAGTACCATACTGTTTTGATTGCTGTAGCTTTATAGTATAGGTTGAAATCAGCAAGTGTGATACTTCAAACTTTGTTCTTTTTTCTCAAGATTGCTTTGGCTATTCTGGGTTGCCTGTGGTTCCATATAAATTTTAGGACTATTTGTTCTAGTTCTGTGAAAAATGTCATCAGTATTTTGATAGGGATTGCATTGAATCTATAGATTGCCTTGGGTTGTATGGTCATTTTAACAACATTAGTTCTTTCAGTTCGTGAGCATGTTATATCTTTCCATCTGTTTGTGTCATTTCCAATTTCTTTCATCAGTGTCTTATACTTTTCTGAGTACAGATTTTTTACCTCCTTGGTTAGATTTATTCGTAGGTATTTTATTCTTTTTGATGCAATTGTAATGGGATTGTTTTCTTAATTTTTATTTCTGATAGTTTTTTGTTAGTGTATAGAAACAAAAACAGACTTATGTATATTAATTTTGTATTCTGCAACTTTATTGAACTCATTGATGACTTCTAATTGTTTTTTGGTGGTGTCTTTAGGATTTTCTATGTATAGTATCATGTCATCTACAAACAGTGATGATTTTACTTTTTCCTTTCCAATTTGGGTTCCTTTTGTTTCTTCTTCTTGTCTGATTGCTGTGGCTTGGACTTCCAATACTATGATGAATAAAAGTATTGGGAGTTACCATCCTTGTCTTGTTACAGATCTTAGAGGAAATGTTTTCAGCTTTTCACCATTGAGCATGATGTTGGCTGTAGGTTTACCATATATAGCCTTTATTACATTGAAAGTTTATATCTCTATACCCACTTTGTTGAGAATTTTTATTATAAATTGATGTTGAATTTTATCAAAACCTTTTTCTGAATCTATTGAGATGATTATATGATTTTTATTCTTCAGTTGTTAAGGTGGTGTATCACATTGATTTATTTGTGAATATTGAAATATTCTTGCATCCCTGACATTTATCGAACTTGATCATGGTGTATGATCCTTTTAATGTATTGTTGAATTTATTTGCTAAAATTTTGTTGAGAATTTTTGCATCAATGTTCATCAGTCATATTGGCTTGTAATTTTTTTTTCATTGTGTGTTTGACTGGTGTTTGTATCAGAATGATGCTGGCTTGGTAGAATGAATTTGGAAACATTACTTCCTCTTCAACTTTTTGGTATAGTTTAAGAAGGATAGGCATTAACTCTTTAAATGTTTGGTAGAATTCACCTATGAATTAATCTCATTTTGCACTTTTTTTTTTTAGGATTTTTTTGACTACTGATTCAATTTCATTACTAGTAAACAATCTGTTTATGTTTTCTATTTCTTCCTGATTCTGTCTTGGAAGAGTACATTTCTAGGAATTTATCCATTTCTTCTAGACTGTCCTTTGTTGGCACATACTTTTTTTGTAGTAATCAATTGTGATCTTTTGTATATCTGTGGTGTTGTAACTTCTCCTCTTTCATTTCTGATTTTATTTATTTGGTCCCTCTCTCTTTTTTTTCTTAATGAGTCTGGCTAATGGTTTATCAACTTTGATTATCTTTTCAAAGAACCAACTCTTGAACCAGTTTCATTGATCTTTTCTATTTTTTTATCTCTATTTTATTTGTTTCTGTTCCAATCTTTATTATTTCTTTTCTTTTACTAACATTGGATTTTGTTTGTTCTTTGTTTTCTAATTACTTTAGTTGTAAGGTTAGAGTGTTTATTTGAGATGTTTCTTGTTTCCTGTGGTAGGCTTGTATCATTATAATCTTTCCTCCCAGGACAGCTTTTGCTGCATCCCATAGCTTTTGAATCATTGTGTTTTCATTTTGTTTTGTCTCCAAGTATTTTTTGATTTCTTCTTCAACTTTTTCAATGATCCATTCGTTGTTTAGTAGCATATTGCTTAGCCTGTACATGTTTGTATTTTTTGTAGTTTCATTTCTTGTCCTTGATATAGGCTCATACTGTGGTGGTTGGAAAAGATGCTTTGTATGATTTCAGTCTTCTTAAATTTATTGGGACTTGTTTTGTGGCCTAGCATGTGATCTATCCTGGAGAATATCGCAAGTGCTTTTGAAAAGAATGTCCATTCTGCTATTTTTGGATGGAATGTTCTGTAGATATCTGTTAAGTCCACTTGATCTATTGTGTCACTTAAGACCACATTGCCTGAGAGGTGGAGTCAAGATGGTGGTGTGGGAAGACGCGGAGTTAGCATCTCCCCAGAACTGAGGCTCCTGCCAGCCACTGGTGGGGAACTCTGACGCCCAAGGAGATGGGAGAAACCCCAAAGTGAACCAGTAGGACATAGGGGGACCGAGGGGGGAGAAGTGGAGGCCAGACAGGATCAGCACCCCTGAGCCCAGGGAGATCAGGAGAGGCAGGGGGGAGGGACTCTCCAGTAAGAGCAGGAGAGGAGTGGAGGGCGATTGCCCTGCCCACTCGGTCCAGGGAGCCTGCTGAGTTACCAAGACAGTGTCCGCCCTCCAAAGCCCCAGCCAGGCCACGTGGGTCCTGGGGGCATAGGAGGGAGGCTGGGGAGATCAGGAGAGGCAGGGGGGAGGAGCCATCCAGGAGGAGCAGGAGAGGAGCCGAGGGCGACTGCCCCGCCCAATTGGGCACAGGTGCCTGCTAAGCTCCCAGGCTGGCCCCCTGCCCTCCAGAGCCCCCTCCAGGCTGCGTAGGTCCTTGCAAGCATAGGAGGTAGGTTGGGGAGATCAGGAGAGTCAGGTGGGAGGGGCCCTCCCAGATAAGAGGAGCAGGAGAGGAGAGAAGGGCGTTTGCCCCACTCACTCGAGCCCAGGAAGCCTGCTGTGCTCCCAGGTGAGGTCCCCTGCCCTCTGAGACCAGGGGGTGGGGGCACACCTGGGCCCCTTCTGTTCCTTGAGCCTAAGCCCCACCCTCCACAGCCCCCAGGGCATTTTCCAGCCCTGTGAGTCCTGATCATTGGCCCCGCCCACCACCCAAACATCACCCTTGCTTAGGCGCCACCATCCACAGCCAAGGCCTGTACCCCCTTTTTTTTTTCTTTTCCCTCCTCCTCTTTTTTACTATTGTGGTACTGATGTACCTTCCGCTTGATGATTCATCTTATTTTTATTTTTATGTTCTTCCTAACATATCTGTTAGTTTCCTAGTCTAATTTTATTTTTTACTTTGTTATTCTTTTTTTTCTTTGCTGCCCCAGGTGGCTTGTGGGATCTTGGTTCACAAACCTGGGGTTGGGCCGAAGCTCTTGCAGTGGGAGCTCCAAGTCCGAACCAGTGGACTAACAGAGAACCTCAGACCCCAGGGAATATTCATCAGAATGAGGTCTCACAGAGTTCCTCATCTCAGCACCAAGCTCAGCTCTACCCAATAGGCTACAAACTCATATGTTGGAGGCCTCAGGCCAAACAACCAGTAAGACAGGAACACAATCCCACTCATAAAAAAAGAAAAAAAAATGACATGGCAAAATATGTATCTTACAGATGAAGGAGCAAGGTAAAAACCTACAAGACCAAATAAATGAAGAGGGAATAGGCAATCTACCTGAGAAAGAATTCAGAGTAATGATAGTAAAGATGATCCAGAATCTCGGAAATAGAATGGAGGCATGGATTGAGCAAATACAAGAAATGTTTAACAAACATCTAGAAAAGGAAAGAACAAACGGAGATGAACAACACAATAACTGAAGTGAAAAATTCACTAGAATGAATCCATAACACAATAATGGAGGCAGAAGGATGAATAAGTGAGCTGGAAGACAAAATGGTGGAAATAACTGCCGAGGAGCAGAATAAAGAGAAAAGAATGAAAAGAATCGAAGACAACCTCAAAGACCTCTGGAACAACACTAAATGCACCAACATCCGAATTTTAGGGGTCCCAGAAGAAGAAGAGGAAAAGAAAGGGCCTGAGAAAATATTTGAAGAGATTATAGTCAAAAACTTCCCTAACATGGGAAAGGAAACAGTCACCTAAGTCCAGGAAGCACAGAGTCCCATACAGGATAAACCCCAGGAGAAACACACCAAGACACATATTAATCAAGCTAACAAAAATTAAATTCAGAGAAAAAATATTAAAAGCAGCAAGGGAAAAACAAAAAATAACATACAAAGGAATCCCCATAAGGTTATCAGCCTATTTTTCAGTGGAAACTCTTCAAGCCATAAGGGAGTGGCAGGTTATACTTAAAGTGATGAAAGAGAAAAAAACCTACCAAAATTACTCTACCCAGCAAGGATCTCATTCATATTCGATGGAGAAGACAAAAGCTTTTCAGACAAGCAAAAACTAAGAGAATTCTGCAAGACCAAACCAGCTTTACAACAAATGCTAAAGAAACTTCTCTAAGTGGGAAACACAAGAGAACAAAAGACCCACAAAAACAAACCCAAAACAGTTAAGAAAATAGTAATAGGAACATACATATTGATAATAAACTTGAATGTAAATGGATTAAATGCCCCAACCGAAAGACACAGACTGGCTGAATGGATACAAAAACAAGACCCATATATATGCTGTCTACAAGAGACCCACTTCAGACCTAGGGACACATACAGACTGAAAGTGAAGGGATGGAAAAAGATATTCCATGCAAATGGAAATCAAAAGAAAGCTGGAGTAGCAATACTCATATCAGATAAAATAGACTTTAAAATAAAGACCTTTACAAGAGATAAGGAGGGACACTACATAATGATCAAAGGATCAATCCAAGAAGATATAACAATTACAAATGTTTATGCACCCAAGATAGGAACACCTCAGTACATAAGGCAAATGCTAACAACCATGAAAGGAGAAATCGACAGTAACACAATAATAGTAGGGGACTTTAACACCCCACTTACACCAATGGACAGATCATCCAAACAGAAAATCTATACTCCAGGATAGATCACATCTTGAGTCACAAATCAAGCCTAGGAAAATTTAAGAAAATTGAAATCATATGAAGTATCATTTCTGACCACAACACTATGAGACTGGAAATCAACTACAGGAAAAAAACTGTAAAAAACACAAATACATGGAGGCTAAATAGTGCGCTACTAAATAGCCAAGAGATCACTAAAGAAATCAATGAAGAAATAAAAAATACATAGAAAAAAATGACAATGGAAACACGATGACCCAAAACCTATGGGATGCAGCAAAAGCAGTTCTAAGACAGAAGTTACTAGCAATACAATTTCACCTCAAGAAACAAGAAAAATCTCAAGTAAACAATCTAACCTTACACTTAAAACCACTAGAGAAAGACGAACAAAGAAAGACCTAAGTCAGTAGAAGGAAAGAAATCATAAATATCAGAGCAGAAATCAATTAAATAGAAATGAAGAAAACAATAGCAAAGATCAATAAAATTAAAAGCTGGTTCTTTGAGAAGATAAACAAAATTGATAAACCCTTAGCAAGACTCATAAGAAAAAAAGGGAAAGGATGCAAATCAATAAAATTAGAAATGAAAAAGGAGAAATCACAACTGACACTGCAGAAATACAAAAGATTATAAGAGACTACTACAAACCACTATATGCAAATAAAATGGACAACCACAAAGAAATGGACAAATTCTTGGAAAGGTACAATTTTCCAAGACTGAACGAGGAAGAATTAGAAAATATAAACAGACCTATCACAAGTAATGAAGTTGAAACTGTAATTAAAAATCTTCCAACAAACAAAAATCCAGGACAATATGGCTTCACAGGCGAATTCTATCAAAGATTCAGAGAAGAGCTAACACCGATCCTTCTCAAAATCTTCCAAAAAATTGCAGATGGAGAAACACTCCCTAATTCATTCTACGAAGCTACCATCACCCTGATACCAAAACCAGAAAAAGGTATCACAAAAAAAGAAAATTATAGACCAATATCACTGATGAACATAGATGCAAAAATCCTGAACAAAATATTAGCAAACAGAATCCAACAGCACATTAAAAGAGTCATACATCATGATCAAGTGGGATTTATCCCAGGGATGCAAGGATTCCTGAATATACGCAAATCAATCAATGTGACACACGACATTAACAAATTAAGGAATAAGAACCATATGATCATCTCAATAGATGCAGAAAAAGCTTTTGATAAAGTTCAACACCCATTTATGATAAAAACTCTCCAGAAAATGGGCATAGAGGCAACCTACCTCAACATAATAAAGTCCATATATGACAAACCCACAGCAAGCATCATACTCAATGGTGAAAAAACTGAAAACATTTTCACTAAGATCAGGAACAAGACAAAGATGTCCACTCTTGCCACTCTTATTTAACATAGTTTTGGAAGTCCTAGCCACAGCAATCAGAAAAGAAAAAGAAATAAAAGGAATACAAATTGGAAAAGAAGAAGTAAAACTGTCATTGTTTGACGATGACATGATACTATACATAGAAAATCCTAAAGATGCCACCAGAAAACTACTAGAACTAATCAATGAATTTGGTAAGGTTTCAGGATGCAAAATTAATGCACAGAAATCTCTGGCATTCCTATACACCAACAACAAAAAATCAGTAAGAGAAATTAAGGAAACACTCCCATTTACCACTGCAACAAAAAGAATACAATACCTAGGAATAAACCTACCTAAGGAGGAGAAAGACTTGTACTCTGAAAACTATAAAACACTGATGAAAGTAATCAAAGATGGCATAAGCAGATGGAGAAATATGCCATGTTCTTGGATTGGAAGAAGCAATATTGTGAAAATGACTATACTACCCAAAGCCATCTACAGATTCAATGCAATCCCTATCAAACTACCAATGGCATTTTTCACAGAATTAGAATTAAAAATTTTGCAATTCACATGGAAACACAAAAGACTCTGAATAGCCAAAGCAATCTTGAGAAAGAAAAACGGAGTTGGAGGAATCAGGTTCCCTGACTTCAAACTATACCACAAAGCTACAGTAATCAAGACAGTATGGTACTGGCAGAAAAACAGAAATATAGATCAATGGTACAGGATAGAATGCCCAGAGATAAACTCATGCACATATGGGCACCTATTTTATGACAAAGGAGGCAAGAACATACGATGGAGAAAAGACAGCCTCTTTAATAAGTGATGCTGGGAAAACTGGACAGCTACATGTAAAAAAATGAAATTAGAACACTACCTAGTGGGAAGCAGCCGCATAGCACAGGGAGATCAGCTTGGTGCTTTGTGACCACCTAGAGGGGTGGGATAGGGAGGGTGAGAGGGAGGGAGATGCAAGAGGGAAGAGATATGGGGGTATATGTATATGTATAACTGATTCACTTTATATAAAGCAGAAACTAACACACCATTGTAACGCAATTATGCTCCAATAAAGATGTTAAAAAAAAAAAGAACACTACCTAACACCTCAAACAAAAATAAATTCCAAATGGATTAAAAACTTAAATGTAAGACCAGACACTAAAAATGCTTAGAGCAAAACGTAGGAAAAACACTGTTTGCCATAAACCATAGCAAGATATTTTTTGACCCACCTCCTAGAGTAACAGAAATAAAGACAAAAATAAACAAATGGGACTTAATTAAACTTAAAAGTTGTTGCACAGCAAAGGAAACCACAAACAAGATGAAAAGACAACCCTCAGAATGGGAGAAGGTATTTGCAAATGAAACAACAGACAAAGGATTAATCTCCAAAATATACAAACAGCTCATGGAGCTCAATATCAAAAAAACCCCAAACAATCCAGTTAAAAAATGGAAAAT
Source organism: Balaenoptera borealis (assembly GCF_965194805.1). Lineage (NCBI taxonomy): Eukaryota > Metazoa > Chordata > Mammalia > Artiodactyla > Balaenopteridae > Balaenoptera > Balaenoptera borealis. Next base: position 90,540,056 of record NC_138868.1, on the reverse strand, counting down.
CTAAATACACATTTCACCAAGGAAGACATACACATGGCCAAGAGGCACATGAAAAGATGCCCAACATCACTAATTATTAGAGAAATGCAAATCAACACTACAATGAGGTATCACCTCACACCAGTCAGAATGGCCATTATCAAATAATCTAAAAACTATAAATGCTGGAAAGGGTGTGGTGAAAAGGGAACCCTCCTGCACTGTTGGTGGAAATGTAAATTGATACAACCACTATGGAAAAGAGTATGGAGGTTCCTTAAAAATCTAAAAATAGAACTACCATATGACCCAGCAGTCCCAGTGCTGGGCATATACCCTGAGAAAACCATAATTCAAAAAGAGACGTGTACCACAATGTTCATTGCAGCACTGTTTACAATAGCCAGAATGTGGAACCAACCTAAATGTCCATCAACAGATGAATGGATAAAGATATGGCACATATATACAATGGAATATTACTCAGCCATAAAAAGAAACGAAATTGAGTTATTCATAGTGAGGTGGATGGACCTAGAGTCTGTCATACAGAGTGAAGTAGTCAGATAGAGAACAACAAATACTGTATGCTAATGCATATATATGGAATCTAAAAAAAAAAAAAAAAAGGTACTGATGAACCTAGTTGCAGGGCAGGAATAAAGAGGTAGACATACAAAATGGACTTGAGGACAATGGGTCGGAGGGTGAAGGTGGGGTGAAGTGAGAGTAGCATCGACGTATATACACTACTGAATGTAAAATAGTTGGCTGGTGGGAAGCAGCAGCATAGCACAGGGAGATTAGCTCAGTGCTTTGTGATGACCTATAGTGGTGGGATAGGGAGGAGGGGAGGGATGCTCAAGAGGGAAGGTATATGGGGACATGTATATGCATATGGCTGATTCACTTTTTTGCGCAACAGAAACTAACACAGTATTGTGAAGCAATTATACTCCAATAAAGATGTTTTTTTAAAAAAAAGGTACATGTACACCTTCCCTATGACCCAGCAATTCACTTCTAGAGAAATAAAAACAAACGTCCAAAAAAAGAAAAAAAGAAAAGTCACTTTGATTCCCGTGTTCATTGTACCATTATTCCTAGTAGCCAAAATGTAGAAACAACTCGTGTCTATCAACAAATGAATGGATAAACAAAATGTAGTCTATACATACAATGGGATATTATTCGCCCATGTAAAGGAATACATTTATGATATATGCTACAACATGGATGAACTTGAAAATATGCTATGTGAAATAAGGCAGTGACAAAAAGACAAATGTTGTATGATTCTATTTATATGAAATATCTAGATAGGCAAATTCTTAGAGATGGAAAGTAGAGTAGAGTTTCCCAGTGGCTGGGAGAAGAGGGGGATGGGAGATGTATTCTTATGTTTATAGTTTCTTTTGGGGGTGATGGAAAAGATTTAGAAACACAGAGCAGGGATGGGTGCACAACAGTGTGAATGTGATTAGTACACTGAATTGTACACTGAAAATGCTTAAAATGACATATTTTATGTCATATATATTTAACCACAATAAAAAATTTTTAACCCCCCCCCCCACACACAAAAAAGACTACATTGCCTTATTGATTTTCTGTCTAGGTGATCTGTCCATTAATGTAAGTGGAGTGTTAAAGTCCTCTAGTGTTATTGTATTATTGTCAATTTCTCCCTTTATGTCTGTTAACATTTGCTTTATATATTTAGGTGATCCTGTATTGGGTGCATATATGTTAATGAATGTAATATCCTCTTCTTTATTGATCTCTTTATCATTGTATAATGCCCTTCTTTGAGTTTTGTTGTTGACTTTGTCTTAAGGTCTACTTTGTCTGATATGAGTATTGCTACCCCAGCTTTCTTGTCTTTTCCAGTTGCATGAAATATCTTTTTCCATCTCCTCACTTTCAGTCTTTGTGTTTCTTTAGCTCTGAAGTGAGGCTTTTGTAGGCAACATATATATGAGTCTTGATTTTTAAATCCATTTAACCACTCTATGTCTTTTGGTTGGAGCATTTAGTCCATTTAAAGTTAAAGCAATTATTAACAGGTAGGTACTTACTGCCATTTTGTTCACTGTTCTGGGGTTGTTTTGTAGTTCTTTTTTGTTTCTTTCTTCTTCTTTTGCTCTCTTCCCTTGTGATTTGATGACTATCTTTAGTGTTACATTTGCATTTACTTTTCATTTTTTTGTCTGTATCTGTTATACATTTTTGGTTTGTTGTTACGAACTTTTATACATTATTGTTTTAAGTTGATAATCTCTTAAGTTTGAATGCATTTTTACTCGCCCCACCACATTTAATATTTCTGATATCACATTTTATGCTTTTGTTTTGTGCATCCCTTAACTACTTATTGTGGATATAGATGATTTTACTACTTTTGTCTTTTAACCTTTCTAAGTGGTTTATAAGTGGTTGATCTACTACCTTTACTATATGTTTGCTTTTACCCCTTAGATTTTTCTTTTCATAATTTTCATATTTGTAGTCATGGCCATTTTTTTTTTTTTTAATGCTTAAAGATGTCCCTTTAACATTTTTTGTAAAGCCAGTTTAGTGGTACTGAACTCTTTTAGCTTTTGCTTGTCTGTGAAACTCTTTATCTCTCCTTCAAATCTGAATGATAACATTGCCAAGTAGAGTATTCTTGATTGTAGGTTTTCCCCTTCATCATTTTAAATTTATCATACCACTCACTTCTGGCCTGCCAAGTTTCTGATGGAAGGTCAGCTGATTATCTTATGGGAGTTCTCTGTTCTCACCTAGTTGCTTTTCTCTTGATGGTTTTAAGATTCTCTCTTTATTTTAAATTTTTGAAATTTTAATTGTAATGTGTCTTTGTGTGAACGTCTTTGGTTTCCTCTTGTTTGGGACTCTCTGTGCTTCCTGAACCTGAATTTCTCTTTCCTTTCCCAGATTGGGAAGTTTTCAGCTATTATTTCTTCAAATAATTTCTCTGTCCCTTTCTATCTATGTTTTTCTTCCAAGACCCCTATAATGGGGATGTTAGCATGCTCAATGTTGTCCCAGAGGTCTCTTAAACTATCATTCTTTAAAATTCTTATTTCTTTTTTCTGTTCAGCTCAGGTGATTTCCACTACCCTGTCTTCTAGTTTTCTATGTTTCTCTGTATCACCCAATCTACTCTTGATTCTTTCTAGTGTGTTTTTATTTCAGTTATTATACTCTTTAGTTCCCTTAAGTTCTTCTTTATATTTTCTAATTCTTTGTTAAACTTCTCTCTGTATTCATCCATTCTTCTCATGAGTTCATTGAGCATCTTTATAATCATTACCTTGAACTCTTTATCAGATAGATTTCTTGTCTCCATTTCACTTAGTTCTTCTTCTGGGGTTTTGTCTTATTCCTTCATTTGAAGCATATTTCTCTCTCTCACCACATTTAGTCTAATTCTTTCTGTTTATACCTATGTAATAGGTAGGTCAGTTACATTTCCCAATCTTGGAGAAGTGGCCTTATGTAGAAGACATTCTATAGAGCTCAGCAGCACACTCGTCTCTGGTTACCAGAGCTATATGCTCCAGGGGTGCCCCCCTCTGGGCTTCATGGGCCTTTGTTGTTGTGTGGCTGACCACTATGGGCCTGCTGGTAGGTAGGGCTGGCCCCTGGTCTGGTTAGTTGCTAGGCCTTGCCTTGTGCAATGGCTACTGGCCTGCTGGTGGGTGGGCCTGAGTCTCTGTGGGGCTGGCTGCTTGGCCTGGGGCTTCCAGTGCCTGGTTCCAGCCTGCTAGTGTAAAAGGGTCCCTGCATGACTGCCTACTCTGCCTGGAGGGGTCCCAGGACTGATGCCTGTTCACTGGTGGGTGGGTAAGCTCCTGGTGCTAATAGGCTAGAGAAGGAACTCCAAAATGGTGCTTGACAGCACTAGAGTGTCCTCATGGTAGAACAATCTTCCCAAATTGGCTACCACCAGTATCTCTGTTCCCAGGGGGTATCCCAGTGGCCTCTTGCCTCTCCAGGAGGCTCTCCAAGATCTGCAAGAGTGTCTGGCCCAGGTTACTTTCCAATTATTGCCTCTGAACTGGGACTTGGAACATGAGAGATTTTGCATGCACACTTTAAGTGCAGAGTCTCTGTTTCTAGAGCCCTCTGACTCTCCCGCACCTAGGCCCCGCTGGCTTTCAGAACCAGACGTTTTGGGGGCTTGTCTTCCCAGTGCAGGACCTCTAAGCTGGGGAGCCTAATGTGGAGCTCAGACTCCTTGCCCCTTGGGGAGAAACTTTGTGATTGTGATTATTTTCCCTTTTGTGAGTTAGCTATCTCGGAGTATGGGTCTTGACTATTCTGCATCTCTGCCCCTCCTACCCATCTCACTGTGGTTCCTTCTTTATATCTTTAATTGTGGAAAATCTTTTCTGCTAGTCTTCAGTTCATTATTATAGATATTTGCTTTGTAAATAGTTGAAATTTTTGTGTGGCTATGGGAGATGGTGAGCTCAGGGTCTTCCTATTCTGCCATCTTGCCCACACCCCTCCAGCAGAAGTTTTAAATTTCCATGAATTTTGTTGTGGTTAGTGCTTTTGCATTTTGTCTAAGAACTCTGTCTATATCAAGGTCACAAAGATTATCTCCTATGTTTTCTTCTGGAAGCTTTGTAGTTTGTAATTTGATCTTTCTCAAATTAATTTTGGGTATGATGTAAGAGAGAGAAGTAGAGGTTGTGTGCATGTGGTTTTAAAAAATATATGATTATCCAATTGTGTCAAAGACCTTCCACATTTAAATTGCATTGATATATTTGATAAAAATCAGTTGATTATATATATGCATATATATATATACATATACATATGTATATATATATATACATATATATGTGTATCTATATACATATATATGTGTATCTATATACATATATATGTGTATCTATATATAGGCTTATTTTTAGGTTCTTTAATTGTTACATTGATCTATTTGTCTATCTTTATGCCAGTTGGATACTGTCTTCATTACTCTTTTTATAGTAAGTTTTGAAATCCTGTAGATAAGCCTTCCAATTTTGTTCATTTTCAAGATTGTTTTGGCTTTTCTAAGTCCTTTTTATTTCCATAAAATTTTAGAATTAGCTTCCCATTTTCTAAAAATATAAAAAATTTTAAAAGGCCTGCTTGGATTTTAATTCAGATGGCATTGAGCCTATAAATCAATTAAGGACACTAGAATTAATCTTTTAATACATAATCTCAATTCTTTCAATCCATGAGCATGGGGTATCTTTACCTTTATTTAGGTCTTATTTAACTTTCTCAGAACATTTTAGTATCTTTTATTCTACAAGTCTCGTACATATTTTGTTAAATTTATCTCTAAACATTTCATATTTTTGTGCTATTTTAAATGGAATAATTTTTAATTTTTAAAAAATTGATTGTTGCTAGTATACAGAAATGCAATTAATTTTTGTATTTTTACCTTGTGTACTGTGACCCTCCTAAACTTACTTATCAGTTTTGGTATTTATTTTGTAGATTTCTTTGGATTGTCTATATAAGTCAATCATTTGTGAATTAAAACAGTTATATTCCTTCATTTCCAACATTTATGCATTTTAAAAAATTTTATTGACTATTTCACTTGCTAGATCTCCAAAATAACATTGAATAAAAGTGATGACAGCAAATATTCTTTCCTTCTCTCTGGTCAGGAAAGGGTTCAGTATTTCACCATTTAGTATGATGTTACTTGTAGTTTTTTTGAAAGATGCCCCTTATCAGATTCAGAAAATGTCTTTCTATTCTTAGTTTGATGAGAGTTTTATTTTTATATCATAAATGGATATTGAATTTTATCAAATCCTTTTAAAAAATCTTTTGAGATGATCACGTAACTTTCTCCTTTATTCTTTAATGTAGTAAGTTACAGTTATTGGTTCTCCCAATAGTGAACTGGTCTTGTTTTCCTAGAATAAATGCCACTTCATCATTTATTATCTTATTACTACTAAATTTGGTTTTTATTGAAATTTAGTATTCCCATCCATTATGTTTGTAGACAACAAACCACAATAATACTATTGATGCTTGTGATATAGTCACCAGTAAAAATGAGATGTTTTCGTATTTCATTACAATTAATACAGATATCTTGAATATAGTTTATACTCACTACTGCATTGGTATTATATATCGTGGTTATTACACTTTCTGCTATATCATATTACTCATTGAGTTAAAGAAGTAGAACCTCTTATTATAATATCATAAATCTATTTTCTTGTATTTGATAACTGTGTTTCAGCACAATGTATTTCTTTTATAATAGTCTGTATTTTACTTAGACATTTAAAAACGTTTTCCTATGAAGGGGTCCCTAGGCTTTATCAGACTGCCAGAGGTGTTCATGGCACCGAAATTTAAGAATCCCTGGACTAGAGCTAAAAAATTCAGCCTTTATCTTAAAACATATAGAACTGGATGGGATCACCTAGAGAGTGTAGACAGAGAGGATTAGGGAGTGGAGGACACAGCCCCATATATTCTCAATGTTTAAAATTTGGTAGAAGGAGAGGATCTTACCAGGAGAAAAATCAAGTGATTGTGGTATGAAAGATGTGTAGAAAAAGAGGTTCAGTAACACATCCAATGCTACTGAGAGGCCACAAAAGATGAAAATGGAGAATTGGGACGCTGACCAGGTTAGGTCACTGATGAGTAGCAGGAACAAAAGCACAATTAGAGGAGGTCAAGAAGTGAATGAGAGTCAGGTTAAGTAGAGAAAGGAGCATAGATAACTCTTTTGAGTAGTTTTGCTGCTAAGGGAAGCTGAGAAACAGTGGAGCTAGAGAAATGTAGGATCAAGGGAGTCCAGTTTGTTTTTTTAAGACAGGAGACGTTAATTAAGTCATGTTTGTATGTCAATGAGAATGATCCATTAGAAAGGGAGAAATTTATGTAGAAGGGAAAAGATTGAAGGTGTAAGGAGGTTGGCAGAAGGATCATTAGGCAACGAGGTGGTTCTTTTTCTACTGGATTTATATTTCTCTGTGAAGTATGAGGTAAGATCCTTAGGTATAAGGAGGAAGAGGAGGAGAAATTAGAGATTTGAAGAGAGAAGAGAAGGTTTGAAATAGATGCCTGGGGGAGTAGAAAGTTAATTTTCAGAATAAGTGATTTATTTAACCATCGGGTCTTATGACACTTGCTAAATAACTCTTATTAGGTATTAGGGCTGTCTTCAGCCACTCTTGTCAAGATAAATGTTATAAATTAGTTTTATAGGCAAAACACAGTCCTGGAATCCTTTCTAGTCTTTCCCATGTTAAGGATTGTGTGACTGTTTAGGGGAGAGCACAGGGGGCAGGACTGTACCACAGCTGATGATAAATAGCCCTCTTCTAATCCTACAAAGTCAGAATCTGTAGGCAAGTGCTTTGTCATCCAGATTATTTAAAGATACTAGAAAGTTTCAAATGCTTAACACTAGTCTAGTTTCACAAGATATCTCTAAACCGACTTCCATCACACTCCCTTTGTACCACTTACCCATATGTTGGTTACTTAATACTTTGGCAGAAGTTTCCATTCATATCTGGCTATTTGATATCAGCCAGTTCCAGTGTGTGGATCATCACTCCCATGTAATGGACTGAAATGTCATGAACACTGGCTTTTGACAGTTTTAAATTAACAAGAAGATGAAAGGAACATTTGATTATTGAGCCAACTTTTTTTTTAAATGCATCTTGCTTGTTAGAAGTGATGGGAAAGGAAATACTGGAAAAGCACATGACGACTTAATGATGGTTTGGGAAAAAAAGTCAGTCTGTTTTCGGCAGCAGTTCTTCCATGGAATGGCTGATTAGGCTTTGGTTCGTCCCACCTAAGTTTTATTTTTGGAAAACAAAATTAACCTAACAGCTGTGGCTTATTGCAGTCAGCAAGGGCATCTACTTTATCAAGGGGCCTGTTATCTCAGGCCCCCATATGCTTCCATCCCTAGTCCATCCTTATGAAATGCAATCTCCTGGTGACAAAGGGGCTTGCGTTAAATGTCATGAGAGAGTTTCCAAACCTGAAACCTTTGGGAACTGGATTCTAACTCTTTCACTTTATATATTTGCTCTCTCTTCCAATTTCAAGTCACCTACAAATTGTTGTTGTTGTTGGTGGTGGTGTGTGTGTATTTTAGTCACCTATACATTAGGAGATAGCACTGAAGAAATGCCCCAGGACTGCTCCCTCACTATACTGAGGTCCTTTGCAGCGAGAATCATGCAAGCCTGAGGTCCACCATGTTTTTGACACTATGGCCATGTCTTCCTTTTAGAAAATTTAATAGGTATATTTAGAAATATTTACCCAACAATTATAGTGTATATATGGTTGATTCTTATTATTCTTGGTAGTTGTGTTCTGTAAAGTTCCAGCAACACTTAATTAGTGAATACTGAATCATTGGTCCTAGGAGAAATACAAGGTTCTTTTTCTTTTACTTTTAAAAAAATTTTATTTTATTGACATATAGTTGGGTTAGTTTCAGGTATACAGCAAGGTGATTCAGTTATACCTATATATAATTTTTTTCATATCCTTTTCCATTATGGTGTATCACAAGATATTGAATATACTTCCCTGTGCTATACAGTAAGACCTTGTTGTTTATCCATTCTTTTTTTTTAATTTTTCAATTTTATTTAATTTATTTTTTTATACAGTTGGTTCTTATTAGTCATCAATTTTATACACATCAATGTATACATGTCAATCCCAATCGCCCAATTCAGCACACCACTACCCTCACCCCCCCACCGCTTTCCCCCCTTGGTGTCCATAGGTTTGTTCTCTACATCTGTGTCTCAATTTCTGCCCTGCAAACCAGTTCAGTTGTACCATTTTTCTAGGTTCCACATATATGCATTAATATACGATATTTGTTTTTCTCTTTCTGACTTACTTCACTCTGTATGACAGTCTCTAGATCGATCCATGTCTCAACAAATGACCCAATTTCGTTCCTTTTTATGGCTGAGTAATATTCCATTGTATATATGTACCACCACTTCTTTATCCATTCATCTGTCGATGGGCATTTAGGTTGCTTCCATGACCTGGCTATTGTAAATAGTGCTGCAATGAACATTCGGGTGCATGTGTCTTTTTGAATTACGGTTTTCTCTGGGTATATGCCCAGTAGTGGGATTGCTGGGTCATATGGTAATTCTATTTTTAGTTTTTTAAGGAACCTCCATATTGTTCTCCATAGTGGCTGTATCAATTTACATTCCCACCAACAGTGCAAGAGGTTTCCCTTTTCTCCACACCCTCTCCAGCATTTGTTGTTTGTAGATTTTCTGATGATTCCCATTCTAACTGGTGTGAAGTAATACCTCATTGTAGTTTTGATTTGCATTTCTCTAATAACTAGTGATGTTGAGCAGCTTTTCATGTGCTTCTTGGCCATCTGTATGTCTTCTTTGGAGAAATGTCTATTTAGGTCTTCTGCCCATTTTTGGATTGGGTTGTTTGTTTTTTTAATATTGAGCTGCATGAGCTGTTTATATATTTTGGAGATTAATTCCTTGTCCGTTGATTCATTTGCAAATATTTTCTCCCATTCTGAGGGCTGTCTTTTCATCTTGTTTACGGTTTCCTTTGCTGTGCAAAAGCTTTTAAATTTCATTAGGTCCCATTTGTTTAATTTTGTTTTTATTTCCATTACTCTAGGAAGTGGATCAAAAAGGATGTTGCTGTGATTTATGTCATAGAGTGTTCTGCCTATGTTTTCCTCTAAGAGTTTTATAGTGTCCAGTCTTACATTTAGGTCTCCAATCCATTTTGAGTTTATTTTTGTGTATGGTGTTAGGGAGTGTTCTGATTTAATTCTTTTACATGTAGCTGTCCAGTTTTCCCAGCACCACTTATTGAAGAGACTGTCTTTTCTCCATTGTATATCCTTGCCTCCTTTGTTATAGATTATTTGACCATAGGTGTGTGGGTTTATCTCTGGGCTTTCTATCTTGTTCCATTGATCTATATTTCTGTTTTTGTGCCAGTACCATATTGTCTTGATTACTGTAGCTTTGTAGTATAGTCTGAAGTCAGGGAGTCTGATTCCTCCAGTTCCGTTTTTTTCCCTCAAGACTGCTTTGGCTATTCGGGGTCTTTTGTGTCTCCATACAAATTTTAAGATTTTTTGTTCTAGTTCTGTAAAAAATGCCATTGGTAATTTGATAGGGATTGCATTGAATCTGTAGATTGCTTTGGGTAGTATAGCCATTTTCACAATGTTGATTCTTCCAATCCAAGAACATGGTATATCTCTCCATCTGTTGGTATCATCTTTAATTTCTTTCCTCAGTGTCTTCTAGTTTTCTGCATACAGGTCTTTTGTCTCCCTAGGTAGGTTTATTCCTAGGCATTTTATTCTTTTTGTTGCAATGGTAAATGGGAGTGTTTCCTTAATTTCTCTTTCAGAGTTTTCATCATTAGTATATAGGAATGCAAGAGATTTCTGTGCATTAATTTTGTATCCTGCTACATTACCAAATTCATTGATTAGCTCTAGTAGTTTTCTGGTGGCATCTTTAGGATTCTCTATGTATAGTATCATGTCATCTGCAAACAGTGACAGTTTTACTTCTTCTTTTCCAATTTGTATTCCTTTTATTTCTTTTTCTTTTCTGATTGCCATGGCTAGGCCTTCCAAAACTATGTTGAATAATAGTGGCGAGAGTGGACATCCTTGTCTTGTTACTGATTGTAGAGGAAATGCTTTTAGTTTTTTACCATTGAGAATGATGTTTGCTGTGGGTTTGTCCTATATGGCCTTTATTATGTTGAGGTAGGTTCCCTCTATGCCCACTTTTTGGAGAGTTTTTATCATAAATGGGTGTTGAATTTTGTCAAAAGTTTTTCTGCATCTATTGAGATGATCATATGGGTTTTATTCTTCAATTTGTTAATATGTTTTATCACATTGATTGATTTGCATATATTGAAGAATCCTTGCATCCCTGGGATAAATCCCACTTGATCATGGTGTATGATCCTTTTAATGTGTTGTTGGATTCTGTTTGCTATTATTTTGTTGAGGATTTTTGCATCTATATTCATCAGTGATATTGGTCTGTAATTTTCTTTTGTTGTAGTATCTTTGTCTGGTTTTGGTATCAGCGTGATGGTGGCCTCATAGACTGAGTTTGGGAGTGTTCCTTCCTCTGAAATATTTTGGAAGTGATTGAGAAGGATGGGTGTTAGCTCTTCTCTGAATGTTTGATAAAATTCACCTGTGAAGCCATCTGGTCCTGGACTTCTGTTTGTTGGAAGATTTTTAATCACAGTTTCAATTCATTACTTGTGATTGGTCTGTTCATATTTTCTATTTCTTCCTGGTTCAGTCTTGGAAGGTTATACCTTTCTAAGAATTTGTCCATTTCTTCCAGGTTGTCCATTTTATTGGCATAGAGTTGCATGTAGTAGTCTCTTAGGTGTCTTTCTGTGGTGTCTGCTGTAACTTCTCCTTTTTCATTTCTAATTTTATTGATTTGAGTCCTCTCCCTCTTTTTTTTTTTTGATGAGTTTGGCTAATGGTTTATCAATTTTGTTTATCTTCTCAAAGACAGCTTTTAGTTTTATTGATCTTTGCTATTTTTTTCTTTGTTTCTATCTCATTTATTTCTGCTCTCATCTTTATGATTTCTTTCCTTCTGCTAACTTTGGGTTTTGTTTGTTCTTCTTTCTCTAGTTCCTTTAGGTGTAAGGTTAGATTGTTTATTTGAGATTTTTCTTGTTTCTTGAGGTAGGATTGTATAGCTATAAACTTCCCTGTTAGACCTGCTTTTGCTGCATCCCATAGGTTTTGGATTGTCATCTTTTCATTGTCATTTGTCTCTAGGTATTTTTTGATTTCCTCTTTGATTTCTTCAGTGATCTCTTGATTATTTAGTAACGTAGTTTTTAACCTCCATGTGTTTGTGTTTTTTACATTTTTTCCCTTTAATTCATTTCTAATCTCATAGCGTTGTGGTCAGAAAAGATGCTTGATATGATTTCAATTTTCTTAAATTTATGGAGGCTTGATTTGTGACCCAGGATGTGATCTATCCCAGAGAATGTTCCATGCACACTTGAGAAGAAAGTGTAATCTGCTGTTTTTGGATGGAATGTCCTATAAATATCAAGTAACTCCATCTGGTCTATTGTGTCATATAAAGCTTGTGTTTCCTTATTAATTTTCTGTTTGGATGATCTGTCCATTGGTGTAAGTGAGGTGTTAAAGTCCCCCACTATTACTGTGTTAATGTCAATTTCCTTTTTTATAGCTGTTAGCAGTTGCCTTATGTATGGAGGTGCTCCTATGTTGGGTGCATATATATTTATAATTGTTATATCTTCTTCTTGGATTGATCCCTTGATCATTATGTAGTGTCCTTCCTTATCTCTTATAACATTCTTTATTTTAAAGTCTATTTTATCTGATATGAGTATTGCTACTCCAGCTTTCTTTTGATTTCCATTTGCATGGAATATCTTTTTCCATCCCCTCACTCTCAGTCTGTATGTGTCCCTAGGTCTGAAGTGGGTCTCTTGTAGACAGCATATATATGGGTCTTGTTTTTGTATCCATTCAACGAGCCTGTGTCTTTTGGTTGGAGCATTTAATCCATTCATGTTTAAGGTAATTATTGATATGTATGTTCTTATTACCATTTTCTTAATTGTTTTGGGTTTGTTTTTGTAGGTCCTTTTCTTCTCTTGTGTTTCCCACTTAGAGAAGTTCCTTTAGCATTTGTTGTAGAGCTAGTTTGGTGGTGCTGAATTCTCTTAGCTTTTGCTTGTCTGTAAAGCTTTTGATTTCTCCATCGAATCTGAATGAGATTCTTGCCGGGTAGAGTAAGCTTGGTTGTAGATTCTTCCCTTTCATCACTTTAAGTATATCATTCCACTCCCTTCTGGCTTGTAGAGTTTCTGCTGAGAAATCAGCTGTTAACCTTATGGGAGTTCCCTTGTATGTTATTTGTCGTTTTTCCCTTGCTGCTTTCAATAATTTTTCTTTGTCTTTAATTTTTGCCAATTTGATTACTATGTGTCTCGGCGTGTTTCTCCTTGGGTTTTTCCTGTATGGGACTCTCTGCGCTTCCTGGACTTGGGTGGCTATTTCCTTTCCCATGTTAGGGAAGTTTTCAAGTATAATCTCTCCAAATATTTTCTCAGGTCCTTTCTCTCTCTCTTCTCTTTCTGGGACCCCTCTAATTCAAATGTTGTTACATTTAATGTTGTCCCAGAGGTCTCTTAGGCTGTCTTCATTTCTTTCCATTCTTTTTTCTTTATTCTGTTCCACAGCAGTGAATTCCACCATTCTGTTTCTCCAGGTCACTTATCCATTCTTCTGCCTCAGTTATTCTGCTATTGATTGTTTCTAGTGTAGTTTTCATTTCAGTTATTATATTGTTCATCTCTGTTTGTTTGTTCTTTAATTCTTCTAGGTCTTTGTTAAACATTTCTTGCATCTTTTCGATCTTTGCCTCCATTCTTTTTTCAAAGTCCTGGACCATCTTCACTATCATTATTCTGATTCTTTTCCTGGAAGGTTGCCTATCTCCACTTCATTTAGTTGTTTTTCTGGGGTTTTATCTTGTTCCTTCATCTAGTACATAGCCCTCTGCCTTTTCATCTTGTCTATCTTTCTATGAATGTAGTTTTCATTCCACAGGCTGCAGGATTGTAGTTATTCATGCTTCTGCTGTCTGCCCTCTGGTGGATGAGGCTATCTACGAGGCTTCCACAGTTAAGTTCTGAGAACCTCTGATCATGACTTTTTCATCTACTGATCAATAATACAGAGCCTTGTTTTATGTGTGTTTCTGTTTAAAGACACCTTATTTAATATACACATTGAACTCAACGGCAAAAGCACTATAACTTTCACCTGAACAAAGCTTATCTTACACACGTTTTCTCCTTAAGGCACATCACAGCTTTCTTGTCCTCAGGAACACCAGACAGCCCTTTAGCACTATGCTTGGAGGCTTGTTTTAGATAGAAAAATCACCACCAAAAAGCACTAAAATGCAAAAACGTGACACTAAGTAGACAGTGAAAAGACAATTAGACTATGGGAGCTGAAATACGAAGGCAGAGTGTCACCTAGTTTGACCTCAAGTCGGAACGTACACGTTGTGCAATTCAAAGTTTTCACTGCTCTGTGCATGTTCACGAATGGCTGTGAAAGCACCATAGGTATTGATCTTGGCATTACAAGTACATTTTAGTGAGTAGGTGAATTCACAACTGCAGAATCTGCAAATAAGGAGGATGAACTGTGTTTTTTTTCAAGTAGATATGGATCATTTACAGATATTGACCACACTTTAGGCAAAACAAAAGCAAAAAACAAAAACCCTCAACTATCAAAGGATCAGTATCATACAGATTATATCATGTGTCTACAGTGTAATTAAAGTACAAACTAATCTTACCCCCCAAATACTTATCAAACACTTAGAACTGAATAATAATAAAAATAATATAATTTAAAATGTGTGGGATATAGCTAAAATAGGGGGCATAGAGAATTTTATAGCTTTAAATACTTCATTAAAAAAAAGTGAAATTGGATGTGCTAAGGGTAAATCTTGTGTTAGAAAAGGAACAACAGAGCTAATCTAAAGAAAGTAAAAGTAATAAGATAATAAAAGCAGAGACTAGAAAAACAGAGCATAAATATATAATAATTTAGATTAATGTAACCAAAAATTAATAAACATGCCTCTGCTGAAACTGATCATGAAAAAAAGGTAAAACAAACAAAATCTTAGGAATAAAAAGTGGTTATAATACAATATAGCAGACTTAGTGAAAGAATAATATATTTACATTTTGCCCATAAAATTTAAACATATACAAAATGACCATATTCCTCAAGGAGAAATAGAAAACCTAAATAGTCCTGTAATTTTCAAAAAATTCTATCAGTAATCAACCACCTCCCTTGATTGAAGACATCTTACCAGATGATTTTATTAGTTCTACAAAACTCTAAAGAACAGATCATTTCAGTTTTATACAAAGTCTTCAAGACAATAGAAAAAAAGAGAAAAATTCCCAAGTCATTTTACAATATTAAATAACCTTGATATCAAATTTGGACAAAGAGAATAAATTAAAAATAAACAAAATGCCAATCCACTTTCTTTCCCCTTTAGAAAACTAGAATGCTACTTACCTTCACTTACTATGTCTTTTAAGACCCCTTCTTTACTTCTCTTAGAGCTCACTGGTATGAACACAATGATTTTCCTTGCAAGATTTCTGAGTTCCCTGGCTTTAATCCCTGGCTGAGGAACTTGAACTGATTGGGAGTAGCCAGATGATTTCTTAGAATCTCTGCATCTACTTTATCCATTTTATTCTATCTTTCTCATCATGGAGATAATTTTCCTTGAAAAGGCAAAAGTAAAACAGAAATTAAGCTCTATTTTCTCTTTGTTATCCATGAACATTACACTATCTTTCTTAAGTTAATGTCTAAAATTATTATTATTAATAATATTAACCCATAACTTAATAGATTCTAAAGGGTGATCACATACTTGGCCTGGAATAGTTATTGCAATTTAGCAAAGGAATATCCTGGATAAAACTTGAACCCAAACCAAATAGAATAGATGGTTTCATTCATTTATTCAACAACTATTTATTGATCATCTGTTATATGTCAGGAATTATACTAGGCCCTATGGACACAGAGTTTTGTGTTCCTAACCTGGAGGAGCTCACAATTTAGGAGCTAGGAAGGGGGTGGGATGGGGAAAAACGTAACCTGAATGATAACACAGTAGCTAAAATTTACAGTTGGTTGTATATAAAAAAGGTGATTAATAACTAGGTACTAACATGAAGGGAATTATTTCATGGTGCCAACAGGCTGTGTCCATGTCTGTCCTCTTCCAGAAACCTAGTGAAGATGTGGAAGGCATGCTCATCAAATCTACAGATAATACAAACCTGGGAGGAAGACTTAGGGCAGGGATGACACTTAGATTTAAAGCATTCCTAACAAGTTGAAACAATAAGCTTAAAGCAGATAAAATGTAATGCAGAAAACAATTATGTATATAAAATTTTTGATTGCATAGTACAGGAAGGAAAAGACTTGAATAAGCAATGCTTCATATGAGAAAATCCAGAAGTTTCAGTTGACTGCAAGCTCAGTTTTAACTAGTAAAAAGTTAATGCATTTTATGCTACATTAGTAAAAGTAAAATATGAAGATATGCTTGTGCATGCAGCTAATTTAGCAAATATCAAGCTATATTAAAATTATTTGTTTAGTGTTCCTCCCAATAGATTGTGAAATCCTTGAGTACAGGGTTTGTAAGTTGTTTATTTACATATTCCCAAGATGTAGCTCAGTTCTTGGAATATAGTGAATATTCAGGAAACAACTGTCAAATGACTAATGAATAATAATTTTGTGTAGAGGCTGCTCTAAGCTTGTTAATGTAATTAACTCATTTAATCCTCTCAATATACCTATTGAGGAAAGTACTATTACTATTTCCATTTTATAGATGAGGAAACTGGGTCCTCAATATGTGGTTTATGAAATAAGGGGCACAGAAAAGCAAAATACACAAAAACTTTCAAAATCTAAATATAGAAAATAGTTTCCAACTTCTCTCTTCAAGACTTTTTCAAGACACAAATAACTTGTCAAAGGTCACACACCTATAAGTGGCAGAGCTGAGAGTTGAACCCCTGAAGTCAAGCTCTTAAGCTTAGGTTCTTATCCACTTTGCTTTACTATAGTGTTTACATAACAATATGCTATTGGATTGAGTGGCTCAGAGCATCATAAGGTTCAAAGGCCAATAGAGATTCTTCCCTTTCTTCTTCTCTCCCTCCCTCTCTCTCTTTTCCTTCCTTACACTTTTATAAAAGAAAAAAAAAGGATTTAAATTGGTTTATAAAAATAAATGTACCAAAATGGAAAAAAAAAAGGAAAAGTTTCAGTGAAGGGAAAATTAAGATAGGTAAATAAGATGGAGTCATAGTAAGGTTAGTACACAGAACACACATAGTGAGGTCCTATTTCCATGAAATTCTTTGTGACTGCCTAACTCCATACTTACAGCTCCCTTCTCTCATCTTCTATTGCATTTCTTGTTTACATGATGCATTTGGCACTTTATCATAGACTTCTGATAATTTTATGTATATAATCTGTTTTCCCTATCTGTGAGTTGCACATCCCTGGATTCAACCAACCGTGGGTCAAAAATCACAGATATAAATTGCTGATTGTACTATGCCATTTTATAAAAGGGGCTTGAGCATCTGTGGATTTTGGGATTCGAGGGGAGTCCTGGAACCAATTCCTGCAGATACTGAGGGACGACTTTACAGCTTTTATCCCCTCAGTAAGATTGTACACTTATTGAGGTAGGGACCTTGTCATATTATCCTTCATATTCATTTCGCTGCTAACATGATGCTAGTTTCATAATAGATTCTGTGTAAACACCTATTAAAGTGAAAGGACTTTCAATTATTGGGAGTTAATCCGTATCTACTTCTGAACTTTTCCCAAATCCTTGTTTCTTCTCTTTGTCTTTCTGTCTTCCTGGAACTCCAGGCAGAATTAACCATGCTTCTTCAGTGCTTCTGCAAAGAACAATTTTCTTTATATTGTATTTCTACTCTAATACATTACCTACTACTTATATGTCTATTGTCCCCTATAGGCTGTGAATTGTTTGTGGACATTATTTATGCTCATATTCCATTATGAGTTCAATTCCTAGTAAAAATTCAGATTCAGTAAATAAACATGGTAAGGAGTAAAGAAGAAAGGGAGAGGGGAAGAATTTTTTTCCTTTTGCCATTTGATTACTGATCACCACCAGAAGGATGTTAGGAGAAAAAACTTAGGTGACAAAACTTTGCATGGTATGGGCATGGGCCACAGTACACCCTGTTGTGCATGGTAGGCCTAGCCCAGTCCAGTGAAGGATGCATCTGGTATGTACGGAGAGCCCTGTGCCCTGGGACTAGAGGTCTGGGACAGGAATCCTTTATCACACATACAGATGGCCTTTACCTAATCTTGGCTTCCCCTCTCTGCACCTTTTACCTGGCCCAGCCTCTCCTAACCTCTCTGCATCACCTTTTCCTGTTCAGACCAATTTCCAGTCTTTCAATAGAAGGAGACCAGTCATGGGGCAACCAAGTGAAAACCTAGTCTCCCATGAAACACTGAAGATGGAGGGGTTTAAAGAGGACACTATGGCCGAAAATCCAGCTCTAATTGGCAAAAATGAGGTAGTTCAATAGGTTATACGCTCCAAATAGTTGTTCCTTCTGGTGATACAGCAACAGAAAGTATTCCCGCTGTGCAGACCCGGAGCTGCTGCCGACTTATCCCTGAGATTGCTCACGTACCTGAGAACACAGTGCAGGAATGAGGGCCTTAGATTAGAATACACAAAAATACAAAACAAGAATATTTATATTATGAAAAAAAAAGTTAAAATGCACAAGATACGTCATTCGCACACAGCTAGCGCAGTTGGCATCCTGGAGAAAGTGAGACCCAAGGTACAGTCATCCAAGGGAGCCAATAAATAAAATTGTATTGGCCCAGAATGGGGTGGGAGTGAGCTTAGAAGCAGCAGGTCTGCAGCTGTTCCCTCAACCCCCCTTTTGCCTAGCATCACAACCCACTGCTTGGGACAGTTCTCAGCACTCTATCCCAGGAGGGGGTTATGAGGAGACAAGATGCGGAAAACCCTGCCTTACCCCTGAGGTATTTCCTCCCACAGAAGGTAGTGGCTTGTGGGTTGGGTCCATCAATCTGGTCTCATGCTTAATCTTTTCACTCTAGCATGGGAAATATTATTCCCTATCTTTCTTTAAGAGTAAAACAACTTCCCTATCCAGGCCACTTCCAAAAGCTGGAGATTCTGGGCTTGGAGACTCAGATAAAGCATGCAGGGAGGGTTACCTCCCAAAGCCCTCAGGTGTATTTGGATAGAGTATAATTGGAGTTCCTTTGCCTCACCCCTTCCCACCAAGAGGGAAGAGGGGGTGACGCTTTGGCCCCCAGCCTGAGATATACAGCAGTGCCAGCTGCCCCTCCCCACCCTGTCCCCACTTCCTCCACTCTGCCAATTGAGGCCTGTTCCTCAAAACTTTCTGATCACAGAAGGATAGCCCCCACCCACTGTGGCTCAATTCTGGGCCTCTGGGAGCATGGCAGGGCTGTGGGTCTCTTCTTCCTCTTCCCGAAAGTAGGCTGGCCCTCTCTGTGAGCTGAGAGCTTGCTGGGCCTTCAGTGGACACGAGACTACGATATGGTTGATGCTCTGGCAGAAGTGGCACTTCTTGGGCTGGGTGGCTGTTTGCATTCCTTGCCATGATGGTCTAGACCTCCACAGTTGTAGCCCCTGTCTCCCTTTGATCTGCGCTTCTGCATGTTCTTCCCTTTGGGCCGCCTCTTGCTCCCAATACAGAACACCCCACCAGGGCCGGTGACTCGGAGAGATTCAGGCCCTTGGCGGACTTCTTAAAGGTGAACTCCACGGCCTCACCGTCCTTCAGGCTCCGGAAGCCCTCCATGTGCAGCTTACTCTGGTGCACAAAGACATCCACTGGGGGTCGAGTGCGACCCCCGCGCGGGCGGTCATGGGCAGGAAGCCGAATCCCATGCGCAAGTTGAACCACTTACAGATGCCAGCGCCGTGCAGCAGCTGCGGCTCCACGGGCACCCTGGCCGCATCCTCCTGCGGCTCCTCAGGCGCCTCGGCGCCGCCACCTGCAAACTGCTGGTTTGACCCAGAGCCCATGGTAGTCGGCTGAGCCCGCGGGCCCGGGCCCCTGGCCGGCCAGCTGCTGGCCCCAGAGAAGTCCGGAGACAGAAAAAGTCTTAATGAGGGGAAATAGTTGAAATTACTTGCTATAATGAGATTTTGGAATTTGTGTCTTTTGCTTTTCTACACCCCCTTTCAATGAATAGCCTTGTAAGTAAGAGTCTGGAACCTTCCTATCTGGGTTCGGATGCTGCCACTACTACTGCATAGCTATATAACCTTGCGCGAGGCATTTATTTCTCTGTACCCCAGACTCATTATGTGTAGTACTGGGTTACTAAAAATAACCTACCTCACAGGGTCCTAGTATGAATTAACTAAATAGGTGTAACAGAAATAATTTAGAATGGTTCCTGGCACATAGAAAGTACTATAGAAGTGTTTGCTGTTATTATGACCCCTGTTTTTGAAAGATAGAATTTCTTGCATTGCAGAGTTTGGAATGCCAGGTACTACTACAGCATCAACTTCCCTTTCAGAAGAACTGGAAACACTCCAGGACTCACTTTTAGCCAGGGTGCTCTGCACTTCCTGAGGTGATGCTGGCCACAAAAGCAGTGCTCATACAAGATAATGAAGTACCACATGATTGCAAAGTCAAGAATATCTAACCCCTAAAAACACCAAAAGGAACTTGGTTTAGATTTGTCCTATGCTTGAGAGCATAATCGGTATGAGGCAGGCAAAGATCCAATTAATGGGTGGCCCAGGCAATGGAGAGGAGATCCTGGGGATGGGAGGATGGCCCCACAGAACACCCGGACTCAGCTATGACATTCCTGACAGCTGCACACAGGAGCTGGCTCCAGGACCTGAATCCAAGTTTACAAATTCTTTAAGTTAAAAGTGATGGAACAGAGGCAACTGAACCCATGCTACACTTTTATTCTTATAATAGCAACTTAACTCAGTAAAGTCTTTTGAAGTTTACAAATACTCTTTCCAGTATAAAATCTCAGTGATTCACAAGTGAAAGATAGAGGGCATATATCTTCTCTAAAAAATTCATAATATAAAAATAAGTATTAAGAGGATGATACAAATTTACTTATCATCCCCAAAGTCATTTCCGATCTTTCACCTCTTATCCAATGGATACAGTTTTTCTTAGAGAAAACATCCTGGGTCTAGAAGTTGAGAAACAAATTAGGAAAAGTGGAACTATTGAAAGGGTCATCTCAGCTAGGTAAGAAAAATAGTAACAGCACCATAAGCATGGCTCCAATGTTTGGATTTGACTCTACTCCCTCATCCTGTACAGAAAGTCATGGCAGACACAGCTCCTACAATGCTATGGTTTGCTGCTTCAAACCCACCCCAAACTCTGATTGAATCCATTCCAGATTCCCCCTTGCCCAAGCTGCTCAGCACTGCCTACTGCTCAGTGAAGATACTCCCAGCTGGAAGTGGTAGTTGAGGGGAAGATAAGATAGCAAGTTCAATTCAACTCAACTTAATTGAATTAAACTCAGTTAAATGTGTATTTATTGAACTCCTTATAATACAAATTATATAAATGTGCTAATTCATATAAATGAACTAGGTTCAGGATTAGAGATACAAGAAATGAATATAAGGTACTATTTCTACCTTCAAAGAGCTCATAATTTAATGAGTTAGACATATGTAAAAGTATGAAGAGCCAAACTGCAGGGTGCCTTTTAAGAGATATAAATGTAATAAAATGGGCTATGAGGGCACAGAAAAAAGTGCTTATTTCTAGTGGGGCAAGGCAAGTACCCTGTGATATAGTATCTCATTTAATCCTGTGAACTCATTAAGGTGGAAACTACCCCATTTGAGAGATAGAGTAACTGAACCTGAAACAGGCTGCCCAAAGTTATGCAGGAAGTGAGTGAGTGAACTTAGATTTGAACTCAGGTCTTCTGAAGCTAAAAGCTTGTGTTCTGTTTCTCACATCTTGCTGACAGTCCTGATCAGATTGGGGATCTGCAAACTTCCATCGTAGGGTCCCTGAAACCCTATACATTCCGTGGGAAGGCAATGCCTTGTCCTTACAGGGGTCTGAGCCTACCCTGATATTACTTACAGTGGGAATTACAACATTTCGGTGGACTTGTGCATCTGGATTACAATAAAGGCCATATTAGGGAGATGTAAATCCGTAATTGCAATACACTCAATAAGAAAGAGGCACAGAATCTCAGAAATCAGTCCAGGAATGGGTTCTGCTCCCTGCTCTCACGTGATGCTTCTATATCTGCAGCCCCTGTTGCAGCCCCCAGTACTGTGGCAGGCCCATGAAGTGGTTTTCTCAGGGAGAACAAATGAGTGCTGCTGAACCAGGTGCCTGTTGCAGAACCATCATTCTATAGACTTTTTATTTGCAGCGCTCACCTTAGGAAGTTAATGCTTCTAAGTGATGCCTAGGCAAACTGCCAGTTGTTTTTGCTTAACATTAATACGTGCTTCTGATTTGGTTACTATGGTTACAGACACTTGCAGTGTTGGCTTTCACTCAAATCAGAGGTCCCATCTTTTATACATCGTGAATGTTGCACTCTGACCCAACATTCCAATCTGGTCCCATCCAAACAGGGACCCATAACTTCATGTTGTAGTCTTCAAGGGCAGGGGGTTAGGTAAGGGGGCCTTATTTTAAAAAAATGTTTTATGATATACTTTTATAATTAAGTGAAATGCTACCTTCTGAAAGGAAAACAGGATATTTTTTCCTAATAGGAGCCTGGGATCCACTTCAGGTGAGGGCCTCACCTTTACCTCAAATGGTACACATTGTACCTCCACGGGGAAAATTAGTTTTCTTTGCATTACTCCTCCAAAGTAATCAGAATTCAACAAAATTACTCTCCTTCATCACTACATAGTGGGGGATCCCCAATATCATGACTGGTTGCAACTTTGTCTATCATCACCCAAGGCAGAATCGCCACCGGCCCGTGAAATTACTTCCCACAATAGCAGGATGACCTTTATAACTGCCAGCCTTCAGAAAAGTGCCTGGGGAAGCCTTAGCCCATTCTTCCGATCAGATGCCTAGCTGCCTCTGCCTTTGATAAATTAATCATTCAGAGGGCGCCAGCTCAGATGCTGTGAGATTTAAAACAAGCATGTACTTTACACATCTACAGTTGCCCTTCTGCTCAAGCTACTCAGACAGGAGGTTGGAGGTTGTTGGGAAGGCTGATAATGTACTCCCTGTCCCCTTTTCAAACTGCCCTTGACATTCATTGTTTACTAATTTAATCTGCATACAAGTCTTAGGCAGGGGAGGTGAGGGATCCACTCAGAATGACTGGTCCTAGGCCCCATCGCCAACATTTTGGTCACAATAAAAAGATGCTCTTTCTCATCATACATATTATTTTGATTCATCACTGTTTGCAGTGGCTTCGTTTTGTTCTTGCTGGAAAGGATTATGGAGGATACTTTTACTCTGGGTCTTTAAAATAGGTACCCTTTATTCTGCTCCCCTAAAACCCAGGCAGCAGGCAGCTCTGGCAGTCCCCCAGAGCAAATAATGACTCGGTATTTCAATATTCATTCTGAACACTATCTATTCCCCTGGGCAGTCAGGCACATGGCCCTCTGGAAATCAAGCAGCAATAAAATCCAGTTTAAGTTGGTCCAAGTTAAGACATTTCAGAGAACGTACGCTTGTTTTTTTCTACAAGTATAAATCTGACCACACTACTGTCTGTAACTTCTCCTCAAGGATAGCAAGTACAGCTGCTGTAGTCAGGAAGGGATCTGACTTAAGAAAAAGGGCTCAAATTAACTATTTGCTTGCTTGATAACCAAAATGTTCCCCAGAGCCAAAGTCACAGTAAGGATACCTAATGAGGAAAGAATAGGTAACAATTCTTATTTGCCTGCAGCCTGATTTCAGTTGGGGAAAGTTTAATTTAGTGCTGTGTGGGTGGGCATGTGCAAATTTGCAGAATAACTAGCATTAACTGTTTATTTACTTGTCCTTTTGGAATTTGGCCTGCAGCCTGGAAGCCAGTCACTGGCCAACACTTAGCAAAAAGTGAGGAGTAAGGAAAGTTGATTTTAGACAACCCCACTGCCTCGTTCTGCTCCTTCTTTCCACATCTGTGGCATCCCTTCTCCCAGATGCCTTGAGCTATTATGTTCACTCTCTCTCTCAAAATTTGCTCTGGAAAGAATCAGAATAACTCATTTGTTCTAAGTTATGAGACATCATCCCTTTGGGACAATAATGTCTTTTTTATTCAGCAGTATTAGCAAATGAGGCATTCTACATAAATAAAATTTCCAGATAAATGAAGATTATACTTTTAAGTGCCAATGAAAAATTAATTGGCTTGGATAGATACATTTTAAAATGCCCTATGTGTATAAGTATCTTCATATGCTAAGGGTATTAACAATAATAATTGACCAATTGTGTAGCATTTTACATACTACAAAGTGTTTTCACTTACATTTTCCCATTGATTTTGACATTTTTTAAAGGAAGATATTAGGTTCATGTTTGTAGTATACGAATCATTGTTTCAAGTACAAGTTGCTATGCTATAATTCATACCGCAATGTAATGCAGTGATATCTTTCATGAGTGTATATCATTTGCTCCTTCCCAGGGTCCCCGTGTTTTTGCAGCTCTTTCTGGGTCTTTGTGCTTGCCACCTCTGTAGAGTCAGCTCCTATTTCTCATTGCTGGAGAACCAGTATCCAGCAATTTTGACCATCCATCCTGGTTTACTATTTCTCCTTCAACTAACTGCTTCTATGAATTAACTTATTAAAATAGTGTCTTAAAGTAAGACCAAACAAAACTATCCATTTGTTTCAGCTTGGCTTTCAGAATGACTTTATTTTCAAGATATAAAGCTTTAAAAGTCTCCTCTCTGACCGCATTTTCTCAGACCATGACTCTTTTCTGGTTTTTAATACGCTTCCATACCCAGACTGGACCTTGTTGTGAGCCAAGCCCACAGTGCTTTAATTAGGATCCCCCAGTTGCTTCACTTCTGAGCAAGCCCAGCCATCAGGTTCCTCTGATCCTGCCCCCAGGCTGCTGAACATTCCTAGGGAAATTCAGGGGCCCATGTTGAATAGTACATTATGATTTTAAAAATTTTGTAAAAGTAATACATTATTTATAGAAATGTAGAAGATGAATTTTGAGATGGTCTCTTTTCCAGTAAAGGAAATAAATCACTAAACACCTATGTTCCCGAACACAAGCTTCGTTGGGCAGTTTGGTGTATTTCTCTTCAATCCTTTTTTTGTGTGTATATGTGCACATGCATGTGTGTTTGTGTGCATTTAGATAATACTTTTAATTTTGCATTCTTCTTTTTCCACATATGTTTATATCATTGGCATGTTCCCTTGTCAGTGTATAGTTTTTCTACCCATCATATTTAATGATTGCATAATATTTTGTCAAGTAGTTATAAATATTTTCAATGTAAATCATGTCTCCATTATTAGATGTTTACCTTCTTTATTATGGTTTGTGACATTGTAAATAACACTGCAAAAACCTTTTTATATTTGTACATTTTCTCTAATTAGGATTATTTCCTAATTAGCTCCTCGAGTTAGAATTACTGATCAAATGGCAAGAACTTTTAAAAAACTTAAAGTCTCTAGAATCTTACATCTTTCCTTCACTTAAATTTTTATCTTTTCCTATTTAATATGCCCACTAATTGATCATTTATCTTGTGTCTACTTTGTGTCAGGGACTAGGGAGACCAAGAGGAACAAAACATGGTCCCCACCCTCAAGGGATCCTCAGTTCAAAGTTATCCCATGATTGGTGCCACAATGAAGTATTTACATGGTGGTGACACAAGGAGAGAATGACTAACTTGACAGAGGAGACCAGATGTTTGCCTTAAATTTTAAAGAATGAGCAGGAATTCGCCAGACAAAGGCACAGACCCTGAAGAAGAACGTTGTGCTCAGAAAACTACAAGCACTTCATTTTCATTTGAACACAGTGGTGGAACCACTAAAATAAGAACACCTGATATAATGTAGTGCAAGCTAGGTATTGAGTACTTGCTAAATGTTTTGTAGACATCATCTCCATCAGTCTTCACAACAACCTGTGAGATAGGTATTATTAGCCCCATTTTACAGATGAAGATTACTTAGTCACTGAATACTGATAAGCAGCAGAAGTGTATCTGAACCCAGGTCCACCTGACTGCATAGCCAGAGGCCCTATTCGTCATGTTTTACTACCAGGTAGATTATAATTCCTGCTAAAGAGTATGGCTTTTTTTTTTTTAGTGCAGCAGGACTGATTATTCCCTTTTCTGTACTCTTGTCAGACCTGTACATATTTCTATTACAGCATTCATTATACTTATTTCTAGGGTGTGTTTGCAAGTATGTCTTCTCCATCAACCTGAGATTCTCAAGGTAAAGGTTGTCTCTTATTTATATTTATCTTCTCAATGACTAACACAGGCTCTAGCAAAGTGCAGAGATGAAATCAGTGTGAATGAATGAATTATTGGATGAATTTGTAAATTTTTAAGCCAGCCTGCAACAGGCCCTTTCTGTTCTGCAATTGCCAGTCATTTACATTTTTAGGAATTATCTGTTGTTGTTAAACACAACCATTATTAAAAATTAAATTATATAAACATATAATTAAATACATTATATTGAAATCAAAGGTAGCACATTGTCAAAATTCATAATTTCTTAATTATTTTACTATTACCTATGCCCTTGTGTTTATTTCATTTATTGCCTCTGAATGGTGGAAATAGTCTCTAAAAGTGAGCTTCTCTTCCAACTCTGCCTTCACATTGGTATCTTACAATTGCCTGTAGTGCTGACCCTTTCTTTTGTCTCTTTTTTTTTTTTTTAACATCTTTGTTGGAGTATAATTGCTTTACAATTGTGTGTTAGGTTCTGCTTTCACTTTCTTCTCTTTTGAAATTCCTCCTTAGCTTTTGTGGTATTCATTGTTCTGATTTCCCTGTTTCTCTGACTATTTCTCTTTCCTTTGCTTGTTCCTATCTATCTTCCTGTCTTTTAGAGGTTCTTTCTTTGGTCCTCTTAAATTCTCTTATTTTGTATTTCACCTACTTCCGAAGTGTCAATTTCTATCTCTGTAGAAACGACTTTCTCATTTATATCTCCAATACTAGCTTCTCTTTTTGGCTCCAAAATGCATATCTTATTTCCAAATACCTGCTGGGTATCCTGATCTAGATATTCTAGAATAATTCTTGAACCACCGTGCCCATCGCATGTCTGAGACCAGCTCCCCACACCCTTGTGGCCATTCTGACTTCCATGATCAAGTTGATGGCGACTTCTTCATTTTATTTAGTTACCTAGGCATGGATACTTAGTGTCAACTTTGTTTCCTTCCCCTCAATCCCCCTGACATTTTCCTTAAAATCTTCATCTGATAGTAGTCTTCCTTATGTTCTCTTTTCTACTGAATATGGTATAGATGAGATAGCGTGACCACATTTTGCCTTGTATTGCAGTTATTTATGCACTTGTCTTATACTTCTTAGATAGCAAGTCTTTTAAAAGGCCAGAACTAATTTTTAGAGTTCTTGGTATTCCTTAGAGCATCTAGTAATATTATACATAGTAAATGCCTTATCTATATTCATTGAACTTAATTGAGTGACAGCCTGAGGGAGCTCTCTTATGATTAAATTGTATGGACTTTATGAATATATTTTGGTGTCTTAAAGGCTTCCTTTGAGTAATTTCAAGTTCTTGGCTAGGGCTTGCGTAATTGAGAGTGACAGATAAATAACTTCAAAATAAGAATTTGACAGCAGTAAGCTGAATAATGGCCCCCAAAGATGTTCACATCCTAATTCTCAGAACCTATGAATATGTTATCTTACATGGCAGAAGAAACTTTACAGATGTGATGTAAATGATCTTGAAATGGGGAGATTATTCTGGATTTTCCAATTAGGGTGTGTCCCATGTAATCACAAGAGTCCTTAAAAGGGGGAAGCAGGTGGATCAGAGTCAGAGAAGGATATATGATGACAGAAGCAGAAGTTGGAGTAACATGGAGCCAGGAGCCAAGGAATGCAGGGATCTTCTAGAATGTGCAAAACACAGGGAGACGGATTCTCCCTGAAGCCTCCAGAAGAAATGCAGCTTGGCTGACGCCCTGATTTTGGGCTTTTGACCTCTAGACTGATTTTGGACTTTTGATCTCTAGAACTATAAGGTAATAAAGTTGTGTAGTCTTAAGTCTCTATGTTTATGATAACTTGTTATAGTAGCAATAGGAAATTAATACAAGGGATCTTGCTGGAATGTGCATTTTAATCTGAGACAAAGCCAAGGAATCAATTCTTAATTGTGGAATTTCAAGTATATCTGTAAGCTGGTTGGAGGGGGTAGGTTTTGGCCAATACATCCATAGATTATAAGACTGGTTGGCCGCATGACAAGGAATTACTAGAAAGGCCTCGGGGCAGAAAGTGTTCATGTGTACAGATGATGTTCTGATCAGGAGACAATTCATCATAACCCCAGGAGTCAAATTAGCCTTCAGAGAATGAGAAATCAGAGAGCTAGTGGCTTCCCAGAAAGTATTCTTTTTATTAGAGATGAAGACAGTAGAGTCTAAAGTGTGAAGTTAGGCGTTTGTCACAATTACCTCACGGCTGCATTGGGACCAGAATCCAAGCTGCTTTAGTCTTAGTTCAGTGTTCTTTCCTCTCCGCTTCAGTTTAACCAGCCATATATTCAAACCACTGTTGAAAAATATCACCTTTCATTCTTTAGCAAGATTTTGGCTAATGTGATCATGTATATTAGTTACCTATTGTTGTGTAACAAATTACCCCCAAACCTAGTGACTTAGAACACATTGATTATTTCTCACAGTTTCTGTCAGTCAGAAACTCAGAGGCATCTTGACTAATCATTTCTGGCTCATGGTCTCTCAGGTTGCAATCAGGATGGTGGCTGAATGGGGCTGGAGTAACCACTTCCACGCTTGAAGTTGGTGTTGGCTATTGGTGTGAAGCCTCTGTTTTCTCCATGTGAGTCTCTCCATAGGGCTTCTTGAGTATCCTCATAACATGGTGGCAGGTTTCCCCCAGATCATGAAATATAAGAGAGAAGGAGGTAGAAGCCTTCCTTTTTATGATCTAGACTCAGAACTCACATAACATCACTTCCATTGCATATGATTTATTAGAAGTGATTCACTAAGTCTGGCACACATTCAAGGGGAGGAGGATTAGATTTTACCTTTTGAAGGAAGAGTGTTAAAGAATTCTTGGACATATTTTAAAACCACCACATCATGCCTTGAACCTCATAAATTCTTTGCAAAAGATATTATTATTCTTACCCCCATTTTAAAAAGTAGGAAAGTGAGGTTTAGAGACCTTAAGAGACTTGCCAAATCTAGTCTTTGTGCCTCCAAAACTAGTGCTCTGTTTTATCCTCCACTTCCACTTTTTATTTTCCAATACCGATGTCCTTATGGAGCAAACAAGAAGAATATAAAATATGTCCCTCTTTTTCCTACATACTTTTGTGGCTCATTAAAAAGAAGCATAAATTAAAATGAAATGTTTTCTGTGAACATACATTTTCACCTTCAATTCATTTCACACCCTCACTTCATCTTGTTCTCCTGCCCTGCAATGAACAGATGCTGCAGTAAGATGGCCATGCAGAGTGTTCTATGGCTGTCAATTACCGGGTGACAAGGAGCGTGATTCTTAACAGGGTACACAAGCTGCCTTCCTCCAAAGCACAGATATGCTCCATGAGAAATAGATGTTGTGTCATTTTAATCCACATGGTTAGCTGCCTCTCCTTAAAGTTCAGTGACTCTATCCAGGGTAAAGAAAGAAAAAGCAATGTATATTGATCCTCTGATATGTCCCAGATATGGTGCTTTATATACTGGTGAGCTCCTTGAGGGTGGGACTTATTTACCTTTGTCTCTTCCTTCTCTTCTCCCAAATTCTAAACAGTGACGTTCCATGGGGCTTGATTTTTACATTTCTTCCCTTATCCATCTATACTAACTTTGGGATGAGCTCATGGCTTTAAATGCCCTCTGTATCCCAATAGCTCCCAAATTTATGTCATCAGCCTGGATCTCTCCTCAGCACTGAACACTCACATATCCAGACACCTACTAGACATCTCTGCTTGGTGTCTTAAACCCAACCTGTACAAAACTGAACTTCTGACTTCCTTTCCCTTTAAACCTTTTCCTTACCAATCATGGTGAATGATGCTAATATTCATCCAATTGCTCAGACCAAAAGTCTTGGGAGTTCTTCCTGACTTTTCTGAAATCCTCTCATACCCACTTCCAATGCATCAGAAAATTCTGTTAATTTTATCTTCAAAATTTTATCTCAAATCCAGTGACTTCTCAACACCTCTATCACTACCTCCCAGTCCTAGTCATCATTCTTCTCCTAACCTGTCCTAACTTTTCCTTCTTCCATTCTCATCTGTCTTCCTCCAGTCTAGTCCCATGCAATAGTCAGAGTGATCCTTTGAAAATACACATCCATATCTCATTACTCCCCTGGTAAAAATCCTCTAGTGGCTTCCCACAACACTCAGAACTTCTTTCCAATGTCTCCAAGGCCCAACACACTCTGGCCCTTTCCCACCTGTCTGAGCCCTTTTCCTGCCACACTCACCCTTGCTCACTTTGCCTCAACCACAGGGCAGTCTAGCTTTTCCTTGAACATGCCAAGCACACCCCCACCCCAGGGCTTTACAAAGCCTCACACCTCTGCTGGAATGCTCTTCCCCCAGACAGCCACTTGGCTTCCTCTTTGACTTCATTCCAACTTCTGCTAAATGTTACCTTCTCAGAGAGGTCTTCCCTAGCCACTCTATTTAGAACTTACTCTCCCCCTACCTTCCCATCAGTCTCTGCCCCCTTATTCTGCTCTGTTTTTCTTTATAGCACTGATTAATTGTGCTGTAAACATATTATACATAAATATTGGGTTAAGTGTGGTTTTTGCTTATGTCCTTCGGTACAACATAAGCTGGAGCTTTGTTTTATTCACTAGGCTAATAGTAGGTGCTCAGTCAACATTTTCTGAGTGAATGAATAAATGAATTAATTAATCTTTGTATCCTCAGTGTCTAATCTCAAATCTGTAATGTAAAACCTGCTCAATAATATTTACTTGAATTATTTCGCTTAATGCTCCTACCTAACTTCAGATGTAAACAATTTTCTCATTTTACAGAGACATTATGTAATTTGCCTAAGGGCACTCAGCTGAGCAGAAATTTGATTCCTGATCTCTGCACTTTAGAGCTTCTGCATTTCCACTTCCTCCTAGGGTTTCCATTTCCCTATGCTACCTACCAGGTCTTGGGATGGCTCAGATGACAATGAAAAGGCTCCTCTACATTGTGTTCATATGAGAAAGCTAAGGAGAACTCAGGTGGATGGGATCTGGGTCTCCATAGTAACCCAAAGAGACACTTGGTAAATTCCAAGTACCAAGTCTTCTGATCGATGAGGGCAATAGCATTCTTGTCATTTCCGCCTCAAAGAGCTGTTCCAGAGTGCATCCTAAGAGTTTTTCCTGTACCTGGGCAATCAACAACACACTCCAAAGCTGTGGTCTGAGGCCAAGTCTAGATGGTCTTAGAGCCCACATTCCACTGTGGTTCTCTTCAGATCTCAGGAGAAGAGATGGTGGAAAGACAGGGTACATACTAAATGACACTCTGCATACCTTAGGAAGCTGTGGGTGGGAGTGACGGTAGGAAACATCAGTGAGCAAGATCAATTACTTTTCCACAAGTCTTCATGTCAATAAGCCTTGCAAATAAGGCTATTTAGTGTAATTATCATGTACTTTGTAGCTATTGCTTCCAAGACTGCCCAATCTAAAGAGCTATCTTCTCCATGAAGCCAACTTCAGTTACTCCAGCTCAAACTAATCATTTTATCACTTGCCATCGGGTTTTATATTTTGTCCTTCAATTATAGAGTTCTTTGATACTGTTCTTGATTCTTTAACGGGCGCATAGCTTGGCTCCCTAACAGGATTGCCAGCTCCTTGAGAGCAGGGACCACAGCATATATTCCTCTGTTGTCCTCACAAAGCTCTTTCCTTCCCCTCTCTTGTTTACTATGATCTACATATCAGCTCATCTCCATGGAGATTCCTGAAATAATCCAGGCCAAGGTAGAGAGTATTTTAGGTGGCTTCCTACCCCACTCTCCTACATCCCATCTCAACCAGGTTTTATATTCTAGAATTCACTGTGCTACATTGACCCATTGACCGATATGCCTGGAGGGAGCTCTGGTCACTTGCCCACCTAGCCATAGTCTTCCCTGAAGGCCTCCTACATCAGGTAGGAGATCCAATTCTCTTACTTACTGACCCTGTAACTCCTGAAAAGTCATTTAACCTCTTCCAGTCTCCGTTTTCTCTATCTCTTAGGGCTGTTTGTGAAAATTAATTGAGGCAGTGTGTATTAAAAAACTTTTAAAAATATACATTTTCTTACTATATTTTTAGATATTTATAAGCTAATAACAATAACCAAGATTAATAAGATAGTTAGATGTGGTAATAAAATGGAGATTTTATTTTGTACAAAGCTAGCTGACTCATCTGGGCATTATAACCATAACTTTGTAAGGAAGAAAACTATCTCAGTGTGGATTTTTCTCTGGAAGTAATTCCTAAGACCAGGATTCAAGTGCAAATACTATATCCCATGAAACACCAGCAGGGGAAAAAGGAATTGATAAAGAAAAGGGAAGACAGGGAAGAAGAGGTGTGTTATTTCACCAGCTACCAAAGTGGGTAAATGAAGCTTATTCCCATGAGAAACTCCAGGCAAATTATAAAGCACATGCCTTGGAATTATCCCACTTGAGAGGTGAAGGAGCAGGGGGTATTAATGCACTCATTCGCATCACTCATTGCTTGCAGACTGGTGGGGGTGAGAAAGTTAATTCCTGGTACTTCCAGCCTGCCTTGTGGAGGCGTCTGGGGGTGGTGGTGGGAACTATAGTGCAGCCTTCTGGAAAAACCCACAGGCACATAACTGGCTAAAATATTGTGATCTATAATAAGAAATACATATTTGGTCTTTGTCACTGTTTCTGGCGCAGAAATCCTAAAACCATTGGAATTTCTTAAATGATGAGAGTGATAAGGGTAAGACAACTTTAAGATTTTTTTAAGTTAATGAGGTGACTTTTGGAAAGTACCTAGGTAACCTAGGGGTGGAGGCTGGCCACCATGGGAGCCAAGTGTGTGATTAGAGGGTTGGAACTTTTAGTCCCACTCCCCTGACCTCCAGGAAGGGGAGAGGGGCTGAAGTTTAAATCAATTGCCAGTGGCTGATGATTTATTCAATCATGACTATGTAATGAAGCCCCCATAGAAAACCTAAAAAGGTTGAGTTTTGGAGAGCTTCTGGGTTGGTGAACACTGGATATTCAGAGAGAGTGTGTGCCCCTTCCCACATATCTTGCCCTGTGCGTCTCTTCCATCTGGCTGTTCCTGAGTTATACACTCTTATAATAAACTGGTGATCTAGTAAGTAAAATGATTTTCTGAGTTTTATGAACAGCTCTATTAAATTAATCAAACTTAAGGAGGGGGGGTCATTGGAACCTTCGATCTATAGTCAGTCAGTCAGAAGCGCAGGTAACCACCTGGACTTGCTATTGGCGTCTGAAGTGGGGCTGGGGGGACAGTCTTGAAGGACTGAGCCCTTAACCTGTGGGATCCGATGCTGTTTCCTGGTAGATAGTGTCAGAATTGAGTTGTAGGCCACCCAGCTGGTGTCTGAGAGTTGCTTGGTATAGTGGGAAACATTTCCCCCAAATGAATAAATTAGGCATCGTATTTTTATATTCATTATTTAACTATATCTGGGTTTCATAATAACTTTATGAGT
Source organism: Balaenoptera borealis (assembly GCF_965194805.1). Lineage (NCBI taxonomy): Eukaryota > Metazoa > Chordata > Mammalia > Artiodactyla > Balaenopteridae > Balaenoptera > Balaenoptera borealis. The sequence continues at coordinate 90,506,328 of NC_138868.1, read as the reverse complement.
TATTTATGAGAAAGTATTATTATTATAAGCTAAATTCTACAGATGAGAAGCCTGGCACTAAGTTATGAGTTAGAATGTCTTGTTTAAAAGGCAGAAAATAAAGAATTAATTCTTTTGATCTGAAATGCATAAGTCACAGAAAACTTATAATGATAAAAGCTAATATGTAGTTATTTAAAGGATAATATAGTCAACAATGCCTGGAAATCAGAAGCAAAATTCCTTTTTCTTTAGTAAAGGGCATTTAATATAAACTTAAAAAAAAAGGTTATGCGTGCGTCAGTTGTTCTTAAATTGTTTTTGTAAAACTTTTGCCATGTTTCCAGCATTTTTATGGAGGCTTAAGAGGAAAAAATTACTTGTGAACATTTTTTTCTTAATAAGGCAAATAAATAAATAAAGATGAAACTCTGTGCATGCCTCTGAAACCCAGATAAGGGTTCCTTTGTAACTCTCACCAATATAGAAAAATCTATTTAAATTTTCTCACTTCCCCTTTCCTTTCAAACATGATCCAGTTAGCCTTGGCTCCCACCTCCTCCTTCCCCAGTTATAAAACCAAACAGAATGTTTGTACTGAAGGGACAAGTCTGTGCAGTGACTCAGAGGAAACAAGTGTTTATAAACCATGTTTCCCTAAAGCCTCGGCACAAACATGGCTGTGGCTCAATTCCAGATTGGACGGGGTGAAACTCAGTAGTATAGCCCTGGCAAAGCAGAGTGTTGGAGGAGTCTAGCCAGAGACAAGACCTGGGCTGCGGGAGGCCTTGAGGCAACACCACACCTTGGAGATCTTTCATCTCCAAAGGTCAAAACAAAAATTGCTTAAAACTAAGTCAGACAAATAAATGTTTGGGCTTTGCTGGAATGGCGTATTCTCTTTGAATTTTCAGTATAGTTTGGCCTGGCTGCAGCTTCCTTGCTGGTGAATCTCTATTTCACTGTGTCCACGAGCTATGTTCTTTACATAATATTTTGCCCTAGGGCCTACACTGACCATATCTGCCTGGAATTCAAAAGGTTGTGAGGATAGTTTGGTTTATCTCTGAAGTCAGTCAGATCTAGTTTTGACCCTCAATTCTCTGCTTTATACTTTCATTTGACAAATATTTACCAAAGACTTATTTTGTGCCAAGCATGGTTTTAAGTGCTGAGAATGAGTGAACCAGCAGGATAGACAAAGCCCCTATTCCCCTGGTCTTCCATTCTAATTGGAGTAAACAGGAAAAAAGAAAACGAGAACACAGATTATTTCACAGTGATGGCAGTAATGTCCTGAAAATACAGTAAGTCCCCTGCATACGAACGAGTTCTGTTCCAAGAGTGTGTTCATAAGTCCAATTTGTTTGTAAGTAAGCCCAACAAAGTTAGTCTAGGTACCCAGCTAACACAATCAGCTATATAGTACTGTAGTGTAATAGGTTTATAATACCTTTCACACAAATAATACATAAAAAACAAACACACACAAAAAAGAAAACATTTTTAATCTTACAGTACAGTACCTTGAAAAACACAGTAGTACAGTACAACAGCTGCCATCCAGGGGCTGGCATTGAGTGAACAATCAAGAAGAGTTACTGACTGGAGAAGGGAGAGGATGTGGGAGATGGTAGAGCTGAAGGACTGTTAGCAATTGGAGATGGAGGGAAAGCTGCAATTTCACTCATTCCTGACGTTGATGGCACAGGTTCTGGTTCCCTGCTGGATTCGATTCTATCTACCCTCTTGAAGAAACGATCCAGTGATGTCTGGGTAGTAGCTCTTTTTTTCTCATCATAGATGACACGGTAGCACTAGATTGCGTTCTGAACAGCTGCTGCAACCTTCGTGTACCATTCTATGTTCAGGTCCTATGCCTCAAAAACTAAGAGTGCCTCCTCAAATAAAGAAAATCCCCTTGCCATTTCCTGCGTCATGAATCTCTTCGGTTCTTTAGTTACTTCTTCTTCCTCTTGTCTCTCTTCGTCCTTTCTCTGGGCCTCCAATTCCATCAGGTCTTCATTAGTAATCTCCTGGTGTTGCACAGCAAGGAGTTCAATGAAGTCATCCTCTTGCAGATCTAGCTCCAGCTTCTTGCTGAGGGTCACTAAGTAGCTGAAGACCTCTTTGGACTCCTTATCCACCTTCTCAAATCCATGAAAATCGTGAACAAACTGCGAGCAAAGGTTCTTCCAAACCTCATTCGTGGTGATGGCCATAACCTCACACCAAGCAAAGTCAATGTTCTTTATGCCCTCGTAGACGTTATAGTCCTTCCAAAATTGTCGCAAGATTGTTCTTGATTCATCACTCGCCTTTACTGCCTGACGAAAAGTATGATGTAAAATAATATTTCTTGACTCCCTGGTCCATAGGTTGGATGAGCGACATAGTATTCGTTGGCAGATGCACTACTTTGACTTTGAGATGAAAGTCATCCATGAATGGGGGGTGGCCTGGAGCACTGTTGAGCAGCAAAAGAATGTTGAATGGGACATCCTTCTCCAAGCAGTATTTCTCTACCTCAGGGATAAAGTGGTGGAAAAACCAGTCCTAGGAAATGGCCTGTGTAACCCAGGCTTTGGGGTTACTCTTCCACACAACAGGAAGAGAGCCCTTGGCTATGTTTTTAAGGGCTCTTGGGTTCTCTGAATGATAAACTAAGAGAGGCTTCAGCTTCATATCGCTAGAAGCATTGCCACCAAACAACAGAGTTAGCCTATCCTTTGCTGCTTTATAGCCTGGCATCAACTTTTTCTCCTTACTGATGTAACTTTGGTCTGGCATCCTCTTCCAGTACAGTCCTGTCTCATCCACATGAAAAACCTGCTCGGGTAAATATGCGCCTTCATTAGTAATTTCTCGAAGTGTTTCAGGAAATTCCTGGGCAGCTACCGTATCTGCACTCACTGCCTCGCCACTTACTTTTACATTGTGAAAGTTGGCTCTAGCCTTGAATTGATGAAACCAGCCATGGCTGGCATTAAAATATGCGCCCTCTGATTCTTCGCCGTGTTTCTTCTTCAAGTCTTCATAAAGGCTTTTAGCTTTCTCTTGAACCAGCATTAAACTGAGCGGGATTGATGCTGATGCTGATCCTGCATCCACACACTGGCAAGTTTCTCCACTTCCTCCATCACATTTCCACGTTTCTTTGATATTATTGTCGACATCATCGGCACAGCAGACTTCACATGTTCCATGATCTTGTCCTTGATCTTTAGAATCGGGCCGATGGTTGAACGATTCATGTTATGAGAATGAGCGATGTCTGCCATCTTTTCACCTCACTCCATTCTCTCAATTATTTTCACTTTTGTTGCCATCGTTATCGTTGGGAACTTCTTAGCAGTACCAGCTACATCACCACTGCTTTTACGCTTGCTTCCAGACATCCTGGGCTTGAAATAAAGATACTGCACTACTGTACTCTATACTGTACTGTACAGTAAAGTGCACAAAAGCACAACCACTTGTAGAGGATGCACGCACGTGACAATATATGCCAGACGTGTGAACTAACGTGATTGGACATGCAAACACACTTTTGCATCTTTGAAAGTTTGCAACTTGAAGGGTCGTATATAGGGGACTTACTGTAAATCAGGGAGCTTGACTGGGCAATGAGGGAAGCCCTATGCAAGATGGTGAGGAGGAGGCTCCTATGAAGAAGTGACATTTAAGCTGAGACCTGAATGACATGAAGGACCCTTGAGGATAAGAGCACTCCCGGCACAGGCACACAAGGTCCTGAGAGAGGAATAACCTTGGCCCATTTGAAGAACAAGAAAGCTCATGAGGCTGGAGCACTGAGAGTGAGGGAGAGGAAGATGAGGTAAGTTGGAGAGTATGGCAGATGAAAGATGAACACCCCTTCTTTGAGACACCTCTCACAGAGAGGTGGGTCTATTTCCCCTCCCCTTGAAGCTGGAGTGGCCTCCAACTGATTGTGTTGAACCCCAGCGTGTGGCAGAAATGATGCTGGGCAAGTTCTGAGCCTAGACTTTAGGATGGCTGACACCTCCATCTTAGTCCTTCTGTGGCTCTGAACTGACATGTGAGAAGGCTGACCACCTGCTGGAGAGACCACCTGGAGAGACCCTGAGAATAAATACATGAAGAGGATGGGGCCAAACCTTCCAGCTGCTGTCCCTGCCAAGGTGCCAGACAAATGAGGGAAACCATCCCAGATCAGCTTAGTTGCCAGCTGAATACCACTGAGTGACTCCAGTAAATGCCTCATGAGACAGAAGAACCATCTGGCTGAGCCTTGCCCAATCCTGACATACTAAATCATGAGATAGAATTCAATGGTGGTTGTTATAAACCACTAAATTTTAAGGTAGTTTGTGTCTCAGCAAATGATATCCAGAACAGAGAGACAGGTTGAAGCCAGGTTACTTTGATCCTTAGCCAGGATAAAGAGTTTGGCTTAAGATGGACGAGGTACCACAGGAGGGTTTAAGCAAGAGGTGTAGGAACTACATTTTAAAGCTTCCTTTGACTGCTATTTGTTTCTGGTTTCCTAGTTCTTTGCCTCGTACAAGTAACTGAACTCTGCCCTGGTCTCTTTAACTGTAAAATAAGAATAATAATAGCGCCTACATCATAGGATTGTTTGAGGATAAAATAATATAAAATCATTAACAAGAGTGCCCAGCACCTGGTTAAGGGTTCATAGAATGATATCTGCAACTGTTACTGTTTTACTGGATCAGCTTCAGAATTGAGAAGACTCTAGCCACACTTAAATTCCTCTCAACAAGTTCAGGAAGCCCTGAGAAGAACTGTATTATTCACATTCCAGTTGGTGCCTCTCATATGCACCAGAAATGTCCAGCAAAGCTGCCATTTTGTATTCTCCACAGCCTCCTCTCCTCCTCTGATATTGGTCCCGTGGATCCTTGGAAACAGCAAGCCACATTAGCCTGACTGGATAGCGGCCCAGGCCTTTGCAGTCCTCTTCTGTGGCTGCTTTGTCCCCTCCAGCATGGGATGTACCAGGCTGCCACCTCTTAGGCTGTAAGTTGGTGGACTCGGGCCATCATCACGCTCAAGTGGGGTAAACAGCCTCGCTCCTCCCCCTTGGAGAAGAAACTGCCAAAAGAATGATTCCTTGATCTCCCGAATTCCTACAGAACTTTCAATAAGGGAAGTATATTATATTATGTTGTGTTATGTTAGATTATGTTATCTATTTCAGTAATGCCTATTATAAGGTGACTTAGTCCAACCACAAGTTGACTGTGAACAAGCTCACTTGCCGATAAGCTCTCTACTTGGCATCTGCCGCCCTTCCCCTTGCCCAGCCTCTGCTTCCCTTGTTTGTGCGTTAGGTCAGTTTTTCTCAAGCCTGTGTTGGAAAACATCAGTTCAATTCTTCAGACATGCCCCATAAAAAAAAGTGTTCTTGGTTAAATGACTGCTCCTTTCCACCTTTCCATTTCAGAGACTCTCAGTGCACATCTCCATACTAAGACCATGAGACATACTCCAGCAAGAAACACTGTTTCACTTGGCTTAATCCAGTATTTCATAAACCTATTTAATCATAGAAGAGTTTTGTCTTCTCCTATGAAGAAATGTTTGAGAGATGCTACATTTAGTTCCTTCCCCACTTCCACAGACTATAAGCTTTCTTTTATTTGGTTTTTACCCTGACTCTTTCAATTATAATAAATAATACCGGAATTTTTTATTCTTCTGGGTGTTAGTTTTGTTGCATAGTGAATAGACTGCCTGGGTTTGAGTCCTGAATCCATTACTTATAGCTACATAACTTTGGACAAATTACTGATATGTAAAATGAAGGTAATAATAGCATTTTCCTCTCAATAGGGCTGCTGTGATGATTAAATGATCTCATGCATGGAAAGTGAGTTCCACATTTTCTGCTCACGAACGTTAGCTGCTATTGCTATAATTATATTATGTTACATTACATTATATTATTATTACTACTACTATTATTATTATTTTAAAAAAGCAGTCAACAGCTAGGGTCTATAAATATTTCTTTTATATAAAGATTTGTCCAGCTTTATCTGAAGTAAGTCATCCTGTTCTCTTCTGAATCAGCACTGCTCTACAGTGTTTGACTTTAGGACAGGTCTATACAGGTAGTGTACTGATATCACTGATATTAATATGAGAAATGTGTTAACTAAACGCTATTTTTTCTCCACCTCCTGTATAACACTTCAGCCATTACACAACAAATATCTCCAAAAGAAAGGTTATTGGAGAGGTGTAAGCCTCGTGTTAGCCAACCATTTATTCCAAGTACTCAAGAGTTCTCTAGTTCAGCAGTTCTTACTATGTTTAGGAAAGCCATGCATGGTGCAGTAAGAATCCGCATTGATCCCATTTTCTAAATGAGGCCTTCAAGGCATACGGAAATTTTATTTTTATATTTCTGCCATTGGAAGCAAAAAGACACAGGCTAGTTATCAGGGTAGAGGAAATCATGATTAGGACCTCTCCAGGATCAGCTGTCACTGTTAAGCTTCTTTTGTGGGGCCAGTCAGAGCCAGCCTCGAAGAATGGGAGCAGCAACCCTTTGATTCCAGTCTCCAGGGAGCGGGTACAAAGAGCATTTTTTTGACTTCACGAGAGAAAGTTAAGGCCAGTGTTTTCTTTTTGAAGTAGAGAAGATCAGGGTTGAATTGAATAGAGATAGACTACAGTTTATCATAAATTGAAGTTTAGTGATAAAAGAAACACGTTCCATAGTTTCCCTTGATCTTGCTCTATATGGCAGTCTTCTTTAAATTATATGTATATTATCAACAGCAAAAAGCAGGTTAGATGCTCTGCTCAGCTTCCTGTGCCTTGCCATGCAGGCAGCTGCCCCAACAGGAAGGATTCTATATATGGGAAAATATTCAATAAGGCTATCCTTGAAAACTTGAACTTACATTAATGGTGAATGTCCTTAGTACAATCATTTAATAATCAGCTTTATTGACTTTGAAGCCTCCTGATGTAGAAGCAATAAGCTTTCAGGCACATCTTTTGACTAATGTAAAGATGGAAGTGATTTTATAATGCAAAGCACAAGCCTCCTTACAGAACTGTTACTGTTATTATTGTTATCCTTATATTTTTGGCTGGCTTTCTTGCTTGCATTCTCTCCATCCTTGCACAGAACATGATTTTCTTATTACTGGGAAGAGCAGGAGTCCTCAGTGGGTCATTTAACACCCAGAGGGCAGGGCTGTGCCCATCTTGTTCCCACTGTATCTCCAAGGCTGATATCACTCTGCTCTGGCACTGATTGCTTTTCTAAAAGTCAAAAATCAATTTTGAGTCTTTTTAAAGAGCAACTCTTTCTAGAATCCAAAATATGATGCAAATATGAAAAGATGTCTTCTTTCCTATCAATTGCAGTCTTCTTCAAGACAATTTCATATGTTGCCAAAAGCAAGAAGACAAGTATCTCTTAAATGCAATGCAGACAAATTGCCTACTGCTATTTAATGAAAAGGAAACAAAATTGATCTTACTTTGTACTTTTACACAAATAAAAATGTTTTTAAACCCTCAGGCCAGAAAACTTCCCTAGAGTAATACTGGATGATGGCTTCTCATTTTTTTCTTTACAAAAATATCAATACCAACTCTCTAATATATGGATTTTATCTTCTTTTGTGCAAAATCAAACCATAAAATAATTGTTATCATCTATAATATACATAGTCATGTTTTGCTGGAGTTCTTCTCAAAAACTTGTTCTCTAAGATATATCTCAAAGTGAATAAAAATAAAGTTATAAAAATATTTCTATTGGCAATATATTTTTTTCCTGCTGTTTCACTGAACCAAAAGAGTGAGAGAAAAGATTCACTGGGAATGCATTTGTTAGTAATTTACACATACAGTATCTTGGAATATTTTTCCTGCAAATGACTTTATATTGGAGATGAATCTTCCTACAGCTTCTAATTCAAACCATGTGTTCTGGGTTTAATATCAGGATCATTCTCAACTATCTGGCTTGAAGGACAAGGAAGGACAAAGAGCTCTTTAATAACAATGCAATATAATTATAAAAAGAAGAACCCAAGCCAAGAGAAAGATGTTGCCATAAACTTCAATGTCTATGAAATTGGCATTCAGCTTATTTCTCTGAGTATCTATGAATTCAGCTTAAAAGGTTCTCTGTTTTATCATTACTGGCATCCAAAACACAAGCCACACATCAGCTTTCAAGATTAAGTCTTGCTCTCCTCTTCTTGGTGGTGTGTGTGTGTGTGTGTGTGTGTGTGTTCTTTCCAAATTAATCACTCTTGCTTTGCAAAATACAAAACATAGGATTTATGGGATAATGGCAAAGTTTGTGGGAAATCATACTGGTTACCATATACCATAGTCTTGTTAATTTGAAACAATTTTCTGTGCAGATTTTTCTATTCCCCACCCTCCCATCTGGAAAGCATATATATGAGGCTTCCTTAAAAATATGCCACCAAATACGCCATTTATTTACTGAATCCCAATTGTGGACCCAGCACTGTCATGGGCTCTGTGAGACATCTTAGCACTCAAAGAACTCATGGTCTATTTGGGGTTAGCGATTTATAAGGAAGAACTCTGGTGAATGAAGTGACTTTGTGCAAAATCATGTGCCTAGACAGAAGGCAAATGTTAAATGTTAAAAGGTGTGCTTTCCTGCTTCTATGCCCTCACTCGTGCTTTTCCATCCACCTGGAATACCATCTTCTTCTTTTAGAAACTCTACCCATTCTTTAAAAACTGGCCCAATGGCAATCTGTAGGAAGCGTTTCCTTATTACTCTAAATCAGAACTGGTCTCTCTCAGCCCTATAGTCCTACATCATTTTTCCCCTAGTACTAATCCTAAGGGAGTTATCATATGCAGGTTCATATTGTAGTTATCTATGTACATGAGCAAAAAAACGTCCCCTTCAGTTCTTGAGGGCCAGAATTAGGTCTTTTGAATCTTTGGATGCTCCACGGCATGTAGAACCATTTCATCCATTCATTGAATGAGTGCTCTATATACATTTATTGAATGGATGACTGAATGATCAAATGATTGAATCACGGGCTTTTATACAAAAACTCCAAGGATATTTGTGTTGTATATAACAGTTTACCAAGACCTTTCCCTTACATTATCTTTCTTAATTCTCTACGGTAGTTATTATCATCATCACCTTACAAATTAGTGAACCAAGGATCAGAGAAGTTAACCACATATAGCAAGTGAATGGCAGAGCTGGCACTCAAACTCAGGTCTTTTGGCTCCAACTCTAGTGCTCTTTCCATTCCTTTATTCTATTTCCTATAGTAATTCATTCTCTATTCACTGCAGGGTTTATTTAAATGCATTTTAAATCTTTAAAACTGTAGATTGTAAGCAGTTTGAGGAAAGACTATTGAGATTATTAATACTCTTAAAGAACTAATGCAACACCTCATTTTTATACATTTTCATGAATCTGATGCTAGTTGAAGAAATGGTGCTACTAATGTTTCATCAGATGTTAAACATCTAAGGTTGGGTCCTCTTAAGGTGATAAGGCCCTTTTCTCTCTCTCCAGAAAGCAGTTGTTTGGTCCTTTTTATCTTATGTCATAGGTATGTCTTTCAAGTATCAAACTGATGTCCATGAATTAAAATGCCCCAATATTTAATACATCAGTTAATTTTGTTATAAATAAGGCTTCCTATTACAGCTTTTCTATTGTATATCACAGTTCTCTAGCACTCATCAGAACAATGGATACTTGTACATGCCTTACAGTTCAAGTTTTGGGTTCTCTTATAGCCAACTGGCTGCAAAGTAATAATATCTATCTGATGAAAAAAATGTTCTGGTAGAGTGACAAGTGGCTTAACTTGGAGTCAGAAGACATGAGTCAACTATCCTTTCTTCCATTTAAACTAACTGTGAGATGCTGGGCAAATCCTTAATATGTGTGGGTCTTAATTTCTTCATCTGTGAAATGAAAAGATTAAAAAGTCTGATCTCCAGCTGTAACATTCTAAGATTCATTTGGTTTTTTGTTCAACAAGAAAGCCGTATTCTCTTTTGTTATAGGGAGATTAATTTTATACAATTAAGATATCTCTGCCATTGATTAGTATGTGAAATTAAAGAAGTTTCTTAAGCTCTCCCTTGGCTTACTCACTTGTAAGGTACAAAGAGTAATAACTGCTGTACAGGATTTTTAAAAGACAGTTTATGAGAAAGACCTTTATACATTTCAATATACTGTACACATATCTTTGGACCTTGGCTACTCAAACATAAAATATCAAGGATGACATAATTCTCATTACGCTTCTTGTACCAGTTTTTAATTATTTATTATTATATAAATTTTGATAAATACACAATAATATATATATAAAACATATATGTAAATTTTGAAGCGCATAATAGAAATGAACATCTACAAACCCACTATCTAGCCTAAGTGCTAGAACATTCTCAACATAAATGAAACCAAACAATGTTTTTCTCTGATTCAGCCCTCTGCTTTCTCATTAGAATTTGTGTTTTTAACTTCTAAAAATATTTTTACCACATATGTATGGATCTCTGAACAGCATATTGTTAAGTTTTGCTTGTTTTTTGGTTTTATAAAAATGGCATCATACTGTATGTAATCTGAGACTTCCTGTTTTCCCCACTTAATATCATGTTTTTATTATTAAAATTTTAATATATTAATATTACTAGCTTACCCCATTAATCACAATATTATATATTAATTACATGTAATTTTTATATTAACATATAAATCACTTATAATTTTTGTTATAATTACACAATTTATAGATTTATATATGTTAATTTTACATATAATTTATATATCAATATAATATATAGAATTATATATATTTATATTATAATTAATATAACATTATTATATTATAATTTACATATACTTTCTATTACTATATGACTATATAAATATAAATTATATGTAAATTATAATACCATTATATATTAATTATAATATAAATATTGTAGCTTAGAGATAAATAACTCATTTTTGCTATTGTATACTATTCCACTCTGTGAATATGCCACACATTATCCATTTTCATGAAAACGAACATTTGGGTTGTTTGCAGTAGTTTTACTATTAAAACCATAAAATCAAAGCGGACACAAGCCTTATGAGGAGACATATTCTCCTCGTGCACATGAATAAGAATTTGTCCCCCTTCTACCCATGCTTATTTTTTTCTCCTTAATGTTTATCACTATTTAACATTGTGCACACACACATATATCTTGATAATTACCTGGATTCACAACTGGAATATAAGATTCTATTTTATCAATGCCATATCCCCAGTTCCGAGAAAAGAGCACCTTGCAAGGGCTCAGAAAGTATTTGTTAAATAAATGAATTAATGAATGAATAGATGAATAGGGTTTTGTTGCTTGTTTGTTAAGTAAATTATCCTGTTTGGATTTCCTACTGATACAGAAATCAGCATGGAATATTAGAAGGACACCGAGCACACTCTTCTGGGTTCTGATCCCAGATCTGCCACTAACTTTGGGCAAGTTACTCAGTCTTTCTGATTCTGAGTATCAACATTCATAGAAAGGAAATAGTAATAATTTCTGGGCACCGTACAAATGTTTTATAAACCCTAACTTGATAAATATATGCTAGTTGCCATTCTTTATAGAAAAAATCCCACATATTTTTATGGAGACTCAAAAAAAAATGAGCACAGGATCAAATTATTTGTTCTGTATTAAGAATTTCTGCAGTTGGGTAGGAAGCCAGAAAGAAAATAACAGACTGGAGAGAATGAGAGAACCGAGTTCCGGGGGCCTAATCTGATACACTTCCTATGCTGGATGTGGGGCAATCAAGTTTTTGCTGCAAAATCAAGCTATTTTTAACTTCAAGAAAGCATAAAGACTTCTTTTTAAGTAGGGCAACCAAGATAGTGTGTTACCCTTTTCAATCAGCCTGCCTAAATGAAATATTCATCTTTTGTGTCAAAATATGAAGTGTTATATATAGTTGGGCACTAAGAAGGGATGAAGTCTTCTGAGGGTAAATCCTTTAAAAGTCCTGGATAAAATAACTGTAGCAGAAACATCCATTTATATTGAATTAAGGTTCTATACTCTAGAGAAATGAGGTTTAAAAAATTTTTTTTCTTCTATCCTTGTCTCACATCGACAGGCAAAGGCAGAGGTGATGATGTCTGGGGAAGCTTTTCATCCACCTGGATCCAGGGCAGCATAATGGAAAAGACCCCTGGATTTGGAGTTGGTTCGACCCTGTGCTGCCCGAAGTTAATAGTGTTGGCCTCTGTTTCATCATCTGTAAAGTGGAGTTAATAACAATATTGTCCCACTCTGGTGGTTGTAAGAATTAAGTAGGATAATGTGAGTGAAAGCCCTTTGTGAACTGTAAAGTACAATGTTAACGTTATGAGATCTGAGTTCTGAGATCTATTGTCATGAGACTGAAACCCAAGGCAAAGATGTGTGTTTGTGTTATGAGAACTAGACAAAAATTGAAGGAAAAGTTTAATTTTGCCCTCTTCCTGTTGCCCTCACCTTTTATTAGACATTCCTTCTTCCTTCCTCGCCCTGTCTTTCCCACGGGTGCCCAGCACTTGCCCTCAGCCACTGCTGAGGGTCTCCTGCACCCTGACCTGGAACCATATGACCCTGTGCCCTACATGTCCATCCTGTACCCCCTCCCTTTAGGTTTGGCTCTGCCCTCTCCTTCCTAAAATAATACCAAGGTCTAGCAGAGTGGGAAACAAAAAGATTATTTGGCTTCCTGTTCACTAAGAGCCCAAGTCCTGAGTTTTGCTGTGATCTCTGCGTGAAGTTTATATAGTCACAGAGAACCACTGACAAGACTGAGGAAGAAAAGGTCCACTGGGAAGCTTTAACTTTTCTACAACTTGCCCAAAGGTGTTTTGACACTTTTACATATAACAGGAACCTCTGGAAAAAGCACAGGCCTCTCTCAACCTTTGACAGGGTCTGGGTGACACAGTTAATATGAGATCATTGTTAATAGATGCTCATGGAGTAGTGTTTATGGTTGTAATTCTGTGATTCATAGCCACAGTGAGAATTTAAATGGATTAGTTAGGAAAAGAAACTTAGTAAATTCCTAAAGGAAAAAAAGTTGTTTAAAAATTTTTTTAAAATTAAATGTGGATTACTATGCATGGCTTGGAGCTAGAACCGAAAACCCGCTCTTATAGTTCTCTATTATTGTCTCAGTTTCTCTCTACATTCTTCTTCATTCCCTTCTCTGTTCTTTCCAGGTCAGATCCTGGAGGAACTTAGCTTGCCTGGCTTAGCTCACCATTACTACCCTGTGGGAGGCTCTTGAATTAATCCACCTAGTGAGTTTCTTCTGGTCCAACCCACCTACCCTTGATTTAACCAGCAGCAAGTACTTTGCAGAGAACAGCCTGGCTCTGACTCCTTAGGCAGGGCTGAGGGTCTACAGGTTTCCAGTAGAAGAGAAACATGACTGACAGATTCAGGACACTTGTCAGGGTTGTATGAGCACGAGGGAGGGAAATTGCTTTGAGCGGATCCCTGTCTTAGCTTGAGAAGCGACCCCCGCCGCCCACTGAGTCTCAAAGTTGCACACCCCTCTCATCCTCCCACCTCTACTTCGAACAAGATTGGTTCTGTAGATGGGACACAAATCTCTCTCTCTCTTTTACATATATAATGCAATTTCTCAAAGACTCCGAAAAGGAGTAGGCAAAGAGTTCTGGTCTTGGGGGTGGGATGGGAAGGCTCTTTCCTTAAGGGCAAAGCACTTCAAAGGATTTCACTTAAGATTGTTAGAATTTGAGGCCAGTGTTGAATTTCATGTCCCATTTCAAATCCCAGATCCCATTCTGCCACTTAACCAGCTGTGAGACCTTGAGAAAGTTATTTCATCTGTATAATGGGCACATTGCTAATATTTACCTCCACACTTTTATAAGGATTAAATCAGGTAACACATGCAAAGTGCTTAACCCAGTTCCTGGCACTTAACAAGTCCTCAATATATTTTAGCTAGATTTTTATTGCTATTGCTTGATTACTTTATTAACTCTCCAATCATGCCATTTAATCAACATTTATTGAGAGCTTGCTCTGTGTGAGATATTTTACTAAGGTATTGGATTGGCCAAAAAGTTCATTCGGTTTTAAATAAAAATAAAAGACATTTTTCATTTTCACCAAGAACTTTACCAAATAACGTATTCATTAACTGAACGAACTTTTTGGCCAACCCAATATTTAAGGCACCCAAAAATAATTGAAAAATTTCAAAATTAAAAGTTTTAATCATATGACTTACACTGCTAAATTTTTTATCAAAGTCTTTCCTCACAAATGCAGAATTGTATAATATCAGTGAGTTTTGGTATTGCTTTAAGTTATAGACTAAAGAAACTTTCTTAAACATTCACGATAGTGAATCTGTGTAATTGAGATGAAATTACTTGAAAATAAATTTCTAAATAATGTAAAAGTTTATCATATTTAAATAGACTGGGAAATTATGCCAAAAGAGACATGGTCAAGCTTCAGAGAGCATACACTGCTTAAAAATTTTGAATCTGTGTAATTTTTATGACATTTCTTCTCAAAATAAACATTTCTTTTCCTTAAATGAAAAATTCTGTGCTAACTCATATCCTCCCCAAACTCTTCTTGCCCTGCAAAAACTTATCAGTGTGTGCACAGGATGGGGAAAAAAAAAAAGCTAAGGAAGTAGTTTTCAGTTTCAAGTTTCCAAAGGGTTATTATAAATAACAACCAGTGCATTTGAACAATGGTGTTTTCTAGTTAATTAAATTTTTGCTTACTTGGGAATTAACTCAAATACCCTTTTCATTTTGACCCATTTAAAAATTCACTATAAGATGGTGAATATAGGTGAATCTTTCTTAAGATAATTTGGGGTGCTTGGTCATAAGCAAGAATGTCAATTCTCATGTAGGCATTCAAGAAACGTTTGTTGACTGTACTAAACTGTAGCTGTACAGGGTCCAGAGGAACAGCCGGGAGATGTGTTAATTCCAGGACATGCTCTATGGACTTTCAAACACTTTTACAGCAACCCACAGTAAAAAAATACATTTTGTATTGCAACCCATTACCAATAAACACACACACGTATCCATATAAATAATTGAAAGAAAAATTTTGCAAAACTAAGCTGCAATGCATTCTGATTGCTTTTATCCTATTCTATTCTATTTCCTTTTTAAGGAAGAATGTTATCTGTGACCTACTAAATTAATTTTATGACCTATCAGTGGACTATGGCATATAGTTTTAAAAATCCTGTTTTGAAAAACAAGTATCTTATATCAACATGTTTTGTTGTCATTTGCATAATTTACTGAAATATAGAACTCAGGAAAAAAAGTTTTTCTAGTTATTTTCTTTAACCTTAGAAAAATGGAACCAAGTTTCTTGGTTAACACTGTCTTTTAAATTTGGATTAAATAAATTAGCTTTTGGTTCCTGTTGCTTAAACAACATCCTATTCCTGAAGATCTGACCTTAAAAAAATTGCTAAATTTGATTTACCAAAATATCCAAATGTGAGATAATTAATGAAAACCTTTGAAAAATAAGAAATTCTCAAAGACTGTAGCAAAATTATAACTTTAAATTGCCTTACATGAAATTAAGATCTAAAAATAATCCAAAAAACACCTCATCAAGCCAATGAATAACTTGAACAAGTTCCAGAATCCTTTCTTCTGTGGCTTATTCACTTTTGCTTTTTATTGACATCAGGGATTATTTCTGTAGTATCCTAGTATGTTTCCTTGCTGTGGGGTATGCAGTGTACATATTCTTTGAAACAATTTCTAAACACGAAGAAACTTAGTATGTCAGATCCTTAAGTTTTGGAGAAATTAAAACCTCATATGAAGATAAAAATGGCTTCTTCCATTTTCTTAGGCTCTTTGATTAAGAACTCAATTTGTCATGAGTGGAGATGAAGCTGGTGGGGAGAACAGAGGGTTTTTTTTTTAACATCTTTATTGGAGTATAATTGCTTTACAATGGTGTGTTAGTTTCTGCTGTATAACAAGGTGAATCAGCTATACATATACATATATCCCCATATCTCCTCCCTCTTGTGTCTCCCTCCAACCCTCCCTATCCCACCCCTCTAGGTGGTCACAAAGCACTGAGCTGATCTCCCTGTGCTATGTGGCTGCTTCCCACTAGCTATCTGCTTTACATTTGGTAGTGTATATATGTCCATGCCACTCTCTCACTTCGTCCCAGCTTACCCTTCCCCCTCCCCGTGTGCTCAAGTCCATTCTCGACATCTGCGTCTTTATTCCTCTCCTGCCCCTAGGTTCTTCAGAACACTTTTTTTTTTAGATTCCATATACATGTGTTAGCATACAGAATTTGTTTTTCTCTTTCTGACTTACTTCACTCTGTATGACAGACTCTAACTCCACCCACCTCACTACAAATAACTCAATTTCATTTCTTTTTATGGCTGAGTAATATTCCATTGTATATATGTGCCACATCTTCTTTATCCATTCATCTGTCGATGGACATTTAGGTTGCTTCCATGTCCTGGCTATTGTAAATAGAGCTGCAATGAACATTGTAGTACATGTCTCTTCTTGAATTATGGTTTTCTCAGAGTATATGCCCAGTAGTGGGATTGCTGGGTCGTGTGGTAGTTCTATTTTTAGTTTTTTAAGTAACCCTGCATACTGTTCTCCATAGTGGCTCTATCAATTTACATTCCCACCAACAGGGCAAGAGGGTTCCCTTTTCTCCACACCCTCTCCAGCATTTATTGTTGTAGATTTTTTGATGATGGCCATTCTGACTGGCATGAGGTGATACCTCATTGTAGTTTTGATTTGCATTTCTCTAATGATTAGTGATGTTGAGCATCCTTTCATGTATTTGTTGGCAATCTGCATATCTTCTTTGGAGAAATGTCTATTTAGGTCTTCTGCCCACTTTTGGATTGGGTTGTTTGTTTTTTTGAAATTGAGCTGCATGAGCTGCTTGTAAATTTTCAAAATTTACTTCAGTTGCTTCATTTGTAAATATTTTCTCCCATTCTGAGGGTTGTCTTTTCATCTTGTTTATGGTTTCCTTTGCTGTGCAAAAGCTTTTAAGTTTCATTGGGTCCCATTTGTTTATTTTTGTTTTTGTTTCCATTTCTCTAGGAGGTGGGTCAAAAAGGATCTTGCTGTGATTTATGTCATAGAGTGTTCTGCCTATGTTTTCCTCTAAGAGTTTTATAGTGTCTGGCCTTACATTTAGGTCTTTATTCCCTATCAAACTACCAATGGCATTTTTCACAGAACTAGAACAAAAAATTTCGCAATTTGTATGGAAACACTAAAGATCCCGAATAGCCAAAGCAATCTTGAGAAAGAAAAACAGAGCTGGAGGAATCAGGGTCCCTGACTTTAGACTATACTACAAAGCTACAGTAATAAAGACAGTATGGTACTGGCACAAAAGCAGAAATATAGATCAATGAAACAGGATAGAAAGCCCAGAGATAAACCCACGCACATATGGTCACCTTATTTTTGATAAAGGAGGCAAGAATATACAGTGGAGAAAAGACAGCCTCTTCAATAAGTGGTGCTGGGAAAACTGGATAGCTACACATAAAAGAATGAAATTAGAACACTCCCTAACAGCATACACAAAAACAAACTCAAAATGCATTAAAGACAGAGGTGGTTTTTAAAAACAATGATGTGGCTAGTTGTCAAGTTCAGGAGTGTCCTATCAAGTAGGTAAGCTCCCAGGTATTTATTGAGTGCTTGCAAGAGTTTTAGCCAGTCCCATTCTTCTTAAACTACTAAATATTACACTGTCTTGGTGCGCATTGCGAAACCTCAAATTTCTTTTCCTGCATCTGCCATGTGGCTCTTTATATAGCCCAAGTGGCCGGTGTTGTGCAACCAAGTCTGAACACTCCAGACACAGTGTGTTTCTGGTGCCAGAGGAAGTGGTGGGGCTCATCTAAAGGCTTGTGGGAAGCAAATATTCAGTCCACATTTATTCCCAGGCCTGACTCAAAAGGGCTGTGTGATTTAAGGAATTACCCCAGCTGTGCTTCCCTATTTCCAGGGAGTAAAACCACAGGGCAGTGTGGGCTAATGTGTTTACACCTGTCTGGTGTCTGTGCCATTGTTCCTGTCACCCTGAGTCACAGGGCATTAGTGACTGTCTTGTGGGCTGCAACAGTGTAGGGAGGGGTCAGTAGCTCTAGGGCTGGAGTGGGTTGATTCCCATTCAAGTTTCAGTTGTGCCATGCTGGCTCTGTGACTCTGGACATGCTCCTTGAGTCCTCCAAGCACTAGTTTCCTTATCTATAAAACGGGAACAATAATACCATCAAGTAAAGTTGTTGAGAAGAGTAAAGAAAATTGTTAAAGGAGCTAAACATAGTACAGTAAGTCCCCTATATACGAACGAGTTCTGTTCCGAGAGCATGTTTGTAAGTCCAATTTGTTCTTAAGTTCAACAAAGTTAGCCTAGGTACCTAACTAACACAATCGGGTATATAGTACTGTACTGTAATAGGTTTCTAATACTTTTCACACAAATAATACATAAAAAACAAACACTAAAAATAAAGAAAACATTTTAAATCTTACAATACAGTACCTTGAAAAGTACAGTAGTTCACGCCAGACACATGAGCTAACTTGCGTGATTGGATATGCGAATGCACATTCGCCTCTTTGAAAGTTCACAACTTGAAGGTTCATATGTAGGGGACTTACTGTAAATGCTTATTATGTGCCAGGCACTGTTCTGAGCACTTTTTTGCATTACACATATGAAGTCAACTAATTATTATTATTATTACTGTGTATGTTAATACACTTGTTTTTTTCATTAAAAATGTTTTTATTTATTTTATTTTTTTATTGAAGTATAGTTGATTTACTATGTTGGGTTAGTTTCAGGTGTATAGCAAAGTGATTAAGTTATACATACATATATATATATATATATATATATATATATATATATATATCCATTATTTTTCAGATTCTGTTCCCTTACAAGTTATTACAAAATATTGAGTATAGTTCCCTGTGCTATACAGTAGGTCCTTGTTGGTTATCTATTTTATATATAGTAGTGTGTATATGTTAATCTCAAACTCCTAATTTATCCCTCCCCCACCTTTCCCCTTTGGTAACCATAAGTTTGTTTTCTATGTCTGTGGGTCTATTTCCATTTTGTATATAAGTTCATTTGTATCATTTTTTAAAGATTCCACATATAAGCAATGTCATATGATATTTGTCTTTCTCCATCTGGCTTACTTCACTTAGTCTGATCATCTCTGGGTCCATCCATGTTGCTGCAAATGGCATTGATTTCATTCTATTTTATGGCTGAGTAATATTCCATTGTATAAACATACCACATCTTCTTTATCCATTCATCTGTCGATGGACACTTAGGTTGCTTCCATGTCTTGGTTATTGTAAATAGTGCTGCAATGAACATTGGGGTGCATGTATCTTTGCAAATTATGGTTTTCTCCAGATATATGCCCATGAGTGGGATTGCAGGATCATACGTTAGCTCTATTTTTAGTTTTTTAAGGAACTTCCATATTGTTCAATTAATTATTTTTACATTAAACATATAAGCTCAGTTAATTCTCACGGCAACCCTAGGGGTAGGTGTTATCATCATTTTCATTTTCCAGAGGAGACTGAGATTGATTTGTATAAGATGATACAAGTAGGAAGTGGCAGAGCAGGGATTCGAATACAGGAACATAAAACTGTTTAAAAATGATTCTGCTGCATCCAAAATTTATTCAGTGGATAGTTAACAAACTTTCCTCACTGCCAGCTGGGTATGAAGCCCTGTGTTAAGTGATATGGGAAAGCAAAAATAAGACGTTGTCACATATAATAGGGAAGAAAAATTTACTGGCTTCCCTATAATGGGGAGAAGTGTATGGAGATTGCTATAGGAATTTGGTGGATGGGCAGGGCCTGGGAGTTAGTGGTGTTGGCTGAGGGTGAGGTAGAATGAAGGGCAAAGTCAAAGATGGTGCTGAGATGTCAAGCTTGGGATATCAGGAGGATGGTGATCCCATTAACAGCATGTGGGGGATCCAGAGGAGCTGGGGTGGGTGGGGGGTTGGATATAATACAGGCAGTGTTGGTTGTCAAACTGAACCTGCAATGAACACATTTGTTGCTTATTAATTCACTCTACTAATATTTAACAAGCATCTATTTTGTGTCATGGGCTCTTAGGCAGGCTCTGAGGTCCTCCCCATCCCAGTGTTCACATTTATGGTGAATTTAGAAGGGAAAAACTTTAAATCAGTTAGTCTTTTAGGTGTTATCTTCTCTCTCAATTTTATTTACCAACTTCTGTCTTTACTGACTCCTAAAATTAATCGTATGATGTGGGGCAGGAATATAAATGGAGGTCTGGCTACTACAAATGTTGTAATTTCTAAGTTATAAATCAGGAAAACAAATTATTAAATAGAAGATGTGCTATCTTCCTACTTTGACAAGAATACTCCCTAGGCACTTGGAAGTCCAGGTTCGAGTTTACAATTGTTAGTTGTCTTGGAGTTCTGCAATGGAACCCTGCAGTTTGGAGAGAGAGCACGGCTCTGGGGCCCATTTTCCTCCCTGCCTCAGGCCACTCAGTAAAGAACCTCAGGAGCAGGTGTGGGACACCTTGCCTGTGTGTTTCAGCTTTGCTCACCTCCCACACACTAGCAGCCACTTCTGTCCATCCTCTGGGCCTAACCCAGTTTGCTCTCAGGAGGACTGATGCAAGAAAGAGGCTGCAGTTGGTCCCAGAAGCAGAATTGAGGCCATTGTATAGTGAATTCTAGAGTTTCAAGAACCTGAGGCATGGTCTGGCGGTGGGGACACAGGCTCTGGGTGGACATATCCTCTTGCTCTGTGAATCTTTTGCCCAGTGGAGTGGAGTGAATGGAGGGGGGCCAGAATACAGCCTCTAAAGTATGGAGCCCAGGGCAGGACCCCACTTGCCTTGTGTCTAGGAGTACTACTGACCAACTGGAATCTTGTTATTTGTGTCTTTGCATTTCTCCAGTGAACAGCACATATGTGTTCCTACAAGGTCAGCGTGATCCCTGGTCTACCTTTTAATACCTGTCATAAACTGAAGTTTTCAAATATTTATTTTCGTAGACCTTGCCAAAAAAATAAAAAGAAGAAGAAGAAAAGGCAAAAAGGCATTCAGGGCACTGGTCTTAATGAGGGCAGCTGCTAATAAAAGTTCTCAGGCATTTAACAATCAAACTAAATCAAGGCAGATGCTACTCACTTTGCTGTAAATTCTGCAGACATTGTCTCTTCACATAAATCCAGGGAAGCTCTTAATTTGCATTACTGCAATTTTTAGTTTACTGCAATTTATTTCTCTCATTCCTCCTAATAATTAATTTCCTATATTTGTAATTTGTTTTCATTTCTTAGAGCTGCATCACAGCACCCCATCATTTGCTGTGGATCTCAGTCTGAAAGTCAGAAAATACCAGGTTTAAAAAAAAAATGTTACCAATGAGGATTCTGCTAATTCAGTTCAGTTCCATGCACTTCTCCCTCTACATCAGGCATGTGTTTGCCCCTAGAAAGATCTAAATGAATAGGACCTGGTTACTACCCTTAAAGAGCTCACAGACTTGTGCTTTAAACAGACATATAAGCATGTCGATTATAATAAAACACAATAAATGTTACTACAGGGGGCCATGTGAAGAGAGAGGACCGCAAAGCTGACACTCAGACCTCCAAGAGTCTGAGAAGATTTCCCTGAGGAGCTGGCATTTCAGCTGGGTCTTAAAAATGAGTAGACAAGTGACAATTATTATTATCCATTTTCCTTTTGAATTATTTATTTTTTCTACTTATATACAATTCATGAGATGTCTGGATTTTCTATGCCATTGCCACAGAATTTAGATTTTTCTATGTTTTCTTATTGTTCAGCCCAGTATCTCACATATGGGACAGACTTTTGGGTATTAGTGTCATTGTTATCATATGTAAAATGAGAACTAATGCTACCTGCTTAATAGAGTTGTTTTGAGGATTCAAAGAAACAACGTGTCTGAATACTGAGCACTGGTCCTGTGTGTGAGTTAGAATTGTATTTGGTTACAGGTCATAGAACTCAAACTCTCATGGCTTAATCAAGTCGGGGGTTGTTTTCCTGGGGATGTCCTGGGGGGAGCAGCGCAGGGCTGGTGTAGGGACTCTATGTAGGACAGTGCCAATGTCCCAGACTTCTGGAACTCTCTACTCTGCCTTTCTTAGCATATGGTTTTCTTTTTTATGTTTGTTGAGTCATGATTGCAAGATGGCCACTCCACCTCCATCCTCACATCCAATTCAGGAAGAAGAAAGAAGGAAGGAAGAATGAAAGGGTAATTCCTTTATCAGGAAAGCAAAAACTCGCCCAGAAATCTCTGTCAGACTTCTCTTTTTGTGTCCTAGGCCAGAATTTTTTTTGTGGCCTCCTATGACTGTAAGGGAATCTGACAGGGCAAATATTTCAGTTGGGCATTTTGGCATCAGAAGCAAGATTGGGGTTCTCATAGTAAAGAGAAGGCGCACAGATATTGTGTAAGCAGCCAGCAGCCTCTGCAACAGGCAGCACACAATAAACACTCAATAGTTGCTATTATCATGTGAAGACACTCAATAAATGTTTGCTCTGTTGGACTGAAACTTCTCCACACTGCCTTTCTTGCCCAAGTCACCATCATCTCTTGCTACAGTGAGAGCCTCCTCACTGATCTTTCTACCTCCATTCTCGCCTCTTTATAATCCATTTCTCACCAGGAGTCAAGGTGATCTTTTGAAAATGTAAGTTGACCTAAATGTAAGAGCTAAAACCACGAAACTCCTAAAGGAAAACATAGGGTAAAAGCCTCATGATATTGGATTTGGTAAAGATTTCTTGAATATGACATCAAAACTTAGGCAACAAAAGGAAATAAATAGACAAACTAGACTACATTTAAGTTAAAAATGGTGCATCAAAGGACATAATCAACAGACTGAAAAGGCAATTGCAAAATGGGAGAAAATATTTGCAAATCATATATCTGATAAGGGGGTCCATATCCAGAATATATAAAGACCTCCTGAAACTCAACAACAACAAAGCAAACAACCCAATTAAAAATGAGCAAAGGATTTGAAAAGACATTTCTCTAAGGATGATATACAAATGGCCAACAAGCACATAAGAAGATGCTCAATTTCACTAATCATTAGGGAAATGCAAATGAAAGCAACAGTGAGATACTGCCTTACATCCATTAGGATGGGTGTAAAAAAAAAATAACAAAAAAACAGAAAATAACAACTGTTGGTAAGGTTGTGGAGAAACTGGAACACTTATGCACTGTTGGTGGGAATGTAAAATGGTGCAGCCACTGTGGAAAATAGTACAGCAGACCTCAAAAAATTAAAAATAGGATTACCTATGATTCAGCAATTCCACTTCTGAGTATATACCCAAAAGAATTGAAAACAGGGTTTTGAAGAGATATTCATACACCCATGTTCATAGCAGCATTATTCACAATGGCTAAAAGGTGGAAGCAACTCAGATGTCCATAGACAGATGAATGTATAAACAAAATGTGGTATATACATACAATGGAATATTATTCAGCCTTAAAAAGGAGGAAAGTTCTTACATATGCTACAACATGAATGAAACTTGAGGAAGTTATGATAAGTGAAATAAGTCAGTTACAAAAAGACAAATACTGTACAATTCTACTTATATGAGGTATTTAGAGCAGTCAAATTCATAGAGACAGAAAGTAGAATAGTTGTTGCCAGGGGCTGGAGGAGAAGGAAATGAGGAATTGTTTAATGGGTATAAAATTTCAGTTTTGCAAGGTGAAAAGTTCTGGAGATTGGTTGCACAACAGTGTTAATATACTTACCTTTAATGAATTGTACACTTAAAAATTAAGATGGTAAATTTTATGCTATATGTATTTTACCATAATGAAAAAAAAATATGTCAGATCACATCTTTCTTATGTACCATCTTCTGGTAGCTTTTCATTGCACCAGAGTAAAATCCAAATGACCTCTCATGACCTATAAGTTTCACTGGTTTGTCAACTGCCTACCTCCCCGACCTCATGTGATAGCAATCTCCTTGCTCATTATTTTCCACTGTCACTGATCTCATATATTAAACCTGCTAAACTCATTCCTGCTGTAAAGCTTTTGCTGCTTTTTTCTTTGTTTGGAACATTCTTCTCTAATTTCACACAGTTGGGTCCTTCTTATCATTCAGATCTAAGCTCAAATATTTAATCTTCAAAGAGGAAAGAGATCCTTCCCTAACCCTGTCTAATAGTGCCCTTGCCACACCTTAGCCACCATCTATCATATTGCCTAGTTTAATTTATTCAGAGCCCTTTTCACTCTGTGAAATTATCTAATTTGTTTATTACCTGTCTCCTTCAGCAGAATCTAAGCTGGATGAGAGCAGAGACTTTGTCTGGTTTGCTACTGTATCCTCAAGGTTGACACATATAGGAATTTAAAAATATCAAACAAATAATTGAATTCATTTATTGGGTTTTCATTATGTTCCAGGCGCAATGTACTAGGCACCAAGCATAAACAAACATTGTGTGATCAACTTCATAATGATATATCAGTAGGTTATAGCCTTTCACAAAACTGGAGTTTTAAGGGCCACCACCTACTGAGGACCTGCCTTGGAGAACAGCGTTGAGTGATGTAGGGTGGTCCTGATGACTCAGTTAAGTACTGTATCAAGCATCACCTGAGGTTAGCACAGGTGAAGCCTATAGATTCCTTGTGTGTTTAAATCAGTTTGAGCTTGATTTTTGTCCCTTGCAAACCAAAGAGTCTTGGCCCATCAATACATAACAGAGTAACAAAGAGCATAGACTCTTCATGCATTGTCCATGGATCACATGTACACATGTAAGAAGACAGAGACAATTTTGTCTTCTAGTTCCTCTTAGGAAGGACACAGCATTTATTTAAGAGGGAGAGAACTGAGACAGATGGGTATAAATGAAACTTCTCCACATGTGAAAGGGAAGAATCTCCTTATTAACCCAGTGGGAGAAGAAGAAGGAAGAAGGAAGAAGAAAGGAGGAAAGAGGTGATGTTGGAGGCACGAGATGCAAAATTAACTCAATTTCATAATCCTCAAATCATTGGTAAAGTTATTAAACTCACAAAATGCTTGGGTACAGGTGGATTTGTACAGGGGAACAGGGGTGGAGGTGAGATGTTGTCCAAAGGCTGGGCTTTGTGCCTGGATGGACAAGCTATGGAACTGAGGCAGTAGAATGGAGAGGCAGAGAATGTCCCAGAAGTCACAGAAAATGTGGGGGAGGTTCCAGACTCTTCTCAGGCTGTGGATTTGGGCTCAGGTCATGTTGGTACAGATCTCACAGGGGCAAGGGGCTCAAGATGGTATCTGGTCTATACACATATATTTTCTTCTACTAAAATAAATATATTCTCAGTACACTACATTTCATTCATGTGTCAATATGAATAAATAGTTATTTATATGTACATTATAGACTTTTGGCTTTATATATAATTTTTTAACATAAATTTTACACAGAACTTTTCTTCTGAAGCTTTTCAGGCTATTTTAGAAATTTCAGTGTATTTTATACATTTCAACCTATTTTAGAAGCTGCATCCTTACGTTCTATAATTGTCACAGGGTTGTTATGATTATACCCACTTCCAATGTTTTCACAGGAAATTGTTTTCCTTCTAAAAACATGTCCCAGTGCCAGAACCTGATATAGATATCTGAGTCAATGGTCAGTGTCAACTCCAGAAAGAAATGTTATGAATTTCTAACATATTGTATAATCCAACCTTTCTGAAATGACTTATGCTATTTTAAAAGAAAGAAGTAATCACCGTGCATGCTGTGCTCCGTGGTTTGTCACCACCATGGATCAGAAGACAGACACCGGCCAGATCTTGGACACGGGACCGAGTCAAAGAGGACCTGGGTACAGAGTTTCTGTCTCCTTGCGGAGTGGCTCACGGACCTCGGGCTGGAGGACACAGTAGTTAAGGATGCCGGTTGTAGCAGCTTCTCATCCTTATTATTCAGTCCTTTGGTGCTACAAAGCATGGAAAGATGGAGGAAATATGTTTTCCACGGAGGTGGTAGAGAGCAGTTAAGGCTTTGGTTCAGTCCTGGTTTCCTCCACTTTAGGCCTCCTTCCTCTTTAAACCTCAGTTTCTTCATCTGTAAAATAGTGCTACAGTCATGGTTCCAGAAGCCTACGCAGAATACTAAAATGCGTGGATGCTCTAGTCCCTTATCTAAAACGGTATAGTACTGCCTGCCCTCTGAATCCATGGGTTCTGCATCCGCAATTCAACCAACCACGGATGGAAATTTCAGTTGGTTGAATTTGCGAATGCGAAAACCCTGGATAAGGAGGGCTGACTGTAATTAATACCTACCCTGTAGAGTGGTAAGGATTAAATACTAATAAAGCATTTAGCACTTAGTACTTAGGGGCCTCTCAGTAAGGAAATCTATTACATGTTATTAGTATTACGGTCAGTGCATCAATGATATTCATTGGTGTGAAAAGGCAAATATATGGAAATAATGAGAAGTTACAGTAAAAACAAACAAGATGTTGCAGAGTCGTCTATGCAAAAGCTACTTGCATCATATAGATGATTCTATGTAAATGTTTTCAGTTTTGTCTCATTGCTACAAATATAGTCTAGTAGGTAAAATGAAAATTATTTGAAAAATCAAATTCTCAAAATTAGTTAAGCTCTAAGAAATCATGATATTGTTATGTTAACATCATAATTTTATGTACCACTGTTCCCCACTTCTCCCCTGCTCTCCCCCCGCCCCCCAATTCTATTCTTTCTGCTTCATGGAAGGCAGTATATAATGTCATATTGATAGTATGGGCTTTAGGGAGACCAAAGTTGAAACACAGGCAATTGCTAAACTTTCTGGATCTTTTTCCTCATTAAAATGGGATATTCCAGGACTTCCCTGGTGGCACAGTGGTTAAGAATCGGCCTGCCAATGCAGGGGACACGGGTTCAAGCACTGGTCAGGGAAGACCCCACATGCCGCGGAGCAACTAAGCCCGTGCGCCACAACCACTGAGCCTGCGCTCTAGAGCCCGCGAGCCACAACTACTGAGCCCGCGTGCCACAACTGCTGAAGCCCGCACGCCTAGAGCCCCTGCTCCGCAACAAGAGAAGCCACCGCAATGAAAAGCCCACACACTGCAACGAAGAGTAGCCCCCGGTCACAGCTAGAGAAGGCCCGCGCGCAGCAACAAAGACCCAACATGGCCAAAAATATAATAAATAAAATAAATAAATTTATTTTAAAAAATGGGTTATTCCAACTCAACTACTCAATGTTGTAGGAATTTAATAAGAAAATGCCTCAAGTTCTTATCGAAGGATCTACTATGTGCAAAGTAGTTAATAAATGGTTGTTTTATTAATTATTGAAATTTTTTGCTGCATGCTAATGAGTGGCAACATTCTAGCCTTTCAGATGGATTATTGAATAATGTATTCAAACATCTTGAAAGTATTGCTGTTATCAAGATGCAGCTTATAAACAGTACAGATGTTCACAAATTGGGCATTGTTTAGATCAGCATTTCTCAAAACATGGTCCAGAGATTGCTGAGGGTCTCTTTATGGGGGTCCTCAAGATACTTTCACGGAATGTGGAAGATCAAATCCTCTTCTTAATAGTACTAACATCATTTGTTCTTTATCCTCTCATTTTCTCATGATTTATCTGGAGGCTATATGACATGTTATATCACAAGAGATTGAATGGAGAAGCAGATACAGGAAATTAGCTGTCTTAAGTGAAACTTTAGAGACATTTGCAAAAATGTAAAATGATGTCATTCTCCCCACTAAATTTTTTGAAATACAGTTATTTTTCATAAAGTGCTATGTTAACATGTAATTGGTTTATTATTGATATTTTAATGAATGAATAAAATATTTAAAAATTTCTCAGTTAATTTCTGTTATGTAAATTACAACTTGTACTATTCTCTAATAGGATCATTTGTCTTTGTTTCATCAGCAAGACAAGATTGTGTGGTCCTTCAAGGCAGAGACCAACACTTAAGCTTCTTTTGCAACAATTATAGTACCTGACAGGGAGTTCAATATGTTGTAGGCACTGAATAAACACTTGAAAGATGTAAATGTTGCATCTCTCTTTCAGAAGAATTATCCCATTAATTCATTCCCATTCCATGTTAAAACCTTGAAATTTCTTCATTATTGTGTCATGAGGCAGGTCTAGAAGGAGCTAGAGAATTCTTAATATCAAAATATTTAGTTATTCCTGCAGTTTAAAAAAAACAAAAATAAGCTTCTACAATCAAATATAGATATATATTACTTAAAAACAAAACAAAACTTTCTCACTGATTCATTAGCTGACAGATTTCACACTCTGTGGTGTTAATTGACTTATTTATGTCTATTTTTCCATTTAAAACAGAAGTACTAAAGAGAATGCAAGGCAAGACTGAGGCTATCCTGAAGGATTGTTGATTTTCTACATCAACTCCCACGCTCTGATGACTCCTAGAAGAGAGGGGAGTGAGACAGAAACCTACTGAGGGCTGAAGTTTGTATAATTGTTAGCTGGTTAGGAGGCTGCTGGAGTATCACTGGCAGGTGAAACCCATGCTCTGACAGGGCAGTGGCAGTGGAGATGAGAGGTAGGGCCAGTTTCCAAAGCTGGATTCTGGTTTTTGGCTGAGCAACAGAATTTAATGATGGCTGGGTATGAGGGTGGATTAACAATTGAGGGCGAAGCACAGATTTCTAAGCTTGGGAGACAGGAGATTGGAAACGCCATCAGCAGAGTCAGCGACAGAAGGAGCAGGTTGAAACCTGGTGAGGAAGTGATATAATGGACTCAGGTAAGGACAACTCTTGAGCGTTCAGTCTTGGACTTTTGTGCTGCTTAACTTCTTAGACTTTCCTCACCATCAATGGATATTATTCTCCTGCAGACTTGCCTCCATGCTGCTCTCTGAAGGTGGAGAATCTCTCTGATCCCAGCTTCCCTTGATTTTATTTACATGTTCTGAGTGTCTACTTTCTCCGTCTTTTAAGACCTGTTAGAAAGATTCCAAATTACTCCCAGCTTCTTCCTATGACACTTTCTTGGAAATTGTATTAGATCATTCATTTGTCCAATTTAGTATATGAACTGAGTGTCCTCTATTTCCATCTATATTCAAAGATTTTAGATTGTGCTTAGATTATGAGCTCCTTGAAGACAGGAAAACTGTCTTTTCTGACAGTTGGTGACAACCAGTATAAAAGTCTTGAAAGCAAATGAAACCGTATTCCAAATCAGGGGAACACTGCACTGATTTTCAGAACCTGGAGCATGGGAATAAACTCTATTTTGTAATGGGCAGAACCCCAAACTGAGTCTCAGAATAATCTGATTTATTGCAGTGGCTCCACCCCTGATTAGCTGTGTAAATCACTTAATCTCTCCAGGCCTCAATTCACTCAATTATAAAATTAAGTGTCAAGATAATCATATAAAACAAGGTGATGTTAATAATCATCATCATAGCTAATATGTATTGATTATTTACTATACCACAGACACTGTGCTAGGCATATATATTATCTCACTTTCTTATCAGCAATCCTTTGAAGTAGGTACTGTTTTCACTCCCACTTTACAGATGAGAAAACTGAGGCTCGGTGCCCAGGTTCACAAGCTAGTAAGTGTTGCATCTGAATTCAAATGTGGATCTATCAAACTTCCAAGTCTTTGCCCTTATCCACTAAACCACTGCTTTTCTAGGTCCCTACTACTTCTTTCTGAAATTTTCAAATTTGAAACAACAACCAAAAATTATAATGAACAGGATCATGGTGATTCCTTCCCCCCTTGCCAAAATCAAACTGCCGAAGAGCCAAACAGTCTGAAAAAAAAAACTGAATAGGGCCAATTCTTGATTTTAGTTAATCCTCCAGCATGTTGGGAACCCAGCCTTGTACTGAGGAAAGATGGGCACTGCCCACATTCCTGTTAACACTGGGGGGGAGGACAGGGAATTGAGAGGGTGTTTTTCAGACTCCCTGTGGCGGCGAGCCACCATGGTCCCTGCCTCCAGTTAGAGCTCCTGATTCATACAGAAACAAGTGCTGTGGACATGATGCAGACATCACAGTGCTGGTGTGAAGCATAGGTGGGTGTGTTGGTGACTGAGGACTATTGCCTTGGAAACCTTCCCAAAGTGAGTTTAAGCTAATGGATGTTGGTAAATGATAATTACTACTGCAGAGGACTCTAACCTCTGTGTCAAAGCAATAAGTTTGGAAAACTACACCCCTCTTCCCCAAATTAATTCAAGTCCCTGAGCACCTCCTAGGGGCCTCCTAGGGGCCAGAGTGGTGGGTATTGGGGACAGGAAGCTGAACAAGACATCAGGTGTGCCCTCAGGAACTGCGGGGGAGGGGACAGACACGTCACACGAACCGTGCGCTGAGCGCCCTGCTGAGGGAAGCACAGTGCACTGAGAGCACGGAATAGGCTGAGCCCAAAAAATAGTTTCAAGGAGGAGTTAAGCTTACAGATGAAGGTCCCTAAATAGAGGCCTAGAGTTCACTTTCCAGACACTCATCACTGAACTAGATTGTAAACCAGCACAGCAATTTTTTTTTTTGATTGATTGATTGATTTTTTAACATCTTTATTGGAGTATAATTGCTTTACAATGGTGTGTAAGTTGCTGCTGTATAACAAAGTGAATCAGCTATACATACACATGTATCCCCATATCTCCTCCCTCTTGCGCCTCCCTCCCACCCTCCCTATCCCACCCCTCTAGGTGGTCACAAAGCACCTAGCTGATCTCCCTGTGCTATGCGGCTGATTCCCACTAGCTATCTATTTTACATTTGGTAGTGTATATACGTACATGCCACTCTCTCACTTCATCCCAGCTTACCCTTCCCACTCCCCGTGTCCTCAGTCCATTCTCTACATCTGCGTCTTTATTCCTGTCCTGCCCCTAGTGCCCCTAGGTTCTTCAGAACCTTTTTTTTTTTTTAGATTCCATATATATGTGTTAGCATACGGTGTTTGTTTTTCTCTTTCTGACTTATTTCACTCTGTATGACAGTCTCTAGGTCCATCCACCTCACTACAAATAACTCAGTTTCATTTCTTTTTATGGCTGAGTAATACTCCATTGTATATATGTGCCACACCTTCTTTATCCATTTGTCTGTTGATGGACACTTAGGTTGCTTCCATGTCCTGGCTATTGTAAATAGAGCTGCAATGAACATTGTGGTACACGTCTCTTTTTGAATTATGGTTTTCTCAGGGTGTATGCCCAGTAGTGGGATTTCTGGGTTGTATGGTAGTTCTATTTTTAGTTTCTTAAGGAACCTCCATACTGTCCTCCATAGTGGTTGTATCAATTTACATTCCCACCAACAGTGCAAGAGGGTTCCCTTTTCTCCACACCCTCTCCAGCATTTATTGTTCGTAGATTTTTTGATAATGGCCATTCTGACTGGTGTCAGGTGATACCTCATTATAGTTTTGATTAGCATTTCTTTAATGATTAGTGAAGTTGAGCATCCTTTCATGTGTTTGTTGGCAATCTGTATATCTTCTTTGAAGAAATGTCTATTTAGGTCTTCTGCCCATTTTTGGATTGGGTTGTTTGTTTTCTTGATATTGAGCTGTATGAGCTGCCTGTATATTTTGGAGATTAATCCTTTGTCAGTTGCTTCATTTGCAAATATTTTCTCCAATTCTGAAGTTTATCTTTTGGTCTTGTTTATGGTTACCTTTGCGGTGCAAAAGCTTTTAAGTTTCATTAGGTCCCATTTGTTTATTTTTGTTTTTGTTTCCATTTCTCTAGGAGGTGGGTCAAAAAGGATCTTGCTGTGATGTATGTCATAGAGTGTTCTGCCTATGTTTTCCTCTAAGAGTTTTATAGTGTCTGGCCTTACATTTAGGTCTTTAATGCATTTTGAGTTTATTTTTGTGTATGGTGTTAGGGAGTGTTCTAATTTCATTCTTTTACATGTACCTGTCCAGTTTTCCCAGCACCACTTATTGAATAGGCTGTCTTTTCTCCACTGTATATTCTTTCCTCCTTTATCAAAGATAAGGTGACCAGATGTGTGTGGGTTTATCTCTGGGCTTTCTATTCTGTTCCATTAATCTACATTTCTGTTTTTGCTAACACAGCAATTTTTATGCTGCTCTATAAAAGAGAGGGTGATGGATGGACAGAGGTAGCTGGGAACTGAAAAATATACCATCAAACCAGAACAGACCATCTAGGGTCTTATGAGTATCTGTTGAAGACTTTCTATAAAGAACCATGTATTTTCAGAAATTAGGTCACAAACATTTATGATAAGACTTTTGTCATAAATGATAAGACAAGACTTTTGATATAACAAGACTGTAGAAATGGAATTCACCATTGTACTACCTTGGACCTGTTATTCTATCTGCTATAAGATGTACCAAGTCTAAGACAGTTCCAGGTAAGCCTGATGGCTCCCCTCTGCAAATCAAATAGGGACCCAGGCTAATGAGATTCCACCATCTTTAATACGTAGTGCCCAACATTGCCTTGGGCATGGACATCTGGCCAGAGTAAGGAGAAAGAGCATGGAGGACCTTATATAAGAGGATTTTACAGGATAAGCTGGCCAGGAAGTGCTAAAAATCACCTCTGGTCACATTGAGTCTCTGGGCGACTACTAAGTGATCAAGAGCATCTGGGAAAGGCAATCCAGCTGCAAGCCCAGGAAAAAGAAATGGTTTAGTGAACGGCAAATAGTTTGTACCACAACAATGAATGGGGATTGGCGGACTAAGCCATAGAGCCTTTTGAAGATCCACCTGGAAAGAAGAAGAATTTGAAAGGAAGCGAACAAGAAAATAACCTCGATTGATGGTTTAGGTTCTTCTCCACCTCTCCCAGGGAATAAGGCTGAGTCACAAAGCAGCAAACACCTCCACATTTTGCAAGTGGATTTTGTAGACTGAAATCTGCAGGAAATCTGTATGTCTATATGCAATTTATACCTCTGATGTAACCTATGCATACTTTATAGTATATTCTGATTATTATATTTCTTATGACATCATGTTCAAATGTCACCCATCTCTTAATGATAATAATAATAATAATAATAAATAGCTAGTACATGGAGTCTAATTGAGTCTTGTCAACAAAACTATCAAGTAGCTACTATTATTATAAGAACTTTGCAGATGAGGAAATTGAGGCTTAGAGTGGTTGACTTATGAGCAGTTAATATAAATCAGTAAATGTTACTCTCCTGCTTAAAAATTTAGTGGCCTCCCATTGCGATTAGAATAATTTAACCTCCTTACTTAGGCCTTCATGTCCTCTATAATATGGCCCAGCTTATTTCTCTTTTTTCTTCTCCTCCTTCACTATGCTGTAGTCTCAGGGGCCTTCTTTTTGTTTCAAACCCCAAATTAATCTTTCCTTAGAGCCTCTGGACTTTCTATTTCCCTGGTCCCAGGTGCTCAAATGTCTATATAGTTTTTGTCAATCAGGTTGCAGATAACATCTCATCTCTTAGAAGAGGCCTTTCCTGGCCATCCTATTTAAATTAGTATTTTCCTCCTCAGAGTCATTCTCTGTCTCCTTTCCCTGTATCAGCTTCTTCATGGAGGTTGTCATTCACTGGAATTATTTTACTAATGCACCCTATTTGTAGTTTCCCCTTCTAGGTTGTAAATTCTACAAGAATGATGTCCATGGCTGTTTTGCTCTTGGCTGTGCTCCCAGAGTCTAGAACAGTATGTAGCACAGAGGACAGAGTAAACTTTGTTGAGTGAATGAATGAAAGAGTAACTTGACCCAAGTTACAAGATTAGCAAGAGCTGCTATTCAAACTTAGTTCTTTCTGATACCAAAAGCAGCTTGTAACCATCTACTATTATGTCCAGTAGGCACTCAGAAACACTGTTGATTGGACCCAGCAGCAATGTTCCCAGAGACAAAAGACAAGGACTTGATAGATCTCAACTCCCATTAGTGACCTCAGGTCAGGATGCCCCGTTGTGTGCTCTGTCATTTGTGACAAGCTCCACAACCCTCCAAGTCTGAGCTTCTCTGTCTATAAAAAGTGATAAAATACCACTTATAGTTTTTGTGAGACTTAAATGAGATAAGCATATGAAAACTTCATTGAAGACTCTCAAACATGATATGAACGTTTGTTTTTGTCGGAAAGAAAAAGAAAAATACACATTTTCTTCCTCAGTCCTTTCTGTGCAGTGTTTTTTTCAAATTTTTTTCTTCCAATTTTATTAAGATATAATTGACATACAACACTGTATAAGTTTAAGATGTACAGCATAATGATTTGACTTATACACATCATAAAATGATGACCACAATAAGTTAAGGGAACATCCATCATCTCATGAATACAAAAATTAAAGAAATAGAAAAAAGTTTTTTCTTTGTGATGAGAACTCTTAGGATTTACTCTCTGAACAACTTTCATACATAGTGTTAATTATATTTATCATGTTGTACATGACATCTCTAGTACTTATCTTTTAACTGGAAGTTTGTACCTTTTGACCACCTTCATCCAATTTCCCCTTCCCCCACACCCTGCCTCTGGTGACCATAAATCTGATCTATTTTTCTATGAGTGTGTTTGTTTGCTTTTGAAGTATAATTAACCTACAATACTATATTAGCTCCTTTTACACTACATAGAGATTTGATATTTCTATATATTTTAAAATGATCACCATAGTAAGTCTAGTTACCATCTGTCACCATACAAAGATATTCCATAATTAAAATATTACATAGTTATTGACTATATTCCTCACACTGTGCATTTCATTCCTGTGAATCGCTTATTTTGTAACTGAAAGTTTGTACCTCTTAATCTCCCTCACCTATTTCTTTCCTACCCCCAAACTCCTCCCCTCTGGCAACCACCTATTTGTACTCTGTATCTATGACTCTGTTACTGTTAATTATATTTATTCATTTGTCTTATTTTTCAGATTCCACATATAAGTAAAATGATACAGTATTTGTCTTTCTCTGTCTGACTTACTTCACTTAGCGTAATACCCTCCAGGTCCATCCATGTTGTTGCAAATGGCAATTTGATTCTTTTATATGGCTGAGTAATATTCCAGTATATATCACATTTTCTTTATCCATTTATCTATTGATGGAGATTTAGGTTGCTTTCATATCTTGGCTATTTTAAATAATGCTTCTATGAACAATGGGGTGTACATATCTTTTCAAATTAGTGTTTGTGTTTCTTTTGAAAAATACCCAGGAGTGGAATTGCTGGATCATACAGTAGTTCTATTTTTAATTTTTTTGAGGAATCCCACCCATACTGTTTTCCATAGTGACTGCACCAATTTACCAGTTTCCACCGACAGTGAACGAAGGGTCCCTTTTCTTTACATCCTTGCCAATACTTACTATTTGTTGTCTTTTTGATAATCACCATTCTGACAGGTGTGAGGTGATATCTCATTGTGGCTTTAATTTGCATTTCTCTGATGATTAGTGATGTTGAGCATCTTTTCATGTACCTGTTGGCCATTGGTATGTCTTCTTGGAAAAATGTCTATTCAAGTCTTCTGCCATTATTTAATCAGGTTGTTTTTCTAATTTTGAGTTGTATGAGTTAGTTTTATATTTTAGACATTAACCCCTTATTGATACATCATTTACAAATATCTTCTCCCATGCAGTAGGCAGCGTTTTCATTTTGTTGGTAGTTTCCTTTGTTGTGCACAAGCTTTTTAGTTTGATGTAGTCCCATTTATCTATTTTTTCTTTTGTTTCCTTTGCCTAAGGAGACATATCCAAAAAATACTGCTAAGATCCATGTCAAAGAGCTTACTGCCTGTGTTTTCTTCTAGAAATTTTATGGTTTTAGGTCTTATATTTAAGTCTCTAATCCATTTTGAGTTTATTTTTTGTATATGGTGTGAGAAAGCAGTCAGTTTGATTCTTTTGCATGTAACTGTCCAGTTTTCCCAATACCACTTATTGAAGAGGCTGTCTTTTCCTCATTGTACATTCTTGCCTCCTTTGTCATATATTAACTGACCATGTAAGTGTGGGTTTATTTCTGGGCTCTCTATTCAGTTTCATTGATCTATGAGTCTGTTTGGGGGTTAGTACCATACTGTTTTGATTAGTGTAGCTTTATAGTATAGGTTGAAATCTGTAAGTGTGATACTTCCAGCTTTGTTCTATTGTTTGTTTGCTTGTTTTATTTTATTTTTTCCCAGCTTTGTTCTTTTATCTCAAGATTGCTTTGGCTATTTGGGGTCGCCTGTGGTTCCATATAAATTTTAGCTCTGTGAAAAATGTCATCAGTATTTTGATAGGGATTGCACTGAATCTGTAGATTGTCTTGGGTAGTATGGTTATTTTAACACTATTAATTCTTCCAATTCATGAGCACAGTATATCTTTCCATCTGCTTGTGTCATTTCCAATTTCTTTCATCAGTGTCTTATAGTTTTCCAAGTTCAAGCCTTTTACATCCTTAGTTAGATTTATTTCCAAATATTTTATTCTTTTTGATGTGATTATAAATGGGATTGTTTTCTTAATTTCTTTTTCTGATAGTTCATTGTTAGTGTACAGAAATGCAAGATATCTCTGTATGTTAATTTTGTGTCTTGCAACTTTACCAGATTCATTGATTAGTTCTAGTTGTTTTCTGGTGACATCTTTATGATTTTCTCTGTATAGTATCATGTCATCTGCAGGCAGTGACAATTTTACTTCCTTCCTTCCAATTTGAATTCCTTTTATTTCTTTTTCTTGTGTGATTGTTGTGGCTAGGACTTCCAATACTACGTTGAATAAAAGTGGTGCAAACGGGTGTCCTTGTCTTGTTCCTGATCTTAGAGGAAATGCTTTCAGCTTTTCACCATTGAGTTTGATGTTTGCTATGAGCTTGTCATATATATGCTTTATTATGTTATGTTCCCTTTATACCCACTTTGTTGAGAGTTTTTATCATACATAGATGTTGAATTTTGTCAAAAGCTTTTTCTGTATCTATTGCCCTGATCATGCTTTTTATTCTTCAATTTGTTAAAGGGAGCTGGGTGCTGGAAAGAGGGGTTTGGCATGCAGACCCAGGGAGAGGACAGCTCTTGACTGTGAAAAGACAGCCTGAAGGGACAGGAGCAAGGGATGCCACAACCGGGAAGGTCTATGGAAAAAGCCTGAAACACCATAGTGTCATAGCCGAGTGGCATGCAAGGGGCGGAGCTGCCATTATTAAACCCCTTCCCCACCTGCCAGCTTCTTCTGCCTCCGCGGGCATTGGGAGGGGCTCCCACCTGAGTGGGCCCAACCCCCCCTCGGGCCGAGGTCACCTCCTCCTGTGTAGGCTCCAGAGGCCTGAGTGCTGCCCACCCCAAAACCTCCTTGGGAATCAGCCCTGGGTGCCTCTGCCTGGGACAAGAGTCCAACGAAGCTGGCAGGGTCAGAGGGCTAAAGCATGTGATTGGAAAAGCAAACCCAGGGAGAGAAATGCAGTTGGCTGTGCGGATACAATAGAAGGGATGGGAGTGGAGGGACGTGAGGCCAGGAAGGCCCCTAGTGGAAGTGGGGTCTGCCTAGAAAGCGAGGCACCATTGTTGAGAGATGCGTGGGGGCAGGCCAACAGTATTCCCATACACCAGCTCCTGCTGCTGCAGGTACTGGGAGTACTCAAGTGTGCTCCAAGCAGCTGCTGCTTTCGCTCCCACTCACCTGGGCAAGGATCAGATGCCTGAGGTCAGCACACACGCAGAGGTGGGGTTAAAACCAAAACTGAGTCCGAAGGATGGTGAAACTAAGGAAGAGAGACAAAAATCTTTCTATGCAGCAGCACAAGCTGTGAATTAAATCCCCAAGATCAGCTGAGTAAACCCTGTATTTGTGGAATACCTGAATATACAACGAGTGTTTCAACATCTGAGACCAGTCTAACCTTCACAGCACTGGACTTTGTGGGCAAATACACACAGGAATTGGGTCAGATCAGAGTCTGAGCTGGCACCACGGTGTCCACAGCAGGTCCAGAGACATAACTAGAAGTGTATATTCTGTTTTATTCACTTTTTTGTTGCTGTTGTTGATGTTGTTTGTGTGCCCCCATATCTGCTTTATTTTTCATTCTTTGTTTTCATTAGTATAATCCTTATCAGTTGTTCTCATATTAGAATTCTCCTGTTTGGTTGTCTGGTCCCTTGGTTTTTTTTTTTTCTCTATGTGTGTGTGTGTGTGTGTTGTATTGCTGTTGCTGCTGTTTGTTTGCTGCTGTTCTTGATATTTGCCATGAGCTTTGTTTGTCTGCTTTGTTTTGTTTTTGGTGTTTTGTTTTGTCTTTCTTTTTTCTTTTCTTTTCTCTATTTTTTATTGGGCCACACTGTGTGGCTTGTGGGCTCTTGGCTCCCCGACCAGGGGTCGGGCCTGGGTCTCCAGGGTGGGAACATAGACTCTAGGATGCTGGAACACCAGAGAATTCCAGGACCCAGGGAATATTAATCAGAGTGTGTTCCTGAGGGTATCCATATCAACACCAAGACCCAGCCCCACACAACTGCCTGCAGGCTCCAGTGCTAAACACCTCACACCAAACAACCAGAAGATAGGAACACAGCCCCACCCATCAG
This sequence comes from Balaenoptera borealis, assembly GCF_965194805.1. Lineage (NCBI taxonomy): Eukaryota > Metazoa > Chordata > Mammalia > Artiodactyla > Balaenopteridae > Balaenoptera > Balaenoptera borealis. Next base: position 90,467,520 of record NC_138868.1, on the reverse strand, counting down.
TAGACAGGCTGCCTAAAAGCATACTAAACTCACAGACACCTCAAAACACACCAGTTGATGCAGCCCTGCCCATCAGAGGGAAAAGTCTCAACTCCACCCAACAGAGCACAGGCACTAGGCCCTCCCACCAGGAAGCCCACACAAGCCCCTGGAGCAAGCTCATTCATCAGGGGGCAGTCAACAGAAACAAGAGGAATTATGACTCTGCAGCCTGCAGAAAGAAAACCATAAACACAGTAGGTTAGACAAAATGAAATGACAGAGAAATACACTGCAAACAAAGGAGCAAGGTAAAATCACACGAGACCAAATAAATGGAGGAAATAGCAAGCTATCTGAAAAAGAATTCAGAGTAATGATTATAAAGATGATCCAAGATCTAGGAAATATAATGGAGAAAATACAAGAAAAGATTAACAAAGACCTAGAAGAACTAAAGAGCAAACAATCAGTGATGAACAACACAATAACTAAAATGAAAAATACACAAGAAGGAATCAACAGCAGAATGACTGAGGCAGAAGAACAAATAAGTGAGCTGGAAGATAGAATGGTGGAAATAACTGCCAAGGAACAGAATAAAGAAAAAAGAATGAAAAGAATTGAGGACAGTCTCAGAGACCTCTGGGACAACATCAAATGCACCAACATTTGAATTATAGGGGTCCCAGAAGAAGAGGAGAAAGGGAAAGGGCCTGAGAAAATACTTGAAGAGATTATAGTCAAAAACTTCCCTAACATGGAAAAAGAAATAGTCAGTCAAGTCCAGGAAGCACAGAGAGTTCCATACAGGATAAACCCAAGGAGAAACATGTCAAGACACATATTAATCAAACTAATAAAAATTAAATACAAAGAAAAAATATTAAAAGCAGCAAGGGAAAAGCAACAAATAACCTACAAGGGAATCCCCATAAGGTGATCAGCTGATTTTTCAGCAGAAGCTTTGCAGGCCAGAAGGGGATGGCAGGACATATTTAAAGTGATGAAAGGGGAAAAACCTACAACCAAGATTACTCTACCCAGCAAGGATCTCATTCAGAATCAATGGAGAAATCAAAAGCTTTACAGACAAGCAAGAGCTAAGAGAATTTAGCATCACCAAACCAGCATTACGACAAATGCTAAAGGAACTTCTCTAGGTGGGAAGCACAAGAAAAGAAAAAGACCTACAAGAACAAATCCAAAACAATTAAGAAAATGGTAATAGGAACATAAATATCTATAACTACCTTAAATGTAAATGAACTAAATGCTTAAACCAAAAGGCACAGACTACCTAAATAGACACAAAAACAAGACCCGTATATACGCTGTCTACAAGAGAGCCACTTCAGACCTAGGGACACATATAGACTGAAAGTGAGAGGATGGAAAAAGATATTCCATGTAAATGGGAATCAAAAGAAAGCTGGAGTAGCAATACTCATATCAGACAATATAAACTTTAAAATAAAGACTATTACAAGAGACAAGGAAGGACACTACATAATGATCAAGGGATTAATCCAAGAAGAAGATATAACAATTGTAAATATCTATGCACCCAACATAGGAGCACCTCAATACATAAGGCAAATGATAACAGCCATAAAAGGAGAAATCGACAGTAACACAATAATAGTGGGGGACCAGCAAACAGGACCCAACTACACATTAAAAGCATCAAACACCATGATCAACATGATCAAGTGGGATTTATTCCAGGAATGCAAGGATTCTTCAATATATACAAATCAATCAGTGTGATACAACATATTAATAAATTAAAGAATAAAAACCATATGATCATCTCAATAGATGCAGAAAGAGCTTTCGACAAAATTCAACACCCATTTATGATAAAAACGCTCCAGAAAATGGGCATAGAAGGTACCTACCTCAACATAATAAAGGCCATATATGACAAACCCACAGCAAACATTATTCTCAATGGTGAAAAACTGAAAACATTTCCTCTAAGATCAGGAACAAGACAAGGGTGTCCACTCTTGCCACTACTATTCAACATAGTTTTGGAAGTCCTACCATGGCAATCAGAGAAGAAAAAGAAATAAAAGGAATACAAATTGGAAAAGAAGAAGTAAAACTGTCACTATTTGCAGATGACATGGTACTATACATAGAAAAGTCTTAAAGATGCCACCAGAAAACTACTAGAGCTAATCAGTGAATTTGATAAAGTTGCAAGATACAAAATTAATATGCAAAAATCTCTTGCATTCCTATATACTAACAACAAAAGGGCAGAAAGATAAATTAAGGAAACACTCCCATTTACCATTGCAACAAAAAGAATAAAATACCTAGGAATAAACCTACCTAATGAGGGAAAATACCTGTACTCAAAAAACTATAAAACACTGATGAAAGAAATCAAAGATGACATAAACAGATGGAGAGATATACCGGGTTCTTGGATTGGAAGAATCAATATTGTGAAAATGACTATACTACCCAAAGCAATCTACAGATTCAATGCAATGCGTATCAAATTACCAATGGCATTTTTCACAGAGCTAGATCAAAATATTTTACAATTTGTATGGAAACACAAAAGACTCCTAATAGCCAAAGCAATCTTGAGAAGGAAAAACGAAGCTGGAGGAATCAGTCTCCCTGACTTCAGACTATACTACAAAGCTACAGTAATCAAGACAGTATGGTATTGGCACAAAAACAGAAATATAGATCAATAGAACAGGATAGAAAGCCCAGAGATAAACCCGTGCACCTATGGTCACCTAATCTATGACAAAGGAGGCAAAATATACAGTGGAGAAAAGACAGCCTCTTCTATAAGTGGTGCTGGGAAAACTGGACAGCTACATGTAAAAGAATTAAATCAGAACACTCCCTAACACCATACACAAAAATAAACTCAAAATGGATTAAAGACCTAAATGTAAGACCAGACAATATAAAACTCTTTGAGAAAAATATAGGCAGAACACTCTTTGACATAAACCACAGCAACATCTTTTTTGACCCATCTCCTAGAATAATGGAAATTCGAACAAAGATACACAGATGAGACCTAACTAAACTTAAAAGCTTTTGCACAGCAAAGGAAACCATAAACAAGACAAAAAGACAACCCTCAGAATGGGAGAAAATATTTGCAAACGAAGCAACTGACAAAGCATTAATCTCCAAAATATACAAGCAGCTCATACAGCTCAGTATCAAAAAAACAAACAACCCAATCCAAAAATGGGCAGAAGACCTAAATGGACATTTCTCCAAAGAAGACATACAGATGGACAAGAAGCGCATGAAAAGATGCTCAACATCTCTAATTATTAGAGAAATGCAAATCAAAACTACAATGAGGTATCACCTCACACCGGTTAGGATGGCCATCATCAAAAAATCTACAAACAATAAATGCTGGAGAGGGTGTGGAGTAAAGGGAACCCTCATACACTGTTGATGGGAATGTAAATTGATACACCCACTATGGAAAACAGTATGGAGTTTCCTTAAAAAAACAAAAATAGAGCTACCATGTAACCCAGCAATCCCACTAATGGGCATATACCCAGAGAAAACCATAATTCAAAAAAACATATGCACCCCAATGTTCACAGCAGCACTACTTACAACAGCCAGGACATGGAATCAACTTAAATGTCCATCGACAGAGGAATGGATAAAGAAGGTGTGGTACATATATACAATAGAATATTACTCAGCCATAAAAAGGAATGAAACTGGGTCATTTGTAGAGATGTGGGTGGACCTATAGAGTGTCATACAGAGTGAAGTAAGTCAGAAAGAGAAAAGCAAATATCAAATAACACATATGGAATCTAGAAAAGTGGTATAGATGATCTTAGTTACAAAGCAGAAATAGAGACACAGACGTAGAGAACAAATATATGGATACCAACGAGGAAAGGGTGGGGTGGGAGGAATTGAGAGACTAGGATTGACACATATACATTATTGATACTATGTATAAAATGGACAACTGATGGGAACATGCTGCATAGCACAGGAAACTCGCCTAGTGCACTGTGGTAGCCTGAATGGTAGGGAAGTCCAAAAGGGAGGGGATATCTGTATGTGTATGGCTGATTCATTTTGTTCTGCAGTGAAGGCTAACACAAAATTGTAAAGCAACCATACTCCAATAAAAATTAATTAAAAAAAAAGATAATGGAAGAAAAAAGCAACATTTTCGGTATACTATGCTTTATTATTTCAAGAAAGGTAAAAACGCAACTGAAACCCAGAAAAAGATTTGTGCAGTGTATGGAGGAGGTGTTGTGCCTGATCGAATGTCAAAAGTGGTTTGTGAAGTTTTGTGCTGGGGATTTCTTGCTGCACAATGCTCCGTGGTCTGGTAGACCAGTTAAAGTCAATAATGAACAAATTGAGACATTAATTGAGAACAATCAATGTTATACCACACAGGAGATAGCCGACATACTCAAAATATCCAAATCAAGTGTTGAAAATCACTTGCACTATCTTGGTTATGTTAATCGCTGTGATGGTTGGGTTCCACATAAGTTAAGAGAAAAATATGTTCTTGATGGCATTTCCACATGCAGTTCTCTACTGAAATGTAATGAAAACATCCATTTTAAAAACACATTGTAATGGGCGATGAAAAGTGGATACTGTACAATAATGTGGAAAGGAAGAGATCATGGGGCACGGGAAATGAACCACAACCAACCACACCAAAGGCCGGTCATCATCCAAAGACTGTGATGTTGTGTATATGGTGGGATTGGAAGGGAGTCTTCCATTAGGAGCTCCTTCCAGAAAACCAAACAATTCCAACAAGTACTGCTCCCAGTTGGACCAAATGAAAGCAGCACTTGATGAAAAACATCTAGAAGTAGTCAACAGAAAACGCATAATTTCCATCAGGATAATACAAGACTGCATGTTTCTTTGATGGCCAGGCAAAAACTGCTACAGCTTGGCTGGGAAGCTCTGATTCATCCACCGTATTCACCAGACATTGCACCTTCAGATTTCCGTTTATTTCGGTCTTTACAAGATTCTCTTAATGGAAAAAAATTCAGTTCCATGGAAGACTGTAAAAGGCACCTGGGACAGTTCTTTGCTCAAAAAGATAAAAAGTTTTGGAAGACTTCAAGATGGAATCATGAAGTTGCCTGAAAAATGGCAGAAGGTAGTGGAACAAAAGGGTAAATACGTTGTTCAATAAAGTCTTGGCGAAAATGAAAAATGTGTCTTTTATTTTTACTTAAAAACCAAAGGAACATTTTGACCAACCCAAGTTGATACAATTGTTATATCTTCTTCTTGGATTGATCCCTTTATCATTATGTAATATTCTGTGTTTTTATGTGGTATGGAAGATGTGTTGGTTAGAGAAGAGGAGCAGGTGAGAAGGGAAACACTGAATTTTATATGAGCTGTCTTAGACAATGCTATGCCAGGCCTGTGTTCTGAGAATGGGGCCTGAATACTGTCTTGTCACAGCAGTCACTTTAGCAGATACTGGGACAGAATAAACCACATGTGCTTAAATTTATTCTTCACTTCCAGTTTCTGGGGATAAATCTGCCCAAGTGAAAATTAGTTTCTCTAGGAACTTGACCCCACTAGTGATTCATTCCATAGTTCAGAGGCCTCCAAGTTCCAGAGTACAGACATAATTATCCCCAGTAGGGACATGCAATGGGGAGTGTAGATAATTGTGTTTTGTGACACCAGGTTTTAGTTTACTACCACACAGCTTAAAATGAGTTTGTAATAGTAATGGCGTTCAGGGGTGGGAGGGTTTTTTCCAGGTTTCTCTAGTGATTATTTGAAGACTTTAGTATATGAATTATTTTTGCTACTCTGTTACAAGTTCAAGAATACACAAGCAAGATGAATAACATATGCTTTAAATAGATGCTTAACATGTTTTCCTGTGTGTTGAGGAGGAGTGGGCACAGTCCTTAATGATTTTGTCCAATTCCTCACTTTATAATGGACATAATGAAGTGCTTGTCTAAGCTCAGGTAGCTCTTTTGTGGCAGAGTCAGAACTAAAACTCAAGTCCTCTGACTCTCAATATATGTTCAGCTATGTATATGGCTGCAATGTATGTTCAACTATGTATATGGTGGAAAGGTGTCACTTTTTTGAGCTTTGGACTTGTTCTCTTATGTCTCATGTCACATGCTACTCTTCAGTTTAACACTAACTCCAGTTGAAAGTATCTAGAGCTGTGTCTTGTAAGCCCCTTTCCCCAATTCATTGCAGGTGCAGAGTTTTGCTTGCAGAAATGTTCAGAAGTCTTTTGGAGCTGCTAAAGTGCTGGTAATCTTGGAGTGTAAGTAAAAAATATTGTAAGTCTCTCCCTAGATGTGCTTTATAGTTGAATGAGGCCATGACATTTTTAAAAATGTCTTCATATTTTTTATAAACTTTCGTTAATAGAATTTCTAAATTATTAGCTAAGTAGACTCTTTCTTTGCTCCCTCATGAATCAAGAGGCTAGTAATTTTCTTAATTAAAAAAGTTTAGTCGTTGTAAAATAACATAACATGAAATTTACCACCTTAACCATTTTAAGCATATGGTTCAATAGTGTTAAGTATATTCACACTGTTGTGTAATCAATCTCCAGAATTTTTTTATCTTGCAAAACGAACTCTATACTCATTAAGCAACAACTCCCCATTTCCCCCTCTCAGTAGCCCTTGGCAACCACTATACTACTTTTTGCCTCCGTGAATTTGACTACTCTAGGTACCTCATATAAGTGGAATTATACAGTATTTGACTTTTTGTGACTGGCTTATTTCACTTAGCATAATTACCTCAAGGTCTGTTCATGTTGTAGCATGTGTCAGAATTTCCTTCCTAAGACTGAATAATATTCTACTGTCTGTATATACCACATTTTGTTTATCCATTCATCTGTCAATGGACACTTGGGTTGCTTTTGCCTTTTGGCTATTGTGAATGATGCTTCTATAAACATGGAGGTATAAATATCTCTTCAAGGCTCTGCTTCGAATTCTCTTCATTGTGTATTTGGAAGTGGAATTGCTGGATCATAGGTAATTCTATTTTTTTTTTTGAGAAACTGCTCTACTTTTTCTACAGGGGCTGCACCACTTTACATTCCCACCAACAGTGCACAACGTTCCAATTTTTATACATCCTCACCAACACTTTTTATTTGTTTTTTGTTTGTTTTGAAAGTAGTCGTTATAATGAGTATGGGGTTATCTCTTTGCGATTTTATCATATTTCACTAATGATTAGTTTGAACATTTTGTCATATGCTTTTTGGCCATTTGTATATCATATTTGGAGAAACATCTATTCAAGTCCTCTGCCCATTTTAAAATCTGGTTATTTATTTTTCATGTCGACTTGTCCTTTATACATTCTGGATATTAAGATATCAGATATGTGATTTGCAAATCATATGTTAGGCATATGATTTGCAAATGTTTTCTCCCATTCTTTAGGTTGCCGTTTCACTCTGTTGATTGTGTTCTTTGAGGCACAGAAGTTTAAATTTTGGTGTAGTCCAATTTATCTTTTTTTTTCTTTTGTTGCCTACGCTTTTGGTGTAATATCCAAGAAATCATTGTCAGATCCAGTTAAGCTTTCCCCCTCTGTTTTCTTCTAGGAGTTTATAGTTTTAGCTCTTACGTTTAAGTCTTTGACCAATTTTGAGTCTACTTTTGTATATGGTATAAGGTAAGGGTCTAACTTCATTCTTTTGGACGTGGATATCCCGTTTTCCCAAAACCATTTGTTGAAGAGAGTGCCTTTTTCCCATTGAATTGTCTTGGCACCCTTGTGGAAAAGCGTTTGACCATATATATGAGGGTTTTTTCTGGGCTCTCTATTCCATTGGTCTATATGTCTGTCTTATGCCAGTACCACAATGTTTTGACTACTTCAGCTTTGTAATAAATTTTGAAATCAGGAAGTGTGAGACCTCCAACTTTGCTCTTCTTTTTCAAGATTTTTTGCTCTTCAGGGTTTGTTGAGATTCAACATGAATTTTAAGATAGATTTTTCTATTTCTGCAAAAAATGCTTTGGGGATTTTTATAGAGATTGTATTAAACCTGTAAACTGCTTTGGGTAACATTGATATCTTAAAAATATTAAGTCTTCCAATCCATGAACATGGGTTGTCTTTCCACTTATTTGTGTCTTCTTTAATTTCTTTCAGCAATATTTTGTAGTTTTCAGTGTACAATTGTTTTGCTCCCTTGGTTGTATGTATTCCTAGGTATTTTATTCTTTTTTGTGCTATTGTAAATTGAACTGTTTTCTTTTTGGGTCACTCATTGTTAGTGTATAGAAATGCAACTTATTTTTGTATGTTGATTTTGTGTCTTGCAATTTGCTCAATTTGTTTATTAGTTATAATGCTATTTTTGTGGAATCTTTTGGGTTTTCTACATATAAGATCATGTGGTCTCCAAACAGAGATCATTTTTTTTTTTCCTTTCCAATTTGCATGCCTTTTATTTATTTTTCCCTTGCCTAATTGCTCTGCCTAGAAATTCCAGTACTATGATGAATAGAAGAAGTGAAACTGGGCATCCTTTTTACTGAATAAAAAACTATCCATGTCAAAGGGAATAGGAGCATATAGCAAACTGGTTTCAAAGGAAAATATTGAAGCAGATAAAAGTCAGACAGATGATTTCCATAGGGATATTCTTAGACTCTTGGGTTGCTTTTCACTCTCCCTTGTGCTCCAACAGGGACAGTGACCTAGGCCACAATCACATTAGACAAATATTCCTGGATGAACAGATGCTAATCTAGGCACTGAAGATTTAGGGAACAAGATGGCAAGGCCCAGCTTTCAGGGCGATTACGGTCTTGTTTGGGTATATGTGTGTGAGGAATAAGCTATAATCAAATAAAGAAAAAAAATTTTGAAAGTGGTAAATCCTATAGAGAACATACAGCAGGGTTGTTAGATAGGTAGTGACTAGGAGATAGTTAAGGCATCTTATCTGAAGAGGTGACACTTGTGCAACCTTGGTGTAAATGAGGGGAAGGATGTAGCCATGTGAAGACCTGGGAGCAGTGCTCTAGACAGAGGAATCATCAGTGCATGAGTCTGTGACAAGAACAAGTTTGGCCTGCTCAAGCAAGAGAAAGAAGGCCAGGGAGGATGGGGAAGAGAGAGCGAAGACACAGTCACAGGAAATGAAGTCAGAGAGGTTGGCTTGGAGATGATCATACAGGGCTTTGTAACTCAAGATAAGGATTTATTCTTAGAGTGACGAATAAGCGATTTGATCTACATTTTAAGGACATTCAGACTTATCATTGTGCTGCTATATAAAGACTGGGTATGAGGATAATGGGCTGTACACTTTTTGTCCTCAAGTCATCCTTTCCTCGCACAGTGTTTGTCACCCACTGACCACAGCAAATCCCTGGACCAGACAGAGGGTTTCCTTTTATTCTCATATCAGGTGCCAGCCCAGCTGTCTAGGGCTATAGGGATGGCTAGGGGAGAAGGGTGTGTACAGAGAAGGTGAAGAGGGAAAGCCAGAGCTGGATTTTCAGATGTTGGGACTTTAGCTGGAGGTGAAAGTATAGTCGACACCATCAGCACCTCATCCATATACCCTCAGTCTGTACCACCAGGACCATTCCAAGGGCATCATGGACTTTTCTATGTTTTCTATGTCCGTGATTCTGTTTCTGTTTCATAGACAAGTTCATTTGTGTCATATTTTAGATTCCACATATAAGGGATATCATATGGTATTTATTTTTCTTTTTCTGACTTACTCCACTTTGTATGATCATCTCTAGTTGCATGGAGCCTGTACTTTGAATAGGAAAGAATAGAGTCAGAGAATTCTACTATGTAGCCTCTCTCTATGTTTTGGTGAAGATTCAAGCAGCTATAAAATATGTCATTTTCTGGGTTCTCTTCTTTCTCTGTGGCGGTACCACTACTCACCTTCATACTAAATAGAGGACACTAAAATCTTCATCCTCAGAGATGGATCTTCAAGGGCTTTGCTCCTCTAAGGCCGAGACAATGCAGCTTGGAGGAACTGTCCACCAACTGTGGTAGTGTACTTCTTCCTGGATAGTTTCCTATGAAATCTTGGAAGAATATATCTTAATCCAACTGTTCACTGATTTTTTAAACTTTCTTACAATTTGCTGATTGTGTAAGCCAGCAATTGAATAATCCCATACAGAGAGCTCATTCTGTTCTTTGAATGGCTACATCCATATACTCAGCCAATATCTATGCCCCTATAATGTCTTCTCAATTGCTCCTGTCTATTCCCTGTACCTTGCTCAAACAGGTATGCTGGAATTTTAGCCCATTTTATTATGTGGCATTTAAACAACACTGAAAGCTTCTCTTCCTGGCATAGTGATGTATGAAGCATACAACCCATCCACACAAATTGTGTAAATAGTAACTTCCTGGCCACATCAAAAAACTTGAGAAGCCAAACAAAAACAGAAACAAACCAAAAAAACACCACAAAACCAAAAATACCACCTCAAAATCAACACAAGAATGTGTTTCTTTCACTGCAAATATTTCAGCAGGGCTTATTTCCTATCCAAGGACAATGTCGGGGAACCCTATATTCAATCCGAAAACCATGCATGGTAAGCACCAAGCACAGGGGTTAATGAAGTCAGGGAGAGAAAGAAAAGTCCCGTGTGGGAAGTAATTTTGCTAAATTGCCTGCTCCCTTTGGATCAATGGTGCAAGCGGAAGGAGAGGTACCCTTCATGACAGAGACACCAGGTCAAGTGTCTTTTAAAACCAAACAAGTTCTCTCTCACATTAGTAGGGGTAAAAGCATATGTTTGGTGAGAAATAATGAGCTCTACTCAATACAGAACATCCTATATATTTGCACCTAAGAATGGCTGTCTAAACGCTGAATGTACATTAATAATAACCATTAAAGCACAGAAATATAGACAATGGATACCCATATATTAAATGTAGTTCAAGAAGATTATATTTTTTTCTACTGCATTTTTAAAAACAATGTAGCTCTTTAGAACTAGAGGGGAAACATTTACATAATAACACCAGTTCTTAAATTAATCTTTGACCCATACAGCTGTTCTCAGGATATGCTAATAGCTAGCTTTTACTAAAGCACCTGTGAGCTAATATCCTTGTACCATCCCATTTAATCCTTAGCGCTTAAGGTAATATAGTACTTTCCTCATTTTTTAGATGTGGAAACTAAACTTTTATGAAGTTAAGCAAATTGTTCCAATTCACACAGTCAGCAAATGGCAGAATCAGGCTTTGAGCTCAGGTGAAGTGACTCGGAGTTCAGGCCTGGGAGGTCCCTGCTCCACAGCCAGTTGTTGAGTGAGTGAGGGGGACCAACAGGGAGGAAAGCAAGATGAGGCGGTGGACACTGTGTCTCTCCTAAGGGAAAACTTGCCTCTGAAGTTGCATCTGAGATGAAGCTGGAAGGACAAATAGAAAGACAAAAAAACAAGTGGCGGTGGGGGGCTGGAAGGCAGGCAAAGGCGCTCTATGATACATCCACACGGACAGAGTACCGTGTGAGGATGAGGGTGAAGAGGAGTGACATGACACATGGTACTTTCCAGGATGGTTGCAACAATGTCTCTTACCCTACATGCTCTTCTACAGCCTTGCCACTCCCCAGTCACCAGGTGGAGTCTAATCTCCTCACTTGTAACCAATATAAAGTCATGGAAGTGACAGTGAGTGCTTTCTGTCACTAGGTCACAAAGGGTAAACAATGCTCCTGCGTTGTTAGCTGGGACTTCCGCCTTCGGAGTCCTGAGCTCCATGGAAGAAGTCCAATGGCCCTGAGCTTACCATGCTGTGAGAAAGTCTGGGTCACATGGACAAGCCATTTGTAGGTACTCTGGCTGACAATCCCAGATGAGGCCCCAGCCAACGGACTCGTGACATCATCACAGACACCAACCTCTAGACGTAAGAGTGGAGACGCTTCCAGATGATCCCAATCTCCAGCTGTTAACTCTCTTCAGCCTTTAAGTCTACCCAGCTGAGTCCCCAGCCATCGTGCAGCAGAAACAACTGTCTTTGTAGAGTCCTGAGTTCCTGACCCAAACAATGGTTGTTTTATGCCACTCAGTTCTGGGATGACTTGTTATGTAGCTATAGTAACTGGAGTAGGTGGTTGTATTGTGCAAGCAGTTGACTAACCATGTCTGGAGTTCAGAAGAGAGATCTGAGCTGGAAATTTAGTCCCTGGAGTTTTCTACATGGTAGATGATAGCTGAGGCCTTAAGAAGATATGAGGTAATCCAGAGGAGTGTGTACAATTAAACTAGAAGAGGGTTAAGAATGTAACCCTGGGATATATCAACATTGAAGAGGCAGAAAATGGACAAGGAACAAAAAGAGACCAAGAAGGAGGCATCAGAAGAAGCAGTAAAACCAGGAGAGAAGATTATTAAGGAGAGCAAAGCATGAGACCGTTTCATGAACTACAAAGAGATCAACACCCTTAGATGCTGCAGAGAGAGCCCTGGAAACGTGACCATGGGCTTAACAATAAACGGATGACATTGTCCAGAGTAGTTTCAGAGAGGAGTGAGGATGAAGGGCAGACTGGGCTGTGGTGAAGAGTGAACACCTTGAAGAGTCAGAGCTTAATAAATCTTTGTTGAATAAATGAATCTGAGGTGATGAAATAGAGACAAGTTGGTTACAGATGGAAGAAGTGAGAAATAACTGGCAGAAAGTGAACCTCCAGGGAGTCTTGGTGAGAGGGAGGGGAGAAGAGGGTTTAGTTTTGGGGTGAAGCTGCAACCTCCTGGTCTCCCAGCAACTGGGGTGACTTGTGTGGAGCCGACTGCAAACACCCCACGTTGGCTAGAGTGTCCCTAAAGTCCCAGCCTGGGGCTCTTCCCACCACAGCCCAGCATTGTCTGGATGACAGTGACACGGGTGAGCTGCCAACACTTCCCAGAACATGCGAGTCTTTTGTTTAACAAGAGGGTGGGGATTGGGGGAAGGAGAGAGCAGACAGCCAACTATAAAGCAGATCACAAACTGTGGGCTAAGATACAAGTGCCACGGAAAAAGTTAAGAACATCTATTCTGACAGCATCTTCTTTCTGCCAAAAGCCTATATCACTTTGTAATTCAGATTTGTTCCCCCAATCACCCAATCCAGCCCAAACACGCCACTTCCTGTGTGAGTGGGGTCAGGAAAAGGGAGAAAAGAGGCAGGATAATCTTTCAGACAACTTTATTCTGATTTTTCACTTACAACCAGGTTTAAAACCAAAGAGTTTTCACTGACTTTACAGTTTTTATTTTATTTTGTCAATTTAAGCTGGTTTTGAGGTAAATTTGCCTGACACAGGTTTCTTTTTTTTTTTTTTTCTTTTTAGTAGACTCTATTTTTGGAGAAGTTTTAGCCACAGCAGTATTAAGCGGAAGGTACAGAGATTTCCCTTAGAACCCTTGCCCCCATTCATACATAGCCTCCACCATTATCAACATTCCCCACCAGATACAATGTACAACATTTGATGCAATTGATAAACCTACACTGGTGCATCATTATCACCCAGAGTCCATAGCTTACATTAGGGTTCACTCTTGGTGTTGTACATTCGATCTGCCACAGATTTCTGACAAGTGGTTTAGGGATGAGTTATGCCAACAACCTTATGTTTACTAAGTAGGGACAATCTTTGTCTAAATATACATTGTAATACAGTATTAAAGGTGTAGTATTTTAATTCGGCTGCCATTCAGTTTCACTGATTCTCTGTTGGGCTGAGGTCTATTCTGGGCTGGAGAAATTCTAGGTCAATGGAAAATTATGAAAGCTTGAAGCAAGTTAGCAAAATGAGGGAATTATGGATCTTTGCCAAATCATGTGCCTAAAAAGCCGACTTACACTAACCAGGGCAGAAAAATCTTTTAAAAAATGGTCATTAAAATACTCTTGTCTTACATTTGCTTGTCAAGTACTGCAGGGGAATGGATTCCTGCAGGCTCGTATATTCTGAAGCAGCTTCTTATGAGAAACAGTTCGAATCTCTATTAATATCAAATAATCAGTTTGTTCTAAAGAAGAATCAGACTCTGAGTATTTTCTATGCCCTGGGACCTTGTTTGCAGATGAATGCCTGAAACTGATGTCCTCTTATTAAGCCAAGTAAAGAAGCTGTCAACAACGTGCCATTTCTCCTGCCAAATCATCATGAGACACAAATGTTTCCAAATTTGCCTTTCCCCATCTCCCCGAATTTGTTATTAACCAAAAGAAGACAAAAACACTCCAGAATATTTTTTTCATCCTTAATAGGTATTAGTGTTCTAAAACCCTATTTCTTCCCATATGGTCAATAGCTTCATTTAACAAGAGTGTTCAAGTCACAGTCTGGGAGTCATCCGAGTGGCTTCATCTGCAGACATGTTGGGTTCCAGAATGGGCTCCGTAAGGTGGACACCCAGTGAGATTGACCCCATCTGTGTCTGTAGTGATAAGCTTTTAGGAGCACGCCCACAGAGGACTTTCTTCCTTCTTCTGTCCTTGTGATGGTTAATTTTATGGGTCAACTTGACTCGGCCATGGGGTGCCTAGATTTTTGGTTAAACAGTATTCTGAGGTATGTCTGTCAGAGTGTTTCTGGATGAGATTAACATTTGAGTCAGTAGCCTGAGTAATCAGATGGCCCTTCTCAATGTGGGTGGGCCTCATGCAATCCACTGAAGGCCTGAGTAGAACAAAAGGCTGAGCAAGACAGCATTCACTCTCTCTGCCTGAAGGTCTTCAAGCTGGAACATCGTCTTCTACTGCCTTTGGACTCAGACTCAAACTGGAACTTATTCCATCGGCTCTCCTGGTTCTCAGGCCTTTGGACTGCAGACTATGGGACTTCTCAGCCTCCACAGTTATGTGAGCAATTCCTTAAAACAAACAAACAAACAAATAGGTAAGTTAACAAATAAATATCTCCTATTGGTTTTGTTTCTCTGGAGAACCCTGACTGATGCAGGGCTCTTGCCATGCCCTTCCCAGTCCACGTTCAGGCTGCAACAGAAGATGGGGATCCTAGCAAAGCCACGGTGTCTGCAACCATGCCTGTGACCCAGCGTTTCACTCACAGTGGGGTCCTCTTTCCTAGCACTGAGCGGAGGCTTCACTCCTGTCACTCAGATGGTTAAAATGGTAGGGGCCATCACATGGTAACATGATTATCCCCCATCCTCCCTCCCATCTTTCTTGGGTTGCTTGATGTGAAAACTCATGTATAGGGAGCTCCCTATAAATGTTTAGAGAAAATGGAAGTATAGAGCAGATGACCAACAAATTGTTCTTTAAAGCACTTTTAAATTCTTGACCATCTGGGTTTGATTGTCTAGCTTGCCAATTATTTAGAATCTATAGTGCTAACCTCTCTAGCTGCTCACCTGCTTGCAGGTTATTTCAGCACTAATGAGCACCTCAACTTGAAGAGAGTCATAGGACATGGGAAAGAATGAATGTAGACTTCTACGTTCTCTATTGCTTTTCTTCTCTCTGGTTTGATGGGAGTGAGATCCAGGTTTAGAGATTATACCTGGGTTTTCTGGTGACTTTTACTGGGGAAAAAACAATGGGATATGCCCCACCTCAAAAAGATCATTTCCCATTCCTATGCTGTCACGATTTAGGAGGCAGGCATGTCAATGCATGTTTGTTAAAATGGTAGTTCTGCATATCCAAGAAGGGCTTGTAAAGAGGTGGTGTGTCTTCAAAGGAAGGATACATTTTAAAAATATGATTCAGACACTCAAATGCTTGCTTAGAATTTATTTGGGACAGATGAAACACTTCCACAAGAAAATTTAAATAGACTTTGTAACAATGATCAGATTGACACAGATGGTGCAGTAGAAAGAAAAGTGAGGAAATAGGAGGATTGGACAGTTGTCTTAACTGTGGTACATGCTTACCGTAGATCTTGGACACATCACTTCACCTCTCTGGTCTCCAACCGTCATGATGTCACATGAATAAAATGAGATGTGTTGTTTTCAAACTGGATGTCATGGTGCCCTGCTGTCTGAAGAGGCGAGGAGAACCTGAGTGGCGGTTCGGGTCCCGGATTCAACTAGAGAAGCTCCCTTTTGTTCAAATCCGTGTACATGTGGAGCCTTCATGCAATGTTTCATTTGAAAAAAAGTTTCCATAGCTAAAAAACTTACAAATCTTTGCTAGATGATCTCTGAGGTTCCTCTCAGTGTTGAAATTTTGTGTCATTATTTCAGTGCTCTTCACCCTGATTTGTCCATGGAGTGGGGATATGTTTTTGTTTGTTCATTCATTTACCATGCTTTGTTTGTTCATTTACTCATTCTGCTCCCGACTTTATCTCCTCTTTAGAAATCACCATTGCAATTTTAAAAGTTCCTGTAAGAAACAAATGATTAAATATATCATAATTTTTTCTTTACGGTCTTTCTGCCCCATTTACTTCCTTAACTGTTTGATTTTATTTTGGAGTTTTCTGAGTTCCCAGAGTAGATATTATTTTATTCAGAGAAAACATACCAAAGATTTCCAAGTCAAAGATAAATGTTTTGATATTTTTTTCTTACCATTTGGTATGCTTTTTAGCCCAAATGAGAGACAATTCACTGAAACTTCATCTCTTGAACCGAAAATTACATTTTGTATGTATTGTCTCACTGGGGATAGCTAAGCATCCTCATAAGCTTTCTCTTCTCCAGGTGGAGTTAATCAAAGTGCTGGGTGTTGCTAAAAGGCAGAAATCTAAATCTTCTCTTGTCTGACTTTGTGTGTGCATGTGTTTGTGTGTGTCTAAAAAATAGCTTATGAAGGTTTAATGAATACAGATCCTTAATCCTTGGTGTCTCAACCACTCTTCATTCTATTGGAGTTTGTTTCTTTTAATGAGTGCACAGTCTGCTAAAAAAAATGAGCCATTTTTTTAGTGTCATAAGCCAGGTCTGTGTTTTCAAAGGGTGTTTTGAGGCTGTACTGGCAAATGACACTACTACCTAAAAAGTAAGAGTTAGCCTTTTTATTATTGTTGTTGGTATTTTTAAAAAAGTAGCCGAGGAGAAGCTCATAAGGAAAATCATTAAACTCTGTTTTCTGGTCCTTTAAATGATTTTCATTTTTATATCTAAGATTCTATAATTCCACCCTCGCTAACCAGGACACAAAGTGGGAAAGATCCCCTTATCCATAGGTAGTGTATTACCTTCTATCTGTTTTCAGTAAATTTTTTTTATAACTCTTAGGCCAAATCCCCATGATGAAAATCATATAACAGGGACTTAGTCAAGCATGGCAGTTAATTTACCCATTCATTTTGGTGAACTTCTTACTTTCCAATCTCACAGCCATGTCCATTGTCATAAGAAACAGCAGAGAGCAAAGCTTTATTGTAAAGGCCACTCATCAGCAAAATCAGTTTAAGGGAAGCCATTCCCATGTTGTATCTAGCTCTCCCATCTATCTATCTATCTATCTATCATCTATATATTTATCAATCATCTCTATCAATCATCTATCTCTCTCATCTATCCACCTCTCTATATCTATCATTGATCTATTATCTCCCCCATCTCTCTCTGTCATTTCTAGCTATCTATCATTTATCTATCTATCTATCATCTATCTATCTTTCTATTATCGGTCATCTATATATCTCTTCACTCTGCTGTGAGCCCCACATGTACAGGCACTGTGTATACTCATCTCCATGTGTCCCACAGCACTTAACCAGGAAATCAGACAATTTTCCTAGGAATCTCTACCCTCTATCCACTTTCCCTCCTTTGGGAATTCTGCTAGTACTTGAACAGCAACTGGAACCAGATTGAGAGAGGTTTGGACTTTAGTAGAATTATCTGGAGAGTCTTGCTTCCTGGAATCTGGACCATATGGCTGTATAAAAGTTCCAATTTCTATTAGGCCAAAGTAAAACAAAACAAAACAAATAAACAACCTCTGAATAGAAGGTTGGTTCACTCTGGCTTAAGAGAGATCAATGACTACCAAAAAAATTAGACCAGTGAATACTGAAGAAAAAAAGACAACGACAAATTCAAAAAATCTTACTCCAAGAGAAGAGAAGCACCCCTCCATCCCCTGCCCTGGCAGTGGAACCAGAGAGCTCTCAGGAGTTTGGGCTGTGATATCATTATGTCTATTACTGTGAATAGGTTTCTCATTGAATTGACTGCTTTTTCAATATTGTCCTTTATATTTTGGCCCCAGTAGACTAAACTAACTATCCAGTTGACTAAATTTTTTTACTGAGCCTGAACCTGACTTTTAATGTCTAGGGATTCCTCCCTAGGCAATGGGAGAATGGACCTGGTAAAGACCTTCCTGGTGTCACCTGGTTCGTTTAGCTTTAAGCAAAAGGAAAAAGCCTTTCAGCAGCCACTTCTTCCATGAAACAACACTCTGCTTCCCCCATGTTGTGTACACTCTCTGCCTTCTTCTCTAGAGGATTAGTCTCTTTCAAGACTCCCCTCATAGGCTGGCTACTGGTGCTCCACTGCCCCCAGAATAAAAGTCCAGCTCCTTCACAGAACGTTTCAGGCTTCTCACTGCCAGGGCTCAACCTACCTTCCAGCCTTATTTTCCCCTTCCTATGTTCATATTCCAAAGAGAACAACTAATTATTCCCCCAAGACTCTTATTCCTTGCCTACTTCACATCACCTCCGTACATTTCCACCCCACATACCATGTGTCTGTGTGTCTTTGCCATATTGTTCATCCTGCTGGATAATGCCCGCTTTCCTATCTCTGTATTTCTAGTTCCTACCTTTTCTTTGAGACCCAGCCAGAGTACTTCTCCACGAAGACTTCCCTGAGCCCCCGGCTCACACTAACTCACCCATCCGCCTGTGAGCTGTAAGTTCTCTTCCTCATCTGGAGTCGGTTACTCACGGAAGTGTGTTATCTTTCGGAGCTCATTCCTGTTTGTACCACCCCAACCTCCACCCAGGTGCATTCTCTGCCTCTCTCTATCTTGTTCCACGCTCCGGGATGCTGATCCTTAAACACTTTGTCAGCTGGATCTTTTGTCTGCCAGCTTCCATTTGGTGTCAGCCAATGGGACGCAGCGGCAGGAAGATCAGGTTGGGGAGGAGGGCCTTTCCTTCCCTCACCCTGTTTAGCACCATATCTCTGCCAGTAGCTGCCTCCTTCCAAGATCACAGCTTCTGCCAAGTTGCCTTTCTTCTACTCCTCAGCTCTCATCAGATTCCAGCTACACTCTTTCCTCCCCTTGCTCCTTCAGCCATAGAACCAGTAATGGCTTACTGCTGTCGCCACTGTCTGGATGTTTCAACAGCCCTTGTTTATTTCTGTAACATACTCACATCTCTGTATGTAGTCCTTTCATAAGTACTTTCATATGCACCATCCAGAATGAGTTGTGTTTTCCACTGGGACCCTGACTGATAAACTCCCTTACCAGATATCTGTCTGGAAGGTACTATTTGCATGGCACAGGGAAGGGCTAGGGAGTGAGACTTTTGAGTTGAGGTCTGCGTCTCACTAGTGTGGAATATTGGACACTCCCTTCCCCAATCTTTCCTCCAGTTTCATAGTTTGTGAAACGACAATCTTGAAAGTTTGTTTTGAGGATCAAATGAGATCGTATATAGGAAAGCACTTTTTATGTCTTTGAACAGGATTTAATGCTGTTATGATTCATCTTTTAATCCTTCACAATGTAGTAAGTACTTAATAAATGAGCTGCTACATGTAGACCTGTTGGATGAATGGATGGAAAAGACTATCTTTTATGTATTTCTCCGAGTCAGCTATCCAGAGGTGTAGGAAGCAGAGGATCCACTTATGAAGGATTTGCAGTAATAGAAGACCAACCTGTATGACACACGGTCAGCAGAGGCCCTAAAAGGGTGGGGAGGGGGTGCGGTTCTGACCAAGATCTATTTTGTTCAAGTATTCTACAACAATACTAAGTTTTAATCTACCGAGAAAGAAGTGTTGCAAAGATCCATTTTGAACTTAAACTAAACGGTGGGGAAGTTATGGAAAGGAAAAGAATACTGAATGTTGACTTGGGGCCTGGGATGAAACCAACATGGCTGTGGAGAAGCCTTAGCCTTAACCAAATCTTGGGTTCATTAGGGAAACTCTGGGGCTTACCACAGACACCTCTTAGCTACCCTGCCCTAGTTTTGGAGTCACCAGCATCCCTAGCTGCTTTCATCTGAAAAGATCACATGCACTTTTCTCCATGAGTGTGCAAAACAAACTTTGGAAAGCTAGTACCAGATCTTCACTGTGTTTAAAATGGGTATTTGAGGACCATGGTGAACATTTGAGGGTGAATGTCAGTTATCCACAGTGAGTTTTTGTCAGAATACAGGGTGCGTTAAGTTGAATGGTGATCCCAAAGAGATATGTCCATGTCCTAATACCCAGGTGCTCTACATGTTATCCTATTTGGAAAAAGAATATTTGTGGATGTAATTATGTTAAGAATCTCAAGATGAGTTCATTCTGGATTACCTGAGTGGGCCCTCAGTCCAATGACAAGTGTCCTAATAAGAGACAGAAGAGAACAAACACATAAAGAGGAGGAGGCACGTAGGCAAAGATTGAAAGCCAAAGAATGCCAACAGCCACCCAAAGCTGGAAGAGGTGAGAAAGATTTTCCCCCAGAGCTTCCAGAGGGACTGGATCCTGCTGACACCTTGATTTTGGACTTCTGGTCTCCAGAACTTGAGACAATAAATTTTTGTGGTTTTGAGCCACCAAGTTTATGGTAATTTGTTTGTAGCTGTAGGGAACTAATACTCAGGGTCAGCAACATTTGCAAAAATCCCAGAGGAAAATCCCCTATAGGTCATTGTCCTCAGTGAAGCTAGGTGTACTGGCACAACTTGGACCATGAAAAGTGACCATGTGACCTTCTCAAGGGCTCCAGAAACCAAAGACCATTACTGCCTCTCTCAATCGTTTGGGCAAACAGGCAAATAGAAATCAGCCTAATTCTCTCAGAGCAGAAGAGTATCAAAATAGTGCAGAGGGTGCTGGGAATGGAGAATACACCAAACCTCACTGCCAGAGGTGTTGGGAGAAATAACAATCCTGTCATTTTGGTAAAGGCGGCTTAAGCCACCTATTTGAATATGTTTAGTTGGAAAATAAATAGGCTTGGGACCTAAATGGCCCTGCTGAAAAGAGCTGGAACTGCTGAGAAATGCCTGAGGTGAGGGGCCCAAATCAAGCATCCGTGGAAAAATGCTACAGAAAACTCAAGGAAATGCTATTCAAGGGCAGGTGTGTTAAAATAGTGCCTCATAAGAGCTAGGGCCAGGTGAACTTGGCAATTTATCATTTGTGTGGAAAAAAATCCCAAACACATTCCATGTGAACGTCTTTATGAAGGTGTTCTGTGGCTTGGAGTCACTGTTTCTGTGCAGCATTTCTTACTTCCAGTGGAAGCTAGGAAACTGTCCATCACTAAAACCTCCTTAGTCTCCCTCTCACAAACCAAAGATAATGCCTAAGGGAATTTATTCCATTTCCCCCTACAATAATGTATCTTTAGAAAACCTCAAATGTTCCTTTGATTGAATAGCAATGCTCTGTAACAAATCTTCTGCATGAGCCCAAGTCTCTTCTATTAAGACTCCTCAGTGTCAATGGATTCATGAACAGAAGACTTTACCTTCTTCCTTTCCTTCTCTTCAAAATTCCTGGTCTTCTGACTTCATAATCACAAAATTGTTTTGGCTTTAAGCACACCGAACAAAAATTACAACTTCTAAGGGGTATTGGAAGTGGGGTCAGTAAGTCTATTCCCCTTGTAGGGGACTAGACCAGGTGAGGGCCCAGAGGCCAAGATTGGTTTTAAATACAGTGGGGTCACCCAGAGTGGATCTGAGTGAAACTCTACCTATTTCTGAGAGGAATGGAAGATTGACAGCCAGAAAAGATATTTCAGGCATTTGATCTGAAAGCTTAGAGCAGAGCAAGGGTTCAGGGGCCATGTGAAGGCTTGGGAAGGCTAGGAGCTTGAGGCAAGTTGCGAATGGTGTATTCAGGACTCCTTTTTATTTGGTTCTAGCCATGTGGCACTGGTAGGTCAGCTCACCTTAAACGAGCAAAGTCGGGCCAAATGAGGACAGATTTTGGCAGTTGTTCTATTCTGTGTGTGTCCAAGCCCACCCAGTGAGAAGTGATGCTCATTTCTTAACTCATTAGAGCAGCTACTGTATCAAAGATTGATTAAATGACATTAATTAATTAACTTTTAAATGTTAAACAATAAATGATGCCTGGTTTGGGAACTAAGATAATTGAATTCACTTTAATTCTTTGAGAATTAATAATCCGTGTGATAAAATTCAGTTATGGACATACAATTAATCAGAAGTACCTAAGTCATACCATTTACTTTTCAGACCAGATCATAGGTGCCTGTTGATTGTTATTTTCACAACAGTACCCTTTAAAGTTCTTCTCATTTCACTGTTTACATTGTTCCCTTTTAAATTCTTACATGTCTAAAAAATGGTCAATGAGTCTTAGCTGATTTTTAAAAAGAGCAAAGTCTCTCTCAAACCCCCGGACAAAAATACTTTGTGTAACACTGAAGGATTCCTTTACTATTGCTATTGTTACCTTTGCCGTGTTCTGACCATAATTTTCAGAGTACCTTTGAAATGTGATCAGCTCTGACATATCAGAAAAGTAAAAAACCAAGAGACATCTCATCTACCCAGCCTAATCCCCACAAGGTTCCCCTGAAGACACTGAGCATGCCTAGATCCAGATGGGGATGTATAATGGGAACTGCCGGTGAGGCCAGGAATTAATAGATCAAGCAGCAAAGAGAAGGCAGCTAAGTGAAATGATGCATGACATCTAGCAGAGAGAAGGCTGCAGCTGGGGTGCAGCGAAGCACTGCACCATTACTCCTGGAAACCACTGCGCAGACGGCAGCTAATTATACAAAGCAATGTTGGATCACCTTTACTTCTAAACTCTGAACTGTACCACAAGCACAAACAAAAGACAAACACGAAACCCCATTCCGGGGTGGAGGTGGGACGTTAACATTTGAAGTAGAGGACTATCTTAGGAAAAGAAATTTAATGAAAAAGAAACATTCTGGAGCTTAGTTATACTTGGCAGGATTTCACAAAGACTTACCTACAGCAAAAAGCAATGAGATATTCCTCCAGGTTTTGTATTCCAGGGGTCCCAATGCTCTGGATTTGAGTTAGCTACTAAGTCTGGAGAAACCTGTTTAGTAGCAGACCTCACTTGGGAGGAGAGGCCCTCATAGCACTCATTAGAATATTGGCAGAGATAGTGGCTCCTTTGTGAGTAGTGGAAACCATGCGGTATTCCAACATTTAAAAAAAAAGTTCAGTAAGCATCACTGAATACCCACCAGGCACTGGGCTCGGCACTGGGGGCGTAACTGTGAGTGAGACGTGGTCTCCACCTTTGAGGA
Organism: Balaenoptera borealis; assembly: GCF_965194805.1. Taxonomy (NCBI): domain Eukaryota; kingdom Metazoa; phylum Chordata; class Mammalia; order Artiodactyla; family Balaenopteridae; genus Balaenoptera; species Balaenoptera borealis. The sequence continues at coordinate 90,444,053 of NC_138868.1, read as the reverse complement.
GCTTGCAGACTGGAGCAGGAGACAGACGGAACAGGATTATATGGAGTATATGTACCTCCCTATATGTATATGTACCTCCCTACATGTATATGTACCTGTATATAGGAGTATATGTACCTCCTTAAGAGAAGGTACAGAGTGGATTAAAAAAAGTAAGAAAGCAGACCCCCTCAACTACATTCCTGGGTTTGTATCTTGGCTTTTTCACTTTTTAAGATGGGTTACTTAACCCCTTTGAACCTCAGTATCGTCTTCTGTGAAGTGGTACAGTAATAATACCTCATAAGTTGGTGAAGAAGATGAATGAGTTAAAACATGTAAAGCACCCTGAACACTGCCTGGCACAGAGTGAGCATGTAAGTGTCAGTCCGATGGAAAGAAATGAACGTCTTGGAAATACACAGAAGGAGCAGGGTATTTGTCACACGGGAGACAGAGGGGGCTTCCTCTTGGAAAGTGACATCTTGGTGGGGAGCCAACAGAAGTAGGGGTTAGTGTGTGGGCGGGACATTTGGAGCCTGAGGAAAGGGGGATGTGTGTGCGTGCAAAGGCTGAAGCAGGAGTGTGCCGGCACACATCGCCTCCAATAATTTAATGTTCTCATGCTGCCTGATTCATTTGGCAAGAAAAACAGGTTCACAAGTTTGCTGCCTTTACCAGATGACATATCACCACTTCTCCAACCCCTCCTCTGTGAAATTATCCCTGATAGATTCAGTTAGCTGCTCTCCTTGCTGTGTTTCCATACCCCTTGATAACAACAGTCACATGACAATGTGATTTGTTTACTTGTCTGTCTCCCCAACAAGGCTGTGAGCCCCAGGATGGCTTCTTTGGCATACACCCTCGTATTCCCAACATCTAGAATAAGATCTGATTTGTAATGAGCGCTCAGGGAAAATGTATTGAATAAACGATAAAGCTTTGTGACACAACAGGGACTCACTCCAAGGTTCCACTTTTCTTAATTTTGTAGTGCTTCATCAGAACAGAATCTTAATTTATCCACTTCTAAATGTTCTATGCTTTTCAGATAAAACATTTAATCACTGCATTATTCCAGGTGCAAACCTATGGGCATAATTTTTCCCTCCTAAATTAGGCAGCTGTGACCAGGATGGGATAAGACCCTCTCAGATGTTTGAGTGGGAGGGTGGGAGTCAGGGAAGACTGGCTGTCGCTGCACATGTGGATATGCTCAGATCTGGCCCCAAAGGCCATGGTTCTAGAGGATGCTTTGCGCTCCATGGAATATACAAGAATTATGGTTCATTTATTTATTCAAAAAACATTTATTGACTATGCACTCTGTGCCAGGCCCTGAGGAGACAGCATGTACAATACAGACAAGGGCTCTCTCTTCATGGGGTTTACATCATCAGGAGGAGAGACAGACAATAAACACATAGGGAGATATGATCATTCCAGATAGTGACAACTGCTCTGAGGCACATGATGCAGGGAAATGACATAGAGAATATTAGGCCAGGGAAGAACTTAGCTGAGGTGGTCAGGAAAAGCTTCTCTGTGGAGGTGACACTTCAGTTGAGATGGAATGCTGAGAAAGATCCAGCCATATGAAGACCTCGGCAAGAGGAGACATTCAGGCAGAAGTTAGTGACACAAGGACCAGCTCTGTGGTTTCCCTATTCCTGCAAGACTCACCAGTCACACCAAAAAATCATGGATGACATAGGGCCTCTGTGTGACAACTCAGGAGACATCATGCACATTGCATTCTGATGCTTCTTCCTCCTTTCAATAGGGTGTCAGACTAAATAGTCTGAGACAGGAATGGCTGCCTTGTTGGGGGACAGAGAAGAAGGCTTTTGTGGCTGGAGCAGAGCAAACAAAAGAAGAGCAGTTTGGTTTGGTTGTTATTGTTAGGACATAGCAGCAGAATAAAAATAGCTACCATCGCTAGGCTGATTCCTCCAAATGCATAATCTTATATAAAGTAAGTACTACTAAGTCCTCCTTTTGTAGATGAGGACACTAATGTTTAACAGGCTTAAGTCATCAACCCAAGGTCACACGGCTACCAAGTCGTGGAGTCAAGTCCATATGTGTGTCACCTCCAGAACCCAGACTCTTAAGCGTTATGTTGTGCTCTGCTTTTGAGAGGGACTGCACATAGGAGCCAAAGCACCAACTCCTCAACATCCAGAGCTTGGATGGACAAGTGAAAACCACATGAGATCTGGTTGCTTCATTTTCCTTTTTGCCCTTTCTGGAAAAGGAAGAGTGAGCAAGCTCTGATTTTTCCAGAGTCTCTTTTCCTTGTCAAAGAAAGGAAAGTAAGTGTCTCCCAAGACCTGCAGTAACAAGATAAGAAGTAGAGCTTCGGGAGCAAAAATGATAAGACCATAAAGAAGCTGCTAGAAGAGTCCTAGAAACAGTGAGAGTCTTGACTTGCCATTTTCATTCAGAGTTTCTGGAAGTTCTTTTCTTTTTTTAGGACTTTCCCTTAAGCTAATCATTTCAGCCTTGATGTGTTAGGATGAGTCAGGGTGGATAACACTTACTGACTTTTGATTTAATTGCACTGGCGGTATCACATACATTTTTACTATCTCTGAACTCTGTTAGGAGTGGCTACACTGACATCAACTAAGGAACACTTCACTCACCTAGGAAAGTATGCTCAGAGAGAATATGAAATTCTCTAGATACATATATAATTCTGCACAGTGAAATTCACAGAATGTCACTTAACTAAAAGCCATGGGCTGATGGGAAAGAATTGCCACCTGTTTTTCTTTTAATTGATGTATAATTGATGTATAATATTATATAAGCTACAGGTGTACAATATAGTGATATACAATTTTTTTTTGTCAATCCCAAACTCCCTAACTATCCCTTCCCCCCATCCTTCATCTGACTATTTAAAGAGCTGACTATTCTCTATCTCGTTTAAGTCATTCCTTCTTAAGGATTATGTAGGACCTTATCTCTAGAGCCATGGTTCTCCTCAACCCCCAACCTTTCTTTTTACTTTCAGAGAGCTTTGATTAGGAGAAAAGACCCCGTTCTAGTCTCTGAGAGCACATGGATTACACACCAAGACCTAACTTCATAGCAGAAGGATCCAGAAGGCTCTGGAAGGGCCTGGAGCAAGAAGACTCCAAGAAGCTGCCTTGATAGAGCTTGATAATTATCCATCCATATTAAACCTCTGACCAAAGGAAACGGTTTTAGGCAACCAATAGGCTGCCAAACTCTGCCCTTGACTTAGGAGAATAAAGGCATTCTGCTGATGGCCCTCTTTCCCGTAGTGCTTTTGCCTATAATACAGAGGAAAGCAAACTTCAAAGAGCCTGGGCCTGTGTGCAAGAACTTTATCAGGAGGAAATGCCACAGAATGTGCTTCTTCTCTTCCAATGTTTCAAATCACTAATCATCACGTTTTAATTAAAAGTCTTGCCTGTATAACATGCCAGAGCTACAGAGTGCTGAAATACAGAGATGAAAACTTGCACGCCTTTAAAATGCATATATAATATTTAATTTAAAATAGTCTAATTCTAGGTATATATATATTCTACTCTAATTCTAGATATATGTATATATATATATAAAACTGAATCACTGTGCTGTACACTTGAAACTAATATAACATCATAAATCAACTATACTTCAGTAAACAAAGTATTTTTTCACATGCTAACAGTATTTAATATACAGTTTAAATGTGTATATTTCTATGCAATTAATGATTTTATATTCATTTAAATTGCATAGAACTAATAATAATTCATAATGACTTAGGCTTCCTTCTTTGTGCAGTGCACACACCCCTCTTCAGTTCAATAGCATTATAGAATTATTTCAAACTACATAGAATTGAGTAAAATGGTACATGATAGAGTAAAATTGTAAATATTTTATTTAGGGACATAATAAAATCCTAAAAGATATTTAATTCAGGGATATTTTCTTTATGATAATTAACAGGTATCTGTATGTCTCAGCTATTCCCACGTTATCTAGATTTTTTAGAATAGAAATCTATGATAGTATAGCCATCAGGAGACTATATTTAACTTGAATCTTATGTTTTATTTAAGTATATTCATTTCTACTTTTTTGTTTCCTAAAGCTATTAGAACTATTATAACGATGTGATTTTTTTAATATACCTTTGAAATTAACAAATGAAAAAATAATCTAATTCTAGAGCAAATTTAAAATTGTATTCATTTATTTTTATTGAGGTGTAATTGACGTATAACCTTGTAAACATTATATTACTTTCAGGTGTACAACATGATGATTGAATATTTGTACATATTGCAAAATGATCACCACAATAAGTCTGGTTAGCACCCATCACCATACATACTTAAAATTTTTATTTTAATTCAAGATAGATATCATTGCTTACACAATTAAACTTATTTACCTAGAAATTTTTTCTACCTTTAAATATTGATTGATTTGAAATGATGTATTTCCTATTTATGCATCACATTTTACCTATTTCCCCTAGAATACCTCAAATGGAACAGAAAATTCTCAAAAGAAAAGAAACGCTAATAATGAGCCCCCATGCTAGAGTAATATGCTTTCTAAAACTGAAAAAATTGGATACATGGTCTGAAAATAGGTTACATTTAATACTTATATAAATTAACATTTAGTTTTTATAGTTTTCATGCTACTGAATCCATTTTATGGATGAGAATTCAGAGGCCTGGTGGATTATGTAATTTGCTCCAAATCTCACAGCCAGTAAGTGGTAGATTCAGGATTTCAAAGGAGGCAAACTGGCTCCAGAATCTGAGCTGGTAGCCACCGTATTAAGTGATTTATCAATGTCAGGCTTCCTCTTTCTGCTCTACCACTAAATATTGGAAATTGTGCTTCTCCCAGAATATCTGGAGTGTATTGCCACACTACTGAAATACTTAAAGCTATCTACTATTATAAATTGGCTGCTCTTAATTTTGTTTAAAAGATTTATACTACAGGGACTTCCCTGGTGGTCCAGTGGTTAAGACTCCGTGCTTCCACTGCAAGGGGCATGGGTTCGATCCCTGGTCAGAGAACTAAGATCCTATATGCCGTGTGGTGTGGCTAAAAAAAAAAAAAAACAAAATTATACTACAAAAGTAATACACACTGTATCCAAAAATTCAAATAATAAAATTGTGTTAAAAATAAAAAGTAAAGATTGTAAGTTTGGGATTGACATGGACACACTGCTATATTTAAAATAGATAACCAACAAGGACCTACTGTATAGCACAAGGAACACTGCTCAATATTCTGTAATAACCTAAATGGGAAGAGAATTTGAAAAAGAATAGATACATGGATATGTATAACCGAATCACTTTGCTGCACACCTGAAACTAACACAACATTGTTAACCAACTATGCTCCGATATAAAATAAAACTTAAAAAAAAAAAAAGTAAAAAGCCATAGCCTGATTTTTAAAGGCCTCTCATTTTACAGGTGATGAATTTGTTTGTTTATCTATGTCTTAGAATTTATTCCCAGTGATTATCTGATAACCTGTTCCCCTTCAGCTGCTCCTTCTCGCCTGCCCTTTCTGGACTGGACTGCTCTCTGCAGACAATCCAAGGTTCCCTGCTGATGCTGTGACTAAACGTGGTCTCTTTCTCACCCTTATCTTGAAAGTTTCCGAAAACCGAAGACCACATGTGTGTTTTATACACACTTGCATGTTTCCTCACCACGTGAGACAAAAAACAACCTGAGGGGCACATATGATAAGACTACATCCGAGGAGTAGCAGCCATGTCTAACTGGAGGGAATTTGCTCAAGTTTTGATGAACTAGCTGGGAAGTTTTGATATTTTAGAACTGGAAGACATCTCATAGGTAATCTAATCCAAACTATTATTTTACAGATGAGAAAACAGAGACTCAAAGAAATGCAGAGGACGGAAAACATCCTTTGGCATTAGACAGATAAAAGTTTGAATCCTGGCTCTGCATGCAACTAGCTGGCTGTGCAACCTTGTCAATTTCCCCAACCTTTCTGAATGTCAGTTTCCTTTTCTTTAAAATTTCAAGGATTATTACACTTTACTCCACTGCCACTGTCATCACTCTTTCTAATATAAACCACCACAATCCCTTGCCCAATCCCTTGCCTAGCCTCCTGACTTTTACTCCTTATAATTTGTTCTCCATTCAACACCCAAGGTGAAGTTTCATAAAACATAAATCAGATCATATCACACTTAGTCCTTCAAAGACTTTTCATTGGTTTCAGAATAAAATCCTACAAAGCCTTATATGAGCTGACCCCCGCCTTTCCTGGATTCACATCTCTTCTTGGCTCCCCTCCAGCCATACAGAAGTCCTTTCTCTTCCTGCAAAATTTGTTCTGGCTTGAGGGATTTGCATTAGCTCTTCCTGTGTCTGTGGAGCTGTCTGCCTTGTTCTTCCCTGGATAGTTCCGTCTTATTCTTCAGGTCCAAATAACCTCCATCCATGGTCAGTCTCTAGGATAAGCTTACACATTAACCTTTATATATCACATTACCCTTTAAATTTTTTTATAGCATTTATCATTATCTGCAATTATCTTCCTTTTTAAAAAATGTGTTTACCTTAAATTATCTGTATCTCTTCCCAAAATACAAGATCTTTGTAGACAAGACCCTTATTTTACCAGAACAGCATCTGATGCACAGGAGCACTTCTCAAATGATAAATATTTTTATTTGTAACAATACTAGGGCACATAATCTTTTCGTGTGAAATCATGGAGGTAGCTACTTGTTCTCATGGGACTTCCTTTGGGTTAGCAGTCAAATTTTAGGCTTTTTATATCTTCCTGGGACTGGGTGGGCCAGAGTGGGGTTAGGGAGGCGAAAATGCTGGATTAGGGTCAGAAGATAGAGGAAAGTGGGCTGGAAAAAGTCGGTGGGCATAGCCAGGGCCAAGAGGGTCAGTGTTAGCAATGGCAAGTACTGCCAGGGTCTGAGTATGAATTTTGGTCAAATCCCACCCCCAGGTTACTCCTACCCATGACTATACCCCAGGGATTTAGGAGTTAAATATACGGAGTCTAGGACAAGGAATACTTTCTATTAATATCTTGGGCTTTCCGTTAGCAGGTGCTTTTTTTTTTTTTTTTTTTTGATGTGGGCCATTTTTAAAGTCTTTTCTTGAATTTTTTACAATATTGTTTCTGTTCCATGTTTTGGGTTTCTGGCCACGAGGCATGTGGGATCTTAGCTCCTCGACCAGAGATCGAACCCGTACCCCCTGCATTGAAAGGCAAAGTCTCAACCACTGGACCGCCAGGGAAGTCCCTACCAGGTTCTTTTGACTTTGACAGATGCTTAGGAGGCCTAAGCATCCGTTTCAGGAGACTTTTAGACCCTGAAACTCCATCACCAAACCAACCACGAGGCGTTTCAAGAGGTATGAATTCAAAGGACAGATCCCCAAATAGCATGTTCACAGAATACAAGAGGTTTTGAACTCTGCTCTACACTCTGCAATCTCTGCCCTCTAGCACTTTGGTGGCCCAATGTCAAAACCTTGCCCAAGCCTGAACTCTTCCTGCTTAAAGAATGTCTCAGAAGGTGCTCAGTAAAAGCAGGGAGAACTGCTCAGTCCTGAGCAAAGGCCGGCAATCCAGGGTCCGGAGGGTGGCAGCAGGGAGTTGCCCAATGACCAAGAGGCAAACTAGCAAAACACTTTCAGGTTTCATAGTGATTCTTCAGGGTTGGACACTTGTTTTTTTCATCCGGTTTTATCGAAATATAATTGACATATAACACTGCATAAATTTAAGGTGTACAGTATAATGATTTGATACATGTATTTATTTTGAAGTGATTGCCATAATTTAGTTCACATTCACAGTTACAAGTTCTTTTTTCCTCATGGGGAGAACTTTTAAGAGTACTCTTGAGGAGGAGCTTCAAGATGGCGGAAGAGTAAGACGCGGAGATCACCTTCCTCCCCACAGATACAGTAGAAACACACCTACACGTGGAACTGCTCCTACAGAACACCCACTGAACGCTGGCAGAAGACGTCAGACCTCCCAAAAGGCAAGAAACTCCCCACGTACCTGGGTAGGGCAAAAGAAAAAAGAAATAACAGAGACAAAAGAATAGGGACGGGACCTGCACCAGTGGGAGGGAGCTGTGAAGGAGGAAAGATTTCCACACACTAGGAGCCCCTTTGCGGGTGGAGACTGCGGGGGGCGGAGGGGGGAAGCTTCGGAGCCACAGAGGAGAGCGCAGCCACAGGGGTGCGGAGGGCAAAGCGGAGAGATTCCTGCACGGAAGATCGGTGCCGAGCAGCACTCACCAGCCCGAGAGGCTTGTCTGCTCAGCCGCCGGGGCGGGCGGGGCTGGGAGCTGAGGCTTGGGCTTCGGTCGGATCGCAGGGAGAGGACTGGGGTTGGTGGCGTGAACACAGCCTGAAGGGGTTAGTGCACCACAGCTAGCCGGGAGGGAGTCCGGGAAAAAGTCTGCAGCTGCCGAAGAGGCAAGAGACTTTTTCTTTCCTCTTTGTTTCCTGGTGCACGAGGAGAGGGGATTCAGAGCGCTGCCTAAACGAGCTCCAGAGACGGGCGTGAGCTGCGGCTATCAGCGCGGACCCCAGAAACAGGCATGAGACGCTAAGGCTGCTGCTGCCGCCACCAAGAAACCTGTGTGCGAGCACAGGTCACTCTCCACACCGCCCCTCCCGGGAGCCGGTGCAGCTCGCTACTGCCAGGGTCCCGTGATCCAGGGACAACTTCCCCAGGAGAATGCACAGCGCGCCTCAGGCTGGTGCAACGTCACGCCGGCCTCTGCCGCTGCAGGCTCGCCCCGCATCCGTACCTCTCCCTCCCCCCGCCTGAGTGAGCCAGAGCCCCTGAAGCAGCTGCTCCTTTAACCCCGTCCTGTCTGAGCGAAGAACAGACGCCCTCAGGCGACCTACATGCAGAGGCAGGTCCAAATCCAAAGCTGAACCCCGGGAGCTGTACGAACAAAGAAGAGAAAGGGAAATCTCTCCCAGCAGCCTCAGAAGCAGTGGATTAAATCTCCACAATGAACTTGATGTACCTGCATCTGTGGAATACCTGAATAGACAACAAATCATCCCAAATTGAGGAGGCAGACTTTGGGAGCAACTATATATATATATATATTTCCCCTTTTTCTCTTTATGTGAGTGTGTATGTGTATGCTTCTCTGTGTGATTTTGTCTGTATAGCTTTGCTTTTACCATTTGTCCTAGGGTTCTGTCTGTCCGTTTTTTTGGTTTTTTTTTTAGTATAGTTTTTAGCACTTGTTATCATTGGTGGATTTGTTTTTTGGTTTGGTTGCTCTCTTCTTTCTTTCTTTTTTTTATTACTTAAAAATTTGTTTTTAATAATTATTTTTTTATTTTAATAACTTTATTTTACTTTAATTTATTTCATTTTATCTTCTTCTTTCTTTCTTTCTTTCTTTCTTTCTTTTTCTCCCTTTTATTCTGAGCCATGTGGATGACAGGCTCTTGGTGCTACAGCCAACCATCAGGGCTGTGCCTCTGAGGTGGGAGAGCCAGGTTGAGGACACTGGTCCACAAGAGACCTCTCAGCTCCACATAATATCAAACAGCGGAAATCACCCAGAGATCTCCATCTCAACTCAAAGTCCCAGCTCCACTCAACGACCAGCAAGCTACAGTGCTGGACACCCTATACCAAACAACTAACAAGACAGGAACACAGCCCCATCCATTAGCAGAGAGGCTGCCTAAAATCATAATAAGGCCACAGACACCCCAAAATACACCACCAGACGTGGACCTGCCCACCAGAAAGACAAGATCCAGCCTCATCCACCAGAACACAGGAAGTAGTCCCCACCACCAGGAAGCCTACACAACCCACTGAACCAACCTTAGCCTCTGGGGACAGACACCAAAAACAACGGGAACTACGAACCTGCAGCCTGCAAAAAGGAGACCCCAAACACAGTAAGATAAGCAAAATGAGAAGACAGAGAAACAAACAACAGATGAAAGAGCAAGGCAATAACCCACCAGACGTAACAAATGAAGAGGAAATAGGCAGTCTACCTGAAAAAGAATTCAGAATAATGATAGTAAAGGTGATCCAAAATCTTGGAAACAGAATGGAGAAAATACAAGAAACGTTTAACAAGGAGCTAGAAGAGCTAAAGAGCAAACAAACAGTGTTGAACACCACAATAAATGAAAGTAAAAATTCTCTAGAAGGGATCAATATGAGAATAACAGAGGCAAAAGAACGGATAAGGGACCTGGAAGATAAAATGGTGGAAATAACTACTGCAGAGCAGAATAAAGAATAAAGAAAGAAAAGAATTGAGGACAGTCTCAGAGACCTCTGGGACAACATTAAACGCACCAACATTCGAATTATAGGGGTCCCAGAAGAAGAAGAGAAAAAGAAAGGGACTGAGAAAATATTTCAGGAGATCATAGTGGAAAACTTCCCTAATATGGGAAAGGAAATAGTTAATCAAGTCCAGGAAGCACAGAGAGTCCCATACAGGAAATATCGAAGGGGAAACACACCAAGACACATATTAATCAAACTCAAAAATTAAATACAGGGGTTTCCCTGGTGGCACAGTGGTTGAGAATCTGCCTGCCAATGCAGGGGACACGGGTTCAAGCCCGGGTCTGGGAAGATCCCACATGCCGCAGAGCGACTAGGCCCGTGAGCCACAATTACTGAGCCTGCGTGTCTGGAGCCTGTGCTCCACAGCAAGAGAGGCTGCAATAGTGAGAGGCCCGTGCACCGTGAGGAAGAGTGGCCCCCGCTTGCCGCAACTAGAGAAAGCCCTCACAGAGAAACGGAGACCCAACACAGCCATAAATAAATAAATAAATAAATAATTAAAAAAACAAAACAAAACAAAAATTAAATACAAAGAAAAAATATTAAAAGCAGCAAGGGAAAAACAAAAAATAACACGCAAGAAATCCCCATAAGTTTAACAGCTGATCTTTCAGCAGAAACTCTGCAAGCCAGAAGGGAGTGGTAGGACATATTTAAAGTGATGAAGGAGAAAAACCTACAACCAAGATTACCCTACCCAGCAAGGGCATATTTATAGGACATTCCATCCAAAAAAACAGAATACACATTCTTCTCAAGTGCTCATGGAACATTCTCCAGGATAGATCATATCTTGGGTCACAAATCAAGCCTTGGTAAATTTAAGAAAATTGAAATCGTATCAAGTATCTTTTCAGACAACAACGCTAGGAGACTACATATCAATTACAGGAAAAAAATCTGTAAAGCAATTATACTACAATAAAGATGTTAAAAAAAAAAAAGAGTATTCTTACCAGTTTTCAAGTATGCAATACAGCATTATTACCTAGGAGTCACCCTGTTGTACCTTACATCCCAGAACTTACTTACATTATAACAAGAAGTTTATATCTTTTGAACACCTTCCTATTTTGCCCACCCACCACCCCCTGCCTATGGCAACCACCAAGCTGTTCTCTGTATTTATGAGTTCAGTGGGTTTTTTTTTAAAGATTCCACAAATAAGTGAGATGATGTGGTATTTGTCTTTCTGTGTCTGATTTATTTCACTTAGCATAATGCCATCCAGGTCTATCCATGTTGTTGCAAATGGCAGTATTTCCTTCTTTTTAATGGATGAATAGAATCACATTCTATATATTTATATATGCATCTTCTTTACCCATTCATCTGTTGATGGACACATAGGTTGTTTCCATATCTCAACTAATGCTGCAAAGAATATGGAGATGCAGATATCTCTTTGGGATAGTAATTTTGTTTCCTTCAGATATATACCCAGAAGTGGAATTGCTGGATTGTATGATAGTTCTATTTTTAATTTTTGGAGGAACTTCCATACCATTTTCCATAATGGATGTACCAGTTTACATTCCCACCAACAGCATACAAGGGTTCCCTTTTCTCCGCATTCTTACCAGCATTTGTTATTTCTTATCTTTTTGCTGACAAATTTATCTCACTAACCTTAATAACTAAACCTGTTTCTTGTGCTCTTTATGATCAGTAAAGAGGATGTAGACTTAACCTCAGAACTTATTATGGGTCTTATATTTATTTTTTCTGATCAGCAGCACAGAGGGCAAAGGCTTCTCTCCTCCTTCCTACCCCACCTTGCTTTATCTTAATTATCCCCACCGTATTCAATCAGGTGCATTTTGAGAAGAGAGTGAGAGAAGAGACTGTTGGGTGTGGAGCAGGAGTTACCATATTCCACTTTCAAGTACAGATGAGACCAATACCACTAACCGTACAGCCTCCAAGAGCACGCTGTCTGTCCATCTTAGGTCTTAGATGCTTAGATCTTCCTGCATCCATCAGGATCATGATTCAGCAGGACACTTGGAATTGAGACTCTCAGGACTGGGGTGATGTTGGGGGTAGCAGCGGTGAGGATAGAAGATGGGGGTGTGTGTGCAGGGGCCAGAGCAGCCTTAGGTAATGAGAAGGTAAAAGAAGGCCAGAGCCCCACTTGAATTTCATGACCTATCTCTCTGCTCCCTTCTCTCTATTCTTTTGGGGGCAAAGTCCTCCCATGGCAGGTCTGTGGAACTTCTACAATTAGATGCAGAAAGCCATTTCAAAGCCTTCACTTCTCTTATCCCCTCAGGTCTGGCCAGAACGTTTCCACCACCATTACTCAAGAGAACATCCTCCTGATACCATGTCTTGCCTCCTAGGGCCCTTTTACTCCTTTGATCTTCCTCTCCCAAACCCTGCTGGCAAATATCAGCAGATCCTTCTTGAGCTTTGCTTTGACCTCTTGGGAAAAGCTTATTTGAATCACCAGTTCCCATTCTCACTTGCTTTCTCCCCAAAAAAGACTTCATTTGGAATAAAATCATACAGAATAAACCCCAAATTATTACAATCTCGTCCCTTCCTAACTCTATCCTCAAATATCCCAGGGCATGTTCACTTGCTGTTTTCTCAGCCTGGAGGGCTCTTGTTCATACTTTCCACATGGGAGGCTACTCAAAGTTCACCTTCTCATAAGAGTCTTCACTGACTACAATCTCAAATGGTCTCCTTTGTTATTTTCTCTCTGTTTATCCTTCATAGTGTTTCTCTTACTGGATAATTTAAAATATACAGTATGTCTACTTGTTTAATATCTATCTCCTCATTTAGATCATATGCACCAAGAGGACAAGAATCATGTAAGGTCTGTACCCCTCTCTCTACGCAGTGCCCGGTACAGGGCCCTGCACTTGCTGGGTGCTCAGCAAACACTGGGAAGCAGCACAGCAGAATGGTTAAGCATATAAACTCTGGAATTAGATTTGAGTTGAAATCCTGCTTTTATAACTCACTGTGTGACTTAGGACAAGTTAATTTACCAATCTGTGCCTCGATTCTCCCAACAATACTATAGGACTATAATATTTAACTCATAGTGCTATTGTGAGCATACATAAAGTGTTTAATATAATGCCTGGCAAGTTATAAGTGTCAATAAATGTTAAATACTGTTGGGATGTCTGGGTTCAGAGTCTTAGCAAGGGCTGTGACAAATTAGCATAGAGTACAAGGAGCAACAATTGCTTAGATACTGAACTTTTCCAATCACAGAGTGTTGAAAAACCTCAGAGATAACTTTCTAGATTAGGGAAGTAAGGAGCAGAAATATTAATGTATTTGACTGTTTGGCAAATGTTTATCACAGGCTTTATATGTGTGCCAGGTGCTATGCTGCTTAGTGTATGCTGTAAGTCATAAGTGACTTTGTGGGTTTGGGAAGCAGACACATGAGTCACCTACAGTGATTATTATGGAACACAATAAAAACAAATGCACACACCCAGGGTTCAGTGGCAACACTGAGGATGGAGCAGCTGGCAGTATTTGGGACAAAAGAAGGGAGGTGCTTAGGGAAGAATTCATCCATAGCCTCCTTTTTAAGTGGAATCCAGGCCAGGTGGAGAAGAGGAGGCATGGAAACATGTCAGCCTGGCTGAAGGAGAGAGGACTGTCAGCAAGTGGCTTCTGCTGTAACCCTAGATCTACCACTTTCTGTCTTGGTCCCCATGGTTTGTGAAGACGTGTCAGTACCCTCTCACTATGCTATCCTGAGCTCTGAATTGTCCTTGATTCTCTCTCCTCTCCCTTGAAAGGTAACTAACTGCCCTGAGTCTCAATCTTTCGGTGCCCTAGTTGTTGCTAGAGGACAACATAAGCTAATGGGTTATCAAAATGTCTAGAAAACATAAAATAATGCAGACTGTTACCCCTACGCCTCACACACACACAGAATGCCCAAGCCTTTGGAAGGCCCAAAGGTGAGGCACTAAGGAAAGGGATTCTGTTGATCATGTTATGCTAGTAAGAAGAGATGTCTTAATAGGGAGCCTTATTTTTGTTTCTCTATTGACAAAAGCAAGCTCTTAACAGGAGTTATAATGACAGCCAACACTTTTTGAACACTACATACTAAGTACTCTAATAGTCAAATAGTCACAAGTACTTTTTTTGTGGTATGTCTTCTTATTCACACTTTACAAAAATCAGAGGCTCAGAGAAGTTAACTCAACTCACACAGCTATTAAGTGGCCAAGCCAGGGTTTTAATCCGGTTCATTTGGCTCCAGGGTCACTTGCCCGGCTCTTGTGGAGCACACCAGCGATACTTTCTCCCAGGCTGGACCATAAGTACTCGAGTGCTTCTGTTCTTAAGTAAACGTTTCTGGTTAAGAGCAAACCTAGTTTTAGTAACATCTTCAATTTCAGAACTGATAGAGGGAATTGGGAGCTTCATCTCAAGGCCAACCCAATTTTCCACATCTAAAATCCAAACAGGCTTGATGTTTCTAAAACCATATAAGGGTATTTTGGGTGTACTCTGAGTGTTTCCATTTAACTTAATGTCGTCTTCTGGTTTCAGAGGAAATTATTCCCGAATAACCTCAACATGAAAGTTCTCTTGCCTTTCCGGTGAGAATGCTTAAATTGGTCTTAGGTCACCTTGGAATTATGTCACTTCTCAACTACTTAAACGTGACACTTCAATACAATCCCTTCGGTCCTGTTTCATTTCTTTTCACCTGAATAATGTTGACCTAACATATTCATCTCTAAGATGAGAAATAAGACAAATAAAAATCACTCTATATTTTATCAGCTTTTCCCCACACTTATCGTACAGCAAAAATCACATTCCGCAAATCTCATTTCCTCACTAGTTTTTTTTTAATGCTTTTTTTTTTTTTTTTTTTTTTTACAGGGGGTTGGGGGAGAGGCATTTTTCAAAATTGTGAAAGTCAGGGGACCTCTGTATTATTTTTGCAACTTCCTGTAAATCTCTAATTGTTTCCAGATAATTTTTCAATTGTGAAATACACACAGAGAAGAGTATATTAAAGAATACATATGGTTTAAAGGGAACACCTTTGTGAACACAGTCTGCCCACCCCAGTTAAAAAAGATAATATCCCCAGTGCCTTGAAAGCCCACCTCCCATCATGCCATGTGTCCCTTCCCAGTTACATCTTTTTGTCTCTTACCTGGAGGTACCACCTTCCTGACTTTTATATTTACTATATTCTTTTTTTCTTTATTGGCTTACAACAGGTATTTATATCTCTGAACAATTTTGTATGTTTATTAGTTTATATCAATGGGATTATTCTGCATTGTGTGAATTTTTCTAGGATTTTTAAATTCAATATTATATTCCTGAGACTCTGTCATCTTATTGATGTAATTTATTTATTTATTTTTACTGTATGATATTCCAATGTATGACTATACTACAGTTCATTTATCCAATCTATTGATGATTAACATTTGGGTTGTTCTCATTTCAGTGAACAATGGTGCTTTAAAATTCTTGTATGTATTTCTGAATGCACACACACAAGAGTTTCTCTAGCATATATAACTAGGAGTAGAATTAGTGGACATAACATAAACTCATATTCAGCTTTACTAGGTGATTCCAAACAGAAATGCAAAGAGGTCATACCAATTACTTTCCCACCAGTAGTATATGAGAGTCCCCATTGCTCTACAGCCTTACGAATACTTGATATTGTCAGACTTATTTTTTACCCTATCTGATGCATAGGTAATGATGTCTTATTTTTGTTCTAATGTTCATTCATCTGGTTGCTAACAAAATGGAGTATCTTTTAAATAATACATTGGATATTTGAATTTCTCTTTTATTAATTGAGTGTTCAAGTCTATCACCCATATTTCTATTGTTTTGTTTTGGGTTTTTTTTTGCCCCGTTCTTACTGATTTGAAGGGTTTCTTTTTATATATCTTGAATATTAGCACATGCTTGTTATATGTGTTACAAATATCTTCTCTCAGTTTGTAGCTTACCTTTCACTCTCTTTAGGGTGTCTTTTAAAGAAAGATATTAATATTAATGTTGCTAAATTTTCTAATCTTATCCTGTTTGTCCTTTTATATCTTATTTAAGGAATCCTTCAAACCTGAGGTCATGAAAATATTTCCCTGTATTATCTTCTCAAAAGTTTATAGTTTTGTTTTTCATGGGTATATCTTTAATCCACTTGAGATTGGTTTTTGTGGATGATGGGAAGTAAGAGTCAAGTTTCATTTTTCACCTGTGGGGAATGAATTGCCCCAGTACCTTTCTTTGAAAAGTTGGAAAGTCCACCCTGTCATTGCTTTGAGCTCTGTCATAAGTTAAGTGTGTATCCATGTGTGGGTCTGATTCTGGGCTCTTGATTGTGCTCCATCAGTCTTTGTCTATCTCCTCTGTACCAATTCAACACTGTCTTAATTACTGTGACTTTATAACACATCTCGATATCTAGGATGACAAGTTCCTCAGCTTTTGTTTACCTTTGAATGACTTGTCTTTCATGATCTTTTGAAACTATCAAGTTCTATTTAAACTGTTTTAGAAGAATTGAAGGATTTTTGATTATTGAGTTTTGTAATTCTTGAATTTGGTCTCTCTGTCCATTTACTTGAGAATTCCTTAGTGTACGCAATGGACAGGATAGGCCAGGTTATGCTGTGGTTATGGACAATCTGAAAAGTTCAGCGGCTTAACATAACGTTTGATTCTTATAAATAAAGAAATGTCCATTGGGGTTAGCTTGAGATCTACTCTGTGTCATCCTTGCTCAGCAGCCAAGGCTGATGAAGCATCACCATCTGGACCATTGCTGGTTGAAGGGGAAGTGAGAAAGAAAGATAGCTGAATAACTATCATGTATTAGGACTGATTTTAAGTCAAGTGCGTTTTTAAAAACCATGTGATAATTACAATACAATTATTGAGAACAGCTTTGTTTATGGAGGACTCACTGTGTGTCTGGAATAGTACTAAGTGCATTGCAGGCATTATCTCATTTGTCTATGCAGTGTACTAGCTTATGTCCACTTTATAGATGAGGAGACTAAGGATAAATGACTTGTTCAAGGCTATGAAACTACGAAGTACCAAAGCCAGGAATCAACCTAGTCCTATTTGGCTGTCAAAATCTTGACCCTAACATCTGCATCACCTTGCTTCTGTCACACATCAGCTCACATACTACAAACAAAGGAGGATTCCATTCCATGGATGGCTGAATTTCAATTCTTAACCTTTGAAGATTTGGACAGAATTTCCTAGTTTACAGGTAATTGCTTTTTGTTTCTTTAAGCCTTAACTTTGGGCTCAGTTTTGACCAGAACTTAAAAGTGAAGCAGCTAGTAGCAGGTAGGACTGGTTAGTTCGAGAGCCAGACAGCTGATGAGCAATACCAATCTATTTGGCAGACTCCGAAGAATTAACTATAGCAGTAGCAAACCGTCTGAGCCTTTCAGTCAGTTTGAAAATCAGTTCAGTCATCATCTGACAACATTGGGTTTGAGGAGTTCTTTTAAAAAGAAAGAAAGAATTGGTACCTGCATAACCTGTGTGCTCTTTTTCCTTAAAACATTTATTGTATTAGAATTGTTCTCTACCTCTCCCATATTTGCTATGTAGGCTTTATCTACTGAATCTGATCACCAGGGAGGAAACTAATGATTCTGAATGCTGTCCCCTCTTTCCAAGAAGCTAGAGTGCCTTGATCCTAGTAGGAGATGATTTATTAGCTCCACTCTCAAAAGAGGCCTCTGAGACAAACCCCCCACCCACCCCAGGATGAAGTCTTCTAATTTGTGGTGAGGGTCACATATGGAGACTCAATCATCTTATCTTCCCTGATATCCCTCAGCTGCTTTCCATGAGAAGTGGTTGTTGCAGAGATTGTGAGACAGGGAAGTGGTGGGGCTGAACTGGGAGGGGCTGTAGAAAGTAAATAGTAACATAATTCTTACATACCTGGGCTAGAGATATTGCATTGTGTATTCTCTGAATGTTGGTGGGAATCATGAGATCAATAAGATACTTGAAGATTCTTTTTGCCAGATTGGTGGCTGTATTCTCTATATTATTCCATAATCCCAAGTCCTAGCCCTCACAGCGTGTGTGTGTGTGTGTGTGTGTGTGTGTAGGGGAGAGGGGGGCAGAGAGGGAGAACACAAGGTCCTGTGATAGTAAATGAATGGATTTGAATATCATTTCAACCAAGCAAGTTATCTTTAATTTGCCTTTGTAGTACATAGTTTTTTATGCAGATGCTAATTAGGGATGATCTAAGAACAAGGGTCAAGACTAGTGATGCCTCTGAAATGTATCTCTCCAAATCCTGCTCCTCAGAAGAGTTTTTGGGTATTTGGTGACTCGTATTGGTAAAAGAATAGGTGTTTCCTATGGGTGGCAGTGTCGATCTGGGTAGCTCTGGGCTCACGGACATCTGAAAGGATGTTAGCTTCATCTTCTGACATCAACGTGGAAGTTGTCCTTGAAGATGTTCTACTCTAAAGGCAAGTCAGATAGGCATGCTCACTATACAAAGCAATACTAGCAACGGCATCATCTTCCTCATCCTTCCATTCTGGACCTGTGTCTTAACTTGTGACATACATATCATTTGCAGTAATGCCTTTCTGAGCTCCCTTGGCCCTAATTTTACCCTTTTGAAACCCTCTTACCTGTTCAAAGTAGTTAAGTTGTGCATTCCTTTTGATTAGTGAGTCAGAATTTGCATGAGATAAAGCTAGAGAGCTAAATTGGGTCTGAATCTTAGAAGGCCTTCAATGGACCACTCAAAAGTCATCGCAGGTTCTGGAGAAAGGGGCAATTGATTGTAGTGTACCTTAGGAAGCTTAATTTGGCATAAAGCCAAGAGAAAATTGGAGCTAGAGAGCCCAGATAGGGTGCTATTATAATAACCTAGGAAAAAGACACAAAGGGCTTAAACTGGAGCAATGGAAAGAAAAGAATACATGTGGGCAACATTAAGAAACACAACAGGCAGAACTTGTGAACTGAATGTATCTGACCTGGCATTTACTTTCCTCTTTATTTCTTCCCAATGAATTCCCAATTTTGTTCAGGAATGCACCTCTCCTCCACTTGTTCTGGGCTAAAGGGGGAAGGAAACTGACTCCATCCCAAGCACCAGGGGGTGGATCCTGGTTCGCCTGTAACCCAATCCTATTCATCCCACTCTCTTTGACAGGGATTAGTTTAGAAGTGGACATGTTTCCAGTTCTAGCCAGAATGATGTGTAGTAAGCTGTCCTGGGGCTTTGGAAAATGTTTCATTTACTCTTAAGAAGGAAATACTATTAGACACGTTCCCTTTCTTTCTCTGGATGTTGTCCTGTCTGGATGCGGTATCTGAATCTGTGGGTAGTGGTCTTGTAACCAGGCAAAGCATAGAAGAAGGCAAAGCCAAGGGGGTTCAGAGAAGTGAGGACAGAGTCACCTGATCTATGAAATTCTTGTCACGTGAGATAATTGCCAGTGCTAACTGGAGTCGGGATTTTCTGTGACTGGAAGCTGAAGTCATCTTGATGTAGTAAGAGAGATGAGAAGTTTAAAGTGACTCTAAGCTTTCAGCCTGGGGGGGCTGGAAGAGTGATGAGTTTTCCCCGTGGAGGAAAACGACTGGACTTTAGAATCTGACAGAGCTGGGTGTAAATTCCAGTTCCACAACTTACTATGTGACTCTGGAGAAACTGTTTAACTTCTCTTAGCATGTTTTTCCTTTTCCAGAAGTATAATAATAATACATATCCTCACAGGGTTATTGTGAAGACTTAGTAAGGTAATGCATATGAAGTGCTTGTCACTAGTAGTAAGTTTGGTTTCCTGCTTCCCCAATTCCATATCTGTCACATGGTTCCAGAAAAGTAGTTTCTCCCTAAACCTAACCTACTATTGTCATGGATCCCAACCCTTAGCACAATGCCTACACACAATAAGTGATGAATAAAGATTAAACTGAGATGAACCCCAAGTTAGGGAACACAGAAGGATGACGGTCATGGTTTTATGTTGGGAGGGGATGGGTGGGCTAGACTGGGAGTAAGGCCGAGCACAGTTTTGTAAATGCTTAGTTTAATAGCATGGTGGAATGTCAGGTGGGGTAATCAGCAGACAGTTTTAAATGGGAGAAATTGAGTCAAACACCTGTTTGACCACAGCACCATATTTGAGTGGTTTTAATATTAATTTTAAGTGGTATTGGGAGGAATGAAGGAAGGGTCCATAAGAGTACTAAATCTCACATTTTTTGGTTAGTACAATAAGGGATTAAGAAAGTTAGGATTTGAGTTCTAATAAACTCTAAATCTGTCAACTTAATGAGAAGCAAATTAATCGTTGAACATCTTGTAAAAAAAAAAAAAAAGCAATTTAATGTCCTCGTTAAATTGGATGGGTGGTTTTGGCATCACACAGAACCAACTTTAGTTACCCTTGTTCTGACAGAAGCCCAGTTACCAGGGCTTGTATAACACACGGCAGGCAGAGATCTGGGTACCAGAAGAGAGACTCACCATGTGGCCATAAGGTGGGAACTGTGAGAAGTTTGAATTCATGTTTGTGGTTAAAGCCCTTGTGTTCAGGCTTTTCATGGCCTCTCTCAATGCCCGGCAGAGCCACAGTAGATATATTATACAGTCAGTGCAACTGCAATAAATACAAATTGACCTCACTTGCTCATTGCTTGGGTGTAGAATTTCTGGATGTAGAAGGACAGATTGAATACTAAAACAAATTAAATGACAATTTTGAATATTGTAATCATATTTCCTGGTTACAAGGGCTTGAGTGGTTTTTCTGCCAACTGAATGATTCTCATTTGAAAAACACAGATGCATGTTGGCAGGTCCTGTGCTATCCCAAACACACTGTTAGAAACTCAAATATAGTTATTTAAATTACCGGATAAAAGCATGAGTTCTTACCCAGTTCAGTTGTTGTAAATGCTTACAAGATCAGAGTGCCTGGCCCAGGCCTGGGATCACAATTTTTTTGGATGTAGGTGAGAGGGGAGTTTTGGGAGTAAAATTGGGAAGCTGGGGCCGAAGTGTTGTCACTTCTTCATATCGCTCTCATAATTTCTGTAGTGATAAGAAAAGAGATGTTGGATAACTTGCTTCTGTCATGGGATGGGGCCTGCGTGTCTTCACAAAATCATGGCAAGTACCCAAGCAATCCTCTCCTTGCAGAGACCAAAAACCCTGTCACTCTCAGTGTGAACTGTAGCTATCATCTATCACTGTGATTTACATGGACTGTCTCATCTAATCCTGAAAGAGCCCTGGAAGGAGAGATGTGGTTATCACCATGTTGCAGATGAGGAAATAAAGGTGAAGAGGCATTAAGTACTTTGCCCAGCCTGACATGGCTAAGTTAAGTGGCAAAATGGAGACTTGAACCTCAATCTAGGTTTCTCAGATTCCAAAGCCAACATTCTTAGCCCTGGACTATATTGTCCTAAACCCAGTGAGTGTGGAGTGTTGTAAAACTGAGGATGCCAGTAATGCCAGGGCCTTTGGGAATTTTAAAGTTCTGGAAGACAGATATTTGGAATGGGGCCATGTGGCTTCCTGAGTGATGGAGCTGTAGTTGCAGGGTTAGCTTAATAAAAAGATTGCCTTTCATCCTTCACACAGGGATGATGAAATAATAGGGACTACGAAAACTCATCACCTGCTTGGCAAAAATCCCTACAGAGTTAGCCAGATGAAACCTTAGGTGACTTGGAGTTCAACAAGGTTCACAACACCGTCGGAACCTTTATCCAGCGCAGGCTAACTCTCCGTACAGCCCCACTCATACTTAGGCCCCAATGTATTTTCCTTCCCAACACCTGCTTTTCCTATCATCAGGCACAGTGTTGGATTTTATTCCTACCTAGACCACAATAGAGAATATTTGTTTCTCCCTTTCTGACAACGAATGGTTTCCTTTTGCTCATTCTCAAAATGTAAGAAGAGATCTTGCAGGGACACTTTAATCATCCTAGATGGAGTTCTTTTGCCTTGCACTCAAATAAAAGAGATTCTACCATTTTCTTTGGTCTTCTGTGCTCTGGTCAACAGGAATTCTTCCTGAGTTCCAACCTGAGTTTGTTTTCCTATGATTTAAGTTCTTTCCCTCTAATTCTTCTTGCATTATTATTTGGAAACTGGCTACATGGAAGAGGGGGTGGCTGGAGGATATGGAGGGTTTTTGTGGATATACTGAGTCCTGACTCGAGCTCAGCTTTGTAGAAGTTGACAGCTGCTCTGCTTATTAAAGAGAATATATTCCTTGTATGTCTATTTTTATATCCTCGGAGCACTAGGAAGCCTTCTTCGGAAGGGAGGTGATCTCTCTCAAGGGACTGAGCAACTTGGAAAATAATAGGGGCTTTCAAGCATTTCAGGTGCCTAGAAATTGCTCTTTTAGAAACAGGCTCTTGCCTTCGAAACAGTTAATTGAATAGCGTTTACATTCATAACACTACAAGAAATCATCCAACCCCATGTGCAGTTGTGACAGCTGGAAAGGATTTTTCAGTCATCTCCATGCATCAGACCCTATGGAACCTTTGTTGCCCCCCTCTTTCTCCCTGAAAGCCTATGAAATACATTTTCTTCTGCTGACACTGCAGCATGAACTTTCCATAGCAACTTATTCCCACACCACCTGTTAATAATGCTAAGAGTAATGTATTTAACTCCCTGCATACTGTGCCAAAATGTTTACACATTTCAGCTTATTTCAGACTTTAAAGACCAGACATAAATCCTAAACTAGCTGTGTCCTTTCCAAACACTCAGGGAGTTGGTTGCAACATTTTTGTGGGTAGAATTGGGCAGATTTTCCCCAAGTATCTTGTAATAAAAAGTAGGATACTCCTTTTGGGCTTCTTTGCTGACTGTTTTGGGGTCCTTGAAAAGGAATGGTTTTGCAGAATGTGATCAACTATGAGTGCATTTTTTTTTAACCCATTTTTAAAATTGAAGTATAGTTAATTTAAAATGTGTTAGTTTCAGGTGATGAATGTATCTTTTCAGTTAAATATCACTTTTATTGGCAATGCCCTTAAAACCAGAACTAAAACTTCTAAACTAAAAATTTGTTAATGTACATATCTGAAGATGATTTTTATAATTCATCATCTGGATTTCTAAGAATACAAACTACATTTGTTTGTAATTCATTGCTTATTACTTTAGTTTATTACTGTTTTTATGAGAATTCTGTACTGTACAGATAAAAATCTACATTTTACTGCTGCCAAACCTGACTTATAGTAGGAAGTGATCTACGTAAGGTCACAAAACTAGTAGGTGATGGAGCTGAGATTTACCCTCTGATGTGTTTGCTTCTGAAGCCAGAACTCTTTACACTGCACCAAAACTTTCTAAAATGGTTTTCTAGAAACATTACATGAGGAGATATTAATAGGCGTGTCTCAAAAGGTTGTTCTGTGATTGTTACCTTTGGAAATTTGACAGTCTGTTCTTCTGCTGGAAATTCACAATATACAAGCATACTAAAGGCTCTGAGAAGTCCTGCAATGAAGAAACCTGCTTATTTCTGTGCAACCCAGCTGTTTCCAAACTTACTTGAGCCTGGTGCACCTTTCCCTCAGCACATCTACTAACACTCAGAGGCTCATGGTCTGTGGAACTCAGGCAAAGGAGACATTGCACTTTGCCAGGCTGCTTCCTAGCCATCCTGAATGTCCCAAGGGCCAGCTCTCCTTTCCTTTTCACTTGGTTTCCAATTGCCTCTGAAGTGCCTCCTGAAGAAGGTATATAGAAAGCTATTGTATCTCCCCTTAGCCATTCCTTATTTGTTCTCACAGGGCTTCTCCCTCTTTGGAATACTTTAATCTGACTTCCTAAATGGGATAGTTCCTCTGCCTTTCTGCAAATTTCAAAACAAATAACAAATAAGGCACGGATTGATCAAAGCTCAGATGGTTTATTCAGATCTCCAGAGAGTCAAACATCATATTTTCATCTGAAAACCTCAACTCAGTCCAGCAGAACTCTCTGCTTGAGCAAACATTTTCATGGGACCTCACATAGTGACAAAGCCAAATGAATCCGTCAGTTCCTTCAGAAAGCCTTTGATATCATGCACACATGGTCTAAATCTAAAATGACATCACTCCTGGGTAAAGGGCCCAATGAGTGAAGAATCAGTAATTCCCAAGAGTGTGAATAAGAAGTTTCATGAAAGACTATTGTTCACCAAATACCCAGCACTTAAAACTGAGAAAACCTTGCTTACAATCAACCTAAATATTTGAAAACTCTTTAAGTTCTAATTAGAATGTTCAGTTTTCTTCCAAATCCTTAACATTGTGTAGATACAGCCAGGAATTTTGAATCATTGACTAATTTATTCCTTTCTGTTCTACAACTCCTCCAGTTCACATTGTACTAATCTGGTGCTTTATATTATGTGGACAATCTTATTATTGTTAGTTGGCTCCATGCCAGGGACCTTTAGCTATAAATATTAAGTATCTTTTTATTGGCAAATGAGTAGAATGGAAACTAGGCAAAACCAAGAAGGAATAGCCATGGTCTTCCTGAAAGAATTTTGAAGCTAAAAGCACAAATTACTGTTTTAGTTTTCTTGATCTTTTCACTGTTATCCATCTAAGCCATAATGTTTCTTTTTCAAGACAACCTATAACAAGATTCGAAAGTGAAAACTCTAAAACCACGGTTTGGAGTATGCAGCATAGAAAATCTGATGGAAACTGTAAACCCCATGTCATAAGAGCAATTTAAAAACATCCAGGGGAGAAATGACCTGGCAAAGTAAGATATCAATGAATTTGGATCTAGAGACACGGATGAAAATGTCAAAAACTTGCAGCTAAGGATAAAATAAATTAAATAAAATGTTGCTCCTCTGGATTGGATATTTTCCTGGGTCAACCACTACTGAGTTATTAAGGAAAACGAGAGTCCAAGAGCTCCTGATTGCCTGTGACAGGTCTCTGTTCCCCAGATGGAGTCAGTGCGTTGCCCTTGCCAACAGCACTGACTCAGCCACCTCTGCAGGGCGCGGCCACCAGCTCTGACGCGCAGAGAAGCAGAATCTGGTTGCATCTGCTTGTGTTCCTGGTCAGCTTGCATTTTCGACCTTAGAGTGAAGGGATATGATTTAAATGTGGACATTTCTTAAAGTTCAGTTAATCCAGAGCATTTGTAAAAGGCCAAACACTTCAGAGCAATGATGGTTTTCTTACACCAAGAACAAAATTAAATGTTGTCTATCAGCTGGACTATGGAAAAAAGTGATCCAAGTCACATAATGTGCTATTAGCATAACTACATGCTATGCTAATCACCACGATCATCTCACCACCAGGGTTGTAATGACTGCAGAGTAATGATGAGGTTGTGCCACGTTAGCCATCCTCTTTGGGCTGATCAGGATGATCATCCGTGTGATTAAGGGCATTGTTGAATTTGCTTTCGTTGGATAGACCTGCATTTGCCCTCTCTTTGGGGAGAGCGGCATCTGTGAATACAATTTTCCTTTAAATGGGAGTTTGTCTTACTTTTCGATGCACAACTTGCAGAAGTCTGCGGTCACAGAATCCCAGAGCCAGCAAGGTCCCTGAGGGTCACCGAGGCTGCATGTACATGCTGCACACAAACAGGGTCAGGACGGTCACATCTGGCCATTGCAGCTCATTTATACAGCTGGGATACAGAAACATCAGTTTCACCATGCATGCTGTGCCAAGCGCCCCGCAGAGCCCTGGCCTCAAGGACATGTAAAGGGCTCCATCCGCAGCACTGGACTCTACACTCTCAGGCTGCTCTTGGGTGGACCAGGTGACACTGTGTGTTATTATTTGGGAGGAATCAGCATTTGTGCCCCCAGAATCTCCCCATCTGCTGGCACTTTGCCTGAATTTCCAACCACTAGAGTCACTCCTTTGGCTTAAGGCAGTGGTTCGCTATTTTCTTTTTCCTTTAGTACAAAGAACCCTTTTTTTTCTTAATTGGAGTAAAATTGCTTTACAATGTTGTGTTAGTTTCTGCTGTAGAATGAAGTGAATCAGCTATATGTATACCTATATCGCCTCCCTCTTGGACCTCCCTCCCACCACCCCCATCCCACCCATCTAGGTCATCACAGAGCATGGATCTGAGCTCCCTGTGCTATATAGCAGGTTCCCTCTAGCTGTCTATTTTACACATGGTAGTGTACTTATGTCAAACCTAATCTCCCAATTCATCCCACCCTCCCCTTCCCCCTCTGTGTCCCCATGTTTGTTTTCTACATCTATGTCTCTATTCCTGCCCTGCAAATAGGTTCATCTGTACCATTTTTCTAGATCGCACATATATGTGTTAATATACGATATTTGTTTTTCTCTTTCTGACTTACTTCACTCTGTATGACAGACTTTAGGTCCATCCATGTCTCTACAAATGACCCAATTTTGTTCCTTTTTATGGCTGAGTAATATTCCATTGTAAATATGTACCACATCTTCTTTATCCATTCATCTAGTGTTGGACATTTAGGTTGTTTCCATGTCCTGGCTATTGTAAATAGGGCTGTAATAAATATTGGGGTACATTTGTCCTTTAGAATTATGGTTTTCTCAGGGTATATGCCCAGTAGTGGGATTGCTGGGTCATATGGTAATTCTATTTTTAGTTTTATAAGGAACCTCCATACTGTTTTCCATAGTATCAATTTACATGTATCAATTTCCATGTAAATTGATACAATTTATCATTATGATACATATACAATACATGTATCAATTTACATTCCCACCAACAGTGCAAAAGGGTTCCCTTTTCTCCACACCCTCTCCAGCATTTATTGTTTGTAGATTTTTTGATGATGGCCATTCTGAACAGTGTGATGTGATACCTCACTATAGTTTTGATTTGCATTTCCCTAATGATTAGTGATGTTGAGCATCCTTTCATGTGTTTGTTGGCAATCTGTATATCTTCTTTGGAGAAATGTCTATTAGGTTTTCCACCCATTTTTGGATTGGGTTGTTTATTTTTTTGATATTGAGCTGCATGAGCTGCTTGTAAATTTTGGAGATTAATCCTTTGTCAGATGCTTCATTTGCAAATATTTTCTCCAATTCTGAGGGTTGTCTTTTCATCTTGTTTATAGTCTCCTTTGCTGTGCAAAAGCTTTTAAGTTTCATTAGGTCCCATTTGTTTATTTTTGTTTTTATTTCCATTTCTCTAGGAGGTGGGTCAAAAAGGTCTTGCTGTGATTTATGTCATAGAGTGATCTGCCTATGTTTTCCTCTAGGAGTTTTATATTGTCTGGTCTTACATTTAGGCCTTTAATCCATTTGGAGTTTATTTTTGTGTATGGTGTTAAGGAGTGTTCTAATTTCATTTTTTACATGTAGCTGTCCAGTTTACCCAGCACCACTTATGGAAGAAACTGTCTTCTCTCCATTGTATATTCTTGCCTCCTTGTCACAGATTAGGTGACCATATGTGTGTGAGTTTATCTCTGGACTTTCTGTCCTGTTCCATTGATCTATATTTCTGTTTTTGTGCCAGTACCATACTGTTTTGATTACTATAGCTTTGTAGTATAGTCTTGGGGTTTTTTGTGTCTCCATACAAATTGTAAAATTTTTTGTCCTACTTCTGTGAAGAATGCCATTGGTAGTTTGATAGGGATTGCACTGAATCTGTAGACTGCTTTGGGTAGTATAGTCATTTTCACAACATGGATTCTTACAATCCAAGAACATGGTATATCTCTCCATCTGTTTATGTCATCTTTGATTTCTTTCATCAGTGTTTTATAGTTTTCTGAGTACAGGTCTTTTCCCTCATTAGGTAGGTTTATTCCTAGGTATTTTATTATTTTTGTTGCAATGGTAAATGGGATTGTTTCCTTAATTTCTCTTTCTGCCCTTTTGTTGTTAGTATATAGGAATGCCAGAGGTTTCTGTGCATTTTGCATCCTGCAACCTTACCAAATTCATTGATTAGTTCTAGTAGTTTTCTGGTGGCATCTTTAGGATTTTCTATGTATAGTATCCTGTCATCTGCAAACAGTGACAGTTTTACTTCTTCTTTTCCAATTTGTATTCCTTTTATTTCTTTTTCTTCTCTGATTGCCATGGCTAGGCCTTCCAAAACTATGTTGAATAAGAGTGGCAAGAGTGGACAACCTTGTCTTGTTCCTGATCTCACTGGAAATGCTTTCAGTTTTTCATCATTGAGTATGATGTTTGCTGTGGGTTTGTCATATATGGCCTTTATTACGTTGAGGTAGGTTCTCTCTATGCCCATTTTCTGGAGAGTTTTTATCATAGGTGGGTGTTGAATTTTGTCAAAAGCTTTTTTTGCATCTATTGAGATGATCATATGGTTTTATTCTTCAGTTTGTTAATATGGTGTATCACATTGATTGATTTGCATATATTGAAGAATCCTTGCATTCCTGGGATAAATCCCATTTGATCATGTGGTATGAGCCTTTTAATGTGCTGTTGGATTCTGTTTGCTAGTATTTTGTTGAGGATTTTTGCATCTATGTTCATCAGTGATATTGGTCTGTAATTTTCTTTTTTTTGTGATATCTTTATCTGGTTTTGGTATCAGTGTGGTGGTGGCTTCAAAGAATAAATTTGGGAGTGTTCTTCCCTCTGCAATTTTTTGGAAGAGTTTGAGAAGGATGGGTGTTAGCTCTTCTCTAAATGTTTGATAGAATTAGCCTGTGAAGCCGTCTGGTGCTGGACTTTTGTTTGTTGGAAGATTTTTAATTACAGTTTCAATTTCATTACTTGTGATAGGTCTGTTTATACTTTTTAATTCTTCCTGGTTCAGTCTTGGAAAATTGTACCTTTCCAAGAATTTGTGCATTTCTTTGTGGTTGTCCATTTTATGGGCATATAGTTGTTTGTAGTAGTCTCTTATAATCCTTTGTATTTCTGCAGAGTTAGTTGTGATTTCTCCTTTTTTATTTCTAATTTTATTGATTTGCATCCTCTGCCTTTTTTTCTTGATGAATCTGGCGAATGGCTTATCAATTTTGTTTATCTTCTCAAAGAACCAACTTTTAGTTTTTTTGATCTTTGCTATTGTTTTCTTTGTTTCTATTTCATTTATTTCTGCTCTCATCTTTATGATTTCTTTCCTTCTACTGACTTTGGGGTTTTTTTTGTTCTTCTTTCTCTAGTTCCTTTAGATGTAAGGTTAAATTGTTTATTTGAGATTTTTCTTGTTTCTTGAGGTGAGATTGTATTGCTATAAACTTCCCTCTTAGATCTGATTTTGCTGCATCCCATAGGTTTTGGGTGGTCGTGTTTTCATTGTCATTTGTTTCTATGTATCTTCTAATTTCTTCTTTGGTTTCTTCAGTGATCTCTTGGTTATTTAGTAGTGTACTGTTTAGCCTCCATGTATTTGTGTTTTTTACAGTTTTTTTTCCTGTAATTGATTTCCAATCTCATAGCATTGTGGTCAGAAAAGATGCTTGATATGATTTCAATTTTCTTAAATTTACCAAGGCTTGATTTATGACCCAAGATGTGATCTATCCTGGAGAATGTTCTGTGAGCACTTGAGAACAAAGTGTACTCTGTCACTTTCAGGTGGAATGTCCTATAAATATCAATTAAATCTATCTGGTCTACTGTGTCATTTAAAGCTTTTGTTTCCTTATTTATTTTCTGTCTGGATGCTCTATCCATTGGTGTAAGTGAGGTGTTAAAGTCCCCTACTATTATTGTGTTATTGTTGATTTCCCCTTTTATGGTTGTTAGCATTTGCCTTATGTACTGAGGTGCTCCTATTTTGGGTGCATAAATATTTATAATTGTTATATCTTCCTCTTGGATTGATCCCTTGATCATTATGTAGTGCCCTTCCTTATTTCTTGTAACAGTCTTTATTTTAAAGCCTATTTTATCTGATATGAGTATTGCTACTCCAGCTTTCTTGTGATTTCCATTTGCATGTGATATCTTTTTTCCATCCCTTCACTTTCAGTTTGTATGCATACCCAGGTCTGAAGTGGGTCTCTTGTAGAAAATATATATATGGGTCTTTTGTTTTTGTATCCATTCAGCCAGTCTGTGTCTTTTGGTTGGGGCATTTAATCCATTTACATTCAAGGTTATTATTGATATGTATGTTCCTATTACCATTTTCTTAATTGTTTTGGGTTTGTTTTTGTGGTCTTTTTCTTATCTTGTGTTTCCCACCAGAGAAGTTCCTTTAGCATTTGTTGTAAAGCTGGTTTGGTGGTGCTGAATTCTCTTAGCTTTTGTTTGTCTGGAAAGCTTTTGATTTCTCCGTTGAATCTGAATGAGATCCTTGCTGGGTAGAGTAATCTTGGTTGTAGGTTTTTCTCTTTCATCACTTTAAGTATATACTGCCACTGTCTTCTGGCCTGCATAGTTTCTGCTGAAAAAATCAGCTGATAACCTTATGGGGATTCCTTTGTGTGTTAGTTTTTGCTTTTCCCTTGCTGCTTTTAATATTTTTTCCTTGTATTTAATTTTTGATAGTTTGATTAATATGTGTCTTGGTGTTTCTCCTAGGGTTTATCCTGTATGGGACTCTCTGTGCTTCCTGGACTTGGGTGACTATTTCCTTTCCCATGTTAGGTAAGTTTTCCACTATAATCTCCTCAAATATTTTCTCAGACCCTTTCTTCTTCTCTTCTTCTGGGACCCTTATAATTTGAATGTTGGTGCATTTAGTGTTGTCCCAGAGGTCTTAGGCTGTCTTCATTTCTTTTCATTCTTTTTTCTTTATTCTGCTCCTCAGCAGTTATTTCCACCATTCTGTCTTCCAGCTCACTTATTCGTTCTTCTGCCTCAGTTATTCTGTTGTTGATTCCTTCTATTGTATTTTTCATTTCGGATATTGTGTTGTTCATCTTTGTTTGTTTGTTCTTTAGTTCTTCTAGATCTTTGTTAAACATTTCTTGTATTTTCTCAATCTGTGCCTCCATTCTATTTCTGAGATTCTGGATCATCTTTACTATCATTACTCTGAATTCTTTTTCAGGTAGGTTGCCTATTTCCTCTTCATTTATTTGGTTTTTTATGTGTTTACTTTTCTCCTTCATCTGTGATATATCTTTTGGTCATTTCATTTTTTTTTTTGTTTTCTGATGGGTGGGATTGTGTTCCTGTCCTACTTGTTGTTTGGCCTGAGGTTTCCAGCACTGGAGTTTGTAGGCTATTGGTTAGAGCTGTGTCTTGGTGCCAAGATGAAGACCTCTGGGAGACCTCACACTGATGACTATTTCCTGGGGTCTGAGGTTCTCTGTTAGTCCAGTGGTTCAGATTGGAGCTCCCACCACAGGGGCTCTGACCCAACCCTCAGCTCATGAACCAAGATCCTGCAAGCTCTGCAGGGCAGCAAAAAAAAAAAAAAAAAAAAAGAAACAAAGAAAGAAAGAAAAAAGAAAAAAGGAGCAGAAGAATAACAAAGAGTAAAAAATAAAATAAGATTAGAAAGCTAACAGATATGTTAGAAAGAAAAAAAAAATATATAGATGAAACAACAACTGGAAGGTAAAACAGAACCACAATAGTAAAAAAGAGGAGGAAAAAAAAGCCAGAAAAGGCCTTCGCTGTGGGGGGTGGGGCTCAGGCAGGGGCGGGGTTTAGGGGGTTGGCAGGGCCTTTGCTTAGGACCCACAAGGCTGGAAAAGGACCTGGGGGAGGTGGGGGTGGAACTTAGGCTCATGTCAGCAGGAGGGGCCCAGGAGTGCCTCTGGCCTTGGAGGGCAGAGGACCAGGTCCAGGACCCCAGCAGGCTCACTGGGCCTGAGTGAGCAGGGGAAACACTAGGTGTGTTCCCCCCTGATCCTCTGATCCCAGAGGGCCCCTCCCCATCTGCCTCTCCTCTTCTCCCCCACCACCTCCCTCCTATGTCCCTAGGACCAACACGGCCTGGAAGGGGCCTGGGCGGGTGGAGAACCCATCCTGGGAGCCCCACAGGCCTTCCCTGCCCAATTGGCTCACCCCTAGGTATGCTCACCCCTGATCCTCTGAGCCCCTGAGGGTCCCTCCAGGCATGGGAACCCTTTCCCCCTCCCAGCCACCCCTCAGGGGTGCCTGAGGTCCTCTCTGGCCTCCACTTCTTCTCCCCCCTCACTCCCCCCACATCCTACCCTGTAGCTTGCAGGTTCCTCCCATCTCCTTGGGCATTGAGGTCCCCCACCAGCGTCTGGCAGGCACCCTAGTTGTTTGGAGACATGAACCCTGCATCCTCCCCTGCTGCCATCTTGACTCCACCTCCCAAAGAACGCTTTTTTACATCAAAACCTTTTACAGATTTTGCACATAATCATTATATTTTTAGTTTCTGGTGACTGAAAAAAAACACAAAACAAAAACTACTAAAATCTCAGTGGTGCTTTTACATGGTTTCATATTTAATAAGTTACAGTAACAGCTTAAATTAGTTGAAAAATAGTCACCCATATCTCAATGAGCTATATTATTTATTAAGTTTAGAGATAATGCTTTGTAATCATGTGGATTCATGGACCTCTCGGTCTCCATCCTTACTCCCTACTCCCCCACTCCATGTACTCCATGCTTTATCACCAAGATTTATGGCCCATTGAAGGGAGCCACTGAGTTTACCAGCATTTTATAAGCTTGTGTTCTCTGGACATTATTTCATATGGTTCAAAATAAGTGTGCAAAGAAAAAGAAAGTTTCAGAAAAATCCTGGGTTATACAAAGTCAAATAGTTCTCTTCACTGCAGGCCTTCTCAGAGCCTTAATCACTGACATGTATTTTTGAATCACTAAGATTCCAGAATTCACTAAACTTCTTGAACCATGGAACATTTTTGTAGGCACAATTGGGAACATTTTTCTGAAGAACACCGCTTTGGGTTAAAATACTGTCTCCAAAAGATCTCTGTTGAAAATAAACATATAACCTGTGTGAGGAAGTCTAGTAAGACTTTTGCCTCCAGGAGGATATTACCAAGATTTGCTCCTAAGAGAAAGTGTTGAGTTGCCAGAGGGAAGGACTTGAAGAAATAGCTTCCTGGACATCTTGACTCTAAGGAGCATGAGACATGTGAAAGCATAGCTTCTTGTCTCAGGTGACACTTATGGCTATACTTATTTTCTTATTAAATTTCCCCCTCTCTTATAATAAAAACCTCAGAGGCTAAGAGAACAAATGGGTCAGAGTCCGTCAGAAAATCAGGTAGCACAGTGAATGGAAACATTCTGGTAACACAGGGATAGATGTTCTCTAGTTGTTACATAAAAATATTGTATGTAGAACTTCTGTCTTTAGGCTGGACACAGGTTTTGCTTGTTTCTTTTGTGTGGCATTCAAGGTCCACTTCAGTGACAGGGTGAAGAGGCCTTGCTCTATTATAGCCTGTGTGTCATGGGTAGATGCATGCTAGCTAGAGGCTGCCTTCTGCTACTTCCCCTTTTGCCTTCTGATGTCCCTAAGCCTGAACTCCCCTCTGATTATCCACCTTCCCTCACCACCCCCCGACATATGCTGAGCCCCAAATTGTACCTATTAGAGCTTAATACCCTTTACACTTAAGATTTGATTCCCTGTTGAAATTCTGACCTTCCTGGAAAAGGTAAAAATGTATTATACTTTAGCAACCTTAGTGTGACACTGAAAACAGGATTGATGAGGTTGGAAGAGTGTGTAGAAAGGTGAAGGTGTTTGGATACTGGGGAAAGGCCCACTGGAGCCACCTAAGAGGGTGTCTCTTGATAGAGGCTCAAGGGACCCCAAGGAAGCTCGTTTTGCCCTTTAAGTGGCCAGCTAAACAGCCAAATTTCTGTGGTAAAGCAAAGCACAGGCCATCTGTGCTTGCAGGCACAGCTAAACTAATGTGATGGAGAAAATAGGAGCAATTACTTAGAAATTTTAAAGCCTCAAGCAATTCTTCCTCAATCAAGTGAATACATCAAGTTAGAGTGGTTTTGGACTGAGGTTACTAGCAGAATGGTTTTAATTTGTCATTCTCCTTTCATGTGGAGACACCACTAATGAGTACATCTTTGCCATTCACTTATCTCGGTGGAGACATAATTTTGTTTTATAGCCCTTTCACACGACATTATTTTGATCAGTTAATAATTTATCAAGTATCTCTAGCCAAATATGAAAACAAATGTGCCCCGTAACACATCACTATGTCTCTCTTTTGAACCATTCAAAAGGACAGGCATAAAGTCAAATTACAAAACATCTGTGCTTCTTCATCATCTTATTATAATGTGATTTTAGCTTTCCATGCAATTAGAATGGAAATCATCCCAATTAAAAGGTTTGAACCAATATCATGCTCCTATTAAGGTGTTAAAACATTCATTCTGTCAAATAGGGAAAAAAATTAATCCCCTTTGAGATTTTCTCCATTAAACTAGTTTCCTAATTACTACATGCTATTTAAATAGCTTTGACTTCACTTCTTATCTCAAATGATACAGTTCAATTAGCCTGTAAAAAATTTTAGGTCTCTAGTGACAAATTTCACAGTAAATCCAATCTATATCAGAGGACACAGATACCTATTAAAATATTCTTGGTAACTCCCACTTTCCCTTTTTTTTCTCCTTATGCTCCCAAACTCAATTCCATCTATTCTCTGAATATAAACTATTATAATCAATATTAACAGCAGTGCCAACAATACTTTATTAAGCATCTATTATTTTACTTAGTTATTTTAATGAGTCCAATGGTATAGATATAGATATTATCCACATTTTACAGATGAGAAAATGAGATTGAGAGGTGATTAGAAAGCTTTTCCACTTACTTAATCAGTGTCTGAAATTAGATTTAAACACAGGCTTTCATCACTAAAGTTCATGTTCTTAACCACAGGGCTTATCCTAATCTTTGTTGACCCTTTAAACAAAACTCATTTAATATGATTGTCCTTTTCTTTAGTTAATTAAACAACTAATGTAGGGTTAAAGTATAATTGTTCTTTTCTTCTTACTTTGTATATTATGATTTTTAAAAAAATATACACAAAACTAGAGGAAATAGTATAACGGATACCCATAAACACCCAATGGCATATGATCCCATATATATGTGTATATATATATACACATATATACACGTATATACGTGTATATATGTGTATGTACATATATGTGTATATATACACATATATATGTGTATATATACACATATATATGTACATACATACATATATATATATAGCTCATTTAATTTATCTCTCTACTTATTTCTTAGGAGTAATTAAGGGCAAATTCCAGCCGTCATATCATGTCATCCATGAATATTTCAGTATGTATCTCTATCTGGAGACATTTTCTAACATAGCCACCATGACATTATCATACCAAAAATGGTTATTATCTAACACAGAGTCTATATGAGTCGGGGTCTTGGTAGGAAACAGATGGCATATTCAAAAGAGGTAATTGAAGAGGTTTTAATACAGAGACTATTTACAAATTTGTAGCCAGAATTAAAGAAAATCAGCAGGGGATGCAGTCCCTGAAGGCCAGCAATAATGAAATGCTGTTATCACCTGTAGGGCTGAAGAAACAAGGGGAAGAAGCATCCTGGAACTTGGAGAGAGAGCCTGATGGAAGGGAGGGAGATGAGGAATAAACATTTTACTCACTATCCTTTCACCCTCAGAGGTCCTCTTCGTGCCTCTCATTGGCCAGATCCAATCAGAATTCAGAGGAAAAGGGATCCCAAATAATTAATGCAGGGTTGGCAAATTTTTTTCTGTAAAGGGCCAGAAAGTTAATATTTTTGGCTGTATGTGGGCCACATACAGTCTCTGTCCCATATTGTTGTTTTCTCTATATGACCCTTTATTCCCCAGGTTTGTTGAGATACAATTAATAAGTCAAATTGTAAGATATTTAAAGGGTACAATGTGACCATCACCCCAGCTATTTATCTTTCTCTCTCCATGTGTGTGAGAACATTTAAGTTCTACTCTCTTTAACAAATATCAAGCAGACAATACAGTGTTATCAGCTATAGTCACCATGTTGTTCATTAGATCCTCAGACCTTAGTCATCTCATAACTGAAAGTTTGTACCCTTTTACCAACCCCTTCTTATTTCCTCCAATCCCCAGCTCCTGGCAACCACCCTTCTACTCTCTGTTTCTACGAATTCAACTTTTTTAAGATTCAACATATAAGTGATACCATACAGTATTTGTTTTTATTTGTTTGGTTTATTTCACTTAGCCTAATGCCTTCCAGCTTCATCCATGTTGTCACAAAGGACAGTATTTCCTTCTTTTTGTTAAGGCTGAATAGTATTCCATTGTATATATACCACGTTTTATTTATCCATTCATCCATTGATGGACACCTAGGTTGATCCATTCCTTGGCTACTGTGAATAATGCTGCAATAAACGTGAAAGTTACAGATATCTCTTTGAGGCAATGGTTTCATTTCTTTTGAATAGATAACTGGAAAGATTGCTAGAACACATGATAGTTCTATTTTTAATTTTTTGAGAAAACTTTATATTCATCTCCATGGTGGCTGTACCAATTTACATTCTCAACAATATTGTGTATTGTACACTGTATACTTTTATATTCTTGACAATGTACAAGGGTTCCCTTTTCTCCACATGCTCAACAACATTCGTTATCTCTTGTCTTGAATAGCTATTCTAACAGGTGTGAAGGAATATCTCATTGCTTTTGATTTACATTTTCCTGTTGATTAGCACTGTTTTCATATACCTACTGGCCATTTGTATGTCTTCTTTGGAGAAATGTCTACTCAAGTCCTTTGCCCACTTTTTAATTGGATTATTTTATTGATTGATTGATTGGTGTACCTATTGCTATTGAGTTGTATGAGTTCCTTATATATTTTGGATATTAACCTCTTATCAGATATGTGGTTTGTAAACATTTTCTCCCATTTCATAGGTTGCCTTTTCATTTTGTCAATGGTTTTCTTTTCTCTGCAGAAGCTTTTTACTTTGATGTAGCCCTACTTGTTCTTTTTTGTTTTTGGTGTCAAATCCAAAAATCATCACCAAGGCCAATGTCAAGG
This sequence comes from Balaenoptera borealis, assembly GCF_965194805.1. NCBI lineage: Eukaryota > Metazoa > Chordata > Mammalia > Artiodactyla > Balaenopteridae > Balaenoptera > Balaenoptera borealis. The sequence continues at coordinate 90,406,649 of NC_138868.1, read as the reverse complement.
AGCTCACCACCTATTTTTTTTCTAGGAATTTTATGATTTCAGTTCCTAAATTCACGTTTTAATCCATTTTAAGTTAATTTTCATGTAAGGGGTAAATTCAGGGCCCAGTTTCATTTTTTTTGCATGTTACTGTCCAGTTTTTCCCAACACTATTTATTAAAGAGACTGTCCTTGCCCCATTGTACATTCTTGGTTCATTTGTCATAAATTAATTGAACATATATGCATGGGTTTATTTCTGGGCTCTCTATTCTTTTTCACTGATCTATGTTTCTATGCCAATATCACACTGTTTTGATTACTATAGCTTTGTAATATAGTATGAAACCAGGAAGTGTGGTGCCTTCAATTTTATTCTTTCTCAAGATTGCTTTGGCTATTCGAGGTATTTTGCAGTTTCACAGAAATTTTAGGATTGTCTCTTCTATTTCTGTGAAACTTCCATGGAATATTTGATAAGGATTGCATTGAATTTGTAGATTGCTTTGGGTAGTATGTGCACCTTAACAATAGTCATTTTGCCAATCCATTAACCCAGAATATCTTTCCACTTACTTGTTTCTTCTTCAGTTTTTTTCCAGCAATGTCTTACAGTTTTCATTATGTAGATCTTTCACCTTCTTGGTTAAATTTATTCCTAAGTTTTTTTCTTTTTATTATTTTTGATGCTATTTTAAAAGGGATTATTTCCTTAATTTCTCTTTCTGATAGTTTGTTGTTAGTGTATAGAAATGAAACTGACTTTTGTATGTTGATTTTGTATTCTGCAACTTTACTGAATTCATTTTTTAGATTTAACAGTTTTTTTGTGTGTGTGGAGTCTTCAGGGTTTTCCATATATAATGTCATTTGCAAACAGAGACAATTTTACTTATTTTCAGTTTAGATATATTTTATTTCTTTTTCTTGCCTAATTACTATGGTTAGGACTTCCAGTACTATGTTGAATAAAAGTGAGGATGGCTACCTTGTTTTGCTCCTGATCTTAGAGAAAAAGCTTTCAGCTTTTCACCATTGAGTATGGTATGAGCTATGCGCTTGTCATATACGGCTATTATGTTGAGGTATGTTCCCTTTATACCCCAATTGTTGAACATTTTTATCACAAAAGGATGTTGTATTTTGCCAAATGCCTTTTCTGCATCCATTGAGATGATATGATTTTTATCCTTCATTTTGTTGAGGTGGTGTATTACATGTATTGATTTGCAGAGGTTGAAGTATACTTGCATCCTTGGAATAAATCTCACTTGATCCTGGTGTATGATCCTTATAATGTACTGAAAGTACTGAATTCATTTTGCTAAAATTTTGCTGAGGATTTTTGCATCTATGTTCACCAAGGATATTGGCCTGTGATTTTCTTTCTTATAGTGTCTGTCTTCGGGTTTTGGTATCAGGGTAATGTTAGCTTTGTAAAATTAGTTTGGAAGTGTTCCTGCCTCGTTTAGAGTTTAAGAGCTTGAGAAGGATTGGTATTAATTATTTAAGTGTTTGATAGTATTCAACAGTGAAGCCATCTGGTGCTGGACTTTTGTTTGCTGGGAGGTTTTTGATTGCTGATTCAATCTCCTTACTAGTAATTGGTCTGTTCAGATTTTCTGTTTCTTTATGAGTCAGTCTTGGTAGGTTGTATGTTTCTAAGAATTTATCCATTTTTTTCTAGGTTTTCCAATTTGTTGGTCTAAAATTTTTCACAGTAGTCTCTTTTGATTATTTGTATATGTGCAGTATCAATTGTAATGCCTCCTCTTTCATTTATAATTTGTATTTATTAGAGTTCTCTCTCAGTTTTCTTGGTACATCTAACTAAAGATTTGTCAATTTTGTTTATCTTTTTTTTTTCTTAAAAAAAACGCTCTTAAGTTTCATCGATCTTTTGAAATCAAAAGAGAAATCAAAACTATCTTGAGAAAAATACAAATGGAAACACAACATACTAAACTTACAGGATTCAGCAAAGGCAGTTCTAAGAGGGAAGTTTATAGCAATGAATGCCTACATTGAGAAAAAAGAAAGATGTCAAGGAAACAACCTAACTTTATATCTCAATGAACTAGAAAAAGAATAACAAACTTGAAGTTAGTAGAAGGAAATAAGTAACAAGGATCAGAAAGGAAATAAAATGTATAACCTTTTAAAAATGTAAAAATTATTTTTAGCTCACAGCCTGTACACAGGCCACTGGCTAGATTTGACCCTCAGGCCATAGTTTGCTGACCCTTTTAGTTCATAAAGACCGGCTTCCTAGAGCACAGAGAGAGTCAAGTAGGGTATAGAGTGGTTCTAGAAAAGCAGATGAAAAATATCTAGACACAGTCATATTCAAAGATGGCTTATTCAAGTGAGGATCCTAACAAGAACCACACATTGCATTTAGTAGCTATGTCTCTTTATTTTATAAACTCTCCCCTCTATTTTTGATAAATACTACTGATTTTTTCTTAAACAATGCATTTTGTCCTGCAGACAAAAGATTTGATTAATTGTTTTCTTATGGTATCTTTCAATGTGTTTCTTTATCCCCTATATTTCCTATAAACTGTTAAATCTTGAAACTCAATTTGATTCAGATTCAAACTTTTAGGAAATAAAAATTCAAAGCTGGTACTATATACTTCCAATTATATCACATCGTGAGGAATATAATGTTTCTGACTATCCCACTTCTATTAATGCTAAGACTATCAGTGGGTTCAGGTGCTGTCAGCCATGTCTCCATTATTAAATTTTCTATTAAACTTATGCCTGCTGTTTTATAGTGTCCATTAATGATTATTTCCTATATCCATTATTTCATGAGATTTATAAAATGGTGGTATTTTAATTCTATAATTCCTTCTGCATTTATTAGTTGGAATTATTCTGTAAAGACTTTCATTCTCTTATTAATTTGGTTACCTTGAAATATAGAGCATATTGGAAATGCAGGATAAACACTTGATTCTTTTCCTTTATCAATTTTAACTTAATGTTCCAGCAATCCTCAGTAGCTTTAAAAAAAAAACATTATTTTGAAATTTAAAAATACATATTTATATTTATTTAAAATATATAGACAAATACATAAATTTAAAATAAAAACACATATATAGTATATAAAATCATTGCAAACATCATTCGTTGTGTTCCTTACATTACTCCTTTTTAGGCAAGTGGGCACTTTTTAATGTTAACTTCTGTGTCTTTTTTGTGTGTGGCATAAAGAAATAGAAAATTTATTCTCTTACAGTTTCTATGGCTAAAAGTCAACATGTGGGCACTGCTGCACTCTCTCCAGAGGCGCTAGGGGAAATCCTGTTCCTTCCCTTTTCCAGCTCCTGGTGGCTTTTGGCATTCTTAGGGTTTGTGGATGTGTCCTTCTAATCCCTGCCTTTATAAGGTCTTCTCCTCTATGTGTCTCTTCTCTGTGTGTCTCTTGTCATATGGACACTTGACCTTGGATTTAGGGCCCACCCAGATCATCATGTGATCTTTAACTTAGTTACATCTGCAAAGACCCTTTTTCCAAATAATATCACATTCACAGGTTCTGGGGATTAGGATGTGGACATATACTTCTGAGAGCTACCATTCAACCCACTTCAAATGTCTTTTTGTGATTTATTTTGTGATGATTGCTTGATTAATAGAAAAAAACAGTGTTTTTGAGGATTGTTTTTAATGTATTACAAACTATAATGTTGCAAATGGAGGAGCACTGATTGACATTTTCCTTTATATAAATAACAAACATAGTAAAAGTTTACTAGTGACCTAAGAAACATATCAAATCAATGGTAATAAATAACCACAACCTAGGAAAATATGTTTATGAGTGAAATTATTTTGTTTCCTACCACTCTTTTGTTCTATATTTGTATTTGTTGGGGAACAGAAGAAGGAAGTAGGACCAGAGTTAAAAAATAAAATAATGAATCAAAGGGTTTTACTCCCAATTGATAACAGGAACTTGAATAGGCTTGTCACATCTTGAAGGATTCACTTCTACTGTCTATTGTAAATTTCCTATCCCAATGGTGTCCCACCACTTTTATATAATAATAGAATGGCTTATCCATTCTGTAACAGCACAAAGAGTTGGAAGATACAGAAGCACTAGATGCATTTTCTCTGTATCTTTTGGAACAGAAAAAGTAGAGAAAATGTTAAATTTTTTGTTTGAAATCCTTATGCCTCTGTTTCAAAGAATCACCAATTCCAAGAGAGAAAATTCTTGATTGTATTACAAGCATTCAGACAAAGAGGCACTTTATGTTGTCAAAAGCTGCATTTCATCCCTCAGTATCATCATAGTGACTGCAGTGTGGGCTCCTGTGTCCTTTTGATGGCTTTCTTCCCTCCTGCCAGAGCAATACATCTCAGGCTCATCTTATACATTTCCTGCCCAACCTCTGAAATCAACAATTTCTCCCAGCAACTCTTGTTCCCGTTAGGAGGAAATGATAGCTAAAAATAGACCTACCATATGATCTAGCAATCTCACTACTGGGCATATACCCTGAGAAAACTATAATTCAAAAAGAGACATGTACCACAATGTTCATTGCAGCACTATTTACAATAGCCAGGACATGGGAGCAACCTAAGTATCCATAGACAGATGAATGGATAAAGAAGATGTGACACATATATATAATGGGATATTACTCAGCCATAAAAGGAAACGAAATTGAGTTATTTGTAGTGAGGTGGATGGACCTAGAGTCTGCCATACAGAGTTAAGTAAGTCAGAAAGAGAAAAACAAATACTGTACGCTAATGCATATATATGGAATCTAAAAAAACGGTACTGATGAACCTAGTGGCAGGGCAGGAATAAAAAAGCAGACATAGAGAATGGACTTGAGGACACGGGGCTGGAAGGGGAAGCTGGGGCAAAGTGAGAGTAGTGCTGACATATATACACTACCAAATGTAAAATGGACGGCTAGTGGGAAGCAGCAGCATAGCACAGGGAGATCAGCTCGGTGCTTTGCGATGACCTGGGGGTAGGATAGGGAGGGTGGGAGGGAGGCTCAAGAGGGAGGGGATATGGGGATATATGTAGGCATATGGCTGATTCACTTTGTTGTACAACAGAAACTAAACACAACATTATGAAGCAATTATACTCCAATAAAGATGTTTAAAAAAAAAAAAAAGACTACAATATGGGTGCTAAGGATGCTCACTCTCGTGTTGTCACTGTTTCTAGGCTTTATTTCCCTTAAAAGTAAGGTGTCCATTGTTTCTTTTCCATAATACTGGGTGAATTTACATCTCAGTTGGCCAGGCACAGTCTGAGTTTATGTCTATTCACTCAGCACAATTATTAATGGTGCCCCTTAAAAGTATCCCTGTTTGGATAAGTTATATGACCATCCTACTTATAAGTAGCTTAATCTATTTTTAGTGGGTGCCAAAAGGATGTTGCCAAAAGTCCTTTAGTTTCACTAAAATATGCCTTGGTGTTGATGTCTGGGTCAATTTTCTCAAATACATGGTGTCCTCTTTCAATACACAGGCTTCTTTTATTTCAGGAAAGCTATCTTGTTTTATAGTTTGTAGGAATTGTTCTCTGCCATTGCTTTGGATTTTCCTTTGGGGATTCTAACCACACTTATTAGTTTCTTTGTTCATATTCTGTATCTATTGTTTTCTTTTTTATAGTTTTATTTTTCTTTCTTTTTTGATTTCTTTAGTTTCTCCCTTCTGTCCTCTATTTCTCTTATTTTCCGATCTCTCTGTTGTCTGGTTTCTCATGTTTCTTTTGGTTTAGTCTTCATGCTAAAGTGGTTTTTGGCGCTTCCCTGGTGGCGCAGTGGTTGAGAATCTGCCTGCCAATGCAGGGGACACGGATTCGAGCCCTGGTCTGGGAAGATCCCACATGCCGCGGAGCAACTGGGCCCGTGAGCCACAACTACTGAGCCTGCGTGTCTGGAGCCTGTGCTCCGCAACAAGAAAGGCCGCGATAGTGAGAGGCCCGCGCACCGCGATGAAGAGTGGCCCCCGCTCGCTGCAACTAGAGAAAGCCCTCGCACAGAAATGAAGACCCAACACAGCCATAAATAAAAATAAATAAATTAATTAAAAATAAAAATAAAGTGGTTTTCTTTTTCTTTATTTTAAAAATTTTTTTTCCTGAACGCTGACAGAACTTTTTCATATCCTTTTGGCTTTTACTCATCTAATCTCTGAGATTTTACTTCTAGGTTATATTAATTTTTCATAGCTCCTGTACTTCTTATTTTTATCTTAGCTCTCTTTTAATGTTAAGCTGTAGTTTTCATCAGCTTTGTGGTCTTATTTTGGGGGGGTGGGCAGGGAATGCCTTCAATAATGATTATTTTTCTCTTTTTTTTCATACGATGTCCTTATATGGGGTTTAACTGAAATCCTTTTCATTTTCTCTTGTTAATTTGAGATGCCACTTCTATTTTTTTAGGAGATTCCTGTGGAGTCAGGTTGGGGTGGTTTTCCTAGAGGAATGGTTCTAAGGCTCCATCCTCTGTTGTTACCTGGACATATTGAAAATTACAGCCCAACAGTTCAACTGTCCTGTTTCCTTTAGACTCTCTTCTTTCTAAAGTTGAATCTTCTCTCTATTTTTCACCATTGTTTCTACAGTGCTCACTTCTTTTCTCTATAGCCGCAGTACATTTTTTTCTTTCCCTCAGAGTAAGTCTCTCATTCTGGAGGGAAAGATCTTGTTGGATATTTGAGCCTCTTGAGGGTATAGGCTGCCTTGGACCTTCTGATTTTCTCGTGGGTGTTTAGTATGTCTTTTTTGACTCATCTGCTCACTAGAGTCTGGGTAGCTTTCCTCCAGTTTTACCAACTGCTTTTTTCCACGTTTTCTTGCTGAGGATTCCACTCAGGGTGTGGTTCTCACTTGTTGGGAGTGAGCGTTTGATGCAGTTTCTGCGCTTCAAGTCTCTTAAGGCCATTGGAACTCTCTTTTCTCCTCTTCCACCACCTCCACAGGCCATAACCCCACACGTGTCCTGAGCAGATTCTGCTGTGGATGGTGGTTTGGCGTTAACCACGTACACTCTGGGGCCCAGTGGAATTCCTTGTCATCTCATTTTGTTGAAGATGCTGCCTTTTTATTTTTGACTTGCTAGTCTAGTTTATCTACCCATTTTCTTTTGTTTCATGGGAAGCTCTAGGGATATTTAAATAGTATGCTGCCAAAATGATTTTGTTCTGACTGGAAATTTGAGATCACTTAAAACAACTGACCTGACATAGTTAAGTTTGGAAGCATAGAAAATAAGACAGGACCTCAAAGAATTCAACCCTGTGCCACATGGGGAAAAATTCAGCCTGAATCAGGAATTCGCTTTCCACACCAGGAATGATTGTCTGCAGCTGCCGTCAGTGCTTTAGGCAAAATAGCAAGGAGGCCAGTGTGTGCTCCGGCTGCCTTCTTCCTACCTCACTCATCTCTGCATCTGGGCCAGTGGGAACCGGGGATGTCTTCTGAGCCCCACTGATGCGGGGCTTTATGGGGCAGACCCTAGGGGGTGCAGGCCATGTGCTCAGTTAGGTCAAGTCAGGCTCAGTGAGAGCAGGTAGAGCTGGAGGAAGGCAGAGGGATATGACGTGTGAGCCCAGGTCTGGGCCAAGGAGGCCACAGGCAGAGCCAGCAATGGCTTTTGAAGGGCTAAAGAAGCGTGTGCCCAAGGTCAGAGCAGCAGGAGGGCCCCTGACAGGCAGCTGTCCAGGCTGAGGCCACTCAGGCTCCCGTTTGGTCTTGGGCTTGCCTGCTAGGTCTGCTGCATTTAAAATGTTGCTCAGCAGGGCTATATTCTTGGACAACACTGGGAAACACAATGGATCATCTCTCTACCTGGAGCCTTAAAAACTGATCTTAAGTTTTGTCCCTGTCAAAGGAGCTGCTGTTCTCATTATAATATTTATTGCAATATAATAATTATCTCACACATAACACTATTTTGATTTCAAAATTCCCATGCTCAGTATCTGAGGGCAGATGAAAACCATTCAAAACAAATACTCTTAACTACCTTCTCCTCTCCTCAAAAGGGCTCCATCTCTGCATAATCTTCATCCCTCTGGGTCAGAGGAAAAAAAGGGTCTCCTTCTCACCAAGGCTAAAAACTTCAAGTGTTCTGGAGAAAAAATGTCCAGGAGATGTTCAATGGAAAAACAACACAAATTTCTACCATTTACTAAATGCAAATAATAAATTTGCTAAGCCCCAGGCATGAGCTTCACTCATATTATCTAATTTTCACAAAAAGTTGTATGGTTGGGAGTATCAGTTAAGGTTTAGTTGTGGGTAACATAAACCACCCTTATTGTTTTAAGTAAAAGGGATTTCAAATGAGGAATTAGGCAATGACAAAATCGTGGGGGTGATAGAGGAGGAGGCTCGAAGCTAGTCCTTCAGAAATGACTCCCAGAAAACACACAGAACTGACTGTCCACCAAGGAACTGCCGACTCTGCCACAGTCAGGGACCTGCTCTGGGAACGGCTGTCTTCAGGATGCTTCTCAACGGCTGTCGTCCTGGAATCAGGAAGCTGCTGCTCTAGGAATACACCGCCTTAACTGTGACCCAGGGACCAGGGTCAGCTGCCAAATCCACACCACCAAAGCACATGCCATTGATACGCCTTGCCTCCTCCTAAAAGGGAGCCAGGGAAATGCAGTGTTTGGCTTTGCAGCTTCAGTCATACAGGCAGGCACCCTAGGAAAGCTGTGGGTCCCATTCACAGATGAGGAAAAGGAACAGAGCTTTGACTGGAAGAACTACTCATCCGACAAGAACTGGAAGAGCCAGGATTCAATCCAGATCCAACGCATGTTCTCAATCACCTCACTCTTCTGCCTGCCTAACAAGGGAACTGCGGTCAAACAGGTGTGAGAAAGGCTCCTTATAAACATGACCGGGACTTTCTCATCAACAAAAATCTTTTCCTGACTATGCCACCTAATTATTTATCAATTATTGGCTCTACTCCATTCTTTTCTCTCCCATAAACTTCTCAAATGTAGGAGGAATCTTCTAGTACCTTGTAACTTATGAAAACTACTGCCTCAGCTTTCAGTCGGCTGTACATGAACAGGTTCATACTTTGAATTATACTGGGTTGTTTCCAAAGGTGGCAAATTGCTTCATTTTGTCAGGGGAAAGTAGTTATTTCCATTAGTAAAAATTAAGTTGGACTTAACACAGATTAAAATGGAAGTACTGGGTCCTTCTGTAAATGGGCTCCAGAAAGTCTAATGTATATCAAAATGCTCCCAGGCATTCATTCATTCACTTCTTCACTCGTTCACTGGGCAAATATTTACTGAGTGTTTACTACGTGCCAGGAAGACAGTGGTGTATAAATAAGCACTGTCTCTCTTCTCATGGCGCTTACAGTCTAGAAGTAAGGACCAACTCTAAATCACTTTGCTACTGAATCAGTTTTGTCTTGCCCGATGCACAGCAAGCCAAAATTCTGAGACACCAAAGTTTGCAGCAAAAAGAGGGTTTATTCACAAAACAGCCAAGCAAGGAGAAGAGGCAAACATGTCTCATATCTACCTCTCCCGAGGCCAGGTGCTCAGGGTATTTATGGGATAAAGAATAAAGAAGCAGGCAGGTCTCAGGCATGGGGAGAACCAGAAAGGTGATTGGGAAAAGGTGTGAAAATCATGGCTCTGCACAGGCATAACTAAGCTGTAGGTCTCTGCACTTACAAAGGGTCAACCCTCACTCATGCCCAGTTGAGGGGTCAGTGGTCCTATCCAGTCCTAGCTAGCTTAGCTCGAACTAGATGCAGCTGACTCCAAGTTTCTAGGAAACAACTCAGGCAAACATTGTTTAGGCTATACACCATTTGGAGGACATGCAAGTCTTAAAAAGACCTTGATTAGTGAAAGCAGGAGAAATGGATTGACTAATTACCCACGGTTTCAGCTCTGTGAAGAGGGCTAATATAGGAGAATAGTGTGATGGGAGGAACAGCAGAAGGGCGAGCACATGCCTTCCTGGAGGAGTTTCATCTAAGTGGAGACCTGAAGAGTGTGTAGAGGTTAACAAGGCAAAAAGGGAAGGGGCGAGTGTTCTAGTCAGAAGGGGGCTGCAATGCCAAAGTCCTGGAAAGGAAGGAGAGAGGATGCATTTGAGATAGTGAGTGAGGAGCAGAGTGGTTGGGGTGTGGAGCAGAGAGGAGAGTGGACCAATGTGAGCTGTAAAGATGGGCAGGAGGACATCCTGTACAGACTTGCAGGTTGATTTAACAGAAGGAGATCCCTTCACTTCATTCAGTGTGGTCATTTGAAGTTGCTACTGATTGAGCCAGGTGAAAACACATGCTGAAATAGTGAGGAATGGTCAACAGTCCCATATTAGTAAAAAGAAGCAGATGCTACTGAAACATGCATGCAATGAAAGATCTCTTTGTATTATGTATATTGTACTTCTGCAGCATAGACATAAGATTTTACAAACATGCACTCTTTGCAAAACTGTGTTTCTAATGTTCAATGAATATTCAGAGCAACAACATAGAAAACTATCTTCTTTGAAAAAAGCACTCATATTTTTCAGTATTCCAAAAATCAGGCCTCCATTGTTCAATTGTAGGTGAGAGCAATTTCCATTTTAAATAATTAAAATTTTGTCTTTCGTGTTTGTTCGATTCCCTATATTCTTCATGTAAGGTGGATTATTTCATAACATTTTATTTTTCAAATATGAATATTGTAATGGTAATATTTAACTAATACTTTCAGAGAAAAAAAGGCAATGTTTCTCATTCCCCAAAGTTTTGAGTTTCAGGATATTCTAGTGGTGGAGAAGGTGCTGGTGACTGGGAATGTGGTAAAAGCTGCCCCAATTGTAGACACTGGGACAGCTGAAGGGAGACTAGCCAGGCAGCCATGGAGGTGCAAAGCCTGTGGCCATGGGGGAGCCCTGGTCCATAAATGCTGAAAGCCTGAGATTACTTCTTTGATTATCTGGCTCCTAACAGTATGGACATGACACCAGAGCAGGTTAGGAGACTTTCAGGCCTATAATAACTTTAGTTCCACATGGGTAAGAATGGAATGAATGACAGTTGAGTGTCAGGCAGGGTCAACACACAGCAAAACCATGCTGCCTGGGAAGTTTGCTTTCGTGGTCTGTCTCTGCCTTCCAGGAATTGGGTGAACTCCTGCTTCTCTCTCTTCTGTCCCAAGTCACCATTCTCTCAAAATGTATATTATGACCTCCTACTAGGTGCCAAACTCTCTGCTAGGTATTGGACCAATAACAGGTCATTAACTCATTTGACAATGATTTATTGAATAGCCATTATGTGCCAGGTAATGTCCTGGTGACTGGTAAACAAGACAGACAAGGATTCTGCATTCATGGAGTTGACATGTTGATGGGAAAGACTGAAAATGAGCTCACCCTCAATGAATATTTGAGAGTAATTTAGAAAAGTGCTGAACAGAGAATTTAAAATTGGGTGATATGATAGTAACATGGTGGCTACTTTAGTTTGGGTGGTTGTTAAGTCTTGCTGGAGGAGGGGACCTGTGTCCTGAGATTTGAATGGCAAGAAAAGTAAGTCCTATGAAGATCAGGGAGAGGAGAATTCCACACAGGGGGGCAGCTAGTATGAAGGCTCTGTATCGGAAATGATTTTGGTGTGTTCCATGAAAAGGCAAGTCCTCGTAGCTGGAGCACAGTGAAGGGGAGAGCAGTATAAGAATGGTTGGAGAGGTGGAGAGAGATGTTTGGGCTTCATAGGCAAGGGTAAGATGCTTGAGTTTTCTAAGTGCATTGGAAAACCATTGGTGATTTTTTTTCAAAATTATCTATCTATCTTCCCTTTCTTTGTCTATATACCTCTCTCTCTCTTTCTCTCATCTATCATCTATCTATCATTTCCTTAGAAAATGTAATTGCTTTGTTTTCTGTTGCACATATGATATGTTACTGTAGATATCGTTCTGCACCTTGCTTGTTTCACTTAATTATATGCCTTGGAAATCTAACACACTGAGGCTTTTTAAGCAGGGAAATGACATAATATAATTTATGTTTAAAAAGTATGACTCTGGCAGCATGGTATGTGTCAGTTTGTTCATGCTGCTATAACAAAATACAATAGATGGGTGGCTTAAGCAACATATATTTATTTCTCATAGTTCTGGAGACTGGGAAGTTCAAAAGCAAGGTGCTGGCAGACATGGTGTCTGGTTTATAGATGGCTTTCTGCTCACTGTGGCCTCATATGTGGGAGGGGTGAGGGAGCTCTCTAGGGTCTCTGTTATAAGGGCATTAATCCCTTTCATGAGGACCCCACCTCATGACCTAACCATGCCCCAAAGGCCCCATCTCCAAATACCATCACATGGAGGATTACGTTTCAGTGTGTGAATTTTGGGGGGACACAAACACTTGGTCCACTGCAGTATGGGAGTAGGATTATGGAATGTGGGGAATGGAGAATGAGTGAGGTGGGTCCTTGCCCTCAGGAGGTCACAGTCTTTCTCTTCTCAGCATGTTCATTCGTGGTGTCAGTGTGGTTGCCTGTGCACTTGCCATTGGTCTCCCACACGGAACTGTGAGATCCCTGGGGGCCAACCCAGGGTCTGTCTTGTTCATCTAACAAGGTGCCTGACATTGTTGGATGGATGGATGGATGAACAAGGCTAGGTAGTTTTGTTAATAAATCACCTTACTCCAAATAGCATGACTTTCTTCCCATGGTTAGTCAGTGTTTGTGATGAAAAGTCCAGTGTGAGATATCTTAGGGAGACATCTTTGTGTGACAACAAAATGAAGACTAATGATTAGAGAGTTTTGTATCATCTCTTTGGTATGATAGACAGTGATCAGAGTGGTGAAGCGTCCAGAAACGAATTCATATAAAATGACTAAGAATATGAGGGGGGTTGATGTTGGAGAAGAAAAGACTCAGGGGAACATGACAGCTGCCTTCAAATATGTAAGGAACTGTCACATGTAAGGAAGAGCGTGCTTGTTTTATATCACTCCAGGGAATGAGGCAAGAGCATGCGATGTCCATCTCAAACAAAGAAAAACTATTTTCTCCAGCTACCCAGTCATAGTATAGGTTCCCTTCTGAGACAATGAGCACAGGTCCCCAGAGATATTCCAACAGAAATTAGATAATAATTTGTCAGTAATGCTGCAAAAGTGACTCCTGGATTTTATATAAAGATAACAGCAGCTACCATTTATTTAGCACTTACCCTGAGCCAGACACTCCGCCAAGGGCTTTATAAACATTATCTATTGAATGTTCATAACAACTCTATGTGGTAGGAATCATCTATGTTTAGATGGAGAACCTCAGTCTTAGAGAAGTGAAGTGATTTTCACCAGGGCATACAGTTAGTACGTGGAGTCAGGAATGGATCCAGGTCTCTCTGACTCCAAAGCCTTTGTCCTTCACCATACTGGGCTCAGACAAGCCCTGAAGATTTCTAAAATGTGGCCTCTTTCTCAGTCCTTTTCAGGGTTAGATCACAGCATTTCATTCTACTCCATCACAGAGGAGAAATGGTATTCAAAGCCAGGGACATTTACTGACCATTGTTGGTGGGTGTTCACAGTTAGATGTAGTGGGAAGAGCACTTCTGTTTCTTCTATGAAGCCGAATGGAGAGAGTTCTGGGACAGCTCTTCCTTAGAGAAGCTCCCATCATTTCTCTCTCACTTTGGCTTCCTCTAGTCCTGCAAGACAGGTCCTAGGTTGGCGTCTACAAGTCCTGCCTGAGAGGGCCAGCACTGTCTATTTCCTTTAGGGATCTTTAGGAGGGACAACTGGTTGACAGCAGGATTCAGATACTCCTGAGCCCCTAGTCCTAAATCATCCTGATCTTATTTCACAATGCTCAGCATATCCTGCACCCCCTGACAGTTGAGTTTCTTCCCATTCCAAGAGTTTGATACTCTAATACTCTTGGGGTATAAGATGACTTCAGCCAAGGATGTAGAGAAGGAAAATGACAGTGTTATGGACTGCATGTTTATGTTCCCCTCAAATTCCTATGTGCAGCCCTGTCCCTCAATGTGATGGTACTTGGAGATGTGGCCTTTGGAAGCTAACTAGGTTTAGATGAGGTCATGAGGGTGGAGTCCCTACAATGGGGTTAGTGTCCTTCCAACAAATATGTAATGAATGCCTTCCAATTATCCTAGACAGTGCTAAGTGCTACATTCATAATGAAGATTAAAAATATCTTTAGATATTTTGATTTTAGTTATCAAGCATTGAGTGAGCAGAAGATAAAAAGGTTTCCACTATTCAGTGATTTGTTCAACATGTATTCAGTAAGTTTGAAACATTTTCTGGGACATTCAGAAGAGATGATTCTGTTTTCTCCAATAGCAGCTATTTTTAAATAGACAATTGTTACTTCTCTCTTTCTTTTTCTATCTCTTGGATGCTTTAGAATGTGCACAAGTCAGCAAAACTTGGGTTGCTTTTCTTTCCTATTCTCAGAGAGGTTTTATGCTAGAGGGCAGGGTCTGGCATTCCGGGGCTGGGGTTTCTGAGTTAGCATATGTTTCTTCAGCTGGTCCTGTCACTGTGAGCCCTGAGCAGCAGAGTGCCTGGCCGCCGGAATAAAGTGTCAACTGTGTTTTAGCTGTTATCATATTTCCCATGTTCAAGTAGACTAATAAATGGAGAGAGTCTTTCAACCAGCACGGTGGGCGAATTGTGAAAACAAGAACATATGAGATGAAGGAAGTAAGGATGCTTCTACTCTGTGAGTCTGTATTTACTGAGAGTCAAGGCCTCATAGACAAGGAAACAGGTCTGTTGTGGAATTGACAGTCCTGCAGAGGAGGAAAGCCATGAACATATCATGTCATGTAAGAATACTAGCAGGGAACGATGGAGGAAAAAGTAAGGGCATATTACTCCGTTTGGACTCCTAACACTTCTGGGAGGATCTGGAATAGGATGGGGATTTTTATCACAGAGTTGTATTAATAAGTTTGATAACCACAAAACAACAACAACAATAACCTGACAGCTGTTACATATGACTTCCCAGCTCTTTGAGGATTTATTGCCACAATAAGGGGGTGGCAGATCTGGAAAGCCCTTTTACTCTCATGTCTGTCACTGAGGTATGCCTTCTGAGGTCCTGAGATTTATCTTCTGCCTGGAAACCCACAAGCCACTCAGAGTTGGCCTTCTGTCTCAGCTACTTGTTACAGGTCACACTGTCTGCTCAAAAATTCCACAGGTCATGCATTGAATATACGTCATCCACAAGCTGAGAGTGTGCAAAAATGGAGTTTTTATGATCCTTTCTGATCATATCGCTGAACATCTTGATCAGGCCTTCACTTCATGAACCATAAAGTACTTGCAATTTCTCATTTAAGTGAGCGGATAATATCCCCCCATCCACCCCACAGCCCACTCCCCTCATCCCCACCCCTGGCCCGGCCAAAGTCAGTTTGAATGTCATTCTTGTCATTTGTAACTGAATGAGACCTAATATGGTCTTCCTGATTTTAATTTTCTGGCCCATCTTCTATTACAAGGTTGCCAGTGTTTTCTTTCTAAACCATAAATGTAACAATATCATGGCCTTGCTTAAACCCATCTGCAGGCTTTTTGGTAACTACTGAATAAAGTCCAGACTTCCTTAGGTGTTATATAAAATCGGTTATTATCTGGTTTCAGATGATTCACCTCTTACCACTTCCTTCCACCTCTCTTAAATTCTAATTTAAATGACCCTGTACCCTTTCGTTTTGAAAAGTTCTATTTCATTCTTTTCCAAACTTGTCTGTTTCAACATGCTATTATGTTCTTTCACTTGAATAGCTTGTTTTAGCCTCTAGTTCGTAATTTTGTGTTATGAGCAAAATAACACAAAATAACACTTCAGTAGGAGTGCGTTTCTCTGTGCAAGTCCTATACTCTATACTAGGTTGTAGAGGCTTCTTCAAAATGGTTTTATGTTAGCTTCTTCCAGTGTTTTATGGGATCTATGAGCCTAGGACCAGATTTTATTTTAGGCTCTTTGCTTAGGGTTCTTGCACAGTGGAGATAAGGGCAAGTTTGTGCTGCATCTATTCATGAGGCCAGAGTTGGGGTTCTTAATCTCAGGGGTGCTTCTTTTCTGCCCATATACTGTCTTGGATGGGCAGAAAGTTTCCTTTCTGCTTCCCAGAGGCTGGTGGGTGGAGTTTTATCAGTTTCCTTTTCACAGTCAGGGCAGATCTCTGAGGCTCCGGTTTTATGCAGGGGTTTCTGCTCAAGTGTCCTCTCACCTTGGGTGGCCCAGATCATGTTTTGTGTCCCTTCACAGGCATTAAAGCCCTAAACCTCAGGGTCTCGAGCCAATGCACTCATCTGATACTCCCAGGCTAGAGTAATGTCAAAGCTTCTTAAATCTCCAGCTCTGAGCTCCTTTATTAATGGCTCATGGAATTCCCTTTCTTTTTCCTTTAAGCATGCCTGTTTCTTTGAAATTTTTTTCTGGAGTTTGTATATTTAACTAATGTTTTAATTTATTTGTAGCTGGAGGAGCGTTCTCTCTTATAGCACTTTTTACCTTATTCTATATCTTTAGCAGGTGACATTGCTCACCAGTTTTCCTAATGTATCATTTGTACTGTCTATTCATTCATTCCACAAACATTTTTTCCTTGTGTACTTTGTGCCAGGCACTGTTGTAGGTGCTTGGGATACAGCAATGAAAAACATCAGAAAAAAATTCCTGAGCTCATGAATCTTACTTTCAGAGAGAAGGAAACAGAACTAAAACTACATAGGTTAATATGAATGGATCTCAAAAACATAAATGTATAAAAAAGTAAGCTTCAAAATAATATGTACAGTACAATATCCATTGTGTAAGGTTAAATACGTGTAACCCAGTATTATTTATGGATACACCATAGCCAGTAAATTAAACTATGCAAAGGAAAGAGAACCACCATATTCAGAAAGTGGTTACCTCTGGAAGGAAGGGAGGCTGGGCCCAGTAAGGACAACACAAGAAGCATTACCTGCTTCCCTAATGCTTTAGGTCTTTTTTTAAAAAAATTATATATGTGAAGCAAAAGTGGCAAAATGTTAAGATTTAATAAAATTGGGTTGTGGTTACACCTATGGTTATTATATAATATGCTCTGCATTTTCTGTATGATTGAAATAATTCATAATAAATTAAAAATGCTAAGTGGCTTTTAAGTGAGACTTAAGAAATAATAGTAATAATGGACCTAGAGATTGTCATACTGAATGAAGTAAGTCAGACAGAGAAAGACAAATATCATATGATATCGCTTATATGTGGAATCTAAAAAGAAATGGTACAAATGAACTTATTTACAAAATAGAAATAGAGTCACAGATGTAGAAAACAAACTTATGGTTACTGAGGGCAGGTGGAGGGATAAATTGGGAGATTGGGATTGACATATACACACTACTATATATAAAATAGATAACTAATAAGGACCTGCTGTATAGCACAGGGAACTCTACTCAATAGTCTGTAATGGCCTATATGGGAAAAGAATCTTAAAAAAGAGTGGATATATGTATAACTGATTCACTTTGCTGTACACCTGAAACTAACACAACATTGTAAATTAACTATACTCCAATAAAAATTATTTTAAAAAATGAATTATATAGTGTGTTAGAAGATGGAAGTTATATGGAAAAAAAGAAGAGAAAAAGTAGAGCAGGGTAAGGTATGTCAAGAGGGTTGGGGGTGGGGAGAGTTTGAAGTATGGTGGTCTGGGTAGTGTCCATTGAGAAGGCACTTTTGAGGTAATTGAGAAAATTTGAGTGAAGACTTAAAGGAGGTGAACTCCTTCTTATCTGAGATATCATTTGCTCTGCTGGAACCAAGGTGGTAGACCTAGGAGAATCCGTGTGTGTCATACCATGAGAACTGGCAGGACTTGGCAATGAAGAAATGGGGACCGTCTGAATAGAGTGCATGTCAGGTGAGTGATGGATGTGGCCACCATTCACTGAGACAGATGTTAGGAGACAATCAAGTTCTAGGGGAAAGATAATGAGGCCTTAAGTTCTTTAGGGGAAGCAAAATTTATCCTGGAAGTTAGAGCAAAAGAAAATTCCTCTACGTGTTCTTCAGGTAAGGAACGAATAGTTATGTGTGGGACATATCTTCAATCATATTTTTCCAATCAAATAGTTTTTTTTTTAATGAACTATCCTTCATGTAACTTGAAAATATAATAGAAAATGAATATCTGTGAAAGTAATTCTGCTGCAGTCGAAAACCATGTCATTAAAGTAATTAGCCTTCAACTACCTCTCTCGGTCTAGGGATAAATTTTAGAGTACTTAGGCTTTAGACCCAGGTGTATAGAATAATTTCAGTTATGCCAGTTAATACTGCTTCCATTTCCTCCCCATCACACAACTCCCTACCTAGTTCTCTCTCCAGAGCCTCAAGGGGCTAAGTATAATCCATCTTCACATAGCGGATAGATCTCAGAAGTCCCCCAAGTCTCTTCTTCTGTGTAAATGACACTGGTCCTTTAAACTGTTCTTCATATGAGCCATGGTGGGTTTTTTAGAACCACCCCCATCCCCACCATACTAGCTACCTTTTTGCGAAGCTATTTCATTGTGTCACCGTCTGTTTTAAATCCCCAGATGTGGTTTAACAGCACGAAATACAGTGATCCTATATGAATGCAGTCCAAGATTATACTGATGTTTCAATTAACATCAACATATAATTTTCACATGGACAACTACCGTGCCTGGTTTCTACCATCCTATTAACCATGGAAATGGAAATGTTAGAGCCATGAATAGACCCTTTCACCCACTA
Organism: Balaenoptera borealis; assembly: GCF_965194805.1. Classification (NCBI taxonomy): domain Eukaryota; kingdom Metazoa; phylum Chordata; class Mammalia; order Artiodactyla; family Balaenopteridae; genus Balaenoptera; species Balaenoptera borealis. Next base: position 90,387,834 of record NC_138868.1, on the reverse strand, counting down.
CTAGACGCATCCAAACATTCTTTGAATGTAGTTGTTCAATAAGCAATGCATATTCCAAACCTCACTATCATCTAGGTCACATTTGCATCTTGTTTGCAAAGAATGTAAAAGAATTTATCAAATGCTTCAGTACAGTTATGTCACCCTTAGTATATTAGAATATTTTTCATAAAGCAAATAGAACAGTTTTATGAGACTCGTTCTTGGTAATCCATGTTGACTTCATGTAAAAATCCTTGCTTTTCTTTTTTTCTAAAGGTTCACATATCACATATTTTAAAATCCAGTCTAGAAGTCGATGCAAACTGATGTCATATTTAATGATCTATGGTTTCTGGAATTTATTTATTGCCTCTTTAAATTCAGAAATAAATTTTTTCCAAGTTTCAACACTATCCATTACCACTGGTGTAGGAGGAAGGGCAATGCACTGGCATCCAAGGAACCAGAGTCTTAACCAGGTTTGCTCCTAGCTAGCTGTGTAACTTTGAGCAAGTTGCTTGACTCATTTGTAAAAATTAGGGGTTTGAACTATAACCACTGAGTGCTTCTTGTTTAGTTTCTTTAATATGTTTATCCTTTTGACAATAAATTACTTATATTCTTCTGATTTTTATGTATAAGTCTTAGACTGAATTGCTTCCTCTTGTTAATAATAGATGTGCCACCCTACAGAGTACTTCAGTATCCAGGTTGATTTGTTCCTTTTGTTCTTTCCTTAAAAAAAAAATCTTTCTTGAAATATAATTCACAGACCATAAAATTCATCCATGTAAATTGTACCATTCAATGTTTTTTTGGCATATTCACAGAACTGTACAACAATTACCAAAATCTAAGTTTAGGACGTTTTCAATCCTTCCTCTTAAATGGACTTGAGCATAAGCTCACCCAGGGATCTGCACATGCTAGAGTAACAGACTAAAATTCAGGGCTCAAAACCTTCTTTTGATTGTTTCTTCTATTCCTAGGTCATGTTAGCTCATTCAGAAGCAAAGCTTGGGGGTGGTTTAAGATGATGACTTAGGAAGAGCCTGAGCTTACCTCCTCCCATGAACACAACAAATATATAGCTACATATGGATCAATTCCCTCTGAAAAGAATCTGAGAACTAGCTGAACACCTGCCCCAAAACAAAGGATAAAAAAACCACATCAAGATGGGTAAGAGAGACAGAGAAATGCTGTCACCAAAAACCCCACACCCAGCCTGGTGGCACACGTAGATCGGGATCTCATAAGATGGGCGCTTCTCCCAGAGGAAAGAGGGGTTGGTGCCCCACATCAGTCACACCAACTCCTGGGATCTACACTGAAGAGAGGAGTCCCCAAATGCCTGGCTTAGAAAAATCAGTGGGGCTGATGTCAAAGGGTCCCAAAGTGATATAGGAAACTGAGACTCTTCTCTTGAAGGTCTCATGTGTGATCTCACTTGCCCTAAGACCCAGAGAAATAATAGCAGTTTGAAAAGTGCCAAGACTATATGTGAAGGAGAGTCATTTGAGAATCTAAAATCATCATCTGGAGGGGTGAGGGACGGTGGAAGTGCTCCCTAGAGACAGAGGGACTGACAGATGCCACTACTGTACTCCCCGTTTAACCTGCCAGCATGAGTGTGCAAGCTTGGATGTGGGGATGAGCAACAAGATCCTACCTTCTTGCTGAAGACTGAGAGCTCTGGCAGTTTCAGCACTCCCCCACTTCCAGCTGGGGTGGGCATTCATAGATGTTCACAGCATTCTCATAGCTAAAGTCTGTGAGTGTGGGGAGGAGATTATGACACTACCCATGCCCTGGCTGGGGCTGGCAAGTACAAGCAGTCATGGTGTTATCCTTCTCCCAGCCTAAAGACAACTCGACACTCCCCTGTCCCCTGGCTGGGGCTGGCAAGCATGAGCAGTCACAGCATTCTTCTGCTCCTGGCCTAAAGCCAATGGGCACACAGATGAGGCACTCTCCTGCTGTATGGCTGAAACCTGCAGGCACAAGAAGTGAAGTCATTTTCTTGCTGCCTTTCTGAAGTGAGAGAGCAGGTCCTGTCCCCTATACTCTCCAGCTGTCTAGGTAAATCCAACAGGCACAAGTGATCCACACAGGGACATCCCTGGATCGCTTGGCCCTAGTGGCCAAAGGACTGGTGTTCCTGAGCTTCACAGAACTGTAACAATCAGCAAGACAGTGTTTGGCAGGCCAACCCCCGCCCCCACCCCAGGGCATGGCACAGAGATCAGACTGAAACATAACCTCAGTCTTCCTGTGAAAAAGGCCTAGTTCCTCAACCTGGAACTTCATCCTGAGGGACAGGCTTTAGGTTTCTCACATGTCTTGGAAGCTAACAAGGAGCTTCCAGGGAATGAAAACAGGGAGACACCATCCTAGCACACCCTCTTGACCTCACTACAGCTTGATAATACTCCCCAGAAAGGAGCTTATATACTCATCAGGGGCCCCAATTTATGCAACTGTCACCCAGGGAACACCTCCAGATCTGGTCAGGAGCCCAACAGAGACTACAATTGCAAATCCACAGGACCATACATATCTGCATACTTTAAAAGCTGCTGCCTGAGTGTCGGGCTTCCAATCAGCTGAAACTAGGTGCTAAATGAGATTCCTGCCCTGGAACACTGACAGGTCTCAACACAGCCTCAACAAGAGGGGCACATTAAGAATAAATTAGATCCTAGAGACAACCAAGAGCCATGGTACAGTTGAACAAGAAAAATCATCACCTGCATGAGGCCACTCCTTCAAGAGTGAAAGAGGAAGCAGTTTTTCTTAATAATAGAAACAAACACAGATAGCCAAGCAAGGTGAGGAAACAGAAATATGTTCCAAATGAAAGAACAAGACAAAATCTCAGAAAAAGACCTTAATGACATAGAGATAAGATATCTACCTGATAAAGAATTATAAGTAATGGTCATAAAGATGCTTACCAAACTAGAGAGAAGAATGGATGAACACAATGAGAACTCCAACAAAGAATTGGAAAATATAAGAAAGAACCAATGGGGGCTGAAGAATACAATAACTGAAATGAAAAATATACCAGAGGGAATCAACAGCAGATTAGAAGATACAGAACAACAGATCAGAGATCTGGAAGACAAGATAGTGGAAATCACACAATCAGAATTACAAAAAGAAAAAAGAATTTTTAAAAGTTACAATAGTTTAAGGGACTTCTTGGACAACATTAAGCATACTAACATTTGCATTATAGCGGCTCTAGAAGAAGAAAAAATAGAGAAAGGGGCAGAAAACTTATTTGAAGAAATAATGACTGAAAACTTCCCTAACCTGGAGAAGGCAACATACACCCAGGTCCAAAGCACAGAGGATCTCATAGAAGATGAACCCAAAGAGATCCACACCAAGACACATTACAATGAAAATGTTGAAAGATAAAGATAAAAAGAAAATTTTAAAAGCGGCAAGAGAAAAAAAACTTAGTTATGTATAAGACCATCACCAGATTTTTCAGCAGAAACTTTGTAGGCCAGAAGGGATGGCATGATATATTCAACGTGCTGAAAGGGAAAAAAACTTACAAGTAAGAATTCTCTATCTGGAGGTTATCATTCAGAACTGAAGGAGAATAAAGAGTTTCCCAGACAAGCAAAAACTAAAGGAGTTCATCACCACTCAACTGACCTTAAAATATATGTTAAGGGGACTTCTTTAAACAAAAAAAGAAAAAGCCATAACTAGAAATAAAATAATATATGAAAGAAAAAATATCACTGGTAAAGCCGAATATATAGTAAAAGTAGTGGATCAACCACTTATAAAGCTAGTATTAAGGTTAAAAGACAAAAGTAGTAAAATCAGCTATAACTACAGTAAGTAGTTGAGAGATACACAAATTAAAAAGATGTAAAATATGACAGCAAAAACATAAAATGTGGGGGTGGGGGAATGTAGCGCTTTTGGAATGCATTCAAACTTAAGTGACTATCAACTTAAAATAGACTGATTTGTATATAGTTATATGTGAACCTCATGGTAACCACAAACCAAAAACCTATAATAGATACACAAGAAATAAAGAAATCTAAACATAACCATAAAGAAAATCATCAAACCACAAGGGAAGAGAACAAGATAAGAAGAAAGGAGCAGAGAAGAATTACAAAAACAATAAAAACCAATAAACAAAATGCAATAAGTACATACATATCAATAATTACTTTAAATGTCAATGCACTAAATGCTCCAATCAAAATACACAGGGTGGCTGAATGAAAAGAACAAGACCCATCTACATGTTGTCTACAGGAAACTCACTTCAGATCTAGAGACACACACAGACAGAAAGTCAAATGATGGAAAAAGACATTCCATGCAAATGGAAACCAAAAGAAAGCTGGGGTAGCAATACTTATATCAGATAAAATAGACTTTAAGATAAAGACTGTAACAAAAGACAAGAAGAACATTACATAATGATAAAGAGGTCAATCCAACAAGAAAATACAACATTTGTAAATATGAACCCAACATAGGAGCACCTAAATATAAAGCAAATATTAACAGACATAAAGGGAGAGATTGACAGATATACAATACTAGGAGGGGACTTTAATATTCCACTTACATCAGTGGATAGATCATCTAGACAGAAAATCAGTAAGAAAACATTGGTCTTAAATGACACATTAGACTGGAGAGACAATAGATATATATAGAACATTCCTTCGCAAAACAGCAGAGTATTCTTTTCAAATGCACATGGATAATTCTCCAGCATAGATCACCTGTTAAGCCGCAAAACAAGTCTCAATAAATTTAATAAGATTGAAATCATATCAAGCATCTCTTCTGATCACAATGGTATGAAATTAGAAATTAATTAAAAGAAGAAAACTGGAAAAAACACAAACATGTGGAGACTAAACAATATGCTACTAAACAATCAATGGGTCAACAAAGAAATCAAAGAGGAAATCTAAAAATACCTTGAGACAAATGAAAATGGAAACACAATAATTCAAAATGAATGGGACCCAGCAAAAGCAGTTCTGAGAGGAAAGTTCATAGTGATACTGGCCTACCTCAGGAAACAAGAAAAATCTCAACAATCTAACTTTACATCAAAAGGAACTAAATAAACAACAAACAAAATCCAAAGCTCATAGAAAGAAGAAAATAATAAAATCAGAAATAGAACATAATGAAGATCAGAAATGAAATAGAGACAAAAAATAAAGAAAGAAAAAAATCAATGAAACTAAGAACTAGTTCTTTGAAAAGATTAACAAAATTGATAAACCTCTAGCCAGACTCATGAAGGAAAAAAAAAAAAAAAAAAGAGAGGGCCCAAATAAATAAACATAAATGAAAGAGCAGAAGTTACAACCAACACCAAAGAAATACAAAGAATCATGAGAGATCACTATAAACAATTATATGCCAACAAATTTGACACCCTAGCAGAAATGGATAAATTCCTAGAAATACACAATCTTCCAAGACTGAATCATAAAGAAATAGAAAATCTGAATAGACTGATTACTAGTAATGAATTTGAATCATTAATAATTTTTAAATCTCCCAGCAAAAACTAATAAGGGACTAAATGACATCACAGTTGAATTCTACCAAACACTTAAGGAAGAGTTAATACCTATCCTTCTGAAATTATTCCAAAAAAATTGAGGAGAACGAAATTCTTCCAAACTCATTTTACCAGGACAGCATTATCCTGATACAAAACCCAGACAAAGATACCACAAGCAAAGAGGAAATAACAGATCAGTATCCCTGAAGAACATAGATACAAATATCATTGACAAAATATTAACAAACCTAATTCAACAGTACATTAAAAGGTTCATACACCATGATAAGGTGGATTTATTCAGGGATGCAAGAACAGTTCAACGTCTGCAAAATCAATCAATGTGACACTCCACATTAACAAAAAAGGGATAATAGTATAATCATCTCAGTAGATGCAGAAAAAACATTTGACACAATTTGACATCCATTTATAATAAAAACTCTCAAAGTTTGGGAGCAGCAAGGGAGAAATAACTAGTTACATGTAAGCAAAACCCCCTTAAGGCTATCAGTGGAGTTTTTGGCAGAAATATATTAAAAACTGTATATGACAAACACACAGCTAACATCATACTCAGTTGTGAAAAGCTGAAAGCTTTTCTTGTAAGATCAGGAACAAGACAAGGATGCCCACTCTCACCAATTTTACTCAACATAGTGTTGGAAGCCCTAACTACAGAAAAATGGCAAGAAAAAGAAATAAAAGGCTTTCAAATTGAAAAACAAGAAGTAAAATCATCACTATTTTCAGATAACATGATATATATATATATATATATATATATATATATACATATATATATATTTATATATCATGTTATATATATATATAACATCCCTAAGGACCACCAAAAATGATTAGAATAAGTGAACTCAATAAAGTTGCAGGATACAAAATTAATATACAGAAATTGTATTTCTGTACACTAATAACAATCTATCAGAAAGAGAAATTAAGCAAACAATTCTATTTACAATCACATCAAAAAGAATAAAATACCTAGGAATAAATTTTTAACCAAGAAGTTTTACCTGTACTCTGAAAACTATAAGCTATTGATGAAAAAAACTGAAGGTGACACAAATAATTGGAAAGATATACTGTGCTTATAGAATAGAAGAATTAATATTGTTAAAATGTCCATATTTTCCAAAGCAATCTAAAGATTCATTGTAATCCCTACCAAAACACCAATGGCATTTTTCACAGAACTAAAATAGATAATCCTAAAATTTGTGTGGAACCACAATAGACCCTACAAAATAATTGCAGCCAAGACAATCTTGAGAAAGAACAAAGATGGAAATATCACATGACCTAATTTCAAACTATACTACAAAGCTATAGTAATCAAAACTGTATAGTACTGGCACAAAAACAGACACATAGATAAACGGAACAAATAGACAGCCCAGAAATAAACCCATGGATATATGGTCAATTAAATTATGAATAAGAAGGCAAGAATATACAATAAATAAAGGTAGTCTCTTTGATAAATGGTGTTTGGAAAACTGGACAGATACATGCAAAAGAATGAAACTGTACCACTTACCCCATATACAAAAATAAATTCAAAATGGATTAAAGATCGAATGTAAGACATGAAACCATAAAACTCCTGGAAGAAAATATAAGTAGTAAGCTCTCTGACATCAGTCTAAGTGTTGCTTTTTTGGATCCGTCTCCTCAGGCAAGGGTAACAAAAGCAAAAATGAACAAGTGGGACTACGTTGAACTAAAAAACTTTTGCACAGTGAAGGAAACCATCAAAAAAAAAAAAGGCAACCTATTGAATGAGAAAAGATATTTACAAATCATATATCTGATAAGGGATTAATATCTAAAATATATAAAGAACTTAGACTACTTAATATAAAAAAAACCCCAACCAGACAATTTGATTAAAAAATGGGCAGAGGACCTGAATAGACATTTTTCCAAATAAGATGTACAGTTGGCCAACAGGCACATGAAAAGTTTCTCAACATCACTAATAACCAGGAAAATGCAAACCACAACCACAATGAGATATCATCTCACACCTGTCAGAATGGCAGTTATCAAAAAGACAACAAATAAGTGTTGGCGAGGATGTGGAGAAAAGGGAACCCTAGGACACTGTTGGTGGGAATATAAATCGGTGCAGCCACTATGGAAAACAGTATGGGGTTTCCTTAAAAAATTAAAAACAGGACTACCATACAGTCCAGCAATTAAACTTCTGACTATCCAAAGAGAATGAAAACACTAATTTGAAAGGAATATGCACTCCTATGTTCGTGGTAGCATTATTTACAATAGCTAAGATATGGAAGTAGTCTACATGTCCACCAATAGATGAATGGATAATGAAGATGTTATACACACACACAGAGTAATAAAATAAATAGGTCATGGGGTGTAAGTTACAGCATATGGAAATAGTTAATAATATTTTAATAACTCTGATGATAACAGATGGTAACCAGATCTATTGTGACCATTTCAAAATATATAATATAAATACTGAATCACTGTGAAGTGTCCCTGAAACCAATATGATATTTTATGTCACTTGTACTTCAATTAAAAAAAAAAAAAAAGAAGCACAGTTGGTACTCAGAACAGCACCAACTGGCTTAGTAGGAATGAAAGCTTTTGGAAATGCCCATAGACTTTTCTCACGGTCCACTACATGCTTATTCACTATATTTTCCCAGAGTGGTAGAAATTACATGACTGTTGCAGTAGACTAAAGAAATGGAGTCTTGGTACCACAGGTACTTTCCCACATTCTTTAATCAAAACACAATTAAGTCCCTTAATTCATGAACAAGTATTTCTCAAAGCTAGTATGTGCCAGGTTCTTGAGACTGAAGGTTCTAGAGATTCTGGGGTGAATAAGACAGGCAAAGTTCAGCTGCTGTAGCACTTACAGTCTAATTGGAGGAGAGAAGCAGGAAGCCATGATTAACACTATATAATTTCAGGTAGAGATAAGCACTGTGAAGGAAGTTAAATGGGGTGATGTAATCTAGTGACTGAGGGGCATGGGATTACAGCAGTCAGCAACATTTCCATAGCCCTCATCCCACTCAGTCTTCACAGCCCCTCTATGACATGGAAATGGCACGTGTTATAATCCCCATCTGAGAGATGAGAAGCTGAGGTGCAGCTGAGTGACTCCAAGAAAGTCTTATAGCGAGTGACTCGGGTCTGGTTGCCTGACTCCAAACCAGCATGTTTTCTACCATGTCATTCAGGAAATGGAAATGGTTGTGCAAATTATGGTGTGTCTCTCCCATGGAATATCATGTCATCATTATAAATGATAATTATGGAGACCGGTGATTATGATGTAACATTAGGGAAAATGCAAAATACAAAATTACATGTATACCATGTAAAAATAAGAATGACTGTGTTTACAAAGATTGGAAAGTGACATACAAAAATGAGCACAGATTTGTATTAGGAGTGTTTCTTATCCTGGTTTCCTAAATTTTAATTAAAATGAATTTGTACCCAAAATAAAGTTGACACTGAATTAAAATTATTTTGACAATTCAACTGTAGCACATACGAGTAAATAGTAGTTCCCATAAAGATTATATATATTCATATATATATTCACCATAAAATTTGCAGGAATAACAAAAACATTTGTTGAAAATGAAGTTCATAGCAGGCAAAGGACCCATCCTCAAAAACTAGAGTTTATGAAAGGCCAGCCTCCTAATGGAGAAATCACTTGGCACAAAGGAAACTCCAGAGAGCTATATTCCGCCTTGCAAACAAATAAATACGACTGGGCCTGTCTGTGCCCAGAATACACCTGTCTCTTGAGGGACACATATTTAGAGGCTATTCAGGGTGTGGAGAAACCACCAGAGAGAGTGGATTGTGCAGTGGCCTAAGGCTAGTCACAGAGAGGTGCTGTCACGCCCCCCACACTGAAGGGCCAGGATCCTCAAGGAGAGGCGGAGAGGGCTGCCCTTCAGGAGACGTGACCTGGGCCTCCCCAGGAGGGAGCTGAGGGATTAAATAACTTCCCTGCCAGCGTCCACTCTCTGACCAATGTTCTCTGATGGCTGAACTCAGCGGGAAGCCAGAGTGCAAGGGCGCTCTTTGGTGGGATCCTTGCCGGTTGCTCCTCCGGGGCACAGAGAAGGGTGGAGAGTGGATTTGGAGGGGCAACGGGAAGCCATCCAGTGCGTGAGGAAGTAGGGGAAGTTTCATCCTGGCCTCTCCTTTCTTTACAAACTCCCCTCCCTCCTCTGGAACCCAGTTCCTACCAGTTCCTACCACTAGGACTTGGAGTGGGGTAGAAGGAAAAGCAAGGGCAGCAAAAGGCTGGAGTCCATTACTCAAAGATCAAGTCTCTGAACCCTTTATGATGTAAGGGACCGAACTTCTCTGAATCTGTGGCCTTTGTGTGTTAGTAAAGAGCACAGGCTCTGGAGTTAGACTTACTTGAGTTGAAATCTTGCCTCTGCAACCTATTATGTGATTCTGTGCCACTTTCCCCCCCCCCCCCTTCATTTATTGTTCAATTCCATTTAAGAACAAAGTGCTTGAAGAGTACTCAATAAGTGTTAGCAATTTCTTTCTGTAAATGGGGCTTATCATACCTATTTCTAAGTGCTGTTATGAGAATTAAACAAGATAAAACATATGGAACATATGTTTCCTCCTTTCATGTCCATTAAGCAAGTGCTGATGGAGTCAGCCACTGTCCTTGGCACTAAGGTGCCAGTGAGGAACAAGTACATAAGGCCCTTGTGACCCTGGAACTCACATCCAATGGGGGCTTTCAGATGATAAGCAAACAACCAAATCCACGAGCAAGGTAATGTCAAGTGGTGACAGGTACCGCGAAGCAAATAGAACAGGCATCTGGGTTAGAGAGTGATAGTGGACATTTGGGTAAGGGAACTAAGTGTGGTCAGGGAGGTCTGCCTGGAGGGAGAATTTGAGCAGAGATGTCAATGACAAGAAAGAGTCTAGCATGGGAAGATGGGGGGAATGTAGTGGAAGGATCTAGGCTGAGGGAACAGAAGTTCCCAGTCTCTAACACAGAAGTGAGCTTGGTGTATTCAAAGGATTGGAAGAAGGTCAGAGTGTTCGGAGGCTGGTAAGGGATGAGGCTGGAGAGGTGGGCAGGGGCTGCAATTGTAGGGTGGTAAGTAAAGCCATGCCAGGATCCAAATCTGTTCCTTAATCTTGCTTAGATGCTATCAATGTGAATATGAGGATTAAGGTGGTACAAGGCATCTAGCAATGTACTGAGAAGAGAGTCATCCTGAAAGCTGAGGCGATAAGGGAAATGCTTCCCAAGAAGGGACCACTGGAGCTGAGACTTGAAAAGGAGCAGACGACACATGGAGAAAGCTGGAGGCTCCTGTTCTCAGCAGGAGACGAGGAGCACTTGGACACAGAGGAGGGAACACATAGAAAGTTTTGGCAGAACAGAAGTTATCTGGTCATTAGCATTGAGGGTAGGTGCTTGGAGTTGATTCTCAGATCCAGGGAGAAGAATTGCGGGACTAAGTCTGAGAGCTGGGCCCTTGCCCAGTCTTCCAGTGCATGTGCCCATGGTGTAGTTACCCTCAGGTTTGGCCGAGATCTTAGATTCTGGGACAGAGTCCAGCTGTGTCTTTTAAGCCCACTGGGTCTTGAGTTCTCTTGCACCCTCAGTTGATCCTCAGAATGCAACAGCCACCATCCAGAAAAGGGTAGATCATCATACTTTCAAACAGTGAATGAGGATATTAGATGGTTTCACATTGTGGAAGGAGCTTGGAATTTGAACCTGGTTCTGCCCCCCTTTATTTAGCTTTTTGAACTTTTGCAAACCACTTAATGTCTCTAAGTCACAGTTTCCTCATTTGTAAAATGGAGATGACATTACCTACCCCCCAGGACTGCTGGAAGAATTCAATGCCGTGATGTATAAAGCTGTATTTCTATTCTCTCTGCTTCCACCCTTCTGTGGCCATTTACCGTCTATAAGTAGATTCTGGAGCTTTTTGGATAATCTGTGATTGTCAGTCAGAGAAGCATCACCAGGAAGGCATCTGAGGAACAGGTTTCCTTTGGATTAAACCTGGCCAGCAAAATAAGTTCCTCAGTCCAATATCTTTCCTGTAGGTCAGATACCCAAAAGCAACATGCTTATTCTCCAAGGCAACCGCAGATGCTTATGGGTCCTTATGGTCCCTCTCCCACAGAAGGGAGAGGGTCAGACATTTGAAAATAGAAAACAAGGTCAAAAAGCTCCATTTGGCTAGTGAATAGTGACGTCTCACAAACATTTCTAAAACCCCCAAGTGTAGAACTGGCTCATTTTCATAAACTCTGCTTCAGATGCTGTTTTTCCTGTCTGGGTAACCAGGCTGAGTACCCCCGAGAACCTACAGAATGATAGAATCTGTGATCTTCGTGGAGCAAATATCCTACAACTTTAGATGAAATATTTTTAGTCTGTTAGTCTCGATTTGTATATTTGAATGGATTTCTCACTGCACAAAATGTTTCATTCCAACTCCAGCTCAGTGGGTCGCTGAGGTGAAAGTGTTCATGATTAATTCTGTTCATAAACACACTGGAAAAAAGAAGAAAAGGCCCTGGTGTATATCAACATTTTAAATGCTGTAACTGTGATTCAATTTAATTATTTCCTCCCCATGGCGTTAAATTGAAGGGCTTCAAAATCAGGAGTTGCTCTCATAACTGTAATTACTTTCCCCTGGTAAACGAGAACACGTTCAGAAATGAAGGGCTCCCAGGTGGAGGCAACGTGAGGGGAGAGAGCGAAGAACAGAAGGGACATCCAAGGCCCCGGCTTATAGGCCTGGTCCTGTGACTGCCAATCTGCTAAATCCTTCTTCAACGCCTCCATCTCTTTGCTATTAAAATTAGGACAGATAATCTTTAAAACCCTTTCTAGCACTAAACAGTTATGTTATACAATTGTGGCAACCTTATTCAGAGGTTGTCACTGACCCAGAATCCTAAGTCTGGCAGAGTTCTGGAATGCTAGAAGGAGAGGTGATTTGGTGTGTTCTCTACGTATTGACTGGGACCTTGGGGAACAGAAGGAACCTCCCTGAGCTGCGCCTTCCCACCTGAACAATATGAATCATTGTTCACTGCCCTGGCCACCTCTCAGAACTGCTGTGAGGTTCGGAAATCAAAAGAAGTAATGAATGCAAAACAGCTCAGCTAAGAACACTCCAGAGAGATAGGGATGTTGAGGGTCCAGATGGGAGTGTGAAGTTAGGGCCGGGGTGGAGGTGAGTTCACGAGGATGTGAGGCAAAGTAGCAAATGCTGTCCTCCCTGCTGAGGCCTCCAGGCCTGACTCACTGTTCCCAGCATTGCCCAGAATGAGTACCTGCGTGGTCCAGAGCACAGCAGCCTCAACCCTGCATCGCTGTGCACAGGGAAGGTGGCAGACATGTGGGCCCAGGGGAGGCTGCATGGCCAAACCATCCCTGTGCCCTGACAGCCACACAGAACAGAAGACTCACAGTAGCTCCTTCATGAGGATGTGAGTTGTCCGTATGGTCTACAAACATCTGGGACCCTTACATTCTGTCTTCAGGGCCAGTTATATTATTTGTTAGACTTCTACCTCCACTTGATAGTCTTCTCCTTTACTTCCAGGTATATCCTGGTGAGATCATGTTAACAAACATCAAAGGCACCCTGCGGGTGAAAATCTCACCAGATTAAGAAGAAATGTGAAGGATGTTTGCAAAGAGAAATAGGTTCTCATTCCTTCCAGCCCTTCCCCATCTCTTCTTCTAGTTAAGAGGAGTTCTCTGCTATGTATGTCAGTCTTTTGTGGTTTAATATGAGGGTATACTGTGATTCCTTTGGAAACATGGCATACTCTTGTAAGCTAGAGTAGGGGTCTCCCCTACTTCTTATTCTCTTGGGTCTGGACCACTGGGACTCTAGGCTAGCTTGAGAGCATTCCCCAGCGCAGCACTGAGACCTAACTGTCCTTCCTCACAGGGAAATTCTCCTTCTCTGCTCACTCTGGAGATTGGGGTGTTATTTGTTGTGGGAGGTGATGAATGCTTTGTGCTCTCTGATCCATCTCTCTACCCCACTATTGAGCACTTTCCTGAATCAAAATCTCATCTCCCATCAGGGTGGAGACTGGGTGGCAAGAATAAAGAAGCAGGTGAGGACCATTCTCTAATTGTCATCTATAATCATTATCATCGGGGCAGACACTATTGGTTACCTATTCAGGCTGTGGTCCCTGTTTCTTCTTTGCAGGCAGAGCCCTGATTTTGTCCTGATATCCACCTTTCTCAGGGCAGCCATGTGCCCAGGGAAGGGTGTCCTTTCTCCAGCTCAAGGATAACTCCTGAGTTGGGATTTTGGTGTTCCATTCTTCCTGTCAGTGATTGGTGTATGTATGATATATAACCGAGTCCTGGCTAATAAGATAAGGGGTGGGGGTACTCCTGGGAAAGGTTTTCCTTGTTCTTCTGTTGGACTTTGTAATGTCTACACATGCTCTCTGGAACTGCAGCAGCCATCCTGTGACCACCAAGAGAACTGGCCCAAGGACAGAGCTGATATGCTGAGAATAGCAGAATGGAAAGAGGAAACAAACTTGGATCTGTAGGGTTGCAATCAAGCCCCTGAAATACCCAACCCTGAAGCCATACTAACTTGGGATTTCTTGATTTTTAAAGCTAAGAAAGTGAGGGTTTTCTTTCATTTGCAGCCAAAGGAACTGGATTTATACAGAAATTGGCACCAAGACAGGTTGTACATAACAACAGAGAAAAGGGGGATGTGGGATGTGTTACTGGGGCCAAAGGCAGTGTACTAGGTGTGTTAGATGGTGGGACTTGAGTGGATCATGGCACAGAGTGGCAAAAGAGTTAATTAAATTATCAGTTGTGGCCACCTGAAAGAGAGTGTTCATGGAAGACAACCAAGTTTAGGACAACCAAGTGACAGCTAGCATACAAATTTATAGAAAGCTCAAAAGGAATCATGTTCTATAGGCCAGGATGATTGTTTCTGTTTCAGCTGGACAACTTTAAGAGGGGTCAAGTTCAAATTTCTAATTCAGGTGCTGGCCAAAAATCATGAATTATCTAAGTCTAATTATTTATGGTTGAAAGACTAAAACCAAACACCAAGTTTGATCCTGCAGATTGCTGAATTACAAGGTCACTGATATCACTGTTATACTGGGTCTCATGTGAAAGTGAGGGCATGCATCAGAAAGAGGTGAGCTCTCAGCAAAAGAGAGACCTATGGGAAGAGTTGGGTGATGCATTAGTCTGGGTTCTCCATAGAAGTATAGATATATAGATAGAAAGAAACAGAGACAGAGAAAGAGAGAGCAAGAGATTGATTTATTTTAAGGAATTGGCTTACATGATTATGGAGGCTGAGAAGTCCTAAGATCTGCAATCAACAAGCTGGAGGTCCAGGAGAGCCAATGGTTCCAGCCTAAGTTCTAGTCTGACTAAGGCAGGAGAAGACAAATGTCCCAGCTCAAAGACAGGCAGAGAAAGTGAATTCTCCCATACAGAACCTTTTTATTCTATTCAGGCCTTCAACAGATTGGTGAGGCCAACACACATTAGGGAGGGCAATCTGCTTTACTCAGTCTCCCAATTAAAATCTTAATGTCATCCAGAAACACTTACAGACATACTACAGAATAATGTCTGACCAAATAACTCAGCATCCTGTGGCCCAGTCAAGTTGACACATAAAGTTAACTATCATAGATGATGTAGAGTCCTCTAAGCCCTCAATTTCCTCTGATCCTTCCTTGTTCTGCAAAGCAGCCCTTTCTCTGTCTCTGATGAAGCTGTTTTTCCCCCTACAACAGGCTTTGCAATGACCTAGCAAGGAGCCAACTCTCCTCTTTCCCAATCATACCAATGTCTCCACCCCCTGAGAGGTTCTATATCTAGGGACATATCCCAGAGTGTATCAGTGAGCCAATTACAAAGTTAAACCCAGGAGGAGATTATTTCCACACCAAATGGAATTGTAAGAACTTGCTAATTATCTCAGCAAAATCTAGTAAAGATCAATGGGAAGGAATTCTGAACATCCAAGATCAAGGAAAGAGGAACATAATTCTAAATGAGACTGAATTTGTTAATATGCATGAACCAACCAGAGAGTCTGAATTCAATATGTTGGCTCCATGTATTCTACCTATTTGCATAGTGGCATAAAACCTAGACACAACAGTGGACCATGCTACATGAAAATAAGTTGCCAGAAGTTCCTTGTTATATGGGGAAGAAGGAATTCAAAGACTGAGGACACAGCAAGGTTAGAATGGATTTATCCAGAAAGGCTTACAAACCCACACCCTAACTACATGTCCCCTGAGACAACCAGAAAACACTCCCTTCACCAAGGCATTCTACATTGATTAGGGGGGCACTTGCATCTTTTAAAAGCAGTGACCGACAGACTGTTTTCTGTAGGCCAAGGATGCTGGCTTCTATTTTCCCTGTGATGTTTGAAGTGAACTTTATACTGATACTTAAGTAGGAGAAAATATAGCAAGCAGTAGAGAGATTAGAGACTGATGTAGACACTGTGGGAAAAGAGGAAGAGAGCTGATTAGAAATATGTAGAATAGTAGAATTGTTAGAAATAATGTACCAACACTGGGAGCCTGGTTGATGTTGGAAGATATGAAATTGTAGTGTTTTGTGTGTGTGTGTGCCTTCCTAGTAGTAGCCAACAACCTAGTTATAGGAGGTGAGAAGGAGAGTAGTTAGATTTATCTGTGGTTGAGATAAATCTATGTATAAGAAAGTGACAAGGGGATAAGGCAGTTAATGGCATTAAAAGAGTTCAAGTCTTTGTTTATGGGGAATAGGCTAGACTTGGAGGAGAGGACTGTCAGGAGGAAGTAGAAGAATGAAAACATATATCTCGATGAGGCTGAAAATTGAAGATTAGATGAGATAATAGAATGGCAGAAACTGGCTAGCTTTTTACCAAACACATTTCTTTTTCCTTCTAGACCACAAGTAGATTATTTTTTCCTGTCTTTCTTGCGAGCGTGTGTCTGAGTTCTGGTCAGTGGACTCTGGATGGAAGTGTGGTACTCTAATTCTAGGCCTGATCCATAAAAATTTTCCACATGCCATCTGCTATGCCCTTTCCCTTTTGTCAGCCTGTACGTCACCTGTTGAAGATGGTGAAGGCACAGGATGGAAGGAACCTGCATCCTTAAATTGCTGCTTGAATGAGATCTGCCCATTAATCAGGACCACCCACCTTGGACTCTAAGAGGGTAAGAAATGAATTTATATTGTGGTAAAACACTGACATTTTGTGTTTCATCTGTTACAGCAGCTAGTGTTTCCTAACTAATATAGCTGTTTTTTTTAATGGTGGGAAAATTGTGATTCTCAATTAGGATATTTCAGGGGTGATACAATTCCTGTTGATAACAAGGTCCAGAGAGTAGCCATTTAGCTGAAGTGGAGAGGAGATGAATATCGCTGGAAGGAAGAGATTGAAAACCTAGGAAGTCAGGGTGTTGGATGGCAACATAGATATTAATGTCATACAAGGTGATGATAGGATCAATGGAGAAGCGTAGACTGTGAATCAGAATAATCTGACAGAAGCCAGAATTTACTGGGTGCTGAACATTTTGCCTTCATTATCTCCTTTAGTCCTTATAACCATCGAATGTGGTAGGTGTTACTATTAGCCTCTTTCATAAACAGGGAACTTGAGCCTTAGAGGGGTTAAGTAACTTGCACAAGGTTTCCCAGCTTGAACTTGAACTCAGTCTAGTTGATTTCAAAGTCCATACTCTTAAGTACTACATTAAAGTTTACTTGAACAACACGGATTTAAGCAGAAAAAAATGCATCTATGTCATAGACCAAGATGTTTCAAAACATTAGAACAAAAATCTCTGGGTCAAATATTGATGTCAAGAATCCTAAACAATGTGAATAGATTAATTTCTATACATTAATATCTACATTGGTGCAGACCCCAGAGTCTAGGTCATAGGACTCTCTGATAGTTGCCTCTGTGGTTTTGTGAAGTCTCTTCAGTATTTTACTAAAGACTCTTCATTGGATATCTTTGAATAACCACATCATCTAGTCATCTGAGCCTCACTACACTGGTCAGAGAGACGAAGAGAGATGAAGTAACTCACACCAAGCCCCAATCAAAAAAGTCAGGTCTCCGATTCCAGCTCTACTTTTTCTCTTTGTGAGCTACATCCAAGGTTTCCATTTTTAAAAATAATCTATGAATTTTTTTCTTAAAATAAAAATGTATTCAGAAAACCAATATGTGCAATGGATAAAAACAATTTTGATATTATCCTCTACACTTGTTTATATGCCCATAATATTTCATAATAGTAAAAATGTAGATGAGTAAGGTGAGAGGGATACACACTTACTCCTACCTTCTTCCTCTAGCAGCTCTAGAGACACCCCCACCCCCCAAATCCCCCAGAGTTCTGCAGAGCACAGTTGGCAATAAATGTGGTTTCATATTTTCTAGTGACCAATGCAAAGAGAGAAACATGACTTTTTTGCAAGAGTAGCAGCACCAATGGAATAAAACCAATCCATTGATCAAGAGAAGCACAGTAGAAGGCTATTCTGAATATTCTGAATACTAGTCCTTTAGAAATATACATATATATATATACACACACATACACAAACATATACACAGAAAAATGCATGTAAATATACATATATAATGTGTATAGATAAATATTTGTTTATTTTTAACCCAGAACTTATATTCTAAAGTGTATATTCTAGAGAAAATATTTTATATGCATTATAAGAATGTCAAAAGCATCGTTGTTCTCAGTAACTCCTAAAAGGAAATTACAAATCTATGACTCGTAGAAAGGATAAATAAATTGTGCTGCTTTGACACATGAATATAATATACAGCAATGAAAATGAACAAACTACAGCTATATTCAGGAACATGAATGAATCTTACACAATGAACAAAATGTACAGACACAAAAGAACATATATTGTGATTCTACGTATACACACACACACACACACACACACACAGAAAGAGAGAGATTAAGAACTATATTGCTGAGAAATGCATAGGCATGTTTAAAACTATAAAGGAAAACAAGGAAGCAATTACGATAAGCATTAAGATAACAGTTACCATCCAGGGGGCAGGGAGAGGCCCAAGAAGGGAGGAAGGAGTTGGGGGGTGCTCGACCTGGATGGGGCTTTACAAGGCTATGCATTTGTAAAACTGTACTATTTTATGCACTTTTCAATATATTATACTCCCCAATTAAAAATTTTGGGGAGACACACACACACACATACACCCCCTGTTCTGAAGGAGAGAAATCTTTGGTGGATTCTCCTGCAGAAGATACTATGTAATGAATATCAAATACTCATCAATATCACCTTCATATTAAACACAGCACGTTCTTTCTTGAGGCTACTTCTTATACCAGTTCTGCTGGCTCCACACCAAAGTATACGCTAGTGGTTTGTTTGGTTTAAGTTAAGATAAAATTTCACAGAACCTAGAGAGAGGGAGTTGCTAGATTAATTCTTCAGAGGAATTATCTTTCTTACATGAGCTTTTGAAATGTTTCCTTACAGCAATTTCAGGATGAGCTCTCCTGATAAGTTTCTGGGGTGGGCCTGTTCTCAGGTGCTATGCATGAAAGAGGATCAACCTCCTCTTGTGAAAATTGAGGCATCCTAATAAAACATCTGGCAGAATGGAAGGCCATTTCCAGTTTTGATTGAAGAGAGCTGAGAAAGTACATGAAACCAGGGTCAGGATTTCATTCAGAAAGCCATTTTGTGTCTGCTGCAATTCATAGAAAAATGGAAAGTTAAGACTCCTCAATTCTTTACCATAAAGCAAGGCTATGGTTATTGGAGCCTAGAGAAAAACACCCATAAAAAGACTAGATTTGATAAATTTAGCTTCCTGGGATACTCTTCAAGACAAAGTAAATGAAACGTCCATCTAAATACAAGTTATGAGTTCTGTAGGCATCTTCCTAAAATGATAACTTTGGTTTGATCTAAGGCCTCTCTTAATGGTGACAATCAAAGATTAGTTCAGATGCCTATGAACACAACCGGTAGTTCATGATGACAAAGCCATTTCATCAGCATCTGCGAGAACTGATAACTTTCTGTTTCTTGTTAAAGGTGTATGTGCATCCAGCTCTCCCCCCCGAAAAAATCAAATTTTAACGGACAAATTAGAAAGAAGGTGGAACCGGAGCATATCTTTCTTTTATTCTGCTAAAAATTATTTGACCTGTCAAATGAATTTTCCTTCCATCTATCAGTCTCAAGGTTGTAGACTGGCATAACTTCATTATGCATATCAATCACCAGGAGTATTAATAGCCAATAGTGTGTGGTGAATACATGCAACTTCGTGCATAACTCAGTCCTAGATACACAGCCAAAGGTCATTAAAACATCTCTCCACACAGAGTATAAACTACAAAGTATCTCAGGCTTTTGCAGTGGTAGCCATGCCTAAGTCCATCTTCCTGAAGAGCACAGCCATGGTCCTTCTATAATTTAAAAACTTCTCCTTCATCTAAGTCCACCAGGAAGTTTTATCTGAATCCCTTATTTGCTTCAACTTCTGAATACTCTTTTCTCCTCTGTCTACTCAAGAGTATAAAGGAAGGGCCAGGAAGCCAAGACTGGTCAAAAGCCCCTGGTTCCAGTGCTTCTCTATTTAACTGTAGTTCCCAGGTCTCATTTCCCTGAGTGTTTGAGTCTTTGGCCTATATTCCAGTTACTGGCATCTATTTCATACCCTCCTTCTTGTCATCACGAGTACAGACTCACTTTTCTGCCTTCCTAAACTGGGGTCTCCACCTCAACTAATATTTGCACTCCTTCCTGATCCTAACACTTCACCTATGCTCCCAAGGCTAGCCTGGGCCCTGTGGTTACCCGCACCACACAGGTCACTCCCATCCCGCCCCATCAGGGCAGCATAATCATACATATCTAGGGTAGCACTTATCACAGTGTTGTAAATATTTGCTCTCTGCACTTTTAGTAGACCATGAGCTTCCATATTCATCTTTGATTCTTCTAGCACAATCAATGATGCAGAGGATCAAGTACAATTTTGTAAACAGTCCTGGTCACTAAGGGAAGAACGTATGAAGAAGTTCATTTATATCATCTTTACACGCTATTTGTTCACTTATCTCATCAGTTGGCAGGGAAGGCCATTCAGGTTGACATTTCACTTACTTATTAATATTAAGTGATTATTGTATACAGAGCTCTTAGTACAATACAGGAAATGCATTTCTTTTTCGGTCTTTTACTCATTTTCTACTGACTCCAGTCTCAATTGGGGTGAAGAAGAAAAAGAAAATAGAATAAAACCCTCTTTGTGTGTGTGTGTGCACACACGTGGTCTGTGCACTAAGAGTATGCTCTATCTAACCTTCCTCCCTGAGGTCCCTTCCCTGGCCCCAGCCCCCTGCCCTGGTCCCTAACCCCCAGCCCTCTACCATCTACCTCCAACCATCTTCTCTTCAAGCCAAAGGAGACTCAATCTTTAGATGGGAGACTGGAAAAGATGACCTTTAAGGGTCCTCCCAACCAGGAGATTTTTCTAATTCCATGAATAAGTAATTTTTACCTAATCTTTCAGAGGAGCTTAAAACTACTGCCCTCCTTTACAGCAGTCATTGATAATAAAGGTTTTGGCGCTTGAGTAACACTTTCCTTAGAAGTATCTTGTCCTCAAAACTGCTGTATCTTAAAGATACACTTACAAAGCCAAGCTTGTATTGCAATGGTATCTTTGGGGAAAAACAAAAAACGAAGTTAAAGGGTTTAGAGTATGCATGGTGATTTGACTTTTTAATCATTATAAGTTATTTACTAGTCATTAGTCTTCTATCTAGGTGATGAGTCTCTTGGGACAAGGGCAGGCTGAAAAGGAATTTCAAATTCTCTATCTTGTTCACTTTTCTGTTTTCTATTCTCAGTGCCATGCTTGGCACAGTGTGGGCACAAGGCAAACCTTTGTTGATAGGTATATGAGTTTTGACATCAGGGATACGATCCCTAATTAGTCAGCTAGGGAATACCACCTCTTGCTAACTTGAATTAATGAATTAATGGTGGTTATAAGAGCAGGGACTTTGGAAGGAAATACCAGCCAATAACATGTTTAGCACACATGGGCAATAGCCTATGAATAAGATTATCCTTATGAGAAATGTTACTTCTGAAGCCAAACTAGGGACATGGGTTAATCAGGAATTTTTGAGCTGCTTTCATATGCAAGATGAAACTTGCACAAGAACTTTCTCTTCCTACCATTGTACAGGAAAATGTATCTATGTGTCTGCCTATACCACCTGCATTCTGCCCCGTTACAATAGAGGAGTCATCCCCTCTTCCTATCAGAATCCAGCCCCTTCACCTATGGTTTTCATTTCCCCCAGCTTCTCAAGAAATGCATATTATTATAACGTATATTAAATTGTTGTTCTCTTTTAACTTTTAAACATGCTCAGATAGTTCCCATTTACAAAAACAAAATAAAACTTTCTCTACCCTATGATCTCCCTAATGTACTTTAATTTTGCAGCCAAATTTCTGAAAAGAGTCCTCAATACTTGGTGTTCTCACTCCACCTCTGTCCTCAGCATAATCGGGCTTCTGACTCCATCACATCAACAAACAGCTCCCGTAAAGGTCGCCATTGACCTCTCTGTGATTATCCCCAATGGATGTTTTCAGTCCTTACCTATTACCGCTCAGCATCATTCAGCACTGCTGACAACCCCTTCCCTTTCCTCTTCACTTTTGCAACTCAACATTTTCCTGATTTTCCACGGATCTCCTGGTCACTCCTTCTTTGTCTCCTTGGCAGCTTCCTCCTCCTCCAACAGGCCATTAAGTATCAAAATTCTCAACTCTTCATTCTAGCACTTCCTCATTTTCTGCTCTGTGTTTTCTGTCTAGGCCAGGGGTTCTTAAATGTGGCTGCTTCTGGGGAAACACATGGGGAGCCTTAAAAATATTGATTGCAGGGTCCACCCCCTAATATTTTTATTTAATTAAGTTTGGGGACAACCTGGCTATTGGGATTTTTTAAAGACTCCCAGAGCATTCTAAAGTGAAGCCCGAGTTGAGAATCACATCTCTTGGTTTATTTCATCCCCGCCCCCCATGGCTTTAATAATGGCCTTGATTCAGATGACTTAACAATATTTATTTCTTTCCCAGAAACCTTCTTTGGGTCCCTGACCCATAGAATCCACTGTCTGACATTTTCATTTGAGTGCCTCAAAGGAACCTTCCCTCCTTCCCAGGCTCACCTCACATCACGCTGTCCCTTGCATTCATACTGATCTTTCCATGTCCCAAACTTTCTCCTGCTCTAGGACCTTTGTATATCTAGTTCTCTCTGCCTGCACTATTCATACTCTTCTTTATCTGGCTAACTCCTATTCCTGCAGTTCTTAGTTCTCAGGCCATTGCCTCTACCTCCAGGAAGCCTTTCCTCTCTCCCCAGATATCTCTCATGAGACCATGCACCATCCTGTCAAAGCACTAATCACAATTATAATTTTAACTTTATTTGCATGGTTATTCATTTAAATTTACCTCCCTTACTGGGCTGAAACTTCACATTTTTTTTTGTTTGTCATTTTTACCATATTTTGTAAAATCTAAGATGCTTGCTATAAGATGCATTTTTATTTTATGTATTACTAAAAAAGAAAAGTCACTGATATGTAAAATAGCCATCTATTTTAAGAAAAATATGGATTTTAGATCTTACAAAGTAAAAAAATATAATGCATCAATGAAACACCATATTATTGGAGCATCACACCGTGATTAGTCCACAATAGACACTTAAATATTTCTTTAAAAAGTAAAGAAGAATTCATGGGAGTGGAGCTTCTAGTATGTTTCAAAGGTTCATGGAGATAATAGGAAAGAATATTTGAAATTTGGGGAATCTAGTTCTTGGATGCAGTGATTGCTCAGAGGCAACTCATAATCCAAGACTGCATTTTTAAAATAGACTTTATTTTTGAGAGCAATTCTATATTCATAACACAACTGAGCAGAAAGAAGAGAAAGTTTCCATATACCCCCTGCTCCCACACATGCATATAACACCTTCCATTAGAGTGATGCATTTGTTACGATTGATGGACCTGCATTGACACATCATCATCACCCAAAGTCCTACATTATGGTGCACTCTTGGTGTTGTATATTCTATAGGTTTTGACAAATGTATAGTAACATGTATCTTCCTTTGTAGTATCATACAGAAGAGTTTTCCTGCCCTAAAAATTCTCTGTGTTTTGCCTGTTTATTTCTCCCTCCTCCCTAATCTCTGGTAACCGCTAAGCTATTTACTATCTCCATAATTTTGCCTTTTGCAGAATGACGTATAGTTGGAATCATACAGTATATAGTCTTTTCAGATTGGCCTCTTTGACTTAGTCATATGCACTTAAGTTTCCTGCATGTCTTTTCATGGCTTGATAGCTCATTTCTTTTTAGCTCTGAGAAATATTCCATTGTGTGGATACACCACAGTTTGTCCATTCATCTGCTGATGGTCTTTTTGGGTGCTTCCAACTTTTGGCAATTATGAATAAAACTGCTATAAACTTTGGTGTGCAAGTTTTTGTGTGGACATAAGTTTTTAACTCCTTTGGGTAAATACCAAGGAGCGTGATTGCTGGATCATACGGTAAGAGTATATTTAGTTTTGTAAGACACTACCAAACTTTCAAAGTGGGTGTACCATTTTGCATTCCTATAGCAATTAATGAGTTCCTGTTGCTTCACATCCTCATCAGCATTTGATGCTGTCAGTGTTTTGAATTTGGCTATTCTAACCGCTGTGGAGGGGCATCTCATTGTTGTTTTAATTTGCATTTCTCTGGTGACACATGTTATTGAGCATATTTTCATATGCTTGTTTGTCATGTTTATATCTTCTTTGGTAAGGTGTGTGTTTAGATCTTTTGCCTATTTTTTAATTGGTTTGTTCATGTTTTTATTTTATTTTTTGTGTTCTTTGTATATTTTGGGTAACAGTCTTTTATCAGATTTGTCTTTTGCAAATATTTTCTCCCAGTCTGTGGCTTATCTTATTCTCTTGAGATGGCACATTTTTTTTTGGCCTCTTTATTCAAGTTCTTCAGGTGTACTTTCTGGAGGCTGCTTGAGAGAAGTGTTATCCTTGCTTTTTATTCAGGATTTCCAAGAGGAGAAACTCCCTGTTAGTTGTTTACTTGTGTCCAAGTATTATTTTCCCACTTGTAATCTGTAGGCCAATTCTCAATTTTGCATTCATATTTAAGTAAGGAAGAGACATCTTTCATGTCTGGGTCAGGAAGGGTAACCCTTCAAAGGAAGTAATTTGATACAAATGACAGTGGCCCAGGAACTCAAATCAAAATAAAGTCCCACACTTCCCTAAAAGTCCTTGCATATTCACTCAAGAAGCAGCACATTTCCAAATGCTCTGGCCAGGACTGACTGATGTCCTAAAACAGACCACCTCTGAGCTATGATTCCTTCAACTTTTTCACCCCAGGCCTCTCCTGCTCAGTTTCCCTGTAATAGCAGCCTTCTTGGTTAACATTATTACCATTTATTTCCTTTTAATTTCAAACTGTAACTTAGCAGAAATTGGAAGGAAAGGAGACTTGAGGTCATCTCTATTTTAGAACAAATGGTACCTTGTTCTTAGCAAGGTACAAGTCAAATAGAAGGCATTTTTCAAAAGATAAAAGGCAATTCTGTCTCTCAGAGACTTTGAGAAAAAAAAAAGATCTGTGAGTTAATATTGTTCCTCTGGAGAGGATCAGGGAAGAACTAAGTAGTGTGTAGGATGAGGAAGTGAGATACATCTGGGTGAAGTCTTCTGTGTTATTTCATTAGTCTAGTTGAAGTGAATTACCAGAATATTGTGCATTCACCTATTAAAATATACAAATAAAAGTGAAGTACTAGGTCAACTGTGTTTTGGACTTATATATATATTTTTTCCTTTCATGGCCCATGCTGACCCTTTCTACATAGAGGACAACAAAATGAAAGTTTCCTCTAGGATCATTGGTGAATTGACCACGTGGATAAAAAAAGCCCATGTTACTCTCTTTATACAATAAATAGTACATATAATGAGCTTTGAGGTGAACAAATGAGTACCTTCTAAATACAGATTGTGGTCTCTGACTTACCATGGTTCAACTCACGATTTTTCCACTTTATGATGGTGCGAAAGTGATAAACATTCAGTAGAAACCATGCTTCGAATTTTGAATTTTGTAATTTTCCTGGGCTAGTGGTATGTGGTGTGATCCTCTCTTATGCTGGGAGCAGCAGCAGTGACCCACAGCTCCCAGTCGGCCACGTGATCACCACGGGAAGCAACCAATACACCTACAGTCATTCTGGATCCCTACAACCATTCTGTTTTTTCACTTTAAGTACAATCCTCAATAAATTACATGAGACATTTAACTGTAAGCTAATGTAAATACTCTCAGCACGTTTAAGGTAGGCTAGGCTAAGCTATGATACTCAGTGGATTAGATGTAGTAAATGCATTTTTGACTTACGATATTTTCAATTTATGATGGGTTTATCAAGAAGTAACCCCATTGTAAGTTAAGAAGATCTGTAACTGATTCCTGTGTTTTAAAATTTTTCTCCCTCCCTCTTTCCTTCCCTCCCTCTTTTCCTTCCTTTTTTCCTTCCTTCCTTCCTTCCTTCCTTCCTTCCTTCCTTCCTTCCTTCCTTCCTTCCTTCTCTCTTTTCCTTTTTGGCCTAGAACATTATGACTTCATGTGCATATTTGGTGGGTTTCCTTTCAAATATAAAGAGAAGTATGATTTTCAAGAGCCATTTTAGACATTTCAAACATGCAGAAAAAGCAAAATCAAGAGGTAGAGACTTGAGACAGCAGGTGGGAGGACAGCGCAATTTAAGCAAGCTTCCAAGGTGCTTCATTTTAAATCAATTGTGAATAATTCTGCTTTATCTCTACTTCTTTCCTCTATCTGCTCTGAGAGAAAGAAGTTTGGCTGATCAGTGGGGTTTTTTTCCCCCCCACTAATATTCAGTTATTAATCACACTTAATTTTTTGGTGGGAGTAGGGAGTAAGTCATAGAAATTAAAGCTCATTTTCCTCAAGTATTG
Source organism: Balaenoptera borealis (assembly GCF_965194805.1). Classification (NCBI taxonomy): domain Eukaryota; kingdom Metazoa; phylum Chordata; class Mammalia; order Artiodactyla; family Balaenopteridae; genus Balaenoptera; species Balaenoptera borealis. The sequence continues at coordinate 90,361,035 of NC_138868.1, read as the reverse complement.
TCCTGTAACTGCAGGGCACTTAGTACTTGCAAAGCTCCACGTCAAAACCCTTGCTGCAGATGTCTGACTTCCCACCTGCATCAGTCCTGGGAGCTAGGTTATGCTGTGGAAACCAACAAGCCCAATCCTCAATGTCTTGATGCAGCTATGTTAGTTTATTGCTTATGGTCTATACCCATCCCAGACCACAAATGCGAATTGGTTATCATAGACACTCAGGACTAGTCCAACAGAGACTCCATCACAACACCTGTTTTCATGATAATAAAGGTGAGGAAAGGTCTGAGAGCATAGCTGTCATGACCACTCCCCTTTGTTGGTCAAAGCAAGTCATGGGAATAAGTTTGAATTTGTTAGGGTTGGGAGTTATAAATATCCCCAGGGAGGGGCAGGAAAATATATGTGAAAAACCATGTCATCCTTCATGACAACTTACAGGTAAGGAATCTGAAGCTCAGAGAGACTAAGACACTTGTTTAGTCGCCTGGGTAACTAGAAGGGAGGTGGTGTCTTCTGATCTCAGTGTTGGGTATCAGGGACTCTAAGTACCTCACCTATATTTGTTGACTTCCGCTTCCTTCTGGAAGATGCAGGGGACATTACCTGGTTCTTGAGCATCACTTATATCTTGTGGTTTATCAAACTCTTTCATTTCAAAGTTAAAATCTTAAATTTTCTTAGACTCTCTGAGGCACATAGCGGTCACGTGGGTATTTGGCTTAATGGGGACTATGCATGTGACTCCAGTGTTACGTAACTGAGTAGGCAACTGTCTAGTCTAATTTCAGAGAACTGACAAGGCTCCATGAACACTCCCCTACCCCTGCTCCTTGATGCCTGAAGCTCCCCTAATAGCTACTATTATTAATAGCTTTCATGAATTGAGGTGCTTAGGTGTAAGGAATTGTCCTAAGTGCTTTACTTTTACAATCTCACTTAATCTTGCAAAGTGAGGAACATTAGTCCCCCATTTAACAGACCAGAAGTTCCTGGTTCTTTAACTTTCTCAAAGTTGTACAGTGAGTGAGAGGTTAAACACTGTTCTTTCTGACTGCCAAACCTGTGCTTTTGACTTCTGTGATTTACTGCTTCCCCAAATAGGAACAAGATGTTATGTTCCACAATCACATAGATTTCAAAGCAGATACCCCTGGGAGAGGGGCAAGGCCTTGGTACAGCACAAATGAAGCTCAATGGAGGACAGTCCAATTTTTAAAGGGAAGATTGGAGGAAGACTAGGGGAGGAATGATGAGTGGTAGGAGGCGGAAAGAAGTTCCCTGTATCAATTTCCTATCAAAGTAACAAAGTACCACAGACTGGGTGGCTTACACAACAGAATTGTCTCACAATTCTGTGGGCTGGAAGTCTGAGATCGAAGTGCCAGCAAGGTTGGTTCCTCCCGAGGGCTGTGAGGAAGAATCTGTTCCATGCCTCTTCCCTAGCTTCCACGAGCCTCGGACGTTTGCTCCTTGGCTTGTAGGTGGTGTTCTCATTGTGTCTCTTCATATAGTCTTCCATCTTTGCATGTCTGTGTCCAAATTTCCCCTTTTTATAAGGACACCAGTCATATTGGATTAGGGACCCACCCTGCTCTAGTATGGCCTCATCTTAACTAGTCACATCCACAACAACCTTCTTTACAAATAAGGTCAGGTTCTGAGGTACTGGGGGTAGGACTTCAACATTTGAGAGCAACATAATTCACCCCATATTAGTCCCCAGTGTGGGACCCTCACACCTCTACAGATCTTCCTGAATGTGTTATTTCCTGTTAAACCCATCGCTGAAAATATCATAAGTCAGAACTGCATTTAATACACTTAAGCTACCAAACACCATAGCTTAGGCTCGCCTACCTCAAACATGCTCAGAACACTTACATTAGCCTACGGTTGGTAAAAATCATCTAACACAAAGCCTATTTTATAATAAAGCATTAAATATCTCATGCAATTTGTTGAATATTGTACTGAAAGTGAAAAACAGAATAGTTGTAAGTGTATCAGTTGTTTCCCCTCCGGATTGTGCGGCTGACTAGGATCTGTGGCTCAAGGCCGCTGCCCAGCATCATGGGAAAGGATCCTACTGCATGTTGCTAGCCCCGGAAAAGAAGAAAATTCAAAGTATGGTTTCTATTGAATGTGTATCGCTTTCCCACCATCATCAAGATGAAAAGTCATAGGTTAAATCATCGTAAGTCAGGGACCATCTGAATATCACTGGAATAGGTCGCTGCTGCTAGAGCTTTCCCTGGGCTGCCTGGAAAGGCGGGTGACCCAACCCAGGAAAAGGAGGGGCTGCTGATGCCTGGAGGGGTGGCTTCTGATGAGTGACAACGTGGAATTAGAGACCTCTGACTTTGTGGCCTTGGAAGCAACACAAGTCATTGAAGAATCATATGGTTGTGAGAGCCAGGCAAGTATGTGCATCTGGAGAATAAAAGAAAATCACACAAGCTTCCCAAAGTGCCCTCAGTCACCCCACTGGGCTCCACCTCCCTTCCTGTTCACCCACAGGTGGGTTACTCTCCTGCATAAAGCGACAGCTCATCAAATTTGCCTCAGGCTCTGTTTCTATAGGAACCCAGGATCAATCGTCTGCACTGCAGGGGAAAAAGCACTTTTTCTAGAACATATTCCTATTTTTATAGCCATTTCATGTCATTTTTAAAGCCCCTCTATTTCCCCACCACCACCGTCCTTAGGCATGGTATCTCATTCCCAAAATAATTACTTTTACATTCTATTTTGGATAATTCACTGAGTGGAAAATCAAAGATACAATATTTAGGCAACACATTAGTATTCATGGAGTGTTTTTTTACTATGTTTCTCATTACTGAATACATTTTCTGCTGAAAATCTTCCACTGTGCTCCCCAAAGGTGGCATTATTTTGAAGCTACAGTGAGTAGAGATAAAGAACTGAAAAAAATCTCTGAATTGGTTTGTGCACATCCGCTTCCTTCCCAACCTTGGTCTCTCAGACCCCCTCCAAATATATAAGAAACTTAAGGACACATCATTTAAAGAGAAATGTAGTTGATCTTGGGCTCAAAGGATTTCACAGAAAAATGGTATATGCCAAAACAATTGCAGCTGTTTTCTCTGACAGGTTAAATTTGTCAAAGTGTGATGTGCATATAATGTTCATGCCCAGGTATGGGGGACAGGACGCAGCCATTCTGACTGATGTGGGTTTATAATCAATGGGCAGGTGGAGTGGGGGCTTAAGATGCCACTAATGAGATGTGACCATAGCCAACCATTTCATCTCTGGGCCTCAGGTTCTTTACCCTGTAAGAAGGGAAGGAAGAGTGTGGATGGCCTTTAAGGCACTTTCCAGTACTAACATGATGCAATTTTTCATTCATATCAACTATGAATACAGTTAAAACACACGTCTGTTGAGTGAGAATAAGCAGTCATTCCTATTTTATGCATAATTAGATCTTCAGTTCACAACTTTTCTGAGAATAGATTTGTTAAGACCAGCAGGGAAATTCTTATTGCCTAACTTGGTAGAAGCAGTCTGTTTAGCCAGAGGGGGTCCTCTTCCCAGGGATGAGGTGCCTCCTAGTTAATAAAGACTGCAGAGCTGGCTGCTTGGCCTAGTAACAAATGAGAATCACAGCCAGACCTCAGAAGAGCTGTAACATGAGAAAGAGGCCATTTCAGCTAGGGAGCTTTGCCAGGAACGTGCTGTAACTAAAAGAATAGACCCCAGGCCACTTCAGTATTGGAGAGCATCTGGGTGCTTTGTACCCAGGGGGCCAGGAGCATGGCACTGGATGTGGACAGGAAAGTCACACCTCTGCCTGGAACCCAGAAGCCTTCTGAGGATGGAAAGGGGTTGGGGGGCGAGGTGGCTCTCTGAAACACTGCACCTTTTGAAAAAGCACTCAACTGTTTAGATTGAACTAAGCTTAAAACCCTCTTGACACTTATTTAACTTTCTCTTCTTTGTTTGCCATCAGATGAGGCCTGTTAATGGTGACACGATTAGCTATAGACCAAACAAAGAAACTGCATTTTCTTGGTGTATCTGAGTTGTGCTGTAAATTTTGTGAGCTCTAAACCTGAGGAAACCCACCCTATATAAAATAAATAAAGACAGGGAATGATCTGTAAGAAGCAGAGATGAATAGCTTTGACTCTGTCCCTACTAGACCCTCCAGTGACCCAGGGCACCTCTAAAGGACAAAATTTTTAAAATGCTGGTATTAAAGGATTTGTTGACACATGGTGCCTGGTGTCAATACTCTCTCCCACTTACTAGCTCTGCGGCCACAGACATGTGACCTAACCTCTCGGGCAGGATTATTGTATGGCTTATATGAGAGAATGAATGTATTTAAAGCACAAGTAGAGGGCTGCACACACAGGGGTGCTGCATAAATAAGGGGGGAATGGCAGCATCACATTGGGAATTATGGGAAATGCCATGGTTGATGCTTCTGCAAATTACATTTCATTCACCTTGGGACCTCCCCAGCTCCTAGCTGACATAACTAAAGAGCTACAACTATGAGAAAATCCATTTACTTTCAGCCACAAATCTCAGCATTTTGTCCTCAAAAAGAAGTTTTCATTTCAAAAGGGAAAAATGAATCCTATGTTTAATATGTTAAATTTACTATCAGCAAATATTTCTGTAGCCTAAGCAAATGGCAAGGTTTGAAAATAATTTCCCTGCCACTTCATTTTATGCTTTATCACTTTGCAGTAGTAAATGATATGGTAATCTTGAATATCACTGTTGAAATCTAATTTCCACCTTAGCAGAATTGTTCTCACATCTTCATTACAAACTTCCTCAAGAGATTCTCAGGCTACCAGTAAAATGTTCTCACTGCTCAGGCACCATGGAGATACCTAGGTAGGTAAACAGTTGCATTTGCAAGTAATTTGCTAATACTCAAAGAGGTCACATGCTATAGTAGGCAGAACCCAAGGGTATCACCTAAGTCTTGGTCTAGCTCTTCTATTAACAAGTGGCCTTATTAGAACAAGGTCCATTCTCCTCATTTAGGAAATGGATTGTGATACCAACTTCTCAGGCATTTGTGATTTTTCAGTATCACAGGTAACATTTAAGAAAGGAAATTATACATTGTAAAGCTTTGTTAACTTTTATGACATGGGCCATGGAGATGGTATCAACATAGCATCAGCAGTGCTCAATCCCTCAACGCTATTGCCAGTTAGTATCTATAATGAATTTCTCAGTGAGTTCATATATCCCAGCAGCTTTTCCACCATTTAAAGTTCAGGCATAATTATAGGATGAGGATCAACCTTACTTATCCATCACTGCACCCGCCTGGGCCTCCCTACTTTAAGACAAGTGCAAGCAGAGGGCTTGTAGCTTTGGAGGGAGAGAGGGCTGTATACTGCCTGCCATCCTCAGCACAGCTCTTTGCAGATGGCCTGGTGACATATTTTCTAACGCTGTAACTAGGCAGAAGATGCCTTAATTAAGCTTAGTTTCTATATTGAAAGATAAGGGGGGACAGAGCATGTTTTGTATTTGCCAGCATACTCCCTAGCACAGAATAGGTATCAAAAATAAATGCCAAATGAATAAATAAAAGAAGTCCAAAAAGTTTGCAGTGTTTCAAATTGCCATTAATCAGTACACGAGACCAGCTTCGTACTTTCTTTCTTAAATAGGCTACTTCTTTCTTCTTCTGTACTTATCCTCAGTAACCCAAACACAGACTTTGGATTTGTCCAGCAACCCTCAGAGGAGACAAGACCTGCTCCAGCTGCATCTCTGTCAAAGCACCTTGTGATCTAGATGGAAACTCTATGTTTGATTTTGTTACCCGTCCATAATTGCTCACTTTAAAAAGGATCTGTTTTCTTTTTCAAGATAGCATCTTGCAAAATATTTTACTATTTTCCTCAAAATAAACAATTTTCACATTAACAAAAAAAGCCAAATATCTCTTATACATGCCACCACACTCCATGTGGCCACCTCACCGGGCGAGGGATGGGCTGCGAGAGTGAGTTAGTGCTGGACCACCAGCCCGGACCACGCTTCTGCTCACTGAGGTTAAGCTTATTAGTGTGTGTACAGTCTTCCCTCTATTTGGTGACACACAGCATGTCAGTTCTGTCAGTTGAGTTGAGTGTGCAGTTCTCTCAGGAAAGTTGATTTTAAAATGACAAAAAACATGGCTGGTGCCACAATTAATAAATTAATTGAGCATTTATTCAGAAAATCATGGGGAGAGAGTACAAGAGAAAGAAAAAGAGACAGAGTAAACCAAACCATCTCTTTTATATACTGACTTATTAGAGAAGACATGCTTTTAGGATTGTATTAGTAGATATTTTGCAGATTTCCTTTCAAACGTAGCTTCTTCTCTCCCAAAATTTCCTTTTTTTTCTTTCCTTTTTTTTTTTTTTGTGAAGTAGGATGGAGCCCAGTTGACCTGCAGACTAGGAGGAAGCTTTACGGAACTCAGGGTGCACATGGACTTGTGGAAGGAGGCAATGGGAGGTCTCTGGCTCAGATCAAAGGAGTCAGCTTTGATATAAGTATAAAAAAGTGGACTCTCTTGCCTGTTTCACAGTACCTCTTTCCCCACTCCCTGCCAGAAAAGAAGAGGAGGGAGTATAGTCAGAGTTGGTTGGCTAGGGGCAAGGATAGCTTTATTTGGGGAGATGGAAAGAGCAAGTCTGCAAGTGTGGCCCTCATTCTGATGTGCTTGGACTCAGAGGTCTTATCAGGTGATCTTATCTTTGCATTTGTGAGTTTCTAGCATCCTGAAATAGATGCCATCAACCTATTAGTACTGGAAAAATCTCTAGAGGAATTGGGGCTCTTTTGACATCTTCATACCAAGACTTTGCTTGGTTCACTATATTTCTACCCAATGCTCAACACCAAAGTATAGAAATTGTAAGAATCTTGACTTGGACTATATAATAATAATCAAATCACAAAAGGAGACCTCTTGTAAAATGCCTCTACCATGAAAGGATATACAGGATGTCACTGGATTGCAAGTAGATAGTCCAAAAACCAAAGGAGATAAAATTGTAAGCTAAGGTGAATTTGAAATAGCACCTGACCACAGACTCTCGGCCTTCTGGCTCACACTATTTCAAGCTGGTTTTCCCTCTTCCTATATGTATTGACTTCCCGCATTAGCCGATCAGATTCTCAAGAATCAGGACCATGCCTGAAACTCTATCATGTACATGTCTGTAAACTTTTGTAGTTGGGTCCCCTGACTAATCTCAGCTCCAGAGGGACTTTGTCTTTTTCATGACTGCATCTCCAGGGGCCAGCCACCTAGCTATGCTCAACATATACTTTCAAATGAATAAATCAAATGCATTGATGTCTTTTTTAATTGCAGAGTGCCTGGAATATAGCAGACCCTCAGTAAAGGTTAAACTGAACTCGGAGACAATTCTCACTCCTTTTTATGACCTGTCTCCAGTTTGTGAACCAGAGAATGAGGCTAATTGATGAAAGGACAAAGACTGAGGTGACAGTTCCTGTACTGAGCAGATCAAAGTGAAGTTTCTCCAAGACCTTCATCCCATCAATTTTTAAAAAATGTACTTTGACCTCGTCAGAGCCTCTTTTCATTTTATTCATCCAACTTATGTTAGATATGGTCACTGACTGCTTTTAAATCAATTTCCTTTCCCACACAGATGGCGCTCTCCGTTTTGTAATCAGGAGTCAGGAAGCCACAAGCCACAGGAATTACTTCTTTCTGCTCTTCAAAAGAAACAATATTCGTCACAAAAAAACAACTACCAGGTCAGTTCTGTGCTTCTCTCCTATCTTTGAAATACGTAATATGGAGCAATAACAATGCAGGCGTTTTAGGAGGCAGGATGGATTTCCCACTAAATCTTTCACTGAGAAGAGGTCGCTTTTGGATGCTATTTCCAATGATACCCCATTAGGTCTCCGGTATTTGTTCAAAGTCTGGTTCAATACCTAAAAAGAAAAAGAAAAAAATTAGAAATCTATGATATCTCTAAGTAATCTTCATCACTTTATATCTGATTGCTTTACTTTATCTCCAGTTTGAAAGCACATGTTGAAAAATTATAGTAATCCGAGAGAATTTGAGCATAAATTTACTTGAGAATCTCCTAAACTGCTACTTATCTAAAACCTAAAGCCAGGCTTTTACTGAAAAGAGCTTTTATTAATAGCTAGAAATATGCATCTGTTGGGGCCCTGATGAGGAAAGCAATAAATGGGAAACCTTGAATATCAAAATATAATGTTGTCCTCATTTATTTTTCTGGAAAGAAAAAAAAAAAAGAATGTTGATCAAAGAGACAGCTGTCTGCTAATTAAATTTCTTAGTTCTTCAGAGAAAGAAATATATACTATAGAGTTTGAAATATAAGCTAGTGATAAAAGGTGACTTTTATCCTCTTTTGACGCAAGCATTTTATATCTAAGAAATAAAAATTTATAAAAAATGTTTTTCTCATAAAATTATCAACATCTCTTTTATTTTATCTTTCAAGGGACTCCTCAGAGCCACATGATACTTTGGTTCATTGCAGATCAAGCTTATTCATGAATCCCTTAAGGCTTCAAGCTCCAGGATGTGGGGACTGAGTATGTCTCATTTATCATTATATTCCCAGAACCAGGTAGGGCGCTTAGCACAAAGTGAGTGTAAATGGCCAAATGGATGATTTTTCATATCATTGTTCATGCTTTTCTCACTGCCTGGAATAACCTTCTTTACCCTTCTGCCAGGAAAACTTAGCCATTTCCTGACAATGCATATGTCTTCTGCAAATTTTTCCTGGGCAAAATTCTACCCTCACTCATTGTATCGTCATTATTAATTCATAGAGAACTCATTCTCTCTACCAAGTAGTGTAGGATTTGATTCTGTTTATTATCGAAACTTGTTTCCTAATTACTTTTTCTCAACTCAATCACAAGTTCTCTGAGAACCTTCATTATGTTTCTACCCCTATAGCAGGGGTCCCCAACCTTTTTGGCACCAGGCACCGGTTTCATGGAAGACAATTTTTCCACGGACCGGGGGTGGGGGGTGGGGGATGGTTTCAGGATGATTCAAGTGCATTACATTTATTGTGCACTTTATTTCTATTATGATTACATTGTAACATATAATGAAATAATTATACAACTCACCATAATGCAGAATCAGTGGGAGCCCTGAGCTTGTTTTCACTTGCCACTCACTGATAGCGTTTTGATATGAGTTTGCAAGCGATTGATTTATTATGGTCTCTGTGCAGTCAAACCTCTCTGCTAATGATGATCTGTATTTGCAGCTGCTCCGCAGCACTAGCAACACCACCTCAGCTCCACCTCAGATCATCAGGCATTAGATTCTCATAAGGAGTGTGCAACCTAGATCCATTGCAGGTGCAGTTCACAGTAGGGTTCACGCTCCTATGAGAATCTAATGCCGCCGCTGATCTGGTAGGAAGCAGAGCTCAGGTAGTAATGCGAGTGATGGGGAGCGGTTGTAAATACAGATGAAGCTTCGCTTGCTTGCCCACCGCTCACCTCCTGCTGTGCAGCCTGGTTGGGGACTGGGGGTTGGGGACCCCTGCCCTCTAGGACCTAGCACAGTGCCACTCACTTAGTAGGTATATCAGTTAGTACCTGACAATGTTAGTACCTTGCAATGTAAATGACAGCAAGTCTTAGACAAAATGTACCAACAGTGAAATCTGCTAATAAATGGGGCCCTGATCTCCTTAACAAGATCCTCTTCCTCATCCTGGCCCACAAACCACTGCTTCCTCCCTGCTTGGTCTTCTAAATCATGAGATCCCAATGTCCTAGTAATGAGAAGCTAGATACTGTTGACTTACTTTAGCTTTACCATCTTATTCATGAGGTTCATGAACCAACTGTCCAGGACATCTGCCAGATGAGCCAAAGATTGTATTAAAATTACAGAACAATAAGAACTCAACTTTAAATGCTTTATAAGATAAGCTCTGAAAGCAAAGTGCCATTTATAGGAAAGTGGTTTTATTTTGTGTGTAAATGCAAATGTTTGAATATCTGTGAGAAAACAAAATGATTCTAACCTTTCCTTGAACTTCTAAGTCCTAATGAGGAAAAAATCTGACCATGCTTAGGGACCTGAGAAAGATGGGAAGGCTTATTTTAGATGACAATTCTGGGGGTTGTCTTAGCCTGGGTTCTCTCCAAAGCAAAGCCTGACAGATGTATATGTGCAGGTAGTTGACTTAGAAAGGGATCCCAGGGAGCAGGAGGAGAGACAAGGGAGCGAAACAGGGAAGGAGAAAAGTCAATAGAAAGATCGACATTGAATCAGTCACCGTTATGCTCCATCCCATGGGACATTCTGAGGAAACTACAATCACCCAAGAAATGGAAGGAGGTAGCAAATGTCCATTAGCTTCTATCCCCTGTCTCTCCATACTTCCAGAGAAGCTCTGGGGAAGGTAGCAAGGTTGGGAGGGCCCAAGGTAGGTGCTGTCAGCTGGAGCCTACACAAAGCTGGTTGAAGCCTGCACAAAGTGGTTGCCACATCAGGGCTGGAAGAAGAAGAGGGGCTCAGAAGATCTGAAGCTGTGGCAAAGACAACTCTACTTAGGGAACATTGCCTTTGGCGCTAACACTCCCAGTGAGTGGGAAGGCACTGATGGTACAGAGGGGCCTGGCTTCTGACATGCTGACTGCCCTTATCTTATGAAAGGCCTTCAATCAAATATAGCCCAGACACCGAACGTTTTTGATTTTTTAATGAATTCAGTTTGTTATAACAAGCCTTTTCCACCAAAACTAAGGCAACAGCACAGCTTATAGAAGCGGTAATTCAGCATTGCTTACTAAGAAGCCTGACTCCCATGTGACTTTGACAGAACTTGTTATCACATCTCCTTGGAAACCATTACAGTGTCTGAGTGTCAGAACACCCAGGCACCCGGCATATCTCAGAGACAGGTGCTAACAAGGATAACACAGGACGGAAATCAAAGGCTGCAGTCCAAGTGACGCTATACATAATTGGCTCTCTAAATTTTTGGTATTTATTGATTTTTCCCCCTAAATTGCTGATTTGATTATATCCTTCATCTATTCAGAATCAATTAAAAAAAAATCTAGTATTTTTGCCCCTAGGAAATTCCATGACAAGTTTATAATCAATAATATTTAAAGTAAAACAAATCCATCTTCCAGGCCAGTAACTAGGAAAAGTGATCATTTTCAAATAGCATTTAGAGTTCATTATTCTTAATCACTCAAAAGTAGCCAAGTGAGCCCCAAGTGCAGATTATTAAACTTTTATGAACAGGCATTTCCTCTAACAGTTTTCATCCCCCAATTTTTGGACTATGATGTTTTTGAAATAAAATGTGAAAATCATTACTCAAAGCTGTTCCCATCCAGTGGGAGGATAATCACTTCCTCGAAGTAATTCAATCAGAATACTAATATGTGATACTAAACAGTGCAAACACTCATCTACAGCGTTTGTTTTTTAAGCTTTTCGGATGATGAGCTACAAGCTTCTTCCCAATGACATGTAGTTCCTGCTGCCCACATTGTTAGAGCTGATTTGCTCTTTGTCCTTGTTAAGATTTGGTTCTCTTGCTTTCCTTTGATTTTGTGAGTTGTCCTCACCACCACTGCCACCACCACACCACCACCACCGTGTTTTTCCAAGACGTTTTACGTTTAACCATTTTGTTGCTATTATTCACTTTTTTATGAACAAATTAGTCCATGTTTATGGGTCACTGATATTTCCTAAAGCAAACTCCAATAAAAATATTAAGAATTTTGTGTGTAAACTTAAGCAGGGATAAGAAGTTTATGGAGAAGCCTGTGCTCCTAGAATATGGTCTGATTTGAAATTTAGTATGTGTTTGAAAAAATCAATTGTTTCATTTTGTTTGTTTGTTTTTTGTGTTACAAAAGAAATGCTTCTTAGCAGAAATGCTATAACACCAATCTGTTACTATATACTCCAGGTGCTGTGCTAAGGTACCGTGTTAATATTAACTGATTTAATTTTCACAATAACCCTAGCAGGTAAACCTTGTCATTGCCTTTTTTTAAAAGGCTTAATTCTTTTAGAGCAATTTGAAGTTCACAGCAAATTGATGGGAAGGTACAAAGCTTCCCCATATACTCCCTGCCCCCATCCATACATAGCTTCCCTCATTAGCAGTATCTTCCGTTAGAGTGGTACATTTGTTACAATCTTGTTACACATCATGTTAACCCAAAGTCCATAGTTTACATTACAGTTCACTCTCAATGTTGTACATTCTATGGGTTTTGACAAAGGTATAATGACATATATCCATCGTTATGGTATCATACAGAGTATTTTCACTGCCCTAAAATCCTCTGTGCTCTGCTTATTCATCCCTTCTTCCATCACCCCACAACCTCTGTTAACCACTACTCATTTTATTGTCTCCATAGTTATGCCTTTTCCAGAATGCTATATAGTTGGAATCATACAGTATTTAGCCTTTTCAGATTGGCCTCTTTCATGTGCCCTTAAGGTTCCCTCATGTCTTTTCATGACTTGATAGGTCATTTCTTTTTAGCTCTGAGTAATATTCCATTGTGTGGATGTACCACAGTTTAACTATTCATCTACTGAAGGACCAAGTTTTGACAATTATAAATAAATCTATAAACGTTGGTGTGCAGGTTTTTGTGTGAACATAAGTTTTTAACTCCTTTGGGTAAATACCAAAGAGTGTGATTGCTGGATCATATGATAAGAATATCTTCAATTTTGCAAGAAACTGCCAAACTGCCTTCCAAAGTGGCTATACCATTTTGCATTCCTACTAGCAATTGAGAGTTCCTGTTGCTACACATCTTCGTCAGCATTTGGTGTTGTCAAGTGTTTTGGATTTTGGCAATTCTAATAGGTGTGTAGTGGTGTCTCATTGTTCTTTTAATTTGCATTTCCCTGATGACATATGATACTGAACATCTTTTCATATGCTTATTTGCCATCACTATATCTTCTTTGGTGAGTTGTCCAAGTCTTTGGCCTATCATTGTTTTTTTGAAAATGACCACACTCAGGTTTATAATAGTTAAGTAACTTGATCAATAGCTTATTTTTTGCTAGAACATATGTATCTAGGATTTTGTCATTCCAAACTTTATGCTCTTTCCAAGAAATTTTTAAAAGACAGAGAAGTTTAAATAGGGACAAAGGGAAATGGCTCTGCTTTCGGAATCACCATTTGGTAGGCCTCTTTGCACAATTTTAATTAAACCAAATGCAAAACACATTTTGCCTAGAAAACTTTCCCTTTAATTTCAAGATTTACATAATTCATGAGGATTGCAATCCTCTCTAATCTGTTTACCTTAAAATCATCAAAATATCACATGCCAGAAACTACCTGGGGTCTGAGATGCCTTTTGCCTTTTTAATCCGAGGCCAAAGTTTTCCCCTAGTCCCCAAATACTTGCCAATAAGGAGAGATGTCCAAGTCCAAAAAGATGTGAACTGATTTAAAACTGTTACCTGCTTGCTGTCCTTCACATACTTATAAGGCATCAGAAATACTAGGACACAGAAGAGCCAGGTTGGGGTTGTTCCCAACTATTCCTCCTCCTTCCTACTGATCATAATACATCTTCATGGAATCAAACCCCTATCTTAAGGGAGCTCAAAAGAGTTTTATATCTTTAAAATTTTAAGACATTCTTATTGTACCCATTTAACAAACAAGTCTCCTGTAGCCCAGGGATAATAAATTGTATATCTAAAGCTACTAAGAAGTGGAGTAGACTGAAACTCTTTCTATAGTATCCTTTGTTTTATTTTTCCTTTGGTCCTTCCCCTATTTTAAGACTTTAATCCATTTTCAAGGGCCCAACTTTTGGGTTGGAAGAGACGGAAAATTAGCTGGGAACACCTGTACTCAGAGTGAACAAAATTTGGCCCATGTCAATGCACTTGTATCAGTTGGGCTCTGAGAAAGTGCTGAGCATTCAGGGAACCATGAGGAGATGGCTCTGACTGCCCAGACTTCAAGGCTAGTTTCTCCTTAGCCCTAAGGAGAAACGGGAGCATGTGGTCACTGCATACCACGGTGAGCACCCAGAGGAAGGTCAGGGTGTGCTGGAACCAGAGGACCTGCTGGTGGAGGGTAGAAGGAAGGCTTTCTAGATGATGTGACATCCAAGCTAAGCATTCAGGGACAAATGGGATTTTACTAGGTGACAAAGAGAAGGGATGTGGAGGAGAGACTTTGAGGAAATTATTTCAGGAAGAGGGGAGAACATGTGTAAAGACCCAGAGATGAGAGAGAGCAAAATGAGTTCTGGAAACAAGGCAAGGACATTTAACATAGAGGGCAAGGCCCACCATCTAGGGCATGGAAACAAGAAAGATCTCAACTTACAAAAGTATCCACCATGAGCAATTTTGGCCATGGCTGGCCAAAACCCCTTCGAGGGGCCTGGCAGAATCAGTCAAAGGTGACGATGGCCCAAAGGTTCTCTCTGCAGCCCAACCAAGCCATGGTAACCCTGACCAGTGTGTGCTACAACTATTTAAGGCTTGTTCTGAGGCTTGCTAATTGGCTTGAACCATTTTACTAGCCCACAGCAGAGAGATGCACTTGAAAGTACTTTTAGATGGTCAAAATGAACTGAAAGTATATTTTTAGAACCAGTAGAGATAGTCTGAACCTCGTATATCCAAAAAAGTAAAAGAGGAACAGTTTAGCTCTCTTGATTTTCTGGAAAGAATGTATCTGGGGGTCAGGGGAGGAAACATGTTTTCCAGGCCTTTTTGGGCAGTGAAGTGACTCCTTGCTAAATGCGGGCAGTGGAGTAAGGTGCTAAGTTCTTACATTGCTGCTGTAGGGGAACTCCCAGCCAGGGGAAGCCCGTGCATTCTCCTGCCAGTCTCTGATGGGTGGGCTCACGGAAGTAGAGCCCCAGCGCCATTCACCTGCCAGCACGTGTACAAGGGGCAAGGAGTGACCTGGCCATCTCGTTTGGGTAGCAGGACTCAATGTGCCCACTGAAGTTTCATGTCCCACTTAAAAACATAAACCAAGCCAGACAAGCCTATAACACAAGCAAAAAATTCTTGTATTGCAAATATTTGCTTTTTATATAAAGAGGAATTTTCCAGATTTGGTCATTTGGCCCAATTTCTCCTGATTGGCTCTTAATGGAAGTTGATTTAACTTTGACCTCTTACTCAGTGCCACATAACACAAAATAAACAAACAAACAAACCCCAAGAACTATCTTTGAGCACTTAATATACACCAGGCTCTAAGCACTTTTATCTTCATCATGTCGTTTAATCCTCATAACAATACCATGGGGTAGATATTATTCCTACAATTTTTAAAAGAGGAAACTGAGGAACAGAGAAGTCAGATGATTCCCTCTAGATCACAGCTGGAGAGAGTCAGAGGCAGGCAGGACCCAAAGCCCGTCTGATTCCAAAGCCCATGTGTTTTTTATTACATCACACTGCCTCCAGAGGGGCCAAGAGATTTGGGGGTCACGTGAAACATAATACTTTAAGAGCAGTCACTTTGGGAAGACTTATCCTTGGCCTCTGTTGGCAAACTGATAAAGTAAAGAAAAGTAGTCAATTTAAGCTCAAAAAAAGAAAAGGAAAAAACTACCTTCCTGATGAGCGAAAATTTTGTTCCAACAATACATGCCTTAAAAAAATAAATAAAATAAAATTCAAAAATTCAAAAAAGAAAAGAAAAAAGAAATGGAAACAAACCAACCCTGGAACTGAAGGTTAACTGTACTTATAACAACCAAGATGACGCTGGTCAGACCACCGATGACCAATTTCAAGATGACTATCAGAGCTGACTGTGCTGTTTCTGCATGTAGCCCCCTCCCTTCACCTATAAAAGCTCTTATCCCTGGATTGTCACAGGAGGGGGACGGGGGAGGAGTTGGCCTTTGGACAGGCGTCCGCCGCCCCCACCCCCACCCCAGTTGCCGGCATCCAAAATAAAGCAAACTTTCCTTTCCAAAAAAAAAAAAAAAAAAAAACATTCCTTAAAAAAAAAAACCAACCAACAAAAAAAAGTATCTCATCCCCAAAATAGTCACAACTGATGACACACTTATTGCAAGGAATGTTTAATCTAACAACACTTCAGTGCCACAGAAGTTGGCAGTCCTCAGAGTTGGAAGCAGTGGTGCTGTGTCTGCATCAGTAGGGAGTCTGAGCCCTTTACCTGACGGAGGACAGAGTTTCAGTATTCTTCTGGGGAGAATACCTTCTGCTGGCAGGTGGGCCCAAGGCCTCTTTCTTCGTGCCAGAATGGACTGGGTCTATGCAATGTGATTCATGGCATCAGAGATTGGGCCAAAACATCTGGGAGTTTGGTCAACTCAAGGACAAAGATGGCCCACACTCATTTATTTGAAACACACTGATTAATCAATTCGGCTAAAATGGCTCATCTCAAAAGCAACGCCTAGCACAGAGTTGGAACTGGGAGGATCCATAGCACTCAGTGCCTTTAGGCCAGCTCCACCCACTCACCCAGCATATGCCTATAAAGCCGGAGTCCAGCTTTCTTTCCAACTTTCAGCTCTCCTCCTGTCCTTGGAATTCACTCTTTCTGTTCTGGGAAGTCCCCAGCTTGGAGGGGGGACCACACAGACTCTGTTAACTTGTATCCAAGCCAGATGCCTGGGATGGCAGTATGTGGTGGTCATACCTGTGTTTTCTTCTCTATCCACACTCCTAAGCAGCCAGTGGTACCACACAGTGCTTCCCCCATTACAAACACAACAAGGACAGCTCAACATTCTCTCCTCTTCAAAGAATTGTCACATTCTTTCTAAAAATAATAATCGCCTCATTTGACATGGGGCCAAATGCACAAATGTGATAATATTCAGTTTTTCCTTTTCCCTTTGGTCTTTATCCACTGACCACCTCCCCTCACCCCTCAAAATAGTTCTTTCCCGTCACCATCTCCTAATTGGTTTTTGTGAGCTCTGTTGTTTAGTGTACCATCTTTATCATTTCATTAGGTTCCCACAAATTCATGACTCCACTCAGCACTTAATTTATTTTATTTGTCTATTTGTTTGTTTTTGCACCAGTACCATACTATTTTTGTAACTGGGGCTTGTAGTATGATCATAGCTGACAGGACAAGCTCTTTTTCTTCTCTTTGATCCTCTTTCTTATTCAAGTTGACTTTGCTATTTGTGGAAGAATATATTCTTCCACGTGCACTTCCCCCCATCTTTACTGAGGTATTACTGACAAATAAAAATTATATATATTTAAGTTATACAACTTGAGTTTTGATATACATATAAATTGTGTAATAATTGCCACAATAAGCTAATTAACATATCCATTACCTTGCATATTTACCATTTTCATTTTTCTGTGTGTTGTGAAAACACATACGATGTACCCTCTTAGAAATTTCAAGTATACAATATTGTTAACTATTTTCATACTGCTGTACAGTAGATCTCCAGAATTTATTCATCTTGTGTAACTGAAACTTTATACCTCTTGGCCAACATCTTCCTATTCCCCCTTCCCCCAGACCCTGGTAACCACCATTCCACTCTCTGTTATTTGAGTTTGACTATTTTAGATTTCACATATAAATGAGATGAGGCTGTGTTTGTCTTTCTGTGGCTTATTTCACTTAGCATAATGTCCTCCAGGTTCATCCATGATGTTGAAAATGGCAGAATTTCCGTCTTTTCAAAGGCTGAATAAGAGATGGATATATATATATTATATATATATAATATATATATAATATATATATCACATTTTCTTTACCCATTCACCCATCTATAGACATATAGACATTTAGGTAGTTCCCATCTCTGCTATTATGAATAATGCTGCAGTGAACATGGAAGTGTAGCTATCTCTTTGAGATACTGATTTCATTTCCTTTAAATATATACCCAGAAGTGGGATTGCTGGATCATAAAGGTGGTTCTGTTTTTAATTTTTGGAGGAAACTTCATACTCTCTTCCATAGTGGCAGCACCAGTTTACATCCCTTCCAACAGTGTACAAAGGTTTCCTTTTCTCCACATCCTTGACAGCACTTATCTTTGCTTTTTTTGATAACAGCCATTCTAACAGGAGTGAGGTGACAGCTCATTGAGGTTTTGATTTACATTTCCCTGATGATTAGTGATATTGAGCACTTTTTCATATAACTGTTGGCCATCTGTATGTCTTGCTTTAAGAAATATGTATTCAAGTCTTTTGCCCATTTTTGAATTGGGTTATTTGTTTTCTTGCTATTGAGTTGTAGGAGTCCCTTATATATTTTGGATATATATTTTGGATAACCCACAATCAGATATATGGTTTGCAAATATTTTCTCCTATTCCATAGGTTGTCTTTTCTTTTTGTTGTTTCCTTTGCTATGCAGAAGCCTTTTAATTTGAGGCAATCCCCTTATTTATTTTTACTTCTGCTGCCTGTTCTTTTAGTGTTATATTTAAAATTTAAACTTTAAAATTCACTGGCCAGACCAATGTCAAGAAGCTGTTTCCCTATATTTTCTTTTGGGAGTTTTATGATTTCAGGTCTTACATTTAAATCTTTAATTAATTTTGTGTTGTTTTTTGTATACAGTTGAGATAAGGGTCCAATTTCATTCTTCTGCATGTGGACCTCCATTTTCCCCAGCACCATATACTGAAGAGACTATCCTTTCCCCATTGTGTGTTTTTGGCACCCTTGTCAAAGATCAGTTGACTGTAGATTTGTGGATTTATTTCTGGGTTCCTGTTGTTCTATATGTCTGTTTTTATGTCAGTACCATATTGTTTTGATTACTGTAGCTTTGAAAATTTGAAATCAGGAATTGTGATGCCTCCAGCTTTGCTCTTCTCGATCAAGATTACTTTGACTATTTGGGGTATTTTGTGGTTCCATATAAATTTTAGAATATTTTTCCCTATTTCTGAAAAAAAAATGTCATTGGAAATTTGATAAGGATTGCATTGTATCTGTAGACCACTTTGGGTAGTATGGATGTTTTTGCAATATTAATTTTTCCAGTCCATGGGCACAGAATGTTTTTCCATTTATCTTTGTCTTCTTTAATTTCCTTCACCAATGTTTTATAATTTTCATTGTAAAAGTCTTTCACCTCTTTGATTAAGTTTATTCCTACTTATTTTATTCTTTTTAGTGCTGTTGTGAATGGAATTTTCTTAATTTCCTTTTCAAACAGTTCGTCATTCGTGTATAGATATGCAACTAACTTTTGTATGTTGATTTTATATCCTGAAACTTTACTAAATTTATTTATTAGTTCTAATAGTTTTTTTGGTGGAGTCTTTAGGGCACTTTATCTATAATAGCATGCCATCTTCAAATAGAGATAATTTTACCTCTTCCTTTCCAACCTGGATGCCTTTTACCTGTTTTTCTTGTCTAATTGCTCTGGCTAGGACTTGCAGTACTATGTTGAATTGAAGGGATGAGAGTGGGCATCCTTGTTGCATGTGTGTGAGTGGTGGTGGGGCTCCTACTCCAGGGGGTGCAGAGGCATGAACTCGGAGCAGCTCTGTTAGCTGGACTCAGCATCAGACACCTCATCAGAGGTGTGCCTGGTGATGCCAAGGGCTGCTGATGTCCTCCTTCTCTCCTTTTCCCTCAAGGTGGTAGGGGATTCTTCAGGGGATTCCTCTTTTGCAGAGCTGTGCCAGGTTGGGGGATGAAATGAAACAGGTAAAATGCTTTCGACACTTTTCTATGTGGTCATCCTCAATTTTTGAGCTCCATTGTGTTGCTGCACCTTCTTAATTGTAATCTGGAACCCTCCAGAGCAATTTTCATTGGTGGATAGTTGTTACATTACTTTTGTAGGGAGGACAAAGGCTGGGACCTCCTAATCTGTCATCTCTGACATCACTCCACATGCATTGGAAAATAACTTTATTACATTCAACAAAAAAGTCTAGCTGGAATTTTAATAGGTATTGCATTAAACTTATATTAAATTTATAGATTAATTTTGGCAAGAATTGACCATTTTTTACGAAACTAAGTTATCCTGTCCAAGAGAATGAAATATCTCTCCATTTAATCAGAACATTTTCAATCCTTTAACAAATATAGTTTTAGACATTCTTTGCTAAGTACTATATATTTTATAACTTTTATCTGATTTCTGATTGTATTTTGAGTCAGTTTGCTGCTATAGAGAAATGCTATTGATGTTTTGTGTGTTGACCTTATATCTGGCAACCTTTTTGATCTCTCTAATTAATTAGGAGTCAGTTTTTAGAGGTAGATTTTCATTTCTACCAACTTCAATTAGGTTTGGTTCTACTTGCCTTTATGGTGGGAATGTTTTATAATCCAGGCTTTTTTTTTTTTTTTTCTCCTAAGGCATACATTGTTGCAACTAACACTGCTCTCTGCATATATAAAAATCCAGAAGGAAGACTGGAGGGTATCTGGGCAAATGGATTACAGTTTCTTTATGGCCAAGAAATATAGAAATACTTGTGTATAAAACCCAAAGTCACACACTGATCCAGAGCTAATACTCAGAGAACAATGGTAATAATCCCTACAAACCACTGAACTCCCTTACTTTATCTGAGCACGACCTTCCTTGCTTCCTCATTTCTACAACTTTCAAGGCCACAACTTGAAGTAAAAGAAGCCAAGTCAACAAAGGTCTGAAATCAGTGTGAATACCAAGATGGAAACCCTCTCTCTTCCATCTCTTCCCAGGATGTCAAAGAAAGAAACACTGGGACTTGCAAACCCTAGGAGGAAATGGGGGCTTTTTATTCAGGAAATTTATCAAGCACTCCTTGAATCACTGAGTTATAAATGGTGTCTATATAGGAGGAGTAAAGGGAAGAGTTATGGAGGACACAGAAGTGTTAAGTGATTTGCTCAACTTAACAGGATAGGGGAGACCTGAACTATCATATTGGAATTTGATCTATACTGAGAGTTGGTCTAGTGGAGGCTGTGGTGTTTCTTTTCTATTTCCATAGTAGGTTTTTTAACCTGCATTATTCAGACTATTTATTTCAGTTCTTTGCTTGTACAAGTAGTCCTTTAGTTGATTTAAAAAAAAGAGAAGGGGCTTCCCTGGTGGCGCGGTGGTTGAGAATCTGCCTGCCAATGCAGGGGACACGGGTTCGAGCCCTGGTCTGGGAGGATCCCACATGACGCGGAGCAACTAGACCCTTGAGCCACAACTACTGAGCCTGCGCGTCTGGAGCCTGTGCTCCGCAACAAGAGAGGCCGCGATAGCGAGAGGCCCACGCACCGCGATGAAGAGTGGCCCCCACTTGCCACAACTAGAGAAAGCCCTCGCACAGAAACGAAGACCCAACACAGCCATAAATAAATAAAATAAATTTAAAAATAGTGTTTAAAAATAAATAAATAAATAAATAATAAAATAAAAAGCCAGCTTGTATATCACCTGCTCTTTAAAAAAAAAAAAGAAAAAACAAAAACACCTCTAATAGATGCATAAACCCATTATTCTCCTGCACTGCTATACAGGGCAACCATTAGTAAGCACATTCTCAACATTTGGATACAAGCCCTACACTCAATGCTTCCAGAAATAATTTGTTTCAGATAATTTTGCTAGTGGAGTGTGTTTCATGATAGGTGTTCTCTGACACCTCAGAAGGCCATTTCCAAATTCTTCTGGAAACTATTTTGTAAAAGAGAAACAGTCATGAGGAAGGATTACCAGGAGGAATTTTGGAAGCTGGCCACCCAATTAGGCAACTTTTCTTCCCCAAGGACCTGTAACTTGTGCTCACAGTTTCAGGATTTATATGGACACAGCCCTTGAACTCTGACATTTTTAAAAGAAATTAAGCTGTGCCAGAAATCTGGGATCAGTGACAGCCACATTGGTCTCCTTGGAAAGCAAAAGTGCCTTTAGGAAAAGACAAGGGACTCACCCCTTAATCATACTGCCAGTCACTTCTCATAAGTAAAGTTTGCAATTGGTGAGGAAAACGCAACCATTGTTCTAAATTTAGGAGATGAAGGAACACAAGGAAGAGGAGAGAGAAGGAGGATTAAGAGGGAGCAAAGGTGGGGGTGGAGAGAAGAGAAGGAGACTTCTGACTCTAAGAATTCGCATTAGGGAGGGAAGATAGATATTGCTAAGAAGAGAGAGGTGTTAATGTAGAATCCACAGCAAAAGGACACACAGCGGAGCATCTGGCAGATAACTAGTAGAGAGAGACAATGGCTATTTTGAATCACATCTGGCATTGCCCTTAGCCATGTGAAAAGAACAGAGGCTTTAGAAGTAGAAAGAGTTGAGTTCAAATTCTGACTCCACCTTGCAGCTGAGTAAACTAGGGCTTGTTACTTCACCTTTTTGGACCTCAGTTTCCTCATATGTAAAATGAGGTTAATGCTACCTACCTTGCAGTCCTGTTAGCAGGATTCAAAATAATGTTTATAAAAATCACATTATTGCACATTATAGCTCCTATAGTATGATGTCCTGTTTGAAGACAAACCCTTGCTCTTTCTTTAGACTGATTAACCTGGATGTACTGAGGCTGAACTGCTGTGTTCTTATTGAATTTGTCTTGATGGACACCACACCCCTGTGATTGGGGGTAGAGCTTTGCCTGAGGGGAAGGATCATCACAGCTGACATCTTTTCTTGGATGAGGTCAAGGTCAGTCCTGGGACAGGAAGCCAAGACGGTGGAGGTAGGCAGGGATAAGAAGGGACCACTTCCTCTATGGAGGTGGGGAGGCCTATGATGGTTGGGCTTGGACTTTTCTTCAGGAGACATGCTGGTAGGGCATTCTCCCTAGAGATAAGAAAAAGATCTCGTCCAGATGGTGGTCATCGAGAACAAGTCAGGAAGAGCCTCCTCAGGACCTCCTAGGTCTAGCAGCTCTGAGCGAGTCTAGTGAAGGATGAAGGGGTAGAAGGGAGAGTAACAGAGACCAGAGAGAAGCCTGTCTCCAAGTGCAGGATAGCAGATAAATGCATAGGAGGGGAGGGGCAGCATTCCAGAGCCAGAGCTGCAAAGGACAAGCAGGAAGATTGTAAAGGACATGTTTGCCTGATCCAGGCCACCCAAAAAGGTGGGCAGGACATTTTGATAAAAGTGGGACTTTATGTAGCCAAGTGGGGTGGGACATTTTAAAAGGAAGGAAGTATAAGCTCTTTTTAATGACTATATTTCCCAATTATTATTACCAGCATCAGTTTAGAATCAAGATGTTAGTTAATTGTTTTCCAGCAAAAGAATTTTAAAAAATATTTTACCGTCGTTATTTATGTAAGAAACTTCCGGCCATAGTGGTCAGCTTCTCGTGAGCACCATAAAAGAGAACTCATCTGTGAGATCTCTGAGGGACTCATGTAGATTGGTGAGGGCTTCCAGATTTCTGCCTGGAGCTTTGCATGGGGACGTGTGTGGGGGAACACAATACCTTCTTTAGGACTGAGGCACCTCTCTGAACTCCTGACCTCTGTCCAGAAAGCCTTCCTTGACCCTATTACCTGGATGTAACCTCTCTCTGTTTCAACTCACCAGAGCTTGACCTGCCTCTCAAACAGTTCACACCTTACACTGCTTTAGGATTTTTAGGACTAGCACCTATATAGACTCCATTGGCTGACACAGTTCACAAAGCAGGAATCTGTTCCCTAGGTCAGGGCTTTGCTTACAGCAAATGTTCAGCAGTATTTGTTCATTTGAATTAAATTCTATTCAATTAGATTGTGCCCCTTTGTGGCCAACTCCTCCTAGAACGTGGCAGGGGAAATCAAGGTCATTCCATAGAGCAGAATCCATCCCTCCTGCCCTGCACCTCCGCAGCACCCTGGCATGGCCTGCAGCAAATGCCAGTGTAAACTGGCCCTCACCCTTTGAACTAGCTCTTGAAGTTCTCCTGGACACAGACTAGAGCTCATTCTCCTGTTCCATTGTGTTCTTAGAAATGCCTTTAACCTCCCACTGTAGCTCCTGGCTACCCTTTCAAATTCTGTGTGCTGGAGGCCTTTCCCTCCACCTTGGCTTTCCCTGAAGGGATGGAGCTCCTCACCAGGAGCTTCTGAAGGGGAAGAAAAGCCACCTGGCTTTCTGAAGAAAAGGTGAGAAATGCCAAGGAAATCAACAGAGGCTCTCAGGTTGGCAAATACCCTTTCTTTCCTTTCAGAATTACAATACCTAGTTTGGTGAGACAGGAGGTTTTATGTGCTGCTTGAAGGAGGGTAAGTTGTTCCATCACTTCTGGAAGGCGATTTGGCTAAGTGTCCAGCATCTGTAAGATGTTCACATCCTTTAACCCAGCAATTTTGCTTAGAGCAAGTTTCCTGCAATTCACAGAAAAAAAAAAAAAAAAAAGAAAGGAAGAAATTTAAAAAGGCATTCAACCTCATGAGGAATAAAGAAAACGCAAATCAAAACACCAAGATATTTTTACCCACCAGATTGGTAAAAGTGTAAAAGTTTGATCAGGTGGTAAACTTGTGGGGATATGGCCACGCCAGTTTACAGACAAGTAGTAAGTAAAAGTGGCCATTTACTTACTGCTTGTTTGTGAATTGGCCCAGTATCAGTAACAGCTCCCCAAATCTATAAACATACACACTTGTTTGTGGGAAATGGCTTAATAAATTATGCTATATAAATATTATGGAATTTATACAGTTATTTTATATTTTTAAAAAATTTTGCAGTAATTTATTATTGCAACAATAATTGTATATTTATACTTCAACTGAATGACAGAATTTTAATAGATAAAGCGTATAAGAAGACCCTTATTGCCAATTGCACCTAGAATGCACATCTATACAGTTATTTAAAAAATAATTAGATCTGTATATTTATGTCTGGAAAGTTGCTTGAGATTTCTTAAGGGAAAATAAGTAACAAGTTCAGAGAAGCATGTATGGTTAAGACTCCATTTTATTAAAATAAAACCATATTCACCTATTTATTTATTTTTCAACAACTGATTTTTAAGGTCTAGCTGGCTTTGTGCTAGGCACTGGAGATATATAATGGTGAAAAACACATGATTCCTCCTGCCTTTCTGTATGCTATTTTAGCATAGAAAACACATGGGAAGGAAATATACCTCAAAAAATCATAGAAGGGAGAGAAAAGAATAAAGATTTTGTTTTACTTTCATGTATTATTTGAATTTTTTCAATAGCCTGCATTACTTTTATAAATAAATAAAAATTTTTACATGAACACACAAACAAAAAAGTTATCCTAATGAAATAATTAGAGGGACACCTGGGGATTTATGTACAAGGACATGTTGTCACACAGTGATGATGAGCTTGGTTTTGGAGTCAGACAGACCCAAGTGTGGCTCCACCTTTATCGTTGACCAGCTGTGTGATCCTAAATAAGTCATTCGACTTTTCTTTCTCAGTTTCCCTCTCAATAGAATGGAAATCATAATAACACTCAGCTTGAAATGTGAGTGTGAGGATTAAATGAGTTGATGCGTATAAAGCATTTAGCCTAGCATCTGGCATATAGTAAATGCTTAACAACTAGTAGCCATAAAAACGAGAAGGATGTTTATCCTAGTATTGTTTACAGTTGCAACAATTTAAATGTCCAACAATAGCTATATAGATAATGGACATTCTATGATGGAGTATTATGAAGTCATTAAAATCACAATTTCAAAGAATTTTTTATGAAATGAGCAAATATAATTTTGTAGTGAGCACAAAGCTCTATATTCACTGCAATGCCCATTTTGATAAAATACGTATCTGTGTGTGTGTGTGTGTGTGTGTGTGTGTGTGTATATGAAAAAGCACTGGAAGAAAATGTCTAGAATATTAACAAGTTTGCTGGAGCTTTTGTAACTTCCCCTTATCTGTCTTCCAAGTGATGAGCAGTGAAATCTCTTAAAGGGAAAAGGGCTTACGTGTTCACCTCTAAGCTTAGAATATGGGGAAGGACAGGTTGTTCAATTTCCGTTCTCCTTCATTTGATATAGGAGGAGAATCCCAAGTGATCACAGGGATTACTCCATTGTTAAACTGTGAAGGAAGACTGACTGACTCTCGGAAATCAGAAGCCAGCCTAGGCCAGAGACGTAGGGGTTATGGGGGACTCAGAGGATTTTATATGAGAAAGTGGAGATTCTGATTTAGGAATTGGAATTTTAGAGCTGGAAGGGAATTTTGGAGATCATCTAATTCCTTGCTTTTCAAAGTGTGGTGTGTGGATCACTCAGGCACTTGTGAGATGCAAAATCTCCAGCCTTATTCCAGATCTACTAAATCAGAATCTACATTTTAACAAGATCCCCAGGTGATTCTTTTGCACACTGTAGCTTGAGAAAAAAATGACATTCCCATGATTTTTAAAATGAAGAACCTCAAATTTTCAAGAGGTGAAATGATATGTTCAAGGTTACATGGGGATCTTAGTGGCAGAGACAGAACCAGAAACAGGTCTCTTGACTCCTGTTCCATCATTTTCTCATATCTTGCTGCCCCTCACTGTGTTAACCAGCTATTCATCCTGATTTGTATACATTATCCAATTCCCAGTCTCCCAAGTCTTTTCTATTCTAGTAAATTTTAGAGGTATGGTGTTTTATTTATTAGGTCTATATTGCACTGAGACAAATTATTCTTTCTCTATGGCAGTGAGTGAGTTCAAGGTCAGCTTCAATTACCAGCATATTGAAAGTGTCTAACTCCTTGGAACCTTCTTAAATGTCCATGGAGATTGGTCTTTAGTTCCTTGTAAATTTGCTGTCACCAGATCCAAGTGAAATCACATTCTAAAGGACAACTGAGAGGCTCAGAATTTCTGACCACAGACTTAAGATACAAACATCTTCCCCACCCTGCCCTTCCCTTTGTTCTCTGTGTCCTACCTTGGTTCTGCTCTCATTCTCTTTTACTTTCATCAAGGGTTTAATTATGCTCCTGGATTCTGATCACAGGTTTATTAAATGCTTAAGTTTATGTCCCTTGAATGATGGTTTCCCAGTAATAGAGGCGCATTCAGAAGGCGAATAGCAGGTCAAGCACGGGTGTAATTTGGAAGAGCTTGACACCAGCCATTTCATCTCTGACAGGGTTAATCACTACTCTGGTTTTTCAAGCTCTGGGCTTGCTGGACTGTGCCTGCCAAGGTCAGCTGGGGGCCCCAAATTAATTTTAAAGACATACGGCTGCTTGGAGTTCACTAAGTTATCAGCTCATAATATTTAAAGAGTTATTTATTTTATTTCCCCTCAAATTATGAACCAAAATATAAATTACCTTGAAATAGCTAGAAAATAATACACCATTGTATTAGAAGAATAAAATCACTAAAGATTGCTGCATTTACAAGCCAAGGCAAATTCCTAGAGAGGATCAACCTTTTTGAAGACAACATACAGGACATATTGGAAGAATTGCTGAGTATTGAGTTAGTCCTATTCCATAAAGATTTAACAGGTGCCTCTTCTGCATATGACACCATTTTAGATGCTGTAGGGGTTGGAGAGAGGGTCCAAAATTGACTCCTTGATGGAGTTGTAAAGGTAAGGACGGGAAAAATGGTCAACGTCTGTCATCCTAGGGAGAACGTCAGAATCATAAGAGAGGTAGACGTACTATGGGAGTTTGCAGAGGGAGCCCTTCTGTATGTGGAGATCAGGAAAGGCAAGAAATGGAAGTATTTGAGATGGCCTTTAAAATGTAGAATTTTTTAAATCTTTCTATTTTATTAGCAAACCTAAAAAATTACAAAAATGTGTGGGTTTTCTAAGAAATTAAGTCATTCGGAGGTATGTAAAGAAAATACTGTCTACACTTTCCCCTCCCGAATCCCACTTCCTCTGCTCCCAAAGTAATCAGTGCAATCAATGTTAACAGTTGGGTATATCCTTACTTACCTACACGTATCTATGCATAGATAGACAGCTGTCTAAAACCTTGCTTTTTATTATTATTTTTTTTACAAAACAGAATAATACATAGATATATTATTTGCAACATTTTTAATTTAATAAAATCCTGAATATTTTCTCAGCTAACTCATAGTGATCCAATTCATTCCTTTTTAATAGATGCACAGTGTTCTGTAGAATCACTGTTCCAGAATTTCACCTACCATTGCCAGAGTGATAGACATTCAGGTTGTTTCCAGGATTTTGTTATTTATACAATGTTGAATTTTGACAGGAAGAGATGGCATCAAAGAGTCAAAGACACAAGAAACACAACTTTGGGCCCAATAATTTCTGTCCATAGGCCTTGCATTGTTAGCAGCTTTGTTTTTAGCACAGCTAATTCTCTTCTTGGTCCCCTCTGGTTTCTGGGCTCTTCAGTTATCACTGACGATGGTACTCACTTGCTGTATTTCATGCTACACCAGAGATTCAATCCTTTCCTCTTTCAGCGATGCCTTCCTAGTTCCCACACCCTGTTCAGCATCTGCCTATACCTCTTTCTCAGAAAGCATAGATCAATGAGGCAAGTCACTTGTCTCAGTGGTCACCACTGATTGAATTGTAGTGAACATGTGATTCAAGCTGGGCCAATCAGATTCTGTTCTCTGAGAATTTAGAACTGGGACCTAGAGACATGCTGAGATGCTTAAACTGAGAAGTGAAGTACAGCTGAGATAGGGGGTCATATATGAGCCAAGTACTTGCCAAAACAGAGAAGGTCAAATGCACGGAGGGGGCAAAGATGAAGCAGATGTGTCAATAGAGTGAGGGGAAGAGAGAGCGAGAGAAGAGAGTCCTTCTTTACTTCCCACTGACTCTTCAGTTCCTGGCTCCCATCCCTTATGAGGACTGATTGCACTTTCTGCCCTTGGGTTCCATAAAACACCTCTGCTTTCTTCTAATAAGTTCCTTCTGTCTGAGCAAGTTTGAGTGATAGTGATTTTTTTAACTTACAAACAAGTGATGCCTAACTGAGACTGGGGCCAGGAATGGTATTAAGTGTAAATATTCCTCCCCACCAAACTGAAGCTAAAAGAATGCTGTCATAGTTATCTTACTGGAAGATGTGATAGCCTGCTTCCTTCCAGTGTAGAAAGAGATACAGATTGTGTTATTTATTAATACAGAATGTTAGGTGAAGATTAGTGATTATCTGTTTTCAATAAATGAAGTACTTGAAAAAATAAAAATCTCACAATGTTCCATTTAGTGAACCTATTTGAGGAAGCACCTCTGGTGGGAACTAGGCCATCAGAAGAATCAGGACTCCCAGTCTGGTATCATGGAAAAAGTATGGATTTAGCATCAGAGATGACTGGCTTGGGTTCTGCCACGACCTAGTTGTGGGACCTTGGAAACTGAAACATGATCTTCTCTTCTGGAAGCTGAAGGCAATATTAAGGTTATTCAGGGGATTCAATGAAACAATGTATGTAATGCCTGACATCATACCTGGCACATGATAAGCCCTCAACAGTATTAGTGCCATTTGTTGCTCTCCTCCCCGTGGCCCTAGCTCTTCCTCCCATCACTATTTAGGAATCAGCTTCCTTTGATCCCCATCTTCTCTAAGGTTGAAGCTGCCCCACCTTCTCCTCCCTGCTCCATGATGGAGCAAGGTACAGAGAGAAGCCCACAAGAGACCACGGCACCCCAGCCAGAGAGAAAGATACTAGGGGAAGGTGACAGAGCCCTGGAGGGGTGGGGGAGGGGGAAAGGGCTGTATGTGTAACAAAAATCCTTGTGTATATTGCTGAAATTAAAAGCTATCAGGCAAAACAACTTTAGAACCCACCACTGAGCTCTTTTACTTCTACAAAGACCAACACCACCAAATAATTTCAATGCAGGGTGTTCAGAGACACAGCCATAGATAATGTCATGTGGCTGATCATTAGCTAATGGCTGTTCCCTAAGCAGTTTTCTAAGCTGACAGCTACAGGCACTTATAATTTAGTGTTGATTGAATATGGCCATATGGTGGAATTATAGAAATATGTTATAAAGATCGACCAGTCTTTTCTCTGAAGAGCTTACAAACTAGAAGGAGTGTATAAAAAGATACACACACATACATCTAAAGGATAATAAAAGAAAGCAATTTTTAAAAATTAGGCCATGAAAAAAAATAAAAATAAAAAATTAGGCCATGAATAAAATTGCTGATTCACATGAAACGATTAGGAAATTCTTAGCACCACTGGTCTCTGTGTAGTACAGATGAGAGACTTTATTTTTAATTTTAAGAATTTCCATCTTAAAAAGTACAAAAAGCCTTCAGGAAGGACAAATACAGGCTAGGCTTGTCTAGGTAGGAGGTAGGAATACATAAGAGATATTTACCACACTCACATGTCCTGCTGGGTTGAGCCATCCTTCATAATACAGTTGATTGACTGAGATTGATTTCTTTATTAATGCATACGACAGCTTTGTATACCTACTATGTACCAGGCACTGGAAATACAAAGAGTAAGATGCCATCAGGCTGCTTGCCTGTAGAAGCTCTCAGACTAAAGACAGATAAGTTGCACTAAAATTTTGAGTTATGGTAGAAATGTAACTATGCTCCAAGGGAACCTATAAGGAAGATCTGTTCAGTCTGCTTGCGTAATTGGCAGACTTCATAAAGGTGGCATAAGAGCTACCCATATCATTTTACATGCCTGGAATGACACATATGTGTGTATGTGTAAAGGTGTACGAATATGCATACATGTACACATATACATACACACACAACGTATGTGAGGATGTGCCCTTTTCCTCACCCCTACTGCATGTACTAATACTTATGAGAAATAGAGTCCTTTGGGGGAGACATAAAAATAAAAACCTCAAGTATATCTACAACTGGGGTTGAGACACAGATTGTCTGGGAAACCACACACATGGTGGATTTTCCCTGAAGTTAAATTTTAGAGCAATAATAGGATCCTGGAGAGAGGGGTCACCAGAAGGAAAAGAGCCGGGCATGGCCAGCCAGACTCTGTGATAACCCTAAGGGTCAGAGGGGACTGAATGGTGGTTCCAGGCGGCTGCCTGGAAATGTGTCCCGGTCTGGTTATTTTGGAGACGTGAGCACACGGAGAAAAAGAGATGTGTGTGGACAGAACAAGCTGCCCTACTAAATTCGTAACACATCAAGTGACCATGCTTTGGAGCCCACTTAATGTTTTGTAACAGAGGGAGAGAGCTTTCTACTTCTCACTTCACATAGAGCACACACACACAAACACACACACACACAAGACTGAGCTGTCATAGAACCATAAGGCGAGAGCATTGATGTCCAGCAGAGATCAACAAAACCTTTCACTGTAGGGCTCCTTTACAATACAAGAGTCTCAACTGCATCCAAGTAAAGCTTCATGTATTCAGTCGTCTGATAAATATGTCTCAAGTCCTGTTATGTGTCAGTGACACTCAGTGTTTAAAAACACATCTGTTGGCCACTCATTCCTTCCCTCCTTGGTCTAAGCAAAGGGCCTTTCTGAAATGAAGGACACGTGGTGGCTAAAATAGCCCAGTTTGGTTCCTTCCTCATTAAATGAGGTAGAGCAGGCTTGGAATGGGGAAGAAAATGATTTCTGTGGGGAAAGATGTGAAATCACTGTAAATGGAACACTGGATGAGAACCACTCCTTCTCATGCGCCTGGAGCAATTAGACAGATAGATCAGGCAGGAATAGGGGGACCCTGAAGAAAGCGGTGCAGAGGGCTGTGTAGTTCAGTGGTTGAAAGCAACACTTCTGGTGTCAGACAGCCTGGCTCTGAATTCCAGCCCTACCGCTTACCTTGGGCGGGTTACTTGCCTTAACTCTGCCCCAATCTCCTCATCTCTAAAATGAAGATATAAATTGTTTTACTTAAAGTGTTTTATAAGGATGAAATGAGTGTAGGCTAGTAGTTATCCAATGTTTTTAGGGCCAGGCAACCTCTTTTTTACATCTTCCAGCCCCAAGTTTTTAATACAAAAATCTCAAGTTTATGAGTGTAGTGCTGCATCACCCAGATCCCCCATTCAGGACTAAAAGGTTTATTCTCCCAGCTGCCAGGCGTTGTCTCCACTACCTTGGCCAAGGTCAGACCTCCTTCCCAAGGCAGCCCACACCCAATGACTGTTTGACACCCAGGGTTGGAAGCAAAGGGAATATGGCCGTGCCCCTTCACCCTAACAGGGACCCCTGGCAAGGGCCATTACAGCTCCAAACCCCCAGAGGATCAGCTCAGCTGAGTCCTTGTATGTGCAACGCAGTCTAACATCTTCCCCTGCTCAATCCCTCTCCTTCCCCCTCCCCTCACAGGATTGATCCTGAGAGCTTCCCCAAGAAACTTCCTGCATGCTAATCACCACCTCAGTCAGCTTCCTGGAGAACTCAACTGGCAGCAAAAGAAAAGTTGAACGAACAAGACAATAAAATCTCACAGGCCCTCCACTTATGTTCAACAATTCTTAAAATTTCGCCCAAGTTGTTGCTTCCTCTCTCTCAATCTCCTTCCTTCCCCTCCTCCTCTCTTGATGAATCATTTTAAAAGTAAATTACAAAGAACATGACACTTCACCCCTAAATACTTGGACATTTATTTCCTAAGAATAAGAGCATTTTCCTCAAAAATCACAATGCCATTATCATACCTAAGGAAATTAACAATAATTTTCTGATATCCAGTATTATTCATATTTTCCCAGTTGTCCAAAAATATGTTTTATAGCTGTTTATTTTCAAACCAGGATTCAATCAAGGTTCATAAACTGTGTTTGGCCTTTATGGGTTTCTAGTCTCTTTTAATCTAAAATTTTTAAATTTTTTATTGACATTGAGTGTTTGAAGAGTCAGCACAGTTTTCTTACAGAATGGCCCATGCTCTGGACTTTTCTGAATGCTTCCTATGTGTCATTTAACCTTTTCTTGTATCTCCTATGTTTCCTATAGCGAGAGCATTTTCTGGAGGCTTGATTAGATTCAGAACAAACATTTTTGACAAGAATGCCTCGTAGATGCTGCTTCATATTCCGCATTGCATACCATCAGTGTGTACCATCAGTGGGCACATGCTGCCAGGCTGCCTACTGTAAAGTATGCCATGCTTGCTCCTTTGGTTAAAGTAGTGGCTACCAGATCATTCCATTGTAAAGGCCTATTTTCCTTTTTGTAATTAGTAATTGAAATTGGGTTGATATTTTCGTAATGGCCAAATATTCTGCTGCCCAACAATCTTCTATGCCACGATTTTAATGTCCATGTTCTTTGCCTGAAACAATAATCATATTGAGTGCTGTAAAATAGTAATTTTCTAACTATCATTCATTCCACTTTTCTTAATTGGCATTCTTCTGTAAAGGAGGGCTTTCTTCCCCATCCCATGACC
Source organism: Balaenoptera borealis (assembly GCF_965194805.1). Lineage (NCBI taxonomy): Eukaryota > Metazoa > Chordata > Mammalia > Artiodactyla > Balaenopteridae > Balaenoptera > Balaenoptera borealis. The sequence continues at coordinate 90,327,698 of NC_138868.1, read as the reverse complement.
CTCTTTCTCTCTTTTCCTTTGTGTTGAATATTACTACGGACACATGGATTTTTAAAAAGACTTTGATTTGGCCAATATGAGCCCTTTCCAGCTGGTTTCTGTATCTCTTTGGCATGAACCCATTACTCTGTGAGCACTTCTTTACTCTCTGGTACAAGTAGATTTCACACACTCCCAGGTCAGCTTGTGCTCACGTCCCCAGCCCTTGAATCAGTCTTTTTTTTTTTTTTTTTTTTTAATGAGCTCTGATTCCTGTTAGTGGAAAATGATATTTAAAATCTGAGATACAGGGACTGGGTATGCTCATTGCTACTGACAAGAAAGGACCTTTTAAACAAAGAAATCTTACTCAAAAGCCCAAAAAGTAAAACATAAAGAAATGTGGGGCTTCCCTGGTGCAGTGGTTGAGAATCTGCCTGCTAATGCAGGGGACATGGGTTCGAGCCCTGGTCTGGGAAGATCTCACATGCCGCGGAGCAACTAGGCCCGTGAGCCACAACTACTGAGCCTGCGCGTCTGGAGCCTGTGCTCCGCAACAAGAGAGGCTGCGATAGTGAGAGGCCCGCGCACCGCGATGAAGAGTGGCCCCCGCTTGCTGCAAGTAAAGCCCTCACAGAAACGAAGACCAAACACAGCCAAAAATAAATAAATAAATAAATAAATTAATTAAAAAAAAAAAAGTTAAGCATGCTAATATAACAAAACAAAAAAAAAAAAAAAAGAAAGAAATGTGGGTTTTGGTTATAATTGGAAGCTCCATCCCTAGGAATCCAGCAGAGAAGAGGCAACCTTCAAGGAACAACTTCTGCTTCTTAAATTGCAACCTTTTCTTTTTCAGTAAAGATATCAACGTCCCATAATCTGAAAATGAGTGGTTCACTATTGTGCTCAAGGGATCAGAGAAGTTTTGCTTTCATCTGAAATAAAAAGCATTTATTATCATCAAAATTGATGAATAACAACTTGAACAGAAGAGAGATTTCAATTAAGAAGTTTCTGAATCTGGACAATTCTTCTGAATTTGAAAAACTCAAAGACATCAACTGTTGAATTTTACCTTTGTTTTAATATTGATTTTTCTTTCTTTTGCCAAGGGAAGTTTGGATATGCAGAAGAGAATTCAATATTGATTTTTATACACAATCTTTTTTTGCATGGAGATACAAAAAGAAATATAACAGCAAGAAGAATGTTGTTCCTTCCCTGGTAGTTGGACCTCCTTAAATATGAGAAATGATACCCTGTTCTCTTGTGATGAGAAACAGGGCATCAGGGCTCCCCTTGTTGGTTCACTTAGAAGCATCAAGGCATATGAATGGACTCTTTGAGACAATTAAGCTATGAGACTATTATGGAGGAAGAGAAAGACAGGAGAGTATAGAGCATACAAGTGGCTCCCTCTGAACCATTCAAATCCTTTGCAGTGGCATTCTAGAAAGTGCCCAGAGTCATCTGTGGGGAGAGCTTGTCACAATTTTAAAGGCTGCTTGAAATACATGGGGTTATCTTATCTTAAAGGAGAGGAAGACAAGACCTTGGCTGAGACTGTGGTTGATGAGGAAGCAGCAGTCACCCACGTTGGCCAGGATGGGGGGACACTTGGTCATTTCTGTTGGCTGGACAATGTTCATGTTTTAGCTGTGTTCAGACACGGTTAGGGAGGAGGCTTGTTTTGTCTTGATCCATCCTGGTCACAGAGTGGCCTTGTCTGATGCTGACATTCTGTGAAATTATTTTTGTGTGTCAGGAGAACACCAAAGCCTAGCTGTGAGTGTCAGGCAAGGGGTTTTGTGCTTGCATTTGACCCATTGTGGCACAGGCAGGACCCACTGGTCCAACTCCTGCTGCGGCATTCCGAATGCCAGTGGCTGTTTCATACTTCTCTCCCTTTCTGCTTCTTTGTGTACAGACCAAATAGAATCACTCTTCATCTTTCAAATGTATATATCCTCAATTCAAGTGAGAGCCAGATATTAACTAGGGTCTCTGAATCCTAACTCTAAACTCTCTGGAGAGTGAACACGATTCACCTGTCTAGATGAGGTGGCTGCACCTTTCTGATAACTTTTGACTAGAAGGGAAGGATTGTGCAAGAGAAATATTATTCCACAGGCCCACTCTGAAGGAGAGCCGTCCTTAGAGAAGGAAGTTATGTGCGGGCATTGCCTAGTACAGGGACAATCTACCCTCAACAATAGGGTAGAATGACAACAAAGCTAATGTCTTGCATGACTTTAGTGCTTTACAGAAGCAAAGCATTTCCATCAACATTTTTAACCCTTCGAACCACCCTGTGAAATGGGTATAATTTATTTCAACTTAAAAGGGAGGAAGGTGAATGTTAGCAGAATTTAGAGATTTTTCCCAAGCCTATACAGCCTGTTAATCTAGAACACAGACTTCATGATTCTCAGGACAGCTCTCCCTCTGTTATGAGAGTGAGACTGCTTTCCCCAGACCCTGAAAGCACACCGATGAGGGATCTGCGGGAATTTGCTCAAGGTGAGAGAGCGAGTAGAGGCTGGAGGCAGGTTTTAACCTCTGCTGTCTGATTCTGAGCTCAGGGTGGGAGTGATGCAATATTAGCAGACTGGGAGGCTTGGGTAAGTCGTGTAGGGAATGGAATTGTCTTTCCTCCAGAAGGGGAGAGAGGTGGTGGAAAAGGGAAGAACGAGACCTAAGACTTAATGCAGCTTTTCTGATATGTGGAGGGTTTTGATAAAGCACAGGAACTCTCAGTGAGAACAGAGAAACAATCAAATAAACTCACTTGGAAGCCTGGGGGCCTGTGGATAGGAACGGTATGGAAGAGCACAGAACGGCTGTGTCATGTGGACCGTGCAACCTCTTCTCTTACCATTTTGTCTTTTACACAAAGATTAAAGTGACGTTCTTACTTAGGGGGGTAGGGAGAATAATGGCAGGATGGCTGAAATTCCCTCCAGCCCTCCAGCTCTATGATCTATGATTTTAATAAGCTCCACAATGCCAGGAGACCCTATAAAATTGTCCCTGGAGCTGTACTCTCTCCAGTTCCCTGTGGTGACAGCAATTTTGCGTTGAATTATTTTGCATTTTATAGATTTGGTTCTTTCTTACTTAATTAGGCTATTCTTGGGGAAAACGCTGTAATAACCCAGCACATCCCGCAGAGCCCGGCACTGCAGCCATTGGCATGTGGATATCACAGGGGCTCACGGTGTCATCGACAAGTCTCTAACCAGATGTAGGCTTTGACGTGGGCACAGGGAGGATTTTTCAACCCCCTGGGTCATCTCCCAGTGGGTGTTCAGAGGATTGACGAGCCAGTTAGGTGATCCCCGGGTTTAGAGCAGGTGGAATTCAAAAGTGTATCAAAGCATTTGAGGAAGTTTATACAAGAAGGTAAGGGCCCCCAGTAAGATGAAGATCAAATGTAGTGTGCTCAGGGCATTTATTTTTTCTCTTCATGTTTCCATTAAAAATAAAAAAGGAAACAATTTGTTATTTTCTGGTTTCTCACTCTGACAGCTGGAGCTGATTTTAAAGGATTAGTAAATTAATCGGTTCAGTTCTGGCCTTTGTCGCAGGGGGACAGATGTTCCCTCGCTGCAGGGGGAGAGCCTCTGGCTTGCTTGGTGGGAGTATTCCAGTCTTCAGACAAAGCCCCATAACCCCCTCTGTTGTTTGAAAGTGTTGGGGGAGTGTTTCCGACCCCCCAGGGTGTCTGCTGGGGACAGGGACTGTCCTTGCTGGGGAGGGCAGAGAAGCGCACCCCAGAGAGTCTGTGGTCTGGGTTTGCAGCGCCCGTGACGCAGCGCGTGGTTAATAAATGAAGGAAAAACTCCACCGAATGACCCCCCTTCCCGCCCATGGTGTTCTCATGCAAAATATTGAAGCCTGTTAAATGTGTCTCCAGTGCCCACACCATCACCCTCAGCATCCCCCTGGTGGCCCAACAGGCACTGTGCAATCGCCCGAGCCCAGCCCTCCCTGCCCACATCCACAGCCAGGCACTGTTGCCCCGACAGCCATTTCCTCCCAGTTCCAGTGTTCTCTGTGAGCCACTCAAACACCACAGTGGGCTTAGGCAGGCAGGAACGGAAGCCCCGTCCTGGCTGCTCAGCTGCATTTGATCTTGCGCCCCTGACCTGGAGTCAGACCCCTGAGTGCTTCGTCCACCAAGACCTGCACTGTCTTACCTTTTTCTGCTGTGACCCCATGGTTTGCAGGCCATTCAGCTTTTCCTCTCTCCTATCACAAATCCCTGGGCTTAGTCCGTATGTCAGAGGTCAAAGGCCAAGTTTCCATGGTGTGAGGAAACTCCTCAGCCTCACACTATTGTGTAACCTTCTGATTCCCAGGCTGTAGCTCACTGCCATCCCAGGCAAAGAGAAGAACTTGAATCCTACCAAGCTCCCATCTGGATGTCAGCCCAACTTCTTCCTGCCCTGGCTCCAAACTAACGAACCTGAAAACTTTGCTGCAGGTCTCCTGGCCCGACCCTCTCCCTGGTGCCTTGTGCCACTGCTGACTGATCCAGGACTTAGGGACAGGCCCTGGGGAGGGGCTGGACCACAGGTGAGCACCTATACTCACATTCATCCATGGAGCAATCGTATTTATTTCTGGAATCCTTTCCCACAGCCCTCAGAAGAGCTGCTTCCTAAATAGGACTGCAATTTTCCTCTCAAAGGAATTTAAAATTAGATGTCTTTGTTCTCCTATCTCATTTCTTGCCTCACGATTGCAATGATATAGATGGAACTTGTCACATTCTCCATCCTGCGTTGGCTATAGAAACAATATTTGCCTCATTAATTTTTCTTTTAGTACATGGAATAAAACATATCTGTTTCCATCAACATTTCTGGTTTTAGGTTTCTGCAGATTTACAATGAGCAGATGTGCTACAGCCTATGAAAAGAACAGGCTTAGCAGCAGTATATATGTGTGTCCTTATTCTCCTGCCACTGCCATGAAACTTATTCTGAAATTGTGAAAGGAAAGGCCAGGGTTTTCAGAGCACAGAAAGATAACCTTGTCTGGTTCTGTCTCGTGACCCTCAAGATAATTCAGATTGTGCTTATTTAGTTGTACTGACTGAAGGAGATGAAGGGTAGGGGCTACAGCATAGGGGCTCCTCTGAGATCATCGAGAGAGGATACTTGGTGTCGAGACTCTGGACACTTCTGCTGTCCTGACCATTGAAAAGGTTTTTAGACCTGAACTTTAGGATGACATCCTGGTGTCCCATTATTTTTCCCTCACCCCAAATTCTTCAAAGATGGTCAGGTATTCAACATATCAACTGAATGCCAAATTTATGAGGGAGTAGAGGGCAGAAGTTATTTTAATTGTCAGGCTAAGGAAATCTGAGGGTACAATCTACTCTCAGCCAGATCAGTTTTAGGGGTGGCTCTTCCTTGCTTTACTCATCTTGTTGGTAACCATGTTTTTCTAATTCTCATCTAACAGTTCTTTAAATCTGCCACCTGAGATTATCCCTCAAAACGTGCTCTGTGTTTTCAGATGAATATCCTGTCTTTTTTCATATTCTAGGTAGGTACTGCCTTCTCTTTAGCTAGAATCCAGCAGTATCGATCATTTGTTTGAAGGAATGAAAACCCTAAAGTGTAAAGCCTGGAGTCCATGTGGGCAAAGGTGGTTCATAGATGGTCCCAGTGAAGCAAGAGTGAGCCTGAATGGCACACATTTCATCAGTGCGGTGGCCCTGAGGACTGAACTCAGAGCAGTTGTACCTTGAAACAGCCACCGTAAATATGCAGTGAGCTGATAACTGAGGAAGGACTGGTGGAGAACAGAGGCAGTAAATTCTACTCTAAGGCATGGGAGAAATATTTTTCTTGGTTGAAAGAATTTATGAGTACTGTAAGGGTGGGGAGTGTAGGAGTAGAGGGGGTGAGGAGGGAAGGACTGAGCTCATGATTTGTTCTGATACTTATTTTCAGGACTTGAATTGACTCCAGATTATTTTTTGTCCACTCCAGCATTTTGAAATATATATATATAATAAAATCATCAGCCCTGCTCTTATTATGAAAACAAAATACAATTTCACAAATTCCTCAGCCCTGGTTATGTTTCAAGGTTTGATTAATTTTTGGCTTTTCATCATTCTCTTTTTTGAGTAATCACCGCAAAGATTATCCACTTCAACATTTTCCTTCCCAGGGCAAGATGCAATTTTGCAAAAACCTGGGAAGGTGAGTTGGTGGACCAAGAAGCGACTGAGCACTAACCCCACCCAGTAGATAGGCAGAGTCCCTTGTGCTGATGCCAAACTGCTAAGCCCTGGAGTCGTGCTTACAGATGCTGACTCGGGCGAACTAGTTTAGTTTAACATCGCATGATTCAACAGTTAGCCATGGGGGGCTTCCCTGGTGGCGCAGTGGTTGAGAATCTGCCTGCAGGGGACACGGGTTCCAGCCCTGGTCTGGGAAGACCCCACATGCCGCGGAGCAACTGGGCCTGTGAGCCACAATTACTGAGCCTGCGCGCCTGGAGCCTGTGCTCCGCAACAAGAGAGGCCGCGATAGTGAGAGGCCCGCGCACCGCGATGAAGAGTGGCCCCCGCTCGCTGCAACTAGAGAAAGCCCTCGCACAGAAACGAAGACCCAACACAGCCAAAAATAAATAAATAAATTTATATATATATATAAAAAAAAACAGTTAGCCATGAAACTCTAGACAAAGTCAGGGCTACCCATTACTCTGCATTCCCTGAAAGATATCTTTAGCTTGTCTGGTGAACATCAACCTGAGTCAGAACCTGTCCGAGTAGCCCAATGTTTCCCAAGTGTGTTCAAGAGAATCCATGCCCCACAAGACGTCTTGAAACAGAGGGCTTCTGTATCATGAGGATGAGAAATGCTGTGTATGGTAACCCTTTTGGGAGACTTTCCATGTGGGAAAACATACTAAAGACTCTGAGATGTCCTGCAGCAAAAAAGTTGGTCCAATTTTATTTAACCCAGAATTTTCCAAACCAATTTGGCCACTAACTCTTATTAACCATTTCCTGCCACTCGGCAACAAGCCGGCCCGTTCTGGCCTCACCTAACTCTGGATAATTCCATGAAGAAATTCTCATCTCTCGAACTTCGTGCTGCTGCTCATAGCGCTTGCCTGCTTGGTAGGAGTCTCCCCTCCTCCTCTACCCTCTCACCGGCCTTGCTAACTCCCACTATTTCTGTAAGGTTCAGTGTGAGGGTCACCCTCTCTGGGAAGTCTTCCTATCCCTGGTCTGATGGAAATCCTCTCTTTTGGGGCTCCCAGGGCATATTGTGCATTTCTCTCCCAGGACACGGGACACTCTATTATAATTATATACCTGTAACTATATGCCTTCCTCTGAAGTTTCTTGAGGGCAGGGGGCATATCTTATTCCTCTTTGTTTTCTCAGAATCTAGCATAGCATTGGGGTGAAAGTACACAGTAATGGAGTGTGTAAATGAGAATTAATGCGCTAACATGTGTGAAGCAATGGAGCCCACCTTCCCGGTGCCCCCTCCCCTTGGAAAGGCAGGGATTGCACCAGTCACCTGGGGATCCACCATCTTTCCACAGGGCTACCCAAATACCTCTTCTCTACCTGGGGTGTGTAAGCATTTATGGAGAGGCCTGCATGAGAAGACTTATGTCACCTCTTGTCAACTAAAGCTCCTGGGGTCAGAAACTCTATCTATTGACCAACTGACCAACCACAACAGAACTTACATGTTTAAATGAGATCCTTAGATGATTTGCTTGTAATCAAAGACTGAGAAATACTGCTTTTAGGCAGAGCAGGACTGGATAAGTCGTTATGAGACAGGGCCTACCTCCAAAGACTTCAAAAGAACAACCATGGTGGTCGTTAAAAAGAAACACCTAAGAAAATAGGTTAAGTGAATTGGTAGGTAGTAAAAATAATTAACATGCCTTGTTTTTATTCTCCCAGGCATTGTTCTAGGTGCTCTTACATGTATTAACTAAGTTAATTCTCCTAACAACTACCTAAACGTCAACAATGGAACATGTAGGGAAATAACTCCATTTTGAATTTGACTCATTTAAAAAAAAATTCTTTTAATTTAGGGACTTCACTGGTGATACAGTGGTTAAGAATCTGCCTGCCAATGCAGGGGACACGGTTTCGAGCCCTGATCCGGGAAGATCCCACGTGCCGTGGAGCAACTAAACCCATGCGCCACAACTACTAAAGCCCGTGAGCCTAGAGCCCGTGCTCCGCAACAAGAGAAGTCACCGCAGTGAGAAGCCTGTGCACCGCAATGAACAGTAGCCCCCGCTTGCCGCAACCAGAGAAAGCCCGCAGCGACGAAGACCCAACAGAGCCAAAAAATAAACAAATACATAAATAAATTTATTTTTAAAAATTCTTTTAATTTGAAATAATTATAGATTCACAGAAAGTTCCAAAAATAGTGCAGAGAGGTCCCGTGTACCCTCTACCAGGCTTCCCCCAGTGGTAGCATTTTACAAAACTTTAGTACAATATCAAAACCATTGGTACAATCTATAGACATTATTCAGGCATCACCAGTGTGTGTGTGTGTGTGTGTGTGTGTGTGTGTGTGTGTGTGCATGTGTTAGCCCTATGCAAGTGTTCACATGTAAAGAGTCCTATAACCACCACCGCACACATACAGAACTGTTCAGCACCACAAAGGAACTCCCAGTGTGATTGACTCAGTTTTGGAAAGACAGCTGGCAGCTGCAGCAGAGCCTCAGGTTAGCTACTGATACTCATCGTATCGACCGGACGTGACCTGCAGTATTGCACAGCCATCAGCGGGGCTTCAGGATACAGTTAGTGGCAAAAGTTAGCACTACCTCCCAAAGTATGTCTACTGAGCATCATAGTGTGAACAAAAGGGACAAATATCAAAAACCCAGGGTAGCACCTCTGGTGGTGCTGCAAGTAGCCAGACTCCCTCCCTCTGATCCTTCCACCTGGGTACCCTCATACTGCTAACATTCCGGGATTCCAAAGAAAAACATCCCATCTTGGTCAAAAGTTTTTCTGCGTGAACAGTTTGTGAGGAGAATCCGCTGTGTCCAGGAAATAATCCAACCCTGGATTCTACGGAGTCACCTGTTTCCACCCATTGTTGCTCAGATAATTGCCATCCTCACTTGTTCAGATCAGCAACTGAAGAATGAAAAGGAAGAGCCAGTCCCTGAGGCTCGAGGGAGGTGTGCCTGACTCACGGTAATCATGGTAATCGCTTTGCTTAACTGATCCCTTTCCGTATGTCAGGTATTGTGTCAAGCATCTGGTTCATTATCCCACTGAATCCTCAAATCCGGGCTGTCTCAGTCTAAGTGTTCCTTCACCACTCTCTCTCCTACCACGCCAGTCACCTGATGATTGGGAACTCTTGTCATCACAGCCATCAAGTATATTGTGTTAGTAATCCTGATCTTCTCTCTTCCCCTTTCAGGATCACCTTCTGGGCACGTCCTATCATCCTCCGCAGTTGTTACCATTTCTGAACTGCATTTGTATTTGCTTTTTAGTCCTTATAGAAGATGAAGATCACAGGTCAGTCTTGAGCATCTTTCTTCTACTGTTCACATTAGCTAGTTACAATTTCTGATACTTACATAAACTGTCTTAAGATAGCATTAATGCATTTCACCTAGTTAACAACCTTAAGAGAGAGGGAGCAGATGAGTAGAGAAGTTGTGTATTTAATTTATCATCTAGACTGAGACACTTTTGAGGATAAAAGGAGGCCCTGTCAATGATTACCTCAGGGCAGAGGCACAAGTCTGGGCTGTCCCTGAGCAAGCTGGGACACGTGAACACCTACACACGTGGAAGTCAAGACTCAGAGAGTTTAGGTAATGTGTCCTGAGTCACATAGCTGCTAAATGGTGGCGTGTGGATTTAGACCCCAGAGCAAGAACTTGACCCGCTATGCTGGGCTTTATGACCTCTCTGTTGAATGGCAGATTTGGAAATCTCCAACCTCTTAGCTCCTAGCTATCAGTAGAGATCAGGTCTTTCATGGAAAGAGGTCGGATTTCACAGAAAGTCATTCAGGGGCCATGAAGTACCTTGGCATCAACCCCACGGTGTACCCTAGTCTGCTGGCTTTGGAGGGGGCTGAAGTCAGGGGGCTCCCTTGTTCACACACTCTCCTCAAATCTCTCTCCACACAGCACCACTATTTAGGAAGTGTTGAATAATGTAAAGATTTTTTAAAACTTCTTTGTAAAGCACAATAATTTTCCCCACCTTTTAAGTGAAACAGTCTGTACAGGAGCACTTTTGTGAACTGTCAACTGTTATACAGATCATTCATTCATTAATTGTTCATTCATTTATTTATCCTTTGTGGTCCATTGGTTCCCTCGACAGCGTAGGGAGTCTGAGGTCCCTGTTCCTTGGACCACTCATTATCACTCCTCTACCTTGCCCTGCTGAACTCTTGCTCTTTCTCCCTTGCTACCTTAGCATATGCTGTATTTTGCCCAAAGAGACTCCTTTCTACAGCATTCCACTTAGCCTGGAAAACTATTCATCTTTAAACTCAAATGTAATTTCCTCCCAAAAGACTTCCCTGACCTCTCTAGACAGAATTAAGCTTTTTTTTTTTTTTTTTCTCACTTACCCTTCTAACACAGCCCTAACTATTTATTCTTAAGTCTGCTTTATCCACTAGACCATGAGACTTGGAGGGCAGGGACCGGAGCTCTGATTGCCTTGGCATCCCCAGACATAGCACACAAAGGATGCTTGAAGAGTGTGTGTTGAATGAATGAACATCATGCCCAATGGCATTACCTGGACTTACCATCATGCTGTTTAAATTCCTCACAGGCAATAGGTACCATAATCAAATTCTGAACGCATGGGAGACCAAATTATTTAAACCTGGCCTTCATATCTAAAGGGAGGAGGAAACTTATTTATTGAGTGTTGAATGTGCACGTACCTGGTGAGAACTCATTAAATGCTCATCTCATGAATGAATAATCTGTACACCAGTTTTGGGAGGTAGATGGTAGTAATACCATTTACAGATGACAGAGGTTCAGAAAAATTTAGTAACCTCTTACGGTCAAAATGGTGGTAAGCAGTAGAGCTAGATTTGAACTCAGATCTGTCCGGCCCCAAAGCCTGCAAGCTTTGTCCAAGCCTGAAGAAAAAGAAGGCAGTGCTTGCAATAGCCCTCGTGGCTGAGGTAGGAGGCTCTGGCCACCCATCAGCAGCCTCTCTGCTATCCCTTGGCTTTTTTCTGCAGGAGCCTCTCAGTGGGATCTGGGGACTCCTGAGGACAGGCAGAGTTTCCCTTTGGAAGCTCTCAGCTCCTTCTCCTGTACCCTTTGGCCAGGCTGACTTGCTTCTCTTTGCCTGCTCTCCTGAGCCCTCCTCAAAGCTACACTTTCTGTGGCCTAGCTCTTCAGACTTTGCGTTCTAAGATGTAATCTGAAAGGCTGGCCTCTGTTGACTGAATAATAGATGTCCCCACTTTTCTCACCGTGAAACACCTGTATAAGGCTTTCTCCCCTGGAGACTGAGAATTCATGCAGAATAGACATAATGATGGGAATTTCAGACCCTGTGACAGGTTGGGGTAGAGGAAGACAAGAAAGAGTCTATGACAGGGGACCTTAAAAACTCACCACACCTGACCTACCATGGTAGTGACTCTCTCTCTCTCTCTGCTTGGAGCCAACATCACTTTTCTGGGTCTTTGTTCTATCCCTGCCAACCCAAGGACTCAGGAGGCAGAGGGATAAGGAAAGATGATAAGTTTACAAAAATAGGAGAAAGCTCTGCGAACATCCAAACCTTCACAGTAACAATCTGGAAATGAACAAAATAATATGTAATCGAGGACAATTGTGTTTGAAGGAAGGAGGGTACCTGTGAGTGGGAGTGATCTGGGGTAACCTTATAATAACCATGGGCCAGCACTTACCAAGTGCTTACTGTGTGCTGGGGACTTCACAGCTCATTTAATCCTCACAGTGACCACGAGGTGGGCTTTGCTCATGTACCCACTCTATAGATGAGAACACTGAGGCCCAGAGAAGTTAAGTAGTTTTTCCCAACAAATAAATGGTTTGTGACCTAGAACACCTCACCATCCAAAATTGTTCCTGGCTACCCGCCACCCCTCAATTATATCATGTTGTTTTTATTTATACTTGCTCTATTTAAAATGATGGTGTTTATCATTTGCTTTATCAGTCCCTCCCCTCCCTTCCGTTCCTACTCCACTATAGAGTGTAAACTCAGTGATGACAGGGGTCTTACCTGTCTTGTTTGCTGCTGTGGCATCCCTAGATCAATGCTTGGTGCACAGCAGTAGGCTCTCAGGAAAGATTTAAACGAAAGAAATGGTGGAGTTGAGATTTGAGAACAAGTCTGGGTTGCTCCAAGGTCCTTCTCCACTGTTCGCTACTCTGCAAAATGGAGATAATGACCCCCACCTTTCATGGCAGTGATGGTGTCTGTAAATGCCCTAATGTCTTGCCTGGCACACTGTCATTACCCACTAAGTGACAGTCATGGTTTTGGCCCCTCTTTTTTGGACATGTGCTCCATCTGGCAATGCAGCCTTATGTAGAGCAAGACTGGCAATGACTGATTCTGTCTGAAATAGGTCATTCTGAAAGGAATTTTCATTAAGAAATGAAAGCATGGGATTTCTGTCAAGCTCTGGGAATACCCAGGATTCTACAAACTTATTAGAGTTCAGGCCAAGTGTGGGGTTTGAGTCTGGGTTTTAGAGTTAGGGACCTGCCTGTTCTCAGCAACCAGTGTATGAATGGGGCCCAGGAGGGAGCTGCAACCAAAATGCCTCTCTCACCACCCACCAGTCTTCTCTGTGACCAGACGGAGTGGCCTTACCTGGACCCCCACCTCCATCAGTCTGCTCTTCCTCAGCCCACAGGCGCATTTGTTCCCAATAGTCAGACTCTGTATGCCAGGCTTCAAAGTTATCAGGATTGAGTCCTGTTTGTGTCCCTAAGTCACCAACTCAACTCATTTTTTTAAAAAAACATTCTGTTTGCCAACATTCTTTCTTTGCACTGCACTCGACTGGATTTAATAGCATTTTCTGATTTAAGGGTGAATTATCTTTGCTAACTTTGGCTTTGTGGAAATTGGACCCTTCCAAGAGGTGTTTTAAGTCTTTGAGGCCACAGATCTTTAAGTGTTCAGTAGCTCTATTGCTCATCCAGACGATGCCAGACCACCCAGACCATAGTCAGAGCTCTACTCCCAGGCCAGCCCAGAGTGTCTAGAAAGGGAGAGGGGAAGAAGCTCTCAGGGTAAGGGAGACAAGAGTGTGCACACACAGTCTAGTTATGAGTTTGGGGAATTAAGACTTGAGACCATGTCTGAGGATGTAGCTTTAGCCTCAAGGAGCACCAGTCTAGCTGGTGGGTCATTTTGAGAACAACAAAACCGACAACAAGACAACGTCAGTGTGGGTCCCATGAATCCACAGATGTTGAGAGGGATGTCAGAGTGCACAGGAATGACTGAAGAAGCCTTCGTGGAGGGAGCGGGTCTTAGGAGAAGCACTGGAGGCTGAACAGATTTTGGATAAATAAAGAGGAGTGAAGACAATTCAGATGGGAAGGCCGGCATAAGCAAAGGCTCTAAGATTGAAGGGTGGGGGTGAGGAGGAGGTGGAAAACAGAGTGTGTAATTGGGGAGGGTGGGGAGACTTGGCCAAAGCCAAAGTTTCCTGTGGAATAGTGGTGAGCAATAGGGTTGGAGAAGGACACAGCTGTTTGGCCTAGGACTCAATAACATTTACTTAACCTAGTTTTTTGCCCCTTGAAGGAGAGATGGAATGTTCTGCATCCTGAAATCTTATTCAGGTCACAAGAGAGGGATTTTGAAACTACACTTAAGTTCAAGGAAGGAAAAATGTTCTCCTTTGCTAGGCATTCTTTTGCCTGCCCCTTAAGTATTAGTGTTTCCCAGGAATCAACCCTTCCTTGTCGTCTTCTCTCTCTGAACATTCCCCCAAAGCAGTTGCAACTCCTTCCATGCCTTCATCCACCACCCAGATGCTGCACCTCCCAAGTCTACATCTTTGCGCTTGGTCTTTCTCTTGAGCTCCAGACCCTAAACCTGTGTCTGCTAATCAGCTCAATATCTCTTAAACAGAACATTATCTTCCTGCCAAGACCTCCTTTTCTCTTGCATTCCCTACCTCTCTTAAAGCCTCTTTCCCCTTTCCTTCCTCCTTTCCTTTCTCCCTCCCTCCCTTTCTCCTTTCCTTCCTTCCTCTCTTTATTCCTTCCTAAAGCATTAATTGAATACTTGTGAGGCACGAGGTACCATGTGAAATGTTCTTTTGCCTTTGAGGATCTCATAGTATAGTGGAACAGGTAGATGAAGCCAATAACTTGTTTTCATTTATTTAAAAACTATTTATTAAAAAAAACTATTTATGAAACACTGGGATACATAGAGGTAGACAAACAGTTCTTGAGGAATCCATAAAACTCTTACCTAGGATGCTAGGCTCAAGAGTCTTTCTTGGTTAGATGAAATCTGAGCTAAGTCTTAAATCTTGAGGAATTAACTAGACAAAGAAGGGAAGACAGGAGGAACACTATGAGAGGACACAAAAGAGAGAGAGTGAGAAAGAAATGTTTGAAAAAGGGTGACCATAATAATAAAAGTAACAGCTAACATTTATTTAACACTCGCCATGTACAGTTACCCTGCTAAGCACCTTACATGTTTGTCTAATTGTCTGTTTTTGATCCTCATGATAATCTCAGAAATAGGTCATCGTAGCTTACCCATTTTGCAGTTGATGACACTGAGCTGCAGGTGAGCAAACCTGCCCTTGAACTCTTGTGAATAAGCAGTTGAGCTGGGAACCTAAGCCTCTTTGACTGAGGAGCCTGGAAAATGGAGAGGTTCAGGAAGGATGGTTAGCAGAAGCGAGATCCTAAAAAGGGCCTTACGTGCCTCAGGAAATGGTTTGGGTTTTATCTCAAAAGACATGAGGAACTGTTCCAGGCTTCTAAGCAAAAATGTTACCTGAGGCAGATCTCCAGATGAGCTTTATGACATCCCGGAGAAAGAAACAGAATGGACAGACCTTGTCACAACTTGGATGTGGGGAGAGAGGGTGGGTGAAGAACAGTGCTCAGGATTTGAGGAATAATTTACTTTTTCAATAATAACCATTCATTGGATGATTGAGTCAACAAATATTATTGAGTATCTGCCTTGTCCCATGGACCATTCTAGATCCCGGGGATAAAATTGTTATGCAAGATATACCCTCTGACCTCAAGGAGCCCATACTCTAAAGATGGAGATAAATAAAAACCATCACAGATAATCACTGTGAGAGACATGCACAGGCATATCACCCTGAGCTTGGGGAGGCTGAACCATAGGTGGGCTTCCCAGAGGGGGAGATGCCCTGGTGTCTCCCTTGACCTGTAGACTCCCTTTTCCAACTCTCGACCAGTCACCTATGTGGGCTGTCCCTCAGACATTTCTAACCCACTGTGTCCAAAATTAAAATCGAACTCATGCTCTCACCTCCCACATACATGCCTGTTCTACGTACCATGTTTCATGTCCTGAGCAACTTATTCATTCAATAAATACATTCTTTGAGTACCCATAAAGTGCCAGATAGTGTATTGGGCATAAAGCTCAGGGAATTCCTAAGACAAGTTAATATTTTCACTTTGGTTTAAATGAGAAACTGAGTCCATGGGCATCTAAATGATGTATTCAGAGACAACAGGACAAGACTAAATCCAAGTAACATTAAGAGCACCAGCTTTTGCATTTTTGCATCTATAGCACTTATGAAAACTGTCACCCTCCTTGGGACCAAATGGATGAACAGGACTCTGAGGCAGGTTTTTCCGAGTGGGGAAGCAGAAACACCACGCCCTGCTGCCATGGCAAAGGGCTCTGTGAGGACAGAGTGACATTGCTTGCCCCCAACACCCCCCTGCCCAGGTCTAATCCCAATGGAAGGAACAGGCAGGGGGTGTCAGACAAGCCGCAGGCTGCTGCCACTGTTCACTCTGGCTAGTGGCACCCGAGGAGAACAGCTTGGAATGTTCTCACTGATAAAGACTGAAAGATTTAAAGGAAGCTTTCTGCTGAGCACAGCTCAGAACATTTCACACAGCTCTGCCATCCTCCAGGGTGCTCAATCTTTGTGGAAAGGCTCAGTTCTCAGCAGAAGCTTGGAGATTAACCAAAGAGGGGGAAATGTAGTGGTAAAGCAGATTCTAGGGATAATTGGGAGGCCTCGAGAGAGGTGTCTCCCACAGAACCTACCCCTGAGCCTTGTACCTAATCTGCTCTCCGCTGCAGCACCCATTAGCTTTTCAATAAGGTGGTTTCAACGACACACCGCTTTATCTGGCTCACAGGTGTTTTAAATGCCTGAAGATCCTAGGGAAGGAGAAAGAAC
This sequence comes from Balaenoptera borealis, assembly GCF_965194805.1. Lineage (NCBI taxonomy): Eukaryota > Metazoa > Chordata > Mammalia > Artiodactyla > Balaenopteridae > Balaenoptera > Balaenoptera borealis. Next base: position 90,311,256 of record NC_138868.1, on the reverse strand, counting down.
AGAGGCTGACAAGTCAGAATTGGCCCCGTTAGATTCTGAGATCAGCGTTCCGGGGAATTTCTGCCAAATCTGCACTCCACGCGTCACCGTGCGAGGGCAGAGCAGCTGCAGATTTCTACAGAGAATTCTTCCCGTGGATCCAAACTTCAGAGCGCACATTGCCAGTGTCGTGGTAGAGAAAGAGGTGACAGGCAGGCAATTTCCAAACACAAGATCCCATACAGATGTTTCCAGACAGCTCTCCCCGAACCCCAACCTTGCTGCCCACAGTGCATAATAGGCCCTGAAAAAGCAGAACCAGTGCACTGAAAGTTCAGGCCCAATTCAAAAAAGAAACTCATTTCTACATCTACTGAGTTGTGTGATCTCTATAGCACTCATCTAACCATTAAATTAAGCCCAACTGGAAATGTTTACCGAAACCTTTTAATGTCTCTTCATTCTCTGGTTGAGTCTGTAGCCAAAAGTCAGAGCACAAGCTTGCCCTTTGGAAAGTGAATTCTTGATTCTGAAGCTCATTCTGAAAGAGAAAGCACTTTTCTCTCCTGAGGGAGCTTGTTCTCACAAGTTAGATAATTTAGATAAATCTCTGGGGTTTGGAAAAATCTGGAGAACACTCTGCCGTCCAAGGCCATTGAACAAACTGAACTGTTTGACCTTGTCAAGTTTTCACAATTCTCACCACAAGCCCAGTTGGAAAGTGGGAGCTTAACTTGCAGATGAAAATGTTCTTGAGTCGGGGCCCAGAGCTGAGGGGGATTTGGGGGTGTGGTGGGAGTGAGAAAGGGCTTGGAGGCATGAGCAGGCCTGGAAAACATTTCAGTTGGGAAGATATGAGTGCTGACAGGAAGGTCACCGTGAAAGGTTACAACTGAAAAAGATGGGGGAAAACGTAACCACCTAAATCTCATGAACGTGTCTGAGGCCACCGGTCATTTCACTGCTTCGGGGAGCCCTGTGTCTAGGGACTGTGTTGGTAGGGGGTCTGAATGGTTACAATGGGGTGGCCTGCACGTTCGTTGGGATGAAAGAGTCAGCTAGCCATTTCCTCCTGGCCCGTCTCGCTGGACCTCTGCTGGACCCTAGGCAAGAGGCTCCAAGAGGCTCTTTTGCCCCTGCTATTTAACAAGCAGCCTTGGGCAGAGGACTGGGTGACAGTCCCGGCATCCCCTGGATCACCTGGTCCTCAGGAAGGATCCAGGCTTACACACAGGTTTGAATCATCAGGACATTTTCCTCTTTTTGTCTCTTAATAAGTGATTTTAATTCATCTCTCTTAAATTGGGTGCTATTACTTAATTGTTACTACATTTGCTCTTACTGAAGTTTGACAGAACTTTTAACTCCTAATACAGTGTTTTAGAATATAGAATATATTCATAATATATTCATAAGGGTGTTGATATAATTCTTAGGAATATATTATTTTCACCTCATTGGACTCTACAGAATTAGACAGTATCAGTACAGTATTTTGACTGAAAAAGAGGTCCACTGTTACTTAAGCCATCGTTAAAGTTTGACGTGACCACAAGGAGACTTTTAAAACAATGAAGACCATTTTCATGTGTTAGGAGTTGTTATTAGAAATCTGTCAAAATAATGTAATATTTACTTCAATAAAATTTGATTGGTTTTTAAAATAACACATGCGCGTGCACACACACACACAAACCTAAACAGCAATAACAGTATCCCAAGCCAAACTCAGCAAAGTTTTGTGAGATTAGCCCTAACCTCATAGATCATTTTAGGGGAGTTGACACTTTATAACCATTTGTTTTTGTTTTGTAATCTCCTTGTAACATTTGTTATTTTGTTTAGGACATTCTTTATCATTTAAATGTTTCTAAATTTTGTGCAGTCAAATAAAAATTTTCCCTTTATGGAAAATAAATTGTTAGTTTTCACTCAGTGTTCCTAGTTGTTCTGCATCATCTGATTTTGGGAGGATGCGAAGTGTAACATTTAACCAGAAATAGAAGATTGCTATTTGATTTTTCACAACTCTGTCCATTTAATACTTTATTAAATAAAAAAAAATTAAATCTACAGAAACTTTTAAAGGAAGCAGGTGAGAAGGTTGGCAGAGAGACAGCAGGGGCAAAGTCATGAAAGTGTGAACAGCCAAGAGCCAACTACTGAGCCCTCAGCACTGTTAGAGCATAAAGTATGAGGCGCTGAGGGGGAGCTGGGGAAGTGAGCGCTGCACGCATCATTTGTAGGTCACGTTAATTGAATTTGGGTCTCTGTGTGATTGAGTTCTATTTAAGGGGCTGAGGAAGAAGTGTGTTTCAGGAAGAGCATTCTGCCTGGAGAAGGGAGACTACCTGGGAGGGGGCAGGTCTGGAGGACAGGAGACCTATTAGGAGGTGGTGCTCTAACCCAGATGCGAGAAAATTGTCCTTAACTAGGGCATAAACACAGAGTAAGTACAGGGAAAGGGCCGGAATCCAAATCATTAACAGGTTAGGAGAAAGGGCAGAAACACTTAATAGGTAAAATCATTGGAACTTAGCATGAAGTCAAAAACGTTCCCTGGCTTCTCCTGCCAGTAATTGGATGCCTGAGGTGTCACAGAACTGGGAGCTCCTGAGAGTGGAGGGCAAGGTTCAAGAGGGCGATGGATGAGTTATGTTTTGAACGTGTTTAACATAATAAGATTATTTTGGACACTTTAAGCTTACTTTGCAGACTTCAAAGGACTATACGTCTCCTGCTTGTGACTTGGGCCTGGCCTCTTAACTCTGAACATTGTTTTATTACAGGGAATTCATTGGTGGTTGCAGCTTCTGAGTATGTCTTGCCCTGGGCAGGTAATTGGTTGCAATGATGCCTTCCTTGCTTTGTGTTTCTCTCTGGGCCCCAGTGGAAATCCCACCTGCACACATTGGGAGACACCACTGTCAAGCAGATTGCCCAGGTAGTTCTGAGCTGATTCTTTTGAAAGGAATTTGGGAAAGGAGAGAATTTCTCTGACTGTTGTACTGGGAGATTGGGGGCTCCCTGGTCGTCCTGTGAAAATCATGCCATTGTCTTTTTAGTAAACATAGAACAAGTGCCTACTCAGCACTGGGAACTGGAAATTCAGCCCCTGCTTTCCTGTAGTCTCACAGGTTAGTGAGAATAGAGACAAACAAATTTACGTAGAAGAATAAACTCTCCTCCCCTTTCTCTGGGGTTTGCTCTGTATAGGGTAGATAAATTCTATACCAGAAGCCTTCCTTGTGTATGGAATTGATGAGAAGTGTGCTGTGCCTAAGAATTTGCTCTAACCCAAGATACACACAACAAAACAAAACTTTAGTTTTAAAGTTTCAATTTCTCCTAGGTGTTTCCATGGCTAAAGATGGTTGACTGGGGTGGGGAGTGCATTGCTAGGTGGGACTTTGTACAGGGATGGGAAGCCCTTGTGGGTGGATGGTTTATGAAAGGACACAGAGGCCTGTTACTACTACTCTGGGTGCTCTCTTCAGGTGGGCTGGGGTGGGGGAGGAGTATCTTCCAGGTGCTGTTGTGCTTCTCTTTCCTAGAGATTAGTATACTCAGTACACTCAGATTCCTGAGTATGTCAGTGTGTGTGAGCGTGTGTGGCTGGTGTCAACGTGTACATATTCCCTCTGGAGATACCCAAGAAACCCAGAATACTGCAGGGAGAATGGGAGGGAGTCTCTTCCCTTTGAGGTGATGTCGAGACCTCCGAGGGGTCTCTACTGAGGACTTTCCTGTTGGAGCACACGTTCCCCGACTCCACACCCCTCACCCCAATTTCCATAGGTTTTTAGCAGGTGAATAACTCAAACCGTGAGATACGTATTGCTCACGATTATGTTGTCCTGTGGATGGCCCCAGGGATAAGAGAAAGGAGAGATTCTCCTTTCCAAGCTGAGCTGAACTGAATACTTTCAGGAAAAGCAGCAGTGCCATAGCAAGCTTCTTCTGCTCATCTGGCAGCATCCCCTGAGAGCCAGAGCTAAAATGTTATCAGAGACAAAACAGAACCCACTGCCCTTCCCTCCTGAAACACAGAGCAAACCACTTGCTGTTCCTGGGGAAGTCTCTTTTGTGACAATTTTCTGCTTCAAAGCATCCCCAACCCCCAGTAATAGTCACCAACAAAAATTCATTTTTAGGGGAAGGGAGGAGGAATGAAAGAGAACATTGGTCATCATCAAAGAAGGAGAAGGGAAGAGACTTCTCGTGCAGAAGGACGTGGACTTGGGAAATAATACTGACCTAACGGAGACTCCTGATGGGAAACACTTGCCTGGAAATCTGCTGCCGCCCCTGAAAGCCTGGGTGGGGTAATGCTGCCTTCAGGGCCCTGCCGGGATCTCTGAGACACGGCACCCCCTGTAGAAGTTAGGGAGCAGCTGTGTGATCTTAGGCAAGCTATTTAACCTCAGTGTGCTTCAGTTCCTCATTGGTAAAATGGGAATAATAAAATTACCTACCTCGTAGAGTTCTTAAGAAGATGGATGCAATGAGCTAATGTTGTTAAGTGCTTGGAACAAACAGCACCCGGAGTCTGCAAGAGTGTTTGTTCAAAAGTGGGCTGAAGTCACTCCCAAGCAAAGCTGCCTGCTACAGTAGAGGGCAGCTGAGTTGGATGTTCAGAACCCCCAGATCGGACCGTGGCCAGGACTATCTGATACAATGAGCCATTGGGCAGTGTGTGATGATGAAGAGGATGTCAAATGAAAGATTTGTGTCCTCTTGCTACAGAACATGATGTAGGTAAGTGGTTAGAGTGCTACACAGCTCATTACTCAGTTTGTAGGACTGAGAACTGAAGATGTGAAAGACCCAGGCAGATATGTCCCTCCAGCTCCCAGGTCACCTCCTGGTCCCTGAGGTACTCCTGAAGCAAGCTTGAGCCACCATTTTTGCCTCCAGAGGAGAGAAGTTCTATTCTCTTTCAGTCCCATAAATATTCCTCTGGCTTTGCAGCCACTTTCTTTGCCAACCAAATAGGTGCCAATAAGTACTTGCCGAATAATTGGTTCCTGCTATGAGAATCCTGGTTGATTGCTATCTGTTCGTTATATCTCTTTGGTATAGAAGCTGTTGTTCAGATGAAATCATTTTGGGAACCATCTTAGTTCCCCTTTCCACATATTCTGCAGAGCCCCATCTTCTGCCTGCCACTTTCTCCCACTCTCTATTCCATTAGCAGGGATGGCCGACAAAAGGCATCCTTTGGCAGCTGCTTCCCACTGCTGCCCTGACAAGATCTCGAAGACGCTTCTGCTTTTCTTTACTGGGCTCATGATTTAGCCTCAGTAATCTTATTCAGCACAGCCAATCGTATTCCCAACACTATTCTCCTTGAATACTTTTACCTCCTTCTTCAACATCACATTCTATATCTGTACCTATTTATAATTTCCCTGTTTACCATTTAGCAGTGACCATAACTGATATCCACTGAAGCCTTAAAGTGGTAATCCCACAACAATTATGTTTTAACAAAAATAGCTCTTATTCCCAGGCTGGGCATGTGGAATAGAGTACGTGATCTGTAAATTCTGAACAAATGACTGATGGAATCAAAACCACTCATTTTCAAACACTTATTGAAGAGTGGGATTATTCTGGTACCCAGACTCCATCTGTTCCAGAAGTTAAAAATAAAATGAGAATTCAATTAAAGGTATGCACACAATCCACCCAGAGTCGTGCCAGATCATATGATAGGACCCTACATTCCAGCCTATCAGATACTGAAGTCTGTGTATGCCAATAAAGAAAAACACCTTAGAATGTCAAATTACTTTAATTACGTAACCGATACATCAGTGTATATGCAAAACAGCAAAGATTTTTTAAAAGAGCATATCTTACCTTTAAGCTTTCTGGCCTTATTTTTCTGCAGAGGGAAGAGCTCCAAAGGATGTAAGGAACTTAACTACCTAGTACCTTCTGCTCTGCTTGTCTCCTTTGAGGATGGTCAAGGTCAGTGCCTGAGGGCTCAGCGGTCACTTTGCTTTCTATCTGTAGTACTCATCTCAAGGTTCAGTAAACCAGGGCCCATCGAGGAGCTGATTCCAGAGCTTGATTTATTTTTGTCTGCAGAGAAACCTCTAAGGGGTGTGTGTGCTAAAGTTCAGTGTTCCCCTTCTAATCTCAGTTTTGCTGAGGATTCAGAGGAAACATTTTTCTTGCTATGGAAAGCTTTTACATGTCTCCACTAAATAGTTTTTAACATATATTTAGTTCTGTTCAAAGTCTGTGACTAAAGGAGTCCATTAAGTTAGTTGATCCATTAATCCCAATACTCTGTAACTTCTCATTTTTAAGATCCAGATTCTAAGAATTGATGATATAAATAAGATGATGATAGCTTCTAATAGTAGGGCTCATCTCCTTTTTGTTAACATTCCTGGGACAGAAGAATAGAAAACAAGCCCACCCCTGCAAATGCCCTAAAAGTTAAGTAACCACCTGAGAGTGCTGGGGGACAGGGGTGAGGGAGAATATCAGAAAGGAAATCTAAGCATCCCCAGAGAAGTTATCAGATGACCTCTGAATTTCTTCCAAACCCAACGTTCTAAGTGATTCTCTAAGTTATTCCTTCAAATACTCAACACATCCAACAACAATTTATTGAGCATCTACTCTATGCCAGAAAGAATACTAGACACTTTGGGTATTCATAGAATAAGACACAATCCCTACTCCTAGACTAGTGAAAGAATCATGTGCAATAATAATGTTCAAAGATGAATTCACCACCTTTCCCTCCAAATTGTTCTGCCTTCATAGTCTTTCTCAATCATCACACCCAATTTCCCATCAAAAATATGGAAAACATCAGTGATGCTTTTTCTTCATCCTCCATAGCCAACAGATCCCTAAATCCTACCCATTCTTTTTTATTAATGTTCCTCCTTCTTTCTTCTTCACCCCCACTTCCATCGCTGTGGTTTAAGCCTTTCTTATTTCCTGCCTGAATTTCTGCAACAGTCTCCCAGTCTCCTACTTTCTCTCCTATGACCCTTCCCGTTCACAGGAGTCATCTCCAACATCCAAATCGGTTCCATCTCTGCTAAAAATCCTTCAGTGATTTTCCATTGTCTTCAACACAAGGCCAAACAACTTAGCTTGGCCCAGAGGTCCTTTGGGATCCAACCACTAGTGACTTCTCATTTCATTCCTCTCCATGACTGCTTCACACCCTGTATCCTAGCCACATGGACTTCCCTGAAGAGGTTGAGGACATGGGTTCTGATGCCAGACCTTCTGCATTTGATTCCCAGATTCACTTCTTACTGGATGGTTGGCTCGTACTGCATGGCACGGCCTTGTGAATGGCCTCCCCAGAACTCTGCGATATGGCCACCCCATGTGACCTTAAGCGACTTAACTTCTGGCTGCCTCAGTTCCCTTATCTATAAAAAGGTCACAAATATTGACTCCCTCACAGGGTTTCCTTGAGGATTAAATAAACTACACATATAAAGTGTTTCAGCTCAAGCATTATCTCTGCTGGAAGTCTTTCACTGAATTCAATCCCTCCCCAGACTAGATTGACTTTGCTCTTTCTTTAAGTCCTACTCTCTGCACAGCTCCCCTAGGACATTTAGGACTTTGAAATTATTCTGGAACATTTTACCTTGAAAATTTTCAAATGTACAGAAAATTTGAAAGAAGGGTACAATGAGCACCACCTAGATTCAACGAGTGGTTAACATTTTGCCAATTTGTGCTCTCTCTCTACACACACACACACGTATATTTATTTACATCTTTTATTGAACTATTTGATGGCAAGTTGCAGACATCAAGATATCTCTTCTAAAAGGAATAAGGACATTCTCAAACATAAAGATTTTTGTGGTTGTTTCCATTTTTTCCCCTTTTTGTCATAGGAAGTTTATACTTATTCATAGCCAAAAATGAAATAATCAAGAATATATTTCATGCCAAACTCTCAATAAGAACAATTGTGCAGCACTTGCTCAAAACACAAAGAGGTTTTTTTCAGCTTCAGTCATGAAACATAGCCCTCACTCTTCATTAGGACTAACTTTTTATCTTAAAGAGCCAGCATCTAAACAGGCAAAATGGCTCTTAATAGTCCTGCGGTAACTGGATCTTACACCACACACAAAAATCAACTCAAAATGGATTAAAGACTTGAACATAAGACCTGAAACCATAAAACTTCTGGAAGAAAACATAGGGGGTAAGCTCCTTGACATCAGTCTTGGCAATGATTTTTTAGATTTGTCACCAAAAGCACAAGGCAACCAAAGCAAAATTAAGCAAATGGGAATACATCAAGCTAAAAATCTTTCTCATAACAAAGAAAACCATCCACAAAATGAAAAGACAACCTACAAAATGGGAGAAAATATTTACAAATAATATATCTGATAAGGGGTTAATACCAAAAATATATAAAGAACTCCTACAGCTCAGTAGCAAAAAGAACCAATTCAATTAAAAACTAGGCAGAGGAACTGAATAGACATTTTTCCAAAGAATGTATACAAATGGCCAACAGTTACATGAGAGGGTGCTCAATATGACTAATAATCAGGGAAATGCAAACCAAAACCACAGTGAGATATCACGTCACACCTGTCAGAATGGCTACCCTCAAAAAGATAAGAAATAACAAGTGTTGGCGAGGATGTGGAGAAAAGGGAACCTTAGTGCACTGTTGGTGGGAATGTAAATTGATACAGCCATCATGAAAAATGGTACTGAGTTTCCTCAAAAACTTAAAAATAGAACTACTTATTATATGATCCAGCAACTCCCCTTCTGGGTATGTATTTGAAGGAAGAATATCACTGTCTTGAAGAAATACCTGCACTCCCATGTTCATTGCAGCATTATTTAAAATAGTCAACATATGGAAACAACCTAAATGTCCATCTATGGAGGAATGGATAAAAAAAGATGTTTTACACACATACACACACACACACACACACACACACAATGGAATTATTCACCATAAAAATGAAGGAAATCCTGCCATTTGTGATAAATGGATGGACTTTGACAGAATTATGCTAAGTGAAATAAATCAAACAGAAATAAATCAGAGAAAGGCAAATACTATATGATCTCACTTACATATAGAATCTAAAAAACAGAACTCATAGAAATAGAGAGCAGATTGGTGGTTGCCAGAGGGGGTGTTGTGGGGTAAGTAAAATGGGTGAAGGGGGTCAAAAGGTACAAACTTGCAGTTATAAGATAAATAAGTCCTGGGGATTAATGTACAGCATGGTGACTATAGTTGACAATACTGCATTGTATATTTGAAAGTTGCTAGCCAAATAGATCTTATCACAAGAAAGTTCTTATCACAAGAAAAAAATAGTAACTGTGTGAGGTGATGGATGTTAACTAAACTTATTGTGTTGATCATTTCACAATGTATACCAAATACGCCATATATTTTTGAATATAACAAATCCTTGTATTGTACACCTTAAACTAATACATGCTATATGTCAATTATATCTCAAGAAAACTTGCAGAAAAAAATGACAGGTGCAGAAGCGACTAAACTGTTCTCCAATAATCATTCTCCCTTTATTCCTCTTAGTAACAGAAACTCCAACATTTTCGAGGGTCAATGGCTACTCACCTAGAGACCACATTTCCCAGCCACCTTTGCAGTGAAGAGTGAGGTCAGAGTAAGTTCAGACCAATGGGATGTGAGAGAAAGCCATTCCTGAAATTTCTGGGTTGTGCCCTTAAACAGAATCTTCTAGTTAGCTATGATAGTTATTATTATCTCTACTTCTGGCACTCTGAGGGAAAATGTTCTCTCTCCCTGACCCCCAGGCTGAGGGCATATATACATACTATCATATCACCTACTTCACTTTGTTCTAAGACCCTTCCTTTACCTTCCAGGCTCACTGTAGAACTCACTGAGTTCTTCGTCATATTTGCCTCCCCAGCACTGAATAGCAGTCCTTGTCCCTGCCACATTAGAGGGTTCCCATAAATGTTTGCTAAATAAATGAAGGAACTGAGGAATACCTTGTACTATGTTGGGTTTCTCATGTCCAGTGCGGTGAACTTACAACATATTGCAAGGATCACAGAAAGCATCTTATTTGTTTTTGCTAGTAACTCAAAATAGTTGATAGCAATTGGTTGTATTTCAATAGTTAACCCCTCCTTTAATCTCACCTGCCCTATACATATTGAGAATGCGTCTATGCCTTCAGGTTTCCACCATTCACTAAATGTTCAAATATCTAGCCAAAAGTGACAAATTTTATTTTCAGTACACATTTTTTAGTGCATTACTACATTATTTGGCCAATGTTAAATGCCACTTTCTGAGAATTTGGTAGCTACTTTCTAGGAAATTCAGCTTTAAAAAGAGGCTGATCAGATATGTTCCTTTAAGCAAAGTTGGTTGGTTTGTGACTGGAAGAGGACCTCGCCTTGTGGAATTGTCATGACAATAAAGTAACATTTTGGAGTAAAAAAAAAACCAACACAATAGTTCTGTGGTAAAAATGTTTATAGTTTGACTGAACATTCACTTGGATGCTATGAAGGCAAAACAGGAATTTCTTGCCTTCCTTCTCTTTTTCCTTCCAATCGGTGTATTATTTTCTAAAAAATCTTAAAAAAAAAAAAAAAAATCTTGTATTTTCCAAGTGGAATACATCTGCTGGTACAAGCTGGGCTCCAACATCTGAGGTAAATTAAGTGACTGGCATTCATCTTTCACACCTTAATAAAAAACAGGCAAATTTGATTCAAGTTGGAGAGAAAAGCAATGTTCCTACTCTCTCCTATTCCATAGCACTGAAGTGCACATTCTTTAGACATACAACTTTTAATCAATCCTCACAGAGATGAACATTTCATGCTAACAGCTGTTAGGCAACTTGAAATGTAGACATTAAACTGGTCATCATTATTCATCAAAAAGCAAGTTAGACCATTCAGCAGCCAGCACAGAATCTTCAATATAGAAGCTGATAAATCTGCATGAACCAATGAGTAGTATTATAGGATAGCAATTATTTTAGGGCTGTAAGGAACCATTGCAACCATCTAGTATATCTGGACACTGCAGCATAGAAAGATCACAAACCAGCAACCAGAACTGGAACCCAAGGTTTCTAAAACCAGCACCAGAACTTGAACCCAAGGTTTCTAAGCCCAAGTTGTTTCTACTACACGATGCTCTTCAGCAAATACTAGAGACTAGAACCTAGCAGCATCAGAAACAATAATAATAAGCCAACTAAATGCCTCAGAAAATGAAAACCGTCAGGGAAGTCAGTCATCTGACTAGTTTCATCCATGGATACCTTACCCAAGGAGAAGTGAACACGGCCATCTGGAATAACACACGTTTTGCATTTACCAGGAATGAATAGTGCAGACCAACCAGAGAGGTCTGTTTAGGTCAGTTCAGTTTTCCTTTGCTTTTTAATAGAATGCCATAAATTCTGAATGTCTGTATATGAGTGAAACACATATAGTGTCTCATGAAATTTTACATTCACAATGAATTCAGATAGCTTAGGGGAAAAAGTAGTCATAGGGATTGAAAGCTGCCAAAGGAGACGACAAATTGAGTGTAGGCTGAGGTTTCCCAGGATCCAGCTCTCAAGATACTCACAAAGGGGGAGAAGGCAGTACTGTCAAGATTCCCATATGTGGTGCCACACAAAGAGGTGGCACAGAGAAAGAGGTGCATCTGAGGACAGACCGACATACCTAAAGGTATGTTGAGCATAAAAAACAGCATTTAAAAAACTCTCTTGAGAACGTGTTTACTTATAAATAATGAAAGAAGGATTTAAAAACACTAATAATAGCAATACTAACTATAAATAACACCTTAATATGGCTTATGGTCACCTACTCAACTCTGTATAATTGGTTCCTATGCTGGTCTCCTAGCTTCTCTTTGTTCCAGCCAACTTTCTTTTAATCCTTTGACTATGCCCTGACTCTAATCATTGGCACACGTTTCTTCCTCTGCAGGGAACATGGTCTCCTATTTCACTTAACTGCTTATTCCTTGGACCTCATAGGAGACAACAGTTCTTCATGGAAACTTTCCCTGATTCCCTGAGGATAATTGGGATCTGCCTGTTTTTTGTTCTCATAGCAACTTACAGGGTTTTTTAAAATAGCAATTATGGTAATTTTAATGCTTGTTCAATGCATCTTCTATGAGACTCTCAATTCCGAGAGGCCAGGGACTATGTCTGTGTTCCCAGCTCCCAGCACAGTGCCTGGTACAAAGGTACTCACTTGATCCAATTACTATAAAAAAAAAATAACATCGGAATGGTATTTCCTGGTGAGTAAATATGTTCACTTCATAGGGAAATTGGGATAACATTTAGTAGCTCCGTGAAATTACCAGAAATTACATACGTCAAATTCTCATTTATCTCAGGATAAATCACGGAATTGGAAATTAAATTCTCCAGATAGTCTTATTGTAACCCTGTTTATATATAATTGTTTTTATTTTATATATAATCATTCTAGCCCCCTTTTCCCCCTCAAGACTCTTTCATACCAGAATTTTTAATAAACTGGCAGAAAGCAGTTAATTAACTCTTTTTGTTTCCTCTCTTTGTTCAATCATTGATCCATTGGTTTAAGCATTGATTCATATGTTCACTCACATGTTCTGTCATGACAGGTGTGGAAGGTCTCTGCTTGTCTTTGCTACCCTCTAGCCTCAGTAAAAATGATATTGGAATAATTCAAAGCATAAGGCAGACTATGGAAGCAAGGAATCTGCAATAGCCACAGTCTGTAAAATCAACTTATTGACTAAAAGTCTGATGGCTTGGAGAGCACTGGGCTTTGTATCCTCCAAGTTTTCCCCACATGACCCATTCCAAGGCTAGTCCCAAGCAAACATTTCTCACTCAGGGACCTTTCCACTTGGAAGGCCCTTGACTCAGGCCACACAGGGGATTGTGTCCCCTGAGGCCATCAGGTCCTAGAGCAATCCCACAGCTAAGCTGGAACCTTCCAAGATAGGATCTCCATAGCCTTATGGAGTGAAAGAATGAGGATGTGTATGTATATAAAACTACAGAAACAAATAAATTAATCATCATCGTCTGAAGGAAAGTTGGATTTTTTGTGTGTTTCTACTTCCTAAACTATCATTAACATGATTACTTTTTTTAAAATTTTTTTTAATTAGGATAAAATGAAATGTCCCCACAGAAGCCCCATAGTGAATGCCTTGTTGAGCTCAAAGCTCTTCAGTACTCTGCCAATGGGAGCCAAGTGGCCATGGATGGAGAGAGAGGTAACTATAAGAATAGGTGGTTCCCAAGAAAAATGCCCACAGACCTCACAATACCTGATAGTATCCATTGTTTGGTAGATATTTTTTCAACAGACAGGATTAGTGGATGAGTACAACGTGAAGTATGTTTTGTAGTAAAACATGGAATGTTTTCTAGCCAAGCAAACTTTTCTTCTAGAGATAATTATTCTCTCCTCTAAAATCTAGATTCCTTTGGTTAATACACAATTTCTCAAGGAAATGCTTCTCCCTCCTAGCTTCCATAGACCATAGCCTCCTAGGGATGGGAGGAGGTTTCTATATTAATTTAATCCACAATGTTGGTATTAGTTAGTTTTATGTTTCTACCAATTCACACAAATAAGAATCTCCCTGCTTGTGTGCACCCCATTTGTTGATAAGGATGACCCACATCTGATGTCTAAGAATGACTTTGGGAACTTTATGGAGGTTTACTTTTGTGTGAGATTATCACTTAATCTATATTATTAAATCTCACAAGGGCTAGTGGGTGAGGTAGGGAAAAGTCAGGCAAAGGGAAGGCTAAAGAGAGTGGCTTTTGAAGCTTTCTGGGCAAGGTAATGGTCACATCTAGTGAATGAGGAAGACCACTTCCTAGCTGGACAGAATCCATACCCCTCCACCTGCAAACTGACAGCTTTGTGGGGCTAGCACTATAGAGCTTTACTCCTATGTCCAGTGTAATGTGCTTTGTAAACTTTTCTGCCCACAGGCTCCTCAAAAAGAATGCCAAATAAATAACTTTTTGGCATGGATTTTTAATCTTTCTTATGTTTCATATCTTTGGAAAAATAAAATAAGCATGCCAGTGGATTGTGCTTAGCTCTTAACAGTGAGGTGAAATGTCACTTCTGCATTAACCCAGATCAATGAGCTATTACATAGGAAATTGACTAAATGGCACCAAAGCCATCAATGTCATTAATACAGCAAAAAGAATAAGTTCCTATCTGCTTTAGGCACTCAGCTAAGGTTATGTGTAGAAGAAATACAAGTGAAATGGTTTCCATATTTTGGGTGCTATAATAGATTGACTACACAAGGGGCCCCTATTCTCTATCCACTCTCCAAATCCACACCTTACATAATATGACTTTGCATCAGTTCCCAGTAAGAGAATCTATTTTCCTACTCCTTGAATATGGCCCAGCCATGTGCTTGCTTTAGTCAATGCAATGCAACACAAATAAAATTGTGCCATTTCTGAGTCCAGGTTTCAAGTGGCCTTGTTCTCATCTCTCTCTCTCGGTCTCCTGCTGTGGTATAAGAACACTATGGATAAAGCTGTTGGAGGACGAGAGACAATATGAAGCAGTAAAGATTGGTTGTCCCAAATGAAGCCAACCTAGACTAGTCAACTTCCCGCTAACCCATCATCTGAACACAGGTTCATGAGAGTCCAGTTGAGATCAGTCTAGACCTGCATGCAAATGCCCTGTTAATGCATAGGCTCATGAGGAATAACACATGTTTATTCATGTATACCACTGAGGTCTTGTGGTTATTTGTTACACAGCCATTATTAGAACAAGAGATAACTAATATGGTTCAATATTTATAGGAAGAGAACTCATTTTTAATTACTGGTCACCTTTTTCACTTAATCTATGAATTGTTTCTTTTTTTCAAATAAATGTGTATATACATAATTAACTTAATTATATATCTAGCAATATAAAGTTTGTATATGGATAAAATCTAATTTATAAAAAGACTAAATAATTTCTATAAAGCTACATAGATATATAGTAGTCATCAAATCAAGAGCTTCTGATTCTAAATTCTGGGCTCTGGGAAGAATACACTTGAAAGAAAAGGTGATAATGATGATGATGATGATGGAGAAGGAGGAGCAAGAGAAAAAGAAGAAACAGTAGAGAGAATATTGGTGATAACAAGGGTGTGGTAGTGATGATGATGATTTTTTTAATAGTTATTGAGCACCTATATGTCAGATACTATGTTAAGAGCTTTATATGCAATGCTATTTAATTCTCATAATATTCCTATGAAATAGTAATAATTTTTATCTCCACTTTATGGATGAGAAAGCAAACTCAGAGTGGTGAAGGAACTTGACTAAGATCACACAGGTGGTAAATGGTAGAGCTGGTATTCAAATTTCTGTATGTCTGATTCCACAGATTCTTAAATCTGCATTGTAATGCCTTCTCTCTCTATAAGAACATATCATAGACTTATCCAATATGTCAAGAAGAAAAGTTAAAGAAGTCAAAAATAACACTATGGTGATAAAATCAATAAATCATAACCAGGACGTGGTTGTTTAGTTCCATTCCTCCCATAAAAAAATGGAATCTACTTCTCTACCTTTTGTGTGTGACTTACTTTTGGCCAATGGGATGTTAACAATTGTAACATTTGTGCTTGTGCAATGGGGCTTTCCTGCTTATCGCTCCTGGAATCCTTTGACCATCTTTCAAATAAGCCTGGGATGGGAGACTATGTATAGAGAGGCCCCAGTCATCCTAGCTGTCCCAGGGAAAGCTATCATATATCAGCCAGCCTCAGCTGACCTACTGCTAGCCCATGAGTAAACCCACTTGCTACCAGCCAAGCCTGGCCTAGACAAGAACACTAAGTGAGCACAGTCTGCAGAATGGTGAGCTAAACAAATAGCTGTTGTGTCAAGACACTGAATTTTAGGATGGCTTGTTCCCCAGAAATAGCTAACCAATACAGAGGGCATAGATGCAGCATCATCAGCCATGTCAATCTTCAGGGATTGGTGCTTTAAGATCCAGAGAAGAGAAGAGCTTCAACAGTACAGTTATCATGTAGTACCTTTCGCAGATGACACTTGAGACTGCTGCTGGAGGCGGCTGTTTTCCTAGCTTTCCAACAGTAGGATTTGTTGTACTGCTATGTTTTTCACAGTTAGATAAACTGAAGCTATGAATATTTAATGCTCTGGCTGCACTTCCCTCCTGTGTACTCTGATCAAGTCACAACATTGTTTTATCATTTCCTCTCCCCTGCTGGGCCCTGGGAGCCATTTGTGGCTAAATGGATGATTACTTCATCACCTCTACCCGGGTCTATAGCATACTATGCATATGTCAAAATCATCTTAGGCTGCATTTCATATAGCTTTTCCAGAAATTGTTCATTCTCCATAATAACTATTGATACTCCTGATCGATGCCATAATTTAAATTACCTATACATAAGTCCATCTGTCCCAATCACGGGTAAATTCTTCAAAATCAGAGACTATACCTTATTCATCTTTGAAATTTCCATGCTTAGTGCAGAGCCTAACACACAACAACTTATCAGTATGCAATACGAGTGAATGAATCAAGCAATGAACCATGGGCTTTGGACAGGCACAGGGTCATACTGATTCATTGATGGGACCATAATGTGATAGTGTTGCATTCTTTTTTGAACGACAGATTTCTGCATTTTGAGCGTCTTTGAAACATCAGGGGTTTCCTTTGGCTTACACGATTTTGCCGTCTGGCTCACTTTGGTTTGCAGAATCTTAATTTACATGTAATAAAATCCAATGTAGAACTTTATTTATTCACTATTTCTACAAAAATAAAGATTAAAGAGGAAGGAAAATAATTTGAGAGAAACATCGGAAGACCTCTAGGCCTAGATAAAGGAAAAGCTGTGGTTATTATAAGGAGTCTTTCCTGAGATGTTACCTTCTCCATGAAGCCAATACTTCATGACCTCACTTACAATAGCAACCATCCATGCCAACTCCAAACAGTTCAAATCCTACATATTCTGCTCTATTTTTTAAAAGGCATTTATTGCCTTTAAATATACCATAATAATGCTTAGCAGGTAGTAGGAGCTCAGAAAATACTTGTTCTATAAATGAATATATCCACAGCTATTGTGGCAGACAGAATTCGAAGATGAACTCCAAGATTCTCACTTTCTGATTGCACATCCTGCATAATCACCTCCACTTGAGTTTGTGCAGGACCTGTGACTATGATGGGACAACACTCCCGACCCTCATGATTAGGTTATGCTTTATGGTAAAGGTGAAGGTATTTTACAGATGTGATGAAGGTTTCTAAAATAATCAAAAGACAAAGATTGGATCAAGATGGTGGAGTAGAAGGACATGTGCTCACTCCCTCTTGTGAGAGCATGGGAATCACAACTAACTGCTGAACAATCATCAACAGGAAGACACTGGAACTCACCAAAAAAGATACCTCACATCCAAAGACAAAGGAGAAGCCACAAGGAGATGGTAGGCAGAATCACAATAAAATCAAATCCCATAACCACTGGGTGGGTGACTCACAAACTGGAGAACAATTATACCACAGGTGTCTGTCCACTGGAGTGAAGGTTCTGAGCCCCATGTCAGGCTTCCAAACCTGGGGGTCCAGCAATGGGAGGAGGAATTCCCAGATAATCAGACTTTGAAACCTTGTGGGATTTGATTGCAGGACTTTGACAGGACTGGGTGAAATAGAGACTCCACTCTCGGAGGGCACACACAAAGTAGTCTGCACATCAGGGCCTGGGGCAAGGAGCAGTGACCCCATAGGAGACTGAACCAGACCTACCTGCTAGTGTTGGAGGGTCTCCTGAAGAGGTGGGGGATGGCTGTGGCTCACCGCGGGGATAAGGACATGGGCAGCAGAAGTTCTGAGAAGTACTCCTTGACATGAGCCCTCCTGGAGTCCATCATTAGCCCCAACAAAGAGATTGTAGCCTCCAGTGCTGAGTCGTCTCAGGACAAACAACCAACAGGGAGGGAACACAGCCCCACCCATCAGCAGACAAGAAGATTAAAGTTTTACTGAGCTCCACCCACCAGAGCAACACCCAGCTCTACCCACCACCAATCCCTCCCATCAGGAAGTTGCACAAGCCTCTTACATAGCCTCATCCACCAGAGAGGAGACAGCTGAAGCAAGAAGAACTACAATCCTGCAGCCTATGGAATGAAAACCGCATTCACAGAAAAACAGACAAAATGAAAAAGCAGAAGACTATGTACCAGATGAAGCAACAAGATAAAACCCCAGAAAAACAACTAAATGAAGTGGAGATAGGCAACCTTCTAGAAAAAGAATTCAGAATAATGATAGTGACCTTGGAAAAAGAATGAGGCAAAGATCAAGAAGATGCAAGAAATGTTTAACAAAACTTAGAAGAATTAAAGAACAAACACCTAGAAGAATTAAGAACAAACAAAGATGAACAATACAGTAATTGAAATGAAAAATAAACTAGGAGGAGCCAATAGCGGAATAACTGAGGCAGAAGAACAGATAAGTGACCTGGAAGAGAGAATGGTGGAATTCACTGCTGCCAAACAGAATAAAGAAAAAGAATGAAAAGAAATGAAGACAGCCTAAGAGACCTCTGGGACAACATTAAACGAATCAACATTTGCATTATAGTGGTCCCAAAAGGAGAAGAGAGAAAGGGCCTGAGAAAATATTTGAAGAGATTATAGTCAAAAATTTCCCTAACATGGGAAAGGAAATAGTCACCCAAGTTCAGGAAGTGCAGAGAGTCCCAGGCAGGATAAACCCAAGGAGAAACATGCTGAGACACATAGTAATCGAATTGACAAAAATTAAAGACAAAGAAAAATTATTAAAATGAACAAGGGAAAAACCACACATAACATACAAGGGAACTCCCATAAGGTTAACAGCAGATTTCTCAGCAGAAACTCTACAAGCCAGAAGAGAGTGGCACAATATATTTAAAGTGATGAAAGGGAAGAGCCTACAACCAAGATTACTCTACCTGGCAAGGATCTCATTCAGATTTGATGGAGAAATCAGAAGCTTTACAGACAAGCAAAAGCTGAGAGAATTCAGCACCACCAAACCAGCTTTACAACAAATGCTAAAGGAACTTCTCTAAGTGGGAAACACAGGAGAAGAAAAGGACCTACAAAAAAACCCCAAAACAATTAAGAAAATGGTAATAGGAACATACATATTGATAATAACCTTGAATGTAAATGGATTAAATGCTCCAACCAAAAGAAACAGGCTTGCTGAATGGATACAAAAACAAGACCCATATATGTGCTGTCTACAAGAGACCCACTTCAGACCTAGGGACACATACAGACTGAAAGTGAGGGAATGGAAAAAGATATTCCATGAAAATGGAAATCAAAAGAAAGCTGGAGTAGCAATACTCATACCAAATAAAATAGACTTTAAAATAAAGAATGTTATAAGAGACAAGGAAGGACACTGCATAATGATCAAGGGATCAATCCAAGAAGAAGATATAACAATTATAAATATATATGCACCCAACATAGGATCACCTCAATACATAAGGCAAATGCTAACAGTATAAAAGGGGAAATGGACAGTAACACAATAATATGGGAGACTTTAACAACTCACTTACACCAATGGACAGATAATCCAGACAGAAAATTAATAAGCAAACACAAGCTTTAAATGACACAGTAGAGCAGAGAGATTTAATTGACATTTATAGGACATTCCATCTGAAAACAGCAGATTACACTTTCTTCGCAAGTGCACATGGAACATTCTCCAGGATAGATCAAATCTTGGGTCACAAATCAAGCCTCAGTAAATTTAAGAGAATTGAAATCATATCAAGCACCTTTTCCGACCACAACGTTATGAGATTAGAAATCAACTACAGGGAAAAAAAACCTAATAAACACAAACACATGGAGGCTAAACAGTACATTACTAAATAACCAAGAGATCACTGAAGAAATCAAAGAGGAAATCAAAAAATAGCTAGAGAGAAATGACAATGAAAACACGACGATCCAAAACCTATGGGATGCAGGAAAAGCAGTTCTAAGAGGGAAGTTTATAGCAATACAATCCTACTTCAAAAAAGAAGAAAAATTTCAAATAAACAATCTAACCTTACTCCTAAAGGAACTAGAGAAAGAAGAACAAACAAAACCCAAAGTTAGCAGAAGGAAAGAAATCATAATGATAAGAGCAGAAATAAATCAAATAGAAACAAAGAAAACAAGAGCAAAGATCAATAAAACTAAAAGCTGGTTGTTTGAGAAGATAAACTAAATTGATAAACCTTTAGCCAAACTCATCAAGAAAAAGAGGGAGAGGACTCAAATCAATAAAATTAGAAATGAAAAAGGAGAAGTTACAGGGGACACTGCAGATATACAAAACATGCTAAGAGTCTACTACAAGCAGCTGTTTGCCAATAAAATGGACAACCTGGAAGAAATGGAAAAATTCTTAGAAAGGTATAACCTTCCAAGCCTGAACCAGGAAGAAAGAGAAAATAAGAACAGACCAATGACAAGTAATGAAATTGAAGCTGTGATTTAAAATATTCCAACAAACAAAAGTCCAGGACCAAATGACTTCACAGGTGAATTCTATCAAACATTTAGAGAAAAGCTAATACCCACCTTTCTCAAACTATTCCAAAAAATTGCAAAGGGAGGAACACTCCCAAATTCATTCTATGAGGCCACCATCACCCTGATACCAAAACCAGACAAAGATACTACTAAAAGAGAAAATTACAGACCAATATCACTGATGAATATAGATGCCAAAATCCTCAACAAAATACTAGCAAACAGAATCCAACAGCACATTAAAAGGATCATACGCCATGATCAAGTGGGATTTATCCCAGGGATGCAAGGACTCTTCAATATATGCAAATCAATCAATGTGATACATCACATTAACAAATTAAGGAATAAAAACCGTATGATCATCTCAATAGATAAAGAAAAATCTTTAGACAAAATTCAACACCATTTATGACAAAAACTCTCCAGAAAGTGGGCATAGAGGGAACCTACCTCAACATAATAAAGGCCGTATATGACAAACCCACAGCAAACATTATTCTCAATGGTGACAAACTGAATGCATTTCCTCTAAGATCAGGAACAAGACAAGGATGTCCACTCTTGCTACTATTATTCAACATAGTTTTGGAAGGCCTAGACATGGCAATTAGAGAAGAAAAAGAAATAAAAGGAATACAAATTGGAAAAGAAGAAGTAAAACTGTCACTCTTTGCAGATGACATGATACTATACATAGAGAATCCTAAAGGTGATACCAGAAATCTGCTAGAGCTAATCAATGAATTTGGTAAAGTTGCAGGATACAAAATTAATGCACAGAAATCTCTTGCATTCCTATACACTAATGATGAAAAATCTGAAAGAGAAATTAAGGAAACACTCCCATTTACCATTGCAACAAAAAGAATAAAATACTTAGGAATAAACCTACCTAGGGAGGCAAAAGACCTGTATGCAGAAAACTATAAGACACTGATGAAAGAAATTAAAGATGATACCAACAGATGAGAGATATACCATGTTCTTGGATTGGAAGAATCAATATTGTGAAAATGACTATATTACCCAAAGTAATTTACAGATTCAGTGCAATCCTTATCAAATTGCCAATGGCATTTTTTTACAGTACTAGAACAAAAAATCTTAAAATTTGTGTGGAGGTGCAAAGAAGACTCCTTGACTTCAGACTATACTACAAAGCTGCAGTAAGCAAGACAATATGGTACTGGCACAAAAACAGAAATATAGATCAATGGAAAAGGATAGAAAGTCCAGAGATAAACCCATGCACCTATGGTCAACTAGTTTATGACAAAGGAGGCAAGGTTATGCAATGGAGAAAATACAGTCTCTTCAATAAGTGGTGCTGGGAAAACTGGACAGCTACATGTAAAAGAATAAAATTAGAACACTCCTTAACACCGTACACAAAAATAAACTCAAAATGGATTAAAGACCTAAATGTAAGGCCAGACCCTATAAAACTCTTAGAGGAAAACATAGGAAGAGCACTCTTTGACATAAATCGCAGCAAGACCTTCTTTAACCACCTCCTAAAGTAATGGAAATAAAAACAAAAATAAACAAATGGGACCTAATGAAACTTAAAAGCTTTTGCACAGCAGAGGAAACTATAAACAAGATGAAAAGACAACCCTCAGAATCGGAGAAAATATTTGCCAATGAAGGAACTGACAAAGGATTAATCTCCAAAATATATAAACAGCACATGCTGTTTGTTTTATTAATATATGTTTTATTAATAAAGCAAAACACCCAATCCAAAAATGGGCAGAAGGCTTGAATAGACATTTCTCCAAAGAAGACATACAGATGGCCAAGAGGCACATGAAAATCTGCTCAACATCACTAATTATTAGAGAAATGCAAATCAAAACTACAACGAGGTATCACCTCACCCTGGTTAGAATGGGCATCATCAGAAAATCTACAAACAACAAATGCTGCAGAGGGTGTGGAGAAAAGGGAACCCTCTTGCACTGTTGGTGGGAATGTATGCTTATACAGCCACTATGGAGAACAGTATGGAGGTTCCTTAAAAAACTAAAAATAGATTTACCATATGATCCAGCAATCCCACTACTGGGCATATACCCAGAGAAAACCATAATTCAAAAAGACACATGCACCCCAATGTTCATTGCAGCACTATACAATAGCCAGGTGGTAGAAGCCATCTAAATGCCCATCGACAGATGAACGGATAAAGAAGATGTGGTACATATATACAATGGAATATTACACAGCCATAAAAAGGAATGAAATTGGGTCATTTGTTGAGACGTGGATGGACCTTGAGTCTGTCATACAGAGTGAAGTAAGTCAGAAAGAGTAAAACAAATATCGTATATTAACACATATATGTGGAATCCAGAAAAATGGTACAGATGAACTGGTTTTCAAGGCAGAAATAGAGACACAGATGTAGAGAACAAATGTATGGACACCAAGGGGAGAAAGTGGGGTTGGGGGTAGCGATGGTGGGATGAATTAGGAGATTGGGATTGACATATATACACTAATATGTATAAAATAGATAACTAATAAGAACATGCTGTAAAAAAAATAAAATAAAATAAAATTCAAAAAAAAAGTAATTAATCCAAAAAAGATGCAAGAAAGGAGAGGAAAGGAGGCATGCAACAGGTGTGTTATCTGTGTCCCCCCCAAAAGCTATGTTGAAGTCTTAACTCCTGCTACCTGTGAATATGATGTATGAAGTAGCATGGGTCTTAATCTAATACCACTGGTGTCCTTATAAGAGGAAAAAAGACCCAGACACAGAGATAACAAGGCTGTGTGACAACAGAGGCAGAGATTGGAGTGATGCAGCCACAAGCCAAGAAATGCTGAGGATCAACAGCTGCCACAAGAAGTTAGGAAGAGTCAAGGGAGGATTCTACCCAAAATCTCAGAGGGAGCGTGCCAACACCTTGATCTTGGACTTCTGGCTTCCAGAAATGTGAGACAATAAATTTCTATTGTTTTAAGTCAAAAAAAAAAAAAAAAAAAAGAAAAGAATAATCAAAAGGGATTATCCCGGATGGGCCTGACCTAGTCAAGAACTGGATTCTGCTCTACCCAGTGAGCTCAGAAGAGAAGCTGTAGTCTCAAATCAGACTGCTGCCTCAGCTGCCACCTTGACTGCTGCCTTGTGAGACCCTGAGTAGGGGACCAGTTAAACTGTGCCCAGACTCCTGACCCACAGGAACTGTTAGATGATAAATTTATGTTGAGCTATTAAATTGGTGGTAATTTGTTATTCAGCAATAGAACACTCATTTAGCTTTGAACTCACCTGATGTTGAAAAAAATGTAAGGAGGAACCAAGCAACTCATGGGACTTTTCTCCCTGGTAGGAAACCTCCACTTGGCCTCTGATATGTCCTCTAATAGCCTCACATTTCCTGGGCCCTCTGTAACCGTGATCTCCCCTCCACCTCTGCAGCCTTCTTGGACATCAGCATAGTCCTTTTCTAAAAATTTAAATTTGGACAGCTCAGATGACAAGGTTTTCCTACCTTCAGAAATGTATGTAAATTTGGTGGGAATTCCAACATCCCTTCGTGACTGATTCCTCCTGCCTCCCCATGGTCCCTGACAGTTTCTACCTTATTTCTTCTCAGTTCCCTCAGTCTCTTTCCTGCATTACTTACAATGACTGTTTGTAACCCTGGCTAAAAAATAGCATCCGTGAGGAACTACTCAGAAACACTGAGCCATAAGTTTTTCCCCAGAGATTCTGACTTAATTGGTCTATGATGGGGTCCATGCATGGACATTTTATTAAAAGCTCCCTGGGATGTTCTAAAGTGCATCCAAGTAGAGCATCTGTGACTTAGGGCATTTAGGTTTTGCCTCTTCTTTGGCCTTTACAAGAAATCAAGCCTGCTAGACATGCTCTAATAATGGTAGATTTAGGGCAGGTTTGTGGAGGTCACAAGGAGGGAATTACGTTGAGAAGTGTGGGGCTGCTCACCATCTCACCTCTCCTTTTCCTTTCAAAGCTGCCCTGTCCCACTCATGCTCATGGTCCCCGTGGAACCCTACATGTATGGTCAAGTTCTCTAAAAAGTATAACCCAGCCAGCCAGCCCCACCCCATCTCCAGATCACTGGGTAATGGGGAGCAATCACATCAGGCTTTCTGAGGCTCCCTGGGCATGTCTGTGTCTAGGTATGTTTGGCCATCATTCTCTCTATCCACAACCTCTGAGCTTTCTGCCTCTCTCCCTTACTCCCTCCACTTAACCAATATTTTATCCTCACTGACATCTCTCCCTGGTCTCCCAATCCATCAGCTCCCACAAGGAATTACTCAGCATCCTCTCCAGAGTAGTTGATTTCTTTAATGACATTCTCACTGGGACCTTCAATCCCTTCATCCCCTTGTCTTATGGCACCACCCAACAAGCTACCAATTTTAGTGTTTCTGGTGAAATTCAAGCAGCATAGACTGGTGGAACTCCAAAGGTCTGGTTGGTAACTTCTACTAGACATTTGCTAATATTGTACTTTTAATAGTTAATATTGAACCCACCTTACATCAAGAACTTTGCATTGTGTCATTTAATACTCACAACTGCATATGATAAATAGTATCAGTCCCATTTTGCAGATGTCAGAAATGAGACCTGTGAAACATCGCCCATCTGTTGATAAGTTTTGAGCCTGGGTCTGTCGGATATCAGAGTCCTAACTCTGAGGTACTGTAATTTTCTAGCCTCACTGGGTAAGCTCTTGGGTTTACTGACTCCATTTTCAGGCTTACTAGTGATAACACAATTCTTCCCCCTTCTTTCCTGTCTCAAAGTATAGGTCACCTCTGTTTCCCCCTGGTTAATTGCTCCTCTGGTGGACTATTTCTTAATTCTCCCATCCCCTCTAGGGTCATTTCAGTTCAGCAATTCCCTTTCTTTGGGTCTTTAATCTGGTCCTCGCTACTATTTATAGGTCTTCAACCTATAAATAGACCCCAAACTCAAGAAATCAGCAGGCTACTAGACACAGATCCTCCTGAATGCCCTTGTAGGCAACCTGTCCAAAATAGACAAGTTACTCACCAGATGTTGTTCCTCACCCCACATCTACCTCCCACAAATCTGTTCTACTGCTATACACTCTCTACTAACATGTAGACATACTTAATTTAAAAACTTTTTCCCATAAGCAAAAGTTCATAAAAATGATTCAATTTTCACTATTATTAATATCAAAATAACACTTTTTCTATTAATGGAAAAGTAAGCTCCAACATCAAGCCGGTGATATTGACAATACAAATTTTATTATGTAGATAACTATAAACCCTGCAATTACACTAATCAAATATAAAATTTCTGAGGTGACTAGAAACTTGGAAAGAGCTCAGGCATCACCTCGCTACACCTTGCTAGTCCTTGGTTATTATGAAAGTTATCTCAACCTGGTAGTAACACTCATCATGTTTTTAAAAACCGATATGATATGAATGGAGATTATTAAAAATAAAAATGTACTGTGATGTAATAAAATAGTACATCAAGGCACACTGAGCACAAGCATATAAAATTGGTCCATATCTCCTAGGATATGTGCTTTGTGAAAGCAAGATGGTTATATATTTTGCTCTGTACTACATCCTCAGCATTTAATATAGTGGCAAGGGCTTAAATAATATTCAATACATATTTATTAAATTAATAAATCAATGGTAAAACTTGGTGTAATAAGATAGAGTAACCTCTGTAAAAAATAAATCCCAATTGATGCTTATTTTTTATCATATAACAATACTGAGCAGGCAAAAAGCCTCTTTTGCATAGTCACTCAGGGACCCAGACTATTGCAGCCTCTGCCACCTTCACCTTGAAGCTTTGATTAATGCCCTGGAGGTTGCTTCCATCACAAGCAGCCAGAGGAGGAAACAGAGCATTCAAGAATGCCTCATGAAGTTTACGGGTCAATCTTGAAATCAGTGCATGTCACTTCTACTCACATCCCAGTGGCTAGAACTCAACCACAGGGCCACAGCCTACTGTAGAGGAAGCCAGGACATGTAGTCCAGCTGTATGCCCGGAAAGAAGAAGTGATCATGAATTTTGGAAATAGTCTCTGTCACGCGTGATGTCCTACGTCTTTGAGCAGGCTGGAACCAGACCTCATCTTGCTTTCTTGAAGCAAAATACCTTTGCCCACATTAAAAAAATAAAAATATGTGTATACTTTTTCTTCTGCTTGTATAAGCAAACACATGTAAAGAGAACTCATGTAAAACAAGGAATGAGTCTATTTTCCACATCAATTCACGGTGCTGTCGTTTACCCTCCCTTTGAAACGAAAACCTTGGTGCCTTCACCAAGACCTCCCTCTATCTCATCCCAACATCCTTACATCTGATCTGTCACCCAGTGTATCCTAGTCCACCTCAGCAATAAAACTTAAATCCAACTTCTTCTCCTTAACTCTATTGTTTATCTCTTCTTCCAGTACCAAATCATTAACTTTAAGAGATGCAATGGCTTATGAAATGGTCTTCTTGCCACCAGCAACTCCTTAGCGCAATTGATTAAACATCTTTCTTTTATTAAATTTATATTACTAAAAGAAAGCCACTGGGTCCCATCCTAGGTTAATAAAACAAAACAAACAAAACATCAAAACTCTTCTTAGCCTTCGTGGAATTTATAGATGAAAACCAAATTTTCTTGCCTGCATCAACACTGTCACGTTAAGTGCCTTTCTAGACTCACTCCCTACTATCACTCTATCCTATAGCTTAAGTTCCTGCCACCATAATCTTTTTTTTAAACATCTTTATTAGAGTATAATTGCTTTACAATGGTGTGTTAGTTTCTGCTGTATAACAAAGAGAATCAGCAATACGTATACATATATCCCCATATCTCCTCCCTCTTCTCCCTCTTGCATCTCCCTCCCACCCTCCATATACCACTCCTCTAGTTGGACACAAAACATGGAGCTGATCTCCCTGTGCTATGCGGCTGCTTCCCAATAGCTATCTATTTTACATTTGGTAGTGTATATATGTCCATGCCACTCTCTCACTTCGTCCCAGCTTACCCTTCCCCCTCCTTGTGTCATCAAGTCCATTCTCTACGTCTGCGTCTTTATTCCTGTCCTGCCCCTAGATTCTTCAAAACCTTTTTTTTTTTAGATTCCATACATATGTGTTAGCATATGATATATGTTTTACTCTTTCTGACTTAATTCACTCTGTATGACAGTCTCTAGGTGCATCCACCTCACTACAAATAACTCAATTTCATTTCTTTTTATGACTGAGTAATATTCCATTGTATATGTGTGCCACATCTTCTTTATCCATTCATCTGTCGATGAACACATAGGTTGCTTCCATGTCCTGGCTATTATAAGTAGAACTGCAAAGAACATTGTGGTTCATGACTTTTTTTGAATTATGGTTTTCTCAGGGTATATGCCCAGTAGTGGGATTGCTGGGTCATATGGTAGTTCTATGTTTAGTTTTTTATGGAACCTCCATACTGTTCTCCATAGTGGCTGTATCAATTTACATCCCCACCAAAAGTATAAAAGGGTTCCCTTTTCTCTACACCCTATCTAGCATTTGTTGTTTGTACATTTTTTGATGATGGCCATTCTGACTGGTGTGAGGTGATACCTCACTGTAGTTTTGATTTGCATTTCACTAATAATTAGTGATGTTGAGCATCTTTTCATGCGTTTGTTGGCGAACTGTATATCTTCTCTGAAGAAATGTCTATTTAGGTCTTCTGCCCATTTTTGGATTGGGTTGTTTGTTTTTTTTTGATATTGAGCTGCTTGAGCCACTTGTATATTTTTGAGATTAAACCTTTGTCAGTTGCTTGATTTGCAAATATATTCTCCCATTCGAAGGGTTGTCTTTTCGTCTTGTTTATGGTCTCCTTTGCTGTACAAAAGCTTCTAAGTTTCATTAGGTCCGATTTGTTTACTTTTGTGTTTATTTCAATTTCTCTAGGAGGTGGGTCCTAAAGGTCTTGTTATGATTTATGTCAGAGAGTGTTCTGCCTATGTTTTCCTCTAACAGTTTGATAGCGCCTGGCCTTACATTTAGGTCGTTAATCCATTTAGAGTTTATTTTTCTATGTAGTGTTAGGGAGTGTTCTAATTTCATTCTTTTACATGTAGCAGTCCAGTTTTCCCAGCACCACTTATTGAAGAGGTTGTCTTTCTCCATTGTATATTCTTGCCTCCTTTATCAAAGATAGGGTGGCCATATGTGTGTGGGTTTATCTCTGGGCTTTCTATCCTTTTCCATTGATCTATATTTCTGTTTTTGTACCAGTACCATACTGTCTTGATTACTATAGCTTTGTAGTATAGTCTGAAGTCCGGGAGCCTGACTCCTCCAGCTCCGTTTTTCTTTCTCAAGATTGCTTTGGCTATTTGGGGTCTTTTGTGTTTCCATACAAATTGTGAAATATTTTGTTCTAGTTCTGTGAAAAATGCCAGTGGTACTTTGAAAGGGATTGCATTGAATCTGTAGATTGCTTTGGGTAGTGTAGTCATTTTCACAATATTGATCCTTCCAATCCAAGCACATTTTATATCTCTGCATCTGTTTGTATCATCTTTAATTTCTTTCATCAGTGTCTTATAGTTTTCTGCATACATGACTTTTGCCTCCTTAGGAAGGTTTATTCCTACGGATTTAATCATTTTGTTGCAGTGATAAATGGGAATATTACCTTAATTTCTCTTTCAGATTTTTCATCATTAGTGTATAGGAATGCAAGAGATTTCTGTGCATTAATTTTGTATCCTGCTACTTTGCCAAATTCATTGATTAGCTCTAGTATTTTTCTGATAGCATCTTTAGGATTCTCTATGTATAGTATCATGTCATCTGCAAACAGTGACAGCTTTACTTCTCCTTTTCCAATTTGGATTCCTTTTATTTCTTTGTCTTCTCTGATTCCTGTGGCTAGGACTTCCAAAACTATGTTGAACAAAAGTGGTGAGAGTGGGCAACCTTGACTTGTTCCTGATCTTAGTGGAAATGTTTTCAGTTTTTCACCATTGAGAACAATGTTGGCTGTGGGTTTTTCTTATATGGCCTTTATTATGTTGAGGTAAGTTCCATCTATGCCCACGTTCTGGAGGGTTTTTATCATAAATGCGTGTTGAATTTTGTCAAAAACTTTTTCTGCATCTATTGAGATGATCATATGGTTTTTATTCCTTAATTTTTTAATGTGGTGTATCACATTGATTGATTTGCATATATTGAAGAATCATTGCATCCCTGTGATAAATCCCACTTGATCATGCTGTATGATCCTTTTAATGTACAGTTGGATTCTGTTTGCTAGTATTTTGCGGAGGATTTTTGCATCTGTATTCATCAGTGATATTGGCCTGTAATTTTCTTTTTTTCTGACATCTTTGGTTTTGGTATCAGGGTGATGGTGGCCTCGTAGAATGAGTTTGGGAGTGTTCCTCCCTCTGCTATATTTTGGAAGATTTTGAGAAGGATAGGTGTTAGCTCTTCTCTAAATGTTTGATAGCATTCGTCTGTGAAGCCATCTGGTCCTGGACTTTTTTTTTTTTTTTTAATTATATATTTATTTATTTATTATTTATGGCTGGGTTGGGTCTTCGTTTCTGTGTGAGGGCTTTCTCTAGTTGCGGCAAATGGGGACCACTCTTCATCGCGGTGCGCGGGCCTCTCACTATCGCGGCCTCTCTTGTTGCAGAGCACAGGCTCCGGACGCGCAGGCTCAGTAATTGTGGCTCATGGGCTCAGTTGCTCCGCGGCATGTGGGATCTTCCCAGACCAGGGTGCGAACCCGTGTCCCCTGCATTGGCAGGCAGATTCTCAACCACTGCGCCACCAGGGAAGCCCCTGGTCCTGGACTTTTGATTTTTGGAAGATTTTTAATCACAGTCTCAATTTCAGTGCTTGTAATTGGTCTGTTTATATTTTCTTTTTCTTCCTGGTTCAGTCTGAGAAGGTTGTGCATTTCTAAGAATTTGTCCATTTCTTCCAGGTTGTCCATTTTATTGGCATATAGTTTCTTGTAGTAATCTCTCATGATCCTTTGTATTTCTGCAGTGTCACTTATTACTTCTCCTTTTTCATTTCTAATTCTATTGATTTGAGTCTTCTCCCTTTTTTTCTTGATGAGTCTGGCTAATGGTTTATCAATTGTGTTTATCACCTCAAAGAACCAGCTTTTAGTTTTATTGATCTTTGTTATCATTTCTTTCATTTCTTTTTCATTTATTTCTGATCTGATCTTTATGATTTCTTTCCTTTTGCTACCTTTGGGTTTTTTTGTTCTTCTTTCTCTAATTGCCTTAGGTGTAAGGTTAGGTGTTTTTTTGAGATGTTTGTTGTTTCTTGAGGTAGGATTGTATTGCTATAAACTTCCCTCTTAGAACTGCTTTTGCTGCACCCCATAGGTTTTGGGTCATCGTGTTTTCATTGTCATTTGTTTCTAGGTATTTTTTTATTTCCTCTTTGATTTCTTCAGTGATCTCTTGGTTATTTAGTAATGTATTGTTTAGCCTCCATGTGTTTGTATTTTTAACAGATTTTTTTCCTGTAATGATATCTAGTCTCATAGCGTTGTGGTCAGAAAATATACTTGATATGATTTCAATTTTCTTAAATTTACCAATGCTTGATTTGTGACCCAAGATATGATCTATCCTGGAGAATGTTCCATGAGCACTTGAGAAGAAGACAGTCTACCTGAAAAAGAATTCAGAGTAACAATAGTAAAGATGATCCAAAACCTTGGAAATAGAATGGAGAAAATACAAGAAACGTTTAACAAGGACCTAGAAAACTAAAGAGCAAACAAACAGTGATGAACAACACAATAAATGATATTAAAAATTCTCTAGAAGGAATCAATAGCAGAATAACTGAGGCAGAAGAACGGATAGGTGACCTGGAAGATAAAATAGTGGAAATAACTACCACAGAGCAGAATAAAGAAAAAAAAAAAGAATGAAAAGAATTGAGGAGAGTCTCAGAGACTTCTGGGACAGCATTAAGTGCACCAACGTTCAAATTATAGGGGTCCCAGAAGAAGAAGAGAAAAAGAAAGGGACTGAGAAATTATTTGAAGAGATTATAGTTGAAAACTTGCCTAATATGGGAAAAGAAATAGTCAATCGAGTCCAGGAAACACACACCAAGACTCATATTAATCAAACTATCAAAAATTAAATTCAAAGAAAAAATATTAAAAGCAGCAAGGGAAAAACAAAACATAACATACAACGGAATCCCCATAAGGTTAATAGCTGATTTTTCAGCAGAAACTGTGAAAGCCAGAAGGGAGTGGTAGGACATATTTAAAGTGAAGAAAGGGAAAAATCTACAGCCAACATTACTCTACCCAGAAAGGATCTCATTCAGATTTGATGGAGAAATTAAAACCTTTACAGACAAGCCAAAGCTAAGAGAATTCAGCACCACCAAACCAGCTTTACAACAAATGCTAAAGGAACTACTCTAGGCAGGAAACACAAGAGAAGGAAAAGACCTACAATAACAAACACAAAACAATTAAGAAAATGGTAATGGGAACATACATATCAATAATTACCTTAAATGTAAATGGACTAAATGCTCCAACCAAAAGACATAGACTTGCTGAATGGATACAAAAACAAGACCTGTATATATGCTGTCCAAAGAGACCCACTTCAGACCAAGGGACACATTCAGACTGAAAGTGAGGCGATGGAAAAAGACATTCCACTCAAATGGAAATTAAAAGAAAGCTGGAGTAGCAATTCTCCTATCAGACAACATAGATTTTAAAATAAAGACTATTACGAGAGACAAAGAAGTACACTACATAATGATCAAGGGATCAATCCAAGAAGAAGATATAACAATTATAAATATTTATGCACCCAACATAGGAGAACCTCAATACATAAGGCAAATGCCAGCACCATAGTCTTATTGTCAACTTCCCTTCACATTAGGGCCATGATTCTATGCCATATTCATATTCTGACAGTATTTTTTCTTGGCACATTTTGTGTCTAACTAAAATCTCTCTGCTCTTCTCTTTGTAAATTACCTTCATTTTAAGAAACCAGCTGAAGTATTACCTCTTCTATGAAGATTTTTCTTAATTATCACAGGCCGAGCTGGCTGACCCATCATTTTTGATGTACAGCACTTGGCTCAAATTTCTGTAATGGCACCAACCCTATTGGATTGTACCATGGTCTGCCTACAGCTTTTAACCTCATAAGACTGTCAACTCAATCTAGCAACAGCTGTGTCTTACTTGATTTTGTATCTTGAACACCTGAAATAGCCTGTATTATATCGTTGGGGCCCACTTATTTTTTTCAGAAGAATAAAAATTCAAAGTGAGATAATTATCTAGGTAAAGATTTCTCTTGGCAGTATAGGAGTATACCAAAATTTGGAGCAAGAATATGGATATATTTTCTAGAACCTGAATGCATTCTGTTTCCTTGTGATTCTCAAGAAGTTATCATCACCACCATCATCATCATCCAGCTAGTTTTAACCCACCCTCCCCAACATATATCCCAGTACTCTCTTTGTTTGCCTTGTCTCAGGAATTCAGCCACTAGACAACCCAATTTTACAAGATTATCTTATTTCTCAAGTTTACTGAGTGTTCCAAAGCCTCCTGCTAGAGCTACAAATGCTTCATCTTTGGGCCTTTTAGCTCATTTGGTCACTACTTAAAACCACAAATGAGTCTTGCTGAGATTTCTCTAAGCCAGACAAGGTCAAGATGTCACAGAGCTCAAGAGTAATGTTGCTGCATTATAGTGGTACGTGTCCCTGGTGAGTAATAATAATTCTAAATGCTGATATTCAGCTCTGACTCAGAAACAAGGGCTCTGATCTGGGGATAGGAGTGAGACACGGGGGCTTATTTTTCATAAACCTTCCCTACTCTTTGTACATCAGATGAGTTGTTCATTATGTGTTTGGACTATCTGAATGTCTCATTTCTGCTTTTCCTCCCCCTGAGCCCTTGAACCCTTCCCAATTCATGAGGCCAACAGCCCTTCTGAAACCCAAGACTCTTTTAGTCTATAAATCATAATTCTAAAACTTTTTAGTGAAACACAGATGATTTTATTTAAGGAAGTTCCTTTGGGAGTGTTAAACCACCTTATGTTTTACTACTTTTCGGTATATAATGAAGCATGCATTGACTCTTTACACATTTCATTTCTAAACTTAACATCTTCAGCATCAGTACTATAATTTACTTTTACAAATGAGGAAACTGAGGCTGGAAAGTCTCGTTCTTTTTTTTTTTTTAATTTATTTATTTTAATTTATTTATTTTTGGCTGTGTTGGGTCTTCGTTTCTGTGTGAGGGCTTTCTCTAGTTGCGGCGAGCAGGGGCCACCCTTCATCGCGGTGCACGGGCCCCTCACTGTCGTGGCCTCTCTTGCTGCGGAGCACAGGCTCCAGACGTGCAGGCTCAGTAGTTGTGGTTCACGGGCCCAGTTGCCCCATGGCATGTGGGATCTTCCCAGACCAGGGCTCGAACCCGTGTCCCCTGCATTGGCAGGCAGATTCTCAACCACTGTGCCACCAGGGAAGCCCTGGAAAGTCTCATTCTTAAAGGCCACACAGCTAAATGATAAGTAAGGAACTGAGCATGGAATCCAAACCCAGCTCTAGAGAACTAAAAGCCTTGACATTCTTGCTGGAGAGAGTGTGGAGAAAAGGGAACCCTCCTACACTGTTTGTGGGAATGTAAATTTGTGCAGTCACTATGGAGAACAGTATGGAGGTTCCTTAAAAAACTAAAAATCCAGAAATCCCACTCCTGGGCATATATCTGGAAAAGACAAAAACTCTAATTCAAAAAAGATACATGTACCCAAATGCTCACAGCAGCATTATTTACAAAAACCAAGACATGGAAACAACCAAAATGCCCATAAACAGATGACTGGTATAAGAAGATATGGTACATATATACAATGAAATATAACTCAGTGATAAAAAAGAATGAAATATTGCCATTTGCAACAACATGGATGGACCAAGAGAATATCACACTAAGTGAAATAAGTCAGACAGAGAAAGACAAGTACTATATGTATTACTTATATGTGGAATCTAAAAAATAATACATATGAGTCAAATCTATATGCAAAACAGAAACAGACTCACAGACATAGAAAAAAAAACTTACGGTTGCCAAAGGGGAAAGGGAGGATGGGAAGGGATAAATTAGGAGAATGGGATTAACAGATACAAACTACTATACAAAAATTGGTAAGTAACAAGGATTTGCTGTATAATTCATTAAATGATTACTGAATCATTTGCTGTACACCTGAAACTAACAATATTGTAAATCAACTATACCTCAATTTAAAAAAAAAAAAAAAAGCCTTGGGACACAGCAAAAGCAGTTCTAAGAGGGAAGTTTATAGCAATACAATCTTACCTTAGGAAACAATAAAAATCTCAAATAAAGAACCTAATCTGACACCTAAAGCAACTAGAGAAAGAAGAACAAACAAAACCCGAAGTTAGTAGAAGGAAAGAAATCATAATGATCAGAGCAGAAATATATGAAATAGAGATGAAGAAAATAACAGCAAAGATCAATGTAACTAAAAGGTGGCCCTTTGAGAAGATAAACAAAATTGATAAACCCTTAGCAAGACTCCTCAAGAAAAAAAAGGGAGAGGACTTAAATCAATAAAATTAGTAATGTAAAAGAAGTTACAACGGACATTACAGAAATACAGAGGATCATAAGAGACTATTACAAGAAACTCTATGCCAATAAAATGGACAGCTTAGAAGAAATGGACAAATTCTTAGAAAGGTACAACCTTCCAAGACTGAAATAGAAAATATGAACAGACAATTCACAAGTACTGAAATTGAAACTATGATTTAAAAATTTCCAACAAAAAAAGTCCAGGACCAGATGGCTTCACAGGCAAATTCTATCAAATATTTAGAGAAAAGCTGACACCTATCCTTCTCAAAATCTTCCAAAAAATTGCAGAGGAAGGAACACTACCAAGCTCATTCTACAAGGCCACCATCATCCTGATACCAAAACCAGACACAGATATCACAAAAAAGAAAATTACAGGCCAGTATCACTGATGAACATAGACACAAAAATCCTCAACAAAATACTAGCAAACTAAATCCAACAACACATTAAAAGGATCATACACCATGATCAAGTGAGATTTATCCCAGGGATGCAAAGATTTTTCAGTATCTGTAAATCAATCACTGTGATACACCACATCAACAAATTGAAGAATAAAAACCAAATGATCATTTCAATAGATGCAGAAAAAGATTCTGACAAAATTCAACACCCATTTATGATAAAAACTCTCCAGAAAGTGGGCATAGAGGGAACCTACCTCAAATAATAAAGGCCATATATGACAAACCCACAGCAAACATCATCTCATTGGTGAAAAACTGAAAGCATTTTCTCCAATTTCAGGAAAACAGACAGGGGTGTCCACTCTCAGCACTATTATTCAACATAGTTTTGGAAGTCCTAGCCATGGCAATCAGAGAAGAAAAAGAAATATAAGGAATCCAAGTTGGAAAAGAAGAAGTAAAACTGTCACTGTCTGCAGATGACACGATTCTATGCATAGAAAATCTTAAGGATGCCACCAGAAAACTACTAGAGCTAATCAATGAATTTGCTAAAGTTTCAGGATAGAAAATTAATATGCAGAAATCTCTTGCATTCCTATATACTAACAACAAAAGGGCAGAAAGAGAAATTAAGGAAACAATCACATTTACCATTACAACAAAAAGAATAAAATACCTAGGAATAAACCTACCTAACGAGGGAAAACTGTACTCAGAAAACTGTAAAACACCAATGAAATAAATCAAAGATGATATAAACAGATGGAGAGATATACCATGTTCTTGGATTGGAAGAATCAATATTGTGAAAATAATTTACTACCCAAAGCAATCTACAGATTCAATGAAATCCCTATCAAATTACCAATGTCCTTTTTCACAGAATTAGAACAAAAAATTTTACAATTTGTATGGAAACACAAAAGACCATGGATAGCCAAAACGATCTTGAGAAGGAAAAATGGAGCTGCAGGAATCAGGCTCCCTGGTTTCAGACTATATTACAAAGCTACAGTAATCAAGACAGTATGGTACTGGCACAACTACAGAAATATAGATCAATAGAACAAGATAGAAAGTCCAGAGATAAACCCATGCACCTATAATCATTTAATCTATGACAAAGGAGGCAAGAATATACAGTGGAGAAAAGATCATCTCTTCAATAAGTGATGCTGGGAAAACTGGACAGCTACATATAAAAGAATGAAATTACAACATTCTCTAACACCATACACAAACATAAACTCAAAATGGATTAAAGACCTAAATGTAAGACCAGATACTATAAAACTCTTAGAGGAAAACATAGGCAGAACACTCCCTGACATAAATCTCAGAAGATCTTTTTTGATCCACCTTCTAGAGTAAAGAAAATAAAAGCAAAAATAAACAAATGAGACCTAATTAAACTTAAAAGCTTTTTCACAGCAAAGGAAACCATAAACAAAATGGCAGCCTTCAGAATGGGAGAAAATATTTGTTAATGAAGCAAGCAACAAGGGATTAATCCCCAAAATATACAAACAGCCCATGCAGCTCAATATCAAAAAAACAAACAACCCAATCAAAAAATGGAAGAAGGTCTAAATAAACATTTCTCCAAAGAAGACATACAGATGGCTAAAAAGCACATGAAAAGATGCTCAACATCACTAATTATTAGAGATATGTAAATCAAAACTACAATGAGGTATCACCTCACACTGCTCAGAATGGCCATCATCAAATGGCCAAAAATCTTCAAACAATAAATGCTGGAGAGGGTATGGAGAAAAGGGAACCATCCTACACTGTTGGTGGGAATGTAAATTGGTACAGCTACTATGGAGAACAATATGGAGGCTCCTTAAAAAACTAAAAATAGAGCTACCATATGACCCAGCAATCCCACTCCTGTGCATATATTCAGAGAAAACCATAATTTGATAAGACACATGCACTGCAGTGTTCATTGCAGCACTATTTACAATAGCCAGGACATGGAAGCAACCTAAATATCCATCAACAGAGGAATGAATAAAGAAGATATGGTAATATATAGAATGAAATATTACTCAGCTATAAAAAAGGACAAAATAATGCCACTTGCAGCAACATGGACAGACCTAGAGATTGTCATACTGAGTGAAGTAAGTCAGAAACAGAAGGACAAACATCATATGATATGGCTTATATGTGGAACAAAAAAATAGTGTACAAATAAACTTATCTACAAAACAGAAATAGAGTTGCTGCTGTAGAAAACACACTTATGATTACCAGGGGGTAAGCAGGGGATGGATAAATTGGGAGATTGGGATTGACCTATACCATATATAAAATAGATAACTAATAAGCACCTACTGTATAGCACAGGGAACTCTACTCAGTACTCTGTAATGGCCTATATGGGAAAATAATCTAAAAAAGAATGGATATATGTATATGTATAACTGATCACTTTTCTGTACACCTGAAACTAACACAACATTGTAAATCAACTATACTCCAATAAAAATTTTTAAAAAATAAAAATAAAAAAATTTTTTAAAGTCTTGGCATTCTCCAAAGGGCTTATACTATTTTGGCATTGCCATTTTGATGCCAGGGACATTTGGATAGGACTCATAGGCTGAGGAACAAGGCTAGGTTTAGGCATAAGGTAGGGGATACATTGGGGATTTCTTCTGAGAACATTACTAAGTAATAAAAAGCAGTATTTTGATAATTTGATATGCCATTTTAACATGCCCCCATCAAAATGTTCTGCATTGTTCTGGTAATCCCGTACCATCCAAATCATAGGGCACACACAATACTAGAGCTGGAAGTTCCCATTTGAAAATGATTTATTTCAGACCCTTCCTGCTACTGCTGAGAAGAGTAGGAAAGGGGTCAGCCAAAGGTCACTAGTGCAGTTGGTCAAAGAGCTGGACAAGAACTGGCTTCCTGACACATGCGCTCAGGACTCAACACATCCCACCTCATATACAAAGCTTGCCCAGCTTAGCCCACACTGGCCTCTGCCTTCTGAATTGTTCACTATTGCCTGAAGCATGTTCTGGAACTCAAGTTCCACAAGGCCCTTTTTCCTTGTTTATTCAAGAGTCGATGTTTAAAGTCTTACAAAGGCCTAAAATTTAACCACATTTAATTGCCTTTATTAAAAGAATCAAATTAAATGAAGTTGGAGACATGGTTGAAAAGAGTAAAAATAAAGCAAACTCAAAAAAATTAAAAGTGGAAAGTAAAAATATTCTTAAAAGTTCAATTAAAAGATAGTAAAAATAAATTTAAATGAATAATAAGTAAGAAGTTTTAAGGATAATGATTTTAAAACATTAAAAATATTAAGAAGATGAACGAATGTGAAATTATTTTTGTGAAGGGGACAAATTAATAACAAATACAATAAGAAACTAAAGGAATAAAAAAATATGGAAAATAGGTAGTTAGATAATTCCTGAGCTAAAAATCCTGGGATAAGAACAAACTTGGCCAACATGCTTTAGGCAGAAAGCTAAGGGGCACAGAAAAGAAGCCCCTTGTTTCTATATACCAGGAATTCTGGAAGCTACCAAAAATCCAGTGCAGTTCCTGGCCACACCTGACTCTGGAAGTCAGTGCTATGCAGCTGGATACTTGGTGATCCCTTTGCTTTATAGTGCTCCCCAATCACTTCAGGAATCATTGGCCTGTTCTCCTAACACCTGATGTAATCATAATTTGAATTAGGAAAGGGCACTGGAGTTTGTATGTCTAGGTTCTAATTATTTATGGCTTATCCTTGTCCTGCCCCAGTTGTTTCCTGAATAAAATGGTCATAAAAAGAGTGCCCCACTCATTGGGGTGGGTGGTTGTGAACACCAAAGGAGATCATTTCAGCAAACGCTTAGTATAACACCTGTTACATAGGCAGTGCTTGGTGATTTAGCTGTTTAGTTGTATAGATTGAATGAATGAGACTGAAAATTCCCTGCAGACACCAATCCTATATATTTTGTTCACCATTGTGAATACCAAACACCATGCTAGATACATAGTGGGAGTGCAAATATTTATTAAATAAATTAATATAATGATCTTCCCATTATTTCTCATTTTCTTTTTCTTCCTTGTCTCATTAAAAAAACAAAAAAAAAAACACAAAAAAAACTACATTTGTTTAGCAACCACTATAGGACAGACAATCTAGGGATGAGAAATAAAAAATATAACAAGGATTTTAAGCAGGAGTATGACTTGGTCATGTGTGTTTTAGGTGACCTTGAGGGCAATGTAGAGAATAGGTAAGAAGGCAGGAAACTTGGGTTCAAGTGAGTAACAAAGATGACCCTGACCAAAGTAATGATCATGAACTTAAAGAGGGAAGAACTAAAAAACAGGTTTATGAGGTTTCACAGTGGGATCCCAGGGATGGATTAAATATGGGGAATGAGAGAGTAGGGGTCTCCTTTCTCAATTACCCTACAACTCACTTGCTATATGATTGACAATACTTTGTGAAACTGCCTCCATCTTTTACATTGGTTTTGCTTTTACCTCAACATCCTATTACTGTATTCTTCCTTTGCATCAACTATTATACTTCATATTTTAACAGGTATGAAATAGTTTTATTAAATTAAATGGAGTAGAATGGAAAGCTAACCAGTGTTATGTGCACAGAGGTGTTTTCGTTTTGGGATTTTAAACAAAAGACGAATTGCATCTACTCTCTCAAAAACAATAGAAAAAGAAAGAAGGAAAACCAGAAGAAAAGAAGGCAGAATAGCAAAAGGAAGAGAGTGAACCTTAAAGTACCCTCTAAAATGGGTTGTACTTGATAAGCCAATGGCATCATGTCTATTTCCCTTTAAGAAGAAGTCACTTGGATTAAAAAATCAAATACATATTTGACTATATTATTTATATTTGGCAATTACAGTCAGTTAACAAAAAGAATATTTGCAAAGAGAGAAAGTCAGGGTAAATTCCTCCCCTCTGGCATAATGAAAAAAGTAAATATATATGAAAAATGGAAAGTATATTAAGAATGTACAAAATTGTTATTCAAATTTTAAAATTGTCTTTACTTAAATAATTAACTTTCTGTTGATCCTAAGCACTTGTTGAAAATTTGCACAAAATATTACCTGTTTATTCATGCACATTTTACATTAATGAAGCTGCCTCATATTAAGCAGTTTGAAGCTTACAGTCAACATACTGGGACTGTGTTCTTCCACTGTGCTGCTTCTATTTTTTCCAAGTTCGGAAGTTTCAAGGAAGAGGTTACAATTG
Source organism: Balaenoptera borealis (assembly GCF_965194805.1). Taxonomy (NCBI): domain Eukaryota; kingdom Metazoa; phylum Chordata; class Mammalia; order Artiodactyla; family Balaenopteridae; genus Balaenoptera; species Balaenoptera borealis. The sequence goes on along the minus strand of NC_138868.1, from coordinate 90,270,190 downwards.
ATGAGTAAAAGAAAGATCTACATTCCTCTTAAAAGTATATAAATCTGTATCTTCATGTAAATTCTTGAAATGTGTCCATAAAGAATCTCCCAAATTTGAATACCCAATTCAAAGCCTTTTATTAAAGTATGAGGATTATAAATTATATTTTTAATTGATTTTTATATTAAACATTAATTTGAATTCCATTACCATGTAAGCAATTGTATACTGATTTTTAAAAATCCTTATTTTGAATTGTAGTCAAATAGTGAACATGGGGATCAAATTCAATACATGTAAATCCATTATAATAAAGGCAAAGAGATGTTACCTTCAATGTGCTGACAAAAGTAACATTTTGCTAAACTATTAAAAACAAGGGAGACATTTTCATTCAAAGAAAAAAACTGAGTTTGTCATGAGAGAGATTCCTGCTAGAGGAACTCCTAAAGGCTGAGGAAGAAATTTCAACCATAAGGACAAAAGTGAAATACTAGGAAGAATAGAAAGCAGTAGAACCAGTCAAAATATAAAAATATCTACATAGATATTGACTGTATAAAACCATAAAAATGACAGTGCCCAATTTGGTGGTATAAAAGTGATACAATAGAGTAGAGTTACTGGGGTTGTAATTTTTAAGTTCTTCGTATTTTTCTGGCAAAAGGGTAAAGACCATTAACTAAGGGTAATTTTTAAGGAAATAAAATGTATAGCTTCAAAATCGGTAGAAAAAAAAATTAACTAAAAAAAGCTTATCAATCCAAATGAAATTAGAAGGGGATAAAAATATACAAAACAAGATGAATATAAGCACGGAATAACATGATAGAGATGAATTAAAATATCTCAGTAATCACAGTCAATGTAGATAAAATAAACCTTTGTTGGAAAAAACCTCAGTTTAGAATTTTAAAAAATCAGCTATAGCATGTTTATAAGAAACATACTTTAAATATGAGGACACAGGTTGAAAGCACAACAGTAAGTGACACCAAAGAGTCATGAATCAAAAGGAAGCACCACTGCTACATTAGCTTCAGAAAAAACTAGATTCTAAGGAAAAAATAATTATAAGTGATGAAGAAAAGTTATGACCTAATGACAAGTAGAATAATTTACCAGGAAGACACAGTAATTATAGACATATATATGCATTTAACAACATACCCTCAAAATGTATAGAACAAAACATAGGTTATGAAGCTTGATTCCCTAGAATATTTAATATATTAGATTTATAATATTTTATTAATATATTATATATAATATAAATATATTAATATATAATACATACAACATATGATATGTTATATATATAATATTTAGCAATATATTTTATATTATATTAATAATTATTATAATATATTATATTATATATAATATATTATAATTATATATAATATAATATATAATGATATATGGGATATATTACATATTATATTATTATATATATTATAATATATTATATATTATAAATTAACATTAATATATATTAAATAATATTATATATATTATTATATATGTTATAATTTGTATCATGAAATGTTATATATGATATATAATATATATTATAATACTATATATATTATATTTTACATAATGTAATATTATATATAATAAATAATATATATTATACATAATATAATGTATCTAACATATATAACATATATTATATTATATATAATAGATATTTAATACATACATTATATAATACATATTTTATATTACATAATAAAATATATAATATAATTGTTATAATAATATTATATATCATTATTTTAATATTTAATTATATATTTTATTATATCATATATTATATATAACTATAATTATATATAATTTTATATTATATATGTTTTATTATAAAATATATATAATATATATTACATATAATATGTATTATATGTAATAGATATTTCATATATGAATGTATATACATATTAATATATATAAATATATATTTATATACATATTAAAATATATGAAATAAATATTATATGCAGAGTATATTAATGATTAAACATATTTATTAAAATAATTAACTAATAATTCATATAATATATTTAATACTTCTATTATGTTATAAATATATTATAAAATATATTTAAAATATATTATACATAGCATTTATTAAATAAATATAATATAAATGTAGTATAAATTAAATATATTATATTTTTTCTCTTATTATACTGTATATTATACTAATTATAATTATAATTATATATGTAATATATAGAATATATATCATATATTAGCTAATGGAAAATATTATGATAATTATAATATGTTATATGATATTTATCATAATATATTGTATTAGCTATTATATAATATATTCATATTTATAATATATATCATATATAGTTTATATATAAGGTATACTATATTATATATAGTTATAGTATACATTATATTAAATATATTTACATCAAATAGAAATGTATTCTAATAATATATAATATATATTATATTTAATATAATTGATTATATTAATTACAATTTTAATATAATTGATTATAATTTTAATATAATGTTATAATATATGATTATATATAATTATAATACATAATAATAATTATTATATATAATACATAAATATAATAACACATATCTAATATATAATTAAACAATTATATAGCATATAATATGTAATATTAATATATGGCATATACAATGTATATTCTGTATATCATATATAATAATATTATATATTATATAATATATAATACAATATATTTTTTATATTTTATGTGTATAGTATATTATATATAATATATATCATATGTATAATATACATTTTTATACATTATATGTTATATTCGATATATATCATGTATATTATATATCATATTATTTTATATATATTAAATAGATATATATTATATATACATATATGTATTATGATATGCTTGATATGTATTGTAAATATGTATTATATATAATGCATGCATTATATATAATATATGTAGTATATTATATATGATTATAATTATTTATTTATAATAATTATCAATTATAATTTATTTTTATTGTTTATAATAATATTATAAATATATATTATAGTAATATATAATTATGTATATATAATTATACCTAACCTACAAATATAATACATTATATATTATATGTGTAATATATGTATACATATAATATCTACATATACACAGATACACAGAGACAAACATACATATATAATTCCAGTTAGTTTTTTTAAGTTCAACAGAAAATTTCAAGCATCAAATTATGAAAGCAATTCTTGGTCCTAGAACTCATAGTGATACCCCAATGTATTTCAACATTTTTACTCCTAAAGTCACATATGATATAAAATCAATTTAAAATTTATTTGCAAAGTCAGACAGTATATCACAAGAAAAGAAAACTACACCTATGTCCCTCATGGACATACACACACCCACAAAAACTATTTGTCTGTAATCATTCTTTTTCATACAGAATTAAGTTCAACAAATCAGAGTATATATCATTTGAGAAATGAAATATTGTTGAAATTTTCTCTTCATTAAAATAATTATTTGACTATTAAAAATATTGCCAAAATATTTTCTTTCGTATAATTAACTATTTCAGGAATAACAAAAAAGTTAATAATGTAATGAATAACCAATTTCCTGCACCAGACCTTTAGAATTTATAGCATAGATCTAAAATGTCTATTTTTAATTTAAAATAACTGTTTAATATATGATATACCATGTAAAAATGGTAAAATAATTGTTAAAATTCCAAATGGGTTTTCAAGATTTTTCTATAAAAGGAGTTGACAAGTAAGAAAACATTGGGAAATATTCTCTTACATCATTGGCTAAAGTCATAAAGTCCTTTTTAATTATGACACCTGACACCAAATTTCTTGCCAGAACTGCTCATTCATATTCATCTACGAAGCTCAACAAAAAGCAAAGAGTAAATAAGTCTTGAATATTGTTTTTAGTTCTTTACACAGCAAACAGCACAAAAACTTTCCTCCAGTATTCTCTACACTCTGCCACTTTGTGTTGTCATTACAGAGCCAGGAGCTAGGTGAGAAGCAGTAAGAAGCAATTAGTCTTTGCTAGACCCATATCAGACACATTATATACCTTAGTTTGTTTAATTCTTGTAACCGTCACTTGAAATATGCGTTACTGTGGTTGCCATTTTGCACATGAGGAAACCAAGGGCTAAAGAGGTTATGGGACTTGCCCAAGGCCACCAAGGTTGGAGCCGCCACTAAAACTTATGTGAGTCTGACTCTAAAGCCCATGGGGTATATTGTCTGTATCAGTGTGCTAGGGAACTTCAAATTTTAGAACAAATAGCAGCATATGATAAAATATCATGAATAAAAACACATTATGTCCACCTTGTCAAGATAAGTAAAGTCCATCTTTTCTAAGCTTCTGTGGCCAAGTCAAACTCAAGCAGGAGCTCCTAGAATACACACAAGTTTCCTGTCTTGTTCTTTCCCTAGTAAATCTGGGAGCACTGGGTCTCAGCAGCTGCTGATCTCCTCCATTCCTAGAGACAAAAGGGAAGACTCAACCACCAAGGCAACTTGTGGACTAGGAAACACGTATTGAGAACATACCAGATCCTCTTTGCTTGGTTGACAGGGCCCCTGTATTAATGGATGACCAAAACCCCAGTGTGTTTCTGAAATAATTTGCCTACTTGATAATTTCCACTGTGAGTCCAAGTACACTTCATCTGCATTCCCATTCTCGTCTCCCTCATGTCTCCCCTGTGGAACTCCTCCACTCTCATTCAACTCAAACAAATGCAAAATTCAATGTATATACCTTTGTCACTTTAGGAAGAGAAGAAGAAGGAGGAGGAAGAGGGAGAGAGGATAATAAGAGAAGAAGAAGAAGAAAAAGGAGTAGAAATAAGAGAGAAAGTAAAAGGACACAACCTCTTCGAGTTTCATTTTGCTGATGTATTAAATGAGGGTATGAGACCAAGTCAATTCTTAATCTTTTCTGAATGTTAAAATTTATGAAGAAAGCTATGGACCCTTTTTTAAGGGACACGCACATACAATATTCCAAAGAATTCATGGATTTTAGGCCAGATCTCTATGATTTCTTCTAACTCTATGGGAGCAATCCCACTATAAATTGAAGTCGAGCCTCTTTTATTACTATCAAATTCTGGTTCTAATTCACGAGGGTGATGGAAAAATAATAATGTTGATAATTGTTTTGCCTAGCAACCTGCAAGTGAGAATCTAAATAATGTCAAATGGTACTAAGGATATCATGATTATTCCAAGTATTTTAATATACCGCAGGTAAATCTTAACTCCTCAAGCACCAACACTCCAGTGTAGAAGTCTGACAACATGTTAAGCTGCTGCAGCAGTTCTTGGCCTGATTCCTCTTTCCCATCCCACCCCCACACCAACTCTCAAAGAAACTGCTGGGAGTTTTCTTTGTTCTAAATAAAAAGGCTGAATGGAAAGATGAAATGGGCAATGAAATTTTCTGGGTGTTTTTCCTATTCTATTTTCTATTCTATTCTTTTATAGTCTGAATGATAATGACAGAGGAAGTTCCCTTGGCAGTGTTGTGTTTCCATGGTGATAAAAGAGTTCAAGGTTAACAAACCCGGGTGCTGGGAACCTTCTGCTGCAGCATAGATGCAAGGGAAGAGCTGGCAGTCAAAGTGTCACCAGGGGACCCACTTTCACGGCCTCTTCCTTTGAATGGCCACAGAGCCTGACTTGTGCCTTTCTGAATGGACAAACCAGGGATGTCTTGAAAGTAATAATAGCCCCATCACTTCCCCCTATGCAGAAATGTGCTGTGCCCTTCCTCTCAAAGGCCAGGAACTGATGCTTCTCACTAACAACAATCCACAGATTGTTGGAATATGTATGTGTTCTTTGTATTGGCACCAGTAGCTCAGAGATGCCAAGTTTTAGAATCCAAATGTACTTTAGAAAAGCAATTTGATCTTTGAGAACAAGCGATCCTAATAAGTTTTGACCATGTCAGGGCAGGCTAAAAGATGAATTAATTAAAAGGAGAGTAGAAAGAATACAGTTTAAATTAAATATCAGTTGATCCAAATAATTTCCCTTAAAACATAACTCAGTTATTTTGCCTGAAACCAAATGATCTGATTTTACTATTTTTGGATTCTCCTCAATATTCAAGCCTTAATGTCATGAAATTTGTACAGCTTATTTTAGACCAGAACTAAAAACGAAGAATGATGGAATCAAGGTAAGCTCTAAAGGTATTAAAGTAATTGATCCAAAATCTGTGACTTCTTTGAGAGGAGACAAAGGATTCTATATATGATGAAAGGCATGAATGCTCTTAGGATCCCAGATATGGGACGGAATAGCTTTTAGTACATTATAGGGTTGTGGTAAAAAGATTGAGAAATGGGACAGTTCTTCCCATTTTAAATAGTACTAAAGGACCTTAGAAGTTCTTCTACTAAAAAGACTTAAGCATTTCTTACATGCTCTGTCTCCCATGACCATCTGTATGCTAATGACTCTCTAATCTCAGAGTCCCAGATCCATATACTCAGTTACCTATCAGATTTTCTGTTTGAATGTCCGTCAGACACACTAAACTCAACAAGAACAACACTGAACTCCTTGTTTTCACCCCTTCATCTGCTGCTCCTCTCTACCTCAGTGCCCTCAATCAGTAAAGAGCCAGTAACCACTAGCCCAGCCAGAAATCGGGGAATTATCCTTGCCACCCCATCTTCCTCACCCTGAACAATTACAAAGTCTTGTCTATATTCCTGTCAAATCCATTCCCATCTTTCTGTCGCCATCTCTACTCTCCTTGTTTAGGCCTCCAAGACTTCTCTTGATGATTATCCCATCCTCCTGCACTGGGTTTCCTGCCTCCAACTTGCCCACATCCACCAACCCATTCTCCACTCTATGGTCAGAGTAATTTTTCTGAGATTCAAATATGATTATGATCATTGGTCTGCTTAAAAATAGTCAATGGTCTTCTAATGCCTTCAGGATAAATCACAAATTCTGTTCTGAGCATTACATGGCTTGGTAGGATCTGGCCCCTACCTACTCTCCAGCTTCATCTATATATATCCAACCCTCCCACCTGCTCTTCACCCCCACCCTTCTGTCTGCACACACCATGTATGTATAAATTCCAGCTGGGGTGAACTACCTGGTTTCCTGAATGCAATTATTTCTCTTGACTCTGGGTCTTTGCTTAGAACTCTGTTCATACTCGCAAACACTCTCCCTGTTCCCTGGCCACTTGTTTTGTTGGGCTAGGTCCTGCTTATGTTTTAGATGTGAACTTAGCTGTAATTTCTTCAAAGGTGTGTATCTTGCCCTCAAATTTTACCCTGTATGGTCTCATAACACCTGTCCTTCCTCCATCAAAGCATTTTACACTATAATTATGCCATATTAAATTATTATAATTGCTTATTTACATTTTGTATCTGTATTTTAGATGTAAGTTCCATGAGGGCAGGGACTGAGTCTGTGTTCACCAGTAAATCCACAGTACCCAACACAGTACTCAAAACTATTTGTGGAATGTTCTTAAAGAATCTCTGTCTATAAATAAGCACCTGAAGTAATAGTGAAATGTAGATTACGTAAACTCCTAAGTCCTCATACTTTTTTGACTAGCTGTGAAGTCTCAGATACTTCATAATACATTTTTAGTATTTAGCATGGTTTAATGTTCTCCTTTTCTTACATTCTATGACTACAACTTGCATTCACCTACCATATATTCCCACCAGAATTATGCTGGAAGAACACTCTGGCAGTATCTCTTTTCTAAGAAAATTCCTGTGGGTTAAAATTTGGCTGACGTAGGAACTAAGAAACCGGCCCTTCCAAAAAAATATGGGTGGAGTACATTTTCCCAAACATTTTTGACATTTTTTTCCAAGACAGGGAATAATTTGAATGGGAGAGAAGATTAAAGATTATCTCCTTTGGAAATAACATATAGAGAAAGAAAAGTTTGCCAATTGTCTAAATATTTTTACCATGATGTCTTGGTAATCTCCGTAATTTCTAACAAATGTAAATTTTTTTGTGCAATTAGTGTTTGAGAGGACCATTAGTGGTTATCTGAACTTTTCTGGCAATGTCAGTCAGGACATCCATCTGTTGCCAGGCACCTTTCTAAAACTCATTGTTGATTACAACACCTTTCCTTGCAAACACCTTTGCGGGTTACTCCAATGACTACAGAAATAAAACTCAACCTCACTAGCATGGCTCACAAGACCCTACATTACACGATCCTACCTCTTTCTGAGAGTTCATCTTTCCCAAGTCCCTCCACGTATCTTACATTTCAGTCACACTGTATAACTTACCACTCTACAAACACACCTTGCCCTTCTAAGCTTCCATGTTTTTTGCCTTTTGCCTTGCACCTAGATTCCCTTCTTCCTTAACCATCTTGGCCTAATGCAATTTTATTCATCCTTCATCTGTAATGCTGAACTAGTTAATGGGGACTCCGCTGTGCAGGACTCTAAATATCAGACCAAGGTAGTTAAATGTTATCCCAAAACAGTGAGACTGTGGGATTCTGAGTGGATGGATGGTACACACAAAATTGTAGTTAGTGAACAAACTAACAGTCCCAAGGACCAGGAAATGTTGATAGCCACATAACTGTATATGCAGTTATAAGGAAAAGCCATCACTTCCAAGTTTCTTAGACATATTCCCTGGACATATTCCAAGTTTCCTGGAGATGGACACCAGATATTCCCATTCTTTCCTCCTAGTTTGATATTTATTATTCTTAACATTGTGTTCTGCTTGCCACATGGCTGGCCAGCTGTAAACTTCAATTGGACACACCAAGCTGGACAAGCAAACAGAAGTGTCCCTTACATCATCAGGCCCTTCTTGTGTCAGCTTTGACTTCTCAGGTTGCCACATTCATGACATCTGCCAAGACCACCTTCCTACCAAAAACAAAAAGCAGAGGATGGTAGGTTGACTCAATGCCATGGTAACTTTTAAAAATCAAGTTATCTTTCTAGTTTGTCTATGTCATCTTTATTTAGATTTTCTGTAATTGGCAAAATAGGCAAGTTGAAAGTTAAAAATAAAATCACTGTAAAAGTTCAGCTTAAACTTGAAAATCCCTTGTGTTTGTAGTCAGTGACATCACACTGTGAGAAATGGAAGCCGGGGAGGCGGAGTCAAGATGGCAGTGGGGGAAGATGCAGAGTTAGCGTCTCCCCACAACTATCACACCTGCTGGCTGCTGGTGCAGGACTCTGGTGCCCAAGGAGATGAGAGGAACCCCAAAGTGAACTGGTAGGACATAGGGGGACTGAGGGGAGAAGAGAAGTGGAGGCCAGACAGGATTGGTGCTCCTGAGACCAGGGAGATCAGGAGAGGCAGGTGGGAGGGACTCTGGGAAGAGTGGAAGAGGAGCGGGAGGCGATTGCCCTACCCACTTGGGACGGGGAGCCTGCTGAGCTCCCAGGCCAGTGTCCTGCACTCCAAAGCCCCATCCAGGCCATGTGGGTCCTGGGGGCATAAGAGGGAGACCAGGGAGATCGGGAGAGGCAGGTGAGAGGGGGCCTCCCAGACTGGAGGAGCAGAAGAGGAGAGGAGGACCTTTTCCCCACCCACTTTAGCCCAGGAAGCCTGCTGGGCTCCCAGGTGAGGTCCCCTGCCCTCTGAGACCAGGGGTATGGGGCACCCCTGGGCTCCTTTTGTTCCCTCAGCCTAAGCCCCACCCCCCACAGCCCCCAGGGCCTTTTCCAGCCCTGTGGGTCCTGAGCATTGGCTCCACCCACCACCCAAACCTTGCCCATGCTTAGACCCACCCTCTACAGCCAAGGACTCACCCCCCCCCCCTTTTATTTTCTTTTCTCTCTTCTTCTTTTTTACTATTGTGATACTGATGTACCTTCCGCTTGATGATTCATCTATATTTTTATTTTTATATTCTTTCCAACATATCTGTTAGCTTCCTAGTCTGATTTTATTTTTTACTTTGTTATTTTTTTTTTTTAAGCCACCCCACAGGTCTTGCATAATCTTGGTTCATGAGCCCAGGGTCAGGCCGAAGCTCCTGCTGTGGGAGATCTGAGTCCAAACCACTGGACTAGCAGAAAACCTCAGATCACATGGAATATTCATGAGAGTGAGGTTTCACAGAGTTCCTCATCTCAGCACCAATACCCAGCTCTACCCAACTGCCTAGAAACTCCAATGTTGGAAGCCTCAGGCCAAACAACAAGTAAGACAGAAACACAATCCCACTCATTAAAAAAAAAAAAAAAATGAGATGGCAAAAAACATGTCACAGATGAAGGAGCAAGGTAAAAACCTACAAGATCAAATAAACGAAGAGGTAACAGGAAATCTACCTGAAAAAGAATTCAGAGTAATGATAGTAAAGATGATCCAGAATCTTGGAAATAGAATGGAGGCATGGATTGAGAAAATACAAGAAATGTTTAACAAATATCTAGAAGAACTAAAGAGCAAACAAACAGAGATGAACAACACAATAACTGAAATGAAAAATACACTAAAAGGAAACAAAAACAGAATAACTGAGGCAGAAGAATGAATAAGTGAGCTGGAAGACAAAATGGTGGAAATAACTGCTGAGGAGCAGAATAAAGGTAAAAGAATGAAAAGAATTGAAGACAATCTCAGAGACCTCTGGGACAACACTAAACACACCAACATTTAAATTATAGGGGTCCCAGAAGAAGAGAAAAAGAAAGGGTCTGAGAAAACATTTGAAGAGATTATAGTGGAAAACTTCCCTAACATGGGAAAGGAAATAGTCCCCAAGTCCTGGAAGCACAGAGAGTCCCATACAGGATAAACCCTAGGAAAAACACACCAAGACACATATTAATCAAACTAACAAAAATTAAATTCAAAGAAAAAAATTAAAAACAGCAAGGGAAAAACAAAAAATAACATACAAAGGAATCCCCATAAGGTTATCAGCTGATTTTTCAGTGGAAACTGCAGACCAGAAGGGAGTGGCAGGATATACTTAAAGTGATAAAAGAGAAAATCCTACAACCAAGATTACTCTACCCATCTCATTCCAATTCGATGGAGAAGTCAAAAGCTTTTCAGACAATCAAAAGCTAAGAGAATTCAGCACCACCAAACCAGCTTTACAATAAATGCTAAAGAAACCTCTCTAAGCGGGAAACAAAAGAGAACAAAAAGGCTCACAAAAACAATTAAGAAAATGGTAGTAGGAACATATGTATCTATAATAAACTTGAATGTACATGGATTAAAGGCCCCAACCAAAAGACACAGTCTGGCTGAATGAATACAAAAAAACCCCCATATATATGCTGTCTACAGTAGACCCACTTCTGACCTAGGGACACATACAGACTGAAAGTGAAGGGATGGAAAAAGATATTCCATGCAAATGGAAAGCAAAAGAAAGCTGGAGTAGCTATAATTGTATCAGATAAAATAGACTGTCAAATAAAGATTGTTACAAGAGATAAGGAGGGACACTACATAATGATCAAAGGATCAATCCAAGAAGAAGATATAACAATTATAAATGTTTATGCACCCAACATAGGAGCACCTCATACATAAGGCAAATGCTAACAACCATGAAAGGGGAAATCGACAGTAACACAATAATTGTAGGGGACTTTAACACCTCACTTACACCAATGAACAGATCATCCAAACAGAAAATAAATAAGGAAACAGAAGCTTTAAATGATACAATAGACCAGATAGATCTAATTGATATTTATAGAACATTCCACCCAAAAGTGGCAGAATACACTTACTTCTCAAGTGCACACAGAACATTCTCCAGGATAGATCACATCTTGGGTCACAAATCAAGCCTCAGTAAATTTAAGAAAATTGAAATTGCATTAAGCATCTTTTCAGACCACAACACTATGAGATTGGAAATCAGTTACAGGAAAAAAACTGTAAAAAAAAAAAACACAAATACATGGAGACTAAACAGTGTGCTACTATATAACCAAGGGATCACTGAAGAAATCAAAGAATAAAAAAATACATAGACAAAAATGACAATGAAAACACGATGACCCAAAACCTATGGAACGCAGCAAAAGCAGTTCTAAGAAGGAAGTTTATAGCAATTCAATCTCACCTCAAGAAACAAGATAAATCTCAAATAAACAATCTACCCTATACTTAAAACAACTAGAGAAAGAAGAACAAAGAAAACCCAAAGTCAGTAGAAGGAAAGAAATCATAAAGATCAGAGCAGAAATAAATGAATTAGAAATGAAGGAAACAATAGCAAAGATCAATAAAACTAAAACCTGTATCTTTGAGAAGATAAACAAAATTGATAAACCCTTAGCCAGACTCATCAAGAAAAAAAGGAGAGGTTGCAAATCAATAAAATTAGAAATGAAAAAGGAGAAATCACAACTGACACTGCAGAAATAAAAAGGATTATAAGAGACTACTACAAAAAACTATATGCCAATAAAATGGACAACCATGAAGAAATGGACAAATTATTGGAAAGGTACAATTTTCCAAGACTGAGCCAGGAAGAATTAGAAAATATAAACAGACCTATCACAAGTAATGAAATTGAAACTGTAATTAAAAATCTTCCAACAAATAAAAGTCCAGGACCAGATGGCTTCACAGGCGAATTCTATCAAACATTTAGAGAAGAGCTAACACCTATCCTTCTCAAACTCTTCCAAAAATTTGCAGAGGGAGAAACACTCCCAAATTCATTCTATGAAGGCACCATCACCCTGATACCAAAACCAGAAAACAATATCACAAAAAAAGAAAATTATAGACCAATATCACTGATGAACATACATGCAAAAACCCTCAACAAAATACTCACAAAGAGAATCCAACAGCACATTAAAAGGATCATACACCATGATCAAGTGGGATTTACCCTAGGGATGCAAGAATTCTTCAATATATGCAAATCAATCAATGCAATACACCACATTAACAAATTAAGGAATAAAAACCATATGATCATCTCAATAGATGCAGAGAAAGCTTTTGATAAAATTCAATACCCATTCATGATAAAAATTCTCCAGAAAATGGACAAAGAGGGAACCTGCCTCAACATAATAAAGGCCATATACAACAAACCCACAGCAAGCATCATACTAAATAGTGAAAAACTGAAAGCATTTCCACTAAGATCAGGAACAAGACAAGTATGTCCACTCTTGCCACTCTTATTCAACGTAGTTTTGGAAGTCTTAGCCATGGCAATCAGAGAAGAAAAAGAAAAGGAATCCAAATTGGAAAAAAAGAAGTAAAACTGTCACTGTTTGCAGATGACATGATACTATACATAGAAAATCCTAATGATGCCACCAGAAAACTACTAGAATTAATAATGAATTTGGTAGGGCTGCAGGATACAAAATTAATGCACAGAAATCTCTGGCATTCTTATACACCAACAGTGAAAAATCAGAAAGAGAAATTAAGGAAACACTCCCATTTACCATTGCAACAAAAAGAATAAAATACCTAGGAATAAACCTGTGCAAGGAGGCGGAAGACTTGTACTCAGAATACTATAAAACACTGATGGAAGAAATCAAAGATGACATAAACAGATGGAGAAATATACCATGTTCTTGGATTGGAAGAATCAATATTCTGAAAATGACTATACTACCCAAAGCAATCTACAGATTCAAGGCAATCCCTATCAAACCAGCAATGGCATTCTTCACAGAATTAGAACAAAAAATTTTACAGTTTGTATGGAAACACAAAAGATGACAAATAGCCAATGTGATCTTGAGAAAGAAAAATGGAGTTGGAGGAATCAGGCTCCCCGACTTCAAACTATACCAAAAACTTACAGTAATCAAGACAGTATGGTACTGGCACAAAAACAGAACTATAGATCAATGGTATAGGATAGGATGCCCAGAGATAAACCCATGTACATATGATTACCTAATTTACGACAAAGGAGGCAAGAACATACAATGGAGAAAAGACAGCCTCTTCAATAAGTGGTGCTGGGAAAACTGGACAGCTACATGTAAAAGAATGAAATTAGAACACTCCCTAACACCATACACAAAAATAAACTCCAAATGGATTAAAGACTTAAATGTAAGACCAGACACTACCAAACGCTTTGAGCAAAACATGGGAAAAACACTCTTTGACATAAACCACAGCAAGATCTTTTTTGACCCACCTCCTTGAGTAACGGAAATAAAAACAAAAATAAACAAATGAGATTTAATTAAACTTAAAAGCTTTTGCACAGCAAATGAAACCATATATAAGACAAAAAGATGACCCTCAGAATGGGAGAAAATATTTGCAAATGAAACAACAAAAGATTAATCTCCAAAATATGCAAACAGCACATGGAGCTCAATATCAGGAAAACAAACAATCCAGTTAAAAAATGGGCCAAAGACCTAAATAGACATTTCACCAAGGAAGACATACAGATGGCCAAGAAGCACATGAAAAGATACTCAACATCATTAATTATTAGAGAAATGCAAATCAAAACTACAATGAGGTATCACCTCATACCAGTCAGAATAGCCATTATCAAAAAATCTAGAAACAATAAATGCTGGAGAGGGTGTGGAGAAAAGGGAACCCTCTTGCACTGTTGGTGGGAATGTAAACTGATACAACCACTATGAAAACAGTGTGGAGGTTCCTTAAAAAACTAAAAATAGAACTACCATATGACCCAGCAATCCCACTACTGGGCATATACCCTGAGAAAACCATAATTCAAAAAGAGACATGTACCACAATGTTCACTGCAGCACTATTTACAATAGCCAGGACATGGAAGCAACCTAAATGTCCATCAAAAGATGAATGGATAAAGAAGATGTGGCACATATATACAATGGAATATTACTCAACCAAAAAAAAGAAATTGAGTTTTTTGTAGTGAGGTGGATGGACCTAGAGTCTGTCATACAGAGTGAAGTAAGTCAGAAAGAGAAAAACAAATACCATATGCTAACGCATATATATATGGAATCTAAAAGAGAAAAAAAATGGTACTGATGAACCTAGTTGCAGAGCAGGAATAAAGAGGCAGACATACAGAATGGACTTGAGGACATGGGGTGGGAGGGCGAAGCTGGGGCAAAGTGAGAGTAGTATTGACATATATACACTACCAAATGTAAAATGGTTGGTGGGAAGCAGCGACATAGCACAGGGAGATTGGCTCGGTGCTTTGTCTTGACCTAGAGGGGTGGGATAGGGAGGCTCAAGAGGGAGCGAATATGGGGACATGTGTATGCATATGGCTGATTCGCTTGGTTGTGCAACAGAAATTAACACAGTATTGTGAAGAAATGATACTCCAATAAAGGTCTATTAAAAAAAAAAAACAAAGAAGAAATGGAAGCTGGTAATTTCCAATTGACAACCTAATCAGAATCTGTTTACTGAGAAGGACATGAAATGGGTACACGTATTTTAAATGGATACAAAAGATCTGATGCTTTGTAAAAGAAAAATTAAAACTTTTCTATTAAGAGGATTGCTTTCAAGAGATTCAAGTTGTTTTAGAGTTCAAGTAAATGTCTCCCCCCAGAAAATTCATCCTAAATGGAGGTATTTTGCTCATGCCATGTGGTTTGTAATTACTTCAGAATTTCCCATCACTCTCCCTAGCTTGTCTTCAGAGGAAAGATGTTTATCTTCTCATACGAGTGCTGAGAACTTTCTTCTTGTCGCTTTGCTTCAATTACCTCCACCTGGGGAAGAAATTATTTCACTTCTTTGTTAGCTTCCTGGGACAGTTAGACACAACTTGTAAAAAAGTTAAGAAAAAAAATTAAAACAATGTTGAAATTTAGTCTAACAGGTGTACAGTTACTGACTTCCCCCACCCACCTAATCCCCCAAAGAATGGGTGCTTCCCCTGAATCTAGTTGGGATTTTTATGACCTGGCTTGTGTATGTGGCCCCTGCAAGAACTTCCTAAGATTCTGATTTTTTATAAGTGGTTTACAATTTAAACACTACTTCACCACCACTCCTCCCTCGCCACTCCCGCACAACGATTAGCTGGTGTTCCTGTATATTTAGTTTTTGATTTTTGAAGAACCTCATTTGCATTTTGTTTTTATTTTTATATGTTATAATTTCCTGTTAGTTTTATGATCGCAAGGCACCCCGACATTTTCGGTAAGTCACATGTGCACTTGGGAATAGCATCTCAGTCATCTGCCCCCTAGAAGATTTCCAATGGAGACCTTGTCTCTGTGGGGAGGTGTAGGTGACAGCTGAGTGCAGGTGGATGTCACACGACTTCCTGCTTCTTTGTTGCTGACCCTTCTAGGGCTTGCTTGCGATTTCCCCCGGTTAAAATCCAGCTTCCTGCAGGCATTCAAAGGAGATTTCAGTAGGTTAACACCCACCGCTTGAAAGGAGAAGGCAAGAGAGAAGGAGGTCAAGGCAGAAAGGAGGCTTATCTTTGAGAATGTGGTTTGACAGTTGGCAGGGAGCCTCCTGCTGCAGCGGGAGTTGTGACCCGGTCTCTGCTTTGTATTAGGGAGTCAGGGCTGAGGTTTGTCAAAACAAAACCACACACAATATCCTAATGCCAAACGGGCAGAATCTCTAGCCTGTTGCAAATGAAATCATTGGGAATTCCTTGGCGAAAGCATTACAGCTCTCTGTGGCTAACCTAGTGCAGATGTCTGATTGTACCACCTTATCTCCCTAAGGCACGGCCAGGAGCACGCTGCTGCCCTTTGCAAAATCCTTTCAGGCTGCCTCCCTCCTTGAACAAAGTCTAAAATCTTCAACTTCCCTTTCCAAGCTTTCCCCAGTTTTGTTCTATGTACTTTTCCAATCTCAAGTCACAATATCCCAGATGTACCAGACATCCTAGCAGCTATGGGCCTTTGCTCAAGCAGTAAACTCTGCCTGGAATGCACTTCCTTCCCTGCAGAAAACCTCCAGTGGAAGATCTGTATTTCCTTCAAGGTCCAGCTCAATGCCAGGTTTTCCTCTCTTGTAATTAGTCTCTTCCTCTCACTCTGTTTGAACTCTGTTATAGCATTTCTAATATCATGATTTCCAGGGACAATTAAATTTCAGACTTTTACATCAGATACACCTGTGTTTTTCTCCCAGCTCTGCAGCTTACTGTGATGTTAAGCAAGACATTAATTTTTCCCAAACCTCAATTTTTTCCTCTGATAAATGGGAATTATTCTAAAATAGGGGAGTTGTGAGGATTAAAACAAAAAATATCAGGAAGAAAGTTCTTAAAATAGGGCCTGGCATATACAAGTTTCCTATGATATTTTCTTTCTCTCAATAGGCTGTGCTATTAGGGCCATATCCTACTTGACATGTATTCTCAGAAATACAGTGATTTCCACCTGGTAGGTGCCAAATAATTTTTGTTCCCTTAAGACATTTATTGAGCAGATTCATAATATGAAGCCAGGAAAATCATACCAAACAATGCAAATGTATTAGGTCTCTGTGCAGAGCCCCCTCCTAAATTTAGTTTGGTTCAAGGCCACTGCTGTAGGCTTCCAGTCAGAGTTCGTGGGTGAAGCAGCCCTGCTCCTTCTCCCCTTGTCCGCAAAGTAGGCAAACACCAGCTTGCTTACTCTCACAACCAAGAAGAAAATGAGATTAACAAATCCCAAAAAACCCCCCTAATGACAAGTATACTATTTTCCCCCCTAAAATATGAACAGGAAAGACGTTGTAAACAGGTGATCTATAGCAGTGGTTCTCAAACTTTTGGAATTGGGATTTCTTTACATGATTAAAATTTTTGATGACTTCCAAAAGCTTTGGTTTATGTAGGTTATATGTGGCTATATTTTATTATATTAGAAATTAAAACAGAAAATTTTAAAATATTTATTAACATTTAAAAAATAATATACTACGTGTTAGCATAAATAATATACATTATGAAAATAACTACATTTTCTAAAACAAACCAACAAATTAGCGAGAAAAGTAGCTTTATTTTTCATTTTTAAAAATCTTTTTAATGTCTGGTTTCATAGAAAACAGCTGGATTCCCATATCTGGGTTTTTTAAAAAATATATAACAAATTAATTGGAGTATAATTACTCTACAATAGTGTGTTAAGTTTCTGCTTTATAACAAAGTGAATCAGCCATACATATACATATATCCCCATATCTCCTCCCTCTTGGGTCTCCCTCCCACACTGCCTATCCCACCCCTCTAGGTGGTCACAAACCACTGAGCTGATCTCCCTGTGCTATGTGGCTGCTTCCCACTAGCTATCGATTTTACAATTGGTAATGTATACATGTCCATGCCACTCTCTCACATTGTCCCAGCTTACCCTTCCCCCTCCCCATGTCCTCAAGTCCATTTTCTGTGTCTGCGTCTTTATTCCTGTCCTGCCCCTAGGTTCTTCATAACCTTTTTTTTTTTTTTACAGTCCATATGTATGTGTTAGCATACGGTATTTGTTTTTCTCTTTCTGACTTACTTCACTCTGTATGACAGACTCTAGGTCCACCCACCTCAATACAAATAACTCAATTTCGTTTCTTTTTATGACTGAGTAATATTCCATTGTATATATGTGCCACATCATCTTTACCCATTCATCTGTCGATGGACACTTAGGGTGCTTCCATGTCCTGGCTATTGTAAATAGAGCTGCAATGAACATTGTGGTACATGACTCTTTTTAAATTATGGTTTTCTCAGGGTATATGACCAGTAGTGGGATTGCTGGCTCTTTATAGTAGTTCTATTTTTACTTTTTTAAGGAACCTCCATACTGTTCTCCATAGTGGCTGTATCAATTCACATTCCCAGCAGCAGTGCAAGAGGGTTCCCTTTTCTCCACACCCTCTCCAGCATTTATTGTTTGTAGATTTTTGGATGATGGCCATTCTGATTGGTGTGAGGTGATACCTCATTGCAGTTTTGATTTGCATTTCTCTAGTGATTAATGATGTTGAGCATCCTTTCATGTGTTTGTTGGCGATCTGTATATTTTCTTTGGAGAAATGTCTATTTAAGTCTTCTGCCCATTTTTGGATTGGGTTGTTTGTTTTTTTTTTGATATTGACCTGCATGTGCTACTTGTAAATTTTGGAGATTAATCCTTTGTCAGTTGCTTCATTTGCAAATATTTTCTCCCATTCTGAGGGTTGTCTTTTCATCTTGTTTATGGTTTCCTTTGCTGTGCAAAAGGTTTTAAGTTTCAATAGGTCCCATTTGTTTATTTTTGTTTTTATTTCCATTTCTCTAGGAGGTGGGTCAAAAAGGGTCTTGCTGTGATTTATGTCATAGAGTGTTCTGTCTATGTTTTCTTCTAAGAGTTATATAGGTTCTGGTCTTACATTTAGGTCTCGAATCCATTTTGAGTTTAATTTTGTGTATGGTGTTAGGGAGTGTTTTAATTTCATTCTTTTACATGTAGATGTCCAGTTTTCCCAGTACCACTTATTGAAAAGGCTGTCTTTTCTTCATTGTTTATTCTTGCCTCCTTTATGAAAAATAAGGTGATCATCATATGTGTGTGTTTTTATCTCTGGGCTTTCTATCCTGTTTCATTGATCTATATTTCTGTTTTTGTGCCAGTACCATACTGTCTTGATTACTGGAGCTTTGTAGTATAGTCTGAAATCTGGGAGCCTGATTCCTCCAGCTCCGTTTTTCTTCTCAAGATGGTATTGGATATTTGGGGTGTTTTTTGTTCCATACAAATTGTGAAATTTTTGTTCTAGTTGTGCAAAAAATGCTATTGGTAATTTGATAGGGATTGCGTTGAATCTGTAGATTACTTTGGGTAGTATAGTCATTTTCACAATGTTGATTCTTCCAATCCAAGAACATGGCATATCTCTCCATCTGTTGGTATCATCTTTAATTTCGTTCATCAGTGTCATATTTTTCTGCATACAGGTCTTTTGTCTCCTCAGGTAGGTTTATTCCTAGGTATTTTATTCTTTTTGTTGCAGTGGTAAATGGGAGTGTTTCCATAATTTCTCTTTCAGATTTTTCATTATTAGTGTATAGGAATGCAAGAGATTTCTGTGCATTAATTTTGTATCCTGCTACTTTACCAAATTCATTGATTAGCTCTAGTAGTTTTCTGGTAGAATCTTTAGGATTCTCTATGTATAGTATCATGTCATCTGCAAACAGTGACAGCTTTACTTCTTCTTTTCCAATATGGATTCATTTTATTTCTATTTCTTCTCTGATTACTGTGGCTAAAACTTCCAAAACTATGTTGAATAATAGTGGTGACAGTGGAAAACCTTGTCTTGTTCCTGATCCTAGAGGAAATGGTTTCAGTTTTTCACCATTGAGAATGATGTTGGCTGTGGGTTTGTCATATATGGCCTTTATTATGTTGAGGTAACTTCCCTCTATGCCTATTTTCTGGAGAGTTTTTACCATAAATGAGTGTTGAATTTTGTTGAAAGGTTTTTCTGCATCTATTGAGATGATCATATGAATTTTATCCTTCAGTTTGTTAATACGGTGTATCACATTCATTGATTTGAGTATATTGAAGAATCCTTGCATACCTGGGATAAACCTCACTTGATCATGGTATATGATCCTTTTAATGTGCTGTTGGATTATGTTTGCTAGTATTTTGTTGAGGATTTTTGCATCTATGTTCATCAATGACATTGGTCTGTAGTTTTCTTTCTGTGTGACATCTTTGTGTGGTTTTGGTACCAGGGTTATGGTGGCCTCGTAGACTGAGTTTGGGAATGTTTCTCCCTCTGCTATATTTTGAAAGAGTTTGAGAAGGATAGGTGTTAGCTCTTCTCTAAATATTTGATAGAATTCACCTGTGAAGCCATCTGGTCCAGGGCTCTTGTTTGTTGGGAGATTTTTAATCACAGTCTCAATTTCACTGCTTGTGATTGCTCTGGTTATATTTTCTATTTCTTCTTAGTTGTGCTTTTCTAAGAATTTGTCCATTTCTTCCAAGTTGTCCATTTTATTGGCATAGAGTTGCTTGTAGTAATCTTTCATGATCCTTTGTATATCTGCAGTGTCAGTTGTTACTTCTCCTTCTTCATTCCTTATTCTACTGATCTGAGTCTTCTCCCTTTTTTTCTTGATGAGTCTGGCTTATGGTTTATCAATTGTGTTTATCTTCTCAAAGAACCAGCTTTTAGTTTTATTAATCTTTGCTATCGTTTCCTTCATTTCTTTTTCATTTATTTATGATCTGATCTTTATGATTTCTTTCCTTCTGCTAACTATGGGGGTTTTTTGTTCTTCTTTCTCTAATTGCTTTAGGTGTAAGGGTAGCTTGTTTATTTGAGATGTTTGTTGTTTCTTGAGGTAGGATTGTATTGCTATAAACTTCCCTCTTAGAACTGCTTTTGCTGCATCCCATAGGTTTTGGGTTGTCGTGTTTTCATTGTCATTCGTTTCTAGGTATTTTTAAATTTCCTCTTGGATTTCTTCAGTGATCTCTTGGTTATTTAGTAGTTTATTGTTTAGCCTACATGTGTTTGTATTTTTTATAGATTTTATCCTGTAATTGATATCTAGTCTCATAGCGCTGTGGTCGGAAAAGATACTTGATATGATTTCAATTTTCTTAAATGTACCAAGGCTTGATTTGTGACCCAAGATATGATGTATCCTGGAGAATGTTCCATATACAGTTGAGAAGAAAGTGTATTCTGTTGTTGTTGGATGGAATGTCCTATAAATATCAATTAAATAAATCTGGTCTATTGTGTCATTTAAAGCTTGTGTTTCCTTATTAATTTTCATTTTGGATGATCTGTCCATTGGTGAAAGTGGGATCTTAAAGTCCCCTACTATGATTGTGTTACTGTCGATTTCCCCTTTAATGGCTGTTAGTACTTGCCTTATGTATTGAGGTGCTTCTATATTGGGTGCATAAATATTTACAATTGTTATATCTTCTTCTTGGTTTGATCCCTTGATTGTTATATAGTGTCCTTCTTTGTCTCTTGTAATAGTCTTTGTTTTAAAGTCTATTTTGTTTGATATGAGAATTACTACTCCAGCTTTCTTTTGATTTCCATTTGCATGGAATATCTTTTTCCATCCACTCACTTTCAGTCTGTATGTGTCTCCAGGTCTGAAGTGGGTCTCTTGTAGACAGCATATATATGGGTTTTATTTCTGTATCCATTCAGCCAGTCTATGTCTTTTGGTTGGAGCATTTAATCCATTTACATTTTAGGTAATTATAGATATGTATGTTCCTATTACCATTTTCTTAATTGTTTTGTGTTTTTTATTGTAGGTCTTTTCCTTCTCTTGTGTTTCCTGCCTAAAGAAGTTCCTTTAGCATTTGTTGTAAAGCTGGTTTGGTGGTGCTGAATTCTCTTACCTTTGCTTGTCTGTAAAGGTTTTAATTTCTCCATCAAATATGAAATGAGATCCTTGCTGGGTAGAGTAATCTTGGTTGTCGGTTTTTCCACTTCATCACTTTAAATATGTCCTGCCACTCCCTTCTGGCTTCCAGAATTTCTGCTGAAAGATCAGCTGTTAACTTTATGGGGATTCCCTTGTGTGTTATTTGTTGTTTTTCCCTTGCTGCTTTTAATATTTTGTCTTTGTATTTAATTTTTGATAGTTTGATTAATATGTGTCTTGGCATGTTTCTTGTTGGATTTATATTGTATGGGACTCTCTGTGCTTCCTGAACTTGATTAACTATTTCCTTTCCCATATTAGGGAAGTTTTCAACTATAATCTCTTCAAATATTTTCTCAGTCCCTTTCTTTTTCTCTTCTTCTTCTGGGACCCCTATAATTTGAATGCTGGTGCATTTAATGTTGTCCCAGAGGTCTCTGAGACTGTCTTCAATTCATTTCATTCTTTTTTCTTTATTCTGCTCTATAGTAGTTATTTCCTCTATTTTATCTTCTAGGTCACTTATCAGTTCTTCTGCCTCAGTTATTCTGCTATTATTCCCTTTTAGAGAATTTTAAATTTCATTTATTGTGTTGTTCATCACTGTTTGTTTACTCTTTCGTTCTTCTAGGTCCTTGTTAAACGTTTCTTGTATTTTCTCCATTCTATTTCCAAGATTTTGCATCATCTTTAATATCATTACTCTGAATTCTTTTTCAGGTAGACTGCCTATTTTCTCTTCATTTGTTCAATCTGGTGGGCTTTTGCCTTGCTCCTTCATCTGCTGTGTGTTTCTCTGTCTTCTCATTTTGCTTAACTTACTGTGTTTGGGGTCTCCTTTTCATGGTCTGCAGGTTCGTAGTTCCCATTGTTTTTGGTGTCTGCCCTCAGTGGCTAAGGTTGTTTCAGTGGGTGTGTAAGCACCCTAGTAGAGGGGGCTGGTGTCTGTGTTCTGGTGGATGAGGCTGGATCTTGTCTTTCTGGTGGGCAGGACCACATCCAGTGGTGTGTTTTAGGGTGTCTGTGACCTTATTATGATTTCAGGCAGCCTCTCTGCTAATGGGTGGGTTTGTGTTTCTGTCTTTCTAGTTGTTTGCCATAGGGTGTCCAGCACTGTAGCTTGCTGGTCGCTGAGTGGAGCTGGGTCTTTGGGTTGAGATGGAGATGTCTGGGAGAGCTTTTAGTGTTTGATATTACATGGAGTCAGGAGGTCACTGGTTGACCAATGTCCTGAACTCAGCTCTCCCACCTCAGAGGCACAGTCCTGATACCCAGCCGGAGCACCAAGACCCTGTCAGCCACACTGCTGAGAATAAAATGGAGAAAAAATAAAGAAAGAAAAATAAATAAATAAAATGACAAAGTTATTAAAATAGAAAATAAAAAATATATTAAAGTAAAAAATTATAAAGTAATAAAAAGAAAGAAAGAAAGAAGAGAGCAACCAAACCAAAAAGCAAATTCACCAATGATAACAAGCGCTAAAAACTATACTAAAAAGAAAACCAAAAAAGCAGACAGACAGAACCTAGGACAAATGGTAAAAGTAAACCTATACAGACAAACTCACACAAAGAAGATTACACATACACCCTCACAAAAAGAGAAAAAGGAATATATATATATATATATATATATATATATATATATGTATATATATATAAAGGAAGACAGCAACCAAATCAATAAACAAATATACCAGTGATAATAAACTCTAAATACTAAACTAAGATAAACATAAAACCAGAAACAAATTACATGCAGAAAGCAAGCCCCAAGTCTACAGTTGCTCCCAAAGTCCACCGCCTCAATTTTGGGATGATTCGCTGTCTATCAGGTATTCTAGAGATGCAGGGTACATCAAGTTGATTGTGGAGATTTAATCTGCTGCTCCTGAGGCTGTTGGGAAAATTTCCCTTTCTCTTTTGTTCACACAGCTCCTGGGGTTCAGCTTTGGATTTGGCCCTGCCTCTGCATGTAGGTCACCTGAGGGCATCTGTTTTTGCCCGGACAGGATGGGGTTAAAGTAGCAGCTGATTAGGTGGCTCTGGCTCACTCAGGCTCGGGGGAGGGATGGGTATGGAATGTGGGGTGAGCCTACAGCGGCAGAGTGCAGCGTGACGTTGCAACAGCCTGAGGTGCACCATGTGTTCTCCTGGGGAAGTTGTCCCTGGATCACAGGAGCCTGGCAGTGGCAGGCTGCACATGTTCCCGGGAGTGGAGGTGTGGATAGTGACCTGTGCTTGCACACAGGCTTCTTGGTGGCTGCAACAGCAACCTTAGCGTTTCATGCCCATCTCTGGTGTCCATGCTGATAGCCGTGTCTCCCACCCGTCTCTGGAACTTCTTTAGGTGGTGCTCTGAATCACCTCTGTTCATGCACCCTAAAACAATGATCTTTTGCCTCTTATGCAGTTCCAGAATTTTTCTTGGGCTCCCTCCTGGCTAGCTGTGGCTCACTAGCCCCCTTCAGGCTGTGTTCACACAGCCAACCCCACTCCTCTCCCTGGGATCTGAACTCCGAAGCTGGAGCCTCATCTCCCAGCCGCCACCCACCCCGACGGGTGAGCAGACAAGCCTCTCAGGCTGGTGAGTGCTGGTCGGCACCAATCCTCTGTGCAGGAATCTCTCCACTTTTCCCTCTGCACCCCTGTTCCTGCATTTTCCTCTGTTGCTTTGAAGCTTCTCCAGCACCACCTGCCATCTCCGCCAGTGAAGGGACTTCCTAGTGTGTGGAAACTTTTCCTCCACAGCGGTGCAGGTCCCATCCCTATTCTTTTTTCTCTGTTTTTTCTTTTTTCTTTTGCCCTACCCAGGTACATGGGGAGTTTCTTGCCTTTTGGGAAGTCTGAAGTCTTCTGTCAGCGTTCAGTAAGTGTTCTGTAATAGTTGTTCCACATGTAGATGTTTTTCTGATATATCTGGGGGGAAGAAGATGATCTTCACGTCTTACTTCTGTGCCATTTTGAAGGTCTTCCCCCCTCCCATATCAGGTTTTGCATTCAACTGGTTGCGATATGTTAATATAAATAAAAGTGGCCTCACACAGATATGTGGTGGGAAAAAGGAGCACTCAACGTGAGGTAGCTTCTTGGTTGCAATGTGGAATCCGCACCATGTCAATGAAATTTCCTTACCTTGTTATGTTAATTTTTACTGGCCAGTCTTGCATTTTAAATGGACCTTTTACCACCCATGGTGTTTTAATATCATGCTTTGATCATTTCCAAAATATTGGTTCACTGAGTTATGCAGACCCTCAAAAAGTTAAAAACATTTCATTATACAATATATAAAACTTCGATTTGGTCATATCATCACCAACCTCAAGAGAAAAGTCTTTAAATATTGGGAAGCTGTCAAGCTTGTGGTAGAAGAAATGAATTTCTAATTTTTGCTTGAAAGTTACAGATTTTATCATTGACAGTGCTTGCTATCCATTGTTTTCCTTGAAATAATAGGTTCAGTGGGCTTATTTTGAGAAAATACCCGTCTGAATAATGACAGTTTGTCCATCAGTCATTCTTCCAAGTGGAAATGGTATTTCATGAAAAAGAGGCCAGTTTTGCCCACTATGCAAGTAATTACACAGGTACTTTATCTTGAGTCAACTATTTTACTCTGGTGTGCATCAAAATTCCTTTACATACACTTCCTATTTCACAACTCAGAATAATAAAAAGATGGGTAATCAGGGTCAAATTATTTTTAATAATTTATTAACTTATTAAAAGTATTTTACAATACATTATTACTTTATAAATCACAATTTTATTATAAAATAATTAGTTGATTTCTTAATAATTTATTATCTACAAAGTAATTATTTTTACTGCTTCATTAAAGTTATTCAAACAGGCATTTTCTTTTCACTGTGAGTGCCTGGAAATGAAGAACACAAATACTCTAGTATACTAGATGATGGTGTTCAGTAGACTTGAGGGCCAGAAGCTAAGGAAAGCAACCATAAGTGAAAAGACATTTTAAAGGCACATTCAAAACTAAAGAGAAATTTCTTCCTACTACACTTGGCATAGCACAGACTCTCCCACACCCCCTTTTCTTTGAGTCTCTTCCTAAAAGGACATGTCCTGTTCCTTTATTACAGGATTGAGACAGGAGTGATAGTTTCAGGTGCTACTTACAGAGTACTTCTGCAGGGCCTGTGCCATCTGATATTTCCCTTTAAATTCGGTCACTCTGAAAGGGACAAGAGCTGGGAATCAGAATGCATATCTCATCCTAAAGCAAGATCATTAAAACTTTTAAATAAATTCCAGAAGTTTGCGTCCGTCAGCTCTAATGCTCCTTTTCAACCAAAACATCAAAAACAACTACATTACAATGTTAAACTCAGTAATTCAATGAATAAAATCTCCTTTTGCCTTCTTATTAATTTGTTATTTGCAATATGTACTTATCAAGTAACACTGGGGTGTTAGAGCCAGTGATAAAATATGATCTTGTGAAAGGTCTGAGAACAGCAAGAAACCAAAGGTCACTCTCTGTTCAAAAAGGGCAAAGACCCTCAGAAGGTGGCTTTCCTAAGCAAAATTTATCCTTTGACTTTTGGCAACTTACCATCAATACTTATGGGACTCATGTTCATAGGACTTATTCGCACACTGGAAAAGTAGGTTGAGTAATGGAGAAAGGCAACTTGCTCCCAGTGGGCTAGGATTAGACAGATTCCAAAGTCATGCTTACTTGAAACATTGGAAGGACTCTAGAAGAAATCATACACAATGAAATGGTGAATGAATAATCTAAATAAATTCATCCTGACCCACATTTCATCCTGAGCATATAGAATTTATCTATTCTAGAGAAGTCCAGGTCATCAGACCTAATCATTTTGTTTTACGTTAAAAAGAGATATATTGCTGACTAATAGGAGGCAGTACATTTTCTTCTATTTATGCAGGCCGCATATTTTCCATATCTTTTACCCCTGAGCAGCAGAAGAAATACTGAGTCTATCCTTTATAGTGGAAGCATCTGTGAATCAGGAGATGTGCGTTCTTTTCTTGACTTTAAACATTGCTGGGAGTGACCTGGGGCAAGTTGCTCTGTCTTATAGAGTGTGAAATGATCACCAAATTGTTTAGCTCCCCTAGTCCACAGATATAGATTTACAGTCTCATTGTCATGTATCTTATAGAATCAGAGTACACCTGAGTAAAGTGGAGTGTACTTAAACTCTAGGTAAATAAAAATGTCTTGAACCCACCCCAACCACTTCCAATTTCAAGGTCTTTGCGAATTCTTGGGAGACCAGTTTCTCCTGGAACCTCTATCTCTTAGGCTCTTACATACTGATGCTGTCCCTCACGTTACCAACTGATGGGAATCTTTGCTTTACATACTTATACACACACACACACACACACACACACACACCCCATACCTAACCTCCTATTATATATTTGAGTATTTAGTAAAAGTTAGCAAAGATAAAGTGCCAGGGACAGAGACTACAGACATTTTGTTGGTTCCTCTCTTAGAATTTTGGTCTATCAGTTATTAGTTGTATAATCTTGGACAATTTGCTTAATCCCTCTGAGCCTTCATCTCTCACTTAAAAGACATTACCTCCATTATAGTTCTGCTGTAAGAATAAATGAGATAATGCATGTGCAACTCAAGTTTCTGAAAGACTTCCAAGGTCACCCTCTAAAATAGATATGAATAAAAACAATATTGGGACTTCCACATCTGGGAATATGGTGTCAATTTAATATTTCTCTCACTAAATACAACTAAAAACCCTGGACATTATGTGTAAATCAGGCATAATAAGACTCTGAGAGGTAAAGAGAAGGCTGATCAGCTAGGAATCTTGCAATACGAAGGAAGACACAGTGGTGAGTTCCTTGGGCTTTCTTTTTGCCTCATATTCTCCAGATTTGGAGTTGAAGAAACTGGAAACTGGGAAATGGCAACATACAAAGACAATCGACCCTGACAAAAGCTTGATCACTGTAACCAAAGAACCAGGAAAAAGACAGCTGAGCAAGGCAAAAAACTTTTAGACAATAACTGCACTACTCCAGCTAAACATCACCTCCACACATGGCAGACAAGAATGAGTAGGAAGGCTAGACCTCCACCCTTGTAAGGCTGTAATGAGGTGTCCCAATAGCACCTCCAGGGTGATATCAGAAAACTTCAAGTGGGAGCCAGCACTTTCATTATTACCTAGCAATAACAAGGCCACCTGCATCACAGTGTTAGTGGAGAACACATGGGGAATTGGAATTCCCACCCCTACCCAGCAGTAATGAGGTGGCGTCCCTCCCACCTTCTTTTGTTGGAGCAGTGTCAGAGAAAACCAGCAAAAACAGAAAGTTTAAATAAGATTCATAGTCTCATGACACAATATGAAAATGTCCAGGTTTCAATCACTTATACCAAGAACCAAGAATATCTCAAACTAATGAGAAAAGACAATCAGTAAATGTCAACACTGAGATGACAGAGATTTTAGAACTATTTAAAGCAGCTATTATAAAAATGATTCTATGAGCAATTTTGAACACACTTGGGAAAGAATTTTTTAAAAGTAGGAGGCCTCAGCAAATAAGCTGAAAGTCTCATCAAGGTAATAGAAAATATAAAGAAAAACCAAATGGAAAATGCAATAACTGTAGTAAAATGTTCAGTGGACACATTCAACATTAGAATGGAGGAGACAGAGAAAAGAAATCAGTGACCTAGAAGATATAATAGAAAAGTAGAAATTATCCAATCTGAACAACAGAAAGAAAATAGACTGGAAAAAAGTGAACAGGGCTTCAGGGACTTGTGAGACTATAACAAAAGATCTAACATTCATGTTACTGAATCCTCAGAAAGTAAGGAGAAAGAGGGTATGGCTGAAATATCCACAAATTTGGCAAAGAGATATAAGTGTACAAATTTAAGAAGCTGAGCAAACACCAAACATGATAAACCTAAAAAAATCCATACCAATACACATAATTAAACTTCTAAAAATTAAAGACAAAAAAAAAAAATCTCAAAAGCATTCAGAAAAAAACAGAAGACAATTTGAATGTCAGTGGATTTCTCATCAGAAATCATGGAGGCCAGAAGGAAGTGACCAAATATTTTTTCAAGTGCTAAACAGAAAGCCTGTCAATCCATAATTCAATCTCCACCAAAAATATTCTTCAAGAATGAAGGGGAAGTCTAGATATTCTCAGATGAAAGATATCAAAGAGAACTTTTTGCCAGCAGATATGTCCTTAAAAGAATGGCTAAGGGAAATTTTCTAAACAGAAAGGAAACAATGAAAGAAAGAATTTTGGAATATCAGGAAGAAAGAAAAACCATGGTAAGATAAAATATGAGTAAATATAATAGACTTTCCCTCTTCTTGGGTTTTATAAGTTATGTTTGATGATGGAAACAAAAATTATAACACTATCTGATGGAATTCTAAATGAAAAACACAATTATATTATAAATTAGGAAGGATAAAGGGACCTAAGGGAAGGAAAGTTTCCTGCCCTACATTCAAACTGATAAAATAACAGCACAGTATACTCTGATATGTTAATGTAATAATTGTAGCAACCACTAAAAAGATATACACAAAGATATAATAAAAATACTATATATAAATGAAAATAAAATTCATAAAAATATTCAAGAAATCCACAGAAAGGCAGAAAAAAGAAAATAGAAAACTTTTTTAAAAGATAGAACACAAAAGAAAAAATACAATGGCAGATTTAAGCCCAATGTATTGATATTTGCATTAAATGCAAATGGTCTACCAATCTACCAAGAAGACACAGCAAAATGTGTGTGCACTAGCCAACAGACCTGGAAATATGTGAAGCAAAACTGATAGAACTGAAAGGAGAAATAGACAAGTCTATAATTGTAGTTGAAAACTATGAAACATGCAGTACAGTAGACCATAACCTGAGTCATAAAACAAATATCAACAAATATAATAGAAGTAAAATCAGAGTATTCTCTGTCCACAAATGAAACAAACTAGAAATCAATAACAGAAGGAAACAAGAAAATATCTAAACACTTGGAAACTAAACAGTACATTTCTAAATAGTTCATAGGTCAAAAAGAAGTGTCAAGAGAAGTAAGAAAAAATAAATAAAAATTAAAATAAATTATATTGAAATTTGTAGGAAACAGATAAATCTGTGCTAAGGAGAAAATTTATAGCACTAAAATGCATATAAAGAGAAATAGTCTCAAATTAACAATCTAAACTCCCACCTCAAGAACCTAGAAAAAAGAAGAAAAAAATAAACCCAATGTATGCAGACAGAAGGAAATAATAAAGAACAGAAATCAATGGAATTGAAGACAGAAACAGTAAAGAAAGTCAATGAGAAGAAAGTGCTGGTTCTTTGAAAATACCAATGAAGTTGACAAACTTTTAGCAAGACTAAAAAAGAAAAGAATCTAAAAAAGAGTGGACATATGTATATGTATAACTGATTCACTTTGCTATACACCTGAAACTAACACAACATTGTAAACCAACTCTACTCCAATAAAAATTATTTTAAAAAAGACTAACAAAGAAAGAATGAAAGAGAAAAAAAATACACAAATTACTGCTATCAGGAATGAAACAAAGAATATCACTACAGACTCTGTAGTCATTGAAAAGATAATAAAGTAATATTATGAATAGCTTTACACCCATAAGTTTGACAACTTAGATGAAATGGACTAATGCCTTAAAAAATACAAACTACCATTATTCACCCAGTATGAAATAGGTCATTTGAATAGGTCTGTTACTATTAAGGAAGTTGAATTTATAATTTTAAAATTCTCAAAAATAAAATGTTCAAGCACAGATGATGTTACTGGAGAATTCTACCAAATAATTAAAGAAGAATTAACATCAGTTCTACACAATTTCTTACAGAAAACAGAAGAGGAAACACTTCCCATTTCATCTTATGAAACTACTCTTATCCTAACAAGAAAACCAAACATAAACAGTAGATATAAAAAGAAAACTATAGACCAATCTACCTCAGAAGTATAGATTAAAATATCCTTAATAAAATATTAGAAAACAGAGTTGAGCAATATTGAAATAAAAAAAGAAAAGAACAACAAGACAAGAAAAGGAAATAAAACATACATAGTTCAGAAAAGAAGAAAGCAGTGTGTACATATCAATCCCAAATTCCCTAACTATTCCTCTCCCCCACCCTTCCGGCCTGGTAACCACACTGCTATATTTAAATTGGATAACCAACAAGGACCTACTGTATAGCACAGCAAACTCTGCTTGGTATTATGTAACAACTTAAATGGGAAAAGAATTTGTAAAAGAATAGATACATGTATATGTATAACTGAATCAGTTTGCGGTATGCCTGAAACTAACACAACATTGTTAATCAACTATAATATAAAATAAAAAGTTTTAAAAAAAGAAAAAAGAAAACAAAACTGTCCCTATTTGCAAATGACATGATTGTATATATGAAGATCCCAAGGAATCTACAAAAATCATCTAGAACTAATAAATAAGTTCGGAAAGGCATAGAAAAAAACAAAGATAAATATGCCAAAATCAAAGTGGAGGAGAAAATTTGGAAAAAATCTTCAGGGTCTAGAGCTAGGCAATTATTTCTTTGACTTGATACCATAAGGATGACCCATAAAGAAAAAACTGATAAACTGAATTTCATCAAAATTAAAACACTTACTCTGTGACAATGAAAGGCAAGCTAGAATGAGAGAAAACACTTGCAAAGCACATAACTAACAAAGGACTAGTACCTAGAATATATAAAGGATTCTCAAAACTAAAGAGTGAAAAAAACAGAAACAATCCAATGACCTAATGGGTAAAAGACATTCACTGAAGAATATACACAAATGACAAATAAGCACATGAAAAGAGCTTAACATCATTAGCCATTGAGCAAAAGCAAAGTTAAATCAAAACGAGATATAACTGCACACCTATCAGAATGACTGACATTAACAAAAAAAAAGTGGTAATACCAAATTGGGAGGGATTGCAAAGAAACTAGATGACTCATGGATTGCTGTTGGGAATGCAAAATGATACAGACACCCTGGAAAACAGTTTGGCATTTTCTTTAAAACCTAAATATGCAACTAACATACAACCCAGAAATTGTACTCTTGGGAATTTATTCCAGAGAAATTTAGACGTATGCCTACAGAAAAACATGTCCATAAAACTTTGTAGTAGCTTTATTTGTAATAGCCAAAAAATGAAAACAATACAGATGTCTTTAATGGGTGAATAATTGAACAAACTGTGGTATACCATACTATGGAATACTACTCAGCAATAAAAATGAATTATTGATATGTGCAACAGCCTTCATGAATCTCCAGAAAACTATCTTGAGCAAAAAAAGCCAATTCCAAAAGGTTACAACCTATACAGTTTCATGTATATAACATTCTTGAACTGACAAAATTATAATAAGGCAGGAAATATTAGTGTTTTCCAGCGGTTAAGTAGGGGATAGGGGCAGAAAGGAAGTGGATGTGACTACAAAGGGGAAACTTGAGGGTTTTTGTATACTGTTCAGGTTTTCTGGATGTAAAAATGTATTAGCTTTTACTTTAGGTAAATCCATGTCTTTTCTTTTATAGTTTCAGCCTTTGGAGGCTTTCTTAGAAAAATATTGCACACAGCAAGATCATAAAGGAAAAGTCACTTTATTTTCTTCTAACACTTTCATGGTTTTGTTTTCCACTTTGTTTGTTTGTTTGTTTTTGTTTTGGAGGTTTGTTTGTTTTAACATCTTTATTGGAGTATAATTGCTTTACAATAGTGTCTTAGTTTCTGCTTTATAACAAAGTGAATCAGTTATACATATACATATATCCCCATATCTCTTCCCTCTTGCGTCTCCCTCCCTCCCATCCTCCCTAACGCACCCCTGTAGCTGGTGACAAAGCACCGAACTGATCTCCCTGTGCTATGCTGCTGCTTCCCACTAGCTATCAATTTTAAATTTGGTAGTGTATATATGTCCATGCCATTCTCTCACTTTGTCCCAGCTTACCCTTCCCCCTCCCTGTATCCCCAAGTCCATTCTCTAGTAGATCTGTGTCTTTATTCACGTCTTGCCCAAGGTTCTTCATGACCATTTTCTTTTTTTGTTATTTAGATTCCATATGTGTTAGCATACGGTATTTGTTTTTCTCTTTCTGATTTACTTCACTCTGTATGACAGACTATAGGTCCACCACCTCACTACATATAACTCAATTTCGTTTCTTTTTATGGCTGAGTAATATTCCATTGTATATATGTGCCACATCTTCTTTATCCGTTCATCTGTTGATGGACACTTAGATTGCTTCCATGTCCTGGCTATTGTAAATAGAGCTGCAATGAATATTGTGGTATATGACTCTTTTTGAATTATGGTTTTCTCAGGGTATATGCCCTGTGGTGGGATTACTGGGTCATATGGTAGTTCTATTTTTAGTTTTTTAAGAAACCTCCATACTGTTCTCCATAGTGATTGTATCAATTTACATTCCTACCAACAGTGCAAGAGGGTTCCCTTTTCTCCACACCCTCTCCAGCATTTATTGTTTTCAGATTTTTTGATGATGGCCATTCTGACGGGTGTGAGATGATATCTCATTGTAGTATTGATTTGCATTTCTCTAATGATTAATGATGTTAAGGATCCTTTCAAGTGTTTGTTGGTAATCTGTATATCTTCTCTGAGAAATGTCTATTAAGGCGTTGTGCCTATTTTTGGATTGGGATGTTTGTTTTTCTGATATTGAGCTGCATGAGCTGCTTGTAAATTTTGGAGATGAATCCTTTGTCAGTTGCTTCATTAGCAAATATTTTCTCCCATTCTGAGGGTTGTCTTTTCATCTTGTTTATGGTTTCCTTTGCTGTGCAAAAGCTTTTAAGTTTCATAGGTCCCATTTGTTTATTTTTGTTTTTATTTCCATTGCTCAAGGAGTTGGGTCAAAAAAGGATCTTGCTGTGATTTATGTCATGGAGTGTTCTACCTATGTTTTCCTCTAAGAATTTGATAGTGTCTGGCTTTACATTAAGGTCTTTAATCCATTTTGAGTTTATTTTTGTGTATGGTGTTAGGGAGTGTTCTAATTTCATTCTTTTACATGTAGCTGTCCAGTTGTCCCAGCACCACTTATTGAAGGGGCTGTCTTTTCTCCACTGTATATTCCTGCCTCCTTTATCAAAGATAAGGTGACCATATGTGTGTGGGTTTATCTCTGGGCTTTCTATCCTGTTCCATTGATCTAAATTTCTGTTTTTGTGCCAGTACCATACTGTCTTGATTTCTGTAGCTTTGTAGTATAGTCTGAAGTCAGGGAGCCTGATTCCTCCAGCTCCGTTTTTCTTTCTCAAGATTGCTTTGGCTATTCGGGGTCTTTTGTGTTTCCATACAAATTGTGAACATTTTTGTTCCAGTTCTGTGAAAAATGCCAGTGGTAGTTTGATAAGGATTGCGTTGAATCTGTAGATTGCTTTGGGTAGTAGAGTCATTTTCACAATGTTGATTCTTCCAATCCAAGAACATGGTATATCTCTCAATCTGTTTGTATCATCTTTAATTTCTTTCATCAGTGTCTTATAATTTTCAGCAAACAGGTCTCCTGTCTCCCTAGGTAGGTTTATTCCTAGGTATTTTATTCTTTTTGTTGCAATGGTAAATGGGAATGTTTTCTTAATTTCACTTTCAGATTTTTCATCATTAGTGTATAGGAATGCAAGAGATTTCTGTGCATAAATTTTGTATCCTGCTACTTTAGCAAATTCATTGATTAGCTCTAATAGTTTTCTGGTAGCATCTTTAGGATTCTCTATGTATAGTATCATGTCATCTGAAAACAGTGACAGCTTTACTTCTTCTTTTCCGATTTGGATTCCTTTTATTTATTTTTCTCCCCTGATTGCTGTGGCTAACACTTCCAAAACTATGTTGAATATAAGTGGTGAGAGTGGGCAAACTTGTCTTGCTCCTGACCTTAGTGGAAATGGTTTCAGTTTTTCACCACTGAGGACAATGTTGGCTGTGGGTTTGTCATATATGGCCTGTATTATGTTGAGGAAAGTTCCCTCTATGCCTACTTTCTGGAGGGTTTTTATCATAAATGGGTGTTGAATTTTGTCAAAAGCTTTCTCTGCATCTATTGAGATGATTGTATGGTTTTTATTCTTCAATTTGTTAATATGGTGTATCACATTGATTGATTTGCATATATTGAAGAATCCTTG
Organism: Balaenoptera borealis; assembly: GCF_965194805.1. NCBI lineage: Eukaryota > Metazoa > Chordata > Mammalia > Artiodactyla > Balaenopteridae > Balaenoptera > Balaenoptera borealis. The sequence continues at coordinate 90,234,553 of NC_138868.1, read as the reverse complement.
CATTCCTGGGATAAACCTCAGTTGTTCATGGTGTATGATACTTTTAATGTGCTATTGGATTCTGTTTGCTAGTATTTTGTTGAGGATTTTTGCATCTAAGTTCATCAGTGATTTTGGCCTGTAGTTTTCTTTCTTTGTGACGTATTTGTCTGGTTTTGGTATCAGGGTGATGATGGCCTCATAGAATGAGTTTGGGAGTGTTCCTCCCTCTGCTATAGTATGGAAGAGTTTGAGAAGGCTAGGTGTTATCTCTTCTCTAAATGTTTGATAGCATTTGCCTGTGAAGCCATCTGGTCCTGGGCTTTTGTTTGTTATAAGATTTTTAATCACAGTTTCAATTTCAGTGCTTGTGATTGTTCTGTTCATATTTTGTATTTCTTCCTGGTTCAGTCTCGGAAGGTTGTGCATTTCTAAGAATTTGTTCATTTCTTCCTGGTTGTCCATTTTATTGTAATAGTTGCTTGTAGTAATCTCTCATGATCCTTTGTATTTCTGCAGTGTCAGTTGTTGTTTCTCCTTTTTCATTTCTAATTCTATTGATTTGAGTCTTCTCCCTTTTTTCTTGATGAGTCTGGCTAATGGTTTTTCACTTTTGTTTATCTTCTCAAAGAACCACCTTTTAGTTTTATTGATCTATGCTATCGTTTCCTTCATTTCTTTTTCATTTATTTCTGGTCTGATCTTTATCATTTCTTTCCTTCTGCTAACTTTGGGGTTTTTTTTTTTTTTCTGCTTTCTCTAATTCGTTTAGATGTAAGGTTAGGTTGTTTATTTGAGAAATTTCTTGTTCCTTAAGGTAGGCTTGTATTTCTATAAACTTCCCTCTTCGAACTGCTTTTGCTGCATCCCATAGGTTTTGGGTTGTCATGTTTTCATTGTCATTTGTTTCCAGGTATTTTTTAATTTCCTCTTTGATTTCTTCAGTGATCTCTTGGTTATTAAGTATTGTATTGTTTAGCCTACATGTGTCTGTATTTTTTACATATTTTTCCTGTAATTTATATCTAGTCTCATAACGTTGTGTTTGTAAAAGATACTTGATATGATTTCAATTTTCTTAAATTTACCAAGGCTTCATTTGTGACCCAAGATTTGGTCTATACTGGGGAATGTTCCATGAGCACTTGAGAAAAAAGTGTATTCTGTTGTTTTTGGATGGAATGTCCTATAAATATCAATTAAGTCCATCTTGTTTAATGTATCATTTAAAGCTTGTGTTTCCTTATTTATTTTCATTTTGGATGATCTGTCCATTGGTGAAAGTGGGGTGTTAAAGTCCCCTACTATGTTGTGTTACTGTCGATTTCCCCTTTTATGGCTGTTAGTATTTGCCTTATGTATTGAGGTGCTCCTATGTTGGGTGCATACATATTTACAATTGTTATATCTTCTTCTTGGATTGATCCCTTGATCATTATATAGTGTCCTCCTTTGTTTCTTGTAATAATCTTTGTTTTAAAGCCTATTTTGTCTGATATGAGAATTGCTACTGCAGCTTTCTTTTTATTTCCATTTGCATGGAATAGCTTTTTCCATCCCCTCACTTTCAGCCTGTATGTGTCCCTAGGTCTGAAGTGGGTCTCTTGTAGACAGCATATATACAGGTCTTGTTTTTGTGTCCATTCAGGCAGTCTATGTCTTTTGGTTGGAGCATTTAATCCATTTACATTTAAGGTAATTATCAATATGTATGTTCCTATTACCATTTTTTAAAATTGTTTTGGGTTTGTTATTGTAGGTCTTTTCCTTCTTTTGTATTTCCTGCCTAAAGAAGTTCCTTTAGCATTTGTTGTAAAGCTGGTTTGGTGGTGCTGAATTCTCTTAGCTTTTGCTTGTCTGTAAAGCTTTTGATTTCTCCATCAAATCTGAATGAGATCCTTGCTAGGTAGAGTAATCTTGGTTGTAGGTTTTTCCCCTTCATCACTTTAAATATGTCCTGCCACTCCCTTCTGGCTTGCAGAGTTTCTGCTGAAAGTTCAGCTGTTAACCTTATAGCAGTTCCCTTGTGTGTTATTTGTTGTTTTTCCCTTGCTGCTTTTAATATTTTTCTTTGTACTTAATTTTTGATAGTTTGATTAGTATGTGTCTTGGCGTGTTTCTCCTTGGATTTATCCTGTATGGGACTCTCTATGCTTCTTGGACTTGATTAACTCTTTCCCATATTAGGGAAGTTGTCAACTATAATCTCTTCAAATATTTTCTCAGTCCCTTTCTTTTTCTCTTCTTCTTCTGGGATCCCTATAGTTCGAATGTTGGTGCGTTTAATGTTGTCCCAGATGTCTCTGAGACTCTCCTCAATTCTTTTCATTCTTTTTCCTTTATTATGCTCTGCAGTAGTTATTTCCACTATTTTATCTTCCAGGTCACTTATCCATTCTTCTGCCTCAGTTATTCTGCTATTGATACCTTCTAGAGAATTTTTAATGTCATTATTATTTTGTTCATCACTGTTTGTTTGCTCTTTAGTTCTTCTAGGTCCTTGTTAAACGTTTCTTTTATTTTCTCCATTCTATTTCCAAGATTTTGTATCATCTTTACTATGATTATTCTGAATTCTTTTCCAGGCAGACTGTCTATTTCCTCTTCATTTGTTAGCTCTGGTGCATTTTTACCTTGCTCCTTCATTTGCTGTGTGTTTCTCTGTCTTCTCATTTTGCTAACTTACTGTGTTTGGGGGTCTCCTCTTCCCAGGCTTCAGGTTCGTAGTTACCGTTGTTTTTGGTGTCTTCCCCCAGTGGCTAAGTTTGGTTCAGTGGGTGGGTTGGCTTCCTGGTGGAGGGGACTAGTGCCTGTGTTCTGGTGGATGAGGCTGGATCTTGTCTTTCTGGTGGGCAGGTCCACATCTGGTGATGTGTTTTGGGGTGTCTGTGGCCTTATTATTATTTTAGGTAGCCTCTGTGCTAATGGATGAGGTTGTGTTCCTGTCTTGCTAGTTGTTTGGCATAGGGTGTCCTGCGCTATAGCTTGCTGGTCATTGAATGGAGCTGGGTCTTGGCATTGAGATGGAGATCTCTGGGAGACTTTCACCATTTGATATTACATGGAGCTGGGAGGTCTCTTGTGGACCAGTGTCCTGAACTTGGCTCTCCCATCTCAGAGGCACAGCCCTGATGCCTGGCTGGAGCACGAAGAGCCTGTCATCCACATGGCTCAGCATAAAAGGGAGAAGAAGAAAGAAAGAAAGAAGAATATGAAATAAAGTAAAATTAAATTAAAAAGTTATTAAAATAAAAATAATTATTAACAAAAAAGTTTTAAAGTAATATAAAAAACGAAAGAAAGAGGAGAGCAACCAAGCCAAAACACAAATCCACCAATGATAACAAGTGCTAAAAACTATACTAAAAGAAAAAAAATTAACATGGACAAACCGAACCCTAAGACAAATGGTAAAAGCAAAGCTATACAGACAAAATCACACACAGAAGCATACACATACACACTCACATAAAGGGAAAAGGGGAAAAATATATATATATATCATTGCTCCTAAAGTCCACCTCCTCAATTTGGGATGATTTATTGTCTATTCAGGTATTCCACAGATGCAGGGTACATCAAGTTGATTGTGGAGATTTAATCCGCTGCTCCTGAGGCTGCTGGGAGAAATTTCCTTTTCTCTTTGTTCACACAGCTCCTGGGGTTCAGTTTTGGATTTGGACCCTCCTCTGCGTGTAGATCACCTGAGGGTGTCTGTTCTTTGCTCAGACAGGACGGGGTTAAAGGAGCAGCTGATTCGGGGGCTCTGGCTCACTCAGGCCATGAGGAGGGAGGGGTACGGAATGCGGGCCAAGCCTGCGGCGGCAGAGGCCAGCGTGACGTTGCACCAGCCTGAGGCGCACCATGTGTTCTCCCCGGGAAGTTGTCCCTGGATCACGGGACCCTGGCAGCTGTGGGCTGCACAGGCTCCCGGGAGGGGAGGTGTGGATAGTGACCTGTGCTTGCACACAGGGTTCTTGGTGGCGGCAGCAGCAGCCTTAGCGCCCCATGCCCGTCTCTGGGGTCCACGCTGATAGCCGCAGCTCACACCCGTCTCTGGAGCTCCTTTAAGGTGCTCTTAATCCTCTCTCCTCGCGCACCAGGAAACAAAGAGAGAAGAAAAAGTCTCTTGCCTCTTCAGCAGCTGCAGACTTTTTCCCGGACTCCCTCCTGGCTACCTGTGGCGCACTAGCCCCCTTCAGGCTGTGTTCACATCGCTAACCCCAGTCCTCTCCTTGGGATCCGACTGAAGCCTGAGCCTCAGCTCCCAGCCCCTGCTCACCCCGGGTGAGCAGACAAGCCTCTCGGGCTGGTGAGTGCTGGTCGGCACCGATCCTCTGTGCGGGAATCTCTCCGCTTTGCCCTCCGCACCCCTGTGGCTGCGCTCTCCTCCGTGGCTCCGAAGCTTCCCCCCTCCGCCACCCGCAGTCTCCGCCCGCGAAGGTCCCTCCTAGTGTGTGGCAACATTTCCTCCTTCACAGCTCCCTCCCACTGGTGCAAGTCCCATCCCTATTCTTTTGTCTCTGTTTTTTCTTTTTTCTTTTGCCCTACCCAGGTATGTGGGGGAGTTTCTTGCCTTTTGGGAGGTCTGAGGTCTTCTGCCAGCATTCAGTAGGTGTTCTGTAGGAGTTGTTCCACATGTAGACGTATTTCTGATGTATTTGTGAGGAGGAAGGTGATCTCCACGTCTTACTCTTCCACCATCTTGAAGCTCCTCCCCCACTATTTTCCACTTTTAAATCAATTTTTCTATAGATTGGATTAGGAGATATGATGCCCCATATTGATTTTTTTCCAAATGTAGAATCAACTGTCTGAACACTATTAAATAATGTATCCTTACTCACTGATTTGAAATAACATCTTAATCACTTAAACTATTGTTACATTTACTTGTACTGACTATATCTGGATTTTTATATCTGTACATTTTACCTCTCTTTTTTTCTGTGCCTGAGAATCACCACAATAAATCATTTAAGGCCCAGAAAATGTTCCAGTGGGAATTCCTGATCATCTACTTTTACTATTCATGAAATCACCTGTTGGGTAAACTTTGGCAAGTAATGTTCTCTGAACTTCAGTTTCTCTATCTGTAAAATATAACTAAAATATGGTTATCTTTATTACATATAGCATGCCAGATGCTCCTCATTCAAAAACCTATTAAAGGATGTGGTAAGAAGTTCTGTTTACTTGGATTAGCCCTTCTGTGCACCAAAATCTTGTTTATAACTATTCTTAAAAAAACTTTTTCATTTTGAAAGAGTTTTTTTTATTGTAGTTGATTTAAAATATTATATTAGTTTCACTTGTACAGCATAATGGTTGTATTTTTACAGATTATACTACATTAAAAGTTATAAGATAATGTCTATAATTCCCTGTGCTATATAAAATATATTCTTGTTGCTTATCTATTTTATACATATTAGATTGCATCTCTTAATCCCATTAGGAGATGGGATCCTGCCCCTCTCCCTCCCCTTCCCCGCTGGTAATCACTAGCTTGTTTTCTATATCTGTCAGTCTGTTTCTGTTTTGCTATATATGATTGTTTGTATTACTTTTCAGATTCCACATATAAATGATATTATATGGATTTTGCTTTTCTCTGTCTGACATTTCACTAAGCATAATATTCTCTAGGTCCATCCACATTGCTGGCAGTGGCAGAATTTCGTTCTTTTTAATGATTGAGTAATATTCATATATATCACATCTTTATCCATTTATCTATTGATGGACACTTGGTTTACTTCCATATCTTGGTTATTGTAAATAGTACTGCTATGACATTGGGGTGCATGTATCTTTTTGAATTAGTGTTTTCATCTTTTCCAGATATATACTCAGAAGTGGAATTGCTGAATCATATGGTAGTTCTATTTTTAGATTTTTGAGGAACCACCATACTGTTTTCCATAGTGGTGCACCAATTTACATTCCCACCAACAGTGCACAAGTGTTCCCTTTTCTCCACATCCTCACCAACACTTGTTATTTTTGGTCTTTTTGATGATAACCATTATGACAGGTGTGAGGTGATATCTCATTGTAGTTTTGATATGCATTTCACTAATAATTAGTGTTGTTAAGCATGTTTACATGTGCCTATTAGCCATCTGTATGTCTTCTTTGGAAAAATGTCTATTCAGGTCTTCTGATCACTTTTTGATTGGGTTGTTTGTTTCATGTTGAGTTACATGAGCTATTTATATATTTTGGATATTAACCCCTGTCTGTAATATCATTTGCAAATATCTTCTCCCATTCTATAGATGATCTTTTCATTTTGACACTGGTTTCCTTTGCTGTGCAAAAGCTTTTAAGTTTAATTAGGTCCCATTTGTTTATTTTTGCTTTTGAGATAGATCCAATAAATATTGATATAATTAATGTCAAAGAGTGCTCTTCTTATGTTCTCTTCTAGGAATTTTATGGTTTCAGGTCTTACATTTAGGTCTTTGATCCATTTTGAGTTTATTTTTGTATATGGTGTGAGGGAATGTTCTAGTCTCATTGTTTTACATGTAGCTGTCCAGTTTTCCCAACACCACTTATTGAGGAGACTGTCTTTTCTCCATTGTATATTCTTGCCTCCTTTGCCATAGATTAATTGATCATAGGAGCATGGGTTTACTTTTGGGCTCTCTATTCTGTTCCCTTGACCTAAGTGTCTGTTTTTGTGCCAATAGCATGCTATTTGATTACTGTAGCTTTGTAGTATAGTATGAAGTCTGGAAGAGTGATACCTCCAGCTTTGTTCTTTTTCCTCAAGATTGTTTCAGCAGTTTGGTTTTTTTTTTTTTTTTTTGGTTTGCTTGTTTTTTGTGGTTCCATATGTATTTTAAGATTATTTGTTCTGGTTCTGTGAAAAATGTCATGGGTATTTTGATAGAGATTGCATTAAATATGTGTATTGCTTTGAATAATATGGCCATTTTAATAATATTAATTCTTCCAATCCAAGAGCACAGGATATCTTTCCATTTCTTTATAATCTTCAATTTCCTTCATCAATGTCTTATAGTTTGCAGAGTATAGGTCTTTCACCTCCTTGCTTAACTTTTTTTCCTAGGTATTTTATGTTTTTCATGTGATTTTTAAATGGAATCTTTTTTACTTTCTTTCTGATAGTTCATTAATAGTGTATAGAAAAGCAACAGATGTCTGTATATTAATATTGTATTCTAAAATTTTGCTAAATTCATTTACTAGTTCTAATAGTTTTTTGGTGGAGACTTTAGGGTTTTCTATATAGATTATCACATCATCTGCAAATAGTGGCAGTTTTACTTCTTCCCTTCCAATTTGGATACCTTTTCTTTTTCTTGTCTGATTGCTGTGGCCAGGACTTCTAATACTATGTTAAATAGAAGTGGAGAGAGTGGGTATCCTTGTCTTGTTTGTAAATTTAAAGGAAAGACTTTCAACTTTTCACCATTGATGATGATGTTAGCTGTGGGTTTGTCATAAATGGCCTTTATTATGTTGAGATATGTTCCGCCTATACCCACTTTTTATCATGAATTGATGTTGAATTTTGTGAAATGCTTTTTCTGTGTCTGTTGAGATGATCATGTGATATTTATCCTTCCTTTTGTTAATGTGGTGTATCACATTGATTGATATACAAATATTGAACCTTCCTATGTCTCTGTAATAGATCCAACTTGACCATGGTGTATAATCCTTTTTACATTTTGTTGAATTCACTTTATGTATATTTTGTGGAGAATTTTTGCAAGTATATTTATCAAAGATATTGGCCTGTAATGTTCTCTCTTTTTTGTAGTGTCTTTGTTTGGATTTGGTATCAGGGTAATTGTGGCCTTGTAGAATAAATCTGGGAGTGTTCCATCCTGTCAATTTCTTGGAATAGTTTGAGAAGGATAAGAATTAGCTCTTCTTTATATGTTTGGTAGAACTCGCCTGTGAAGCTGTTTGGTTCTGAACTTTTTTTGCTGGGAGATTTTTGTTTTGTTTCGTTTTATTACAAATAATTCAATTTCACTACTAGTGATTGTTCTGTTCAAATTATCTGTTTCTTCCTGATTCAGTCTTGGCAGGTTGTATATTTCTAGAAATTTGTCCATTTCCTCTAGGTTGTCCAATTTGTTGTCATATAACTGTTCATAGTATTCCCTTATGATTTTTTGTATTTATGTGATATTGGTTGTTATTTCTCTTCTTTCATTTTTTATTTTGTTTATTTGGGTCCTCTGTCTTTTCTTCTTGTTGAGCCTGGCTAAAAGTTTATCAATTTTGTTTATCTTTTCAAAAAATAGCTCTTGGTTTCATTGATCTTTTCTATTGTTTTTTTGTGTGTGTGCTTCAAGAAATTCTTTCATAATTGAGATTTTATTGGTTGTTTTGAGGATCAGTACACAGACATTTCAATTTGTACACAATCCTCAACATACATACCAAAAATCTAAAAAATCATGTAGTTGTGATTCTTTTCTGAACAGTTATTCCAGTGACTTTCCAGCTTAAAATTTGGAAGCAAATTTTCCTTCACAGGATATCAAGTACCAATATCTTCAAATATTGATATGCTGTTACATTGTAAGTCTCACTAATTCACAACTTAATATCATGTACACTACATACTCAAATTGTCATTCGTTCACAGCACATTAACAGTTACTAGAAGAACTGGACTACCATGACCAAAAATGTTACAGAGTGCACAAAATTCTGCCCAGGAGAGCCAAGATCAAGGGCTGAGTGGTTTGCTTTAGGAAACAATCCTATCAAAAACAACATGGGAAGAGAAGTAATTTAAAGTGTTTAAGACATTAAATGCACAACTGACTCCAAACTGCCATTTAGTATGCTTTGTATTATAGGATATAAAAGCTACCCACCATCAGTGGAATGTTAAGCTGACACCCAAGACAATCAAAGCCTCCCATATTCAATATCCCACTATTTTCTGGTTGTACCAAAAAGTAAACAACCAGCAAATGATTTCACCTCTTTAAAAAAAGCATTAAACTTAAAAAATGGGATGAGGTGGGATTCCCTCCTTTTTCAAAATGTTTCTAGAGCTACTAAAAAACTTGCATTTACAAAATAGTTGATAAAAATATTCCTCTGGATTGTACAAGAAGGGAGACAGGGACCACTGATAGGACTGGGTGTGTGATATTCATCAGACTTGGCTTCTTTCTCTCCTGCTTCATCAGAAGCTGGGCTCTCCTCGTTTTTAGTTTCTCCATTTTCTGCAGGTCAGTCTTCTTTAGTCTATTGGTTAGCCACTTCAGCCTGTTTTCTCTTTGCTCCCCTTTTCCGTTTTGTTTGCACTTTTTTGTCTGAAGAGTTATCTTTTCCTGCTGCCTTTTTTGGCTTTGTTTCCACTTTCGCAGGAGCCAGTTTAGCTGACAACCTCGCCAATCTCCTCTTGGGCTCCTCCTTCACTGCCCCCTCGGCAGAGCTGACCTTCCTCTTGGGCATCGTGGTGGTGGGGTGGGCACGTGCCAGGTGCCTGTGGGCTGCTGCGCACCGAGAGCCTTCGCGAAACTGGGCTGCCTGGCTGCTGCCGCTCCTCCCACCCTCTATTGTTTTTTATTCTCTATTTTATTTATTTCCTCTATAATCTTTATTATTTCCTTCCTTCTGCTGATTTATGGCTTTGCTCTTTTTTTTCCTAATTCTTTTAGGTGGTAGGTTAGGTTGTTTGTTTGAGATTTTCTTGTTTTTTAGGAAGGCTGTATTGCTATAAACTTCCATCTTAGAACTGCTTTTGCTGTGTTCCATAAATTTTAGAGTATTGTGTTTCCATTTTCATTTGTCTTGAGATACTTTCTGATTTTCTCTTTGATTCCTTTATTGACCCATTGGTTTTTTAGTAACATGTTTTTTAGTAGCATGTTTAGTAGCACATGTTTGTCCTTTCTCCATTTTTTCTTTCTGTAATTGATTTCTAGTTTCATACCATTGAGGTCAGAAAAAAATGCTTGATATAATTTCTATCCTCTTAAACTTGTTGAGAATTATTTTGTGGCTGAGCATGTGATGTATCCTGCATAACATTCCATGTACATTTGAAAAGATTGTGTATTCTGCTGTCTTTGGATGGAATGTCCTGTAGATATCTACTAAGTTCAACTGGTCTCTTTTGTCATTTGAGACCACTGTTGTCTTAATGATTTTCTGTTTGGATGATCTGTTCATTGATGTCAGTGTGGTGATAAGGTCCCCTACTATTACTGTATTACTGTCAATTTCTCCCTTTATGTCTGTTCGTATTTGCTTTATATATTTAGGTGCTCCTGTATTGGGTGCATATATGTTAGCAAATATAATACCCTCTTCTTATATTGATCCCTTTATCATTATAAAATACCCTTCTTTGCCTCATGTTATAGCCTTGGTTTTAAAGCCTATTTTGTCTGATATGAGTATTGCTACCCCTGCTTTCTTGTCATTTCCATTTTCATGAAATATCTTTTTCTATCCCCTCACTTTCATTCTGTTTGTGTCTTTAGCTCTGAAGTGTGTCTCTTGTAGACAGTATATAGCAGAATCTTGGTTTTTTAATCCAATCCCACCCTATGTCTTTTGACTGAAGCATTTAGTCCAGTGACATTTAAAGTAATTATTAATAAGTATGTACTTATTGCCATTTTATCACTTGTTTTCTTTTCTTTTTTTGTAGTTCTCTGCTCATATCTTTTTCTTTTTGTTCCTTCCCTTGTGGTTTGATGATTTTCTTTAGTAGTATGCTTGTGTTCCTTTCTTTTTAGGTTTTGTGTATCTATTGTAGATTTTTGAGTTGCTGTTACCATGGCACCCATACATCTTGACTTACAACTATATCTGCTTGTTTTATACTGGTAGTCATTTAAGTTCAAACAGATTCTAAAAGATCTACATTTTTTACTTGCCTCTCACACATTTTGTATTTTTGATGTCATATTTTAATCTTCATGTTTATCTCTTAACTTTTTACTCTATAGTTGTTTTTATAAATTTTTTTTAATCGTCATACTGGCTTACTTAAGTTGTTGATCCTCAGTCCATACTATATATTTTCTTTTCCTAGTGGGACTTTCCCTTTCCTATAGATTCTTACTTCTTTTCCACTTAGAGAAGACTCTTTAACATTTATTTCAGGGTAGGTTTAGTATTGATGAACTTTTTTGGTTTTTGCTTGTCTGAGAATCCTTTATCTATCCTGCTATTCTAATTGATAGTCTTGCTGGGTAAAGTATCCTAGGTTGCAGTTTTTTCCCTTTCCACACTTTAGGTATACCATACCACTCCCTTCTGGCCTACAAAGTTTCTGCAGAGAAGTCAGTTGATATCCTTACGGGAATTCCCTTTATATGACTCTTTGTTCTCCTCTTGCTGGCTTTAGAATTCTCTATGTATCTTTAACTTTTGCTATTTTAGTTGTGATATGTCTTGGTGTGTGTTTGTTTGGACTCATCTTGTTTGGGACCCTCTGTGCTTCTTTTACCTAGATATCTGTTTCCTTTTTCAGGTTTGTCTAGTTTTCAGCCACAATTTCCTCAAGTACATTTTTGGTCCCCTTCCCTCTCTCTTCTCCTCCTGGGACTCCTATAATGTGAATGTTGGTACACTTCATGTTATCCCAAATATCTTTTAAATTGTTTTCTTTTTTAAAATTTGTTTTTGTTTTTGTTTTTCTGATTGGGTGATTTCCATTATTCTATCTTCCAGATCACTTATACATTCTTCTGTAACACCCAGTCTGCTATTCATTCCTTCTAATGTGTTTTTATCTTAGCTATTGAATTCTTCATGTCTGATTGGGTCTTTTTTATATTTTCTAGTTCCTCATTAAAATTTTCACTGTGTACATCTATTCTTTTCTCTGATTCAGTTAACATTTTATTAACAATGTTTTGAATTCTTTATCTGGTAAGTTGTTTATTTCTGTTTCATATTTATTTTTTTAGGGTTCTTCTCTTGCTTTTTCAATTGAGACCAGTTCCTCTGCCTTTTCATTTTGCTCAACTTTCTCTGCCTCTGTGAATTTAGGTGGAAAAGTTACCTATTATGCTCTTAAAGTGGTGTTCTTTTGTGAGAACATTCCTACACAGACTGCCTGTGCCCAATGCCTTTGGTGGGAGAGCTGGATTTGACATGGATGCAAGTCATGTTTTTCCTCAGAGTGTGCTGGCAGCTATCACTTGGGTAGAGAGTGGGCCTGGAGATGGAGGGGCTACTGCTGGAGCTGGGTGTGGGGTGGAACTTCCCTCTGCTCAGTGGCCATAATTGCCTTATCAGGCGTGGGGTCTGATTTCCAAGTTGCTGGAGTAGCAGCTCTGAGGGTTGGGCCCCAGATGGCTCTGTTCCCCTTAAGTGTGTGCTTTCCCCTCTCCCTGCACCAGGACCCTTGCTTCAGCAGTGGGGGGAGTGCTGAAGCAAGTGTGCCCTGTGCAGGCTTTCAACTTGTGTCAGCCACAGACAGAGGTGTTAGCTGTTTCCAGCGCACTGCCTGTGCAGGTGGCAGCAATTGTTCCCCTTGCTCTGCTCAGATGCAGACTCCTGTGCAAATCTCCTTTGTCCCTCACAGCCAATCACTCCCCTAAGCCTCCGCCACCCCTGCCCTATTATGGAGTCACGCTGCAGGGCAGTCAGGGCTGCTTGGACTCTCAATGTGTATTGGGGGCTGAGCTGTGGTGGAGCGGGCTCCATCAGAGATCTGGGCTGTTTCTGATGTGCTGCTTGAGTAAGTGCCAACAAGGACCACTGCCCCACCCAGGCTCTTCCTGGGGACTAGGTAATCTCTGCATCCAGGATCTAGTTTTCCCCCTGGTCATGGCCACTCCAGGTCCAGTGCTGCACTGTGACATGAAGTAAGCGGGGCTGGAGCATTCACTCGGCTAGGTCTGGGGTGCACACTGAGGTGGTCACAGGATATCTGCCATCTGCTAGAGCAGACCTCTCGCTGCCCTGCCTTGGGGGGTGGCCCAGCACATGCATGCTCCTCACAAGTGGTATCCAGGCTTCCCACAGCCTTCCTGTTACTCCCAGCTGTGCTCCAACCAGCCAGGGGGGCTCGTCTTCTCCCACATAACACCCCAGGGCTGGGGAACCCAATCTGTGACTCTCACTACTTACTCCCCAGCGTGGGTGTCTGCCCGTGTAATCTCCCTTTTCCTCTGAATCCCCTCCCAGGGGCACAGGTCCTGACCTGATCAGTCTTTCTCCTTCCTACCTGATTATATGTGTATCTTTCTTACAGCCTTTGTTGTACAGGAGTCCCTCTGCCAGTTTCCAGTTTGTTTTCAGTGAGAATTACTCCACTCGTAGATGTATTTTTTATGTCTTTGTTGGGGGAAGATGAGTGCTATGTCCTCTTACTCTGCCTGCATGGTTGATCTCCTTGAAATAGTTTTAGATTAATAGGAGAAGTGCAAAAATAATACACAGAGTTCCAATATATCCTTCACTCAACTTCTTCTTACGTTAAAGTCTATAACCATAGTTCAATTATCGAAATTAAGTTATTAGTTTCAGTATAATACTGATAACTAAACTAGACTTTAATAAAATTTCACCAGCTTTTTTCATTAAGATCCATTTCTAATTCCATTATCTCATCCAGGATCTCACATTACATTAGTTGTCTTGTCTCCTTAGTATTCTCCAATCAGTGACAGTCCCTCAGTCTTTCCTACTCTTTGTTGACTGACACTTTTGGAGAGTACTGCTCAATTATTTTAATAACAGTCTTTTTTTCTCAAAATAAAGTTATTTTCTTTTAAATCAGTAGCATGTCATTGTTTTCCATTTTCTCAGTTGGGGACTAGTTGACACATAGAACTAAAAGCACCACTGGATACTGATTTTTCTTACTGGAGGAGATGGGATTCCAGGGTCCCAGCTCTTATTATTTATGCACTTTGGTTCCTAAATGTCAAAATAAAAGGAAAGCTAAAAGCCTCAAGTTGTTTCCTGAAATTAAAAAAAGAAGAAGAAAAGGAAGGAAAAATGATGAAACCCTCTGCTCCTCTTCCCCCACACAGCTAGAAAGGGCTAGCTTAGCTTAGGACCATGAAAGTCAGAGTGAAACCTCTACATTTTCCTTAATTTCACACATTATGCATAGTTACTGTTAGCACATATGCTTTCAATCATCCCCTGTCTTAAGAACAGTGCAAATGTGGGTGTTAAGAGAATTGAACCTGCCAAACATATTTGACATCACAATGCCCTTGAAAGAGCTATCAACTAAACCCAGATATATATGTACATCTCAGCAGTTCTATTTTATTAAACTCACAACATTTCCACCCAATTTAAACTTACTGTGATAGCACATGTCGTGATGGATTTGGGTGGTGGTTTCCTTTCCAGTTGGCTCTGAGAATGTCATATTAAGCCAGACCACAATCTGATGCCAAGTCCATAATTAGCTTTCTCCTTCCACTTGGGTCTCTTTTGTTTTTTGAGCAGATATGCAATGCTGGATACAACCATGTAGGGATGGGGTGAGAATAAGACCTGCTAGAAGAAATGTGACAATGGTTGTGAAAATCCATTTTAAGAGCAGCAGCTCTTGTTACTTTAAATGTTAACTATGAATTTCCAGCTAAAGGCTGTATTTCTACAATAGTGATTGAAAACTGGTGGTCCCTGGGTCAAATATAGCTCACAGATGTGTTTTATTTGGCTAGTCCAATGTTATGAAAGCATCTGAATTTGTGGCCAACATTTACATATAAAGAGATTCTACACAAAAATATGGATTTCTGGAATCTCATGAAAAACTTGATGTGGCCACATTGGGCCTACTTTTCCACATGGCAACAATTGGCTGGGGCTGAAGAGCAGCTGGCCGTTTGAGACGGAGTATGTACCATCTGGTTAGCATAATTTCTACCCAGCTCTCTTCTCCTGTTTATGTAACTTGCCTCATCTCTGTGGGTGTTTGGATTTTCAACACTAGTTTATAATCAAGGATAAAGAGAACTCCGATTATTTAAGCTTCTGGTTCTACCAAGGTGATAAAAAAAAAAAAAAAAAAAAAAAAGACCGTGGTGAGAAAAGATGACCTGTGACTTACTCTGGGATCCTTCAGAAGTAGACTTAGAGATAAGGACTTAAGTATGAGTAATTTATTTGGGAGGTGATCCCAAGAAACAGTGGCAGTATAGTGGGGAAGTGATTTGAAGACAAGGTAACCAATAAAGAATGCACTATCAATTAGGTAACTGCTGTGGGAAGGAGTTTAATCATTCTTGTGTCTGAAAGACAGTGTGAAGTATGAGTGTTGGAGTTACCCCACCCAAGAGACAAGAGACCAGTCATTCCCATAAGTTATTGATTGATGGTTGCTTCCAGAAGCAGTGAATCCTCAGCATTTCCCAATTTGCCATTCCTATGTGCAGATCATGCCTGGAGGTCAGAGAAAACCCTCAGGCAAAGAGTAGCAGATGCCAAAAATTGGAAATTAGTGCCATAGGCACCGAAATGAAAGGCCCAAGAGGATATGTGCAGGGCAGCAGCAGCAGCAGCAGCCACATCATGCTTCTGAGGCTAACACGAAATGATGGGTACAGTGATGATTTTGTCTCACAGAACAGATGGGGCACTTGATATTTGCTAACCAGCAACACAGAGTTTCTCTTCCTCTTGAGAACTGTTCATCCTTTGAACCAACTCCAAAAGTTCCCCAAATTAGCTTTTGCTCACTGCCAGGTAAAAAATTTGGCTCAACCAAACCTCCCAAAGCAAGAGAGTTGTGAGTATAGAGTGTCTTTTGAAGTCTACCTGGGCTTTGGTCCCCTTATTCTCATTTATTCCAGAGAAGGACATGTAAGCACTTTCCATAGTTAGCCCATGGTCAGAATCCAGATGTGAGTAGGTCACATTCGTGGTTTATTGCTAACAACGGTGAGTCATATGAGAATTGGATGTGACTCAAACATGAGCCTAGTGCACGTGAGTGCTTTAGTCATATTGATGTTTCCTTTGGTGAGAATCCTCCTCAAACTCTGTGATGTGTTTACAGTGACTTTGAACTAGAACAGCACAAAATTATAAATTATGTAATTATTTACATGGAGTTTCAATCAATAATTGATCTAATCCTGCTGGTATGACAGCTGGTGGCACTCAGTTACCCAACAGAAACTGACATAATCTCCTGAAGGATCCCTTTTTGACATCATCAACACTTGAACAGTATCTGGCTTCTCATAGAAGATGTTTGCTGAGTCCTATGACTCATTCTTTGCTGCTTAGTGGATACTAAGTGCGCAACAACTGCATATTCTCTCCATCTTTTCATTCCTTTCTCCCTCCCTTCCTTCCCTCCTCCCTTTCTACCCTCCTCCCTTCTTTCCCTGTCTCTTTGTCTCAGCTTATCAATTGGAACTGGGATGGGGGCTAATAAAAGGACATTCTGGAGATAATGAGATATATAAACAGGTAAGAGGGGATGGGAAAGAGCTAATTCCTTGAATATTAAGTGTCTAAGAATGCATTTTTAAAGTCCAGTATGTCTTCCTGAGTTAGAAGCCGTCTTGATGGGGTGACAAATGAGGTTAGACCTAATTCTACTTCAAGCCCTGAGTAGCCATAATGCTGGGTATTGACTCTCTGCTTTGAAGGTTTTTGCCAAATTGATTTTCTCTTTGGGGAATCCTTCCTAATGTGATCTTAGTGGATTTAAACTAGAAAGTACAGAAAATTATTTAAATATATACTCATTACATTCAGATTCAATTACTCAGCAAGAACCCTAAAAAGTCTATCCACATTGATGAAATGGTTGATGATTATTTTGGATAATTACTCAACAAGAGTGTGTACATTTAGAAAGGTACTATGCAAAGCAACTAGGACAGTGATTCTCAAGTGGGTGTGGAAGATGAGAGTGCCACTGTGTGTAGGGGGAGGGGTTATGTGTAGGCGGCTGTGGTGAGAGAACATATCAGAATCTCCATGACAAATTTCTCAAGCTACATATCTCCCTCCACCCTGCCGCCTGATTCAGGGCGTGCTGGTTTGGTACGTCACTGAACAAGAACCTCTGGAATAAGGATGCTGTGCACATATAAGAAAAGGATGCTTCCTGTGTAAGCTCTTCTTTCTGCTTAGCCCAGTGTGGAGGGGTCTCCTTTTGATAAAGCTCCTGTGGATATACTGGGACAGTCTTCCTGATGGGAGTACCACTCATTGCCCAGGAAGGTACAAAGCTGGTAGCCTCTGTGGAGGAGCAGCTCGCCATTATGTAGACCACACTGGTTGTGACTCTGAGGTTCATAGAAAATTCCAGGGGTGGTCAGTCCCAATGTAGTGTAAAATGAGAGCTGTCCCTAAGAACCATAACCAAAGCCATCACTTCCACTGACTATCATTATGACTATAATGGCCTTAGTTAGAGTCATTATCTAAGGAAATCATTGTGAACACCATGGGTCCCTGTTCAAATGACAATATGTTCCTTGAGAGATAATGCCAAATTACCACTGAACCTATATTTTATAGTATGGATACTTCTTATGACTGCTTATTTATTGAGTGCTACATACATACATTATAACAAATCATCAAAACTACAATAGGATGTAGATATTCTTATTCCCTTTTACAGATGAGAAAAAGGAGGCTCTAGTGAGGTTAAGAAATTGGCTCAAGATGTCATAGAGCTATTAAGTGCCAGAGTCAGCACTTCAGTGCATTGGTATGTATTATCTCAAACCCACCAACATTATTTAGCAAGAAGGAAGGAACAGTCATAAGAAGGATGGGGCCAGTTCTAGCATTCTATATATGGGGGTCTTTGGGATGACAATCTAGGTGAGGTGGTATTAATTTAGGGAATTTGCTTTGAAGCTGTATTTATCAATACATAACAAGCTCACATTTTAAAAAACTTATTTGGAGTGACTTGGAGAGGAGAGTTGATAGAGCTTATGGGAGAGTTTAAGACCCCCAACTACCCCCTTGGTGCCACCACTGAGAAGTTTATCCAAAAGCATTTTGTAAGAAGCTATCAAGTGCCAGGCTATAGGCTGGTCATTAGAGGTATGGTGGTAAGTAGTATTGGAAGGAATGTAATGTAGAAGAGGGATGAAACTCAACTCTAGAAAAAGGGATCAAAACTAAGAAACAGATATTATATGAAGACCCTCTGCAAAGAATCACTTTCTAGCCATCAGAGTTACTCAAATATGGTGTGGGCACTTCATAGTCCCTCTGTCACTAAGGGTTTCAGACAGAGGTAAGATTCCTCAAGATGGTGTAGAGGACAGACTTCCCTGGTGGCACAGTGGTTAAGAATCTGCCTGCCAATGCAGGGGACGTGGGTTCGAGCCTTGGTCCGGGAAGATCCCACATGCCGCGGAGCAACTAAGCCCGTGTGCCACAACTACTGAGCCTGTGTGCCACAACTACTGAAGCCCATGCACCTAGAGCCCGTGCTCCACAACAAGAGAAGCCACCACAATGAGAAGCCCGCGCACCACAACGAAGAGTAGGCCCTGCTCGCCACAACTAGAGAAAGCCTGCAGGCAGCAACGGAGACCCAACGCAGCCAAAAATAAATAATTTTTTTTTTTAAAGATGGTGTAGAGACAATTCTTATCATAACTAAGGCATTGTGTAGGGGTATTTGAAATTTTCTTCTAATTCAAAGAGGTGTGTGTGTGTGTGTGTGTGTGTGTGTGTGTATGTACGTATGTCTGAGAAAGAGGGCCGGGGGGAGAGAGAGAGAGAACACAGACACGGAGTTTTGGAGGAAGGTAGAGAAGAGATTGAAAGCTTCTGGTGTATGAGTTGCCATCTGAAGCCTGGGTCTGGCTGTGATATTGCAGGAGGAGATTCAGGCTAGCATGGAGAGGAAAAAAGATTATGACCCAGAATAATGAAAAAGAGCAAAAGAACAGGAACAAGGGAAGTGGAAAACAGGAGTTTGGTTCTGGGACTAGACAGACCTGGGTTCAAATCCCATCTTGCCATCTCTTAGCAGGATGTGCTGAAGCACATGACTTACACTTCAGAGCCTCAGTTTTCTCATTTATAAAATGAAAAAAACATTTCCTTCTTCATATGGTTATTGAGAGGGTTAAATGATATGAATATGTATATAAAGCACCTAAGTATAGCACCAAGGGTATAGGTTACTCGATAAATGATTATTATTGTCAGATTCTTATTATGAACTATAATTTCCCCTGGGGCCAGCCCTCTCCTTGACTTATCTTGGCTGGATTGCTTCTAAAGATAAAATGTCACTATTGAGCCAAAATCCTTAAACGTGGGCAAATCACTTCCGTTCTACAAACTCGGTTTTTCCCCCTTATAAATGAAAAGACTGGATTAGATGCTTCTAGAACTCCCTGCCAACCCCACCCTTGTATTCTATTTCATTATCACTGTCAATCACACCTAATTCTCAGGAATCTCCCCCGCGGGGCCCTGGCTCCCTGCTCTCCCCACCTCACAAGGCGCGCATGTGCACACACACACCAGCACTATTTTTTCTGCTCCTCCGTTTCTAGATAAATCCAGCATCTCTGGTTGAGTCATGTTTTTCTATGCAATAAATGAGGTATAAAATTCCTCTTGGACAGAAGCCAAGCTTCTCTACCTCCTCGAGGGGGAAGCTGCGTCTCTCACTGAGGGCGCACCCACACCGGGGAGGCTGCGGCAGGCACAGGCCTTCTTCTCTGAGGCCCCCAGGGGAGAGAGGGAGCCTTTGCCAGATTATGGGATCATTTGAAAGGCCACAACTCCGAAATATCCCAAATTCACAATAGCAGTAAATCCTGTTGTTTCTTTGATCATTCTCATCTAAATGATTATTGTCATCTCTGAGGACTAGAGATTATATATACATATTTTTTACAGTGTTCATATTTTTATTTTTAAATTTTTATTGGAGTAGAGTTGATTTAAAATATAGTGGTAGTTTTTGCTGTACAGCAAAGTGAAAACAGAAATAGAGTCACAGATGTAGAAAACAAACTTATGGTTAACAGGGGGAAAGGGGAGGAGAGGGATAAACTGGGAGATTGGGATTGACACATACATACTACTATATATAAAATAGATAACTAATAAGGACCTACTGTATAGCACAGGGAACTCTTATCAATATTCTCTAATAACCTGTATGGGAAAAGAATCTGAAAGAGTGGGTATATGTATATTTAGAGATTATATCCTTTTTCACTACTTTTGAAATTCACGGTATGTGGCCTCCAGACACACAGCTTTCAAAAAGCCTGAGCACACTCTTCCAGGTTTTCTGGTGTATGCATGGGTGTGTGTGTGTGTGTGTGTGTGTGTGTGTGAGAGAGAGAGAGAGAGAGAGAGAGAGTGTGTTAGAGGGAGAATACATGACACCCTGCTGTGATCAGACAACAGTCAGGAAGTTTAGAGTTAACCTTCATATGTCAGCATTCACATAGGAAACCGGGCCTCAATCTCTGCATTCCTGGGCTGCCGTCAGTCTGCCTCAGGATCTCAATGTGCCTTGGTGTCTGTTTCGTGTTTAACTCTGCCCCACATCTGACACCACACGAAACCCGTCATGGTTTTGCTGTTAGAGGATGGTTAATATCTGAAGAGGGTGGGTGCCCTTACCAAGCACCCCCAGGGGAGATATGGAGCTGGAAAGATAAGGATCAGTTTCATGGAGAAAACGACACAGGCACAAACACCAGAAACTGGTATTTAAACTCCCAACTCATAAGGGACCCCCATATTTTCACATTAGCTGGCCTTGTCTGTTTCCTGTCATCAGCAAGCATATGTTCACCACGGAACCAGCCAAGAGCCCCTTTGAACCAGTTGGTATTTCTGTAAGAAGTGGAAGGGAGGAGAAAGGGAGGAGAAACGTTGCATGGCAGGCCTGTGAGGTGCTATAAATAGTTGCCCTTAGAAAGCTCTGGGTTTTCATTTGCATGAAAGATACCACAAAAGCCAATGTGACTCTCTGAGCTGATGCAACTCTCACTCTGCCCTCAGGGTACTGCTGGGTGGGCTCTGGGAGAAGAGAGACTTCGTTCAAATCCCGGATTTGTAGCATACTATTGTGTGATCTTGGGAACATAATTTACTTCCATTTTCCAGTTTCGACTCTCCCTCTCTGACCACCATCCTCTACCCTTCCAATACGCTACCTCCATCAATACTTCAACTCCATCAGCACTTTGACCACCCATCAGGACCTCCCGTCTGTTGATCTACAAGTGTTTCACCATCCCTCATCATTTTCATGGCCTCTTTTCACTCATTATCCATCTTAAAATTCCATGGTCATTCAGTCATTATTCCCTTGCAAATATCCCTCATTTCCTGTCCCTCTCTTGCTTTAACATACTTGTTGGGCTAAACCACAAATGTAGTTATATTCACTTCTTTGCCTTCTCCTCACCTGCATCTATACAGTTAGATATGATTGGAGAAAAACACATCATCTTACTGACTAACCTCATTAAATTTATGACTACTAACTTCAACTGGACCATACTTCCCTGGTCCATTCATGGTCTACTTTCTCAACTATCTCATGCTTTTTCTACTCTCTTCAAACATCCTCATCGATCTTTTCTCTCAGTTACTGGCCTTGCTTCCTACTTTCCTGAGAAAATGAAGGAATCAGAAGAAATGCACCACAAATTCTCACCTCCACACCCACCCATCTTCCTATATCTGATTTCTGCTACTATGGATAAAACCTCTCCACTCTCAGCTAAGGAAATTCCAGGATGCTATTATCCCATCTTACTAAAAAAACCCTCTTTTGACCTCCCAGTTTCCTCTATAGGTATAGCCCCATTTCTTTCTTTACCTTTACACAAAACTCCTTAAAATACTGGCCTGTGCAATAGTCACTATTCCCAAATAATTTTTTCTGTTCTTTCTTGAATTCACACCAATCAAGTTTTTGCTCCAATGAAAGCGCTCTTATTAAGACCACTGGCAACTCCCATGTTGCTGAAATCAATGGTAGACCCTCAGCAGATATTTACAGCGTGGATGAATGAAACATTCTAAGCCTCATTTTCTTCATATGCAAAATGAGACAATAATACGTACTTTTGAGGGAGGAGATATGGAGATATATGTATACATATAGCTGATTATTTTATGATACAACAGAAACTAACACACCATTGTAAAGCAATTATACTCCAATAAAGATGTTAAAAAAATTAAAATAAATAACCTCTGGTAACTGGCAACTTACTGAACCCCTCTAGGTCTTAATTTCCACAACTAAAAAATAGGTAAAATAATGCTATTTCTTAGAGTTGTTATGAAAATTAAATGTGAAAATTTACATAAAAATATAAAATGGGATCTAATACATATAACATGTATTAAATAAAATTTAACCATTGTTAAAAAAATAATACGTACTTTTGAGGTATTGTTATGAGGATTAATCAACATTCCATAAGCAAAGGATTTAGCAGCGTAAGTGCTAAGTTATATGCTGAGCAAAGGAATTTTGCTACATTCTGAGGAAATATTATAAATATTTCCTGCAAAGCCTGCAAAGCTTCCTTCAATGCTGAACCAAAAAGGAAAGGTATTGATCATATAAGGTAACTACCCCTGGCCCTAACGGAAAGGTTTCTTCCAGTTCCTATAAAGAGGAGGAATTTCATTTTCCTAACTTGGATATTAAATGTTTCTCTTCACTGGTATACTGAAAGACGAGAATTTAAATTGTTTGCTAATGAGATTGTGGGACTTCTTTTCAGAGAGGGCAAGTGTCAGGATCTGGGTAAAAGAGATATCAGCACATTGAGTTTGTTCATGAAATACATCCCAGAATATGCAGAATATGTGTGAAACCATTTGAGAATAAGTGAAATCTGGAGAGAGAGAGAAAAGAAGGAAGGAAAGATGGAAGGAAGGGAGGGAGGGAGGAAGGAAGGAGAGAAAGGAACAAAGAAGAGAAAGAAAGAAAGGAAAGAAAGAAAGACAGACAGACAGACAGAAAGAAAGAAAGAAAGAAAGAAATAGAAAGGCAAAGAGAGGTGACCAAGAACTGAGCTGCAGCTGTTTGGTTGGAGTCATTAAAAGGATGGGCTGGCCAAGCCAATCCACAGGCAAGTAGATGAGCCAGGGAAAGCAATCTAGGGGATTCAGTGTTTCTCTACAAGAATCCCATTATACCCTTTTGGAGGAAATATACATTTCTGAAAACTTGGAGGGCAATTTGGCAATGTGTATTTTAAAAGTTTGAAACAGGGACTTCCCTGGTGGCACAGTGGTTAAGAATCTAACTGCCAATGCAGCGGACACGGGTTCAAGCCCTGGTCTGGGAAGATCCCACATGCTGTGGAGCAACTAAGCCTGTGAGCCACAACTACTGAGACTGTGCTCTAGAGCCAGCAAGCCACAATTACTGAGCCCGAGGACCACAACTACTGAAGCCCACACACCTAGAGCCTGTGCTCCACAACAAGAGAAGCCACCACAATGAGAAGCCTGCACACCACAACAAAGACCCAACGCAGCCAAAAATAAATAAATAAATAAATTTATTTGAAAAAAAAGTTTGAAACAAACATGTCTTTTGCTCTAGTCACTGAATTTCTAGGAACATATCCTAAGGAATAATAATGGATGTGCACAGAGATTTAGTTAAAAGGCAGTTTCCTACAACACAAGTCCATTGTGTATTAAAAAAAGTCTAAGTGTCTCCCAGTAAGGAATTGGTTAAGTAAATTATTCTGTGTAACGGCATTCAATGCAGCCATTAAAAAAATATTCTGGAGATTATATTTCTTGATGTTGAAATATGTTCACAACCTATTGTTAAGTTAAAAATCAGGTTATAAAAAATAAACAAATGGGACATAATGAAACTTAAAAGCTTTTGCACAGCAAAGGAAACCATAAATAAGATGAAAAGACAACCTTCAGAATGGGAGAAAATATTTGCAAATGAAATAATTGACAGAGGATTAATCTCCAAAATTTACAAGCTCATGCAGCTTAATATCAAAAAAAAAAACTTAATCCAAAAAAGGGCAGAGGATCTAAATAGACACTTCTCCAAAGAAGATATACAGATTGCCAACAAACACATGAAAGAATCCTCAACATCACTAATCATTAGAAAAATGCAAATCAAAACTACAATGAGGTATCACTTCACACCAGTCAGAATGGCCATCATCAAAAAATCTACAAAACAATAAATGCTGGAGAGGGTGTGGAGAAAGGGAACCGTCTTGCACTGTTGGTGGGAATTTAAATTGATAGAGCCACTATGGAGAACAGTATGGAGGTTCCTTAAAAGAGTAAAAATAGAAGTGCCATGCAACCCAGCAGTGCCACTACAGGGAATATACACTGAGAAAACTATATTTTAAAAAGAGTCATGTACCACAATGTTCATTGCAGCTCTATTTACAATAGCCAGGACATGGAAGCAACCTATGTGTCCATCAACAGATGAATGGATAAAGAAGAGGTGGCACATATATACAATGGACTATTACTCAGCCATAAAAAGAAAGGAAATTGAGTTATTTGTATTGAGGTGGATGGACCTAGAGTCTTTCATACAGAGTGAAATAAGTCAGAAAGAGAAAAACAAATACCCATGCTAACAAATATATACGTAATCTAAAGGAAAAAAAAAGGTTATGAAGAACCTAGGGGAGAGGGCAGACAGCAGAAGCAAGAGGAAATACAATCCTGCAGCCTGTGGAACAAAAGCCACATTCACAGAAAGATAGACAAGATGAAAAGGCAGAGGACTATGTACCAGATGAAGGAACAAGATAAAACCCCAGAAAAACAACTAAATGAAGTGGAGATAGGCAACCTTCCAGAAAAAGAATTCAGAATAATGATAGTGAAGATGATCCAGGACCTTGGAAAAAGAATGGAGGCAAAGATTGAGAAGATGCAAGAAATGTTTAACAAAGACCTAGAAGAATTAAAGAACAAACAAACAGAGATGAACAATACAATAACTGAAATGAAAACTACACAAGAAGGAACCAATAGCAGAATAACTGAGGCAGAAGAACGGATAAGTGACCTGGAAGACAGAATGGTGGAATTCACTGATGCGGAAGAGAATAAAGAAAAAGAATGAAAAGAAATGAAGACAGCCTAAGAGACCTCTGGGACAACATTAAATGCAACAACATTCACATTATAAGGGTCCCAGAAGGAGAAGAGAGAGAGAAACGACCTGAGAAAATATTTGAAGAGATTATAGTCGAAAATTTCCCTAACATGGGAAAGGAAATAGCTCCCCAAGTCTAGGAAGCACAGACAGTCCCATACAGGATAAACCCAAGGAGAAACATGCTGAGACACATAATAATCAAATTGGCAAAAATTAAAGACAAAGAAAAATTATTGAAAGCAGCAAGGGAAAAACGACAAATAACCTACAAGGGAACTCCCATAAGTTTAACAGCTGATTTCTCAGCAGAAACTCTACAAGCCAGAAGGGAGTGGCATGATATACTTAAAGTGATGAAAGGGAAGAACCTACAACCAAGATTACTCTACCCGGCAAGAATCTCATTCAGATTCGATGGAGAAATCAACAGCTTTACAGAAAAGCAAAAGCTAAGAGAATTCAACACCACCAAACCAACTCTACAACAAATGCTAAAGGACCTCTCTAAGTGGGAAACACAAGAGAAGAAAAAGACCTACATAAACAAACCCAAAACAATTAAGAAAATGGTCATAGGAACATACATATCGATAATTACCCTAAACGTGAATGGATTAAATGCTCCAACCAAAAGACACAGGCTGGCTGAATGGATACAAAAACAAGACCCATATATATGCTGTCTACAAGAGACCCACTTCAGACCTAGGGACACATTCAGACTGAAAGTGAGAGGATGGAAAAAGATATTCCATGCAAATGGAAATCAAATGAAAGCTGGAGTAGCAATACTCATATCAGATAAAATAGACTTTAAAATAATGTTACAAGAGACAAGGAAGGACACTACATAATGATCAGGGGATCAATCCAAGAAAATATGACAATTATAAATATATATGCACCCAACATAGGAGCACCTCAATACATAAGGTAACTGTTAACAGCTATAAAAGAGGAAATTGACAGTAACACAATAATAGAGGGGGACTTTAACACCTCACTTACACCAATGGACAAATCATCCAAAATGAAAATAAATAAGGAAACAGAAGCTTTAAATGATACAATAGACCAGATAGATTTAATTGATATTTAAAGGACATTGCATCCAAAAAAGCAGATTACACTTTTTTCTCAAGTGTGCACAGAACATTCTCCAGGATAGATCACATCTTGAGTCACAAATCAAGCCTCAGTAAATTTAAGAAAATTGAAATCATACCAAGCATATTTTCTGACCACAACGCGATGAGATTAGAAATCAATTACAGGGAAAAAACGTAAAAAACACAAACACATGGAGACTAAACAATACATTACAAAATAACCAAGAGATCACTGAAGAAAACAAAGAGGATATCAAAAAATACCTAGAGACAAATGACAATGAAAACACGACAGTCCAAAACCTATGTGATGCAGCAAAAGCAGTTCTAAGAGGAAAGTTTATAGCTATACAAGCCTACCTCAAGAAACAAGAAAAATCGCAAATAAACAATGTAACTTTACACCTAAAGGAACTAGAGAAAGAAGAACAAACAAAACCCAAAGTTAGCAGAAGGAAAGAAATCATCAAGATCAGAGCAGAAATAAATGAAATAGAAACAAAGAAAACAATAGCAAAGATCAATAAAACTAAAAGCTGGGTCTTTGAGAAGATAAACAAAATTAATAAACCATTAGCCAGACTCATCAGGACAAAGAGGGAGAGGACTCAAATCAATAAAATTAGAAATGAAAAAGAAGGTACAACAGACACTGCAGAAATACAAAGCATCCTAAGAGACTACTACAAGGAAATCTATGGCAATAAAATGGTCAACCTGGAAGAAATGGACAAATTCTTAGAAAGGTATAACCTTCCAAGACTGAACCAGGAAGAAATAGAAAATATGAACAGACCAATCACAAGCAATGAAATTGAAACTGATTAAAAATCTTCCAACAAACAAAAGTCCAGGACCAGATGGTTTCACAGATGAATTCTATCAAACATTTAGAGAAGAGCTAACACCCACCCTTCTCAAATGCTTCCAAAAAATTGCAAAGGAAGGAACACTCCCAAACTTATTCTATGAGGCCACCATCACCTTGATATGAAAACCAGACAAAGATACTACAAAGAAAGAAAATTACAGACCAATATCACTGATGAATATAGATGCAAAAATCCTCAACAAAATGCTAGCAAACAGAATCCAACAACACATTAAAAGGATCATACAACATGACCAAGTGGGATTTATCCCAGGGATGCCAGGATTCTTCAATATATGCAAATCAATCAATGTGATACACCATATTAACAAATTGAAGAATAAAAACCATATGATCATCTCAATAGATGCAGAAAAATCTTTTGACAAAATTCAACACCCATTTATGATAAAAACTCTCCAGAAAGTGGGCATAGAGGGAACCTACCTCAACATAATAAAGGCCATATAGGACAAACCCACAGCAAACATCATTCTCAATGGTGAAAACTGAAAGCATTTTCTCTAAGATCAGTAACAAGACGAGGATGTCCACTCTCGCCACTATTATTCAACATAGTTTTGGAAGGCCTACCCATGGCAATCAGAAAAGAAAAAGAAATAAAAGGAATACAAATTGGAAAAGAAGAAGTAAAACTGTCACTGTTAGCAGATGACATGATATTATACATAGAGAATCCTAAAGATGCCACCAGAAAGCTACTAGAGTGAATCAATGAATTTGGTAATGTTGCAGGATACAAACTTAATGCACAGAAATCTCTTTCATTCCTATACACTAATAATGAAAAATCTGAAAGAGAAATTAAGGAAACACTCTCATTTACCATTGCAACAAAAAGAATAAAATACCTAGGAATAAACCTACCTAGGGAGACAAAAGACCTGTATGCAGAAAACTAGAAGACACTGATGAAAGAAATTAAAGATGATACCAACAGATGGAGAGATATAGCATGTTCTTGGATTGGAAGAATCAATATTGTGAAAATGACTATATTACTCAAAGCAATCTACAGATTCAATGTATCAAATTACCAATGGCAATTTTTACGGAACTAGAACAAAAAATCTTAAAATTTGTTTGGAGACACAAAAGACCCCGAATAGCCAAAGCAGTCTTGAGGGAAAAAAACAGAGCTGGAGGAATCAGACTCCCTGACTTCAGACTATACTACAAAGCTACAGTAATCAAGACAATATGTTACTGGCACAAAAACAGAAACATAGATCAATGGAACAAGATAGAAAGCCCAGAGATAAACCACACACCTATGGTCAAGTAATCTAAGACAAAGGAGGCAAGGATGTACAATGAAGGAAAGACAATCTATTCAATAAGTGGTGCTGGGAAAACGGGACAGCCACATGTAAAAGAATGAAATTAGAACACTCCCTAACACCATACATAAACATAAACTCAAAATGGATTAGAGACCTAAATTTAAGACCGGACACTATAAAACGCTTCGAGCAAAACATAGGAAGAACACTCTTTGACATAAATCACAGCAAGTTCGTTTTTGATCCACCTCCTAGAGTAATGGAAATAAAAACAAAAATAAACAAATGGGACCTAATGAAACTTAAAAGCTTTTGCACAGCAAAGGAAACCATAAACAAGATGAAAAGACAACCCTAAGAATGGGAGAAAATATTTGCAAACGAATCAACAGACAAAGGATTGATCTCCAAAATATATAAACAGCTCATGCAGCTCAATATTAAAAACACAAACAACCCTATCTAAAACTGGGCAGAAGACCTAAATAGACATTTCTCCAAAGAAGACATACAGACGGCCACTAAGCACATGAAAAGCTGCTCAACATCACTAATTATTAGAGAAATGCAAATCAAAACTACAATGAGGTATCATCTCACACCGGTTAGAATGGGCACCATCAGAAAATCTACAAACAACAAATGCTGGAGAGGGTGTGGAAAAAAGGGAACCCTCTTGCACTGTTGGTGGGAATGTAAATTGATACAGCCACTATGGAGAACAGTATGGAGGTTCCTTAAAAAGCTAAAAATAGAATTACCATATGATCCAGCAATCCCACTATTGGGCATATACCCAGAGAAAGCCATAATTCAAAAAGACACATGCACCCCAATGTTCATTGCAGCACTATTTACAATAGCCAGGTCATGGAAGCAACCTAAATGCCCATCAACAGACAAATGGATAAAGAAGATATGATACATATATACAATGGAATATTACTCAGCCATAAAAAGAAACGAAATTGGGTCATTTGTGGAGACGTGGATGGATCTAGAGACTGTCATACAGAGTGAAGTAAGTCAGAAAGAGAAAAACAAATATCGTATATTAACGCATATATGTGGGACCTAGAAAAATGGTACAGATAAACTGGTTTGCAGGGCAGAAATTGAGACACAGATGTAGAGAACAAACATATGGACACCAAGCGGGGAAAGCGGCGGGGTGGTGGGGGTGATCGTGTGATGATTTGGGCGATTAGTATTGACATGTATCCATTGATGTGCATAAAATTGATGACTAATAAGAACCTGCTGTATAAAAAAATAAATAAAATTTTAAAAAAAGAGATTAATGAGTCCTGGGAATATAATGCACGGTATGGTGACCACAGCTAATAATACTGTATTGCATATTTGAAAGTTGCTAAGAGAGTAGATCTGAAAATTTCCCGTCAGAAAAAAAAAATTATGTATCTAACTATGGTGATAGATGTTAACTAGTCTTATTGTGATGATCATTTTGCAATATATACAAGTATTAAATCATTATGTTGTACACCTGAAACTAATATAATACGTCAATTATACCTCAATAATAAAAATCATTGCTTTTTATTTTAAAGGAAAGAAAAAACAATGATTCTTCATTCCCTTCTCCCCCTCACCCCTGATAATTACTATTCTACTTTCTGTCTCTATGAATTTGACTATCCTAGGTACCTCGTATAAGTTGAAACATACAATATTTGTGCTTTTGTGTCTGGCTTATTTCCCTTAGCATAATGTTTTCACGATGGATCCATGTTGTAGCATGTGTCAGAATTTGATTCCTTTTTAAAGCTGAATAAAAAAAAGAACCTAGGGGCAGGACAGGAATAAAGACGCAGTTGTAGAGAATGGACTTGAGGACACTGGGAGGGGGAAGGGTAAGCTGGGATGAAGTGAGAGAGTGGCATGGACTTATATATACTACCAAAATAGATAGCTAGTGGGAAGCAGCTACATAGCACAGGGAAATCAGCTTGGTGCTTTGTGAGCACCTAGAGGGATGGGAAAGGGAAGGTGGGAGGGAGACGCTAGAGGGAGGGGATATGGGGATATATGTATATGTATAGCTGATTCACTTTGTTATAAAGCAGAAACTAACACACCATTGTAAAGCAATTATACTCCAATAAAGATGTTTAGAAAAATAATTAAATAAATAAATAAAAATAAAAATCAGGTTATAAAACAGTATGTAAAGAATGATTTACATTTTTGTAAATTTACAGGGAAAAAACTTTGAAAGAATATACAACCAAATATTAATAGTTGTGGGATGACAAATGATTTTTATTTTCTTTTTACTTATTCATGTTTTAAAATTTTTCTACAAGTATGCATTATTTACATAATAAATTTTAAATACATAAAGCAAAGTTGTCCCACCAGTTAGTTTAGAATCCAACATCACTTTTACCTTTTCTCTTGCCCCCTAATGACCATATGCAAATAAGATCTGAAAAGGGAGATATACACAAGTTAATAGACGTACAGCAGGAGGAGAATGATTAGAGATATTTGAGAAGAATGTCCCTCTATTTATTCATCAAATATTCATAAGTATGAACCATGTCCTGGGCACTGTACCATTATCCAGCCAAGAATGAGAGTGACCCCCTACCTCATGCAGTTCTTCACTCACTGGAGAAAACAGAAGTTAGGTAAGTAATTATGTAAGTATGAGGATTGTCAGAGAAGAAAAGTTCAAAACTTCAGGTGTGACAGGAGCACATTAGAGGATTGAACCCAGTCTAGGTGCACATAAAAGGCTTCTCTGGGTGAGTAATATTTAAGCTAAGACCTGAGGCTGAGTACATTTGGCCACACATAGAGGAGGGAAGAGAATTCAGGGCAAAGGGAGGGAAGAAAATTCTCAGCAGAGAAACCAGCATGCGTGAAGCGCCCCGAGTCAACAATAAAACAGAGCACATCTGAAGCAATGAAAGAGCACATGGGCCCAGAGAACCCGTGGGGAGCAGGGAGAGACAGGTGTGCCTCTAGGCAGAGAGTTTGTGGGGCTTTAGCACTAGTCCCAGGGTGCTCAATGGGAACGCTGGTCACCCCCATGTGAAAGGAATAAATGAGCCACATCTAAACCAGATGGACGGTGCAGAGTTCTGGAAGGCGTTGGTTCTAATGTTATTTTATACCACCAACATCACTCCAGAGCCAGACATCGCTCTGCGTTGCACGTGCATGACCTCACTTCCCATTGTCCACCATTTTATGAGGTAAGTCCTCTTATCACCCCAATTTTATGTATCAGGAAACTAAGGCTTGGAGAGGTTAAGTGATTTTCCCAAATCAAAAGGCAAGTGAATAGCAGAGGGGGAGTTCAAACCCAAGAAAGTCCATGTTGGCCCCTTAAAGGATTAAGAGAGAGAAAGGAAATTTAGGGATGAACGTGAACGATCAGTCTACTGATGCAGAGGTGCAAAGAAAATTCCATTTCTTTCATTTTATAAACAAGTTCAATTTTAAGTCCTTGATTTAATGAGCTGGTGAGAAACTTGAAATCAGCCTTCTCAAAGTTTCCCGCTCTTTCTGGGACTGTGCTCCGGCTGTGGGGTTTCATGCAGCACCGTGGTTCTGGGGCATCCTCTCTCCTCTGGTCATCTGTCTGTGGTGGCTCTGATGAGTCCTCTCCCCTGGTCCTCTTCAGCCCCCAGACATGGGGCAGAGGAGCATTTGGTGAGGCTGGAGTTCTCAGGCCTGGGACATGGCTTTCCTGGTGCCACATGCTGAGGTCCTAACACAACCTCTTGGGGCTGTGAGGACACAGCCCTCCCTTTCCTCTCTACCCCTTGCACCCTTAGCCTGGGGGGAACCTCTCTCTTCCATGTTGTCCTCAGAGACTTTCCCTGGTTCCTGGACCCTGGCCTGCTCAGTGAATTTAGGCTTTTGGAAAGAAATCCATGGAAGGAAGTGCCTTGACAGACAGGTCAGAGGCAGCTTAGTCCTAAGTGACTCCCAGGGATTATTGCCCTTGGGTTGATTTTATTCTCAGATGCCCTTGCTGTGGGTTTCCTCAGGATCCTCTGAGCACACCCTCTATGAGCACCTGTACCCCTGACCTCCAGGCCCCTTCACTCAGATTTCAGATCCATGGGAAGGAAGGAACACACTGACACTGAGTTTGGCCTGATTTCTGCCTACCTGATCTCTACCATGTTGTGTCTCCGGGAAACTATCAGTGTGGTGTGAATGCGCATTGGTCTATTGCTGGTCTCTAGAGATATATTGACCTTGCAGACCTCAGTCACAAACACACACTGCACCAGGAGTCAGGAGCCCTGGTTCTAGCAGTGTGACTTTATACAAGTTACTTCACGTCTGGTTTTACTCTCAGTGTTTACAAAATGAACTAGTTGGATGATTGGTGATGATTCAACAAAGGCCCTCTGGTATTGTATAACCTTATGGGGCCAGGAAGATTCAGAGAGGAGAGAAGAGAAGCTGGCCTGGGAATGGGTCAAAGGAGTAAGTACCTGGCCTTGGTTAAGGAGAGGTGGGGGCAAGTCAGAGAAGATTCCCAGAGGAGGAAGACTCAGGTCTTGAAAGATGAACGGGAATTTTCAAGAATGAGCAGGTTAGGCTTTCTGGACAGCGGGAATAAACAAAGGCTCAGAGGTGTGAGCAGGGGCCTGTGAGTGTGGCAGGAGCCAAGATTGGTGTAAGCGAGGAGAAGCCACAGAATGTGAGTCTGGAGAGTGAGCAGGGCCAGACGGTGAAGGGCTGTATGTGACTAAGGAGTTGGGATTGTGTTCTAAGGGAAAGCAGAAGGATTGAAAGTTTTGTGGTTTTTAAAAAATTTTTTGTTGGGGTACAGTCGATTTACAATTTTGTATTAGTTTCAGGTGTACAGTGGTACAGCCACTATGGAGAACAGTATGGAGGTTCCTTAAAAACCTAAAAATAGAGCTACCATACGACCCAGCAATCCCACTCCTGGGCATAAACCCAGAGAAAACCACTGGCGGTTTTAAGTTAGAGAACTAACAGATTCAGATGTTTAGAAAGCTCACTGTGATGGCAGTGTTGAGGATATTCGAGAGGGCCAGGCAGGAAGCAGGGAGACCAATGAGAAGACGCTGTTGTAACCCCGAGGGAGAGTGAGACTTGAGGTAGGGGGTACTCCAACACGGAGAACGCAGACCCAGTCGTCAGGACGCCGCAGCTGGCTGACTGATTCCGTGAGAGGCAGAGGTGCCTGACCAACTGGGAAGACCCACTGAGACCAGGGCGGAGGGACGGCTTGGATGGGGAAATCATGGATTCTGGACTGGTCATGTCTGGTTTGAGATGCCATTCACTTCATTCCTGAAGTGGATTTTCTGACAGGCAGTAAGATGTAGCGTGTCTAACGCTCAGGAGGTAGGTCTGGGTGAAAGACGTGTTTGAGAGCTACGTTCTCTGAAATCATGGGTTTGGATGAGACCACCAGTGAGGAACTGTAGGGTTAAAAGGGAGAAGAGGGGCTTCCCTGGTGGCGCAGTGGTTGAGACTCTGCCTGCCAATGCAGGCGACACGGGTTCGAGCCCTGGTCTGGGAAGATCCCACATGCCGGGGAACAACTAGGCCCGTGAGCCACAACTACTGAGCCTGCGCATCTGGAGCCTGTGCTCCGCAACAAGAGAGGCCGCGACAGTGAGAGGCCTGCGCACCGTGATGAAGAGTGGCTCCCGCTCGCCGCAACTAGAGAAAGCCCTCGCACAGAAACGAAGACCCAACACAGCCAAAAAGAAATAAAGAAAGAAGCTTTCATTTAAAAAAAAAAAAAGGAGAAGAGGGGGGTTTCCCTGTGGTGCAGTGGTTAAGAATCCGCCTGCCAATGCAGTGAACACGGGTTCAAGCCCTGGTCCGGGAAGATCCCACATGCCGTGGAGCAACTAATCCGTGTGCCACAACTACTGAGCCTGCGTTCTAGAGCCCGCGAGCCACAGCTACTGAGCCTGTGCTCCACAACAAGAGAAGCCACTGCTTGCTGCAACTAGAGAAAGCCCACGCACAGCAATGAAGACCCAATGCAGCCAAAGATAAATAAATAAATAAATATTTAAAAAAAAAAAAAATAAGGGAGAAGAGGACCAAGGCTGGGCCTTAGGGCACCAGCACTTAAGGTGCACGTGGAAGAGAAAGAGCCAACAATAGACAAGCTGAAAACAATGGCCAGAGAACGGGAAGACGAGAACCGAGTTGTTCTTCTCGTTTATATCTTTCTTTCTTACAGTTGGAGGACCAGATGGAACATCACATTTGGTTATTTGGGAAAGAGAAGGATCTCTTTGGATATATCCAGGTAGGAATGAAGGGGGTGGGAGGCGGAAGGATGAGAGTGGGGCTGGGGAGTAGGGAACAGTGCCCAGAGTGAATTGGGAAGTGAGGGGAAAATGCCATATAATCACTTACACTACTGGAAAAAGACATGTGAGACACTTTAGACCTAGACCTAGAGTGAAATGTTCGCCATTTAGTTGGTGACATAGGTGGAATTGTCATTAATCACAGGGACATAGAATCATCTCCTTCTAGCAGGCTCTCCTTATGACAATTTCAAATATAGGTCTCGAAGGGATAGGTTAGAATCATCTAGATATGCTTTGGCTCTGCATATTGTCAGAAGCAAAGTATTGTTAGTGATGAGCCAGAGATCACCACAATCAAGCCAGCAGTAGTCAGCTTCCAGGCAGGCTGTGTGCTCAGCTCTGCCTTGATACAAGTCATGTGCACCAAGGGCCACAAGGGGTGGACCTGGATGGGATTCTTTGAACCTGCACCCCAGACATATGGTCATATGTGGCTATCTCGCTTCACAAGAGGGCAGTTATGTCCAATTCTATACTCTTTGCAATCTGACCTTCAGACAAGTGACTTAAAGTGGGTTGTTGGTTTGGGGGAGGGGAACTGTAGTGTAGGTATCAAAATAAACCCTTTCTCTCTGCCACGCAATCCCGCGGATAAGGCTAACTCCCCAGGTGTGAGTTGCTGAGTACACCTTTTATCAACAGCTGTTCAGTGGCTCTGCTAAAAAGGTAATGCCCACAGTTAATGGCTTCCAGAGTTATAATGCAGCATACACTTAAGTGAGAACAGGGCACCTGAGAAACTTCAGCAGAGTTTTTCAGGAAGAATACATTGATTTTCAGACCTTCGGAATTTACTACTGACACTCGGAGAAGGTGCCTTCTTTGACAGTCAGGAACATCATCCAACATGAAGCTGCCTGGCACCTGAGAGGTGAGCTGGTCACCAGGCTGCACCCTTGCCACCCTCACCCCCCCCCCCCCTTCCAGACTGCCACTCTGGAAACAAAGACTCCTTCTTTTCCTCCAGTGTAGCTTGTACTTCCTTTTAGTTCTTTTGCCCTCTGGACCCTGCCTACCTCAGGGACTTTGAACTTGCTTTGTACTCTTTGCTTGAACTCTTTCTTTGCAGATATCCCTATGGCTCACCTACTTTCTCTAGGTGTCTGTCCAATTATCACCTTACTATTAGATCATAGGGAATATCAAACCCAATTTTAAAATGGCAACCCCCTGAACTGGTTCAGTTTCTGGACTGTCTCATTTTCATGCACATGTGGACCCTAAAGCACATCACAATGACTCAGAACTGGAACTTTGTTCTTTTCTCTATTTTTGCCCAGAAAACTTTTGTTTATACCAAAGTTTACTTAAGTTTGGGGGTAGATAGATGGGGTGGTTTGCATCACAGCGCAGCAAACAATTTCAAATGGAATATTAAACATCCCTATTCTTAGGAATATTTGGCCACTCAGCTCTGGGGAAATTTTTTGCAGGGAGGTACCACCCCTTTCAATAACCTCACCCCTCTTCATGCTACTGTCACCCCTCTTCCTTCTCTCATCCTCTTTCTGCTCCAACTCATTTTTCCCTTAGGAACTCAGATTTTTTTAAATCTGAGTTTATCTCTCTCCAGATCCTACTCACAAACCCCAGACCCATCTTTCAGATCTAAGCCTGTTAACATGCACATCTGAATGAAAGTGTCTTTCATGTAATAAGAGCCCTCCTCCTCTGACTGCAGCTATATATGTTAACAACAATAGAAGGTGGGAACTGGGAGAAATCAGTGGAGGGGCTCAAAGGTAAAAAGAAAAATGTAGCAAGGGTTTATCTCTGTTATGGTGTAGAAGAAATTCAGTCCTGGGCTACATTGCAGGGTGGTTGGTGGGTCCATTCATCTCTGTTTTTTGTAAACCCAAGAAGCCCTTCTTTTCTTTGTATGAGTTCATCATACATTGTCCTGAATACAAATGAGGTGACTCCACCAGAAGAAGTTCTGGGACATAAAGATAATTTGGCAAATGTAAATGTCATCAAAGTAGTAATGTCAGCAGGGCCCTTAGGTGAAGGAGGTAATAGCATAAGACATCCACACAAGTCAGCCTCAGAGAAGGGCGACATTTACTTGAGTTTGCTTACATGCTTTACAGTCTAGAGGTGCAAGGAGTGCTGAGCCAAGTCTCCTTACCTGTTTGTCAGAGGCTGTGGGCAGCCGGCAAAGCTAAGCACACAGTAGGTGCTCCATACATCCGACAGGGTGAAGGGAGAGACGAGGACAGGCTAAGTTCAGCTTCACTGGGGTGTTTGGATGATTCACAGGCTCCAGTAGCAGAGCATGGAGGAAAGGACAGAGGCGGGAGTGTGGACTCTATTTTCCACAACCCGGGTAGGGGTGGGACCATGCAGGACACTGTCAGGATGGCGGGGACATTAAACACATTTGGCTTTAGCACTTCCTCAAATAGAAATGTGTGTGGACAGACACACGCTGAATAAGTGCATTCTCAGTTCTCCTTCAATGGTGCCAAACCAATGGCATGATTGTATTTGGCTGGGATTGATTATCCAAAAGCATGATGTACATCATATATGTGCCTGAATCAGGGTGGGCTAACTAAAGTGTTGATTTTTTTCTCCTGCCTGGAATTTGAGCATCTTCATTGGGTAGCACTGCTCACTTTATCCTTCTCAGGTGCTGGCTGAAACCTGGGCTTCAGAATGAGAGAGAACCTGTATTCACCACTAACTGGCTGGGTGATCTTGAACAAGGTACTTAATCCCTCTGAACCTCTATGTCTTGAGCTAAAAAGTAGAGAGAATGCCACCCAGCTGATAGAATTTACTGTGGCGATAAATTAGAGTATGCGGACGTACCTAAGCAGAGCTTTGGTCACAGAGGGAGCTCCTGATGAGGGATAGTTCCTCTGGCTGAACAAATAACAAAGAAATTAATTGCTACTTCTCAAGCTTTCAAACTGCTGAAGTAAGCACATGCGCAAAGTGCTACAGACACAAGAGAGCACACCTAACTCTGAGGAGGTGGGAGGGCCTCAGGCAGGAGGTGACAAGTGAGTGGGTACTGAGGGGGCAGCAGAGGTGGGGCGAGTGGAAAGAAGCAGAAAGCATTTAGGCAGAGGGAGCATCACCCAGAACAGACAGGCAACTCGAAAGTAATTTACAGACTCTGGAAATAAAAGGACACTTCACGTGACTGAGAAAAAAAAGGGGTGGGTGGGTGGTGACTGGTGAGCCTGGGAAGGAAAGCTGGACATCCTGGGATGTGGAGACAGATTCTGAGCTGGCAGCTGGCACAGTCAGGTCTCAGTTTAGAGGGAAACCTGGCCAATGCAGAGGATGAACTGGAGTTGGGGGAGGTTGGAGACTGGGAGATTTATTATAATTATTTAATTTTGTCACTAGCAGCAATAACAACTACCTTCTATGCAGCATCTGTAATCTGTCAGGCGGAACACTTACACAGCTTTCGTGTTTCATCCCTGACCCCAGCTCTATGAGGCGGACACCTTTATTCCCAATTACAGTTGAGGAAACTGAGATACAAAGAGGTTAAGGAACTTGCCAGGTCACATGATGAGTAATTTCTGCAGCTGGAATTCGAACCTAGGTGTTTGTCTTACTCCCAGGCCTGTGCTATCCTGCTGCTGCTGGTCAACAAACAGATGGAGAAGGGAGTCCTACCTTTGAGCCACAGGTCAGTGGTGGGGCTTCTGCTGCCCTTTTCAGAACTCTGATGACAACTGCCTTCCTCCCTGTTCCTCACCCACATTTGTGGCTACAGAGACCTGCCCACCTGGAGTGGCCTTACCACCTCACTTTTTACCCATCCCATAAAGACACACACAAACACACACACACACACACACACACACGCGCATACCGTATTTTGACCCTCAATGTTACTTTTGTTTAAACTACATCCTAATTCTGCCTCACTGCTTGGATACTATGGTTTTACTGAATCTTCCCTCAGTGTCTGCAGTTTGGACTGCCCCCTCTACCTGCTCCAGCCTAGTAAAGACCCAGACTCTTGGCCCTCAGCCTTCCTAGTCTGACTATCCCGAAATAATGTTCAGGCTATACCCATCCCAGTCCCAAGATGTGAAACAATTATTGTATATTTAGTTCACCTCAAGTTTAGAGGAAAGGTCACAAAACTGAGGGTCGAAACGTCTTGGTTCAACCCCCAGCTCTGCCACTTCCTGGCAGCGTGCCTTGGGCAGATTCCAGAATTTTCATGAATGTACTAATTAGGATACTTGAGAACAAGCAACAAAAACCTACTCCTGTGTATGTAAAATTCATGGAAAGGACACAAATAGCTCACAGAATCAAGTAGGCAAATGATCTGGCCTTGGGAAGGAGAGGAAGAAAGAGCCCTCTAGGGGTCTCAGTAGCAGTGACTTATAGTCTCTCCAGGGTTGGCCAATAGGCCCCCCTTTCTGTGTCATGATGGTCATCTGGATTATAATCTCCAGGAGATTGCTTGCCTTGGGTCAGGTGACCATGTTCCTTGATGTCCCTATGACTGACAACACACTGGAATCATATGGCATGAGGAAGGAACATTTTCCCCAAGGAAAAGCAGAACACTACTGTTAGCATAAGAAGAAAGGGAATCTGGGCAAGCGTGAAAAATCATTATTCTCTACTCTGAGACTCAGCTGCCATGTAAAAAGGGATGTGGTGTGATGTGGGAATACTGTGCCTATTCAAAAGATTGCTGTTTTTAGGATCACATCAACTGTGAATAATTATTCCAACTGCAAGACAATAGACAATGTAAAGGTTGATATTTTTTCTTATACATTAAAAAGCAGAGCTAGATTTTAAAGGACTTCTACCTTAAAATGTTAAAGGACTCTTTACTCCCTTCCTCTCCCTGAAGTCAATTAAAAACTACAAAAGGAATGAAAAACAGAGAAATTGCTATCTTCAGAAAAACTAGGGAAAAAATCACCTGTTAAGTCCCCAAACAAAAATGTTCAAGAAAAATAAAATCTTCCAAGCA
The DNA here is from genome assembly GCF_965194805.1 of Balaenoptera borealis. Classification (NCBI taxonomy): domain Eukaryota; kingdom Metazoa; phylum Chordata; class Mammalia; order Artiodactyla; family Balaenopteridae; genus Balaenoptera; species Balaenoptera borealis. The sequence goes on along the minus strand of NC_138868.1, from coordinate 90,194,860 downwards.
GAAACATGTCTTTACAGATAATGTGTAGAATACAGAGTTCTCAAATGGTAGTTGGTACAAAGGTCCATCCAGTGATTGCTGACACAAATTTTCAATGCCTATGGGTGTGAGAGGGCCCCAGGAGCATCCCTGAATCCATTCCACATTCCGGGATGGCAGAAGAGACAGGGAAAGATGCACTACAGATGTGTCACCTCTTAAAGACACTACTGGAAGGAGGGTGGGAAAAGGAGAGAAAACAAGCAACAGCAGGCTTGCTCTTGTAGTGATCTGGACAAATCACCACAGAGAACACCTGTTACATAGAGGGCTTCATTATACATCATTCTTATCCTATCTTACCTTAAAGGAACAACACCAAAAGCTGAATAGATGTATTCCTAGGCAGAGGAGGCAGCATACGGAGAAAGAAGGCATTGTGAGACAATGCACCCAAACTGAAGTTGCCAACCAGCCCATCCCTCTGCCTTCCGTGCCTTCCAACACTATTCTCTAGTAACTGGCTCTCTCTGATGGATTGGCCCCCTTCAGTGATGAATAATTATCGGAAACAATCCAGCATGAGATCTATACTTAGGTAACAACCAGAGAGAGAGGGAGAGAGAAGAAGTTGATCAAATAAAAATATAGATGAAGGACAAATTTCCTAATATCCCACCAAATGAGAAAAATTCAAACAAGTACTTTTCCATGGGCATCAACTAAATAAACGTAGGCTCTTGAAGAAAGAGCTGAAGAAAGAGGCAAAAGAGAATAAGAAATTGTGGGACAAGAGAATTAGTTGATAGTAAGCAGAAAAAGTTCAGAAGAGAGGTTGAAGAAGGAAATAAAACCATCAACAAAATGAAATGAAATTTTAATTATGAGACACCATTTTCACCTATCAGAATGGGAAAGATTAAACTATCAGATAATACATACTGTTACCAAAGTTATAAGTGGACAGCACACCACAGTATTCTAAGTGGGAATGTCAGAGGCCAATTTGGCAGTATTAACATTAGAACGTTACAAGCACAAAAATGCTCTTGCAGCAGTCTTTTTAATAGCAAAATTTTGCAAACAACCTAAATGTGCACTAAAAGGAGATTGGTTAAATTTTGATAAACTCAAACAAAAGAATTTTACACAGTCGTTAAAAAGAACAAGGTGCTTATAAGCAAATATCACCTAAATTGACAATTAGGTTTAAAACACGAGTTGCAGAACAGCATGTATAAAATGAATTCATTTGTGTAAAATGAAAAAGGATATATATTATATTCATTTTTATGTTTAAGTGTTTGCACATGCATAGAAGTTTCTGGAGAATTACACAAGAAACTGTTGCTAGTGCTCCTCTGTGGTGAGTGGGCTGGGAACTGGGATGGAGGGAAGCCTCTTTTCAATGGATAGACCTTTGCACTTAAAAAAAGTACTATATGTAAGTGTCAATTTTTAATTTAACTAACTACTACAAAATGAAATAGAAAGGAAATTGATTTTTATGGAGGGAAACAATGTTTTTATGTACATTCCTGCTAGTACATCACACTTGCATCTGTTTTGCTCCCCAGAGAGACACTGACACCATGAATGTGCATCTCAATAGACTCATTTGACAGCATCAGGAATTTTGCAAAACACTGACTGGAGAAGGTTGGAGGAGGCCACACAGACAGAGGGAAGGGGGGAGGAAGGTATTTTCCACTTTACCAGGTTATGAAATTTAGCACTTTGATTTTTTTCTTTACAAAATAATTAGGGAAATAAATTCATGTATAGCATTAAGATTAAATACTTGAGGTTGCCAAAGAGAGAGAGACCAGTTTGAATGTGCTTCCATCCTGAGCCAAATTGTGCCAGGTGGTGGGGCTGTGAGAAGAGTAAAACACATTCACTCTCAGAAAGCGATTCTAAGGCTACTAGGGGAGGCACACAAGTGAACAAATAATTAAAAAGTGATTCCGTAAGTGTTATGATAGCTGAGCTCTGCTCAAAGCACAAAAGCACAAAAGTAGAATAAGGGCTCCTTAGATCACCATGTGGGGCTGGGACAAGGTATCCTCTCTCATCTACCAATGCTTCCCATCAGAAGCTGAAAGAAGGAGAGAAAGAGGCCCACACTTCATTTGACTGAACAACTCATGATCCCTCTCCATAGGATTTCTTTCCAAGCACAGTATATTCCATAAAAAAATAATAATAATAAACCTTGGTTAACAAATTTTTTCAGGAGGAGAATCTCCACCATATCCTTCATAAGAAATTTTAGAATTAGAGTCTGCCTGGGGCTCCCTACAGCTGCGATGAAGGGGCAGCATTTCACAAGGTGGCTCAGCTCCTATGTCCTTCCTGGAAGGGGACATCAATGGTACTGACCCCATCCTTTGGCCCTGTGGGGAGGGAAGAGGGTGGCTAAATATCTTGTTCTTCCTCTGGTCTCTCTCTCCAGTTTAAGTGACCTGAGGAGTTGTAAACTTCACTAGGGATGGACGAGGGGAAAGAAAACTCGAGCGTAAGCCTTAGTAGAAGGCGGGGGTGATGAGGGAGAGTAGCTTGAGATAATCAAAAGTTTAAAAATGTAATCAATACTTGTGAGATTCTTACGGTTAGCAAAGTGCTTCATATGCATTATCTCCACTGAGTCTCTGAGCATTGCTGTAAGTTATATGTATATCAGGCCCACCTTATAAATGAGGAAATGAAGGCATAAGTGGATACCAGACCTCTCTAAAGACTCAGCTAGTAACTGGCTGGGCTGAGATCCAAACCAGGCCCTGCCCTCCAGAGGGACTGTTCTTTGCCCCGCACTGTGCTGGCAGTCGTGCGAGCTGAGGGTCCCGAGAGGAGAGGAGAGAGATCGGTGTGGATGAGGAAGTAAGAAATAGGGTGGTGAGGCAGCTTCTCTGCAGTGTTGTCTCAGGACGGGCTCTGAGGAGAGCTGCCAACCCTACATGTCTGAAAAGACAAAACCAGCCAAGAGTGAAAATCCATCCCGCTGAGGAGTTTAAAAAATAATTTCAAGCTGGAAATTACATTTCATCTTTTCATCCCCTAAAGTTCAGAATTCAACTCCCCACAGTTGCCTCGACATAAAAGTAAGTGATTCTATCCTCACAATCCAGTACACAGTGAGTCGGAAGTCCTGTACGTCCATGCTGAAAAAGGCCCGCTGACTTGGCACGTCCTGGCAAATAAAAGAGGAGACTGCACATCCGTCAGGCATCTGGGCCCGTTTTCATCACTCATTATTATTAAAGAAGAAATAGAATTGTGCTCATGTGTAGACAGTGGATGAAACTAATCTCTGCAGTAAGATATCCAGAGACTGAGAGGTTCTTTTTTTTTTTTTTTTAACATCTTTATTGGAGTATAATTGCTTTACAATGGTGTGTTAGTTTCTGCTTTATAACAAAGTGAATCAGTTATACATATACATATGTTCCCATATCTCTTCCCTCCTGCATCTCCCTCCCTCCTACCCTCCCTATCCCACCCCTCTAGGTGGTCACAAAGCACCGAGCTGATCTCCCTGTGCTATGTGGTTCTTTATCACTAGTTTCCTGGGAAATAGTCTTTTCTAAATCTAAGGGCCAGCAAGACAAAGATAATGACCACTAAGATTTTCTAATCTCTGTTTCTTCCCAGAAAGCTACAAACCTGATCAGAGAGAGGTAGTCGGTTAAAAGGGAGAGTTGGGTTGGAGTCATTCAGACTGGGTTTAAGCCCTACCTCTTCCCATTCACAAGTGCTATGACCCCTGGCAAATTATTTCTCTTCCTGAGCTTTGATATACCCTGAGGTTTGATTTACTCACTTCCTAGGTCTTACTGTGAGGCTCAAACAAAATTGCCTAGGTAATCAATAGCAGCTTGAACTTATGTGCTCAATCAATTACATTTACTTTAATCAAAGTCATAATTCAGTAGGAAACAAAAGACCTTGATTAGGGCAAATAGACCCAGTTATCCAAGAGACATTCTGATCAGAAAGAGCCTAAAGCAGAAGCTGGTGAAGGTGAGAAGGAGCAGAAGTGAGGTGACACCTAGAATCATTAGCATTCTCCTTCTGTTGCCCCAGAGGTAAGGCCCCAGGAGGAGCCGGCAGGGGTGGAGCCAGGGCAGGGGGAGACACTGATTCACAGCTGGCCACGTGCCAGCTCCAGCCAGGAATGTTGACAGAGTAAACTGGTCAAGGAGACAGGACGAGGAGGATACCATTTCTCTGCAGGGGCTGCCAGAAACACATCCTAGGGTCCTGGCAGGCTGAGGGCCCACAATACCTAGCAGGGGCCTGTTGCCAAGGATGTGAAAATTAGAAGCAAAACAAAGAGGCAGCCTGGGGATGGGCTGCTGGGGTGTGGAGAAAAGCATTCTTTTTTTTTCTGTAGATGTTCCATTTTTTTTTTTTTAACATCTTCATTGGAGTATAATTGCTTTACACTGTTGTATAATTGCTTTACATTGTTGTGTTAGTTTCTGCTGTATAACAAAGTGAATCACCTATACGTATACTTATATCCCCATATCCCTCTTGCATCTCCCTCCCACCCTCCCTATCCCACCCCTCTAGGGGGTCACAGAGCACCGAGCTGATCTCCCTGTGCTATGTGGCTGCTTCCCACTAGCTATCTATTTTACGTTTGGTAGTGTATATATGTCCATGCCACTCTCTCACTTCGTCCCAGCTTACCCTTCCCCCTCCTCGTGTCCTTAAGTCCATTCTCTACATGTGTCTTTATTCCTGTCCTACCCCTAGGTTCTTCAGAACCTTTTTTTTTTTTTAGATTCCATATATATGTGTTAGTGTACAGTATTTGTTTTTCTCTTTCTGACTTACTTCACTCTGTTTGACAGATTCTAGGTCCATCCACCTCACTCATGTACCACAATGTTCATTGCAGCACTATTTACAATAGCCAGAATATGGAAGCAACCTAAGTGTCCATCGATAGACGAATGGATAAAGAAGATGTGACTCAGCCATAAAAAGGCTTCTTTTAATGTGATCTGCGAGCCATCCAAGGATACTTAGGATGAGCTCTTTCCGTGATCAGGCCAATTAAGCTATCATTGATATTATAAAGTACCCATGTAATCAGCCAGGCTTCGGGGTGTGGGAGCAGATGGTGGGGCCCATTCTCTATGTATACTAAGTTAGCTCCCCAGAGAGCTGGACTGTAGCCTGGCCCTTTACAGAAACGGTTTCCCTGAGTAGTGGTCTAATGTTAATCTCAAGGCTCTTATTAAAAGTCTAATAGCCCCAGGAAGGCTGTTTCCTACACTGTTCATCATGTCATTCAAATTCTTTAAAAAAAAAAAAAAAAAACACTTCCATTTGGCAAGTTCCTTTTAGAGCTGACAGGAACAGTAGAAAGGGCATAGACTTTTTGATTAAGGAGACCTTGATTGGAATCCTGGCTCTTCCTTTGTTTCTTAAATGGAGATAGTAACACTACCTGGAGGGGGTGTTATAGGAATTGCAGGTGCTGTTTATTGGATGTTTACAATGTGCAAAGCACTCTGCTAGAGCCTAATAAGCATCTCACTGAATTCTCACAGCAAACGTGTGAGTGAGTGCAAGATCAACATCTCCCCAGCTCAGAGATAAGGAAGGGATTGCAGCCCTGAGGTAGAAGGTAAGTTGCCCAGTATCTCCCAGCAAGTGGAGACCAAGGTGATGCACTTGAAAGCTCTTGGCACTTATTAAGTGAGTGCTGAGTAAATGTCAGCTGCCTTGTCCTGTTCCCCTTAAAGACCTGAAATATTCCCTTTTTAATGATAGAAAGACTGAGTTCTAGTCTTTCGTGTTTTTCCCTCTTTGGCTCACAAGCAATTCAATGCAATGTTCGAACACAGTAACTCTGATTTGTGAGTATTTAATCCCCTCCCAATTTGCTCATGGTTTTGAAGTTTCTATTTTAAGAGCTCTATTATAGACATGTTTGTTGTAAGCCATTTTGCATTCTTTTGGAAACAGATAGGTTACAAATCCAGGGTCCTTAGATGAGTGACTAGCTGCAAGATGACCACAGACCTGATTGTAAAATAAGTTATTTTTTTAAAATGCAAATGTACTAGAATTCCTGAATCCAAATAAGGGCTGCCCTTTAAAAGGGAAATCACCAGAGGCTAAAGGCATAATCCAGTGATTAATAATTCAAAACATTAAAATGACTCCTCTTTGGGAATTGCCTTTAATATCTATGGCTTAAGTTTTACATCTTTAAAATGATGGCAAATTCACGTTGGGGGTGGGGAGTTTAATTTTTAGAAACATAACAGTCATTCAGAACTAAAACTCTAGACAAAGATGACTGATTAAACTGGGAAAGGTAGACTTTGGTCCAAAGCCAAATGACTATTTAAAATATGTCACAAATAAGCTTTCTCATGGGGTTTATGAATCGGCTATAAAGACTTTGTCAAATCCTAACCAGCAGACAGACACTTCAGAGGAATTTTCCTAGAAAGCCACCTAGAATAAGATGGTCACTTGTGAAGGTGGGGACCGCCCTTCTGGCAGCAAGATGATTGGAGGTGGGAGGGTCCCCACGAGGGAGGCCAGGAGGGCTCACGTGATAGCCATGGGTAGATGGGCTCAGTGTGGCCAGAGGGCATTTGAATTAGGCTTCTTAGACACAGGGGAGCATGGAGAGGGTGATGCTAAAAGTCATCGGACCCCTGCTTCCTCGTTTAGTACAGATCAGATTGCTTTGGAGAGAAACATCAGGAACTCTCATTTAAAGGGCCAAGTTTGAGTGAAAGGTGCGAAAGAGGAAGGAAGTTCAATACTGAGGCAACAAGTGCAAAGACAGGAGGGAGAATCTCAGGCTAATCTCAGGAGAGTCACTGGCACCTGAGCTAAGTATCACAGCATCCTCACGTATCATGACTCTGAGACACGGGGCTTATCATGCCTAAATCTAGTTAAGCAGTAATTTTCATTGTGCAAAGGACTTTTATGTTCCTGTTTCAATGAACCCCTATAACACTGTGGGGTAGGTAATGTTATGAAACCCATTTGATAGTCAGAAGGATGAGACTTAGATAAATTAGTTAACGAATTCTTCAAAGTCACTCAACTTATTAGTAACTAAACTGTTAACAGGACCTTGATCTGTGGTCCTCAACTTCTGAATTTAACTAATTTTCTTTTCTCTTTATCAACAAAGACATATGAATTCTGAGTTATTTTCTACAAAGAAATGATCATAGTGACTTTAGCAGTCTTGATTAGCATTTCAGAGATCATATTTAAAAATAGCTTCAAAAATTAGGGAAGCCTCTACCTGACCCCTTGTGTCTGAAAACCTAAGAAAACACACTCACCTTGTTACGATGTTGAATTGCCCATCACCCTCTTCCTCTTGAATGAAGCAAAAAGGCCACAAATAACATTCCTGGTGATTATAAGCTGTGCCTCCTTTTCTAAGATACTCACAATCTTCAGTGAGCAGCCAGCTAGTCTTCCTAAAATGTGCCCCATGGCAGAGACCCCATGAGTCAGACTGGTCAACCCAATCTAGCTAATTACCCACAAGCTGCAGAGCCCGAGGTCACGATCAAGCTTTCCCGACTCCCTTCCTGCTCACCTCTCAGCTGTCCAAACAGGAGCCCAGTATTTGAGCTCCGGCAGCCTTGACACTCAAAGCAAGTCATTTTACCCCTAATCCCGAGTTTGATCCAAATCCCTGAAAAATGCAAGGAAAGTTTCAAGTGTGTACTCCTCAAGAAAGAGTTTTCTCACTAATTTCTCAAATTGTCCTCAACATAGGTGTGTTATCTGCAACAAAGGTGGTATTTAGGAAGGACCTGAAGTGGATGAAAGAAAGAAAAGGGGAAAGATGAAAGGAAGGAAGAGGAAGGAAGGAGAGAGGTAGGGAAGGAAAGGAAAAAGGAAGGAGGCAGAGAAGGAGAGGGTGTCAGGAGGGAAACCTGCGTCCTGTACCACATCCAGGTGGGTCAGTTCATCAGTCCCTGTTCCTGGACTTTCTGGCGAGGCAAAGAAATAGTAATGTCGGCGCCAGCCTGCTCTCCTGTTTTCAGCCCTTAATGATTTTAATGAAGAACAGTTATAAAAATACATGGTTTGTGTTCTCAAAAACGGCCAAGGAACAGAGAAAAATGAAGACAGGGAGTTGCTTCTACCCAGAGGCATTTTCACCAGTGATTCTTGGCTTACTTTCTCTCCATGAGCTATGCCCACCTCAGGAGATTTCATCTGGACAAAACAGAGATCCAAAAAAAAAAAAAAAAAAGACACCCACTAGGCCTTGTGGAGTCTGATTGCCAGTTGTACTTTGTCTCCTGGGGCTGTGTTTACTGAGGAGATGGTGGAAGTCATAATTTTCCTAAGGACAAGCATATCTTCTCTGTAAGTTCTTCTGCCAATCTGTCCCCATGACTATGCTGACACTGTCATCTATAGCCAACTAGATCCCAGGAGATACTTTCCATGCTATGGCTTATGTAGGTTTTTGCCTCATACATCATTTTGCAATTATTTATTGATTGTCTTCCACGTGGCAGGCACTGTGCATTATTCCTCATCCCTTCCTGCTCAGCAGCACCGTGGAAGAAAGCAGAAGTCTGTGGCTGTGAGCGATGCCTCCCAATGGCCTTTTGCTCATTTAGAACCTCCTGGACTTCTTCCCAGGCACCTGTGGAGGGCAGCAGAACCCTTGAACCCACCTGGAGCAAGCTCTACAATGGTGCCTAATTACTAACACGCAAAGTCAAGACTCCTTTACCTGACTTTCAAGACTTGCATCATTCAGCTGCACCAGCCTAGCCCCTCCCTTGTTGCCCAAGTGTGCCAAACTCCTCTCAGCCTTCTGTACCTTCCTTTCATGTTAAGGCCACTGCTAGCCCATATGGTGGCTTTGTAAGCATTAGAAACAAGTATTCCCACCTGAAGACTTCCTTCCACCTGATGGACGATTGTTCAGAATATACTAATTTTGTTAGAACAAAAACTCTTGTTTTAGAACATTTAACTCTTATCTTCCAGAAAAGTGTCATAAAAATATACAAATTATGCCCTCTACCATGTGGACGTGCCTCTTTAGATCTTGTGTCTTTGTGGATGCATGACAGTGTGCAGTAGCACTGTGTGTTGCCTCTCCCTTGAGTGGCCCCATTTCTCATTCCTTCTATACAATTTCTCTGATTCACATCTCAAGTCCTTCACAACTATTTCCCTAATAGCTTATTCATACATTCCACAATTATTACTAGGCACTGGGAATACAGCCGTAAACATGATGGGTGAGGTTGCTGCTCTCACAGGGAGAGACTACACGCAAATATTTGTAAACATATTATAGAAAGGGAAAGGGCAATAAAGAAAATAAGAGTGATGAGCTAGGAAGCAATAGGGGGACTTCTTAGGAGGGTTAGGAAAGCTCCCTCTGAAGAACTGATACTTGAATGATGAGAAGTCAGTCATGCAAGGATTTGGGGATGAATATTGCAGTTATAAGGAAGAGCAAGGATAAAGGCTATGAGGCAGGACTGTGTTTGGCATGTTCAGGTGCCAGGAAGGATGACCACTATGGGAAGAGTGTTAGGAAATAAAGTCAAAGAGGTAGGCAGTGCCTAGGGCATATGAGGTTTCGTAGCTGTGTTAAGGAGTTTGGATTTTATTCTAGGATTTTAAACAGAATTTAAACAAGTAAGTTATATGATCTGATTTAACTGTTTTAGAAATCCTCCTGCCTGCTCTGTGGAAAATGAATTGGAGGAGCTAGACTGGATCAGGAAATCAAGTTGGGTGTGGAGCAGTTAGTCTATCTAACATCTAAGTGTCCCTTCTGATTCTGGCGTTCCATGGCTCTGACTCACCGATGGTCCCACCATGTATATGGTTCTGTGTTCCTCGTTGCAAATGGCAGGCTCCATTTTAAGCAGACAAGGGATTAATTTTAGATTTTAGGTAATTCCCAGAATTTAAGAAGAGGCTGACGGAGCAGCCTTGAGACCGATCTTCCAGGAGATCTGCCCCAAACCATACAGCAGGACCAGCTTGGGAAGGACACTGCATCAGCTGCTCTGCTGAACTCTAAATGCTGTAGCTCAACTAAACTACAGCCTCTGAGAGTGAGGTCACTCCTGTGTCAGGACAGCCACTGGGACATTGCTGCCTCCACGTCACCTGTGAGAGCCCAGTGGCTAGAAGTGGGGATTGGGCTCCACCAGGAACTAAGCTGGAGCAGGTTGTTTCTCCCCAAGACTTTAGAAGTCCTGGGGGCCAGAGGTGGGAAGTCAGCCAGAGCTTGTATAAGAAAGCAGAAGTCCATTTACCATGAAGAGAAAGGTTGGATGCCAAGACCAAAGGAACCAGAAGTATGGGACAAATCTGTGGTCATAACCCTAAGTGGCTGGGCTGAGAAGATGACATCAAGCTGACAGAAGGCTGAGAACCTGAGGGAGAAGAAACAATCTAATATTCATTTGCATAACGATGAATGATTTATACCTATCTCCCCTATTAGACTACAAGCTCCATAAAGGTAGGCACTGTGCTTTATTCATTTACTCACCATGAAAGAGCCTCAGAATGCAACACTACACTCTTAGTGTTTATTCAGAGTCAATGTAAAAAACAGCCATATAAAGAGAGTTTCTGTGATTTCTTCCGCATATGATTGCTCTTATATTCCTCAGTGTAAGAAGCCACCTGACAAATTCTCTTAAAATTTAGTGTCAGCTGATGTTTTATTCCTTGATCTTGATGCTGGTTTCACAGGAGTATTTGCTTGTACGAATATGTTAAGTTGCGTACTTATGATTTGGGCCTATAAGCCAGCAGATCCCACGATGCTAAGGATTCTGTGGTACACAGAGATGCTGTTGGAACCTCTGGCACACCCCAGTGGAGAACCAAAAAACCCTAGAGTTCTGGAGCAGGGCCATCCTTCTGGGTCAGAGAGCTAGCAGATTCTGCCAAGCCACAGGGCCCTAGTATATTTGGAGCTATTCATCATGATCTAGTATTATCAGATCCACTATGTCATAAGGTTGAGTGAACACAGCAGTAATATATCACACAATGGGAATGGCAAAGTCAGGATTGAGCCTTGGCAGGTCCAAGGAGCCCAGGTAAGAATCTTGAGCAAGTAGACTCATATTTCCATGTCACCTACCTATGTCTTCACATGGGGTCCCTATGACCAACTGACCAAGGAGGAAAACTATTTGGGCTGATGTGTACATGAATGAGATTATTACATTGGTGCTAGCCAAAAGGGGACTGCCCCTGCATTTAGTTGCACTCAGGGATGACTTACATGATCATTAGCAAAGGGAAATCCTATCACTGGGTAGAGTTTCAAGTAGTAAAGTTGTTCATTTACTTTGTGGGGAGGGAAAAGTGGCCTGAGGTTGGGATGTACATGGTAAATGACTTCTTTGGTTGATTAGAGTCTGGAAGGAGTGAGATTGAAAGATGAGAGACAAGGAATTCTGAGAAAGAGACTTGTGAATGGACCAATGGGAGTGAGCACAAAGCATGTAGATCTTTGTTGCTGCCTCACATTAATGCCCACCAGAGAAGAGGTACTTAACAACCAACTGAACAGGACGCTTGTCCTGTGAATATCAGCCACCCCGGGGCTTGCAAAATGGGCATATGTGGATGGAGGCTATGCCCAACAACACAGACTCCCTCTCACCAAGGCTGATCTAGCTACTGTCACAACTGAGTGCCCAAACTGCCAGCAGCAGAGACAACACTAAACCCTCTACATGGTATCATCCCATAATGAAACCAGTCCCTGGAGGCAGGTTGATTATATCACAGCACTTTTACCCTGAAGAGGACAATCAAACATCCTTATGGAACTGATCATACTACGCTGGGTATAGGTTTACACTGTTCCCCTCAATACCTCTGCTAGTACCACACCCAAGGAATTAATAGGATGTCTAATTTACCAGTATGGGATGTTGGACCTTGCTTCAGAACAAATTTTTAGCAAAGAAGTTGTAACAGTGGGTGCATGATTGCAGGATACTCTGGTTTTACCACAAACCTTCATCATGTGAATTCAGCTGATGAAGAATCATGAAATGGCCTATTAAAGGCTTAGCTAAGGCACTGACTCCAGGACAACTCTCCACAGTGTTTGGGTGTTATCCCCCAAGATGCAGTATATGCACTGAACCACCAGTTGATATATGGTGCTGGGTACCCAATTGCTGGAATGTACAATGCACATCACCTGCGATCAAGGAGTGAATATAAGATCAGCTCCTCTAATCATTACTCCCAGAGACCCACAGATGGTTACTGCTTCCCATCCCCACCCACTTGGATTCTCCCAGATTACATGTCCTAGTTTTTGAGATGGGAGTGGGAAGGGACACTCCCACTAAGGGATGTTAAGGGATCTCAAGTTATGACTTCCAACTGCTCTCTTTGGGTGCCTCATACTGGTGGACCAATGGGCAAAGAAAACAATATTAGTGAGGATAATCAACCCTGATTACCTTGATAAGCACAATGGGGACAGGGAACTCAAGAGATTCTTTGTGGTGAATCTATGACCAGTGGTCCATACCCAATGATGATAGTAGATAGAGAACTGTAGCATCCAAAATTCAAAAATGGCAAGGTGACTTAAGGACTTAGATATCTTGGGGATAAAGATCTGAGTTGCCCCAGATCTGAATGGTGAATGGTGTAAAGTGTGTACTTTTATCCTTTGCTTTTTGTTTGCTAACCTGCTTTTGGCCTTACCTTTGACTCTAGACAGAGGTATGACAATCAGTTCCAGGCAGGCTTTGACCCACTTTGCACTGACAATGCCCCTCCTCGGATGCGTACCGTGGGCTTTATTGAGGGATGCCCAAGGAAACACTATTGGCTCCTTTCATGCACAACCAATAGAGAGGAGTTAATAAGAGTTAACAAGTTAACAAGGGTTCAAGAGGCAACCCTCAACAAATAGTCAGTGGTAGCTATTGGATAAATTATCCCATTTTTCCTCTAGATAGACTGTTTTTTGGACATACTGTATATAATCCTTAAAAAAAAAAAAAAAAGCAGGATCAAGCACCATAATAAGAACTAATTTATTCACTAACATACTCTTGCATTCATTTCCCACCTTCCCTATGTGCTCTCCCCAGTCTCTCACTCCTGTTCCCTAGGATTGAATAAAATAATCCAAAAATAAACCATCTAAACGCAAGTTCTTGCTTCAGACACTGATTTCCAAGACAAGCCCAGCTAAAACACTCCCACAGCTACATTCTGGACTGGAATTGTCTCTCCTTTATAGATTTGCCTCCAGTGACCACACAGTTCTTACTCCCTTAATTCCAATGCAGATATTCTTCAGCCTCACCAGGATCTCCCATCTTGATATGGCTCTACTTTTTTCCACTTTGTTTCCTATCTGACACAGACCCATAGCCCATCAATCTTTAATCATTTACCCATGTTTTCCTTTGAAACCCTCACCTCTGGGTCTTTCCTTCAACCATGCTTACTTTGAAAAATCTCAGAGAAAGACATTTGTTTTTGCTGCCTAGTATCAATTTATCTTTCTCTAAATGAAAATTTCCCAATTTTCCTTTGGGGAGCTACCCCTGCCACCACTTGGTCCATGATGCTGCAGGTAGAACATTTTACTAGTATTCAAGCCAATCCATGTACTTTCTTCATTCTGGCGCCAGTGACAAATTCAGGAATAGATACATGACTCAACCCATCAGGTCCAATCAGAGTGAATGCCAGGGCTTTTGTTTGAGGGATCAAGAATAGGGAGGAGTTTCTGTTAGAGTTAGAATGGTCTATTTCAGAATGGAGCCAACCCAGAGGAAGCAGATCTGAGAAACATCAGACCCTAGTGACATCATTTTATCCCCAGTACCAAATTTTATTGCAGACAGGCTTACATTTGTATTTTCAGTTCTTTAGCTAATGCAGCCACTGTTTAAGCCAGGTTGGGTTGGGTTGTTTTACCCTTGCAATCAGATTAATTATTTCCTAATTATTGATAATTCTCCTGGACCATTCTTACCATTTAACTTCTCTGCTTCCAGCATGGTTAATGAATATCTTGCTCTAAATGCATGGTCTCCAGTACTCTTCTCAACACCACCTCACAATCATTGTTCATACCATAGTCACTTTTCTCTCCTATAAATGATTGTTTCCATCTTTCACTACTCTCCTCAAACATCTACAATTACTCTCTCCTCTTTATAGTCACCAAAAGACTTATTTGCTGACCCATTAACCAAATCAAAGTCTCTATTTTTCCTGTTCTTGCACTTATAAGGGTTAACAATGATTAGTAACAATTGTAGTGGTACTCTATAAATGTTACTAAAAGAAGACTCTCTTTCTCCCTTATATCTTAGAAGCTCTATGAACTTTGTTTATTTTATAACCCAAGACCTAGTACAGCATCTGGTATGCTGTTAATACTCAGTAAATATTTGTTGAATGAATGAATAAGTCTTTCTTTCATCAAAATATAATCCATCTAGAAATAGATCTATCTGTGGATATATATATATGTATTTATATATGTGTAAACACATATAAACATATAGGTACGTGTTCTTCATTAAACTGTCTCAAGTAAGTTTTGCATATAGATAAGAAATACATATGAAAGCATTTTCTCTTTTTTCCCCTCCTCATTAAACTGACCATAGAGAGGGTTCTTCTTAATAAAAAGCCTTTCTCTCCATCTTTACGCCTCTCTCCATCCTAATCTCTGGCTGAGAGCACATGTTAGAGGCTACCCATATTTCAAAATAAGGTTAAATACTACAGTAAATAATTAACAATCAAAAGTTCACTAATTCTTCTAACTTTGGAGAGCACCCATAAACATAGTAGCTACTTAGTGCTAATCAGGATCACAGGATTCAACTGCTCCGACTTCACTGAAGATGAAGAAACCGATACTTAGGGAAGTTAGATGACATTCTCAAGGTCACCTGGCATAGCTGGAATTCAAGTTCCACTCCAGGGGTTTTCCCATGATATCACTACTTCTTTCATGATGACCTAACATCCAGTATGTTCTTATGGGTCTGGACAGTTTGCTTACCCTTCCTCTTAGTCATTTGCCCACTCAGGATCCATGTATGTCAGGAGATAGAGGACACAGAAAAATGGTGTTTTCTTTGATCCTGGCTATAAAAGTTTTTCATTGTGCTCGACTCAGTTCAGCACATCTGTTTACAGTTATTAGGTTACTTAAGTTTGAAATCAGGTAACAATTAGAAGGACAAGTGATGAGGAACTTAGTTGATTAATGAATTTTATTTCTCCTGCCCATTTCAGTGGGCATCACAGACTCCCAACTCTAAATGACAAATCTAAAATAAAAGTTTGGGCAGGTGACCTTGACCAGCACTGATGCCCCTTCAAAGCAACCCCACCTCTGGGGGGCTAGCACCACACATCAGCAGCTGGACCTCTCAGCCAGCTGGGCCAGGGGTCAGCCCCACCCACCAGGGTATCTACAGCACTTGGTGCCAGGCCTCACAGCCAGCCATTCTGGGGGCCAACCCCACCAACTAGTGCACTTGCAGCAATTGTGGCTAAACCACAACAGGAGGACACATGCAGCCCACACTGGTGATACCTCTGGAGAACCTGGCTGTAGTGACTGGGAAGATTGTGCCACTGGGCCTCACAGGATACCTTTTATATAAGGTAAATGTAACCTGATATATTCTTTCAAGACTGGGAAACATATCTGATATACCTAACACAGAGAAAAAAACAAAGAGTTATGCAAAATGAGGAGACAAAGGAATACCTTACAAATGAAAAAACAGGACAAAAACCCAGAAAAAAAGAACTAAATGATACAGAAATAAGCAATTTATCCGATAAAGAGTTTGAAGTAATAGTTATAAAGATGTTCACAGAACTTGGTGACAACTTCAACAAAGAAATAGAAAAATATAAAAAAGAACAAATCAGAACTGAAGAATACAATAACTATAATGGAAAACACACTAGAGGGAATGAAGAGCAGATTGGATGGTACAGAAGAACGGATCTGCAGTCTGGAAGGCAGCATAGTGGAAATCTCCCAATTGAAACAGTAAAAAAAAAAAAAAAAACAAGAATTTTACAAAATAAGGATAGTTTAAGAGACTTCAGAGACAACATCAAGCATACTAACATTTGCATTATAGGGATTCCAGAAAGAGAAGAGACAGAGAAAGGGATAGAAAACTTATTTGAAGAAATAATGGCTGAAAACTTCCCTAACCTGGGGAGGGAAACAGACATCCAAGTCTAGGACGCACAGAGAATCCCAAAGAAGATGACCTCCAAGAGACCCACACCAGGACACATTATAATTAAATGTCAAAAGATAAAGAGGAAGACAACCTCATTTTACTATACATCACTTTATTACACTCCACAGATATTGTATTTTTTACAAACTGAAGGTGTATGGCAACCCTGCATTGAGCAAGTCTATCAGCACCATTTTTCCAACAGCATTTGCTCACTTCACATCTCCCTATTACATTTTGGTAATTCTCACAATGTTTCAAACTTTTTCACTGTTATTTTTTATGCTGATCTATAAGCAGTGATCTTTGATGTTTCTATTTTGTTTTGGTGCGCCAAGAACCACATTCATAAAAAACAGTGAACTTAATTGATAAATATAATGATTGTTCTGACTGTGCCACGTACCAGCTGTTCCCCTTTCTCTCTTCCTCTCCTTGAGCCTCACTATTCCCTGAGACACAACAGTATTGAAATTAAGCCAGTTAATAACCCTACAATGACCTCTAAGTATTAGAGTGAAAAGAAAATTTGCCTGTCTCTCACATTAAATAAAAAATTAGAAATGATTAAGCTTAGTGAGGAAGGCATGTCAAAAACTGAGACAGGCCAAAGACTAAGCCTCTTGTGCCAATTAGCCAAGCTGTGAATGCAAAGGAAAAGTTATTGAAGAAAATTAAAAGTGATACTCCAAGTGAACAGATAAATGATAAGAAAGCAAAACAACCTTATTGCTGATATGAAGTAAGTTTTCGTGGTCTGGTTGGAAGATCAAATCAGCCTCAACATTCCCTTAAGCCAAAGCCTAATCCAGAGCTAGACCCTAATTCTCTTAAATTCTGTGAAGTCTGTAATAGGTGAAAAAGCTGCAGAAGAAAAGTTTGAAGCTAGCAGAGTTTTATTCATAAGGTTTAAGGAAAGAAGCTGTTTCCATAATAGAAAACTGCAAGTTGAAGCAGCAAGTGCTGATGTAAAAGCTGCAGCAAGTTTCTAGAAGATCTAACTAAGATACTCAATGAAGGCGGCTACACTAACAACACATTTTCAGTATAGATGAAATAGCCTTATATTGGAAGAAGATGCCATCTAGGACGTTCACAGCTAGAGAGGAGAAGTCAATACCTGGCTTCAAATCTTCAAAGGAAAGGCTGACTTTCTTGTCAAGGGTTAATGCAGCAGGTGACATTAAGTTGAAGCCAATGCTCACTTACCATTCCAGGAATCCTAGGGCACTTAAGAATTATGATAAATCTACTCTGCCTGTGCTCTATAAATGGGTGACAAGGCCTGGATGACAGCACATCTGTTTACAAGATGGTTTAGTAAATAAATCTTTTAAGCCCACTGTTGAGACATACTGCTCAGAAAAAAAGTATTCTTTTCAAAACATCACTGCTCATTGGCAATATACCTGATCATCCAAGAGCTCTGATAGAGATGTACAATGAGATTAATGTTGTTTTTTATGGCTGATAACACAACATCCATTCTGCAACTTTCAAGTCTTATCTTAAGAAATTCAAGAAATACATTTTGTAAGGTTATAGCTGCCATAGATAGTGATTCCTCTGATGGATCTGGGCAAAGTCAATTGAAAACCTTCTGTAAAGAAGTCACGATTCTAGATGTCATTAAAAACATTCATGATTCATGGGAAAAGGTTAAAATATCAACATCAACAGGAGTTTGGAAGAAGTTGATTCCAACCCTCATGGATGACTTTGAGGGGTTCAAAACTTTAGTGGAGGAAGTAATTGCAGATGTGGTACAAATAGCAAGAGAACTAGAATTAGAAGTGGAGCCTGAAGATGTGACTGAATTAGCTGCAATATCATGATAAAACTTTCATGGATGAAGATTTGTTTTCCACTGATGAGCAAAGAAGGTCGTTTCTTGAGATGAAATCTGCTCCTGGTGAAGATGTTATGAAGATTGTTGACATGACAACAAAGCATTGAGAATGTTACATAAACTTAGTTAATAAAGCAGCTTCAGGGTTTGAGAGGATTGACTCCAATTTTGAAAGAAGTTCTACTGTGGGTAAAATTCTATCACACAGCATTGCATGCTACCAAGAAATTGTTGATGAAAGGAAGAGTCAATTAATATGGCAAACTTCATGGCTGTATTTTTTTCAGAAATTTCCACAACCACCCCAGCCTTCAGCAATCATTACCCTGATCAGTCAGCTGCCGTGAACATCAAGGCAAGACCCTTCAGCAGCAAAAAGATTGCAACTTGCTAGAGGCTCAGATGATAGTTAGCATTTTTAGCAATAAAGTATTTTTAATCAAGGTATGTACATTGTTTGTTTTAGACATAATTCTATTGCACACTTAATAGACTACAGTAGTCTATTAAGTATAACTGTAATCTAACTTTCATATGCACTGAGAAACCAAAAAATTCCTGTGAGTTGCTTTATTACAATAGTCACTTTATTTTGGTGGTCTGGAACTGAATACACAATATCTTCAGGGTATACCTGTATGCTATGTACTCATTAGTCTCTTAGTAGCCATCTTTGCTATCAGATCAGGTATGCCTGCAGTTACATACTAGGGAACTCCCCATAAGACTATCAGCTGATTTTTCAAGAGAAACTTTACAGACCAAAAGGGACTGGCATGATATAATCAAAGTACTGAAAAGAAAACAATTATAACCAAAAATACACTACACAACAAGGTTATCATTCAGAATTGAAGGAGAGATACAGTTTCCCAGACAAGCAAAAGCTAAAGGAGTAGATCACCACTATTAAACTGGCCTTATAAGAAATGTTAAAGGGACCTTTTTCAACAGAAGAGACCATTACTAGAAACAAGAAAATTTTGAAAGAAAAAAACTCACTGGTAAAGGCAAACATATAGTAAAGGTATTGGATTAACCACCTACAAAGCTAGTTTGAGAGTTAAAATACATGAGTAGTAAAATTATATCTCTAAAATAATTAGTTAAGTGATACACAAAATAAAAAGATATAAAATAAGAATGTCAAAACATAAAACTTGGGAAGGGGGAGTAAAAATGTAGTGCTTTTAGAATACACTTAAACTTAAGCATCCAACTTAAAATAGACCACTATATATATATATATATGTATATGTTGTTATATATGAACCTTATAGTAACCAAAAATCAAAAAATAACACAAAAAATATACAAAATATAAAGATATACAAAAAAATAAAGAGAAAAGAATACAAAAATAACACTAAAGAAAGTCATCAAATCACACGTGAAGAGAACAGGAGATGAAGAAAGGAAGAGAGAAGAAACAAATACATACCTATCAGCTACTTTAAATGTACATGGACTACATGCTCTGAACAAAAGACATAGGGTGGCTGAATGGATTTTTTTTAAAAAAACATATATATGCTGCCTACAAGAGACTCACTTCAGATCTAAAGACACACACACTGAAAGTGAAAGGATGGGAAAAAGAATTCCATGCAAATGGGAAATGGGTAAAAAGAAAGTAAGAGTAGTAATACATATAGCAGACAAAATAGACTTTAAAACAAAGAATGTAACAAGAGACAAAGAAGGACATTGCACAATGATACAGGGATCAATCCAACAAGAGGATATAACATTTGTAAATATCTATGCTCACAACAGAGGAGCATCTAAATACATAAAGCAAATAGTAACAGACATAAAGCGAGAAATTTACAGTAATACAATACTAGTAGGGGACCATAACACCTCACTTACATCAATGGGTAATCATCCGGACAGATAATAAAGAAACAGTGGCCTTAAAGGACACATTAGATTAGATGAATTTAATAGATATATACAAAACATTACACCCCAAACTGCAGAATACACATTCTTTTCAAGTGCACATGGAATATTCTCTAGGACAGATCACATGCTAGGTCATAAAATAAGTCTCACAAACTGAAAAAGATTGGGGTCATATCAAACATCTTTTCTGACCACAGCAGTATGAAACTAGAAATCAACTAAAAAACAAACAAACGAACAAAAAAACTACAAGAAAAACACAAACACGTGGAGGCTAAAAATTATGCTATAAACAACCAATGGGTCACTGAAGAAATAAGAGGAAATAAAAAATACCTGGAGACAAATGAAAATGGAAACAGAATGATTCAAAATATATCGGATGCAGCAAAAGCAGTTATAAGAGAAAAGTTTATAACAATACAAGCCTACCTCAGGAAACAATAAAAATCTCAAATAAACAATCCAACCTTACATCTTAAGGAACTAAGGAAAAAAGAATAAAGCCCAAAGTTAATAGGAAAAAAAAAGAAATAATAAAGTTCGGAGCAGAAATAAACGAAATAGAGAAAAAAAAAAGAATGGATTAATGAAACTAAGAGCTGGTTCTTTGAAATGATAAATAAAATTGATAAACCTTAAGTAGACTCATCAAGAAAAAAAAGAGAGAGAGCCCAAAGAAGTAAAATCAGAAAGGAAAGAGGAGAAGTTACAAGAGACACCACAGAAATAGAAAGGATCATAAGAAATCACCACAAACAATTGTACACCAACAAATTGGACAACCTAGAAGAAGTGAATAAAGTCCTAGAAACAATCTTCCAAGACTAAATCAGGAAGAAATAGAAAATCTGAACAGACCAATACCTAGTGGTGGAATTGAATAAGTAATCAAAAAATTCCCAAAAAAACAAAAGTCCAAGAAAGACCAAAGAACTTCACCTATCAAATTCTACCTATTCTTCTCAAATTATTCCGGAAAACTGAAGAGGAAGAATGCTTCCAAACTCACTCTATGAGTCCAACATTACCCTGATACCAAAACCAGATAAAGACATAACAAAAAAAAAAATTACAGAAAAAAATATCCCTGATGAACATAGATTAAAAAATCCTCAAAAAAAATTAGCAGACCAAATTCAAAGGATCATTAAAAGGTTCATACACCATGAGCAAGTGGAATTTATTCCAGGGATGGTTCAATATCCACAGAACAATCAATGTGATACACCACATTAACACAATGAAGGATAAAAATCATATGATCATCTCAGTAGATGCAGAAAAAGTTTTTGACAAAATTCAACATCCATTTATGACTAAATGCTCAACAAAGTGGGAACAGAGGGAACATACCTCAATATAATAGAGGGCATATATGACAAGCCTGGAGCTAGCATAATACTCAATGGTAAGAAGCTGAAAGCTTTCCCTCTAAGATCAGGAACACAACAAAGATGTCCACTCTAACCACTTTTATTCAATATCATATTAGAAGTTCTACCCACAACAATTAAACAAGAAAAGAGAGATAAAAGGCATTCAAATTGGAAAGGAAGAAGTAAAACAATCAGCATTTGCAGATGGCATGATACTACATATAGAAAAGTCTAAAGACTTCACCAAAAATTGTTAGAACAAGTGAATTCAGTAAAGTTGGAGGATATAAAACCAATACACAGAAATCTGTTATGCTTCTATACAATAATAACAAACTATCAGAAAGAGAAATTAAGAAAATAATCCCATTTACAATTGCATCAAAATGAATGAAATATCTAGGAATAAATTTAACCAGGTAGGTGAAAGACCTGTACTCTGAAGACTTTAAGATATCAGTGAAAGAACTTGAAGAAAACACAAATAAATAGTAAGGTATACTCTGTTTACCAGTTGGAAGAATTGATATTGCTAAAATCTCCATACTACCCAGAACAATCTACAGGTTCAATGCAATCCCTATCAATGACATTTTTTACAGAACTGGAACAAATAATCCTAAAATTTGTATTGAACCACAAAAGACCACAAATAGCCAAAGGAATCTGAAGAAAGGAAAACAAAGCTGGATATCTCATGTTTCCTGGTTTCAAACTATCCTACAAAGCCATAGTAATCAAAACAGTATGGTACTGTCACAAAAACAGACACATAGTTCAGTGGAACAGAATAGAGAGCTAAGAAATAAACCCACAGTTATATGGTCAATTAATTTATGACAAAGGAGCCAAAAATACACAGTGTGGAAAAGACAGTTTCTTCAATAAACGGTGTTGGGAAAATTGGACAGCTACATGTAAAAGAATTAAATTAGAACATTTTTCACACCATATACAAAAATAAACAAAATGGATTAAAGACGTATTTTAAAATCTGAAACCATAAAACTATTAGAAGAAAATACAGGCAGTATGCCCTTTGACATTAGTCTTAGTAATATTTTTTTGGATCTGCCTCTTCATGGGCAACAAAAGCAAAAATAAACAAATGTGACTACATCAAACTAAATAGCTTTTACACAGTGAAGGAAACTATCAACAAAATGAAAAGGCAACTTAGTGAAAGGGAGAAGATATTTGCTGATGATATATCTGAGAAGGGGTTAATATCCAAAATATATAAAGAACTCACAACTCAATATCAAAAAAACAAACAATTCAATTTAAAAAATAGGCAGAGGTCCTACATAGAACTTTTTCCTAGGAGTCATACATATGGCCAACAGATACATGAAAAGATGCTCAATACCACTAATCATCAGGGAAATGCAAATTAAAACCACAACGAGATATTACCTCACAACTGTCAGAATGGCTATTATCAAAAAGACAACAAATAACAAGTATTGATGAGGATGTGGAGAAAAGGGAACTCTTGGGCACTGTCGGTAGTGTTGGTGGGAATGTAAATTGCTACAGCCACTATGGAAAACAGTAGGGAGATTCCTCAAAACATTAAAAATAGAACTACCAACAATTCAGCAATTCTTCTTCTGGGTATTTATCCAAACAAAATGAAAAGACTAATTTGAAAATATGTATGCACCCCTATGTTCATTACAGAATTATTTTCAATAGATAAGATACAAAAGCAACCTAAGTACTCATCAATAGATGAATGGATAAAGATGTGGTATATATATATGTATATATATATATATATATATATATATATATATATATATATATATACATATATATATATATATATAACACGCACATACACACACACACACACACACACACACACACACACACACACAATGGAACATTACTCAGCCATTAAAATAATAAAATCTTGCAATTTGTGACAACATGGTTGGACCTAGAGGGTATTATGCTAAGTGAAATAAGTCAGACAGAGAAAGACAATTACTGTATGATTTCACTTATATGTGGAATCTAAAAAACAAAATACACAAACAAAACAGAAACAGACTCCTAGATACAAAGAACAAACTGGTGGTCGCCAAAAGGGAGGGGGCGGAGAAGTGGGCAGAATAGGTAAAGGGGATCAAAAGGTACAAATTTTCAATTTTATAAATAAGTCATGGGGTTATAATGCACAGCATAGGGGAATATAGTCAGTAATACTGCAGTAACTTTCTATAGGGACAGATGGTTACTAGACGTATCATGGTGATCGATTTGTAATATATATAGATATTGAACCCCTATGTTGTTCACCTGAAACTAATATAATATTGTATGTATACTTCAATTTTTTAAAAAGAACTATTTGCTTCATTCAATTGCCCAGATTATGCATTGAGGTCCTAATAGTCTGGAATACCTATTTAACTAGGAAGCTGAACTACCTCAGCTTATACTTTTTAAAAACCAGAGAAACATCAGGAATCAAAATGTTATCATACCCCTCCAACCTCTCCCCAATCTCCACCTTGTCTGGATGGCCTCTAAGTTTCTTTCCATCTGAAACATCCTGTGAGATATCTAAGGGGATGACTGTCTAAGGCAGATCTTCACCCCCTTTGATTCACACACCATCTTTGCTTCACCAGAAATGCCCTTGACAGCAATGGAAAGAAAGGAAACATACTGCAGTTTCAATTGCTGTGGGACTCTCAGCACTGCATATACACCTGGAGACGTGGGAAGAAGGTCTGATGGGGAATGTGGCTCAGTTGAATCACTTCAGCTTAAAGAGATAATAGGGCATAGAAGTGAAGTCAGTACCACTCCTGCTTTAAGAAGGAGAAATCCGAAACTACCATGGCTGAGAGGCTCCCATGGCCGTGGTGAAATCTGGTTACAGATACTGATTATTAACTACTCTGCTAGTAGTAGTAGAGCTGGATAAACCCCCGCCGAACATTTTCAGAAACTGCTGACACAGCACTTCATTTCTTAGGCTTTGACCTTTACGTACCCCTTAGATCTTATAAGGATCAAAGTAAATATAAAAAGAGGAACTTCATTTACCTTACTGCAATGGGAAGTTATTTTCCAAAATCTTGAAGAAGAAAGCAAACAGAAGGAACCCAACCTTTGCGTGACTGGGAGCTGTAGTGTTTACTGAAGTCTTTGTCTTTGGGAATGTCAGGATAGAGGTACTTCAGAGGGTTTTCAGGAATGTTTTCAGCCATAATGACCTCGTAGTCTCGAAAGATGTCAGCAAATGGCAGAGCAGACAACAGGCCTTTGTTTTAGAGTTCTATGGAATGGAATCTCCCTTCTCCTGCAAAAACAGAAAGCAGGGGAGTATTCAGGTCCCTGCAGGCATTCTTTGTGGCCATCCTTCCTGCCCACATTCTCTTCCTGTCACTGGTTATAAAATGATGTCAGCCCTTCGCTGCAGCGTGGACAGCGCAGATTGCCACGTGATAGAGGAAGCCCACATAGGCTGTGAGAAATGCATGCTACCCTCATCTGGAACAATTGTAACAACCAATATTCAAACCCACTGAACACATGAAAAACAGAACAACAGGCCACTCACTTTTTTTGTTTGTTCGTTTGTTTTTGGATTTTTTGTTTTTAATATCTTTTTGGAGTATAATTGCTTTACAATGGTGTGTTAGTTTCTGCTTTATAACAAAGTGAATCAGTTATACATATACATATATCCCCATATCTCTTCCCTCTTGCGTCTCCCTCCCTCCCACCCTCCCTATCCCACCCCTCTAGGTGGTCACAAAGCACCGAGCTGATCTCCCTGTGCTATGTGGCTGCTTCCCACTAGCTATCTATTTTACATTTGGTAGTGTATATATGTCCATGCCACTCTCTCACCTTGTCACAGCTTACCCTTCCCCCTCCCCGTATCCTCAAGTCCATTCTCTAATAGGTCTGTGTCTTTATTCCTGTTTTGCCCTTAGGTTCTTCATGACCTTTTTTTTTTTTTTCTTAGATTCCATATATATGTGTTAGCATACAGTATTTGTTTTTCTCTTTCTGACTTACTTCACTCTGTATGACAGACTCTAGGTCCATCCACCTCACTACAAATAACTCAATTTTGTTTCTTTGTATGGCTGAGTAATATTTCGTTGTATATATGTGCCACATCTTCTTTATCCATTCATCTGTTGATGGACACTTAGGTTGCTTCCATGTCCTGGTTATTGTAAATAGAGCTGCAATGAGCATTGTGGTACATGACTCTTTTTGCATTATGGTTTTCTCAGGGTATACGCCCAGTAGTGGGATTGCTGGGTCATACGGTAGTTCTATATTTAGTTTTTTAAGGAACCTCCATACTGTTCTCCATAGTGGCTGTATCAATTTACATTCCCGCCAACAGTGCAAGAGGGTTCCCTTTTCTCCACACCCTCTCCAGCAGGCCACTCACTTTTAAAGATGGAAATACCAATAACCAAACTCAATACTAATTTCACATGAATAAATAATAGTGACTATATACCATTTTCAGAATGGTCCACCCAGGAGAAAGTTATTCCTCCAAGGTGGCTTTCATTGAATCTTAACAAAAAGTTTCCAGGCATTTCATCCTTTAGCAAGAGTTGTTCCTTCCCTTTGCTGACAAAACCTATGATGTCCCTAAAAATAGAACAAGCCTAGTTTTATCTTATCAAAGACTAAAATTTATTGCATTTGTATTTATGGCATTCACAAAGAACAGACGTAAATTTGTTCTGAGTATAATCAAAAGTCAATAGTGCCTGAAAAACTCACACAAATTAAAGTAAATATCAATATTCTATGAAGAATGTAAGAAACTGCAATTATTTTCCACACTATGACACTAAATATGCTGAAAAGAAAAAAGAAAGAGGGACTGTTGTAAATGGTGCTGCTGTGAATATTGGTGTGCCTGTGTCTTTTCGACTTGGAGTTTTCATTTTTCTGGATGCATGCCCAAGAGTAGGATTCCTGGATGATATGGTAGCTCTATTTTTAGTTTTCTGAGGAATCTCCATGTTGTTCTCCATAGTGGCTGCACCAGTTTACATTCCCACCAACAGTGTAGGAGGGTTCCCTTTTCTCCACACCCTCTCCAGCATTTATTATTAATGTTGATAGCAACATTATTTGCAATAACCAAGACATGGAAGCAAGCAAAGTGTCTATAAACAGATTAGTGGATAAAAAAGATGTGAGATATATATATATATATATATATATATATATATATATATATATATATATTACTCAGCCATAAAAAAGAATGAAATAATGCCATTTGCAACAACATGGTTGGACCTAGAGATTATCATACTAAGTGAAGTAAGTCAGACAGAAAAAGACAACTATCATATGTTATCACTTAAATGTGGAATCTAAAATATGATACAAATGAACTTATATACAAAACAGAAGTAAACCCACAGACATAGGAAATGAACTTATGGTGACCAAAGAAGAAAGGGAGAGGATAAAGAAAAGAAAAAAAGTGTTTATCTGTTCATGTTGCAATGAGAAAAATATACCTTGGAACTAAAAACAAATTTTTAAAAAACTGACTCAGAAAAAAAGGAGGAAGAACAAGAAGTATGCAAACACCATTTGCTGATTCTAGTTCCAAGCATATAACCTTAGAAATGACTATTTTGTTAAGTGCCAACTACATGCTGGGATTGTGCCAGGCCCCAAGACCAGAAAGATGACTAAGATGGGACCTCTGCTCTCAAAAATCTCCCACAAGGATGCCCCCTTTTCTTCCTACTCCTAGGTCTCATTAAAGCCAATAAGCACTTCTTTCTCTAATCCCTCCTATATCCTGTCATATTAAGCCTCAATTATTTGAGGAGGGGGAGCAATTGTAACTAGCTTCTCTCACCAGGTTAAGAAGCTCTTTCCTCTTGATTGAAATTTAAAAAGATTGTATATCCTTTGCCTAATGTGTTGACTGTGTCTTCTCTTTACTCCCCAAACGTTTCTGTGGCTCTCCACCAGACTTCCCTCTAGTCATGGCTGCTTTCTTCCGGATCCAAATACTCTCCCCTATCATAATTCACCCTCTTCTTCTCTTTTCCACTATTTCTGTGAACCTAAAGCTAATGTGCTAAGTGGCCTGCTTTTCTTTTTCCACTCTCAAAGCTGACTCTTTCCTTCTGTGCTACCAAAGCTTGGAATTACAGCATACTCCACATCTTCCAGACGTTTTCCCCTCTCGCTTCAAAGTCTCTTTCCTGCAGTCAGCAGAAGGAAGGAATTGCTCACCACCTGAATCCAAGAGAGATCCCTTCTCCTTGCCAAATGATTTGAAAAACAAATACTTCCAAACAAAATCAAATCATTTTAGGGGCAAGATTCAGCCAAGGGGAAGCACCCATTCTTCATTCTCTCTTTCTCTGTTGTATCATCTGAGTTCCCTCAGCCCTCAGCTACCTGTGACTACAGTGACAAAACAGAGTTTCTTAGGATATGCTCACTGTCAACCTTCAAGAAGGCCAAGGCCCTTGAAATTCTTCCCATACAGCTCTGGGAAAGCATAAGCTTTGGCTAGCTCATGCCTGCCCCTGCCCTTCCCCA
This sequence comes from Balaenoptera borealis, assembly GCF_965194805.1. Lineage (NCBI taxonomy): Eukaryota > Metazoa > Chordata > Mammalia > Artiodactyla > Balaenopteridae > Balaenoptera > Balaenoptera borealis. The sequence goes on along the minus strand of NC_138868.1, from coordinate 90,166,883 downwards.
CTTTTCCCTTCTGCCCTGGACCATAGTAATGATGATTTGCATTGCTGCCAATGATAAAGGAGCAGCTATGCTGATGGCTTATGCCATCACTGTCAGGGCCTCTGCCTCAGCCACAAACTGGGCAGGGCTGGTCTCTGTGCCCAAGGCCCTGGCGCTCCATCTCTGACCGTTGCCGATGCCAGGAGAGACCTGATTCTCATCAACATCCCCACTGTGTCTGCTTACTGTCTCCTCCCCACAACACACTCCCACCACTTCAGGGACACTTACGTCAGCAACAAGGGTGCTGTCCTCTGTTTCTGCTGGCACTGTTTTGCTGACACCTTGGGCTCTCAATAGCCCATGGAGATTCTAGCAAACCAATTTTTTTGGTTGTTATTGATTTTTTATTGCAGTTCCCTAAACCTAGGATTCAGATATGAATCCATAGTTGTTGGGTCATTGGACAATTGAGTGGTAAACATTTGAATTAAGAACTTCTCTTCCATTTCTGCACTTGCCCAGCACCCCCTTTAGCTAAACACTTGCTGCTCAGTTCTCTTTTTCCTTAGAGCGAGTTCTGCCTCTCACATAAACAGACCTTTGGCAGGCCTGTCCTGCCAGTCCTCGCACCATGTCTAAATGAAATACAAAAAGCCCACTAAAAAGTGCAGGAGGTGGGCTTCCCTGGTGGCGCAGTGGTTGAGAATCTGCCTGCCAATGCAGGGGACACGGGTTCGAGCCCTGGTCTGGGAAGATCCCACATGCCACGGAGCAACTGGGCCCGTGGGCCACAATTACTGAGCCTGCGCGTCTGGAGCCTGTGCTCCGCAACAAGAGAGACCGCGATAGTGAGAAGCCTACGCACCGCGATGAAGAGTGGCCCCCACTCTCCGCAACTGGAGAGAGCCCTCGCACAGAAACGAAGACCCAACACAGCCATAAATTAATTAATTAATTAATTTTTTAAAAAAAAGTGCAGGAGGAAACCTAGATATGAATGAGTGACCAAGAATCAGAACATGAGTCCATAAAAAGACATGCCCTGATAACAACTTTCAGATGCATTTTACCTAACACAGTGATTCTCCACTGATAAGCTGCTGCAGAAGAAAATAAATTAGAAAAGTCACTAATGAGAATCCTGTTTGTTCTTCCAGCCATTTGTTTCTTTTGAATAAGAGCTTTATCCCTTAATTATAGTTCATAGTGACTATTATTGCACAATTTCTTAGAATTCACTGTCTCATGATTGTAAACAGTCAATATTGCCACAGAATCAAAGTTCTCAATGTTGGTTAGAGGCTTATTTAAAGTTAACAACTGAGCTTCACAACAGCACCACAAGCTCAAGATACAAAGCAACTTCCTCATGCCCATTCTCTCAGGAGAGACAAACCCCTCTGTGGTGTGCAGATCCTTAGGGGTTGTGGGATTCTTCCAAGATGCTTACCTACCATGCTTATTCAAATACTGCATTCTCTCTTTCCTAGGAAAAATCATTTCCCCTGAAGATTTTCTCAAAAGCTATATTTCTTTCATTCGGGGAGCCCTGTTGCTTATGTAAACTGTCTTCACTTTTCTTTGGTCAAGCTGTGTAAAGCAGAAGATGTCTGTTTCTAATTGTTTTCTTACTCTTGGCTTTGAACTTCACACGCTTTCAGCTGATGCACTCTTTAAATCCCTTCTGTCCTAGGAGTGTAGCATTGCTAATGCAAACCATGACCAGCACCTTTGGCTAGGTTTTATCTGCACAGGAATATCTTGATCAGAGATTGCAGTTCTTATATCCTGCTTGTGTAACTTTGGATATTATTTGATTTGATTCTATTAGATCAAGTTCATGGTAGACCGTCTTCTCCTTCTGTGCTACACTGATTTTATTACACTTTTTATGTGCCAGCAGTTCTCAACACCACCACACTTAACCTCTCCTCTGAGGACATCCCTTCAGTAATTTATCATAAGATGGCACAGGAACTGTGCTTGGGTATCTTAGTTCAGCTTTCTGCTTATCATAATTGCTGCCCCAGTCTGCAGACATCCAAATCAAGAGGACAAATAGAAGGGGGAAAAGCACAAAACTAGGAATTAAGAGTCTTATATAAATATTGTTTATGAGTAAGAGTTTAAGGTAAACTCAATTTTCCAAAATAATTTTATTTGAGTGTATTATGTGTGAGAACCCATGAAGTTTTATATTTCAACCACTCAATTAGTGTCTTTGAGTAGGCTCTTAATTATTCTGTGCTTCAGCTTCCTTCTGTAAAATCAGAATGATACTGTTTGCCCTATGATCTCTTAGGAGTTCGAATCATAAGAGATGATTGCATGAAGATGATTTCAAAATGTATAGAATTCCACCCATAATTTGATAATATTGTCATTAGAGGGGTAGACATAACACTGCAAGAAGAAGAAGTTATTTTCTCATTAAGTGATGTCCTCTTAATTCTCGGCGTCGGTCTTTGGATAAACAGAATAAACAGTTCCTGTGTGGTGAAATTCCAAGAGACTTGGAAAGCATCTCTGACCCAAAGATGCTTTTGCCACCTACTCACTGATATTTGAAATGCAATCAATCACCAAGGACATATTTGTTAGAGATGAGAGGCTGGCAAAGAGAAACTTCTGAAACAGAGAAACTGACATGGATTCAAAACTATGGTGTAAATTAAAAACTTGTTCTGGAACCTGTCCTAGAGGTAGGTTTGGATGTTAGGGAGTGGGCTGATCCTTGCTTGGTATACCAGTCTTCTAAAGGATATGTACACCGGCTTTCTCTGGGCAGTGTCTCACTTCTTGGTCCATTAGTTCATCATTAAAATGGCAGGAAAAAGTGGTAAAGCAGCAATTACCTCCCATGATCACAGTTGACCATCAGCCACCGTAAGTATCCCCACCCTAATACAGGGGACTGCTGGTTGAGTTTGTAGGTCCACAAGCTGGGCAAGGATACTCAAAGCTCTCTTACCAAGATCATTCTGAATCACAGAATGTCAGAAATAGAAAGTCATTTGAGAGACTATAATGAAGGGCTCAGTAACTCAAATATCCACAGGGGTTAGATAGGTAACATGAATATGTGAATCAAGTGGTATGAAACAACAGGGAGTGGTAGGGTCTGTGACAAAATAAAGAGAGAATGAATGTGCCTTATAGCGTTTAAATTCAAATCTAATTAAAAGTTGTGTTGATTAAACCAACTATGTCCACAGAGTGACCGTATTTGGCCCCAGCTGTCAGTCAGTGACTCCTGACCCAACTCCCTTGTTATAAAGGTGACCTGAGGGTATGACTGCAGTCACATGAGTACATAAGGCACAAGTTACAATGGCTCAGCTGACTGTTATACTTCAAACTCCTCCCCCTCCAAGGAAACCCCAGTTGTTCCTGGGATGCATCACAACTTTGTATCTTCAGTCAACACATGCGGTCTGCTCTGCCCTCTCCCTTTCTCACCTCTCTATCTCCTCTTGGGCTGCTGATCTCAAAGCTGGTGAAGAAATGTTACTATGGCTAATACTGAATGTGCCTTTGCGGAAACACCAATGTATGTTCCAAGGATGCCACCCCAGTGCCTTCAATGTCACCATTTCCCAGGCTACAGAGAGGAGAGAATCTTTCTCTGTCCAATTCAGTGCTGTACTGGCACCTGGATCCCAGAACCACACTGGGTGAGCCCAGAAGAGCAGAAGGCCTCCTGTGAAAACAGCCCCTATGGCTTCTTTTCTCTGTGTGCATCTCTCATGCTCAACTCTAAGAAAAATACACAAACACCATCCATCTCTGTCAGAAAGAGCCACAGTACAGGCACAGGCCAGGAAACATTTTTCCCCACCCACCCCACTACCAAATAAACAAAAGCAAATCTGCAAAGACATTGCTTTGACTAAAACACAGGAGCTTACATTAACTAAAAGAACCCAGCTTCTCTGTTTAAAGCCTCAGCATTAAGAAGACTGTCAAGTCAGTGCAGTGAGTCAGGATTTGGTTTATACCTGTGCAGCTCAAGGACCTATTTAATTGACCCTGCCAAACCAAAGGAATAGGCTTCTCTAGGAAGTATTGGGTCTAATCTTCAGCAAGACAGACAAATTCTGGCAAGTCTCAACTGAAACGTTTCAGCTTCTACACATAATACCTTTAAAAAATCTTAATCCGCATTTTTTGATATATACCCATGAACATACTGAGACTTCAGGAGATGTGTCTGCAAATGACACCACCAAGAGAGTGAAAAGACAACCCACAGAATGAGAGAAAATACATGTAAATCATATATCTGATAAAGGAATTCTCTCTAGAACATACCAAGAAGTCTTGCAATTCAATGATAAAAAGATAACTAACCCAATTTAAAAATGGACAAAAGGTCTGACCAGACTTATTCCAATGAAGAGAGCCAAATGGCCAATAAGCACATGAAAATATGCTCAGTGTCATTAGTGATCATGGGAAATTCAAATAATAGCCATAGTGAAATAACATTTCAAAATCACTAGGATGGCTATAATCAAAAAGGCAAATAATCACAAATATCAGTGAGGATGTGGAAGAATTGGTACTCTCATATACTGCTGGTGGAAATATCAAATGCTGCAGCCACTTTAGAAAACAGTTTGGCAGCTCCTCAAAATGTTAAACATAGAGTTACCATATGATCCAATAATTCTACCCTTAGCTATTTACCCAAGAGAAATGAGAACATATGCCACACAAAAATATGTGCAAGAATATTCATAGAAGCATTTTTCAAAATAGCCAAAAAGTGGAAACAATCCAAATGCCTATCACCTAATGAATGGATAAATAAATGAGATACATTCAAATTAGAGAAAGAAGAACAAAAAAACCCACAAAGTTAGCAGAAGGAAAGAAATCATAAAGATCAGATCAGAAATAAATGAAAAAGAAATGAAGGAAACGATAGCAAAGATCAATAAAACTAAAATATGGTTCTTTGAGAAGATAGACAAAATTGATAAACCATTAGCCCAGACTCATCAAGAAAAAAAGGGAGAAGACTCAAATCAATAGAATTAGAAATGAAAAAGGAGAAGTAACAACTGACACTGCAGAAATACGAAGGATCATGAGAGATTACTACAAGCAACTATATGCCAATAAAATGGACGACCTGGAAGAAATGGACAAATTCTTAGAAATGCACAACCTTCCGAGACTGAACCAGGAAGAAATAGAAAATATGAACAGAACAATCACAAGCACTGAAATTGAATCTGTGATTAAAAATCTTCCAACAAACAAAAGCCCAGGACCAAATGGCTTCACAGGTGAATTCTACCAAACATTTAGAGAAGACTTAACACCTATCCTTCTCAAACTCTTCCAAAATATAGCAGAGGGAGGAACACTCCCAAACTCATTCTACAAGGCCACCATCACCCTGATAACAAACGCAGACAAAGATGTCACAAAGAAAGAAAACTACAGGCCAATATCACTGATGAACATAGACGCAAAAATCCTCAACAAAATACTAGCAAACAGAATCCAACAGCACATTAAAAGGATCATACACCATGATCAAGTGGGGTTTATCCCAGGAATGCAAGGATTCTTCAACATGCGCAAATCAATCAATGTGATACACCATATTAACAAATTGAAGGAGAAAAACCATATGATCATCTCAATAGATGCAGAGAAAGCTTTTGACAAAATTCAACACCCATTTATGATAAAAACCCTCCAGAAAGTAGGCATAGAGGGAACTTACCTCAACATAATAAAGGTCATATATGACAAACCCACAGCCAACATCATCCTCAGTGGTGAAAAACTGAAACCATTTCCACTAAGATCAGGAACAACTCAAGGTTGCCCACTCTCACCAGTTTTATTCAACATAGTTTTGGAACTTTTCACAACAGCAATCAGAGAAGAAAAAGAAATAAAAGGAATCCAAATTGGAAAAGAAGAAGTAAAGCTGTCACTGTTTACAGATGACATGATACTATACATAGAGAATCTTAAAGATGCTACCAGAAAACTACTAGAGCTAATCAATGAATTTGGCAAAGTAGCAGGATACAAAATTAATGCACAGAAATCTCTTGCATTCCTATACACTAATGATGAAAAATCTGAAAGAGAAATCAAGGTAATATTCCCATTTATCACTGCAAGAAAATGATTAAATACGTAGGAATAAACCTTCCTAAGGAGGCAAAAGTCATGTATGCAGAAAACTATAAGACACTGATGAAAGAAATTAAAGATGATACAAACAGATGGAGAGCTATACCATATTCTTGGATTTGAAGAATCAACATTGTGCAAATGACTATACCACCCAAAGCAATCTACAGATTCAATGCAATCCCTATCAAACTACCACTGGTATTTTTCACAGAACTAGAACAAAAAATTTCACAATTTGCATGGAAACACAAAAGACCCCGAATAGCCAAAGCAATATTGAGAAAGAAAAATGGGGCTGGAGGATTCAGGCTCCCTGACTTCAAACTATACTACAAAGCTACAGTAATCAAAACAGTATGGTACTGGCACAAAAACAGAAATATAGATCAGTGGAACAGGATAGAAAGCCCAGAGATAAACCCATGCGCATACGGTCACCTTATCTTTGATAAAGGAGGCAAGAATATACAATGGAGAAAAGACAGCCTCTTCAATAAGTGGTCCTGGGAAAACTGGACAGCTACATGTAAAAGAATGAAATTAGAACACTCCCTAACACCATACACAAAAATAAACTCCAAATGGATTAAAGACATAAATGTAAGGCCAGACACTATAAAACTCTTAGAGGAAAACATAGGCAGAACACTTTATGACGTAAATCACAGCAAGATCCTTTTTGACCACCTCCTAGAGAAATGGAAATAAAAACAAAAATAAACAAATGGGACCTAATGAAACTTAAAAGCTTTTGCACAGCAAAGGAAACCATAAACAAGACGAAAAGACAACCCTCAGAATGGGAGAAAATATTTGCAAATGAAGCAACTGACAAAGGATTAATCTCCAAAGTTTACAAGCAGCTCATGCAGCTCAATATCAAAAAAACAAACAACCCAATCCAAAAATGGGCAGAAGACCTAAATAGACATTTCTCCAAAGAAGATATACAGATTGCCAACAAACACATGAAAGAATGCTCAACATCATTAATCATTAGAGAAATGCAAATCAAAACTACAATGAGATATCACCTCCCACCGGTCAGAATGACCATCATCAAAAAATCTACAAACAATAAATGCTGGAGAGGGTGTGGAGAAAAGGGAACCCTCTTGCACTGTTGGTGGGAATGTAATCTGATACAGCCACTATGGAGAACAGTGTGGTGGTTATTTAAAAAACTAAAAATAGAACGACCATACGACCCAGCAATCCCAGTACTGGGCATATACCCTGAGAAAACCATAATGCAAAAAGAGTCATGTACCACAATGTTCATTGCAGTTCTATTTACAATAACCAGGACATGGAAGCAACCTAAGTGTCCATCAACAGATGAATGGATAAAGAAGATGTGGCACATATATACAACGAAATATTACTCAGCCATACAAAGAAACAAAATTGAGTTATTTGTAGTGAGGTGGATGGACCTAGAGTCTGTCATACAGAGTGAAGTAAGTCAGAAAGAGAAAAAAAATACCATATGCTAACACATATATATGGTATCTAAAAAAAAAAAAAAAAAAAAAAATCGTCATGAAGAACCTAGGGGCAAGACGGGAATAAAGATGCAGACCTACTAGAGAATGGACTTTAGGACATGGGGAGAGGGAAGGGTAAGCTGGGACAAAGTGAGAGAGTGGCATGGACATATATACACTACCAAACGTAAAATAGATAGCTAGTGGGAAGCAGCTGCATAGCCCAGGGAGATAAGCTCGGTGCTTTGTGACCACCTAGAGGGGTGGGATAGGGAAGGTGGGAAGGAGGGAGATGCAAGAGGGAAGAGATATGGGGATATATGTATATGTATAGCTGATTCAGTTTGTTTTAAAGCAGAAACTAACACACCATTGTAAAACAATTATACTCCAATAAAGATGTTTAAAAAAAAATGAGATACATCTATACAATGGAATATTATTCAGCAATAAAAAGGAATGAAATACTGACATATACTGCAACATGGATGAACCTTGAAAACAGTATGCTAAGTGAAAGAAGCCACTCACAAAAGATCACTTATTATATGATTCCATTTATATGAGATATCTAGGATAGGCAAATCTATAGGGACGGAAAGATTGGTAGTTGTTTAGGACTTGGGGAAGTTGTGTGGGGAAGAATAGGGAGTGAATGCTGATGGGTCAGGATTTCTCTTGGAGGTGATATTCATACAACTCTTGCGAATATGGTTATACCATTGAATAGTACACTTAAAATGAATGAATTACATGGCATGTGAATTATATCTCAAAGAGCTGTTTAAAATATATTTTTTTAAACATAGAGAACATGACATGTGAACAATTCAAAGCCACAGAGTACTTAGTGACATAACCAGGTTGGCTCCTCCCAGTCCCCAATTGTAAATCAATAGTAAGATCTGTAGTAAAATTGGTATAGATAGGGATATGGATATAGCTACAAAAGTAAACACAGGTTTTTAAAATGTTTTAAATTATTATTACCTTCTATACTGAAATAGTTTGACTCACAAAAAGTTTCAGGAATAGTACCATATAGGCTTCTCCCAGCTTCTTCCAATGATAATGTCTCATATAACCATATATGTTATAGAAACAAGTTTTTAAATCATCTCCTACTGTTCTTCTCCTGTTCTTTGTGACACATTTCCTTGTGTTTGAGAGTCTTCCATCTGTTTTTTCCCTGCCTCCAAGTTTGCCAAAACAGGACAAAACCTCCTTCACCACCAATACCACAGATTAAAGAAATACTGCTTGAAATTCCTGAGTTTGTCTCTAATGCCCATAAAAGGTAAGTATTGCCATTGTATGCCCAGCCTCCTTCGAAATTTCCCTCAGGAGGGTATAGCCCTGTGTCCAGATGCACCACAGGCTGCAGAGCACAGCCTCAGGCTGAGGGGCCCAAGCGGGAGAGGGTCTCCTGATCTCATAACTGACATCTGAGCTGTGCTCACCAGCCTTCAGAAGTAGGAGGCGAGAGAGCAAGTGTGAATGAGGGTGTGAAAAGCTGCACTTGAACATTCATCCCAAGGGTGGGAAGTGAGAAATGAGGCTGATGAAATTTCAAGTGAGGAAAGAGTAAGTCAATAGCAATGGATGGGTCATGGCAGTCAAAGTAGATCTTGGGAGCAAACAGGGATAGAATGCAATCCTCAAATAGCTGAATGCAAACGTGAGAAAAATGAAAAAAATACTGGCTCTGTGCCAAAGGTAACATCCAAACAATTTCTAACTGCAAAGTAAAATTCATAAAATATAAGGAAGCATTGGGTCAGTCAAGTTGATTTGAATAGGAGAATACAGAATATGAGTGGCATCCTCAGAAAGACTTTTCAGAGTTCTCTTGCAAGCTCTCCTGGCACCACTGCTCGGCCATCATCTCTTAGATGCTTCTTAAGTTCAGCTAGAATTCTGGCAACATCGGGTAGTGGCTAAACCAGGCCTTAAATCCCCATCTATTCCAGCTGTATTATCTTGAGCTAGTTACTTTCCTGCTGTGAAATGACTGCTCACCTATAAAATTGAAATACTAGCAAATAGCACCTACCTCACTAAATGGTTGGTGAGGCTATATGAGAATAAGCATGAAGAGCACTCAGCATAACACTGGCTGGAAAATGTGCCAATAAATAGTGGCTGTAATTAACATAAGCACTGCTTTTCAGTGAAGAACAAAATCCATGCATGGCCTTGGAAGATCTCAGTCCCTCCAGCTGAGGATGCACAATATCCCCCATGAGCCCATCCTGATTGCTCTCCCACTTTGTCTTTGAGACAGGAGAAGTGAGTTAAAGCTTTGAAGATTTCACCTCTCCACTGGTCTGTCCTCATCCATTTCTGGACAATCAGGGCAGTTAAAATGCCTTTGAAGACATTGCAAGTATAATCTCAACTACAGCCTAAATGAGGACTGCTGGGAACCAGAAAGAACAGAGACCCCTTCCCTTTACCTCCCACCCTATCCCCCTGGGAAATAGTCACTGGGAGAGGGCTGGAACTGTTTAAATAGAAAGCTGCAGAGATGGCACTTAAAGTGGCCACAGGAGATAGAGTCAAACCACTATAAGAAGTGCAGAGATTTCAACTTCAGAGAATGCAAAGGGCAAGAGGCTTGACTTTTAGTTATGTGGTCCCATATCTTTCTCTGCTATTGCTTCATTTCTGTGTTCTCTTTACAAACAAACAAACAAATCGTCCAATTTCATTTATATGAAATATCCAGAAGAGATAAATCCATAGAGATATAAGTAGATTGGTGTTTGCTCCAGGGATCAGGGAGAGTGGAGAATAGGGAAAAACCACTTAATGGGTATGGGGTTTTATTCTGAGGTGATGGAAATATTTTTGGAAATAGCTAGAGATGGTGTTTGCACAATATTGTGACTGTACGAAGTGCCATTGAATTGTTCTCTCTAAAATGGTTAATTTTATATAAATTTCACCTCAATAAATTACTTTAAAAAAAAAACCTTCCTGAAAAGAGTTGTTTCTACTTTCTACTCTAATTGTTCATCTCTCAATTTCTCTGAACCTCACACAAATCAGGCTTTCACCTCCATCACTCCACCCAAACTGCTATTGTGATGGTCATCATGACCTCCAGGATACTAAATAGCATGGTCACTTGTAGCCACACGTAGCTGCAAGGAAAGCAGTAAAGTGTGGTCTTTATTCCAGGCAGCCACATCTCAACTAAAATCAGCCCTTTTATTACTAAAAAAGAAGGGGGAAATGAATAATAAGGAATAACTAGCAGTCTCTGGCAGTCTCCTTAAGGGTAAACCATTTGAACACTGGAAATGAAATGTGTAGCCTCCAAATTTGGGGAGGGTGGTTTTAAAAGAAAAACGTTAGATCAGTTCCATAGAAGATAAAAAAGAAAAAAAGAAAAGAAAAAGAAAAGTTTTGATAAACAGAGAACACAAAGAGAGAGGAAATAAAAACACAACCATTAAAACACAGAGATTCTTTCATGTAATTGGTGCATTTCATCTAAGTTATCAAATTTGTGGACAAAGAGTTGTTCATAATTTCCCTTTTACTATCATTTTAATGTCCATGGGATCAATAATAATGGCCCCTATTTCATTTCTGATATTAGTGATTTGTGTCTTCTCTTTTCTTAGTCTGGCTAGAAGTTTATCAATTTTATTGATCTTTTTCAAAGAAATAGCTTTGGTTTATTGACTTTATTATGTTCTTGTTTTCCATTTTATTGGTTTCTGCTCTGATTTTTATTATTTCTTTTCTTCTGCATACTTTGCATTTAATTTCTTCTTTTGCTAGTTTCCTAAAATGGAAGCTTAGGTTATTGCTTTTAGGTCTTTCTTCTTTTCTAACATATATATTCAATGCTATAAGTTTCCCTCTAAGTACTGTTTTTGCTGCATCCTGCAAATTTTGAAAAGTTGTATTTTCATTTAATTCAAAATAATTTTTAATTTCTCTGAGACTTCTTTCTTTGACCCATGTATTATTTAGATGTGTGTTGTTTAATCTCTAGTATTTTGGATTTTGCCAGCTATCTTTCTGTTATTGATTTCTAATTTAATTTCACTGTGGTCTGAGAGCATACTTTGTGATTTCTATTCTTTTAAGTTTGTTAAGGTGTATTCTTATGGCTCAGATTTTGGTCTGTCTTGGTGAATGTTCCATGTGAATTTAAGAAGGAGGCGTATTCTGCTGTTGTTGAATTTAGTAATCTATAAATGTCAACTAGATCCAGTTGATTGATGATGCTATTTATTTCAACTATATCCTTATTGATTTTATGACTTCTGTATCTGTCATTTACTGACAGAAGGGTATTGATGTCTGCAACTATACATTTGTCTATTTTTCTTTGCAGTTTTCTTAGTTTTTACCTCAGGCATGTTGATGTTTTATTAGTGCATATGCATTAAGGATTATTATGTCTCCTTGGAAAATTTACCCTTTTGTTATTATGTAATGCCCCTCTTAATCCCTTGATGATTGTCCTTGTTCTGAAGTCTGCTGTAAGATAGAGGTTTCTATATTAGATACAAAATCAAAATAAAGTTCTTTACTGTTTACAAAAGAATCTACTAAAGAAAATTTTACACAGAAAGGTTGAAAACAACATGTTGCTAAAAACAAACAAACAAATAAAACTAACCAAAAATATTTGGTGTGGTGATCAGGAAAAATAGAATTTAAAAAGTAGAGTATTAAAGTAGAATCCAATAGAACTAACAAAATTAACAACTTTAATTCGCAAAATATAATTTAATCTAAGAGGGATACTATACAATAATAAACATAATGTAACACATATATATGTGTATGTACCTATCAACTTAACCTTAAAATACATAAAACAAAAATTAACCTAATTACAAAAAGAAATTAATAAATCTACAACACACTATTTTAGAAAGAACAAGCAGACAAGAAAATTGTAAGAATGAATAAATTTGAACAATATAATTAACAGATTTAACCTGATGGATATATAGAGAGAGGACCCTGTACTTTAAATAAAGAATATGTTTTTATTTTTCAAAAAGACATGAATCAATTACAAAAAAAAAAAGCTACATATTGGTAATTGTTTTTTCTGCTCAAAGCGTATTAGACTTTAGAATACTGATTCTGTGATTCCATAATATCTACTTTTGAATAGGACCAGGGTAAGTCAAATTCAAACATCCAAGGCTGCTCATATAGGTCATTTGAAGGGAACACAGGCTCATAAATGAAGCTTCACAAAGTAAGTATCAATGTTTACCGAAGAATCAATGTCATTTAGAACGTTTTCCCTGATACTGCAATTAAACAAGAAACATTAAAAATGTTTTTAAGTAAAACATCTCATAAAGAGAAAAGAAAAACACAAATCACACAGCTTTTCTCACCATTGTCAGGAAATTAGTCTTCAAGTCACTGTCATCCACAAGAAGAGTGATTTTAACAATTTAAATATCTATTCCTAAGTCATAATCATATAACTCCATATTCTTACCCAGTTTAAAACTTTTCCCCTTCTCTGGCTCCAGCCTGCTTCACCCAGGAAATTACTAGAGGAGCAGGGGATAGCTGATTTTTTTCTCCTTCTGCATCTTGCTCTCCACTATCTCTGCCTCCCTCTCAGGTTGCCTCTGAGCCTGTAGAGTTGGGGATTGGATGGAAGGGATACAGGAGGAGGAGAGATAAGGAGCAGGAAACCTCTCACCTGCACAGACCTAACCTGGAGATGGTACTCTGGGCATGGCAGATGTCCTGCTAACTACTCATCTCTGAGGGCAATTTGTGGCTTCCTCAGAGACAATCCAAAGGGGGTCCTTGGGTTGCAACTGCCAGTCTGATCCAGGCACAGATTCACTCCAGTCCTTATGCTCCCCAGTTCTAACAGGGCTATTTCAATGTACTTGAGTTCTTTCCTTGGGGCACCCTCTTTATGGCTTAAGAAGAAACAGAGCAGAATCACTCCCCTTCTCCACTCCCAGAGGTGGGGTAGGGATAGGGAAGTGAAATACACAGCTCTCTGCCATCTCTCTACACAGACTTCTTCTATTGCCTTGGCCTCTAACTTGATCCCTCTAAAGAATGATGGGCTAAGGGTACCCGAATGAGTTTTGTGCCACTCTCTTTGAAAGTCTTGCATAGGTGGTCTAAACACTGTTTTGGGATCTGGGGTAGTTGGCCTATTGTTCTGGGCCTTTGAAGCCAGAAAGAGGGCATTTTAACAATCTGTGACATGACCAACATTGTTATTAAGCAATGGCACAAATACATCTAGAAGGCTATCTTTGCCTTGATGAGTCTGCACTTCCAGAAACATACATTATACATCTGCACAGTATTCCCACCTTAACCCCAAGGCATCAGTGTTGTGCATGCCAGGGAGCTGTGGCAGCAGGGAAGGGAGATCATCTGGAGGCAAGAGAAGATCCAGTCTTTTCAGCTTTCCTCACATTTTGAACACTTGGTTAGCATTGTGAATCTACAATCTGCTTTCTTCTTTTGTTTCATTTCATACTCATGGTGACCCCTGTGAGTCTGTGTTATTATCCCAATTTCTTTCTACAGAGTAGTATACTGAAACTCAGAAAACCGAATTCTTGTTTAAGGTTATGCAGCTGGTTTAAAGCACAGAGGAACTTGAACTCCTGCCTTCTCTCTAGGACGCCATACATAGACTGTCTGCATGTGAGGCCCACAGTTTTACCTTCTTCTTACCAGCAAGTTGAGATGAAGTAGATTTTCAAAAGGCAATATTTCAAAAAAAAGGGGGCTGAATAATCCTGCTAGAAACCACCATCATTCAAATTAAGAAGTTCCACTAAGTAATTACATATATATTTGGAACTGTATATTGCAGAATATCTTAGATATATGGTTTTCTAGGAACATGTTTGTCATGTTTGGTGTTCTAGCTCTGAGGTTGGAGCTAAGTCTCAGAAAATATTGGTCTAATAAGAAAGAAACACTAAGTAAAAGGCTCCCAATGGACAGTACTCCAAGTTGGATTGGACAAAGGTTTTGAGTAAGTTTGTGGTTTATCACATGTTAATTTTCAAAGCAAATTAAAATATTTCCTTGAATTTTGTGGCCCCCAAATCGTGTGACTGCTTATGGCAGTGTCCCTGCCAGCTGCAGCAATTTGGAAGAAATAAGTGACCTCTCAAAAGAGTGAGTGAGAGAGTTCAGGATGGTATCAACAGTGGGGGATGAGACTACTTGGATCCCAGATGTGTCTGGGTAAATGAATTTTCTGAGGACCCATCAGCACAATGTATAAGACAGACTTCAGGACTGTCACTACTAGCCTATTCAGCATGGATCTGTAACAAGCAGGACCCTACGGGGCCTTCCCGGACAGACCCCTCCTCCATATCCTCTGCTGTAGCTCCTCTCTGAAGTACATAGATAATAGTATTTTATGCATATTTCCTGAGTTTTTCAGATGCTAAAAACCACCACCAAATGGAAGAAATGAACTACTTGATGATCATGAGCACATAGCCCCCAGATCTTCTGGCATCTAAAGATTGATCACCATCAACCAGACAACTGTGCATGAGCTGATCACATATCCTGGGATGCCCCTCCCACACCTGACCGTTAAAAATGCTTCGCTGAAAACCTTCGAGGAGTTCAGGGGTTTTTCTGAGTGTGAGCCACCCATTCTCCTCGAATGACCCTGCAATAAACCTTTCTCTACTCCAGACTCCGATGTTTTGGTACTGTTTGGCCTCACCGTGGGTCGGGCACATGAACTTGTGTTCGGTAACAGATCCTTTATTGATTGTCACACCCCAGTTCAGGAGAGCAACAAGCAGGGATCCTTAGCTGAAATGACAGCAGTTCTAACTACTTTATCATGATTGCACTGCTTGTGTTTTATTAGTAAAAAACCAATTTTTTTATATCTAATTTAATTCCAATTAGAGGAAGAGAATTAATTATATGACTATATGTGGGACACTTTGTTTTTCAGTTTTAGCTGCCTAGAAGCAGAATCATTTTTAAAACACCTCCAAGTAAAAATAAATTAAGGAGTAGTTTGATCACACAGATATTCAGGGAGCTGATTGAAGCCCAAGACACATAAGCTGGAAAAAATGTACTAAACTGCTTGGGAAAGGGAGTTTCAAGTGCCCAGCATCACAGAAACAGCACTGAGATTGAGCAACTGGGGCTAAACCAAGGTCCAGGAGCCTTTCTCTCTGGTCCTCAGTTGTCCCATCCACAAAATGGAGCCAACATACAAATCTAAAAGCACAGAAGTCCATCAGCTATTTCATAAGGTGTATTCAAAAGGTTACATTTATGGTTACAAGATACCTGTCCATGAAATCCCCTGCAGTGAATTGAGGGAGAGAAAAGGAAAGGTATCTGGGTCTTGTAAGAGGTAGAGGCATAAAGGGGAATAGCTCCTGGGGAGAGCTGCCTGGGTATAAATCCTAGCACAGCCACTCACTGGACACGTGACATGATCGGGGAGATCATTACCCTCCTCTGTGCCTCAGCTGTGTTATCTGTAAAACCCCATAGGGTGGTTGTCAAGATCAGACAAGTTTGCATTATAAAGTGTTAGAATAGAATGTGGTATGTACTAAGTACTCAGCAGGTATTATCTATATGTATTCTTCTTTTACATACACGCAGAGGTACATAGACTTAACTTGAGGAAACATTCAAGGTGGGGCAGAAGGAAGGGTCAGGCAAACAGTGTTATCTAGATTATGAAAGGGAATTCTGATTATATCTGAGTAGTGTTTAGATGAGCAATCATCGGTATTTGATGCTCTGTGATGTACAGACACCGTACTGGGCACCTCATGGTCTTTGATGTTCTCAACAGTCCTTCAAGGTGGATAGTAAGATATTACTACTCTGCTCATTTGCAGATGAGGAAAGTGAAGTTCGAGTAAGTTGTCCAAATCCATACGGTGACAGAACCCCGATTCAAACTCAAGCCCATCTAAGCTACAGAGACCTGAGGTTATTGTCTCAGAGTAAACTGCGACTCTTCTCTGCATGGCTGGGCTGGGCGGGCACTCTACTGAGTGCTTTCCTTTATACAATGTTTCCAGACCTCTCCGCCCACAGAATGCGGACACCACCACCTCTACTTCTTTTCTCAAAGAGCTGAGCCAAGCCTTCTACTTTATGCTACACAGTGCTCACCAACAACAGGGAGGTGGGACGCATCTGAAATTTTTCAGAGTAGGAGTTGAGATGACATTGCTGACAACACTCAGATATATTTATTTTCAGCCATGCCAACTGGCACTGTGGCACCTCCTTGTGAATAATGAGCCTCATTCAAGTTGGAAGGTTGACTCATCACCTGTCAGGGCTAACTAATGAGCCTTGCTGACTGCAGCCTGAAGCACTTGGAGACCGTCCACGGACTCTCTCTCATTAGTGCCAGGGGGCGCCCCACCCTCCCCTCCCAGCATGAGCACATCTCAGGGCTTAGAGTCCCCAGAGCCATTTCCAACCACCACCCTGCCCACAGTGAGAAGGCAATGCAAGGAGAGATGCACGCATAGCCTAATTACCCTAACTAATGGCCTGTCACAGCACGAGAGACTGTGAAATCTTTACCTAGGGGTGGGTTCCCAGGCTTGCATATTTATTTTTAATTATGACATCTCATAAAGTTACAAGAAGTTGGAATTTGCCTTGCGGTGACATTTAGGAATCCCAAATCCTGTAGTATTTTGTTTATTTTGGGTGAGTCTTCTTATTCGGCATGCCCCCCAGCAGGGCCGACCATTTGTGGTCATCACACATCTCATGTTTGCTTGGCTGCAGCAAGAAGCAGTCTGTTGCAATCACTGGTCATTTGTATCTGTTCAGAAGATTTATAGGGAGAGGGTATTATGGCAGAAAACAAGTTTCTAAGATGAGGCTTCAGGGCTCAGCTCTGCAGTCAACCTGCTTGCAAATTTGTGTGGTCCCTTTACTTCTCTGGTCCTCATTTTTCAAATGTGGTTTTTAAAATTATGGCTAAATTAGGTGATTTCTAAGGATTTTGAGATAATCAAGTCTATCCTCCGACTCTAGAAACAACCACACCTGAGCCTTGCCAAGGGGAAACTATTCTGTTTAAAATCCTGCAGAGAGAAATGTTTCCTAGCCTCTCCCTTCCTGGCCTCCTGTCCTAAGACACTCCTGGAGTTGACAAGCTTTCTCATAAGCGAGGTGCTTTCTTGAACATTCTCTTCATGGCAACCTTTCTACATCATTAACTGTGGTTTTCATAAAACTTGAGCTTATTTATTATCAGAAGCCTGTCCCTCTCTTTCTCTCCTGTTAGAGCTGCTGGGACTATGAATTAAGATAACCAGGGGCAGAGGAATTGCCCCCTCCCTGCAGAGTTACCTGACCCTTGCAGATAGGAGAAAAAAGTGAGGGAGACACCTTTCTCCATCTCTCCTCCCAGGCTAAACCCCACTTGTGCTGTCAGGGACATCATAAAAAAGTAAACAAGATCAAAGAGTTTGAAGGCATATAGACAAGGTTCAGTTCTCAGCCTTGTACTTTCTACTTGTGAGATATTGGTTGAATTTTCTCTCTGAGCTCTGTATCCTTATCAATGGAATAAAGATAAAAATACCTGCCTTGCAAGGTTGTTTGAAGTATAACTATGAAAAACACAAATAAAGGGCTTACAACCACTCAGACAATTCCAAGAGCTATCAGAACTGAAATCTAAGTCCCCTGATTACCAGTCATGTCCTCTTTCCCCATCTGAAGATGGGGTCGACCCTTCCTTTCTAATCAGGGTGCCCCTGTCTTCACTTCTTACTCAGAGGTGGTGATGTCCAGACTCAGACAGACATGCCCATTCAAGGATTCCAAGCCAGATTTTGAACTGCATTGATGGCCAATCCTTAACACAGGCAGGAAATTCTATGGCAGGCAGCTTGTCAGTAGTGTGAAAACCCAGGAAGACACTGGAAATGGAAGATTGTGGTGTGCTCTGGGGAGTGGAAAGGGAAGCACTCCTATTCCTGATGTTGGCACAAAGACCTGCAGGGGCCATCCTGCTCTGGGAGAAATGGCACATCATCTGGAGACCAGTCAACACTCATTTGCCTCCTCCAGTCTCTAAACCTTGGAAACCTGCAGCCCTCAAACATGTTTCACTTGGCCCACACAGTGGTTTTGAAAAATCATATTAGTTGCCAAGATTTAAAAATTCATAGAGTAACTGATGAGGATGAGTATAATTTTTGTGACTTTCTGTCTGAATTAAAAAAAAAAAAAAAAAATCCCACAAGGACTCAGAGGCAAAGAATATACAAATCAATTTTCACTGCAAAGTAAAGGAGCTGTTACAGTGGAGGATTACTGGACTGAATGTCAATATTAGGACATAGTATGAGTGTGTTTCATGTTTCGTAATTGCAATCATTGTTGCTTTTGTTGTGGTCATCCATGTACAATGCTTGGTGTCAGTCGATTTATCTCTTGTAAAAATAAAATACAGTGTGTGTGTGTGTGTGTGTGAAAAAAAAAAAATTCATAGAGTACACATCAAAATTCGGGTTTACAGTTTTTTTTTCTTTTATTTTTAATCTAAATATTTCTGCATAGCAGCAATTGCCCAGGGTGGTGTAGATGCAGGCCCTCTAGGCTAGAAGCTCTCTCCCTAGCCTCCACCCTTCCCTGTAGTTATAACTCATCTTCTTAATGTGATACTCAATGACTCTTCCAGGGACCTGAGTTGGAACCTGATTCATTTAACAAATCTTGTGCCAGGTACTGTGCTGGACGCCAGATGTACAAAACAGACTAGTGAGATACACAAACAATAACAATGGAACCCAGGAGCTCTAACAGACATAGACAAAGGGCTATGGGAATCCAGAGGTGGGAAAGACTAATTGCCTAACAATAATATCAACTATCATCTACTGAGTGCTTACTATATGCCAAGGATTTTGCCTGATTGAGGAATCAGGGATGGCTTCGCAGGAAGGTTTCCCTTCAAGAGTAAGAAAATTGTCAGCTAGAGAAAGATATTTCAGACAAAATTGAATATTCAAAGGATTGTGAACAAGCCAAACAGGTTCAGTGAACAAAGGAAAACTGCGTAGGATAAGAGAAGGGGCTACAAACTTAGTCTGGGACCAGAGGGAACCTGAACTCTGTCTTACAACCAGTGAGAAGGCATCCAAATTCTAACCAGCTCCTCTATGGCCCTTCCTGAGGGCAGGCTTAGATAGAGGTAATGGATCAAGGATCCTGGAAAGGAGAAGGGGCAGACGGATGGAACCACTACTCCGTCTGGACCTTTGGGAAAGAATGCTGGTGTAAATTAGCCTAGTCTGGTCTCCACCACCCCTCACCCAACTCTCCTATAGAATATGTTCAGGGAATTCAAAGTTGCATGTATATTAGTCCAAGCCCGAAATGATACGGAAAGTGAAGCTGGTGCCAAACATACTGACAGTGCATTTGAAACCCAGTGTGATTCATTTCCCTCTCTCTTGAGTTGACCATACTCCTCCCCCATCAGAACAGATGTTTGAGTCTTTGTAAATGTCTATGAACATACATCTCTCCACTCAAAGCCATGCTTAAAATACCTTTCATAAATATATGCTTTCATCACTCTTCCTTCTAGCATTTTCTCTATGTTCTGTTAAATCCTTCTTTGTGAATCACTTCTTTTTTGGCAACACTCATTCACACTAATAAGCAAAGGGGTCACAGGGCAGGTCTGGGGCCACTTTGCCATGCAGATTATTTAGGAGAAGCAACACGAGAGCCCTTTGGGAAATTCTCGCATGTAACTAAATCAGAAAGTAATATCCTGTTTTGTCTGCACTCTGCACTAGTCCTCATGTGTCCTGTAGAGGAATCCCGGAGTTTCTCCCTGCTGGCTGAAAGATAAACAAACCGCTGGCTCCCAGCCCTACCCTCGAGCTGTCCTAGGGAATTACACTGAAAACAAAGTGTCATCAAACTGAACCAAAAAGATGGAAACAAAACCTTAAAGATCTCAGTAGCTGCTAACTTCACTTCTTGGAACAGAAATTTTGATTTTTGCATTTTTGAAAGACAAGCATTTGTATCAAGAGTATTTGACTCTCAAACTTTTCATTTAAGAGGATCCCCTTTTTAGCTTCCAATACTTTCAAGAACTCTCCAGAATACTCACTGTCAATATCAGGCAGTTGAGAATAGTATTTCAGTAAGAGTTTTTAGAGGAATTTTAATTCTATTAATTATAACAGTATATTTATCCGCCCATTGAAAATGACAATACATATACATGTAAAGCATCTCTCTTCAGTTCGGTCTGAGGTGTTGCCAACAATTTCTCGGAAAGCATTTTGATCATGGAGGCCTTTGCAAGAATTTTCTTTCCCACACTCCATCCCCAACAGGAGTCCTCCACCCACAGATTGAAAATCACCGTGACTCAGAAGAAACAGCAAGGGTGCAGTGTTTTGTGTTTCTTTTAGGTTTGTTTTTTGTTTTGTCAAAGAACAGAATTCACTGTGATATCTGTAGAAAACTATTGGGATTTGGTGAAAGTCCTGTCACATTGTGCTCTCTGTCTGCCTTCCTCCTGTTTGAAATACCTCCTCAAAGGGTAGGAAACTTTGAAGGTCTCTTTTATCATTTATTTTATCATTGGGTAATCTTGCTTTAAGGTCTGTGGCTCCATACTTCGTATCTAGTACTGTGGTTTCTCCTTTGGGATTTCAGGAAGGACCAGAGTTATCTGGATTTAACACAAGAAGAAACATAGTAACGAGGCTTGAGAGAGAATCTTAGGTCAACAAGATCCCAAAGTTCTGTAAAGAACTCAGCAATAAACCACATCCATTATTTTACCACATACTGATGTGCACACCACGTGTCAGGTAATGCGAGGCAAAAGTTTAAAACTCTGGCCTCAAGGGAGTGAAAGAAACAAGGTGGGGGTTCTTTTGAGCTTATTTCAGAGCTGCGAGGCACAGAAATCTAAACGAGATAAACTCCGTGAGAGGCACAGATGAAGTGTCATAGGAGTTCAGAGACAGGAAAATGGTCGTCCACCCAGGTGAGATCTGGGTAGGCTTACAAAGAAGCAGTATTTGAGTTGAGCCTCAAAAGACAGGGAGATTTGGATATTCTTTAAATCCCATGCTGGCTATAATGTTTGTGCTTTGGGTCCAGAAACTAGAATTTTGGGGAAATAGCCACTTTGCTTTCACTTAATGAGGGAAGGTTTTTCAACAGAGGATATGTGAAGGAATCTTTGAAAGAAGGTAAAAGGCACACTCCTCTTACCAGACAAGACTGTTTACAAGCCTCCTGACTGTGTGCGCTGGTCACAAAAATTCAGGTTCCAGTCAATCTGAGTGAATGACTTTTTCTGTTACATGTAGAACTGTGTCCCTCTCAAATTCATATGTTGAAGCCCTAACCCTCAGTACCTTAGAATGTGACTGTATTCAGAGACAGAGTCTTTCAAGATGTAATTAAGGTAAAATGAGGTCATATCAGTAGGCCCCAATCCAGTCTGACTGGTGTCCTTATAAGAAGAAGAGATTAGGACACAGACCACATGAAGAAATAGTAGAGAAGGTGTAACAAACCTGACTCCATATTGGATCTATTCCTTTAGCTCTAACATTTGTGATCTGTTTCCTGTGCTTAGTCACACTGGTTCTGCACCTTTTGTAAAAGGATGTGGCCTATAGCCTGAAATATACAGCATAGCCCATTCTCAAGACTCTGACCTTTAAAGGTGTAACACTTTTCCATTCACATAGAGATAAAAAGTTGCAGAACAGAGAATAACAGTTGTCTTGTTGGAGGTTTACAGGAATATTGTGACCTGACCTACTTGGACAGCTGCAAGAACAAAGGATTCCAGCATCAAGAAGTTTGCAACAACTAGCCATACCCCACTTTCAGTGTAAAAGAAGGCTGAATATTAACTTAGGTAAGATGGTTATTTGGGACACTAGTCCACCATCTTCTGGGTCTGCTGGTTTTCCAAATAAAGTCACTATTCCTTGCCCCAACAATTGTATTGGCTTTTTGTGTGGCGAGCAGTACAAGCTTGGACTTGTAGCAAAGAAGGTCATCTACAAACCAAGGAAAGAGGCATCAGAAGAAATTAACCCTGCTGAAACCTTGATATTGGACTTCTAGTCTCCAGAACTGTGAGGAAATACATTTTTCTTCTTTAAGTCACCCAGTCTGTGATATTTCATTATGACACCCTTAGGAAACTTAATCATTCACTGTAATAGTTTCCTGATCTTAGACTCATAATGCCTCCTAGATTAGCATTTTTACTATATATCCTTATGCAAAAACCATCAACATTTTATACCTAATCACCTCCCTGGCTTCATCTTTCACAGTCCTTCCCTACTTCCCACCTGAGCAGCCCTCCCTACTTTCCCACTTCACGTTTCACTCTCTGTACTCACAAGAAGATTCATTACCTTATGTCTTTTTCTATACCTTCTCCTTTGCCTAGAATGTTCTTATGCTCTCTTACTTATTTTGGGAGTTCCCTGTAATTCTTCAAACCTCAGATCAGAAGCACGACCTCTGAGTAGGCTTCCCTGGCCTCCTCTATCCAATACTTAGATCATGTCCTCCTCTATATTCTGAAAATAATTATGTTATTGCACTTATAGTGATATTTCACTTTCCTAAACACTGACCTCTTTTATAGACTATGTCTGGTTCATCTCTATAGCACCTAGCATCATGATTCCAGCACTTAGCACAGATCCAAGCACACAGCAAGTACTCAATAAGTGCTTATTGAATTGAACAAATAATTGAATAGGTTATCATCAAATAAATTCACATTTTAGCAAGCATTTTCTCCATAGCAAACTCTGATGTGAGACAACACAAAAATACGTCTTTTTGCTTGCCATTACATTGATATAGCATTTAACTGCTTGTCAAACACTTTTATGATTATCAAATATATATGTTAGGAACTAAAAGTGACCTTAGATCCTGGAGCAAGCATCTTCATTTGTAAAGGAAGAAAATTAAATGAAGTGAAGAAATTTATCCAAAGTCACATGGCTAGTCAAGTAGAAGACACAGAACTAAAACACACACTGACATCTAACCCAGTGCTCTTCCACTTATCCAAATTCTAGTCATTGTTTCAGGACTAGAGCAAGTCCCAGATCCTTCATGGAGCCTCTTCTGAATGCTCCAATCCATGCCAACACCTCACTTCTCTAGAGTTATGTTTGGCCCAACTTATCTTGGCTCTTACTCTTGCTTTTACACTGATTGCTCCATGACTCATTTTTCAGAACAGGTCCTAAGTCAGGAAGACATAGATCCAAATCCACCTCTTCATCCTCCAACACACACACATGCACACTCACACACACAGAGGTAGACAGACACACATGCACACATACTTGCATACTGACCAAAAATAAACTGCGGTGGGGGCTTCCAAGGGAAGGGAGATTTCTGGGACACTTGCAGGCAGGACGACATCTCTAGGGCTACAGTAGAAGAGGTTCAATATGGGGCAGAAGGAGCCTTAGCCCAGGATGTGGCAGGTGAACCCCTTAGTGGACCTTCTTCATGGTCAGAACTTCTGAAGGGTCACAGATATGAGAAAATATGGACTGTTTAGATCTTGTGGACACTAGGGAAAGCCAGTCACCTCAGGGTATTTAACAACCTCACCCATTTCCCTAAATTCTAGGTGTGCCAAGATGGGCAGAAGGTAGAGAAGCCCTGCTTTGTCATCCTTGCCCCATCTCTGACTGTTCCACCCAGATTGCCTAGTGCTGGCTTGTGGTATGGACAGAATATTCCACGAGCTACCTGAAGTTTGTTGTGACCAACAGAGCCCTGGCATCTTGAGGTCACCCTGTGACAGTCATGAGTGCCCTGGGGCCTACTGATAGCCATTAAACTTTACCTTAGGAAATGCTATACGGTGTTCTGGGGTCATTGCCTGAAAGTGTGAGTGCAGATTTTGGGGGGTGTTGCCTGGGAGAAGGTTTTCTGGGCAACTAAACATAAAGTGAACTTTATTGGGAAAAAGAACTTGGCATTTTATTTTCTGTCCTAGATTAGGAAAAGTTAAAATTTCTGATAAATTCATATCATTCTGAAAAGAAAGACTGAAGAACTGGCATTGTCTTTGGTGGAGGTTATCCTTGAGACCAAGCTGTCAGAATATTGAGCCTAGAAGCAAATAGAAAACTAAATAGGTCCCACTCTTGGAGGTTAGATAGACTTGCTAGAAAAAGAACTGAGGGAAGTGAAATCTAACATTTGAAATTTTGAAAACTATTTCTGTTTGTCAAGAACTCTATTTACTGTACTTATGGGAAAAAATGTAAAAGTAGCTTGAAGTTTACATAGATAAATTGTCATTGATTTTAAATAAACAAATATTAATTCTGTCCTTTTGCCCTTAACAATACCTGGAGTGGAGGGCAAGGATGAAGCATATATATCTTTAATGTAGGCACTAGGTCTTCAAAAACTATCTATCAAATGAAAAAATTAATGGATTGTTGAATTTTGTTAAGTTGATTTTGTTTTTATAATCTCTCTCTAATTTCATGTGTATCAGAAAATAATTTTCTAATTTAGTAGGTCAACTATTCTGAACTACAGCATTTAACATTTCCCTGGTAGATTCATGAGCAAGACCAGTCTCTTCACTCTGGGTTTCTCAGTCTTAAACTGCTTCTGAGTGTGTTTAGTGGTTGACACTACTAATTTGTTTTAGGACTGCTGGGTATAACTCCCATGGTGGTAACTATAAGAGCTAGCATTTAATGAATGCTAGTACCAGACACTGTGTGCCAGACACTATGCTAACCACCTTCCATGTATTATTTTACTTTATTCTTCACAAGTTCTAGAAGATAGGTGCTCTTATATTCTCCTTCTTAATCTTAAGAGACAACGTGTTAAATTACTGGCTAGCAAGTGAATAAACCATTGAGTTTCTCTCTTTCTCTCTCTGCTTCTCTCTCTGTCTCTGTCTCTGTCTCTCTGACTCCAAAGCTTAAGCTCCTGTTCATTGTGCTAAACCCACCCCAGTAACAGGGAAAAATATAGGTTCACAGGACACAATGTCCTGTGCATATGAAGTATATGCTGTATAGACCTACCCTCCAAAGACCTATACTTTCAGTATAATTATTTAATAGCAGGTATGGCCTATGGCCAAGCCATTTATACTTCTTAGTCTGAGCTCCATTCTGATTCATAGTCCATGTTCATTTATTAGGATGAATGTAATCCTACCCCATAAACCTGAGTGATACGTTAACTCAGATTCTAAAAGTTCTTCAATATGGGTCACCAGTTTGTCTAACCCTAAGAACTATATCTTCTAAAAGAATTACCAAACCCCATTACCAAGGATATCTTCTAGTCTAAAGCCATTATTGATTAATTCTGGAAAATATTCAAGAAATTTGAACGAAGATTCTGCAGAAAAACAATGAATCAATGCTGTCTCTCTGAAGGGCATCATAAATTTTAATGTGGTGAGTTTCACTATTACATTCTTGCTTGATCCCATACCAAATAAGAAGTTCCAGATGAATTTCCAGGTGTCATCTAAGGAAAGCCTTAAGAAAACTTTCTGTAGTGTTTTTTTCCCCCTCAGCAAGTATTATAAGTAGACAATGTTGATTAAACTTAACTGCTATTATATATCATTGTTTTCATCATTGATTAATTATTTCTCTGGATGTGATAAATTCTAGAATTTAGACAGAGAATCACTTAATTTTGCATAGAGAAGTGAGAAATCATAGGTGACATCAGGTGTTTTCCGTTTTCTCCAACCAATTTTTCTTTGCCAAGAGCCAACTACTAGCAATCAAGAAGTCTACAACTTCCTATCCTGTCACTTTCCCTAATGAAATTAATTCTGGTCTAGAAGCTGATGGATAATAAAATGTCTTAAGCAGGCCATTTAAAAAAATAGATGGAAAAAAAGGAACTGGAATCTTAGCAAAGCAGAACAATGTGATAATTGACCGGCACAAAACAACAGGAATTGAATATTGGAGTGCAACGCTTTGGAAATCCACAGAAGCCTCAGCTCTTCTGAAAGGGCTAAGACTGAATCTTATAGATCAAATGAATCTTTCTAGAAATCCTTGAGTGTGAGAGTTACGATCAATGTTAAAGAGCCTAAAATTAGCACTGTCATTGCTGCCTAGATTAATTCTTTCTTAAATGCATTGTTGTATAATATCCAGGAAACTGCCTGTCCAGACAGTATCCACATGCAGCTGTAGCCTGAGGCTGGATTTCTGGGTACAGTTATTTGCCCTCTTTCTCAATACTGGAGGGAGGCAGGACCTGAAATGAAACAGAGGCTGCCCAGTGGTGCAGAGCCCAAGGAGGTGAGGCCATGATGAAGGCACTGAAGAAATAGGCAAACGGATGCCCTGCTGGATGGCTGATTACCCCAGTCTGTTTCATGGAGGATGCTAGAAGATCCCAACTGTCTTTCCATTTCTCTCCTTCCTTGCTGAACCCTTTTATCTAACTATCACTGTCTATCCTCTAGGGAAAAAAAAAAAAAAAGACATGATGTACAAAATTAAGAAACATGGGGAAAATTATAAACATTCTAGAAATTTTATAAATTTCCTTTTTTAAAATTCTCAACTTCCATCTTGAAAGGATGCTCAGTAACCTCTTTCATACCATTTTAAATGCTAGTACAGGTACAGTTATTAAGCACACAGCTATTAGGAGACAATTCTCCGGGGTCTGTGGCATGTCTGAACGCCTTGCAAGCAGAAGCATTGACTATCCTTTCTTTCGGACTATATTTTAAAGGGTATGTGTACAGCAAACAGCCTTGGAAACATGTCTCCCTCCAGAGAAAAGAGCAAACGTGCTTACTGCTCATTAAAAAAGATACTGTTCATTTAAAAATATACATTTTTGTAACTATGTATGGTGACAAATATTAACTAGATTTATTTGATGATCATTTTGCAATATATACAAATACCTAATAATTATGTTGTACACCTGAAACTAACATGATGTTTATGTCAATTATACCTCAAAAAAAAAATCCTCTGGGAGGTTAGTTGAGAAAAACTCTTCAGAAGAACCGTTAGAGCTCCACGTGACCCCAGTGGAGTGAGGACAAGAAAGAGTCATAACACAAGGAGAGGGGGCTTTCTTCAGAGCCTGCATTTTGCAATTTTTTGTAATTCACATGCTGTATCTTTAAAGCACTTATATTATTGAAAAGAAAAAAAAAAAGATATGGTCCCTTAGCTCCAGGTTCCTCCCCTGTAATGAAACCTACTGCATGCACAGGTGTCCGTTTGGTCCCATCTGCATCATCCCCATGGAACTTGAGCAGGGAACTGATGCAAATATGCAGATGCTCAGGCCACAGGCTGTGTCTTCTCTAACCCAGGAGTTCCATGTCTCCTACCAGCATCCCTGAAACTGGCAGGCTAACTTGTCAGGGTAAAATCTCAGACCTTTCACAATTCTTGGCAACAGCACAGTGGCTGGTATACAGAGGTTGCTGAGTAAATGTTGGTTTCCTCACATAGGTCGCCCTCCTGCAAGCAGCAGCAGGATCTGCTGTTTCTAGGGCCCGCATCCTAGTTGGCCTCTCAGTGTGGTCTGTTTCTCTCCTCTTTGCTCGGCAGGCTGGTCCTTTGGGTTCTTCTAGTTAAGGAAGGCTTCTGCTTCTTTGATCCCTCAAGTTTCCTCCACTCTGCAGGATCCTTGCCCTCCTGTAGGTTCTCAGGCTTCACATGTTAGAAGTCCTACCATCATATTGAGTACCATCCATTTGTGATCCCTGAAGAATCTTTCTTCTGGTCTTCAGCTTCTCAGCCCTCCGTGTGGCCTGTTCCTAGGCCCCCAGCTCCAGGGGGAACATTTCATTTAGCTGTTCCACCGGAGCCCCTCTGTGCCATGATATCAGCCTCCCTGCCTGAGACACAGAGGCGGTTCTCCCCAGGCCACAGCTCGCATTAAACACTGTCCCCTCCATCCCTTCTTTCTTTGTCCTTTGTATTGTTTGTTTACTAGTATGTCTTTCCCATTAGCCTGTAAGCAATTTGGAGAGCAGGATATCGTATTTCTTTTTAAACACCCCTTACAAATAATTGACAGTCACTAATTAAAATTAAAATTAATTTTAATTTTACATAGAAAGGCAGTGCAGACATATGAAGTCATTAATACTTGTTACCTTCACAAGGAAAAGAGGAGGGCCAATTTGTCACAGAGGCCACTCCTCTCCCTCATCTGTCCCTCCTTGCCATCGCTGTTGCTGTTTTTGAACACCCTATTGCATAAGCTACTTCGGTAACAGAAAAGATGGCTTCATAACTGAGGTGCTATTCTGAAGACAACCCAGAAGCAAGAGTGGAGTCACCAGATGAAGGGGCCTTGGAGACCTGAGTGACACGGGAAGAAGTACATCAGTCACTTTGGAGAAGGTGTTGATCAAGATCACCCACGAATGTCCAGTGAAGAGTTTTAAAACATAACATGTGTGGGTGTGCGGACAGCAGGGCAAAATTTGAATGGGGAAGGCTCTAGGGCCATGTTAAATTTCTATAGGACATGGATAAGAGGGATGGAGTGACTTCAGGAAAAAGAATGCCTTATTTAATCTCGCTCTTAGAAAGTGTCTCTAGGGTGTTGCCCTTGAAGAAGGCAGAAAAACGATCCTGGAGCTGAAGGGTCTCTTAGCAAACCCAAGTGCCCCCACCCTTCCCCCACTCTTTGCCTTTAGAACGTAAAGTTTGCCAGGCCCACTGGGTCTAAAACTGCTGCTCTGCCCTTTCTAAGAGCGTTTCAGTCTGCAGGAGAGAAGAAATAAGGCCTCGGGAGAACAGCTGGCCCTTTCATTTCACCCCTTTCCGCGTGCTGGAGATGAAGACACAGGGCGCGCACAGTATCTTCATTTTATTTTCTGATGTGCCTGGCACAAATGCCAAAGACAGCTACAAGTAATTGCTCTGCAAGCTCCAGTGAGTTAGCACATCTTCACTTAAGTCAAGCACAGCCTGGAATTCTTTGTAACGCAGAGGAAGATGGCTTTATGCGGTGGTTGCTAGGCAGCCGGGCTCTGGGGCGCTCAGACACTCGTGCAGCTTTGCAGAATCTCAGCAGGAAGCCACTGTCCTCTTTAAACAGCTCTCCTTATGCAACCCTTGTGATCTTCTACTGCACCCAGAAATGTAAGCTTCTCTTGTTTGTTTGTTTTTAACTACCCACCATTCCCACACCCCATTAACCAGTGATAAACCAGGAGAAGATTTGTGTTACCAAATCTCCTGCCTCACTGAGGGCTTGAGGCAGCCTAATCTTCGGGCAGAGCTCCAGTGAAAGTACTACAAGAAAGGACATGTTAAAGCTTTTCATTTATTGCTTTCCATCTACATGGAGAAATTTTGGAAAATAAAGAGAAATATTAGGCAATTAATAAAAAAATATAATTCCATGACTCAAAACAATGGTAACTATGATAATATTTGTTTCTATAGAGATATATACAAAATTGGGATCACTGCATACTCAGGATTTAACACAATGCCTAAAAAGTAGTAGACATTTACACTTAATGAAGAATTTTAATGAGTGGATGAGCATATTCCATTTTATATCCAGTTTTTCAATGAATATTGCATATGAGTATTTTCACGTTGTTAAAAGTTTTAATGTTTGATTACTATTTCATCACATATATGTATTATTAAATCATTTGTCTTTTTTTATCTAGTCTACCATTATTAAGGATTTAATTCTTTCCTAATTTTTAGCTAGTTTAAACAATGCTGTTAGGAGATGCTTTTACATAATGCTTTGCTCATTTTTCAGATTTCTTTAAGATAGATTCCTAAAAGCAGAGTTATTTAACCAAAAGGTATGAATTCCATTAAATTTCTTAATAGTTATTATCAAAGTGCTTTCACAAACATTGGTAATAATTTACATTTCCATAGTAGGTTATGGCAATATCTGTCACACTGCATCTTAATTAATATAGTGTATTGTCATTTTCGTTGACATTTTATTTTTTTAAGTATAATTTGTTGTTGGAAATTAACATCTTATTTTGATCTTATATATATTTTTTTTACATTTAGTGGTCATTTACATTTATCCTTTTGTGAATTAATGGCCTTCGCTGATTTTTTTTCCTATGCAGGAGAGGACTACACAAAGGCATGGACACCAGGAAGCAGGGGTCCTGGGCCCACCTTCAAGTCTGTCTGTCACAACCAGCTCAAAATGACTTTGAGACTTTAGTCTCACCTGGCTCAAGGGCATAAAAGTACTGAAATTTTAAAAGCCCAGGAGGATTTCTTTTTAGAGTTGTCAAGACACTTTGTTCTCCCCATCTCACCACCCCTGTGGAGGGATGGGGACAGAAAAGGTTTTCTCACCTTTAATCAAGTGAGAATGAGGGTTCCATGAACACCACTCAGAGAGTTTAACTCTGTCCCCTGAAATTTGGGGCACAGGTTATGAGAAGCTGAGCCTACAAGCTGCCTGAGGAGACAGAAGAGAGGGGAACACCCTCAGCTTGACCACACTACCCCCTACTTGGGAGGGACAGTGAATCTCACCAATCAGGTGGGACCACTGGAAGATGTCCTGACTCCTGTCCAAGATGCGCACTTGGAGAGGGAGGTGGTGCAGCCAGTGGAGGGGCGGGGGGGTGGGGCAGATGCCTGGGAGCTGACAGAAGAATTAGAAGTGGTTCATAGAGGAAAACCACAGTGCATGTTAAGAACTTACCATCTGAGAGCCCCCTGAAAGGAACAATCAGCAGTAGAGACAAAGAATCAACACATCTAGATGACGTCATCATGGGTAATCGTCCCTGTGCCAGCCAGCAAGACCTTTCCTATCCCTCATCTCTCCTCCATCTCTCTCTTCACCACTGGAAGAGCCAGAGCCTGCAATAAATCAAAGAGCAGATGAGCAGTATCCTTAACAGTCATGAATCCTACGGCCTTCTTTGCTCCTATTATTGTAGCTTCCTGGTCCTAGTTGACAGAGAAGAGAAGATATCATTTTAAATGAAATTTAGAGTTTTAACCTACACTGGACATTATAATCACTGAAATGAGAGTGTTCTTATCATTCAAGTAACTGGAAACTTACAAAAGTTTCCCATGTTTTCATCTGAGGGATGAGAAAGAAATAGTCCACAAAGCCAGGGGTCAAAGGTCAACAGTGAGGAAGAATAAGGTTATTTTCTACCTATACCTTATCAAGTTGAACTCAGTCAAATATCTGGCAGAAGGACCCCAGTTATTTCTCTCCTCTTTTTTTTTAAGAAAAGCTCTTAGCTGTTCTAATCTGTTTCTTTTTCTAGACTAACTTTAAATTTCTTATAAAATTCCTAATTAGGATTTTTATTGGAATAGTCCTGGACCTTCAATTTGGAGAGAATTTGCTTTTCTCCAATATACATGTTACCATCTAGAATATGGTGCCTCTCCTTTTATCCAACTATTTTTGGATACAAATAAAGTTTAATAATAGTCATCCTCATTATATTCTACACAATTATTGTTGGCTTCAATTCAATAAATTTTATGGTTTGTTTTAATTGATGTTTCTATTATTGCTACTATGAATGCAATATTTTTTTCTTTTGTGTCTTAAAACTGGCTATTGAGTTTTAAATTAAACATAGGAATTTGTGTTTTTAAATTGTAATCAACCACTCTACGAAATTTTTTATTAATTTTAAGAAAACTGTAGTCAATTATCTTCCCATTTCATAGGTTTGTAGTTAAACTATCTGCAAATAATGGTATGTATGTTTCCCCATTTGATTGCTTTTGTTTCCGCTTTGTGTTCTACTGCATTGCAAAAAAAAAAAAGAATAGAAAAACATCATCATTGGTGATATACATCGGGTAGGTCTTGTTCTTTATTTTAACTGGAATTTTTTCTAGTGTTTCAATCTTGAGAATTATGTTGGCTATTGTCTTTAGAAAGATGTCCTCTGTGTGTTAAGGAATTAAAATGTTAATCCTAGTTTTATAAAAATTAGGTCAAGGATGGATATCTAAACTTTTTTTTTAAAGACCTTCAGTTAAAGATATTTAAAGGCCTCCAGTGAAAGACATTTCAACACCCCAAGTAGCAGCCCTTCCCAGTGTTTAAACACTCTTGTTTATGCATAATTTAAACTTTATATTATGAATTCAGTCTACATGTTTATGTCTTGCCAGAAATAAAGATATAAAACATTGTCAGCTCTTACAGATTTTTAAGGCCCATATAGAACTAATAAACGGACCAATAAGACTCTTAATCACTACAGTTGTATATATGTTCAGTTTTTAGAATAGGAGACATGATCAATTTTTTTTAATTCCATAATCATAATAATAGCAGCTAACATTTTCAGCACTTGTGAACATTTAGGAAAAAATAAGGCATCAGCAACAGCCAATATATGTTCACTGAGAATAACACATGTCAGATTATATGTTTTATAAAGTTATTAAATGAGGGGTATTCAGTAGACAGAGTAAACCTGGATTTCATGAATTCATTTATTTAGTCGAGCCTCTCTAGATGTTCTTCTAGGAAAGATGATGAAAGACAGACTGTAGTGTAGATTTGCAGCTATTTGAAATTAGAGTCTGAATAGTGATCTGTGCTCCTAGGAGGAATTATCAGGAAAGGTTCTTAATCCTTCTTATTAAATATTTTTATCAGTTATTCAGATGAAGGTATAAAGGGTATGCATATCACACTACAAAATGTCATAAAGCTGCAAAAGAGAAGAAATCAAATGGCGAAAAAAAATCAAAATTTTAAACAATTTTGATGGCTTGAAACATAAGGTAGAAATCTTTAAAGAGAATTTTAAATCTTAGAAAAATGGGTGAGATCCTATCACCTAGTATGGGAGAAGAGGCCACTGGCTTGGCAGCTGTTTATTTTCAACACCATCACAACAACATTCTCTAAATGCCTTCAAATGTGAGACTTGTGGTCTATATAGAGTGGCCGGATGTGGTGTCGCAGGTTGGCTCCCGGGAAGCAGACAGTGAAGTGGCATTTAGAGGACAGGTTGTGTATCAGCAGTGACCTTGCGATCAACACCTGTGGAGGGGGCAAGGAAGGGAGCAGGGGCAGGCAAAGGGAAGAGTTGACCTGAGGCAGGTCCAGGAACTGCCTTGACAAAACTCATGGGGGGCTTTAAAACTAGAATGGCTCTTTGAAGAGTGCCGAGTTGGGCCAAGATGGTCCAGCCTTATACTCCCACATGAATCCGTCACTGGATGTGGGCCGCCCAGGGAAAAGGACGTGACCTTGGACGAGGTGACTCTCCACAGCTGAGGCAATCCCTGAAGGGGCTGACAGCTGAAGACTCTCCACGGACAGCGCTGCCAGCAGCTGGGTCAACAAATCCTTCAGGGAGGGGGTTTCTGGGCCATGTAACACAGTGTCCACCGCAGTGGGAAACCCCAGTGCCTGCTCCAAGCCCATAGAAATGCTGGAGAGAATGTATTCTTTTAATGTTTTTAATACGTGGTCAAGCATAAAACAGCAAGAAACAGTGCCAAAAGTGAAGAAGGAACTGACAGGCAAACATAAGAACCAGATATATGCCCTAGGGGAATATGGTTTTAAGCCCAGCGAGGAGGAAATGAAGGCTTTGGGCTCCATTCCCAGTCATCCACCAGAAACAAGAACTGCGAACTCCTGTCTGGAGCGTGTGGCCGAAATCTGTACTATCATCAAGATGAAAGAACCCTAAAATGAGATATTAACATAAAAATTGATCTAAAAGTCACTTTGTGGACAGAGCCTCAACTGAGGCACATCCAAAAACACTTCATTGTTGTCCCTGGCTTGGTGTACCTGAGGTGCCTGGGGTCAGCAGTGTCAGCCAGAGACGGCGCTCATGCGCAGTGAGGATGATCAAGATAAGAACTTCCAAATGCCAGAAGCTTACAACCTTGGAGCATCCTGAAAGAGACTTTAAGATAAAGATGTTTAAATAGTCAGATAAATAAAGGAAGGGACAAAATCCAAAAAACAAACTGAGCAAAATTAATTCTAGATATTCTGGAAATTAAAAGTACAGACATTGAAATTTAAAAAAAAAAAAGGTTCAACTGATGACCCGCTCAACAGCACACAGTTAAAGAGAATAAGGACTAAATTAGAAAACTGATATGCAGAAATCACCTGGAATGCAGCCCAGAAAGATAAGAAATGGAAAATAAGAAATTTGTCTATTAAATTCAAGGAAACTTGTAAGATGCTGATAAACTCTTTTCATTCATTAAATATTTGTTAAATACTTACTATGTACCAGGTATTATGCTAGACATGGGAACACAATAGTGAACAAGAAAGAGTAACATTTACTTAAGCCATTTATTGTGATTTCACCAAAATGTGGTTCATACTTTTCTAATCCATGACACCTACAAATTAAGTGAATAAATTATATGATAAAAGTAAGAAGAACTATTTGGTTATGTAGTCTTGGGCTATGTCAAGCTGATGAGGAAAAATGTTCTTCCACTAAGCTTCTTTCTGGCTAACAATATCTGTAATAATATGATCTTTCTGGACACCACAATTTAAAGTTGGATGTTGACAAATTACAGAGAGTCCAGATTCAGGAGACAAAAAATGTAAAGTAGCCTAGAACATACATCATTTAAGAAATAGATGAAGGGTTCTCCAGCCAGGCAAGAAGACAATAAATAGATGCAAAATCCTCTAGTACTTTACAACCCTAAAGTATTATGATTCAGCTTAAGGCTTTTGTGACAGAAATTAGCTGTTTGCCTCTTTCTTCCCTCTAGCTACATAGCTAAACTATTATTTCTCAACTTTTCTTCTAGTTGGGTGAGTTCACATGACTAAATTCTAGCCAATAGCATGGAACACTATGTGTCACTTCTAAGCCTGGACTATAAACAACCTCCCCATGCATCTGGACTCTTTCACTATCTTTGGACTTGGTGCAGATTGCAGTGACCTTGGAAACCGGTGCTCAATGTAGTAAAGCCACAAGATGGAGGGAGCCTTGATCCCTGAGTCACTACATGGAGGAAAGTTTCCACCAATTAGGCATGTTTATTTTGGACTTTACATGATTGGCAAATATGTTTTTATCCTATTTAAACAATTACACATTTTGCTTTTACTTTTTTTAGCAATAGTTAACATTGTCTTAACTAATACAGTTTTTTTTAAATAGGGCTCCCCATCAAATTTTCACTTCTAATTCCTACCTGATTCATTCTAATGAAATTCTGTTTCCCACAATTCTATCTCCTAGGGAGGGACTCTCCTAGACAGAAAGCTTTTCTCCTACCTTGAATTATTTTTATCACCAAGGTTGGTGTATCATCTTGTCACTGGTCCAACTTCTCTCAAGGGGAGAGCATTTCTTACTTATTCTTCTTCTCCAGAAATTAATTTAGACATCAGCTCCTCAATCAAACTGAGTTACTTAAAGCCTGGGACTCTTTCCTGCTCATGTTTTTATCCCTAAGACCTATCACAGTGCTAGGCACATAGCAGGTAATTGTTGGTGGAATTAGTAAACAATAGAGGAGAGTTACAAATGTAAAGCTGTGCCTCTGATCTCTTTGGTTCTTAATGAGAAAGCCAAACAGAGCAATATTCAATAAAAAGAACACAGAGACCTATATATGCAAACTTATATAAAACTCTTTCAGTGCAGGTTACACACATCTGTGTCCATGTTTGTATATAGAAGAAAACTGATTGATTTCAAATCAGTTATTTCTGTGTGGAAAACCAACAGCTTCTTTTCGTTCTTTTTACAAGATCAAGGAAACCTGAAAGTGTAGCTATTTTTAAAATACACACAGGGCTCCCCCAAGCAAACAGCCTCTCACTAAATTAGTAAATGAGTAATGGTAATGAGATTACTCTGGGAAAAGCACATGTCAAAACATCATAGTGCTCATGAGCATGAAACAAACAACCAAGCCTTTCAGGAAATACTCATCTGCTATTGCACAAACACATCTGTCTAGCTCAAGGCCAAATATCTAATAGACCCCTACTTTTTATGAGCAGAAGTAAAAATTTAGGCAATGCTCAAGGGCAATGCATTCTTACCTTTCTCTGGGATCTGTACTAGAATCAGAAATAAGAGGATGAGAAGGAAATACGGTCTTCCTTGTTATTCTGAAAGACAAAGTGAAAAAGCCAGTTCTTGCTAAATTAAAAATATCTAACTAGTGTGCATCTCGATCAGTGCTCTAGAAACCTAACCTTGCTCCTCCTTGGACCCCCTTCCCTTCTCCTCTTGCAAGCATCACACTGTGCAGTAGCAATACACTTCCACATCTGCCTTCTCCTTACATAAGAGTTGTGAGGCCAGGAATCATTTTTTACCACATGGGACCTGGAACCATCTGAGGCTTTAGTCAGTGTTTATTAAATGTTTGTCAAATAATTTTAGATTTTCTTAAAAAGTATCAAAATAAGTATGATGATTTCTCCCCTGGTTATGAGTAGACTTGGAAGAACAGAACACAAAAGTAATCAATAGCCACATACCCTCTTTTCTGATTAGAATTGTGAATGTCACAAAAACAAAACCATTGTCTTATTCATGGTAGTGTTGCCAGCATGCACTCAATAAGCATTTGTTGAGTAAATGCATGACCTCTCTCGAGCAATCTTTTGAGAAAATTTTATTTAATAAAGTAGCCTTATCATGGTGGATCCTTGACACTATCACTTCCCCAGTTCCCTTTGTATGCTCACAACTTGACCTGTGGTTTCTGCCGTGTTTTTGTTTTCTATTGATGCTGTAACAATTACTGCAAATTTAGCAGCTTAAAAAACACCCACTTATTATCTCAAGCTCTGTGGGTCAGAAGTCCAGGTAGGCTCAGAGCCTCTGCTCTGAGTCTCAAAAGCTGAATGAAATCTGTTAGCCAGGCCGGGGTCTTGTTTGGAGCTCTGGGGGAGAATCCACTTCCAGGCTCTTCATGTGGTTGGCAGAATTCAGTCCCATGTGGTAGTAGGACTGGGCTGTCATTTCCTTGTTGGCTGTTACCAGGAGTCACACTCAGCTTCTAAAGCCTACATTCCCTGGCTCATGACCCCCTTCATCTTCAGAGCCAGTGATGGGGAACTGAGTCCTTCTCACATTTTGAATCTCTTTGGTCTCCCCTTCTGTCACATATCTCCTGTTTCTTTTGCCTCATCTCCACCTTGCTCTTCTGCCTTCAAGGGGTCATGTGATTACAGTGGCCTATTTGGATAACCCAGAATAATTTCCCTGTCTCAATCTGTTTGGGCTGCTATAACAAAACTCCCATAGACTGGGTGGCTTGAATGACAGACATTTATTTCTCACATTTCTGGAGACTAGGAAGTTCAAGATCAAGACATTGAGAGATTCTGTATGTGAGGAGGACCTGCTTCCTTCTTCATAGACAGCAGTCTTCTCACTGGGTCCTCACATGACAGAAGGGCTGAGAAAGCTGTCTGGGGTCCCTTTCATAACACTACTAATCCCATTCGTGAGCGTTTCACCCTCAAGACCTAATTACTTCCCAAAGGCCTACCTCGTAATACAATCACATTGGGTATTAGGATTTCAACATATGAATTTGGGGGAACACAAACACTTAGTTCATAATACTTCCTGTTTTAGGGTCAGCTGATTAGGAACCTTAATTCCATCTGTAAAATCCCTTCACAGCAGTACTGAGATTAGTGTTTGATTGAATAACTAGGGAATGGGAATTTGAGGGGACATCTTTAAACCTGTATCACACTTAGAGTATGTGAACAAAAGAGAGTGCCCCAAATGGAAGCTGTCTTTATGTCACCTCATCTCATAAGTGACATCTCATTGCTTCTGCCATCTTCTATTTGTTAGAAGCAACAAATATAAGCCCAGGTCTCACTCAAGGGAGGGGAATATGTAAAGCCTTGAATACTAGTAGGCAGGGATCATTGGGGACCATCTTAGAGGGTGCCTAGCACAGAAAAGAAAAGTAATTACCTTTTATTGTATGATTCACCTGTTAAAAGCATTTCTATAAATGATAATAATGTAAATACCGAACGCTGATGTAAGTAGAATTATCATAGCACTATACTGAGAGGAAAAGGTGATAGAATAGATATATGTATTTGATGGGAGAGGAGGGAAGAAAGAAAATTAAATTCTCATAGTCAGTTGTGAGGAATCAATATAAAATATCCAAAAATGGCAAATCAAGAAGTAACAATGTCTGTTATTTAAAGACATGAAGGCAAAAGGCCAAATAATCAGGTAAAAGAGGTTCAAGTTCTTCTGGGATGGGTGGATGTGAGTGTGAAGGGGCTGCTCATGGAGGATGGTTGTTTCTTATAAGAAACTTTATAGACTTCTTTGACTCTTCAAACCATGTATGCATGTAACTTTGATTAAAAGAATGGGGGGGGAAAGAAAAGAACAAAAGAACAAGCAGAGTTTTCCCATAGAAAATTGTGAAATCATTTGCATCCGGTGAAAACTATGTAATGCATCTCTAGCTGAAATGAAAAAACTTTGGCCCAAGAAATACTAAACAGGATGCAGACAATGAAGAGAAACTGTATCCAATTCAGTGCAACAACAGCTATCTGTTAGCTGCACACTAAGCCTGACCCACCCTAGATGTCCGCGACGAGCAGCCAAAAAGGCGAGTCCGGAATCGGCCCCTCTTTGCAGGCACCCTGGTTTTCTATTCTGGCTTAGCTGCTGCCTGAGGCTTGGTTTTATTTCTAGATATCAGCCCAGCTTCTACTGGTTGGAATTATGTTTAATGTTAATTTTACAGCTTTTGCTTATTTGAGAGACACAAGTCTGTTCCAAGGCCAAGGACTTTCCACTGCAGGACTTTGCTCTTCTTTTGCAGGAATGTGCTATGGCTGGATCATCCTCTGGTTGCCTCCTTCTTGTCATTTATGTCTTATTCAAATGGGTTTGCAGAGGCTTTCCCTGACCACCCAAACCAAAAGTACACTCTTCCATGGCCCCCATCCCTGTTTTTCACCCCAGTTTGTTTTATTCATAGCATTTGTCAGAATGTGAAATCACTTTGTTCATATATTTTTGCCTGCTTTGTTTTATTCACCATAGTATCCCTGAAGCCTACAATAAGTGTCTGGCATTTATTAGTTACCAATAAAAAATTGTTGAATGGAAAAATAGATTGGGTAGTGTATGAGTTAGTTTTGCTGCAATAATGCTAAATAACAAATCCTCCTAAAACTCAATGTCTGAAAATAACAAGCATTCCTTTCTTGCCCATGAATCTATGGGTCAGCTTGAGTTCAGCTGACCTCAGATGAGCTCTGCTGAGCCTGGCTCCAGGCTGTGGGTTGTGTTCAGCTCTGCACCATGTGTTTCTTCATTCTTTTTGGGCTAGAGGCTGCCTGGGGCATGTTCTTCTCTCAGCAGATCACTGGAAAACAAGAAGGCAGGCAAAATCATGTCATGCTTCTTGAAGCCTTGGTTGTGATTGGCACACTGTTACTTCTGTGAACCTTCCACTGGTCACAGCAAATCACAGGACCAAGCCCAACACCAAAGAAGTGGGAAAGTATGTTCTGCCCACTATTATTCAGGATTATGACACTCAACTCAAAACATATATCATTGCTGCTGATTAAATATTGATTGTGTCACAGGATATTAAACTATATAAAAAATTTGATCTCATCCAACTACTTCCTTTTGCACATGAGAAAACAGACCCAGAGAAATGAGAGCGAGAGAACACTGCCAAGTTGTATGGCAAAGGGTGGATGTATAATCCTATTAAAGGGGAGGGAAGAATTAAGATCAATAATTCAATCTGATCTGAATGAATGAATGCAAAAGTGAATTGGATTGACAGAAAATAGGCAGCAGAGAGAGAGAAATCGAAGACACAAGAGAAAAAGCATGGTCTTGGAGAAGGCAGGTGATGAAGAGATCAAACGCATTGGTGGAAGGTGGGCCTTGAAAAGGAGGGATTCTGCTGGAAGGGAGGAAAGAATGGGTAGGTGTATAGACATATTTCTGGTTTGTAATGAAAGAATGATAAGAATTGGAGGAGGTCGGGTCTGTGAGAAAGAGTGCAATACTTGATTGGCGTACTCAACTGTAACACACCTGGAAATAACACAATCAGATCTAATGTGATGGGTGCTGTGTTCCCAGACCCCAGAACTCCCGACCGCTTAATAGCATTAAACAAGGTGTTACTGTCTGTAGAGCATCAAAGTCAGTGAGTTGCAGCATCATTGCCCTGAGACGACCTCAGTTTTCTTAGGAAAGGAAGTGTGGGAGTCATTTGCTGAAAGTGAAGGCAGCAAGAGTTGTATAAGTGGCTTGTGGTTAATGATGAAGGTTTGGAAAAATATCTAAGGGAAATGGGAGAAATTGACCAAAAGCACCTAAAGAATTTACCACCAACAGAGGGCTGGCTTCACTCAGATTAGATCATGGATGGAAGCAGTGTCCGTCCGCACGGTTGCATGATTGCCTCTGGCAACTCCTTCTTCCAACGATTTATGGAATGCTTACTGAAAGCCATGAAAAACAGTTCCTAGTTCCAAGCAGATGATAGTTTAATCAATATATTGCAAAATGAGTTAATAACTAGAGAAAAGACTCTGTTGTAATTCAGAACTTAAAACTAAAAACTAAAGCATGGATTCATGCAAATGTAACCTTTCCATCTCATCTGCCTCTATCAAATGTCACTGCCATTTAATTTTCTAATAAATTACACACATATACAGTGTTTAAATGCAAAGTTTAATGAAGTCAATAAAATAAGGGCATAAATCAGTAGAATGTAAATTCCATTCCTGTCCTTTACTACCTAATTGAGAGATAAATGTCATTTACTTTGAGATAATGTTTTCACAAAAGCACTTAGAGGAGCTTCAGCTCCAATATTCCAGAAGGACCATTCCTGACCACTATTATTTATGATAATGACACTAAATTAAAAACACATATATGGATAGAAACATCCCTATCATTGCTGCTGATTAAATACTAAGTGTGAAGGTGACAGAATGATAAAACTGTAAAGAACTTTGCTCCAGTCCAACCACCTCATATACAGCTGAGAAAAAAGGCACAAGGAAATAAATTATTTTTCAGGAGGCACATAACAAATTAGTGGCAGAACAGAAATAAATCCCAAATCTCCTGATTCCCACTCCAGGGTCATTTCACGTCACCAGCCGTTTCCTTACCTGGCTTGGCAGTCTTATTATGCAGGGGTCCCAGTTGCCAGAACAAAGAAAGAAAAGAAAGGTATCAAAAAGGTAGCTGTATACAACATCACTCTCTGTTCTTCAGGCAATCAGAGGAGCCTAGAGAAGCAGCTCCATCACCCAGAGATTGACAGGCACACGGCCTACCGTGATAAGTGCACAGTCAGTGCCAAACCCTCTTGGGCACCAACAGAAGCA
Source organism: Balaenoptera borealis (assembly GCF_965194805.1). Taxonomy (NCBI): domain Eukaryota; kingdom Metazoa; phylum Chordata; class Mammalia; order Artiodactyla; family Balaenopteridae; genus Balaenoptera; species Balaenoptera borealis. The sequence continues at coordinate 90,124,797 of NC_138868.1, read as the reverse complement.
AAGTGTCTGCTACTCAAAGGTGCTTTCTGCAAGCAGGATGTATACCAGCTAAAAGCCTGAATGAATATGGTCATTGTGAGGGAGCACAAAGTGTCATTTGCTTTATTTTGGAAACTTCACGGAGTCACTATGCTTACTCAGCTGCAGGACAGCCAGTGTGCCAGGAAGAATATTATTGCTCACTCCCATCTTCACTGACCAGGGTGCAAACTATTGAAGGGATGCTAATGGGCTCTTTAACTATACGATTTCTATCCTCAATAAATCTCCTGTCTTAGTCTATTCCTGCTGCTATAGTAAAATATCACAGATTGAGTAACTTAGAAACAACAGAAATTTATTTCTCACAGTTCTGGAGGCTGGGAAGGCCAAGATCACAGTGCCAGCAGATTCGTTGTTTGGCCCACTTTCTAGTTCATGGACAGTACCTTCTCACTGTATCCTCACACGGTGAAAGGGAAGCAAACAAGTTCTCTGGGGTCTGTTTTACAAAGCACTAATTGCATTCATGAGGGTTCCATCTTTATGACCCAACTGCTTCTCAAAGGCACATTGGGCATTAAGACTTCAACACAGTAATTTTGAGAGGACACAAACATTTGAATCATAGCATCTCCCCAGAGACAAAATCCACAATAATATTAAATTTGGGACATTTCAGACAGTCTTATCCCCTGATTTCTTCTCCACATATCTAATATTTTCTGTCACAGTTTTTAGGGAGTTGCAGGGAGCAGTATCTCAAGCATTTCAGGATAACATACAGAAAAAGTCTTGTTAATCTTGGACAGGGTCAAACCATTCACAGCATATTGTTTTGTATTCATTTCATTTTAAGAAGGGCATGGAAAATCCAGCATGTGAACTGAGGGGTCTGAAAAGTGGGTTATGAGAGAAATGACTGAGGAAATTCTAAATGCTTAGTCTGCAAAGAACACACAAAAAAGACACTTCAGATTTCTTCAAATAATTTTAAAAGAATAGTCTTCTGTTTTGTAACCATTTATTAGTTACAAAACAGAAGTAGAGTCACAGATGTAGAAAACAAACCTATGATTACCAGGGGAAAAGGGGGGGAGGGATAAATTGGGAGATTGGGATTGACATATACACACTACTATATATAAAATAGATAACTAATAAGAACCTACTGTACAGCACAGGGAACTCTACTCAATAGTCTGTAATGGCCTATTTGGGAAAAGAATCTTAAAAAAGAGTGGATATATGTATATGTATAACTGATTCACTTTGCTGTACACCTGAAACTAACACAACATTGTAAATCAACTATACTCCAATAAAATTTTTAAAAAATTTTTTTAATAAGTAAATAAACATTCACTTAGATATCCCCCCAAAAAAGAATAGTGACTCTGTATTTGTAAAAATTATAGATAGATAGATAGATAAATAGATAGATAGATAGATAGATAGATAGACAATGTGCTTGTTTTTTTAAAAGTCAACTAATACAGAAAAGTACAAAGAAAAATGTTTAAAATTCATCCAAAATTTCACTACCTAAAACAACCATCATTAATATTTGATCACCTTATTCCAGATATTTTTCTATGTCCCACAGAAAGGGAAGAATAAGTATAGAGCAATATAGATAAACATATTTCACAAAAAAATCATGCTTTGTATATGGTCTTGAAAAAATAGATATAATAAATTTTTGCTTGATTTTAACAGGATTAAAAAGAAACTGAAGTAAATCTGCATAACTGTCAGAGATAATACCAAAAAAATTTCTTTAAAAATATGAAAACATTAAAATAATATGAAAACATTAAGGGGTAGGGTCATCAAAGTTCTTTTCATTTAGTTTCAGACAATATTTATTAACTCTCTGCTAGAGATGAGGAAATTACTATATTGCACTTCTTTTCCCTCTTTCCCCTCTCCCCACCTCAAATTTTCCTTGGTTATTATATTATTTTCCTGTGATGCTATAACAAGTCACCACAGATTTGGTGCCTTAAACAACAGAAATTTACATTCTTACTGTTCTGGAAGCTAGAAGTCCAAAATCAATTTCACTGGGCTAAAATCAAGGTGTCGGCAGGGCCACGCTCTCTCTGAAGGCTTTAGGAGAGAACCCTTGCCTTGTTTCTTACCACTTTGGGTGGCTTCCAGCATTCCTTGGCTTGTGGCTGCGTCATTCCAATCTCTGCCTCTGTGGTCACATGGTCTTCTCCTCTTCTGTCATATCTCCCTCTATCTCTGTCTTAAAAGAATACATGTGACTGTATTGAGGGCCGATCCAGATAATGCACAATGATCTCCCCATCTTAACTTAGTCACATCTATGAAGTTCTATTTTCCATTTAAGGTAAATTCACAGGTTCTGGGGATTAGGACATGGCTAACTTTTAGGTGGCATTATTCAGCCTAACACCTAACAGCCTAACATTATTCAGCCTAATTATTTTATTATTGTTCCAACAAGCGATGGTTTACAGTATTTGCATTCTCTTCTGTACTTGTGATTCTCACAATTACTTAGTCTCAGTTCCATATTTAAGTAGATTTGATGTCTACTCCCAATCCTTTTATTTAGTTTCTCCTTTTCTGATTTTTCAATTTTGTTTCACCTCTTAGTGGGCAGTCATTAGTTATTGTTATTCTCTAATTCATTGATTTTTTTCCCTTATATCTAAAACATCTTTTCTCTTTGCTTTTTTTAATTTGCTCTGTTACTTTTTTCCAATTTCTACAACTGTCGATCTTTAGCTCATTTGTTTTCATCTGTGTGGTTTTGTGATAAACATTTTTAGAGCTATAAATTTCACTCTCTGTACTACTGTAGCTGGGTCCACAAATTTAACTCGTAGTGTTTTCATTTGTTCAATTTTAAGTATTTTTGCAATTTTCTTAGTTTTTCTTTTTCACCAAAGTTTTTTAGTAATGGATTTACATTTTGCTTGATCTAGCAGTTTCTGAAAGGAGTATGTTTAAGTGTGTTACTGTTACATATAGTTTTATTCATTTTCCCCCATAATTCTGTTTGTGGCTTTTATTTTAGCCTATCTTGTAAGGTACATATATGTTTCTCATTAGTTTCTTAATCTATTGTTCTTTTATGCTACACTATTACCCTTATGTTTTCACCTTGAATTCTTCTTTTAATATCAAAATTGCTATCACAACTTTGTCTACCTTATATTTTGCCATACATGTAATTTCAAATTTTCTTTATCTTTCAGTTTTAAATGTGCCTCTTCTAAAATCTCTATTTGTGAGACATACTTTTAAAATATATCTCTGAAACTCTGTCTTTTGTCCAGTAAGCTAAGTCCATTTGCATTTATTATTATTTTTATATGAGAATGCCCTTCCACCACGCTTTTCATCTTTTCAATTTACTACATTTTTATTCTGCTTCTTTTTCTCTTTTCCTGCCCTTCAAAAGATAGATTGGATTCTCTTCTTCTCATTTGAAGTTTATATATTCTATGTTTATTATTTGATGGTTATGCCAAATTTATTAAAACCAAAAGTTTTATTTATATTTATCATTTAATTTCTTATATTAGTAGTGTCAATATCCACTTCATAAATAAAACAAGTACTTTGTATCTCTAAACCTCTGGTCTCTACACCTTTCTTTCTCCCAGCTATGTTTTTAAGCAACCATAATTTTGTTCTAGATCATTATGAATATACTTTTTTGGGTCCTTTCTTTTGAAACAACAGTGAACTTTACTAAGTTACTAACTGCCTCAGTCAGTTTGGACTGCTATAGCAAATTACCAAACATGAGTAATTTATTTTTAAAAAATATTTATTTATTTATTTGGCTGTGCCAGGTCTTAGTTGCAGCACATGGGATCTTCATTGCGGCATGCAAACTCTTAGTTGTGGCATGCGGGATCTAGCTCCCCCACCAGGGATTGAACCCGGGTCCCCTGCATTGGGAGCATGGAGTCTTAACCACTGGACCACCAGGGAATTCCCAAACATGAGTGATTTAAACAACAAACATTTATTTCTCACAATCCCAGAGGCTAGAATTCAGAGATCATGGTGTCAGCATGGACAAGTTCTGCTGAGAAGCCTCTTCTGGGATGCGGACTACTTCCTTCTCCTTGTATCCTCACATAAAGGAAAGAGAAAGGAAGCAAGCTCTCTTGTGACTGTTATAAGGATACTAACTGCATTCATAAGGGCTTCACCCCCATAATCTCATCTAATCCTAATTACCTCCCTCAAGCCCCACTTCCTAATACCATCACATTGGGGAGGGAGTAAGATTTTAACAGATGAATTTTGGGGTGACACATTCAATCTATAATGCTTATTTTTTATCCCACATAGCTTACCATTTTCTTCTGGATTTATAAGATCTTTGTGTAGTAAACCTTCTGAGGACATCTTTATTACATCCTACTACTTAAATAATGGTTTGTCTGGATACAAAATTTACTACATCAAACATATAAAATTACTCCATTGTCTCGCATTCACTTTGCATTCATTCACTCCTTACACAAACTAAGAGCTAGTGATTATCATCACACTGACAGCTCAGGAATCTGTTGAGCTGTGGCAGAGCACTGGCTCAGTTCACAGAGGTGCTGAGGACCCACTCAGGTCCACAGGCCTCCGAAGACTATTTTCTTAACCATTCAGCAACCAGCCCAATAGGTTTTTTTCCCCCCAGTTCAAATGTGATTTAGAAGGAAAATATCTGGTCACTTGGGGACACAAGCCTTGAAAATGTATTTATAATTCAGGAAAAGGAGGCGGGGGAGGACAGTCTCTCCTAACCACGGTGAGCAATCTGTTCAGTCCCCAGAGCACGAAGTTTGATTTTCTTTTTATCTGGCTTTTATGTTCAAGGGACTATAAATGTCAGAAATCAAGCATTCCCTCTGGATCGTAGAGTAATAAATAACTTTCATACCATTTTGCACAGATGCTGTGACTAAATTGAGACCAGGAAAGATGCAGACAACTATAGCAACAAACTGATGATGAATCTATTTTTAAGAGCAACTGTTAAATTAGAAAGATTTGTCAAATTAAAAGAAAAAAACGTAGAAGGAAATAATTTAGGCACCAATTCTAAGAGATTCAAAGGAGATTCAGAACTAGAGTAAATGAGCAATCCACTCAGCCCAGAAAGAGGCGAGATCATCATTTTGCAACTTTAAACAAAATTCTGAACGTTTTAAGGCATAAAGGAGAGTTATACCTTGAAAGAATTAACGTATTACTGGGAATAGAAAAAAAATTTCTGAAATAATAAAAACTTTATACTCTAAATAAAATATAATATTAAGAATAATATCACTATCTGCCTTTAGGGAAATTCATATTTAAAACCAAGATATGAATATTTACTCTAAATTGATTCAGTTTTATTAATTTAGCAAATATTTTTAACCACTCCAACATAGTAATACCACTCCTGGATATCTATTCTAAAGTAAAGAATACAAAATTTTCAACAGCAGCAAACGTTCAATGAAGCACTATTTTGTAATAGGAATATATTAGAAATGAAACCAAAATAAAGGAAACTAATAATTTACTGAGGAACAATTATTTGTCAGGCATTATCTGGGTACTTTACCTAAGTTATATTTAACAGTAATAATCTAGATATTCTTTCCCTAATGAGGAAATGAGGTCAAAGATATTATGTTACCTGTGAAAGATTAAACACATGGTTAATAAGAGCAAAGTATAACCTAAGTGACAGTGAATGGAATAATGGTTAATTAATTATGTACATCAATTTAATGTTTTCCATACAGTCATTAAGACTAATAGTTATGAAAACCATGGAGCAAAAAGGAAAATGTGTAAGATTTGAAATTTAATTAAACACACACATGTATATAATTGCCTCTATGCTATAATTACATAAAATTATATTTGCAGACAGGCAATGAATACAACATGAGGACAGCTGTTCCTTGTTAACGCACTGGTGTTGTGAATGGCTTTCCTTAATTTTAAAATTTCCACTGTTCATTCATTCATTCAAGAAATAATTATTGAATGTCTACATCAATGAGCAAAATAGAGTCCCTGTCTTCATGGAGTTTACATTCTAGTAAGGGAGACAAATGATAAATATATTACATGAAATCAGTTAGTGACGAATGATATGAAGCAAATAAAGAGCATTGGGCAGATTGAGAATGATAGCATGCTCATTTAGAAACAGTGGTCAAAGAAGGCTTCCTTGGTGAGATGACCTTTGCACAGTGAACAGGTAGTAAGCCTCATGGATATAAGGACAGGCACTGCATTCAGGGGAAATAGCAGGTGCAAAGGCCCTGAGGCTGAAATTGGATGCCGTACAGACATTTTAAAGATGTGGGGGAAGTTCATGTAGTACTGTTAAATAGAAATAGTATAAGGAAAAAAGGCTACAAAATTATGCCTACAATCTAACAACTATGTTAAAAAAGCACCCAAAAAAAGACATTAAAATTAAAAGTACAGCAATGTGTTGATGGTGAGTTATCTTGGTATGAATGTAGTTTTTATGAGCAAGGGCTCCAAACCCAGACTGCCTGGGTTCAAATATCAGTTTTGTGACCTTAGGGAATTCACATAGCTTCTCTGTGCCTTATCTGTAAAGTGGGGGTAATAATAATAGTAGTTCCATAAGTACTATAGTGTTGTTGAGAGGTATGGTAGCAGGATAATATGCCCATAATATCCCTGTTCTAAACTCTAGAAACTGTGTGTTATCTTACGTAGCAAAGGGGAGTTAAGTTGCAGATGAAACCAAAGTTGCTAATCCGTTGACCCTAAAATAGGGAGATCATGGAGCGCTATCTATCTGGGCCCAAGATAATCACAAGGGTCCTCACAAGTGGAAGAGGGAGGTAGAAGGAGAGAGCCAGAGAAAGAGAAGTGACAACATAAGCAGTGTCAGAGGGATGCTGTGTTGCTGACTTTGACGATGGAGGAAGGCGCTTTGAGCAAAGGAATGTGGGCAGCTTCCAGAAGCTGGAAAAGAGAAGGAAGCATTCTTTCCTAGAGCCTCTGGGGGAAAAAAATGCAGCCCTGCTGACTTTAGCCCAGTGGCGTTATGTTGGAATTTTGAACTCCAGAACTGTAAAATAAATTTGTGTTGTTTTAATTCACCAAATTTGTGGTAATTTGTTATAGCAACAACAGAAAAATAATACAAGAGGATGAAGTGAGTTTTTATGAGTAAAATGTTTAGAACAATACCTCTCACGTGGTGAACATTCTACAAGCTGTTATAATATTTGCGAGGTGTTTTCTACCACATTTTCCAATAAGCAATGCGTATGTATTGATTAAATATTTACCTCAAAAGTAACTGTGAAAAGACTACTTAAAAGGAGAAAGTGTTATCATCAGAATTACTAATTAATAGATGAAAAAGAAGATTTTAACTGCAGGAGAACAAAATCAATTCAAATATAAAATAAGAAGGAAAGAGGAAAAAAATGTTCCCTAAATTCAAAGACCTTTTATTCGATCCATTCTTCACTTGCTAACAAAATACTGACAAGTGGCTGTGGCTGGAATAGATTAAAAGAAGTTTCATTTTGGATGTGTGATTTATAGACTATGAGGAAAACTGTGAATCCATCTAGAATCCAGATGTAGGTCAGTAATCTAAGGCATGGAGTCCAGTAAGTTCCTTTACAGACAAGGATCATAAAAGCTTGGAATTTCACTCCTAGTAAAAGCCTCTAGGAATTTGTGAATTACATTTTCATTCCAAAATAAAAGTGAGAAATCAAATTGTATCAAGTCAACCAAGAGCACCTCCTCCCTTAATTCTTGGCTCCATCAGGTCTCCAAGGGACTCAAAAATTTCAGTTCCATCCAAACACTTAGCAAGCATCTCCCATACATATGATCGGACCCTGTGTTAAGTAGCACTGAACTTAAATACAGACAGAACATAATCTGTAATTTTTATAGTTGAAAAAAATATTGCCTCATTACTTTTAAAAGTTGGAACATTTAATTCTCATGCTCAATTTTTTTAGTCAAAAATATTTCTTGAATGTCTTTCTAAATACATTTAGATACTATTGAAGTACTTTCAAACAGACTACATGTTTTTTCAAATAATTTGTAATACAGGAATAGGAAACTTGGTAGTTTTTCACTTTACTACTTTGGAATTTTTTCAGATACCTCACCATTTAGATGTTTGGCTAAAAAGTCAGGATGTTTATGATTCCATAAGAATTATATAACAAGATGTTTGTCAAAATGTTAGATTTTTAGGACAGTACTTTTTCCTTTTTAATTTAATTTTTAATTCTTATTAATGAAAATAATGCACAAAATAATGGATACCTGGCCCATCCATCTACTTTCCCAATTCCAATTCCCCAGAAACAACCACTTTCAATACTTTTGACTATTTATTCTGGTGTTTACTTCCATATTTTTAAATTCTTTTTTTTTAACATCTTTATTGGAGTATAATTGCTTTACAATGGTGTGTTAGTTTCTGCTTTATAACAAAGTGAATCAGTTATACATATACATATGTTCCCATATCTCTTCCCTCTTGCATCTCCCTCCCTCCCACCCTCCCTATCCCACCCTTCTAGGTGGTCACAAAGCACCAAGCTGATCTCCCTGTGCTATGTGGCTGCTTCCCACTAGCTATCTATTTTACGTTTGGTAAGATGGGAATAAAGACACAAACCTATTAGAGAATGGACTTGAGGATATGGGGAGGGGGAAGGGTAAGCTGTGACAAAGTGAGAGAGTGGCATGGACATAAATAGCTTCTTTACACTGCTCTTTTATGATTTTTTAAAATTTAAATGATATCTATTGATTCCTACTATGCGAGATGAGATTTTAACTCTCATAGCCACCTCCCTCGTCCTCTCACACACAAATATATAATCTTCATCTTTTCCTATTCTTCTAAATTATCTATATCACCCTTTTCAGTTTAATCAACATTTATTGTTTACATTTTATGTAAAAATAATGCAGAGTAGATCCATATAGTGTATTACAGTTTCATTTCCTATCTTCTATAATATTGTCCTCCCTGGAATTAATAATTTCCTCATTTAGTCCAATTGTTTCATTTGCTATACAACTGTCACAAATTCATTCCTCAACTCTGACAGAGCTGGATTCCAGCACAGCAGGAAATCCATCAGATTCACTTTTTTTGTTTTTGTTGTTCCTTGCAAACATCACTTCTGGATCTCTCTGACCTGCTCTGAACTGGACTCCAGAGGTCTGCCACACATCAGTTGTTCTAAGACTTCTGGGTCATCCTCAGAATTGCCTTCACTCCATTCCTGTTATAAACCTTGTTTCTAAGACACCTTGCCTTCTTCTCTCTTGGATGATGTTCTATCTTTAGGGAAGCACATCTTTCAGGAGCTGCCTGAAAAGGGTGCTTGAGGCCAAAAATAAATTTTAAGAACTTTGGAGGTCCAAAAATATCTTCCTTCCACCTTGATGCTTCGTTGTTAGTTCAGCTGGATATAGAATTCTGTTTTGTAACTTCATTGCCTCCAGCAATAGTTTTCTAGCATGTTGTTATCAGGAACCTAATCTTCTGATTCCCAACCATTTGTATGTAACCTATTTTCCCCCTTCTCTGGAGACTTTTAGAATTCTCTTTTTATCTCTAGTGTTCTAAAATTTTTATGATGATATGCCTTGTTTGGTTTTAGTTTTTATTCTTTGTCACCCATTTTGCTGGCCAATCATTCGACCTTTTCTTTGAAACTTAATTCCTATAGTCTGGGAAATATTTTTAGAATAGGTCTTTAATAAGTTTTTTCTATATTTTGTCTGGTCTCTCTTTTTGGAATTTCTATTACTCATATCTTTTGGAACTCCTCAACTTATCCTTTAATTTTCTTGTCTTTTCTCACCACTTTAGGGAGATATATTTTGAAATATTTCCTTAATTTATTTTCCAAGTCTTCCACTGAATTTTTAATTTCTGCTATCACGTTTTAATATCTAAGGTCTTTCTTTTTAAAGCAGTCTATTCTTTTTCACAGATACATTTTCTTCTTTCATATTTCTGAGAATATTAAAAGGCTCACTTTTTTTCTGTTTGTTCAGTTCATTGTTAAGAGTCTTTCCTCAAATACTTGTTGATTTGTAGGTGTCTTATTAGAAATTAAATGCCTCAGTGTGGGACTTGTTGACTAGTGGGCTTCAGTGAAATATGATCCAGGGACACAATTGTATTTTTAAAGATTTGCAAAAATAGTCTCTGTAGCACTTCACTCTTGGGCAAGTTATATTTGTCAAATAAAAATCTTCGTATGCTAATACATATATATGGAATCTAAAAAAAAAAAAGAGGTTCTGAAGAACATAGGGACAGGTCAGGAATAAAGATGCAGACATAGAGAATGGACTTGAGGACACAGGGAGGGGGAAGGGTAAGCTGGGACGAGGTGAGAGAGTAGCATGGACATATATATACTACCAAATGTAAAATAGATAGCTAGTGGGAAGCAGCCGCATAGCACAGGGAGATCAGATGGATGCTTTGTGACCACCTAGAGAGGTGGGATAGGGAAGGTAGGAGGGAGACACAAGAGAGAGGGGTTATGGGGATATAAGTATATGGATAGCTGATTCACTTTGTTATACAGCAGTAACTAACACACTATTATAAAGCAATTATATTGCAATAAAGATGTTAAAAAAAAATCTTCCAGTCCCATGGTTTAGGATTAGGGAAATGATTACAAGCTTCATTACTAGTACTTGAGAGGCTGAATGGGGCTGGATGTTAGAGGTCTCACTTCTAGAATGCAGATCTCCACCTAACATCCTGTTTTCAGTAAAGTTCCCCTTTCACACCCTCAACTGTGTGTAGCCTCTCCAATTTGGAGCTCGTGTGATTCATCCTCTCTAAACAGTAAGCCTCAATCCATTGGCCAGAGTAGGGAGGGGAGTTGCTCTGAGCAGGAAAATATGGGGTCCTAACTGTTAATGTAAATAAAGGCTCCACAAATCCAACAGTTTTTATCCCTGCCCTGCACCTCCTATTTTCCAGGTAACCATGATCCCAAATTCCTGAGCCTCTCAAGTTCTGTAGGATGAGTCAGTTTGCTTTTTACTGGATTTCTACACCACAGGCTTCTATTTCAGATTTTTTAAGTCAGTTAAGTCAGTTATTTCTGGTTCCTCCAAATTCCTGCTTCCAAATATTTTGAAATGAATTATCCAATGTAAATTCATGTTTTTATGGCCTTGTAAGTATATGCCTTTTTTTTTAATCTTTTTTTTTAAATAAACTTATTTATTTTTGGCTGCGTTGGGTCTTTGTTGCTGCACGCGAGCTTTCTTTAGTTGCGTGGAGCGGGGACTACTCTTTGTTGCGGTGTGTGAGCTTCTCATTGCGGTGGCTTCTCTTGTTGTGGAGCACGGGCTCTAGGCGTGCGGGCTTCCGTAGTTGTGGCACGTGGGCTCAGTAGTTGTGGCACACGGGCTCTAGAGCACAGGCTCAGTAGTTGTGGCGCACGGGCTTAGTTACTCCGCGGCATGTGGGATCTTCCCGGACCAGGCCTCTAACCCATGTTCCTTGTATTAGCAGGTGGATTCTTAACCACTGTGCCAGCAGGGAAGCCCTGTCTATGCCTTTTTTAAAACTCCCTTTTAATATCATTCTAGTGAGACAGGGAAAAAGCGGAGGTAAATACATGTGTTTATGCTATCATGTTTATCTGGAATAATCCCTTCCATTTTATAATATAATTCAATATTCTTTTTAATTTTCATGATTTTACTTTGAGATTTTGTAAGTATGAAGCAGTTTCTTAAGGAACTATATGCAGTTGCAAGCAGAGCATTCTTAAACACCCGTCTTCTTAATTTTCAATACATAGTAGTTAAAAGCATAGAAGAGGGGGATTAACGGACCTGGAATAAAGTCATATCTCAGTCACTTACTGTTTGTGTCGTCTTAGGCAAGTTATTTGACTACTCTAGGTTTTAGCTTCGTTTTCTATAGAATGGTAGTTATAATGGTATCTATTTCATAGTAAGGGTTAAATGAGATAATTCATATGTGCCATTAACTTCAAAGGGTGCAGAGAGTATTCACTATTCACAGATGGTATTCCAGACCATGCTAGGAGTTCGGGTTTTTTTCCTGAGGCCAACAAATTATTTTCCAGCAGGATGGTACAATGATCACATTTGTGTTTTTGAAAGATCCCTCTGGGTTGTGGCACAGAGAAAAGATGTATGGGGCAAGAGTGCAGGAAAAGATTGGGGAATTGCTTTAGTATCTCATTCTCAAGCAAGAAACTGGAATCAAAGTAATAATATCAGCAATGTAAAGAGGTGAATTACAGAGACATTGAAAAGGCAAATTTGGCAGAACTTGGTAACCCTTTACATATTAGGGGAAAAAGGCATCAAGGAGGTGTCTCAGTCTCAAGCTTGGGAAGCTGGATGGATGGTGAGGAAACAAGATGACAGGCAGGTTGAAAGAAAACTTTCCACTTTAGAATCATGTTTGAGGGGCCTCAGGGATATTTAACTGACCATGTCAGTTAGGTAGATGGGGAGTTAGGCCTATAGATCAAAAGAAAGACCTAGAATAGGACACTCAAATTATATTCCAAAATCTATTCAAGTAATAAAGGGGCTGAAAATCATGATACTCTTTGTGGAACACCATCAAATAGCAAAAAATAAGCCTACTCATAATAAGGAGTTTTAAGAAATTAAATAGATATGTGCTTACATGATATTAAGCAAGTAGCATCAGACATAAAGACATACATGGGAGAAAAATGTATTAGTCCACCCATTAGTTTCATTTTTTTCATGGAATCTGGGAAATTTCAACATTGTTTGACTCTACCAACCACAGCTTGAGTTCATAGAAGACGACTATGTTAAAAGTATTGTAATGCTAATATAGATGAACTTCCCTTTAATCAAAAAAAAGCTTCTTTCTAAAGTAAGCATGCCTATTTATGTTTCTAAATGGCTGAAGATAACATCTTACCTTCTGAGCACCTAAAAAAACATCCTTACTGGGTTTGCTTATCTCAGTGGTCTATATTTAGTAATTCTAAAAGCATCCAACCCAACTAATACCTCTTTTGAACTCTGGTTTCAAAATTTTTAAATGTCAAAGGACCCAAACATACATTGTTCCAAAGAAGACATACAAATGGCCAATAAGTACATGAAAAGGTGCTCATCATTAATTATTAGGGAAATGAAGATCAAAGCCACAGTGAAATATCACCTCACACCTGTCAGGATGGCTATTATCAGAAAGACAAGTGATAACAAATGCTGGCAAGGATGTGGAGAAAAGGGAACCCTTGTACAGTGTTGATAGGAATGTAAATTGGTACAGCTATTATAGAAAACAGTATGGCAGTTCCTCAAAAACTTAAAAATTGAACTACCATTTTGATCAGAAAGCCCAGGCTTGGGTATTATTGAAATCAGGATTTCAAAAACATATCTGCATACCCATGTTTATTGTAGCATTATTCACAATAGCCAAAATATAGAAACAACCTACATATCCTACAGCAGATGAATGTATAAATAAAATATGGTATATATTTACAATGGGATATTATTCAACCGTAAAAAAGAAGGAACTCTTGCCATTTGCAACAACATGAATGAAACTAGAGGGCATTATGCTAAGTGAAATAAGTCAGACAGAAAAAGACAAAAAATGTGTAGTATCACTTATATGTGGAATCCAAAAAAAAAGCCAAGTTCATAGAAACAAAGAATAGAATGGTGGTTGTCAGGGGTTGAGAAAGGGGGAATTGGGGTGATGTAGGTCAAACCAATGTACCAATGAGGAGCCAATGTACAATATGATGACTATAGTTAATAATATGATATTTTATGCTTGAAAGTCACTGAGAGTAGCTTTGAAGCATTCTCACTACACAAAAAATAAAAAGTTAACTATGTGAGGTGGTAGATGTGTTAAGCACCTTGGTCTTGGTAATCATTCCACAATGAATATGTATATTAAATCATCACATTGTACACTGTACATATATAGTTACAGTGTCAATTATTCCTCACTAAAGTTTAAAAAAGATAATTTCAAAAAGAAAGAGCACTAAAAGGTTTTTTTTAGTGGCCCCTCATTCTTTTCATGCCACTTGTGAAAAGAGCCTCTATTAAGACTGTAATTGGAAGGCAACCTAACATCTTATGCACACTAATGGACATAAACTCTTGCCAGTCAAGAGTTCGCAATAAACTCTTGCAATTTATCAAAAGAGTGTCAAAAAAAAAAATCAACTAAGCTAGGTGTTAAACAAGCATGGAAGTAAACTGGGGAGCCTGGCTAGTCCCCGTCTCTGCCCTGTATTTCATAGAATTATACTGTTCTAGATGGCCCATGAGGCCTCAGGGTGCTTGCCTATGACTGTGCTTCCCTACTGGCCTGGACAAGAAGAGTGTCCTCTTACATCTCTTTGGAATTTGCAAAGCAACATGCTTACAACCACAGCAATTCTAGTCTGTTAGTCTTAACTGATTGGGCCCAAGATCACAGGCTTATGCCAAGGGCAGCCTATTAGAGATGTTCTGTTACAGATGGCAAGCAACCAACTCAAAACTCAGGGCATGCCGTAAAAGGCCATGTCTCAAATGGAGCAAACTCAAATATGTGTAAGATTCTAATCAAGTTGCTAAAAAACTCACTTAGAACAAGGCATAAATATGGAGCAACTCCTGGGGTAAAATTTATTGATATTTCATTTCAATAGCCCAGGATATGAAAGACTCTGAACTCTTCCTTCTGATTCCAGCAACTAATACTTCTAATTGGAAAAGTCTGCTGCTCATATTACCTTATGAAATGCAAACCCACTGAGATGCCTGCTGGTACTTGCAAGTGAACTCACCCCTCTGTGCTCTTTCACTTTTAGGACAACATTGTGCAGTGAGAAAGCTCTGGCTTGGAGTCAGGGACCTCAGGAATCACCCACTCTCCCTGTGAACAAGGACAAAGACAAGTTGCATCTTCCCTGAACAAGTCTGTCTTCTCATTTATAAGAGGAAAGAATTGAACTGTATTATTTCTAAGTCTCTGTCTGTATCTATTTGATGAAAGAACAGTTTTAGATGTGCTCCCTGTCTGAAGAGTGCAGTGTACTAGGTGGTATATTGCCTCCCCACCAAAGATACCCACTTCCTAATCCCTGAAACCTGTGAATATATTACCTTACTTCGCAAAAGAGACTTTATGAAGGTGACTAAACATCTTGAAATGGGGCGATGATCCTGGATTATCTGGGTGAGTCAATGTAATCAGAAGGATCCTTATAAAGAGGGAGGCAGGAGAAGAGTCAGAGAAGGAGAGAAATCAACAGAAGCAGAGTTTGGAGTGATATGTCCACGAGCCAACGGATGCTGGCAACCTCTAGAAGTTGGAAAAGACAAGGAACAATTTTCCCCTTGACCCTCCAGAAGGAGTGCAGCACTACTGATATCTTGATTTTAGCCTGATGAGACACATTTTGGACTTCTCACATCCAGAAATGTAAGATAATATACTTATGTCATTTTAAGTCGCTAAATTTGTAGTAATTCACTGCAGGAAAAATAGGAAACTAATGCATGTGGTAATCTGGGGGAAAGACGGAAAATACTTTTTCCTGTACAGAAAGTAAGGATCTATAAAAAACGTGAGGCTCCAGAAAAGCAGTTTATGCTTTTTGGAGAGTGGCAGGAATATGCTTTTATTATATAAACTGGCATGGGGCAGAGGGAAAAAAAAATAGGAGATATTTCATACTAACTGCAATGTTGTTTAACAACCATCCTGTTGTATTGCAATGAATTAAAATAATACTTTAAAAAATCTACAAGTGTACGCTTTCAAAGGTGACAGGTAATCAAGAAGTACTCTGCTTAAGTGTCACCCCTTGTACACATATAGCTGCTATATCAGTAAATGTATTATTATTCATTCTTTTTTAAATTCATTTATTCCACAAATATCTATTCAGTACCACTATGTACATTATGCTAGGTACAAAGAAATACAATGATAGAATAATTATGATAATAATATTAATGATATCTTCATGGTTCTTACAAATTAGTAGGGGAGGAACTATTCAAAGTGTTAGGAGAAGGAAAGGGAAAGAAAAGGGTTTCATGGTTTTAGAGAACTCTTTATGAGAGAAACAAGAGAAAGAGAGAGATAAAGAGAAATTACCAAAGTCACTCAGGATCCCAGAACTCAGAAATAATCCCAATTAAATTACATTTTGACCTTGGTTTCATCATTTCCAGCCTCTTGTTGATGGATGCATGCATGTATATACATTATGTAGAATACACATTACTTCTGCATAGAGAGTATAATACATATAGAATCACAGGAGCATGTCATGTGGGGAGGGGACAGCTAAAATAATGGGGGATCCAAGAAAGCCCCCATAAAGGCTACTGTCTACCTACACTTGAGGGTAACACTTAAGCTGAATTCCGCAGGGTGAGTAGAAACTGGCAAGATAAAAAGGGGTGGAGGGAGGGAGGAATGTTCTGAAGAGAACAGTACAAGCAAAAGTTCCAAGACCGAAGAAACATGGAGCCTTACAAGGAAATCAAGTAGAACGGAATGACTGGAGCCCAGGGAGAGAGACATGCAGGAAGAAGTAGGAAATACCAGGCAGAGGAGGCCCAAGCAATCCAGGGTCACAGTGAAAACTTAATCCCAGGTCAATGAGAAGCCACTGAAGGCTTCAACTAGGAAAGTCACATGATCAGGCTTATGTTTTTAAACTTGACTATACTAGCCACATAGAGACTGTAATGCAGGTCTGTTCAGTACAAGAAGGTTAAGAAGAAAAGCCTGGTGATGAACATCAAATTCAGGGGGTCAGGAGGCCTGTTATCAAGTCTCAACTCCCCTACTAAATAAAAATAATGGTTGTCATTTACTAACAGGTTACTCTGTGCCAGGCACTGTTTGAAGTGTCTTACCTATTATGACTCATTTACTCTCCCAGAATCTCTATGATGTAGGAATCATTACTATACCCATTTTAAAGAGAAGAAAACTGAGGCACAGAAAGGTTATGTACCCTTGCCTCAGATCACTTAGCTAATAAGTTACAGAGCTGGAATTTAACCCAGGCAGCCTGTTTTCAGAGTCTGTCTTCTAAACTACCATCCTACTCTGCCTCTCATGACCTACTGCATGTCCCAGGGAAGTCACACAGTGCTTTCCCTGCCAGACAAAGGAATGGTGACTCACTGGGCCACCCACATCTGTAAACCAAGGAGGTTGAACTGAATCAATGCTTATCTCAGGCCCTTCTGGTTCTAATTTTACAATTTTGTCTGGAAATCCATGATTCTCTATCCGGATTCTTCACCTAGTAGGAGTCTTTGGAGCCTGAGAGGAATAGTCACAGTGCCAGGTGTGGCTGGACTTAGAACCTAGCTCAGAGTGCCTAAAGGTACAAGTAGATTCCTACACCCTATATGTTTTTCTTTCTGATTTCAAGGCCTGCTCTATCGCACCCATTCCCTTCCCAGACAAATCACTGCATGGCCATCCTCCAAGACTCCAATCTTCACCTTGATGAAGTGAAGTTGTGGAACTGAGTTGTGGGACTATAAGTGACTTTTATGATATCTCTCTCTCTCTCCATGTTTTTTTTTTAGATTTCACATAAAAAGCATGCATTAGTTATTTAATCAGAAAAAAAGCATATATTTTAAAAAATGTGTTCTTATCAGGCATCTAATTTTTTTGGCACTCTGCTCAATAGTTAGTTTCCAAAGATTTAATTCAGTAATTATTTTTTTTAATCTGGCTCCTCAAATTAACATTTAATTTACAAAAGATCCAAACTGAAAAAAGGCCAGGCTATATATCTTGTAAGTAAGAAGTCAATAAAGTTACAGAATGTTAGATCTGGAAAGATATTCAACATCATCTAGTCCACTGATTTTCAGACTGTGTCTCCATGAATCTTAGAGTTGTATAGATGAACCTTGGGGGCAAAGGGGAGACTAAATGGGTATGGATCTAAATCCCACCTCTTCTTTAATGAAAATATCTCCTCTTCTATTTTCTCTTTTGAATAAAAGGAATGTTTCTTGCTCCAGAATATATCTGAAGTCCATTTGCTTCTTTCCATCTCAATTGTCATCACTCTAATCCAGACATCATCACCTCTGTACAACATTATTGTCATAACCTCACTACCTAGTCTCCTTGCTTCCACTCTTGCCTCTTTCTCCAATTTCACCTTATACCACTCCCACTCTACACCTCACTTCCTGTTCTCAAGTCATATTTGCTTTTTATTTATTCTCTAAACCTACCTATATTCGCCAAAATAGGATAGGATATGCTAAGGATATGAACGACCCCAAAATAGCAGTGGTTTAATAAAATTATTTATCACTCAGAGTCTGATATACTCTCCTCTGAGAAGTGACTCAGGGATCCAGGCTACTTCCATTTGGGGACATCATATCTTCAACACATGGATTCACGATTGCCATGAAAAAGGAAGGGAGGGAGGAGTTGCGCAGCCCTAGAAATGGAACAAAATCCATAGGTCAGAACTCAGTCACAAGACCTCAGTCTAATTACAAGAAAGGCTGGGATACATAGTCTTCCAGAATGTCCAGGAAAAGGAAAATGACATGGGAGATGGCAAACAATCGATGAACATATAACATGATCTCTGCATACTAATTCAGGGCAACTGTATTTGCTATTTTTTTCATAGCATATTCTTTCATAGCTTTTTGCATAGCTGAATTCTTCTCATTTTTCAAGTTTAAGCTTAGTTTTAATCTCTGAGAAGCCTTCTCCAATCACTTTAACCAAAGTAATCACTATGGTTGAGACTGCTAATTACCTCTCATTATTCATTCTCCCCTTTATCTTTGGCAAAATTTGGCCATGTGAGTAAGTTTTGGTCAATTGGATGTAAAAAGTGTGATGTGAAACTTCTAGAAAGTTCCCTAAAGAGATGGGGCGGGCCTTCCTTCACCCCTTCCTCCCTTCTACTTCCTGTATTGAGAGAGCCTGGGTTGATTCAAGCAGCCATCTTGGACTATAAGGCAGCTCCTAAGTAGGGTGGAGCATCAGTTGGAATAAATTTATGTCCCTGGTAACTTTTTGGTACCACCATAGCAGACCTGGACTGCTTATCTCAGGATTTCCTGCATGAGGGAGAGAAATTAACCTCTAACTTGTTTAAGACACTCATTTTTTAATAAACCACTGATATAGTACAACCTCCTTCTTATGCAGATAAGGAAACTGAGAACTTATGATTATGTAGCCATAAATATGGAAGGTCAGGACAGAGTTAGTTCTCTGACTTCCAGTCTAGTACTCATCACATCAACAGTCTTAACATGCAGATTTCAGGAAAAAACAGAAACCAAATATACTGAATTACTACTGTGTACAAGGCACCAAAGTGTGAGACATACATAGTCCCTGCCCTTGTCGTGATGACAAATGCATAAATAAATAATTATAATACAACACGTTTACAGTATAATGGTAGAGACATTTACAAATGCATGGTAGCACAGAAAAATGGGAAAAGTGGGTGGTTTAATTCTGCTTTGCACTATCAGGAAGGTAAAAACCAACATAGGAGTTGGGCTTTGAAGGATGAGTAGGAGTTTTCCAGGTATAAGGATAGAAAGTAGAGAGTGAGAGAGGCAGATGAAAACCAGGGTGCAGAAGCATGAAAGGACATGGTGCATACAAGAAATGATCAGAGTAGAAAGAGCAAGAAAG
Organism: Balaenoptera borealis; assembly: GCF_965194805.1. Classification (NCBI taxonomy): domain Eukaryota; kingdom Metazoa; phylum Chordata; class Mammalia; order Artiodactyla; family Balaenopteridae; genus Balaenoptera; species Balaenoptera borealis. The sequence goes on along the minus strand of NC_138868.1, from coordinate 90,105,038 downwards.
TGAAAGATAAGCCTAGAAATTTAGAAATTCTGGCTCAGGAAAAAAATCTAAAGGTCCTTGTATACAAACCCCAGACTAGATCCATAGGCAAGGAAAATTTGTTACCGGACCAAAATTTGAGTTTGCTTACCCATGCTCAGTAAAGCCAATCTACTGACACCAGGTTGTGATGAAGGAAAGTGCAGGGTTTATTGCAAGGTGCCATGCAAAGAGTCTGGGACAGCTAATGCTCAAAAAGCTCAAACTCAATGGGTTTCAGCAAAGAACTTTTAAAGGCAAGATAAGGGAGGAGAGTCCCAGGGTATGTGATCACCTTGTGCACAATTCTCTGATTGGTTGATGGGCAGTAAAATAAAAAGACGATAAGAAATTGCAAATATTTCCTGGTTCCAGCCAGACTCCAGAGGGGATGTATTAATTTCTTCCATTTGGTGGAAGAATTAGCATCTGTAGAACAACTCAAGAAATGTCCATCAGATACTATTATCTAGGTACTTCAGAGAGGAGCTAAAGCAGAGGATATGGGGGAAGGGTCTGTCCGGGAAGGCCCCATAGGGTCCTGCTCAGTTACAAATTCATAATATGATAGTGACTGCATTGGGTCTTTATTAATTTTGGAGAGCTATGTCCCTTTCCTGCTTTCTTTCTTTAGGATTTACTAAAGAAAGAAGCCTGCTTTCTTTCATTAGGATTTACTCTTCGGGACTACATAGAGAGTGATGGGACCCACTCAGGGCTCCACTCGCCCTTGTCCAAGGAGAGCCAGGCAACCCAAGCAAAGACATTCAGATGCTCCTTCCTTGTATCCTGAATCTTGAACAGAAAAACAAGGAGACAACAAATGGCTGTCACTCCTGTCATAAGCAGGTCAGGGCTCTCACCCTAACGTTCCTGCCATGAGACTGTCTTATGGCCTCCTCAACCCAACCTCATCCCCAGGTTGGCTTGACTCTTATCCTTCTTCCTGTGCATTCCGAGTTCCCATTATTTCTCTGATATATTTACTTTGCTTAAGTTAAACAGGATGGTTTCTGTGGCTTCAAGAAAAGAAAGCTAACACATAAAGTATCCCAATATGAATTAGCAATGTCAGAAGGAAATGTCTCTCCCAACTCCTATTGTTCTAGGGTTGAGATTGGGGTGTCAGGAATTAGAACATTAATTTTGGCTCCTACACTAAGCTATACCTACCAAGCTAGCTTTCATCAGTAAAAGCTTACTGACTCTTTTCATCTTATTTCTCATTTGGTTCAGAGTTTAATCAAGGAAGATGGGACTATTTGTTGGGCTCTCTCAGAGACCTAACCACCTGTACTACCATGGTTAACCTATAGTACAACACTATGGGGAAAGTATTATCAATGTCCCTATAAACAGCAGGAAATTGTGCCCAAGGGATAGAGTCAAGGCCAGACCTCTCATTTTCTAACTCAAGATCCTGCTTTTTTTTTTTTTTTTTTTCTTAAAAGGGATTGTCTAGCTGGCTTTTTGTTCCCTCTTGCTGCTCTCCAAAAACTTTTTCTATTTTACAAATTCATAGGAGTTACAAATCATTTTGCCTCTGTCAAGGCAGGAAATCTATGCTTCCCATGAGGAGTTTTTTAGGCCTGACCTAGATAAAACCAAATGGTTTTTATCTGGATTTTTACATTTCTCTAGATACATAGAGCAGGAGAAAAATGATGAGAAGGAAGTGTGCTTCAGCACAGGGTACAATGGGCTTCTGAATCCTCCTTAATTAAAAAGGGATTTAGGGAATTTATTTTTATAGAGATCCTCAGAAGATTCAAAGCACACATTTTTGAGGTGAATGATCATGTTACCAAGAGTAATAGGAGATATTATTAAGGGTTCCATAACTACTTGGAGAATGACAAAGAATTTAAATGATGCAGGATAGAAAAATATCCTTCCCCTAAAAAATAAAAGTCCAGAATAATGGAATAACTAAAAAGATATCTCAACTATTCATTCCAATCCTTGCACAAAAATACACAGATAGGCCCTGAGATGGGGCTATGAAGAGGAGAGCAAATTATCAACCTCCTTCATACTCAATCTTGATTTTAATATTACGTGAAATTCAAGTAAGATGAACTGCAAAGCAACTTCCCAGAATCATCTTTCTAGATTCAAAGATAAACTCTCAAGAGAAGATGCAACAGTTTGCATTCTCAGCCTTTATGGTGTCTTTATTAGTAAGGTTTTGCTATTGTTCAAAGATTATCTAAAGGTTTCCATTTTTTGTTAAATCATCAAATCATGCATTTCACCACAAGACCTGACTTTATAAATCATCTATTCCAACTACTGCACTTGATCAGCAGATAAACTTAAACCTAAAAGGAATGATAAATCAGACATCCAGGTCCAACCAGCCAGTTAGGAGCAAAGCCGGGGACCTATCTCCTACCTACATATGACACTGGAGGGAGGGATTAGAAGATGTTTTCCTTTTTGACACGTGGGAAGGAGATGGGTGAAAAAATCAATTGTCCTAATAGCAATACCAAAATTACTTTTGGTGGCTGGCAAGGGAGAAACTAACTTTATTTGGGAAAATATCTGTCTCAGTCAGCTCAGGTTGCCATAACAAAATAGCATAGACTGGATGGATTAAACAACAAAAATGTCTTTTCTCACAGCTCCAGAGGCTGGAAGTCTGAGATTAGGGTGCTAGCATGGTCAGATTCTGGTGAGAGCTCTTTTCCTGGATTGTAGGTGGTAGCCCTATTGCTATGCCCTCACATGGCAGAGAGAGAGAGAGAGAGAGAGAGAGAACAAGCCCTCTGCTGTTGCTTCTTATAAAGGTACTAATCCCATCACGAGTGCCTCACCCTCATGACCTCATCTCAACCTAATTATCTCCCAAAGGTCCCACCTCCAAACACAATTACACTGTGAGGTAGGGTTCAACATATGCATTTGTGGGGGGCATATTCAGTCCATAGCAATACCTTCAGAAGGCACTTGGGAGGAAGATGAGGCTCTAAAGACACTTATGATGTGAAGCATCAAAAGTGGCCATTCTGACCGGTGTGAGATGATATCTCATTGTAGTCTTGATTTACATTTCTCTAATGATTAATGATGTTAAGCATTCTTTCATGTGTTTGTTGGCAATCTGTATATCTTCTTTGGCGAAATGTCTATTTAGGTCTTCTGCCCATTTTTGGATTGGGTTGTTTGTTTTTTTGTTATTGAGCTACATGAGCTGCTTGTAAATTTTGGAGATTAATCCTTTGTCAGTTGCTTCATTTGCAAATATTTTCTCACATTCTGAGGGCTGTCTTTTGGTCTTGTTTATGGTTTCCTTTGCTATGCAAAAGCTTTTAAGTTTCATTAGGTCCCATTTGTTTATTTTTGTTTTTATTTCCATTTCTCTAGGAGGTGGGTCAAAAAGGATCTTGCTGTGATTTATGTCATAGAGTGTTCTGGAACACTCTTGCACTGTTGGTGGGAATGTAAGTTGATACAGCCACTATGGAGAACAGTATGGAGGTTCCTTAAAAAACTAAAAATAGAATTACCATACGACCCAGCAATCCCACTACTGGGCATATACCCTGAGAAAACCATAATTCAAAAAGAGACATGTACCAAAATGTTCATTGCAGCTCTATTTACAATAGCCAGGACATGGAAGCAACCTAAGTGTCCATCAACAGATGAATGGATAAAGAAGATGTGGCACATACATACAATGGAATATTACTCAACCATAAAAAGAAATGAAATTGAGTTATTTGTAGTGAGGTGGATGGACTTAGAGTGTGTCACACAGAGTGAAGTAAGTCAGAAAGAGAAAAACAAATACCGTATGCTAACACATATATATGGAATCTAAGAAAAAAAAAAAAAGGTCATGAAGAACCTAGGGGTAAGACAGGAATAAAGACACAGACCTACTAGAGAATGGACTTGAGGATATGGGGAGGGAGAAGGGTGAGCTGTGACAAAGTGAGAGAGTGGCATGGACATATATACACTACCAAACATAAAATAGATAGCTAGTGGGAAGCAGTCGCATAGCACAGGGAGACCAGCTCGGTGGTTTGTGACCACCTAGAGGGGTGGGATAGGGAGTGTGGGAGGGAGGGAGACGCAAGAGGCAAGAGATATGGGAACGTATGTATATGTATAACTGATTCACTCTGTTATAAAGCAGAAACTAACACACCATTGTAAAGCAATTATACTCCAATAAACATGTTAAAAAAAATTATATGCAAAAAAAAAAGTGGCCATAAATTGTTTTAAATGAGAAAGAACTATTTCTGTAAGAAAGAAAAATAACTTGGTGGTGGTGGTGGTGGTGTGTGTGTAAAAGGTATAAGAAAGAAACAGCAGAAACATGTGAGAAGCTGGGAGAGCGGGGCCACTAAGCTGAGTTGTGGCTGGGTCACCTCGTGATGTGAAGCGATCAGGGGAAAATCCCCTGAGAATTGTTGGGTGGGTACCCAGAGGACTTTCAGGGATGGGATGCCTAACATTCAACTCTGATCCTCAAAGTTCCCAGATGATTTTACTACACACACAATATGCCCCATGAAGTGGGTCCTTTTGTGGAAATCAAGGAAGGAGCCTAGTTTTATGTCTTGGTCTTCTGCACACCATGGAAGGAGATAGAGGCTAATACAAGGATGCAGAAACTAAGGAAGACCTAAAGACGACTAAAAGAATGTAACACGCCCCCCCCCCCACCTGCCCATAGGTTCACACAGATGACTGAAGACAATTTTATCTGGCTCTCAAGAAGCAGGGAGACCCCAGAGTCTTTAACATGGACTAAACAGGTAAAAAATATTACAAGTATTTACTCAACGCTGGGTTTATTTAGAGACTATCAAAGACCATCTTTAGAAGCTGTTCTAAGGAGCAAATCCCCTCACTGAATATTTTAAGGTTATGTCAAGTCTCCCAGCTCCCTGCTAAGCTCTTCCTAGTGAGGTAACCTTTGAATCTGATGTATCAGCTGTCCTCTCCTTCTCTCTTAGTCAGCAAGAAAGGCTGGGGGTTTCTTTTCTTTTCTTTTTTTAATGGTTAACATACACATGGAGTGTTTTCTTTGTTTGAGGGTGGGGGAAAGGGGAAAGGTTTTAAGTATGTCATCTTTTCTCTCCCATAAATGATCAAATAGTCTATTCAAGTATTTTCAAACTGGTTAATCTTCTGAGATACAAGTGTCTTTCCCCTCCCAACCCTGAGGAAGGATGTCTCCTAATGTAATAAAGTGGGCTCCAGAGAAATCAGTTTATTTATTCCAAATATTTCAGCTAATGAGAAAGCAAATTTGAGCTCGCTGTCCTAAGGAGTTTCACAGCCGAGCTCTTGGCATGGCGCTCTGATCTGTTCCTTCTGACTCGAAGGTTCGATGGGGCCCCTCTCTCTCCCCAGGTTTCTCATTAGTAGAAACCCCACCACTCACGTGGGATGCAGAGGCTTCATTCCTGCTGACGCCTTTATTGTGCTGCCCCTGCCAGCCTCCCCCATCCTCTCCCTCGCCCAGATCAGCCCTCCCTCTCTGCAGGACTCCCTCCTGCTCTGTCATCCTTCTGTGTGGCTCCTGGCAAGAGGCTCCCTTTGATGGATTTCACAGACCCCTGACCTCACTTTGAAGTCTCCACGGCTTCCTCAAACACACCCACCTCGAGCCACAGCACTGCCCCTTTCGCTGGCTTACTAAACTCATTAAGCACCCCAGGGGACCCAGTTTGCCTTCTGTGTGACAGAATAATAAGTAGGTTTGGGGAAAAAGAAGGGAAGTGAGTGTTTTATTCTTGGGCATGCACCACCAAGAAAACCAAGCTTCCTCTTGGAAGGAAGTGGAGAGAGCTGCTGTGGTTGACAGCCTCACCCAGCTCCTGTGGGGATGGCAGAGCTCAGGCTTCTGGGACAGCGAGATACGAGTTAGATCCGTGTTAGGTCTCGGCTCTGCCTGGCTGAGATTGACCTGGGTCAGTCAGGTCACTTTGCCTGAGTTATGACTGGTAACTGCCCCTTAAGATCATTTTGAGAATTAGTTGACTACTTAATTGTCACAGTATGTGGTAAATTAAAAAAAGTATGACCTCAAAAAAGCTAACTCTTATTGTCATTTCCAATGGTCAACCTCAGTGAAAAGTGAAGCGTTTACTGGTCAACCCATGACGACCTACATTTGTATTCCCACGGAGGCTATAAAGGAGGAGTACATTTGTGCAGTTTCAGATGATCCTGCATAGTCACATACCACTGATGATCAGTGCTGGAGGTCCTCAAGGCAGAGAATATTCACACCAGTAATGATCATTAAACAGCTACTATCTATTGCCATTCACCTGGGGCCAGACACTGCACTGAGCCATTGAAATGTCACCATACCATTTTGGTAGGCATTACATGCCCTATTTTACACAAAAGGAAACTGAGACTCTGAAAACTTGCATGACTTGTTTAAGGGTCAGAGCCCTGACAGGAAACAGCACATCTGCCTACAAGAGATGATGAAACATCCAGAAAGTAACAAAAATGGAAAGCTCTTACCACCTCTAGGCTTAAAGGGGGATAAAGGGGCTGGGTGGAGGGTAGCAGGGAGGAATCACGTTATCATACTCCAGGGAGAGCCAGAGCCATAGAAGAGGAACCACCTGAGGACCTGAGGCCACAGCAGGGAGGCAAGGAAGGATTGGGTAACAGGTGCATTGGGTTAAATACCCCATTCACCAACCTCTCTCCTCTCAACCTCTGAAATGTTGCTGGTACCTCCCCTTGACTGAACCTGATAGGAAGCCAAAGGACAAGTGACCCAGGATGAGGCGGTCCATTCGGTCAGCCTCCCCGGGCACGGGGAAGAGCAGAAAAGGGTGAACAATGGATGGCAGGTGAGGGGTGCAAAAGGAGAATAACCAACAGTTGCTCAGCCTCTCAGAGGGAAAACTAGGACCTCGCTCAGCTCACCTTGTGTGTTCAACACAGCTATCTCCGCCAGCTAGACAATCTTAGTATAGGCTTGGTAAGCAAATAAGTCAGCGAAGGGAAATTACAGGATGCTATAAAAGACAGCAATTGAAACTAAATAAATCTGAGTCCAGAGTCCAAGGCTGAAACACTTTGTGACCTTGGACAAGTTTACTAAACCTTTTCAAGTCTTAGCCTCCTCATCTGTGAAACTCGGGGTCTAACTGTCCCTAAAGCATATGTCCAGTGTAAGAATTAAGTGAGATAAAGGGTAGAAAGTGGAAAGGTACTGTCACATCCATTACAGGAGCAGACTCAGGGGTCAGAGTGCCCAGGTTCAAATCCTGGCTGTGCCGCCTCCCAGCTCTATTATCTCAGACGAGCAAGTGAACCTTTCAGTGCCTCAAATCTCTCCTCTCTGAGTCAGGATGACAATAGGAACACCTACCTTACAGGGGTGCTATGATGATCAAGTGACTTAAACTACGTAAAACAGTTAGTAAATGTTACCCAGAACTTAATGGGGGCTCAGCAAAAGTTGGCTGTTTTTCCTCAAGTGCTTAGCACGCTGCCTGTGGCACAGTAAGTAGTGACCTAGATCTCACCTTCCAGGCAGGGTGGCAGCAGGATTAGTGAGAGACTCATGTGTCTTTTGTCTCTCTTCTCTCCAGAGCGCTCGGACCCCAAGTCAAAACTCAAAGCTCTATCATTTCACTGTTTTCCACAAGAAAGCCAATACCAGTCAGCATTTCATAAATGTAGTAATTGTTCTGAAATCCTGGGTGCAGAGGGGGATTGCATTGCAGACAACATGGGTTTCAGCTGTGTTGCTGTCTCCCACCTTCTGTGCCCCCTTGCTCAGCACCTGTCCCCTGTTCTCAGCTCATTCTGAAGCTTATGCTCAGCACCCAAGAATGGCAGGCCTGTCTGTCATGAGCTGCTGCCCTGCGGAGGGAACAGTACCGCCTGGCCACCTGCCTTACCCTCCCCCAACCCCACACGACCACACTGTGAACTTCCGGTGACTAACATGTTCTCTGTCTGCTTACAGAGCACTCAATACAGTCAACGAACGCCTACCATGTGCTAAAACCTCTTCTAGGTGCTGGAGATACAACGATGACACAGGAGACAACACCGTCTGCCTTTGGGGAGCTTATGTTCTCCTGGGAGGAGCAAACAGTCCACATAGCAACTAAGCAAAACATGCAGTAGGTTAGGAGATGACAAGAGCCATGGGGGAAAAGGAGTGGAGAAGGGGAATAAGGAGTCACAGCATGAGGAGGTCTTGCAATTTTAAATGGGTGATCAGAGAAGGCTTCACCAAACAGTTGAAAAAAATATAGAATGCTTCACAGACTGTGTCATAATAAATGCTCAATATTATTAGGGGTCAAAAAAAATTAAGTTTCTGACAAGCTCTGCTCTCAATTGTTTTCTCTCCATTGATGCCAGGGGCACATAGCTGGAAAAGTTTGAGAAGCGTTATTGCAAGGACTCAGGGTACTAGAGGGTAATATGGGGTGCTGTATGCTTCTCTGTCCAGCACCCCAGGGCTGAGACACGGAGCAGCTCATGGAGTTCCCAGGGTCACCTGCAGGGATACAAACTCTGAGCTAGCTATGATTCGTCCTTCCTGGGTACGCTTAGGAAGTAGGTGTTAGTTGAATTGGTTGCTAACGTCCTGGATGGACTCCTCTGTTGAGGAAACCTTTGAAATAAGTCGTTTCAGAGGCAGCAGTTTCCCTCATGGTCAGCCATGGTTGCCCTTTGTGGTTTGGGGCAGGATAGGTCAGAATAAACCAGATGACACTGTGGAAGCAAATTAAAGCTCATGAAATTCTATGAGCTTGACACAACAAAGATTCCTTTCTTACTCATGCAGCATCCACTCTGGGTCAAGGTGACCTCCTGGGACAGCACTTCTCTACACAAAGGCTCAAGGATCCAGGCTACTTCAGTCTTGGGGCTCCACCAACTTGACATGAGGCTTCATCCTCGATGGCAGGGGAAGAGAATGCCTGGAAATTGTCTGTGTTTCAGCCCGGAAGTGATGGGCATTACATCTCACAGATTCATTGGCCAGATCTAGAAAATGGCCTCATCTTCTAAAAGTGAGGTCATGTGACTAGCTTTCTACCAGGAAGGAAAGAGGGTTGGATGTGAGGAGCACCAGTTAAGTCTACCAGAATCACTTGCCCCTACTCCTGGCAACTTGGTGAAGGCAGTAGAAATGGCTTTACTCTCCAGGCACGTGGTACCAGCCTAGCAAGTTTTATGCAGAAAGAATGGCTTAGAGTTCTTTCTCCTGTAAGGTGTCTGTTAGAGCTTCCTGGACAACTTTCCAGTACATGCCCCAAATAAACTTCCTGAAAGTTCTCTTCAAACCCAATGAGATGAATGCTCTTTCTTAATGAGACAGGCCATAAAAAGTATCATGAGGCTCCCCTGGTGGCGCAGTGGTTAAGAATCCGCCTGCCAATGCAGGGGGAAATGGGTTCAATCCCTGGTCGGGGAAGATCCCACATGCCGCGGAGCAACTAAGCCAGTGGGCCACAGATACTGACCCTGTGCTCTAGAGCCCACGAGCCACAACCACTGAGCCCACACTCCTAGAGCCCGTGCTCCGCAACAAGAGAAGCCACTGCAATGAGAAGCCCGCACACCACAACAAAGAGTAGCCCCCGCTCGCCGCAACTAGAGGAAGCCCGTGCACAGCAAGGAAGACCCAACACAGCCAAAAATAAATACATAAATAAATAAATTTTTTTTAAAAAGTATCATGAAAACCACATAGCTGTAACTTGTCAAAAAATCATACCAAGTTAATACATGACTTACTCCCAAGAGCAAGGAATTACTTAGCCTCCCTTAGGGCTGGTGTTGATCAAATGACTCTGCTCCATAATTCACTCATATCTCCTAATTACTAGTATCTGATAATTACTGGGCTTCCACAATTTCCCACATGTTAAAGAAGGCTTTACAGAAAAGACAGTCTAAATTTTCTTTATCATGTTCATTTTCCAGCATTATGAGGGCATCCTCACCTCCTACCAGTATTTGGAAGTTGTAGTATGAAAACTTGCACTATGGGTTATTTTTGATGAGTGGACGAGAGTGGCGGCATGACTATGCTAACACAATCATAAAGTGATAAACCCCTGCTCATCTCGTCACTTAGAGTGGTGATATGACCATCTGGAGCACCTGCTTTCTCTAAGTTCCTATTTTGCATGTAGTCCTACCATAGACAGTTGCTCACATCCAACACTTCCTTCATCAATTCCACTTTTCTCTCCGCTCTATGTAGATGTTCAATAATTACTTCAAACTTTTCTGATATGTTAACACCTTCAGGAAGGATTCTTGGGCATGTAAGGGATTCAAAAACGGCTTCTGGGGGGGATATGAATCTATGGTGGCCAACCGTTGCAATTTTCCCAGGACTGTCCTGGTATTAGAACTGCACATCCTGTGTCCCAGAAAACCTTGCAGACCTGGACTCACCGGGTAGTTTGTCAACCTGCGTAATCCACTGAAATTGTGTGAAATTTTGGTGTGTGTGCAAACGCACATTTTCTTGTAGAGAGGGTCCAGGGCTTTATTCAGAACCACAAACAGGTCATAAAATGGGAACAAACCACTGATTACGGACACTCTGAAAGGACAGAGGATTATAAACCTCTAACAACACCCCTTCTCTTCTTACAGCTCTGTAAACAACCATACAATTCTATTCCTTTTAGTGTTAGGATTAACCTACAAATAACACTGCTGGTACAGGGGACAGTGCAAATACACATGGATACTCCCATGACATATATTCATTCCTTTATTCCACAAATACATATTGATATTGGCCTGTGCCCAGGAAATAAAGAGGGAACCAGACAGTTCAGTCCCTGCTTACAAACAAGCAGCAAAGAGATAAACAAGATGTTTTCAGATTGCAATAAGTACCATGAAAAATAAAATGGGACAAATGTGATACAGAGAAATTAAAAGAGGCATACTTTAAAGAGGGTGGTTAGGAAAGGCCTATCGAAGGTATTTGGGTTGGCCAAAAAGTTCGTTTGGTTTTTGCATAAGATGGTTCTAGTAGCGCTTATTTGTCTTTAACTTCATTTGAAAAAATTTTGTTAGACTGTATTGTGACAGCTGTCATATCAGCGTGCATTAAAAAAAAATTTAACAAAATTGGTGAATTTGGGGGTAGCACTTTAATATTGAAGATGGAAGAAAAAAAGCAACATTTTTGGCATATTATGCTTTATTATTTTGAAAAAGGTGAAAATGCAACTGAAATGCAAAAAAAAAAAAAAAGATTTGTGCAGTGTATGGAGAAGGTGCTGCGACTGATCGAAGAATATGTCAAAAGTGGTTTGTGAAGTTTCATGTTGGAGATTTCTCACTGGACGATGCTCCACGGTCAGGTAGACCAGTTGAAGTTGATGGCGATCAAATCGAGACATTAATTGAGAACAATAGACGTTATACCACGCGGGAAAGAGCCAACATACTCAAAATATCCAAATCAAGCGTTGAAGATCATTTGCACCAGCTTGGTTATGTTAATCGCTTTGATGTTTGGATTCCACATAAGTTAAGTGAGAAAAACCTTCTTGACCATATTTCCGCATGTGATTCTCTACTGAAACATAATGAAAACATTCCGTTTTTAAAACAAATTGTGACGGGCGATGAAAAGTGGATACTGTACAATAATGTGGAATGGAAGAGATCATGCGGCAAGAGGAATGAACCACCACCAACCACACCAAAGGCCGGTCTTCATCCAAAGAAGGTGATGCTGTGTATATGGTGGGATTGGAAGGGAGTCCTCTATTATGAGCTGCTCTGGAAAACCTAACGATTATTTCCAACAAGTACTGCTCCCAATTAGACCAATTGAAAGCAGCACTCAACAAAAAGCATCCCAAATTAGTCAACAGAAAACGCATAATCTTCCATCAGGATAACACAAAACTTCATGTTTCTTTGGTGACCAGGCAAAAACTGTTACAGCTTGGCTGGGAAGTTCTGATTCATCTGCCATATTCACCAGGCATTGCATCTTCGGATTTCCATTTATTTCCGTCTTTACAAAATTCACTTAATGTATAAAATTTCAATTCCCTGGAAGACTGTAAAAGGCACCTGGAAGAGTTCTTTGCTCAAAAAGATAAAAAGTTTTGGGAAGATGGAATTATGAAGTTGCCTGAAAAAGGCAGAAGGTAGTGGAACAAAATGGTGAATGTGTTGTTCAATAAAGTTCTTGGTGAAAATGTAAAACCTGTCTTTTATTTTTACTTAAAAACTGAAGGAACTTTTGGGACAACCCCAAAAGAAGCATTTGTGCTGAAGCTACAGGAGTCATGCAAAGATTAAGAAAGACTGCTCAGGCAGAAGTGGAGCAAATGCCAAATGAGGGAAGAGGAGCTGCAGAAAGGAGGCTCCTGTGCAGGAGTACAGGGAGCACCAAGCCAAGTGATGTCAGATGGAGAGGAAGAGACAGGGACCCACTGATGCCTGGCAGGCCATGTGAGGAATTCCAATCTTATTTCAAATTCAGAAGGAAGCAATTGGAAGGTTTTTAGCAGGGTAGTGACATGACCTGACTTGGATTCTTTTAAAGATTCTTCTGGTTGCTGTGAGGGAAAGGGATTGTAGGTAATAAGAGTAGCAGCAGGGGCTTCCCTGGTGATGCAGTGGTTGAGAATCTGCCTGCCAATGCAGAGGACACGGGTTCGAGCCCTGGTCTGGGAGGATCCCACATGCTGCGGAGCAACTAGGCCCGTGAGCCACAACTACTGAGCCTGCGCGTCTGGAGCCTGTGCTCCGCAACAAGAGAGGCCACGATAGTGAGAGACCTGCGCACCGCGATGAAGAGTGGCCCCCGCTCGCCACAACTAGAGAAAGCCCTCGCACAGAAACGAAGACCCAACACAGCCATAAATAAATATAAAAATAAATTAAAAAAAAAAAAATGAGTAGCAGCAGGAGAACCAGTTTACTCAGATGAGAGAAGAGAGGGTCTTGGACTCAGATGTAGACAGTAGAACTGGGGACAGGTGGACATGTTGAGAATGCATTCTGAAGGTACAGACAACAGTACTGGGTGCTGAGAATGAAAGAAAGAGGACAACCAAGGGTGATCCTGTAGTTTATTGCTGGCATGGCTGTCTCCCCTACGAGGCTGTGAGGTTTAGTCCAGAAGAGAACAATAATGGAGCTAGGACAAGCACCATGTTTCCTAGAAAGTACCAGAAGTCTCTAAAATCAGTCCACGTATGAGATACCTGTGTTGACCTATTTCATGTTGAATTACTCAGACGTGAGTCCTTACGTTGTCTCTTCCTGCTTCTCTCCTGTCTTCCTTCCCTTCAAGGATCCTTGTATGGAATCTTTCCCCCCAATAAGGGCAACTAATTACTTTTCTTTGACATTTTCCTTGAGATCTGAAATAAAAACCGTTCCCAGGTTCTGTCTGCAGCCTTTGGCAAAAAGAAAATTTTTACTATATTGACTCACCATACGTTTTATAACGTGACAACTTAAAATTGAATGAAGACTTTACATATCTTTGGGGACGTTTCTTCACTAACATTTTTAAGTAAGCAAGGAAGAGCTTCTCTTATTATAGCAGATGGTTGTGTGTTTTATCGTTATGGCAGTCACATGCTTCATACCTCAACAGCAGTCAACTCCTCAGCACCGAAGCATTTTAATATTTCCTCGTGGGCTTTGCTAAGCACAACTGAATAATCCATTTCATATTTAAATTGCTCCCAGTGCTTAGCACATAGTAGGAACTCTGTAAATGCTTGTTGAATAGCTGAATGAATCAATTAAAGCTCAAAGAATATTTCTTTTTACAAAGCACATAATTAATTATGCCATTTTAACAAATATGCTGACTAGTCCTCAAACATCTTTCGAACTGATCATGGATAAAACTGTTGAAAACAGAGTTCCTGGAATTCTCACTCTGGGTTCAGGCCAGTGCAGCACTTTAATTGCCATCTTTCTCCCTCCTGCTATCTGTCAAGGACAAGTTCTCAGTCGTGCTACATAAGAAACAATCACATTGGTCAAGGTCATCAAGTTTCAGTGAATATGTGGTCACTGCAAGCTCCCAGCTCTCACACACCAATTAGGCGCCATTTAACTGGACCTCATTTCTTGCCAGCACTTTTTTCACGGATACACATTCTGTATACCTGTGTGTTGATGTGTCACAGATACCCATATACAGGTAACTCAGAAATGAGGTGCAGAGCATCTAAATCCATACAGCACCAATTAAATGGACGATGGAAGCAGCACGCAGTGGCAGCCCAACACTGCCATGTGTGGTCACTCAAGAGGGAAGTAGTCATTGCCTCTCCACAGAAGGTCCTGGAATGAAAAATCAAACTTTTGGAAACCTTTCAGGAGTTTTTATATCATTATAAAAGTAACAAAGGTTTATTGTAATAAAATAAACAGTAAAATATAAATAATACAAGTAAAAGCCATCCTCAATTTCTCCCCTCCCCCCAACCCCCCAGACTCAATTCAAATGGCCACCAAGATTACCATTATCAACAGGTTGGTATTATCCTTGTATACTTTTTCTATGCACAAATGTTCTTCTTACAACTAAACTGTACTATGCATTTCCTACCACTTGCCATGTTTAATTAACAGATATCATTACAAGCCAGTTCAGAGAGATGTGCTTTATTCTCTTTAATGGAATGAAAGAAAGAAAGAAAGGAAAGAGAGAGAGAGAGGGAGGGAGGAAGGAAGGAAGGAAGGAAAGAAGGAAGGAAGGAAAGGAGGGAGTGAGGAAGGAAGGAAGGAAGAGGGCTTGAAGAGAGAACATCTAATCTACCTGTGGTTTTGTTCAAGGATCTCTGCATCTCACTTCAGGAGATGAGAGGACTTTTGGACAAGGCTTTCTTTCAAAAACAACAGTTATAAAATGTTTTGAGTGGTGGTGATTTAATTCTAATGCCCCTCAGAATTCCCAGAAGAAACAAGATCCAGTACAATAGATAATTGAGTCATTCAGGCAAAATGGGGTTAAGGGAACTGACGTGGGTAAACTGCTCTTTCTGGCCTTCCCTAGCTATATTAATAAAAATCTCATGGAACATCTTAACCCTATGCTTGTCAAGCTCTGAAGCAATCCATTGCTCTTTCTCTTCTTGGATTTTCTAAGAGCAGAACAAAAAGATGTCTGATCCCAAGATAAAATCCCAAAAGTAGCATCACCTGTTGCCCAGAAACTTTCTTCCAGAAAAGTAGGAATAAAAATTAAGTTTGTAAAGGAAAAATAAATGCCAGAAACAGAAAGGCTTGCCACTGGTATTTTCTCAAAAGGATCACCTTCAACGTGTGGAAAAACTAGCAAGTCCATTGGCATCCCCTCTCCAGATTTTAATATCACAGTCTGCCAGCTTTTTCCCTCTTTTGAGAAAAGTGTTTTAGTAATCTGTCTCCCTGACCCCCAAGGCATCTATGCCAGCATGATGAATTGCCTGTCACAACCCTAGAAATGAGAAAATTAGGATATACAGGTTGATCCTCATTATTCACAACAGTTATGTTTATCAAGTCACCACAAACACTAAATTAGAAATTTCGGAATCATTGTTCCTCAGGGAAATGTAGGTTAGGTTCGTGTGAGCCTGTGGTCACAACATCTTCATCAGCAGATAGATACATATTCTGTTTTATGTGTGTTTCTGTTTAAAGGCCATATATATGATTCATTAACATTGAACTCTCAGCCAACAGCCCAACTCATGACTGAACGAAGCTTATCTGAGACACCTATTTTCTCCATAAGGCACACCTAGTGTGCTGAGGGACACCACACTACACTTCAGCACTGCAGTTTTAGGCCACTTTAAACAGCGAAATCAGCAACAAAAATGCAAAAAAAAAAAAAAAAGGCACTTAATACACTGTGAAGAGGACAGCTGTTTACAATATGAGCTGAAACAAGAAGGTAGAGCCCAGCCTAGCTCCCCTCAGCTGGGACCACGCATGTCTGGTAACTCAAACACCTCTGCCATGTCTGCGAATGATGACCAAAGTATTGATCTGAGGTCACAAATAAGTGTTAGCAAGTGACCAGATCAGCCTTCCCCATCAGGCACCCATTCCTGTCTTGCCCAGCCCCTCTGGGTTGGCCCAGTTTGGTTTGGACAGAGCCAACAGACGGAGCCCCTTTGTGAAGGCACCAAACCAGGCACTGGGGAGAGGCTGCAGTAGGACATCCAAAGAACCCTCCGTCCCCAGATGCTCATCATCTACTGGGGAGAAAAGGATCACAAATAAGGATGGCTTCAGGCCCAGTTTGGTACATGGCGTTATAGGCTAATGAGGTAAAAGAGATAGCAGATTAAGAAGATGCATAAGTCTTCCTACAGTTTTCCTTCTTATTCTTTATTCTTTAACTCTCTTATATCACAGCACAAAATAATATTCTTTCAAAGGAGAAACTAGGAATAGGACTGTCAGATTCAGCAAATAAAAACACAGGACAGCCAGTTAAGTTTGAATTTCAGATAAACAACGAATGATTTTTTTAGTATAAATATGTCTCACATTCATACTAAATACTTTATGCTTATACGTTAGGGTAAGGATGTCCACTGCCATGAGAAGAGAGACAAAAACAGCCGAGGAGGAGGAGACTGGGAGGTGGGCGATGAATGGAAGCCAGGGGCAAGGAAGAGTTTTTCCTTCCTGACTCCACTAATTCCCCCTGAAAGTCACTAAGATCTTGCTTTATCTTTTACTTGGGGATGATGACTTCTTTCTCAGTAGGCAGTTGGGATGACCAAGTGAGATGATGTATGTAAGTCTCCCTCACAGCACCTCCAAACAAGAGTCATTGTCATTATTGTTCTTTTCCCCATCTGAGGCAAGAGGGAGAACCAGCACTTCTGGAACCATCAGAAGCTTCGGATATTTTATTTTATTTTGGTTTGATTTGGTTTTGGTTTTGGTTTTGTTCCCAAGGCTGTGGGGGCCTAGGAAATATCGTCATAGGAAGATATCCAAAATTGCCATTTTTTCAACATAAGAGAAAATAGCTTGCTTCTCTTCTAATTTCCTTAAGGCTGAGTCTCACCATGAAAAGTAAAAATGTCAATTACATATCTATTTGTACTACATCTCATCTAACATCTGGATGTTTGGAAACTTCTAGAAGCCAATTTTTCAAATTTTAAAATAGGTGCTTGTTGATTTTGTATTATGGCTGTGAAACTCCATTAATGTTATTTTATACCTTTTTTAGCACTCCTAAAGTGACTTTCCACACATTTGATTTATTTCCTGCTTACTCCCTTTTCAGGACCAAGCAACAGAGGGTTTGAATGATGAAGAACTAATCAAAAATCATGGCAGCTTACTTCATAACTTCTCTCAAACAGAATCATTGCTTTGTGTTGATTTTCTTACTTAATTTTCATAACTTGAGAATTCAGCAGTGGCAACAAAGTTCTTAAACAATAGCAGTGGAATTCATTTATTCATTCATTCAACAGATATTTATATATTGTGTGACTATAGTATATAAATATTGTCAGTCACTGTTCTAGGCACAGGAGAAACAACAATGAATAAAAAATAGATGAAAATCCTTGCTCTCTTGGAGCTCACAGTCAAGGGAGATGGACAACAGATAGATAAATAAATATAATGATTGATCTTGGTTGAATGTTTCCAATACACGACAGATCCTCTGTCAGAAAAGGAGATTGGTGCTCAAGACATAAATGGAACAGGCTAAGAACATGGACACTAGGCCCACCCACAGATGTCCCCCACCAGATTAGTATAGACTACATATGGCACCTAGAGATAGGCAGCCGTCCAAATAGGCAACAGAATTGGGTGAGCCGATGTGGGCTAACAGAGGAATACAACAGGCAGGGTAAAGGCAGGGCTAGGAGGTGTGGCAATAGTTGTGAGCATTCAAACTTGGGTGGTGTTCAGAGCAGCTCTACATCTCCCACAAGCCAGGCCAGAGGAGAGCTGGGATCCTGTCTTAGATGGCCCAGGGTGGAGGAGAGATCACCTAGGGGTCAAGACAGAGCCCAGGCTCTACAGTGGACTAGGAAACTGGCAGCCTGACCATGAGAGCTAGACTTTCACTCTTTCTATCAATATTTATTAACTACTCACTATGTGTCATGTCTTGTTCTAAGTACTGGGGATACAGCAAGGAATAAGACAGACAAAATTCCCTTATGGAGTTGCACTCAGAGGTAAATAATAAACACTATAAGTAAATAAAGCATCGGCTCAGTGCTTTGCGATGACCTAGAGGGGTGGGATAGGGAGGATGGGAGGGAGGCTCAAGAGGGAGGGGATACGGGGACGTGTATGCATATGGTTGACTAGCTTTGTTGTGCAACAGAAACTAACACAGTATTGTGAAGCAATTTTGCTCCAATAAAGATGTATTAAAAAAATGAAAATAAATAAAATACATAATACTGAATAAATAAATAAATAAAGCAAAGAAGGAAGTTAGGGAACACTGGGAAGATGTTTGAAATTTTAGACTGGTCAGGGTAGGCCTTACTGAGAAGATGACAGCTGTGACCTGAAAGAGGTAAAGCAGGAAGGTATGTGACTCAGTGGGGGAGAATGACTAGAGGCAGAGGAACAAGCACGTGCAAAAGTCCTGAGGCAGGAGTGTGTCCAAGGAAAGGCAAGGAGGTCAATGTGGCTGGAGGGAGAATTGTAGCTGCTGAGGCCAGAGGGTGAATGGGTGTATGAGGTAGAGTGAAAAGAAGATACATAAGTCATTGAGTGAACTTTTGCTTTTACTGTCAGTGAGATGGGAAGCCCACTGGAGGGTTGTGAGCAGAGGACTGCCATGATTTTAGATTTAAACAAGCTCAATCTGGCTGCTCTGTAGATAGCAGACTATAGGGAAGCCAGGGCAGCTTCTAAATTCAAGACATTAGTTAGGTAGTGGATGACATGATGCTGAATCAGCTCAGCCACTGCACCCTGGTTTCTTACATTCCTTTGTCTAAGAACAAGATTGATGACGGAGCCAGGAGCAAGGAAGTAGGTGCTGCAGATGGGGACAAAGCAACTCTCACTGTGGGAGAAACAGGTCCAGAAGGCAGGAGTCACAGAGATTGGTGGCTCTCAAGCCCAGTTTCACGCACATCACTTCAGGGAGCTTTTAAAAATATGATGTAAGACCCGTTTAATTGTTCTTGGGTGGAGTGGTTTTATTAAGCCCCCAAGGTGATTCTAATGTGTAACCAGGGCTAAGAACTACTGATGGGCCCACTGCACCCTGACAGCGCAAAAGAACAGGTGGCCAGACATCCATTCATCACCCATTTCTCACAGATTTATTATGCCCACCTGGGAGCTGCACTGCCTAGCACAAAGGAAGGGTTCAGGAGGTGATACATTTTACTGGTATAAACACAAGGAGGGATTGAAGGTCTTTACCCTAGAAAGTGATATGATCATATCTGTGCTTTGGAAACTATCCAACAGCGGTAAGTAAAATAATTGTGGCTGAGAGGAGAACTTGGCAAAGGGGAGAATGGTTAGAGCAATGGTTCTCACTGAGCGTGTATCAGAATTACCTGGAGGGTTCGTTAAGCCAGAGTCTCTGGGCTCCACCCGCAGAATTTCTGATTCAGGAGGTCTGGAGAGAGATCTGAGAATTTGCACTTCTAACAAGTTCCCAAGTGATGCTGCTGGTCTGAAGACCACATTTTGAGACTCACTCTGCATTAGCTTTGGCTGTGGTACATGGTGAGGTGAGAGGCGAGGAAGGCCTGACCCAGGTGAGAATGGAGAGACAAGAACAAACTGAGAGATGCTATGCAGGTCAATTCAATAAGAACGTTGTAATTGATTGGTTGAAGAGAGGGCTGGGGAAGGGGGCAGAGGAGGAGGTCCATGAGGATGCTGAGGTCAAGATGTGAAAGCAGCCCCTTTTATTAGGCACATATTTTAGTGCCTCTATTAAAAGCAAAAGAGGTTCTTTGTTTTCTCTGTACAGGTTTTTTATTTTTTCCCCCTACTGAATAGTACAATAAATTCCACTGCCTTATTTGTTTTATCAAATAAAAGAATGC
Organism: Balaenoptera borealis; assembly: GCF_965194805.1. NCBI lineage: Eukaryota > Metazoa > Chordata > Mammalia > Artiodactyla > Balaenopteridae > Balaenoptera > Balaenoptera borealis. The sequence continues at coordinate 90,084,975 of NC_138868.1, read as the reverse complement.
CTGCCAATGTCTATTAAGCTAATATTATAGCTCAGTTCCAGAACATCTTGTAGTGGTTATTTATAGCATGTTCTGGAATCTGTACTTAGGGTACTCAGTTCCTTAACCAACCCACATTAGAAATTGAATTGCTAATGCACAAGCTTATCAAGATTATTACGCCTGCAGAGTAATTAAATTATAGCAGATGCAGACCAGGGGTCCATCCTCTGATAGTGCATTTATTTCAGCAATCTGTAAGCTCAAAGGCTGATGATAGAGCAATAAATGCTGTGAAAAATGTTTCTATTTTTGACTGACTTTTCTGGTAGATGAAACAATAAAATTGGTTTAAATTTTTTTCCTCATGAAGGGATATGACATTGAAAGACTTTCGCCTATAATTTTAAAAGCTGGGATAGTACTGAGGAGTTGTGTAATAGCTTTAATAATCTATAATTTGGAGAAATGATAGAGATGAGATATCCTTTTTATTATCTAGCTGCAGATAAAGCATGATGTTCAGCTCCTCTGTGTCACACCACCTATTTATAAAATGCATATTTCCCTCCCTGACCTCAGACTTCCTGAATATCTTGGCAGTGGTCTCAGAATCTGCATTTGAAATCAGGACCACAGGTTTAAAAGCCACCGAAGGGGAATACATTTGGGGTCTAAACAGCAAACAACCTATGCTAGAAGTTAGAGCAAAGAAGCTTCACAAGAATGAGGGTTTTCACACATCTATTTCTCTATGCAGTTGTATACATAATCATCAGTTTCAGAGCAGAAAACAGAATCTCCCCCAGCCCAGCACTAGCAGCTTGTCAATAATGTGTCAGAGGAAGGTCCAACTACAACACAGGTCTGCCCTCACTTCAGGTGGTGCTATTTTTATATACCAACAATGACAATCTTACTTACTTAGCTATTTGCTTTTGTGGCTATCACCATACCAAAGCTTTTATGGTCACCATACAATTTACCTTGCTTGCCAGCAAATTATATATACATTTGTTAGCTAAAAATATTACAGGTGAAACCAATTTGAATGGAGATCATGAAACCCTTATGGCTTCCACATGTACTGTTGGGCCACCTATGCATATATTACCCAGATGCATTCTATTTTTTCCTGATACTGATGGTGAAAGCTTATGGTAACTTTTTTTTTTTTACTTTTTGTTCAACTTTATTGAGGCCTATTTCACTTATGATAAACTACACATATTTAAAGTATGAGAGTTGATGACTGGTGACATATATGTACATCCATGAAACCATTGTCATAATCAAGAACATATCTATCAGCCCAAAAGTTTCCTTGTGTCCCTTTGTAATATCTCCCTTCTCTCCCCACCCACCCCTGGCACTAGAAACCATTGAACTGTTTTCTGTCACAATAGATTTGTTCATTTTCTCTAGCATTTCAAATAAAAGGAATAATAGAGCACATTCTTTTTTTTCTGGTTCTTTCATTCAGAAATTTTGAGATTCATTCATGTCGTGGCATGTATCAATAGTTCTTTCGTTTTTATTGCCAAGTAGTATTCCAGTGCATAGATACACCATATCTATCCATATAAAATATGTGTTTATCCATTCACTTATTGATGGGTGTTGGGATAGTCTCCAGTTTCCAGCTGTTACAAATACAGCTGCTATGAACATTTGCACACAAGTCTTATGTTACATGCTTTCCATTATCTTGGGTAAACACCTAAGAATGAAATGGCTGGATCCTTTGGTAAGTGTGGACATTTAACTTTTTAAGAAGCTGCCAAAGTGTTTTTCAAAGTGGTCTTTACTCATTTTACATTTCCACCAACAGCGTCTGAGTTTCAGTTACTGCACAGCCTCATCAGTACTGTTATGGTCAATCTTTCTAATATGAACCATTCTAATACGTGTTTGTGGTATCTCCCTATGCTTTTAATATGCATGATCTAATAACCAGAACTTAAGACTGGCACATGTTATTCTGCTTTTCAAAGAGAAGGATCAAATGGAATATGAAAATGAGAAGACAGGAAAGTCAATACTAGTTCCCGTCAAAATTGCAGAACAATTAATCAACCAAGTGGTTAATAAATATTTAGAAAAGGCTGGCAGTATCACAAGCTGCGACCTAGGCCTTCTATCAACAAGTCACACTGAGCAAAAATTATTAATATTTTGATCAGGCATTACTAGATCAGCAGATAAGAGAGACAATGTAGGCTACAAATACTAAATACAGTCATCAAACACGACAGTTGTTTTCATTATGGGAAATACTTGTGTGCTGCTAAGCTTCCGAATCCTTAACACCTCTGTGTCCTCCTCGGTTTCGAGCCTTGTGTGTCTCTTTGCTCTCCTTCTGCCACAGCAGGGTCTCTTCATTTGCTGTTGGATTAAATCCAGGTCCTCCAACAGCCTCATGTCTGATGGCTCTAGTTTCTGTTTCAGTGTGTACTTTTCCATTCACAATGGCCCTCTTCCAATCTTCTATGTGTTTTTCCATTTAATCTAGTTGTCAGCTCAGGATATTTTATGAAAAACCACTTGTACATTGCTTGCCCATAATTTTTTATAATTTTCTAACTTTAAACACAATGGCCTATTATATATGCTTATTCATTACATTATCTATTGAATGTTCAGTTTGGGGGCAATCATGTTATCCTAGTCCAAAGGTCTATGTCTGCTAATACATGATGATTGACTTTATCCCTTTAATGCCACGGATATTAAATTAGATTCAATTTTAGCCTTATTTTCAGTTATACTTCTGCCTCTTAATCCTAAAACAGTTCTGAATTTAAGCAGGTCTTAATCTACATAGAATCTCTTATTATTAAAGTTGAATAGCTTTCCAAACTTGTTTCAATTGTCAACGGGAAGCAATTTCAAGGGAGTTTTCCTAAGTGGGGGAGGAAAAAATTATCTCTTTATGGATAAGGGGTGACATGGTGTTTTCCCCAAAAATGCTCCCAAGATGATTACAGAAATCAAAGGGCACTGTGCCTTGCTGCATATATTTGATATATGAAGGGGAAAATAAGATTTTAGCAGGGTCAAAATGAGTAAATTTAATCTTCTCAGCTAAGGAAGAAAACTAGAAAGATTGCTCACTACTTTCTTTTCCCTAAATTAGGAAACTACCAACAAGATGCCCCCCTTCCACAATGGAATGAGCTAGTAAAGAATGTGTGAGGTCACTGAGGCTGAGATTATTCTAAAAGGAATATCTGAGTAGAAAATAAAACCTTTACTCAAGTATAGAAATTAAACCAGCTTGGAGACTGTACAGCTGGAAATGTAAGAAAATTATGTTCTTCATATTTTCTATGAAGAATATTTCCCTTAGGTTATTAATACATTGCAAAAACTGTTCTAAATGTATTTAAGAAACAAATTTTCAGCACCTGAAAAACAATATCACATCCAAATAAGTCTACAGGTATTCTAATTGTCTATTCCTAGCCTGGGAGGCAGTAAGTTTTGGGAGGTTTTGTTTGTTTATTAACACTCTATAATTTGAAGTAGTAAAGTTTACTGCAGCATTTCTCAAAATATAGTTTTAGTATCATGTAAAGCTGAAGAGCTTGTTAAATGTAGATAGACTCTTTGGCTGATTCCAGACCTCCTGAGGTTGGAGTCTAGGAAACTGCATTTTTACCAAACATCCAGGTAATTCATGGGCTAACTGAAGTTTGAAAACCACTGCTTTTAAGAGACTGTACTTGACTGTAGGTCAAGTCTTGTGCTAACAGCTGGGATTATTGCAGATACAACAGTAAATTGAATTTTTTTTAAATTTTGGGATCAAGTTGTAGTTTGTAAAGAATGCTAATCTGTTGCCTTAAATCTATTTATGCTTGAAAAATTCCCTAAAGATGATTGGAGAGTTTGTTGAACTGACTTCTATTATGCACTGTATAAAACCCACCACATTCAATTTCTTGCATATGAATATCTACATCATGATTTGTCCCTACACTTCGGTGCTTTGTGAGGAAACCTTTATGGAGCCTTAGGACTGATTCATCTTAAACCTTCCCGGAAAACTTTCTGCAAAAATGTGCCTAGTATAATGCCTGACATATGATAAGCACTCAGTAAATATTTACTTAACAAGGAAAGAAATGAATGAATAAATGTTTGCTCATCCCATCTTTTTCACCCCTTCCTGCCCTTAAAACATTCTGTGTATTTTATCACAGTAATTATATTGTCATCCACCCAGATTTCCAAGCTAAAAACTGGAGAGTAACTCATGAAGCCACCTTCTCTTTCATATATGATTGGCCACCAAATCCCTTAATGTTTGTACCATCTAGAATTTTCTCACTTCCGTGTTATCTCCAAGCGTAGGTTATATGAGATGGTATATGTTAGTAAAAGGAATAATAAATCAAAAGGCATAAGGATAATGAGCATATACATGCCTAAGGTAAATATATAAATATATAAAACATTGTTATACAGAGTTAAAATCAATAATTGTAGATTTTAGCACATTCCTTTCAGAAATTTTAAATCAAGTAAAAACAAGCAAAGGACTATAGCAGATTTAAATAACATGCTTAATAAACATAAACCAATAGACGTATAGAAATTTATACCAAACGGAGATGAACATTGTTTTTGAGCAAATATGGAATATCCATAAAACTCTTTATGTATTAAATCTCAAAAAATTAACATCATACAGACTATATTTTCTGTTCATCATACAATAAAATTAGAATCCAACAACAGGGTTTTTTCTAATCTCATATGCTTGGTAATGAAGTAACACACTATCAACTAACCCTGGGATTGTAAAGAATACCATAAAGAAAATTACAAAATACTCAGAACTGAGACACAAAGGAATATGCCAAAATTTTGGAACACAGTTAAACAAGTACTTAAAGGGAAATTTCTAGTTTGAAATACATTTGCCAACAAACAGGAAAAATTGAAAACAAGTACTAAGTACTCAAGAATCTGTTAAAAAGAGCAAGGAGCACACACCCAAAGGAACAAAATAGGAAACAGTAAGGATAAAAGGAGAACCCAGTGAAAGATAGAACAAAAGAACAGTAGAGATTAACTGTGCCTGAAACTGATTATACGAAAAAATGTGTAATATAAACAAACCATTAGTAAGAGTGGGAGTGTGGAGGTGGGGCATGGAGAGAGAAAGAGAACATTAGTGCAGAGATAAATAATTACAGAATGAAAAGTAATAACTTTGAATAATGTATATAATAACCTCTAACGTTCATTTATACTATATGCAGTATATATATTACACTTACATTTCTATTATATATTGTACTTATGGTAATGGAGCTAGTATATAGAAATATATAGTATCATATGTGATACAATGTATATTTACATTTGTTTGAAATATACATCACATATTGTGCATATATTATATGTAGTATTTTGTATAGTATTGTGTGTATCATATACTATCTCTAGTTCATAAATTTATATAGTATATATTGCAAAAGTACACAATATAGCAAAGTATTACATTGTGAAAAAGAGAATAACAATAGTTGCAACAGAAATTAAGGGAATAATAATCATACAGTAACTAATTTGGTAATGTAGACAAAAAGGAAAATATAAAATGTCAAAATTTGTTAAAAAAATAAAAACTGGAATAAACAAACAGTAATTTTAAAAGTGAAATGGAACTGAATCACTTTTCTGTACACCTGAAACTAACACAACATTGTAAATCAACTATACTTAAATTTAAAAAATAAAAAGTGAAATGATAATGAAATCCTCCATGCAACAAAATCTTCAATCCCCAATAACTGAATAGCTAAGTTTTATCACATATTCAAAGAACATATCCTTATTTTATATGTCATTATAAAATGTAGGAAAAAAGGAAACACTGTTTTACTCATTCTATGAGACTAGTATAACCTTGATTCTCAGGTAAAAACAAGTCAGAGAAAGAAAATTTTAGGGCAATTCAGGAACATTAGTACAAGATGCTAAATAAAAATATTTGCTAAGCAAACCCACGAGTGTTTTAAAAATACTACATTATGATTAAGTACGGTTTATTCCAGAAACATAGGTTGGTTCAATATAAGAAATATATCAATGTAATTCACCATATTAATGAACTAAAGGAGAAAAATCATATGACTATCTCAAGGGATGTAGAAAAATGAACTTGATAAAATTTAATAACTATTTACAATTTCTAGAACACTTCTCAGAAAACTAGGAATAAAAGGGAATTTCCTTAACTTAATAAAGACCATGTACCAAAAACCTAAACAAACATTATTCTTAGCAGAGGAATTTTAAAACTTCCCACTAAGATTAGAAAAAAACCAAGGATCCTTACTATTACTGTTTATGTTCTTCAGAGTCCTGGTTAGTTAGTATGAGACAAAGAAAAAAGCTCAGAGATATAAAGATTGTAAAGAATACCTAAAACTCCCATTATATGAAGGCAATATAATCATATAACCAGAAAACCCAACAAAATTAACAAATCAAAGTGGTAATATGAGAAGTCAGTTTTATTGCCAGACAGATCAATTTACAAAATTCAATAGAATTTCTATACACCTGTAATAATCAATTAGAAAATATTATACCATTTACAAGTCCAATAAAACCCATACAATATTTAGGATGTCATTTAACAGAATACATAGGACATTTACAAAAAACAAAAGTTCTTAAATTAATTATTAAGAAGATATAAATGAATGAAACAAAAATACCATGTTCCTGGAGGATTGAAGTGTTGTAGTAAAGATGTCAGTTCTCCCCAAAATTAATTTCTAACTTTAATGCAATTTGCATCTAAATTACAATAGGATCTTGGGGCAACTTGACTTTCTAAAACTTATAGGGAAGAGCACAGATATATTAATAGTTAAGTCAACTATGAAAAGGAAGGGAAAAGAAAGGAGGTTAGCTTGTTAGAGGTTAGGTCATCCTACAAAACCAGGGTAATAAGAAGCAGGATTGCAGAAGCACAAGGAGAGACAAACAGTGGAACAGGAATGGAAAACAGAAATAGATCCATGGAGTACTGTCAACTGACAATGTTGGCCCCACAGATCTACAGGAAAAGATAAATGGTTAAATAAGTGTTAACAGAAAAACTGGCTGATGATAGGGGAAAAAAACAAAACTGTACCCCTCAGGGGGTGGTTCATATGGGTGAGGAGTGTCCAAAGGCTCAGACTCTCAGTTATAAAATAAATAAGTCATGGGGATGTAATATACAACATGGTGACTGCAGTTAATATTGTATTATACTTGAAAGTTGTTAAAAGTGTAGATTTTAAAAGTCCTCATCACAAGAAAAAAAAAAATTTTGTAACTATGTGGGATGACCCAAGTTAACTAGACTTATTTGGTGACCATTTTGCAATGTACATATACAAATATCAAATCATTATGTTGTATACCTGAAACTAATATAATGTGATATGTCAATTTTACCTCAATTTTTAAAATTCCAAAGGAAAATTGTATCTCTTCCTTGTATAATATACAGAGCTTGACTCCAGTTGTATAAAACTATAAGCAAAAAAGAAAATATAGAACACTTTTTGTAACCTAATTTTGTAGGAAATCTTACAAAACTCCAAAATTAGAAGTCATGAGACAAAAAAAAGTTCTGGGATTAGACTGCAACAAAATTAACTGTTAAAATATGTTCAGTCCTAAGTCAAAAGCACTTGAAAACATCACTTTTATACTGCATATTCATAATAACAAATGAGTCATTAAATAATGCCTAAGATGTACCTCCATGGGGTCAAGGACAATGTGTGTCTTGCTCGTCTTCATAGCTTGGGGATCTCTCCCGGTGCTCGGCACATAGTAGGTGCTTAATAGATATTTACTGAATAAATAAATTTTATTGTAGTTCCTATCCTACAAGGTAAGACAAGGAAATATGTAATCTGTCTTAGAAATATTTTATAAAAATATTTTTAAGGTTCAGTGATTTAAAAAATAATATTCAGTTATTTATAAAATGTACTTAGACAGCATATCTCATTTTCTAATTATGGTAGCTAAATAAGGAACTACTCCATCATTATTGTCACATTATTTTTTGTGTACTTTGGTGGGTTTCCAGTGCCAGCTTGAGTCATGCAATTTGCATTCATATTCAAAATGAGTGAAATAAAGTTTGCAAATACAGTTTCATAAGGGATTACTGAAGTAAATATTTCTCTAAAGTCCAATTATATTATATAATCTGAATTTCTAATTTCTGTTAATTTGACAGGCCAGGGTAAAAGGCAGAAATGAAAAGAGTAATTCATGACTGATTTATGTCTTGGCCTCATTTCCTACGATTTCACCAACTCCTAAAACATTCTCTTATTCTTGACAAAAAGAAAAACATAATATTCTTACAATTAAATAAATACAAATATTGGACTCAGAGTCAGTTTGGAATGTTTCTGATTTATTGGTTGTGCTATTTTTCTGCTGCCACAGGAAGTGGTACCAACCCATTGGCAGGCTGTGCTTCCAGTAGTATTATAGGAACCGGGCAGCTATCTATGAATCCAGAGAGAGAAGCAAGAGTAACAGATCAAGACTTCACAGAGCAAAGCAGATCTCAACCACTGAAACTAATTTTCATTTATTCAAAGAGGAAGAAATAGGATTTGATAAATATCCCCAAATACTGCTATGGTAATAATAAAGCTTCAAAGTGAGACTAATCCAAACTCACTTAGTTATAACCTAATCATGCACATTTTTTTTCTTTTTTATCCCCTTGACTGTTCCATTTGCCTAGAGAGGTTGGGATCATGCCTGTAGGGTGATTTTTCACGACTGGTGCTCACTGATTTCAGGTTATGCAATAAGTCAAAGGTGAGGCTTTGTGTGTGCACCCTATGGAATAAAACACTTTTCCCAGACATCGCTGCTTAAAAGAAGTTAACATTGACTGTGCTAATCCTTGTGTGGCAGTGCCTGCCATCTTGTTTCTTAAAATCCCAGAGCAAAGCTGTAACTGGTACCACAGAGCCTCCAGCTGAAATTGTTTTTCTGAAAACCATGGCCTAATATCCTCCTATAGCCAAAATGGCTAAATCATCACTGAACATATTAATAAAGACTTTTTTGGTTGCAAATGATAGAAATCTAATTTCTATCTATTAAATTTCAATTCAACTAGTTTGAGCTAGAGATCGGCGTTATTGTCTCAGAATCCAGGAAAGATTGAGACAAAAGACGACTTTGCAATATCATATATATGGCTGGCTTCAGGAAATACTGGAACTAGCAACCCAAATGGGATCCCATCTACCCCTTCTCTCTACCCCTCATCTGTTTCTTTCTATAGGTAAGTTTTATTCTCTTTCATTGACATTCCCATCATGGGAAACATGGGTACCAAAATCTCCCAGGTATTACTTCTTACAATTTCTAGCACAAAATAAGGACTGAAATTCTCAGTTCTACTCAAAATCTGGGGGGAAGAAATGGTACTGCCTCACTTTGAGTCAAATGCCCACTCCCAGGGATAAGGTCATGTGAGAATAGGCAGCTCTTACAATAGCCATATGGATTAGGGGTACAGAGCACAAAATATCATGGTTGTTCACTTCACAGGGCATCAGTGGTGAATATATTTGAATAAAATAAGGTTAATCTGGCCTTTCATGAGTCTTATGGTCTCCACTTCTGGAATATCACAAAATATTTTTAGTTCAATCAAGAGAAACCCAAAAGATCTAGAAAAGCTATAGAGAAAGGTAACAAATTACTTTAAGGCAAAAAGCATTGCTACAGATAGAGGGTCATTACATAATGGCAAAATGTTTTCTTCATCGGGAAGATAGATAGAAACACTCTAAATTTATAAATATACACACTCATTTGACATCAAAGTACATAAAGCAAAATTGACATGTGGAAAAACAGACAAGTCCACATATTTTGAAAACATCTTCCTAAAATATGTCAATTTGGTTCAAACCACCACTGCCAGAAACAAATGTTTCACATGAAATTTCTTAAGAGCTTAGGCTTCTGCATGTCAACACCCAGTTAGTAGATAGTTCCAGGGAACTCCTGGCTCTGGCATTCAGGGACTAGGTATAGCTGTGCAACATGTCAAGAGAACTCAATTTCACATCAGGTTTAACCATCACTGATCCTACTACTGGATAGTGATTGGCTGGTTAAAAAACAATGCGGCAAAGAAATCTTTGCCCTGGTTTTCTCAGAGGTAAAAGGAATCCAAGCAATTCTATGGCATGTCACAGAGCACATCATCTTGTGAAAAAGTTGATCACATAAGCACAAAAGTGGCCTCACACAGGATTGAGCTTTCAAGACTTGAAAGAAAGAAAGTCATTTATATGAGGATCTAACTTTATTTTTTAAACATGAATGCCAAAAAAGAGTTACAAAATTTGTGGAATATTACCTTAAAAGTTTTCTTTAACAAATCAGCACTTTTAACACATATTACAATGATTGTATGTTTGTAAAACAGTAACTAAAACTGTAAATTGGTGGATCTTGCAAACGTGAGGTCCAGTCTGAATGCCCCCGCTCTTCGCCCCTGCATTCACACACACCCCGACCCAGAACCAAGCCTCACAGGAGGCCCCAGGATGTGTACACTTCACTTTGATTTCAGTTCAACAGATCTAAGGCATCAGTCTTGGGAATTAAGCTTACTGGGATCATATTTTGCTCAGATTAAGATTTGCACCACTTTCTTAAATCTGATCCTTTGCCTAAGATCAGATCATTCCCGCACAAGTGGAATGATTATTCAGGGGTAGCTTCCTAATCAGAGTATTTTCTTAAACATATAATTTTAACCTATAGTGAAACTTCCCTGGGACTATACTAAATTTGAATACTCATAATGGTAAAAGGGGATAGAATTGGCAATGAAGGCAGATAATTAGGAGATGCCAGGGAACCAGCTTTGATGATCAAAATGCATTCTTATTTAAAATGTTTCATTGATGGAGAAATCAGCTTTGAGAAGGTCTGCCATTTGTCCACATTCCCACAGCTAGTAAGTAGTAGAGTCCATGTATCCTCCTGCCTGGTTCCAAAATCTGCACAATTTCTATTACACCTACACCAGTTTACAGTATTCAACTATGGTTACTAAATGCATTTATTGGTTTCAATCTCTCCTTTTTTTTTCTTTTATAAGTTTGATTAGGTCCCATTTGTTTATTTTTATTTTCATTTCTATTGCCTTGGGAGACAGATCTAAGAAAACATTGGTACAGTTTATATCAGAGAATGTTGGGGTTTTTAAAATTTTTTTAATTTAATTATTTTTTATACTGCAGTTTCTTATTAGTCATCAATGTTATACACATCAGTGTATACATGTCAATCACAATCGCCCAATTCATCACACCACCATCCGCACCCCCCCGTGGCTTGCCCCCCTTGGTGTCCATACATTTGTTCCCTACATCTGTGTCTCAACTTCTGCCCTGCAAACCGGTTCATCTGTACCATTTTTCTAGGTTCCACATACATGTGTTAATATACGATATTTGTTTTTCTCTTTCTGACTTACTTCACTCTGTATAACAGTCTCTAGATCCATCCACGTCTCCACAAATGACCCAATTTCGTTCCTTTTTATGACTGAGTAATATTCCATTGTATATGTACCACAAATTCTTTATCCATTCATCTGCTGATGGGCATTTAGGTTGCTTCCATGACCTGACTATTATAAATAGTGTTGCAATGAACATTGGGGTGCATGTGTCTTTTTCAATTATGGTTTTCTCTGGGTATATGCCCAGTAGTGGGATTGCTGGATCATATGGTAATTCTATTTTCAGTTTTTTAAGGAACCTCCATACTGTTCTCCATAGTGGCTGTATCAATTTACATTCCCACCAACAGTGCAAGATGGTTCCCTTTTCTCCACACCCTCTCCAGCATTTGTGGTTTGTAGATTTTCTGATGATGCCCATTCTAACTGGTGTGAGATGATACCTCGTTGTAGTTTTGATTTGCATTTCTCTAATAATTAGTGATGTTGAGCAGCTTTTCATGTGCTTCTTGGCCATCTGTATGTCTTCTTTGGAGAAATGTCTGTTTAGGTCTTCTGCCCATTTTTGGATTGGGTTGTTTGTTTTTTTGATATTGAGCTGCATGAGTTGCTTCTGTGTTTTGGAGATTAATCCTTTGTCAGTTGCTTCATTTGCAAATATTTTCTCCCATTCAGAGGGTTGTCTTTTCGTCTTGTTTATGGTTTCCTTTGCTGTGCAAAAGCTTTGAAGTTTCATTAGGTCCCATTTGTTTATTTTTGTTTTTATTTCCATTACTCTGGGAGGTGGAGCAAAAAAGTTCTTGCTGTGATTTATGTCAAACAGGGTTCTTCCTATGTTTTCCTCTAAGAGGTTTGTAGTGTCTGGTCTTACACTTAGGTCTCAAATCCATTTTGAGTTTATTTTTGTGTATGGTGTTAGGGAGTGTTCTAATTTCATTGTTTTACATGTAGCTGTCCAGTTTTCCCAGCATCACTTATTGAAGAGACTGTCTTTTCTCCATTGTATATCTTTGCTTCATTTGTCATAGATTAGTTGACCATAGGTGTGTGGGTTTATCTCTGGGCTTTCTATCTTGTTCCATTGATCTATGTTTCTGTTTTTGTGCCAGTACCATATTGTCTTGATTACTGTAGCTTTGTAGTATAGTCTGAAGTCAGGGAGTCTGATGCCTCCAGCTCCGTTTTTTTCCCTCAAGACTGTTTTGGCTATTCGGGGTCTTTTGTGTCTCCATACAAATTTTAAGATGATTTGTTCTAGTTCCGTAAAAAATGCCATTGGTAATTTGATAGGGATTGCATTGAATCTGTAGATTGCTTTGGGTAGTATAGTTATTTTCACAATATTGATTCTTCCAATCCAAGAACATGGTATATCGCTCCATCTGTTGGTATCATCTTTAATTTCTTTCATCAGTGTCTTATAGTTTTCTGCATACAGGTCTTTTGTCTGCCTAGCTAGCTTTATTCCTAGGTATTTTATTATTTTTGTTGCAATGGTAAATGGGAATGTTTCCTTAATTTCTCTTTCAGATTTTTCATCATTAGTGTATAGGAATGCAAGAGATTTCTGTGCATTAAGTTTGTATCCTGCAACTTTACCAAATTCATTGATTAACTCTAGTAGTTTTCTGGTGGCATTTTTAGGATTCTCTATGTATAGTATCATGTCATCTGCAAACAGTGACAGTTTTACTTCTTCTTTTCCAATTTGTATTCCTTTTATTTCTTTTCCTTCTCTGATTGCTGTGGCTAGGCCTTCCAAAACTATGTTGAATAATAGTGGTGAGAGTGGACATCCTTGTCTCCTTCCTGATCTTAGAGGAAATGCTTTCAGGTTTTCACCATTGAGAATGATGTTTGCTGTGTGTTTGTTGTATATGGCCTTTATTATGTTGAGGTGTGTTCCCTCTATTCCCACTTTCTAGAGAGTTTTTATCATAAACAGGTGTTGAATTTTGTCAAAAGCTTTTTCTGCATCTATTGAGATGATCATATGATTTTTACTCTTCAATTTGTTAATATGGTGTATCACATTGATTGATTTGCATATACTGAAGAATCCTTGCATCCCTGGTATAAATCCCACTTGATCATGGTGTATGATCCTTTTAATGTGTTGTTGGATTCTGTTTGTTAGTATTTTGTTGTGGATTTTTGCATCTATATTCATCAGTGATATTGATCTGTAATTTTCTTTTTTAGTAGTGTCTGTGTCTGGTTTTGGGATCAGGGTGATCGTGGCCTCATACAATGAGTTTGGGAGTGTTCCTTCCTCTGCAATTTTTTGGAAGAGTTTGAGAAGGATGGGTGTTAGCTCTTCGCTAAATGTTTGATAGAATACACCTGTGAAGCCATCTGGTACTGGACTTTTGTTTGTTGGAAGATTTTTCATCACAGTTTCAATTTCATTACTTGTGATTGGTCTGTTCATATTTTCTATTTCTTCCTGGTTCAGTCTTGGAAGGTTATACCTTTCTAAGAATTTGTCCATTTCTTCCAAGTTGTCCAATTTATTGGCATAGAGTTGTTTGTAGTAGTCTCTTAGGATGCTTTGTATTTCTGCGGTGTCTGTTGTAACTTCTCCTTTTTCATTTCTAATTTTATTGATTTGAGTCCTCTCACTCTTTTTCTTGATGAGTCTGGGTAATGGTTTATCAATTTTGTTTATCTTCTCAAAGAACCAGCTTTTAGTTTTATTGCTCTTTGCTATTGTTTTCTTTGTTTCTATTTCATTTATTTCTACTCTGATCTTCATGATTTCTTTCCTTCTGCTAACTTTGGGTTTTGTTTGTTCTTCTTTCTCTAGCTCCTTTAGGTGTAAGGTTAGATTGTTTATTTGAGATTTTTCTTGTTTCTTGAGGTAGGCTTTTATGGCTATAAACTTCTCTCTTAGAACTGCTTTTGCTGCATCCCATAGGTTTTGGATCGTTGTGTTTTCATTGTCATTTGTCTCTCGGTATTTTTTGATTTCCTCTTTGATTTCCTCAGTGATCTCTTGGTTATTTAGTAACGTATCGTTTAGCCTCCATGTGTTTGTGTTTTTTACTTTTTTTCCCTGTAATTCATTTCTAATCTCATAGCGTTGTGGTCAGAAAAGATGCTTGATATGATTTCAATTTTCTTAAATTTACTGAGGCTTGATTTGTGACCCAAGATGTGATCTATCTTGGAGAATGTTCCGTGCGCACTTGAGAAGAAAGTGTAATCTGCTATTTTGGATGGAATGTCCTATAAATATCAATTAAATCTATCTAGTCTATTGTGTCATTTAAAGCTTCTGTTTCCTTATTTATTTTCACTTTGCATGATCTGTCCATTGGTGTAAGTGAGTTGTTAAAGTCACCCACTATTATTGTGTTACTGTAGATTTCCTCTTTTATAGCTGTTAGCAGTTACGTTATGTATTGAGGTGCTCCTATGTTGGGTGCATATATATTTATAATTGTTATATCTTCTCCTTGGATTGATCCCTTGATCATTATGTAGTGTCCTTCCTTGTCTCTTGTAACATTCTTTACTTTAAAATCTATTTTATCTGATATGAGTATTGCTACTCCAGCTTTCTTTTGATTTCCATTTGCATGGAATATCTTTTTCCATCCCCTCACTTTCAGTCTGTATGTGTCCCTAGGTCTGAAGTGGGTCTCTTGTAGACAGCATATATATGGGTGTTATTTTTGTATCCATTCAGCAAGGCTGTGTCTTTTGGTTGGAGCATTTAATCCATTCATGTTTAAGGTAATTATCGATATGTATGTTCCTATTACCATTGTCTTAATTGTTTTGGGCTTGTTTTTGTAGTTCCTTTTCTTCTCTTGTGTTTTCCACTTAGAGAAGTTCCTTTAGCATTTGTTGTAGAGCTGGTTTGGTGGTGCTGAATTCTCTTAGCTTTTGCGTGTCTGTAAAGCTTTTGATTTCTCCATCGAATCTGAAGGAGATCCTTGATGGGTAGAGTAATCTTGGTTGTAGGTTCTTCCCTTTCATCACTTTAAGTATATCATGCCACTGCCTTCTGGCTTGTAGAGTTTCTGCTGAGAAATCAGCTGTTAACCTTATGGGAGTTCCCTTGTATGTTATTTGTCGTTTTTCCCTTGCTGCTTTCAATAATTTTTCTTTGTCTTTAATTTTTGCCAATTTGATTACTATGTGTCTCAGCATGTTTCTCCTTGGGTTTATCCTGTATGGGACTTGCTGTGCTTCCTGGACTTGGGTGGCTATTTCCTTTCCCATGTTAGGGAAGTTTTCGACTATAATCTCTTCAAATATTTTCTCTGGTCCTTTCTCTCTCTTCTCCTTCTGGGACCCCTATAATGCGAATGTTGTTACATTTAATGTTGTCCCAGAGGTCTCTTAGGCTGTCTTCATTTCTTTTCATTCTTTTTTCTTTATTCTGTTCCGCAGCAGTGAATTCCACCATTCTGTCTTCCAGGTCACTTATCTGTTCTTCTGCCTCAGTTATACTGCTCTTGATTCCTTCTAGTATATTTTTCATTTCAGTTATTGTATTGTTCATCTCTGTTTGTTTGTTCTTTAATTCTTCTAGGGCTTTGTTAAACATTTCTTGCAATTTCTCGATCTTTGCCTCTATTCTTTTTCCGAGGTCCTGTATCATCTTCACTATCATTATTCTGAATTCTTTTTCTGGAAGGTTGCCTATCTCCACTTCATTTGGTTGTTTTTCTGTGGTTTTATCTTGTTCCTTCATCTGGTACATAGCCCTTTGCCTTTTCATCTTGTCTATCTTTCTGTGAATGTGGTTTTTGTTCCACAGGCTGCCGGATTGTAGTTCTTCTTGCTTCTGTTGTCTGCCCTCTGGTGCTATTAGTTTCAATCTTTTATTCCTGTAGTCTTTCATTTAATATATCTTTATGAGTAACTACCTAAATATAAAGGCATTATACAATGTAAAAAATTTAATATATTTAGGCAAACGAAAAATGAGGAGGGCTTGACTCAGATGAGCACTACACACTGTGAGAAAATAACTGTTTTAAACAAGAGAAACTAAACAAATTTGAGTGTTTGAGCCAAGAGTAAAGAGGTCAAAGTTAGCCTGATTCCTAAATATAATGTTCTTACACTCATATGACTCTGTAACTGATTTCATCCCACTTTATTTAGTAGATAGATCTATGGATAGGTAGATATATGACAAATACATAGATAGATACATAGATGATAGATACATACATACATACATGGATATATACATAGCTAGATGACACATAGATGATAGATAAATATTAGATACATATATGATAGAGAGATAGATAGATTCATAGATAGATAGATATAAATAGATGATAAATTTTGATGGGGGAGCGCGGACAAAAAGAAAAGGCAACCATCCATCCATAACTCAGAGGAAAAAAGAATATTACCTTTGGACAACATTCCTCCTGGCATGCCCCAAATTTTGCTTTGGAAGTATTAACAGAAATCATTACTGCTTTGACTGAGGATTTAATGATCTAAGCCCAGGTCGTTTTTTGTTAACACAAAGCCAGTCCTGTGTTACCCCTCTAGGAGCCTAGTTTATATTTCTGCCTGTACATTATTTCTTATCAAGTGCAATTCTAAGCAATAGTCAGGCCTTTGTCAAAGCTAGGATGTGACAACAGTGTAAATAATTGTGGCTGCCAGAGCTGCGATTTGTTCTCTGTTTGTTTTTAATATTCTATGCTTAAGATTTTCCATGAATCCAGAACTGAACCGTTGGTCTAAATACATGAAATTGAGAATTTTATAAGTAGGCAGATGTAATCCATCATCCCTTAACACATATATTCCTTAAGCACATCAGGTGAGGGTGCATTTAGATAAACAGATGGCAGGACCATGCACACTCTGAAGGGCATTTCTGCTCTTGCCTTCAGAGGACAGAAACCTTAACCCAAATACATCAGTTATTCTCTTCATCCTCTAACACCTAAAAAGTATATACATTCAAGAAATAGATCTCTTATATCCCCAGGCTTCTTGATCCTGATTATTTTTTAAATTAAAAGGAACTTAATTTCTATTTTTCATTAATTCCCTATAAATCCATCCAATCAACACTTATTAAGCACCAACTCTGTTCAAATTACTAGTGAAGAGCTGGGGAAACAAATATCAGTGAAACCTGGCCCTGACCTAGAGAAGCTCTGCTCATTAGCCAACTCCCAGGTGAGACTGGGCAGAAAGACACATCTGAGCACCAAGGATTTATAACCCTCTACCCTTCTAAGCAGACTTATTTATTTAATTTTCCTGTATAGCTGCATATTCTACGTCTCTAGTTCTGTCCAGGCTCAGGTTTCCAGAATTCACATGAATTTTCATAGTTTTAAATTTCTGTAACTCCCCAAATGTACTGTCTTGTATAAAATGAAAACATAGGAGCACTCAGAAAAACAACAGGCCATCTTTGAAACATGTCAGAAAATGGAATAACAGTAAGGGAAAATGGCCTTTTTAATGACAATTTTATTATCTCGCTCTATCTTAAATACATGGAAGTGGGAACTAGGGAGTAAATTTGGTTTCTAGAAACAGATGCTCCTCTCACTTGGGTACTAAAGTTTGACAACTGATTTCTAATGTACCAAACAATGACATCTAATTTCTTTATGATGCCAACAGTTCTGGGTAATTATGTGCCAGGAACTGTGCCAGATGCCAGTGATACACAGGTAAATATGATGTGACACAGTTCCTATTGTCAAAGAACTTTACTTATCACTTCCTCCTAAGTGAATCCTTTGGTCCCCATGGTTTCCTAAGAGTTGGCACTGGCTACTGTAAAAAAATGTATCTCACCAGATGACATTGTTGTAATGGTAATGCATCTCTACCTTAAGCCCCAAACCAAGATAATGGAATATCACAGAAACCTGGGAATAATTACAAGCAGGCAAGTAAAGGCATCACACAGCAGTCTCTGAGTGCATAGGAAATGTGCAGCCTGCTTCTTAATTTGGAAACCAAATGGAGATTGCAGACACTTAACTCAAAGAGAGAAACACTTATGAGTGGTTATAAAGGAAAGTGATTAACAGAATGTGACTTTAAGGGTTGGGAAAAGGCCTGGAGAGTGACGGGTCACACTGTCCTCCCAAGATGTCAGGGCACCCAGACCTGACTAGTCTAACAATCTCCCCTATAAAGCCTAGAGAACAGAGTGGTATCACTCAAGTCCATCAGCACTGTGTACTTAATACTTAATAAGCTTTTTGTCATCTTCAAATAACCCTTGTCAGAGAAACTAGTGGCTGAGAAGTAGTGGAAAAGAGCATTGGTAGCACACTGTCTATACTGAATGCTTGGATCAGTTACTTAACTGCTTAGGTTCTCTGTTTCCTATCTTATTAAATGGGGATAATTTCCTTATTTGTATTGAATGACATACTGAATGTTGAGCACCCAGATGATGTATGTAGAACACATTGCCTGGATCAATAAATGTTGATTTCCTGGAGAAAAATATTTTAGAATATTACCATAGCACATGCCTGAGGGCATATTTGTAAAGATACTAGTTATACTTATAGCAACCAGGATATTCTGGCCAACACTAAGAACAAATTTATAAAGCCTCGATAAAAAATATTGGCATATAAGCTTAGTGTTTGGGTGATTGGCAAAGGTCCAGCAGAAAGGACACAGCATCATATGGAATTCAGTGCCTCCTAGGAGAGGACTCCATAAATTCCTTGGAAGAGGGAAACTATACAGAACAAGCAGGTATTCAATTTATTCATCAAATACAAACTGAGTGCCTACACTGTGCCTACACCAAGTGGCATTCTGTTAAGAAATAGAGAAAGAGAAGTAGTTACAGTCAACAGAAGATGCAACAGAGCCCACAGTAGAGGTCAGTCAAAAGTAGCCACAGGACCATAGATGGAACACACGGTATACTAACCAGAGGAATATGTCTCCTCTCCCTCCTGAGACCCCATCAAAATGACTGTCATAACCTCCCAGGAGAGAATTGAGAGTTAGAACTTGGGAACTGAGTGATGGGAAGGGGAGCTGACAGCATAACTACCAACAGGTTTGGGTGATGTAGCCTTGCACTTCTGAAAGCTCACCAGCTCTAATTCCAGGCCATATGGATGGTACAATATGCTATAGAATGCTGGAGGAGAGAGAGTTTACTCTCTCTCAGCTGAATGTATGTCACCTCATTGTAAGAACAATTCAATGGATACTTGTTGTTGTCATGGGCTTAATCTCAAAAAGGAGTTTGGAATGTAATATAAGTTTAAAAATATATGATGGATAATATTATACCAAGCACTGGGGTCTGAATGTATTGCAAATCTAACCACTGAGCTACAATAAAGGAATTGCCTCAAGTATTTAAAAGCTAACAAATGGGAGGAGCTTCAAGATGGTGGAAGAGTAAGAGGCGGAGATCACCTTCATCCCACAAATACATCGGAAATACATCTACGTGTGGAACAACTCCTACAGAACACCTACTGAATGCTGGCAGAAGACCTCAGACCTCCCAAAAGGCAAGAAACTCCCCACGTACCTGGGTAGGGC
Source organism: Balaenoptera borealis (assembly GCF_965194805.1). Classification (NCBI taxonomy): domain Eukaryota; kingdom Metazoa; phylum Chordata; class Mammalia; order Artiodactyla; family Balaenopteridae; genus Balaenoptera; species Balaenoptera borealis. The sequence goes on along the minus strand of NC_138868.1, from coordinate 90,064,916 downwards.
AAAAGAAAAAAGAAAAACAGAGACAAAAGAATAGGGACAGGACCTGCACCAGTGGGAGGAAGCTGTGAAGGAGGAAAGGTTTCCACACACTAGGAGCCCCTTCGCGGGCAGAGACGGTGGGTGGCAGAGGGGGGAGCTTCGGAGCCACGGAGGAGAGCGCAGCCACAGGGGTGCGGAGGGCAAAGCAGAGAGACTCCCACACAGAGGATCAGTGCCGAGCAGCACTCACCAGCCCGAGAGGCTTGTCTGCTCACCCGCTGGGGCGGACGGGGGCTGGGAGCTGAGGCTCGGCTGGGCTTCAGTGCTAGCTGGGAGGGAGTCCCGGAAAAAGTCTGCAGCTGCCGAAGGGGCAAGAGACTTTTTCTTGCCTCTTTGTTTCCTGGTGCACGATGAGAGGGGATTCAGAGCACCGCCTAAACGAGCTCCAGAGACGGGCATGAGCCGTGGCTATCAGCGCGGACCCCAGAGACGGGCAGGAGACGCTAAGGCTGCTGCTGCCACCACCAAGAAGCCTGTGTGCGAGCACAGGTCACTCTCCACACCGCCCCTCCCGGGAGCCTGTGCTGCCCGCCACTGCCAGGATCCCGTGATCCGGGGACAACTTCCCCGGGAGAACGCACGGCGCGCCTCAGGCTGCTGCAACGTCACGCCGGCCTCTGCCGCCGCAGGCTCGCCCCGCCTCCTCTGTACCCCTCCCTCCCCCCGGCCTGAGTGAGCCAGAGCCCCCGAAGCAGCTGCTCCTTTAACCCCATCCTGTCTGAGCGAAGAACAGATGCCCTCAGGCGACCTAAACACAGAGACAGGGCCAAATCCAAAGCTGAACCCCAGGAGCTGTGGGAACAAAGAAGAGAAAGAGAAATTTCTCCCAGCAGCCTCAGGAGCAGCAGATTAAATCTCTACAGTCAACTTGATGTACCCTGCATCTGTGGAATACCTGAATAGACAACGAATCATCCCAAATTGAGGAGGTGCATTTTGGGAGCCACAATATATATATTTTCCCCTTTTTCTCTTTTGTGAGTGTGTATGTGTATGCTTCTGTGTGTGATTTTGTCTGTATAGCTTTGCTTTTACCATTTGTCCTAAGGTTCTGTCTGTCCTTTTTTTTTATTATTTAAAATTTTTTTCTTAATAATTATTTTTTATTTTAATAACTTTTTTATTTTATATTACTTTATTTTATTTTATTTTATCTTCTTCTTTCTTTCTTTCTTTTTTTTCTCCCTTTTATTCTGAGCCGTGTGGAGGACAGGCTCTTGGTGCTCCAGCCAGGCGTCAGGGCTGTGCCACTGAGGAGGGAGAGCCATGTTCAGGACACTGGTCCACAAGAGACCTCACAGCGTCACGTAATATAAAACTGCAAAAATCTCCCAGAGATCTCCATCTCAATGCCCAGGCCCGGCTCCACTCAATGAAAAGCAAGCTACAGTGCAGGACACCCTATGCCAAACAACTAGCAAGACAGGAAAACAACCCCATCCATTAGCACAGAGGCTGCCGAAAATCATAATAAGGCCACAGACACACCAAAACACACCGCCAGACGTGGACCTGCCCACCAGAAAGACAAGATCCAGCGTCATCCACCAGAACACAGGCACTAGTCCCCTCCACCAGGAAGCCTACACAACCCACTGAACCAAACTTAGCCACTGGGGACAGACACTAAAAACAACGGAAACTACGAACCTGCAGTCTGCGAAAAGGAGACATGAAACACAGTAAGTTAAGCAAAATGAGAAGACAGAGAAACACAGAGCAGATGAAGGAGCAAGGTAAAAACCCACCAGACTTAACAAATGAAGAGGAAATAGGCACTCTACCTGAAAAAGAATTCACAGTGATGGTAGTAATGATGATCCAAAATTGTGGAAATAGAATGGAGAAAATACAAGAAACGTTTAACAAAGACCTAGAAGAACTAAAGAGCAAACAAACAGTGATGAACAACACAATAAATGAAATTAAAAATTCTCTAGAAGGGATCAATAGCAGAATAACTGAGGCAGAAGAAAGGATAAGTGACCTGGAGATAAAATAGTGGAAATAACTACTGCAGAGCAGAATAAAGAAAAAGAATGAAGGGAATTGAGGACAGTCTCAGAGACCTCTGGGACAACATTAAATTCACCAACATTCGAATTATAGGGGTTCCAGAAGAAGAAGAGAAAAAGAAAGGGACTGAGAAAATATTTGAAGAGATTATAGTTGAAAACTTCCCTAATATGGGAAAGGAAATTGTCAATCAAGTCCAGGAAGCACAGAGTCCCATACAGGAAAAATCCAAGGACAAACACGCCAAGGCACATATTAATCAAATTATCAAAAATTAAATACAAAGATCAAAAATTAAAAGCAGCAAGGGAAGAGCAAACAAATAACATACAAGGGAATCCCTATAAGGTTAACAGCTGATCTTTCAGCAGAAACTCTGCAAGCCAGAAGGGAGTGGCAGGATATATTTAAAGTGATGAAGGAGAAAAACCTACAACCAAGATTACTCTAACCAGCAAAGATCTCATTCAGATATGACGGAGAAATTAAAAGCTTTACAGACAAGCAAAAGCTAAGAGATTTCAGCACCACCAAACCAGCTCTACAACAAATGCTAAAGGAACTTCTGTAGGAAGGAAACACAAGAGAAGGCAAAGACCTACAATAATAAACCCAAAACAATTAAGAAAATGGTAATAGGATCATACATATCAATAATTACCTTAAGTGTAAAAGGATTAAATGCTCCAACCAAAAGACATAGACTGGCTGAATAGACACAAAAACAAGACCCGTATATATGCTGTCTACAAGAGACCCACTTCAGACCTAGGGACACATACAGACTGAAACTGAGGGGATGGAAAAAGATATTCCATGCAAATGGAAATCAAAAGAAAGCTGGAGTAGCAATTCTCATATCAGACAAAATAGACTTAAAACAAAGACTATTACAAGAGACAAAGAAGAACACTACATAATGATCAAGGGATCAATCCAAGAAGAAGATATAACAATTGTAAATATTTATGCACCCAACATAGGAGCACCTCAATACATAAGGCAAATACTAACAGCTGTAAAAGGGGAAATCGACAGTAACACAATCATAGTAGGGGACTTTAACACCCAACTTTCACCAATGAACAGATCATCCAAAATGAAAATAAATAAGGAAACACAAACTTTAAATGACACATTAAACAAGATGGACTTAATTGATATTTATAGGACATAACATCCAAAAACAACAGAATACACATTCTTCTCAAGTGCCCATGGAATATTTTCCAGGATAAATCATATCTTGGGTAACAAATCAAGCCTTCGTAAATTTAAGAAAATTGAAAACGTATGAAGTATCTTTTCCGACCACAATGCTATGAGACTAGATATCAATTACAGGAAAAAAATCTGTGAAAAATGCAAATACATGGATGCTACACAATACACTACTAAATAACCAAGAGATCACTGAAGAAGTCAGAGAGGAAATCAAAAAATACCTAGAACAAATGACAACAAAAACACGACCACGCAACACCCATGGGATGCAGCAAAAGCAGTTCTAACAGGGAACTTTATAGCAATAGAATCCTACCTCAAGAAACAAGAAACATCTCAAATAAACAACCTAACCATACACCTAAAGCAATTAGAGAAATAACCACAAAAAAATACCCAAAGTTAGCAGAAGGAAAGAAATCATAAAGATCAGAGCAGAAATAAATGAAAAAGAAATGAAGAACACAATAGCAAAGATCAATAAAACTAAAAGCTGGTTCCTTGAAAAGATAAACAAAATTGATAAACCATTAGCCAGACTTATCAAGAAAAAAAGGGAGAGGACTCAATCAATAGAATTAACAATGAAAAAGGAGAAGTAACCACTAACACTGCAGAAATAAAAAGGATCATGAGAGATTACTACAAGCAACTCTATGCCAATAAAATGGACAACCTGGAAGAAATGGACAAATTCTTAGAAATCACAACCTTCCAAGACTGAACCAGGAATAAATAGAAAATATGAACAGACCAATCACAAGCACTGAAATTGAAATTGTGATTAAAAATCTTCCAACAAACAAAAGCCCAGGACCAGATGGCTTCACAGGCGAATTCTATCAAACATTTAGAGAAGAGCTAACACCTATCCTTCTCAAACTCTTCCAAAATATAGCAGAGGGAGGAACACTCCCAAACTCATTCTACGAGGCCACCATCACACTGATACCAAAACCAGACAAAGACGTCACAAAGAAAGAAAACTACAGGTCAGTATCACTGATGAACATAGATGCAAAAATCCTCAACAAAATACTAGCAAACAGAATCCAACAGCACATTAAAAGGATCATATACCATGATCAAGTGGGGTTTATCCCAGGAATGGAAGCGTTCTTCAATATACGCAAAACAATCAATGTGATATGCCATATTAAAAAATTGAACAATAAAAACCATATAATCATCTCAATAGATGCAGAAAAAGCTTTTGACAAAATTCAACACCCATTTATGATAAAAACTCTCCAGAAAGTGGGCATAGAGGGAACCTACCTGAATATAATAAAGACCATATACAAGAAACCCACAGCAAACATCATTCTCAATGGTGAAAAACTGAAAGCATTTCCTCTAACATCAGGAATGAGACAAGGATGTCCACTCTCACCACTATTATTCAACATAGTTTTGGAAGTCCTAGCCACAGCAATCAGAGAAGAAAAAGAAATAAAAGGAATACAAATTGGAAGAGAAGAAGTAAAACTGTCACTGTTTGCAGATGACATGACACTATACATAGAGAATCCTAAAAATGCCACCAGAAAACTACTAGTGCTAATCAATGAATTTGGTAAACTTGCAAGATACAAAATTAATGCACAAAAATATCTTTCATTCCTATACACTAATGATGAAAAATCTGAAAGAGAAATTATGGAAACACTCCCATTTACCATTGCAACAAAAAGAATAAAATGCCTAGGAATAAAGCTACCTAGGGAGACAAAAGACCTGTATGCAGCAAACTATAAGACACTGATGAAAGAAATTAAAGATGATACCAACAGATGGAGAGAAATACCATGTTCTGGATTGGAAGAATCAATATTGTGGAAATGACTATACTACCCAAAGCAATCTACAGATTCAATGCAATCCCTATCAAATTACCAATGGCATTTTTTACGGAATTAGAGCAAATCATCCTAAAATTTGTATGGAGACACAAAAGACCCCGAATAGCCAAAGCAGTCTTGAGGGAAAAAAACGGAGCTGGAGGAATCAGACTCCTTGGCTTCAGACTATACTACAAAGCTACAGTAATCAAGACAATATGGTACTGGCACAAAAACAGAAACATAGATCAATGGAACAAGATAGAAAGCGCAGAGATAAACCCACGCACCTATGGTCAACTAATCTATGACAAATGAAGCAAAGATATACAATGGAGAAAAGACAGTCTCTTCAATAAGTGGTGCTGGGAAAACTGGACAGCTACATGTAAAACAATGAAATTAGAACACTCCCTAACACCATACACAAAATTAAACTCAAAATGGATTCTAGACCTAAAGTTAAGACCAGACACTATAAAACTCTTAGAGGAAAACGTAAGAAGAACACTCTTTGACATAAATCACAGCAAGATCTTTTTTGATCCACCTCCTAGACTAATGGAAATAAAAACAAAAATAAACAAATGGGACCTAATGAAACTTCAAAGCTTTTGCACAGCAAAGGAAACCATAAACAAGACGAAAAGACAACCCTCTGAATGGGAGAAAATATTTGCAATCAAATCAACAGACAAAGGATTAATCTCCAAAATATATAAACAGCTCATTCAGCTCAATATTAAAGAAACAAACAACCCAATCCAAAAATGGGCAGAAGACCTAAATAGACATTTCTCCAAAGAAGACATACAGACGGCCACTAAGCACATGAAAAGATGATCAACATCACTAATTATTAGAGAAATGCAAATCAAAACTATAATGAGGTATCACCTCACACCAGTTAGAATGGGCATCATCAGAAAATCTACAAACAATAAATGCTGCAGAGGGTGTGGAGAAAAGGGAACCCTCTTGCACTGTTGGTGGGAATGTATGCTTATACAGCCACTATGGAGAACAGTATGGAGATTCCTTAAAAACCTAAAAATAGAATTACCATATGATCCAGCAATCCCACTACTGGGCATATACCCAGAGAAAACCATAATTGAAAAAGACACATGCACCCCAATGTTCATTGCAGCACTATTTACAATAGTCAGGTCATGGAAGCAACCAAATGCCCATCGACAGACGGATGGATAAAGAAGAAGTGGTACGTATATACAATGGAATATTATTCAGCCATAAAAAGGAACGAAATTGAGTCATTTGTTGAGACGTGGATGGATCTAAAGACTGTCATACAGAGTGAAGTAAGTCAGAAAGAGAAAAAGAAATATCGTATATTAACGCATGTATGTGGAACCTAGAAAAATGGTACAGATGAACTGGTTTGCAGGGCAGAAGTTGAGACACAGATGTAGAAAACAAACGTATGGACACCAAGAGGGGAAAACCATGGTGGCATGGGCATGCTGGTGTGCTGAATTGGGCGATTGGGATAGACATGTATACACTGATGTATATAAAATTGATGACTAATAAGAACCTGCAGTATAATAAAACAAACAAAGCAAAAAAACAACCAATGCTAAACTTTCTTTGGGTTATTTGTACGGAAATACGTTAATATAAATGTTTCAGATATTACATGAAATTTCTAAAAATCTTACATGTTCTGGTATAATGTTATAAGCCATAATTCTAGTTATTACTTTACAATGTATATCTCAGAAATAACTAAATTTTCTTGTCAATTGCATTTTTATGAACTTTCATCAAATCGTTAACCGTGGTCATTTTTAAGTCTTTTGTCATTTACAGACAGTTCTGGGTGTACTCTGATGCTTTTGCAAATATGTTCCTAAAACAAAACAAAACAAAACAAACAAACAAACAAACAAAAAATATATATATATGCAAATCAATCAACGTGATACACCATATTAAAAAACTGAAGGAGAAAAGCCATATGATCACCTCAATAGCTGCAGAGAAATCTTTCGACAAAACTCAACACCAATTTATGATAAAAAACCCTCCAGAAAATAGGCATAGAGGGAACTTTCCTCAACATAATAAAGGCCATATATGACAAACCCACAGCCAACATCATCCTCAATGGTGAAAAACTGAAACCATTTCCACTAAGATCAGGAACAAGACAAAGTTGCCCACTCTCACCAGTATTATTCAACATAGTTGTGGAAGTTTTAGCCACAGTAATCACAGAAGAAAAAGAAATAAAACGAATCCAAATTGGAAAAGAAGAAGTAAAGCTGTCACTGTTTGCAGATGACATGATACTATACATACAGAATCCTAAAGATGCTACCAGAAAACTACTAGAGCTAATCAATGAATTTGGTAAAGTAGCACGATACAAAATTAATGCACAGAGATCTCTTGCATTCCTATACACTAATGATGAAAAATCTGAAAGTGAAATTAAGAAAACACTCCCATTTACCATTGCAACAAAAAGAATAAAATATCTAGGAATAAACCTATCTAAGGAGACAAAAGACCTGTATGCAGAAAATTATAAGACACTGTTGAATGAAATTAAGGATGATACAAACAGATTGAGAGATATATCATGTTCTTGGATTGGAAGAATCAACAGTGTGAAAATGACTCTACTACCCAAAGCAATCTACAGATTCAATGCAATCCCTATCAAACTACCACTGGCATTTTTCACAGAACTAGAACAAAAAATTTCACAATTTGTATGGAAACACAAAAGACCCCGAATAGCCAAAGCAGTCTTGAGGGAAAAAAACGGAACTGGAGGAATCAGACTCCCTGACTTCAGACTATACTACAAAGCTACAGTAATCAAGACAGTATGGTACTGGCACAAAAACAGAAATATAGATCAATGGAACAGGATAGAAAGCCCAGAGATAAACCCACACACATATGGTCACCTTATCTTTGATAAAGGAGGCAAGAATATACAGTGGAGAAAAGACTGACTCTTCAATAAGTGGTGCTGGGAAAACTGGACAGCTACATTTAAAAGAATGAAATTAGAACATTCCCTAACACCATACACAAAAATAAACTCAAAATGGATTAAAGACCTAAATGTAAGGCCAGACACCATCAAACTCTTAGAGGAAAACATAAGCAGAACACTCTATGACATAAATCACAGCAAGATCCTTTTTGATACACCTCCCAGAGAAATGGAAATAAAAACAAAAATAAACAAATAGGACCTAATGAAACTTAAAAGCTTTTGCACAACAAAGGAAACCATAAACAAGTTGAAAAGACAACCCTCAGAATGGGAGAAAATATTTGCAAATGTAGCAACTTACAAAGGATTCATCTCCAAAACATACAAGCAACTCATGTAGCGCAATATCATAAAAACAAACAACCCAATCCAAAAATGGGCAGAAGACCTAAATAGACATTTCTCCAAAGAAGATATACAGATGGCCAACAGACACATGAAAGAATGCTCAACATCATTAATCATTAGAGAAATGCAAATCAAAACTACAATGAGATATCATCTCACACCGGTCAGAATGGCCATCATCAAAAAATCTAGAAACAATAAATGCTGGAGAGGGTGTGGAGGAAAGGGAACTCTCTTGCACTGTTGGTGGGAATGTAAATTGATACAGCCACTATGGAGAACAGTATGGAGGTTCCTTAAAAAACTACAAATAGAACTACCATACGATCCAGCAATCCCACTACTGGGCATATACCCTGAGAAAACCATAGGTCAAAAAGAGTCATGTACCAAAATGTTCATTGCAGCTCTATTTACAATAGCCAGGACATGGAAGCAACCTAAATGTCCATCGACAGATGAATGGATAAAGAAGATGTGGCACATATATACAATGGAATATTACTCAGCCATAAAAAGAAATGAAATGGAGGTATTTGTAATGAGGTGGATGGAGTTAGAGTCTGTCATACAGAGTGAAGTAAGTCAGAAAGAGAAAAACAAATACAATATGCTAACACATATATACGGAATCTAAGGGGAAAAAAAGCCATGAAGAACCTAGTGGCAAGACGGGAATAAAGACACAGACCTACTAGAGAATGGACTTGAGGATATGGGGAGGGGGAGGGGTGAGATGTGACAGGGTGAGAGAGTGTCATGGACATATATACACTACCAAATGTAAAATAGATAGCTAGTGGGAAGCAGCCGCATAGCACAGGGAGATCAGCTCGGTGCTTTGTGACCACCTAGAGGGGTGGGATGGGGAGGGTGGGAGGGAGGGAGATGCAAGAGGGAAGAGATATGGGAACATATTGTATATGTATAACTGATTAACTTTGTTATAAAGCAGAAGCTAACACACCATTGTACGGCAATTATACGTCAATAAAGATGTTAAAAAAAAAAACTACAATGAGATATCATCTCCCACCGGTCAGAATGGCCATCATCATAAAATCTACAAACAATAAATGCTGGAGAGGGTGTAGAGAAAAGGGAACCCTCTTGCACTGTTGGTGGGAATGTAAATTGATACAGCCACTATGGAGAACAGTATGGAGGTTCCTTAAAAAACTGAATATAGAACCACCATATGACCCAGCAATCCCACTACTGGGCATATACCCTGAGAAAAACCATAATTCAAAAAGAGTCATGTACCACAATGTTCATTGCAGCTCTATTTACAATAGCCAGGACATGGAAGCAACCTAAGTGTCCATCAACAGATGAATGGATAAAGAAGATGTGGCACATATATACAATGGAATATTACTCAGCCATAAAAAGGAAAGAAACTGAGTTACTTGTAGTGAGGTGGATGGACATAGAGAGTGTCATACAGAGTGAAGTAAGTCAGAAAGAGAAAAACAAATACCGTATGCTAACACATGTATATGGAATCTAAAAAAAAAAAAAAAGGGACAGGACAGGAATAAAGATACAGAGGTGGAGAATGAATTTGAGGACACGGGAGGGGGAAGGGTAAATTGGGACGAAGTGAGAGAGTGGCATGGACATATATACACTACCAAACGTAAACGAGATGGCTAGTGGGAAACAGCTGCATAGCACAGGGAGATCAGCTCGGTGCTTTGTGACCACCTAGAGGGGTGGGATAGGGAGGGTGGGAGGGAGGGAGATGCAAGAGGGAAAAGATAAGAGGACATATGTGTATGTATAACTGATTCACTTTGTTATAAAGCATAAACTAACACACCATTATAAAGCAATTATACTCTAATAAAGATGTTTTAAAAAATTAAAAAATAAAATAAAAGCTAACAAATGTTAAATAATCCACATCGTACCAGCTGCCAATGAAATAGATTGCTTTTGAAATGCTGCTGAAATAGGGTTAAAAGAGTAAGTGAGATTTTTTTGTAAACTCACAGCTCAGTTTGTTCCCTGCAATGTTAACTTTGAGCCATAATGATGTGTTCCTGTTAGTTACTAGCTGTGGCTTCACTCCAACCAGGTCTTTGAGCTGGAGAGAACAACTGTAGCTATCACCATTAATTAAAATCAGCTATAAAATCAGTTATATAAAAAGAACTAGAAAGTAAAGTACCCTTTCCATAAAAGATAAAAGGGAAACAGGAACGGTAAAGTAGGTTGCCACTCTCCTTAGGAAAATCATTCTGAAAAAGAACTGGAAAGAAAACAAATGTAGTGATCATGCCAAATGCAGGCTTTTAAAGAGAAACTTTGGAATGCCTTGTGGAAAATGTTTGTTTCAATACTGTCAACTTTCTTATAAAATGTAGGAATTTCTAACGAAACTGAGTTATTTGTAGTGAGGTGGATGAACCTAGAGTCTGTCATACAAAGTGAAGTAAGTCAGAAAGAGAAAAACAAATACTGTATGCTAACACATATATATGGAATCTAAAAAAAATGATTCTGAAGAACCTAGGGGCAGGACAGGAATAAAGACACAGACATAGAGAATGGACTTGAGGACATGGGGAGGGGGAAGGGTAAGCTGGGACGAAGTGAGAAAGAGGCATGGACATGTATACACTACCAAATGTAAAATAGCTAGCTAGTGGGAAGCAGCCACATAGCACAGGGAGATCAGCTTGGTGCTTTGTGACCACCTAGAAGGGTGGGATAGGGAGGGTGTGAGGGAGACGCAAGAGGGAGGGGATATGAGGATATATGTATACGTATAGCTGATTCACTATGTTATAAAGAAGAAACTAACACACCATTTTAAAGCAATTATACTCCAATAAAGATGTTAAAAACAAAACTTCCATAGGGGAAAAAATGTAGGAGTTTCTAAACCCTGGACTTCCCATATTTCTTTTATTAAGACTTAACTATATGAATTGACTTTCCTTACGCAGGTTCACAATGTGCTTCCTTTGATTTACCTGCACATCAACCAGGAGTGTCAAAGACTTTCGGCTCCCAGGAAGGCGGTCCGGCCGGGGAAGAACGTATGCTTTACATTTGCGCGTCAGCCACCGCGTCCTGGCATTACAGTTGCCCTTGTATCCATACAGCTTGCAAAATGCAAACAGGGTCCCACTGGGGAATTTCCAGGCTTCCTCAACTTAGGTATCCGCTCACCTGACTGGGCTCCTCCACAATGACAGCCAAATCGGTGAAAACGCATTTATTTTGTTCTTTGCCACATGGAACAAGAAACAGCTGGGCTCTTCTACCTCTACCTCAGTAGCTCTACTTTAATTCGTTCGGGGTGCAACTGGGTTCCAGGAGTTTCCAAACAGATGGGCTGATGAAGTGAAGCAATTCAAATAGCAAACCACACAAAATGTTAGAGTTGAAAAGCATATCCAGATGTACTACAGTTCTGAAAGCCCAGTTTCCTCATTTTGCATGAGAAAACTGGGGTCCAAAAGAAAAAAGTAAGGTGACAAAGCTCTTGTGAGCAAACTGTATATAGTGCTTAGGCAGCTGCTGTAACCTTCCTGCAGAGTCACGTGTGTCTGTCTGTCTGTCTATTGATAGAGTGGGAGGGAGGAAGAGAGAGAGAGAGAATTTACATACAGTAAAATGCATAGATATTAACTGCTTTATTAGTTTGATGAGTTTTAACCATGCATACACACATGTAGCCCACATTCCTATCAGCATGTCAAAGAGTGCATCATTTTAGAAAGTTGTGCTCCTTTGAAGTAAATCCTCCTCGACTCTCACTCCAGGGTCTTTTTTTTCTGGTCCAGAGTTTTGTATAAATGGGAGAGTACAGTATGTACACTTTTGTGTGTGGTTCTGTCACTCAGCATGTTTTCAAGATCCATCTATGTGGTTGAGACTGTCTGTCGTTTCTTCCTTATTATTAATGAGTAGCATGCGTCACAATGTAGTGATTCATCCTCTTGGACACTTGGCTTATTACCAGTTTGGGGCTATTAACATCTGTGTGCAGGTCTTTTGTATACATATGTTTTTATTTCTCTTTAGTAGATATAGGAGTGGAATTGCTAAGACATAGGATAGGTATATGCTTAACTTTATGAGAAAATGGGAGACTTTTTCAAAAGAGTTGCACAATTTACACTCCCACTTGCTCCACATCCTGGCCAACCTTTGGGTTCATTGGTCTTTGTTTTTTCATTGAAGCATATTTGATTTATAATATTGCACTAGTTTCAGATGTATAACATAGTGATTCAATATTTTATAGATTACACTCCATTTAAAGTTATTACAAAACAATGGCTATATTTCCCTGTGCTGTACAATATAACATTTTTGCTTATCTATTTTATATTTAGTAATTTGTATCTCTTAATCCCCTATCACTTATATTGACCCTCCCACTTCCCTCTCTCCACTGGTAACCACCAGTTTTTTCTCTATATCTGTCAGTCTGTTTCTGTTTTGTTATATATATTTGTTTGTTTTATTTTTTAGATTCCACATGTAAATAACATAGAGTATTTTTTGTTTTCTGACATTTCACTCAGCATAATACTCTCTAGGTCCATTCACGTTGTTGCAAATGGCAGAATCTCATTCTTTTTTTATGGCTGAGTAATAGTCCATTATATATACCATATATATACACACACATATATATGTATATATATGTATACACACACACCACATATATATATGTGCATATACATATATATATATATGTATACACACACATATCTTCTTTATCCATTCATCTGTTGATGGACACTTAGGTTGCTTCCATATCTTGACTGTTGTAAATCATGTGTCATCAATCTTTTTAACTGTACCATACAAGTGGATGTGTTGTAGTATTACATCATAGTTTCAGTTTTCATTTCTCTCGTGACTAATTACATTGAGCATTTTTAATGTGCTATTGGCTATTCAAATATCTTCTTTTGTGAACTATGTATTCAAGTCTTTTGTTCTTTTGTAAATTGGATTGCCTCTTTATTTTTGAATTGTAGGAGTTCTTTATATATTCTGGACATGTCCTTTGTCAGATATATGTATGACAAATATTTTCTCTTAGTCTGTTAATTCACTATTCATTTTCTTAACCACAATCTTTAAATATCTTTTAATGATCAGAAGTGTTTAATTTGATAAAGTTCAATTTTTTATTATTTTTTCCATGATGGCTAGTGCGCTGTTGGATCCATCTAAGAAACTTTTACTTAACCCAAAGTTGCAAATGTATTATCCTATACTTTCCTCTAGAACAGTGTTTCCCAACCTTTTTTATATTATCACCCCTGTATTCATTTCCTAGAGCTACCATAACAATGTAACAAACTGAGTGGCTTAAAACAATAGAAATTTATTCTTTCACACTTCTGTAGGCTAGAGGTCCAAAATCAAGATGTCAGCAGAGCCAGGATTCTTCCTTGCTTCTTACTAGCTTCTGGTGGTTTTCCAGGAAGCCTTGGCATTCCTTGGCTTATAAACAGCTTCCTCCATGCACTGCATCTATCTTCACACTTTTCACCTGTGTGTCCGCCTCCATGTCTCTCCTCCTCTTACAAGGAGTCATATTGAACTAGAGCCCACCCTACTCCGATGTGACCTCATTTTCATTTACTTGTTAGTTACATCTGCAAAGACCCTATTTCCAAATAAAATCACATTCACAGGTACCAGGTGCTATGACTTGAACGTATCTTTTCTGGAGACACAACTCAACCCACAACACTTCCAAGGGAGTCTTTCTAGACATTTTTTCCTAATCACCCCAACCCCCCAACATGAAATATTAATACCACTGTATACTGTATATCTGTTTTTGTACTATAGTTCTTTGGAGGGCCACAAACTATTATAATAGCTAAAAAATTTTTTCACCCTCCAAAACCAATTTTCACCCCCATTTTACCTTCAGGTCTATGACCCAAATCTAACTAATTTTTGTGTAGAGTGTGAGATATAGGTTGAAAGTCACTTTTCTATATAGTTGTTCCAGCATTTTTTGTTGAAAAGTCTTTCCTTTTGTTATTGAATTGCTTTAGGCCCTTCATCTAGAGGTGTAGTTTTACTCTGAACTCATTGTGTTGCATTTATCTAGTTGTCTTTCTTTACAACAACACCATACTGTATCTATATAAATTAGTCTTATAATACTTCTTATTCAAGCTTTTTTGTCTATTATACATTCTTTATATTTCTAAGTAAATTTTAGAAACAACCTGTTAATTTCTACCAAAAAAAAAAAAAAATACCAGATCTTGATGGGAGTCATGTTGAAGGTATAGATTAATTTGGGGAGAATCATTATCTTAGCAATATTGAGTCCTCCAATCCATGATTATAGTATACTGCTTCATTTATTTAGTTCTCCATTAATTTATCTAAGGAATATTTTTGTAGTTTTGTAGGTTTTGCACATCTTTGTTAAATTTAATCTTGTCTTATGGTTTTACACACTATTCTAAATGATATTGTTTTAAAATATACATTTTACAGTTTACTGCGGGTACATAGAAAAGCAGTTACTTGTTGTATATTGACTATGAGTCCTACAACCTTACTGAACTCTCTTAGAAGCTCTAGTGGTTTTAAGTAGATTCTCTAGGATTGTTTATGTAAACAAAAGATTGTCTCTGAACAAAGATAATTTTTTGCATCCTTTTTCAATCTATATCCCTTTTATTTCTTTTACTTGTTTTATTATTCTGGCTAGGACCCTCAATACAATGTCAAATAGAAATAGTGAGAGTGGACATATTTTCAAATTTCACCATTAAGTATAATGTAAGCTGTAGGTTGTTTATAGATGCCCTTTATCAAACTGAGAATGTTTCTATGTGCAGTCCACTGAGAGTTTTTTCAATAAGCAGATGTTAAGGTTTGACAAATTTTCTTTATTGAGATTATGTGATTTTTGTCCTTTATGTTTTTTAATATGGTAAGTTACATTAACTGATTTTCAAATCTTGAATCAATCTTATACTTAAAAAATAAAAACCAGTTGATCATGATGTAGTATCCTTTTCATATGTCACTGAATTCAATTTGCTAATAACTCAATAGGGTTTGTGCATCTATATTCATGAGTGGGGTTGCTTTGTAGATTAGTTTTGGTATCAAGGTAATTCTGGTATCATAAAATGAATTGGGAATTATTAGGCCCTCATCTATTTTTTGAAAGAAATTGTTTAAGATTGACATTATTCTTCCTTAAATATTTGGTAGAATTCATTCATGTAACCAGCTGGACTTTCTTTAGAGAAAGATTTTAAACTATGAGTTCAATATTTTTCATAAATATAAGTCTACTCAGATTTTCTATTTCTTCTTGTGTCAGTTTTGTTGATTTATACCTTTCATGAAATTTGCTCATTTTATTTATGTTGTTGAATTTACTAGCAAAAAATTGTACATAATATTCCCTTTTAATTCTTTGAGTGTCTGTAGGCTCTGCGGTAATTTTGTTTCATCAATTCCTTATATTCCAAAATTTTCATTTTATCTCTTTTCTTGGTAAGTCCACCTGGTGTTTATCAATTTTATTAAACTTTTCAAATAACCAAGTTTTAGCTTCACCGTTTTTTTCTATTGTTCCTACATTTTCTATTTTAATTGATAATATCTTGTGATTTTATTATTTCCTTTGTTTTTATTTAATTTGCTCTTCTTTTCCTAGCTTCTTAATGTGAACACTTCATCATTGATTTTAAATCTTTCTCCTTTTCTGGTAAAAGTATTAAAGCTATAAAGTTCTCTCTAAGCCCTGCTTTAGTTTTTTTTTTAATTTTTACTTTATATTAGAGTACAGTTGATTTACAATGTTGTGTTAGTTTCAGGTGTACAGAAAAGTGATTCAGTTATACATATACATATATCCATTCTTTTTCAGATTATTTTTCCATATAGGTTATTACAGAATATTGAGAAGAGTTCCCTGTGTTATACAGTAGGTTCTTGTTGATTATCTGTTTTATATATAATAGTGTGAATATGTTAATCCCAAACTCCTAATTTATCCCTCCTCCCCACCCTTCCCCTTTGGTAACCATAAGTTTGTCTTCAAAATCTGTGAGTCTGTTTCTGTTTTGTAAATGAGTTCACTTGTATCATTTTTTTTAAGATTCCACATATAACTGATACTATATTGGGTTGGCCAAAAAGTTTGTTCGGTTTTTTCCATACAATGGCTCTAGTAGTGCTTAGTTGTCTTTAACTTCATTCAAAACAATTTTGTTAGATTGTACTGTGACAGCTGTCATATCAGTGTGCATTTTAAAAAAACTTTTCAAAACTGGTGAATTTTTGTGTAGACATTTTAACATTGAAGATGGAAGAAAAAGCAGCACTTTCGGCATATTATGCTTTATTATTTCAAGAAAGGTAAAGACACAACTGAAACACAAAAGACGATTTGTGCAGCGTACGAAGAAGGTGCTGTGACTGATCGAACATGTCAAAAGTGGTGTGTGAAGTTTCATGCTGCAGATTTCTCGCTGGACGATGCTGCATGGTCTTGTAGACAAGTTGAAGTTGATAGTGATCAAATTGAGACATTAATTGAGACCAATGAATGTTATACCATGCGAGAGATATCCGACATACTCAAAATATCCAAATCAAGGGTTGAAAGTCATCTGCACCAGCTTGGTTATGTTAATCGCTTTGATGTTTGGGTTCCACATAACTTATGTGAAAGAAACCTTCTTGACCTTGTTTTCACATAAAATTCTCTACTTAAATGTAACAAAAACATTCCTTTTTTAAAACAAATTGTGACGGGTGATGAAAAGTGGATCATGTACAATAATGTGGATCGTGGGGCAAGTGAAATGAGCCACCAACAACAACACCAAAGGACAGTCTTCATCCAAAAAATTGTGTAGATGGTGGGATTGGAAGGAAGTCCTCTGTTATGAGCTCCTTCTGGCAAACCAAATGATTAATTTCAACAAGTACTGCTCCCAATTAGACCAACTGAAAACTGCACTCGATGAAGAACATCTGGAATTAGTGAACAGAAAATGTATAATCTTCCATCAGGATAATGCAAGACTGCATGTTTCTTTGATGAACAGGCAAAAACTGTTACAGCTTGGCTGGGAAGTTCTGTTTCATCCGTCGTATTGCCCCTTCGGATTTCCATTTATTTCAGTCTTTACAAAATTCTTTTTTTTTTTTTTAAGGGTTGAAAATTTGCTAAGAAATTTATTCTATTTACAGAAAAAATCATATCTAATATTCAGATTTATTATTCATAAGTCATCCCAGAGTAAAATTGTGAAATGTCATTATCATATACTGTATTTCTGTATCTATATCTGTATTTGTTGATGTGTCTACATCCACAGGGGTCCACAAACAGTTCTGCAAAATATCAGACTACAGATACTTCAGGCTTTGCTGACCAGTCTTCTTCTTCTTTTTTTTTTTTTTTTGAATTTTATTTTATTTATTTTTTTATACAGCAGCTTCTTATTAGTCATCAATTTTATACACATCAGTGTATACATGTTGATACCAATTGCTCAGTTCATCACACCACCATCCCCACCCCCTGCCCCGTGGCTTTCCCCCCTTGGTGTCCATACGTTTGTTCTCTACATCTGTGTCTCAACTTCTGCCATGCAAACCAGTTCATCTGTACCATTTTTCTAGGTTCCACATACATGCGTTAATATACGATATTTGTTTTTCTCTTTCTGACTTACTTCACTCTGTATAACAGTCTCTAGATCCATCCACATCTCCACAAATGGCCCAATTTCGTTCCTTTTTATGGTTGAGTAATATTCCATTGTATATATGTACCACATCTTTTTTATCCATTCATCTGTCAATGGGCATTGAGGTTGCTTCCATGACCTGGCTATTGTAAATAGTGCTGCAATGAACATTGGGGTGCATGCGTCTTTTTCAATTATGGTTTTCTCTGGGTACATGCCCAGTAGTGGGATTGCTGGATCATATGGTAATTCTATTTTTAGTTTTTTAAGGAACCTCCATACTGTTCTCCATAGTGGCTGTATCAATTTACATTCCCACCAACAGTGCAAGAGGGTTCCCTTTTCTCCACACCCTCTCCAGCATTTGTTGTTTGTAGATTTTCTGATGATGCCCATTCTAACTGGTTAAGGTAATACCTCATTGTAGTTTTGATTTGCATTTCTCTAATGATTAATGATGTTGAGCATTCTTTCATGTGTTTGTTGGCAATCTGTATATCTTCTTTGGAGAAATGTCTATTTAGGTCTTCTGCCCATTTTTGGATTGGTTTCTTTCTTTTTTTAATATTGAGCTGCATGAGCTGTTTATATATTTTGGAGATTAATCCTTTGTCCATTGATTCGTTTGCAAATATTTTCTCCCATTCCGAGGGTTGTCTTTTCATCTTGTTTATGGTTTCCTTTGCTGTGCAAAAGCTTTGAAGTTTCATTAGGTCCCATTTGTTTATTTTTGTTTTTATTTCCATTACTCTAGGAGGTGGATGAAAAAAGGTCTTGCTGTGATTTATGTCAAAGAGTGTTCTTCCTATGTTTTCCTCTAAGAGTTTTATAGTGTCTGGTCTTACATTTAAGTCTCTAATCCATTTTGAGTTTATTTTTGTGTATGGTGTTTCGGAGTGTTCTACTTTCATTCCTTTACATGTACCTGTCCAGTTTTCCCAGCACCACTTATTGAAGAGACTGTCTTTACTTCATTGTATATCCTTGCCTGCTTTATCATAGATTAGTTGACCATAGGTGCGTGGGTTTATCTCTGGGCTTTCTATCCTGTTCCATTGATCTATTTTCTTTTTTTGTGCCAGTACCATACTGTCTTGATTACTGTAGCTTTGTAGTATAATCTGAAGTCAGGGAGCTTGATTCCTCCAGCTCCGTTTTTCTTTTTCAAGATTGCTTTGGCTATTCAGGGTCTTTTGTGTTTCCATACAAATTGTGAAATTTTTTGTTCTAGTTCTGTGAAAAATGCCAGTGGTAGTTTGATAGGGATTGCATTGAATCTGTAGATTGCTTTGGGTAGTAGTGTCATTTTCACACTGTTGATTCTTCCAATCCAAGGACATGGTATACCTCTCGATCTGTTTGTATCATCATTAATTTCTTTCATCAGTGTCTTATTATTTTCTGCATACAGGTCTTTTGTCTTCTTAGGTAGGTTTATTCCTAGGTATTTTATTCTTTTTGTTGCAATGGTAAATGGGAGTGTTTTCTTAATTTCACTTTCAGATTTTTCATCATTAGTGTATAGGAATGCAAGAGATTTCTGTGCATTAATTTTGTATCCTGTTACTTCACCAACTTCATTGATTAGCACTAGGAGTTTTCTGGTGGCATCTTTAGGATTCTGTATGTATAGTATCATGTCATCTGCAAACAGTGACAGCTTTACTTCTTCTTTTCCAATTTGGATTTCTTTTATTTTTTTTTTCTTCTCTGATTGCTGTGGTGAAAACTTCTAAAGCTATGTTGAAGAATAATGGTGAGAGTGGACAACCTTGTCCTGTTCCTGATCTTAGAGGAAATGGTTTCAGTTTTTCACCATTGAGAACGATGTTGGCTGTGGGTTTGTCATATATCGCCTTTAGTATGTTGAGGTAAGTTCCCTCTATGCCTACTTGCTGGAGTGTTTTTATCACTAATGGGTGTCAAATTTTGTCGAAAGCTTTTTTTGCATCTATTGAGATGATCATATGGTTTTTCTCCTTTAATTTGTTAATATGTTTTATCACATTGATTGATTTGCATATATTGGAGAATCCTTGCATTCCTGGGATAAATCCCACTTAATCATGTTGTATGATCTTTTTAATGTGCTGTTGGATTCTGTTTGCTAGTATTTTGTTGAGGATTTTTGCGTGTATATTCATCAGTGATATTGGTCTGTAATTTTCTTTTCTTGTAGTGTCTGTGTCTGGTTTTGGGATCAGGGTGATCGTGGCCTCATACAATGAGTTTGGGAGTGTTCCTTCCTCTGCAATTTTTTGGAAGAGTTTGAGAAGGATGGGTGTTAGCTCTTCTCTGAATGTTTGATAGAATTCACCTGTGAAGCCATCTGGTCCTGGGCTTTTGTTTGTTGGAAGATTTTTAATCAGTTTCCATTTCATTACTTGTGATTGGTCTGTTCATATTTTCTATTTCTTCCTGGTTCAGTCTTGGAAGGTTATACCTTTCTAAGAATTTGTCCATTTCTTCCACGTTGTCCATTTTATTGGCATAGTGTTGCTTGTAGTAGTCTCTTAGGATGCTTTGTATTTCTGCGGTGTCTGTTGTAACTTCTCCTTTTACGTTTCTAACTTTATTGATTTGAGTCCTCTCCCTCTTCTTGATGAGTCTGGCTAATGGTTTATCAATTTTGTTTCTCTTCTCAAAGAACCAGCTTTTAATTTTATTGATCTTTGCTTTTTTTGTTTGTTTGTTTCTATTTCATTTATTTCTGCTCTGATCTTGATGATTTCTTTCCTTCTGCTTACTTTAGGGGTTTTTTGGTCTGCTTTCTCTAGTTCCTTTAGGTGTAAGGTTAGATTGTTTATTTGACATTTTTCTTCTTTCTTGAGGTAGGCTTGTATAGCTATAAACTTCCCTCAGAACTGCTTTTGTTGCATCCATAGGTTTTAGATCATCGTGTTTTCATTGTCATTTGTCTCTAAGTATTTTGTGATTTCCTCTTTGATTTCTTCGGTGATCTCTTGGTTATTTAGTAACGTATTGTTTAGCCTCCATGTGTTTGTGTTTTTTATGCTTTTTTCCCTGTAATTCATTTCTAATTTTAT
The DNA here is from genome assembly GCF_965194805.1 of Balaenoptera borealis. Lineage (NCBI taxonomy): Eukaryota > Metazoa > Chordata > Mammalia > Artiodactyla > Balaenopteridae > Balaenoptera > Balaenoptera borealis. The sequence goes on along the minus strand of NC_138868.1, from coordinate 90,043,636 downwards.
AGTGTTGTGGTCAGAAAACATGCTTGATATGATTTCAATTTTCTTAAATTTACTGAGGCTTGATTTGTAACCCAAGATGTGGTCTATCCTGGAGAATATTCCGTGCGCACTTGAGAAGAAAGTGTAATCTGCTGTCTTTGGATGGAATGTCCTATAAATATCAATTAAATCTATCTGGTCTATTGTGTCATTTAAAGCTTCTGTTTCCTTACTTATTTTCATTTTGGATGATCTGTCCATTGGTGTAAGTGAGGTGTTAAAGTCACCCACTTTTATTGTGTTACTGTCAATTTCCTCTTTTATAGCTGTTAGCAGTTGCCTTAAGTATTGAAGTCCTCCTATGATGGGTACATATATATTTATAATTGTTATATCTTCTTCTCAGATTGATCCCTTGATCATTGTGCAGTGTTCTTCCCTGTCTCTTGTAACATTCTTTAAGTCTATTTTATCTGATATGAGTATTGCTACTCCAGCTTTCTTTTGATTTCCATTTGCATGGAATATATTTTTCCATCCCCTCACTTTCAGTCTGTATGTGTCCCTAGGTCTGAAGTGGGTCTCTTGTAGACAGCATATAGATGGGTCTTGTTTTTGTATCCATTCAACAAGCCTGTGTCTCTTGGTTGGAGCATTTAGTCCATTCACGTTTAAGGTTATTATCACTATGTATGTTCCTATTACCATTGTCTTAATTGTTTTGGGTTTGTTTTTGTAGGTCCTTTTCTTCTCTTGTATTTCCTACTTAGAGAAGTTCCTTTAGCATTTGTTGTACAGCTGCTTTGGTGGTGCTGTATTCTCTTAGCTTTTGCTTGTCTGTAAAGCTTTTGATTTCTCCATCGAATCTGAATGAGATCCTTACCGGGTAGAGTAATCTTGGTTGTAGGTTCTTCCCTTTCATCACTTTAAGTATATCATGACACTCCCTTCTGCCTTGTAGGGTTTCTGCTGAGAAATCAGCTGTTAACCTTATGGGAGTTCCCTTGTATGTTATTTGTCGTTTTCCCTTGTTGCTTTCAATAATTTTTCTTTGTCTTTAATTTTTGCCAATTTGATTACTATGTGTCTCGGCATGTTTCTCCTTTGGTTTATCCTGTATGGGACTTGCTGCACTTCCTGGAATTGGGTGGCTATTTATTTTCCCATGTTAGGGAAGTTTTCAACTATAATCTCTTGCAATATTTTCTCTGGTCCTTTCTCTTTCTCTTCTCCTTCTGGGACCCCTATAATGCGAATGTTGTTGTGTTTAATGTTGTCCCAGAGTTCTCTTATGCTGTCTTCATTTCTTTTCATTCTTTTTTCTTTATTCTGTTCCGCAGCTGTGAATCCCACCGTTCTGTGTTCCAGGTCACTTATCCATTCTTCTGCCTCGGTTCTTCTGCTATTGATTCCTTCTAGTGTATTTTTCATTTCAGTTATTGTGCTGTTCATCTCTGTTTGTTTGTTGTTTAATTCTTCTTGGTCTTTGTTAAACATTTCTTGCATCTTCTCGATCTTTGCCTCCATTCTTCTTCTGAGGTCCTGGATCATCTTCACTATCATTATTCTGAATTCTTTTTCTGGAAGGTTGCCTATCTCCACTTCATTTAGTTGTTTTTCTGGGACTTTATCTTGTTCCTTCATCTGGTACATAGCCCTCTGCCTTTTCATCTTGTCTATCTTTCTGTGAATGTGGTTTTTGTTCCACAGGTTGCAGGATTGTAGTTCTTCTTTCTTCTGCTGTCTGCCCTCTGGTGGATGAGGCTATCTAAGAGGCTTGTGCAAGTTTCCTGATGGGAGGGACTGGTGATGGGTAGAGCTGGCTGTTGCTCTGGTTGGCAGAGCTCAGTAAAACTTTAATCTGCTTGACTGCTGATGGGTGAGGCTGGGTTCCCTCCCTGTTGGTTGTTTGGCCTGAGGTGACCCAACACTGGATCCTACCCGGGCTCTTTGGTAGGGCTAATGGTGGATGCTGGGAGTGCTCACGCCAAGGAGTACTTCCCAGAACTTCTGCTGCCAGTGTCCTTGTCCCCACGGTGAGCCACAGCCACCCCCTGCCTCTGCAGGAGACCCTCCAACACTAGCAGGTAGGTCTGGTTCAGTCTCCCGTGGGGTCACTGCTCCTTCCCCTGGGTCCTGATGTGCACATTACTTTGTGTGTGCCCTCCAAGAGTGGAGTCTCTGTTTCCCCTAGTCCTGTCGAAGTCCTGCAATGAAATCCCACTAGCCTTCAAAGTCTGATTCTCTAGGAATTCCTACTCCCGTTGCCAGACCCCCAGGTTGGGAAGCCTGATGTGGGGCTCAGAACCTTCACTCCAGTGGGTGGACTTCTGTGGTATAAGTGTTCTCCAGTCTGTGAGTCACCCATGCAGCAGTTATGGTATTTGATTTTACTGTGATTGCGCCCCTCCTACCATCTCATTGTGGCTTCTCCTTTGTCTTTGGATGTGGGGTATCTGTTTTGGTGAGTTCCAGTGTCTTCCTGTCAATGACTGCCCAGCAGCTAGTTGTGATTCTGGTGTTCCTGCAAGAAGAAGTGAGAGCACATCCTTCTGCTCTGCCATCTTGGTTCCAACAAAATTCCTTTAATGGAAAAAATTTTCAATTCCTTGGAATGCTGTAAAAGGCACCTGGAACATTTCTTTGCTCAAAAAGATAAAAAGTTTGGGGAAGATGGAATTGTGAAGTTGCCTGAAAACTAGCAGAAGGTAATGGGACAAAATGGTGAATATGTTGTTCAATAAAGTTCTTGGTGAAAATGAAAAATGTGTCTTTTATTTTTACTTAAAGACTGAAGGAACTTTCTGGCCCACCCATCTGATATTTGTCTTTCTCTGTTTGATTTACTTCACTTAGTATGATAATATCTAGGTCCATCCATGTTGCTGCAAATGGCATTATTTTATTCTTTTTTATGGCTGGATAAAAACCTAGATGGTTTTATATGTTCTATTTTGATTCACATTTAGTTCAAAATATTTTCTATTTATGATTTCTTCTTTTGTCCACAAGTTATCAAGAAATGAATTATTTAATTTCCAAATAAATAAATAAAGAGGACTTTACAGATAACTTTCTGTTATTAATTTTGAATTTAATTCTATTGTGGTCTGTAGGTTTTTTAAATTTATTGAGGCTCATTGTACAGCCCAGCATAGGGTCTATATTTGTGAATGTTCCATATTTGCTTGAGAATAATGAGTATTCTGTAATTTTTGCATACAGCATTCTGTAAAGTTTAATTAAGTCAAGTTGCTTAATTATATCCTTTATGTTCTCTTTTATATTCTTTCTGAGTGTTTGCCTACTTTCTTATCAATTGCTGAAAGAGGAATGTTGAAATCTCTGAATATAGTTTTGGATTTTTCTATTTTTTCCATTAAATTCTGTCACCTTTACCTTTATATGTTACTAGGTGTATACATATTTAAGATTGTTATGTCTTCTTGATTAATTGACCTATTTATAATTATAAAATGCTCCTCTTTCTTCTAATAAAGCTCTCCATCTTGAAGCCTACTTTGTCTGATATTAATAGAGCCAAACCAGCTTCCTTATGATTAGTGTTTGCATGATATTTTTTCTGTACTTTTGCTTCAATCTGCCAGTGTCTTTATATGTAAAGTGAATGTCTTGTGAACAACATATAATTGGGTCTTTACTTTTTCAATCTGACCATCTTTGCTTTTCAATTTGAGTATTTTTTGCATTTGCATATGATGTAATTACTGATATGATTGAGTCAAATCCATTATCTTGCTATCTGTTTTTTTATATGTCCTCTCTGTTCAGTTTTCCTTCTTTTCCTGTTGCATTAAGTAAAAATGCTTAGTATTTCATTTTATATGTTAATGGATGACTATGCTTATTTGTTTACCTGTATCCATGTCTAGAGGTTATTCTGGGGTTTAAACCCTTTAATTTACCCAGACAATGTTCAAATAATATTATGCCTTGCTGGTACAAGTAAGAAAGCCACATCTCCCTGTTCACATGGGCCTCCAGGAGCTCAGGCAACCCTCCAGTGAACCAGGTTCCTGAAATGGACTTAGCAGCTCCTTCCAGTTCTTCACCTTAGAGGCAGGCGCTCCCAAGACAGTCAGCACTTCAGCTCTTGCTTCTGGAGACCAGAAGGCAGAGACTGACACATTGCTGAACTATCTATCTCCAAAGCACAAATGGTTCTCAGGTACAATATATTACATAAACACAAAATGTTACTGTATTCTCCCTGTGGTCAACTCCTGGATTGTGGAAAAGGTTAAGAGTATAATATATCTGCAGATCTTAAGTCATACAAATGTGTGACAACAAAGGGAAAGTGGGAGTCACCACGTGAAAAATTAGATTATGCTCTATTGTCTCCATAGGTTGCATGACACAGAGAAAGGTCACACTCAGAAAGAAGAGACCAGACAGAGACTTTTGCTGGTAGAACACAGATCTCTCCTTTTCACCTATTCTCTCCAATGTCCAGGAACAACATAACCCTGGTGTGTGAATTTGTTTTACTTCTTCGAGCTGCTGTTTCTGCTGAGAAACTCCTTGCTGTCTCTTTGTCCTACTTGTTGTTCCAATGGCCATTTCCACATGAAGAACTGAGAGCCATCACTGAGCAGAAGGCAGGAGTGGGCACTTGAATGTTTGTTATTGTTAAACTCTTTCATGTCCTTCTGAACTGTGCATGTGTGTAGGACAGACACAGGAGATGGATGTTCTAGCCTAAGAAAAGTCTCCAACACAAAGACCCTGGACCTGTAGCTTTGTAGTAAAACTCATCGTTTCTCTTTTATCATCCCCTTTTTTCATTTCAACAAGTTCCTTTTTCAGCAACTGTTCCAGAGCCAGTAACGTGACACAGGATAGACATTACAAAATTAGGGGCAAAAAAAGGAAGCTGGAAAATGTGATCAAATGTAAATCATGTGGCCTGACAACAAAGAGTTGACTGGTTTGCACTGTGGTTAGATAGCTCTCTCAGTCCGCTCTGGCTGCTATACCCACTTACCATGGACTTGGTGGCTTACAAAACACAGAAATTTATTTCTTACAGTTATGGAGGCTAGAAGTCTGAGATCAGAGTGTCAGCATGTTCAGGTGAGGGCTTTCTTCCAAGTCACACACTTCTCCTCGTATCCTCACGTGGCAGAAGGGTGAGGGAGTTCTCTGAGGCCTCTTTTATAAGACAGTAATCCTATTAATCACCCCCTAAAGCTCCTAATGCCACAGCTCCCAATACCATCACCTTGGGCATTAGATTTTCAACATATGAATTTGGGGAGAACACAAACATTCAGACCGTGGTGAGATGGAGCAGGATCCTATGGTCCTTCCCCCCTCGCCCATGTCCTCAGCCTGCCTTTTGCCTGTGGAAAAACTTTAGCCAAAAATAAGTTTAATCAGAGAAGTGAGACAATGCAGAAGCAAAGAAAAACAGGACAAAACAATAATAGTTTAGTCAGTAAGCAAAGTCAAGGACCTTTAGTTCCTTCTCAAGGGCTATAGATAATATTCTGAGCCATATCCTGTGAGCTGTCTTATAGATACTGAAACCTCCATCAGGTGGAAGAAGTTAACTACATGATGACCAGACTGTAGCCATGACATAAGCTGCCACATTTCTGAGAACTGGCCTCAAGGAAATTGGAAAAACACAACCCTGGAACTGAAGATTAATTTTACTTAAAACAATCAAGATGACGCTGGTCAGACCACCGATGACCAATTTCAGGATGACTGTCAGAGCTGACTCTTTCTGCATGTAGCCCCCTCCCTCTGTCTATAAAAGCTCGTGCCCCTGGTTGTCAGGGCGGGGGTTTGGGGGGGAGTCGGCCTTTGGACAGGAGTCTGCCCATCCCTCCAGTTGCCGGCATCTGAAATGAAGCAAATTTTCCTTTACACCAACCTTGCCTCTTTATTGGCATTTGAGCAGCGAGGAGCTGCACCCCACTTTCGGTTATACTCGCAGTAGCAATCACTGAAAACTGGGCTACTTCACTGTACACACACACACACACACACGCACACATGGGACAGAAATCAAGAGTAGCAAAATGCAGAGAATTTAGAATCATCTGACTGAAGCCAAGCCTCAGCCTTGTCACTTACCAGTTCTTAACAAGTCTTTTCAAACTTCAAACTGCAATTTCCTCATCAGCAAATAGGAATAACAATGACATCTGACCTACTCATTTCCCAAGGATATTCTAAGAATCACATTATGTAGAAAGAAGTGGTTATTATATGCCATCATGTTTTTTCACTACTAATCGCAAAGGGCTTTTAATGAAGGAGGAGTTTCCCTTATTCATTCAATCAACAACCATTTATTACTCAATACTGGCCTACTATGTGCCAGACATTCCTACTCCTCCTTTACAATTGTCCTTTTAATCTTCCAGATTCCAGGGTGATTTCCCATTTATAAATGAAGATTTTATTGCTTCTAAATATATCTTCTATGTAATTTCTGTGTATAAACTTCTATATACCAAAGAGATATATATACATTATACACACACACAGAATAATAGAAGGTCATGTCAACATTATTGAAAAAGGTGCCAATCAAGCCCAGATAAAAATTAAAATTTTATTAGGAAAACAATGACTTAGCCAGAAAAAATACTATGCTAAAGTATTTTAGATAAAGAAATCTCATAGTTGTTCCTAGGAACTTCATAATCTGTGCTCTGAAAAGGAAAAATATAGTTCTAAAACCTTTATCATCATCATTTTATCAGAACTTCCAAGCCATCGTAATCCATTTTCTTCCTGATCTTCCACATTCTGAAATACTTTATAGTTTAAGGATCTTGATCCTCCAAATGTTTATCATGCTACTCATATCAATTTTCTCCATCACTAGACTGTCTGTGTACTAAGTCAGTATCTAAACCCAAGAAGACAAAAACAGGAGGCCAGAACCAGAACTTAAGCTCCGAGTTTCTACTCTGCTTCATCTTGAGCTTTATTTTCTTTCAGTCATTTAAAAGGCTGTGGGTGCCTTGCTGAAAGTGCTTCATGAATAAACAGTAAAAAAGTTACTCCAAAATTAGAGGATGATTTAAGCTCCATACTTTTCCTCCCACATAATTTAGAGTTTGAATAAATAGGCAAATTAATTTTAATTCAAAACAAAATAATCAACTGCTTTAGCTTGACATATTCATTAGACGACTTCAAGTAAAATTTTTGCATAAAATATATACTCTAAAAATTGTGTTGCTCTTTTATCTTCCTCATTAAAATGTCTGGGGAATGGCTTCTTTCCTTTTAAAGTGCCTTATAGCACCTACTGTTTATATTTTTACTGCATCTTTTTCTTTGCACATTAAATTACTGGTAAAGGAGTAAAATAACTTAAATAGGATTTGCCAAGGCAGATTCAGAAAGCGCATGGACTTTGATTTTCAGAACTGTGAGAGATGGCTTTGCTGTAAGCCTGCCTTATGCTGACACAGAGTTGAAGCTGACCTTCTACTCTTTCCTCTTCTTTGTGGCCAGGAGCACATGACTACACTGATACACCTGCCACCCTGTATGTACACGTAACCAAACTGCCTGCAACACCCCACCCTCTCTCCTTGCTATCTTGTTCCCACTGCAATTGCAACTCTACTCTGACTAGGATGCATTCAAACCACACAGAGAAACAGCTTCACAGCCAGCCCTAAGTCTGAACCCTTGGATAAGTGAGTAGTTCTCCACTTCAGCTGAGCTTTGTCTGGGTTTGAATGTAAAAGTCACCAGGGCTTCCCTGGTGGTGCAGTGGTTAAGAATCTGCCTGCCAATGCAGGGGACACGGGTTCGATCCCTGGTCCAGGAAGATCCCACATGCCACAGAGCGACTAAGCCCGTGAGCCACAACTACTGAACCCTCATGCCACAATTACCGAAGCCCGCGTGCCTAGAGCCTGTGCTCCGAAACAAGAGAAGCCACCAGAATGAGAAGCCCACGCACCACAACGAAGAGTAGCCCCCACTCGCCGCAACTAAAGAAAAGCCTACATGCAGCAAGGAAGACCCAATGCAGCCAAAAATAAAATAAATAAAATAAACAAATTTTTTTTAAAAAGAAGAAAAAAGAAAAGTCACCAGTGGTGCTGAAAGAACACTTTGCTTCTCCAGCGCCCAGGATGTTCTTTGAATACCTCCAAGAGTACTAGGGAAGACTGGGCTAATTAAACATCTGCCTGATTGAAACAAGAGAGAGGGCTTCTGCTGACAGCCCTGTAGTGTGACTGTGATGGGAAGATGGCCAGTCACTGCCGTACCCAACCTCCTCCATGCTACATTGACTCCAGCCGCACCTCAGTCCACCCAGCATGCACCCATGCCACCATCACCAGTCTCTTTGGAAACTTACATCCTCCCAAGGTATAATGCTGATGTGTTTCCTCTTCTCTACAATGAGGCACAGAGGCATGGCCCCTGTTGGATATCATTCTTTCTCCATTTTGGTAAAAGCCAGTGTTTATTGTTTATGAGGCAGTCATCACTGAGTCCTCCTTTTATACAGCAGCAAACCACAAAAGGATGGGAAGGGGAGGGTGGTTATGGATCCATCACACTGGCTGAGCAGAACCAGTTGTTTATTACAAGGATAGAATATATAGGAGGAAAGAGGTGAAAAGGCAAGAACTGTACAGCAGTTTTGTCTGAATTCTTTGTTATTAGTTCAGATAAATAACTGGAAAAAAATGGCTTGGTATTCTGAATCTTGGATATCCAGGTACTATGAATAATTTTAAGCTGACTTTTGATTGGTTAAAAATAAGCAGAATAAGAAAATAAGTAATTACATCACAGAAGTGTTCCAAAGAATCACTGGATTGAAATCCAGTGCTTCCTCACTAAGTCATAAGAGATAATATCCCATATGCTGTAAATCCCAGGGTCTGTTTGTGGTCTTGAGCTTTGAACCAGTCACTTTAAAAATGGCAAAAGACCACTTATGCCAACATAGCTTATCCGAGGCAACATCAGCGTAGGCTGTTTCTTCTCTGCATCAGCTGTCTTTATTTTGAGCAGAACCTCCCCTGAAGTAGATCAACCTGACCTGACCTCCCATTATCTACCAAGGAACAAGAAGAAATAACAAAACTATTTTCTGTGAAGGTGACCATGATTTGGTCTTTATAATGAGCTCAAAAGAGAGCTGACTCTGTTTTGTGTTCAAAAGATGTAAATCTTTTTTAAAAGCTCAAAATTCCTTGAATTTTGAATCTTATTTTTAAGAATTAATTTTCTGGCCGCATTATTAAAATGCTTCATTTGGAGTTTGGTTTGCATCTTGTGCTTTCTTTGAAAGCATCTCAGAAGTTATAACAACAACCTAAGTGTGGCTTTGATTTCCTAGGACAACATTGTTCACAGTGGCTGTTAATACAGGTAATCAGTGCCCACCTTCTGGCCCATGAGACCACACAAATTCCTGGAAAGTCCTTCAAATACAAAGAATTGACTCATAATTTTTTTCTGTAAAAGATATGTTTAATGAGAAATCGTCACAACACTCTTACATTGGATTTATAGTCCATAGCATCTTTCTGGAAAACAGCAAATTTTTTTTAAAGTCCATCTCTAAAGCAGAGACTGTTCATTGCTTTCTCAATATACATTCCCTTCTTTTTCCTTTGTATGAGAACAGAGCTCTGCATCATTGGGTGTGACAGTTTGCCCAATTATAAAACTACATTTCTAAGTGTCTCTTGTAGATATGAATGACCAAAGAGATATGAGTGAAAGTCATTGAGTGTGATTTCTTGAAATGGGGATTGACTCAGATGGTAAGGAGAATGAGAAAGCTGTAGCTATTGCAACCATGTTGTGAGAATGAGGTTACCCTGAAAATGGAAGCCTTTTACTAAGGGTAGTGGAGCAGAAAAGACATTGGGTCCAGTTAGTATGAAGTCACCATACTAATCCTCAACAGCCTACTTCTACTCTTGTCTTTCAAGAGGAAAAAAACATCTCTGCTGGAGGAATCAGGCTCTCTGACTTCAGACTATACTACAAAGCTACAGTAATCAAGACTGTATGGTACTGGCACAAAAACAGACATATAGATCAATGGAACAGGATAGAAAGCCCAGAGATAAGCCCACGCACATATGGTCACCTTATCTTTGATAAAGGAGACAAGCATATGCAGTGGAGAAAAGACAGCCTCTTCAATAAGTGGTGCTGGGAAAACTGGACAGGTACATGTAAAAGTATGAAATTAGAACACTCCCTAACACCATACACAAAAATAAACTCCAAATGGATTAAAGACCTAAATGCAAGGCCAGACACTATCAAACTCTTAGAGGAAAACATAGGCAGAACACTCTATGACATATATCACAGCAAGATCCTTTTTGACCCAGCTGCTAGAGAAATGGAAATAAAAACAAAAATAAACAAATGGGACCTAATGAAACTTAAAAGCTTTTGCACAGCAAAGGAAACCATAAACAAGACCATAAGACAAGCCTCAGAATGGGAGAAAATACTTGCAAATGAAGCAACTGACAAAGGATTAATCTCCAAAATTTACAAGCAGCTCATGCAGCTCAATAACAAAAAAACAAACAATCCAATCCAAAAATGGACAGAAGACCTAAATAGACATTTCTCCAAAGAAGATATACAGATTGCCAACAAACACATGAAACAATGCTCAACATCATTAATCATTAGAGAAATGCATATCAAAACTACAATGCGATATCATCTCCTACCGGTCAGAATGGCCATCATCAAAAAATCTAGAAACAATAAATGCTGGAGAGGGTGTGGAGAAAAGGGAACCCTCTTGCACTGTTGGTGGGAATGTAAATTGATACAACCACTATGGAGAAGAGTATGGAGGTTCCTTAAAAAACTAAAAATAGAACTACCATACGACACAGCAATCCCATTACTGGGCATATACCCTGAGAAAACCATAATTCAAAAAGAGTTATGTACCAAAATGTTCATTGCAGCTCTATTTACAATAGCCAGGACATGGAAGTAACCTAAGTGTCCATCATCGGATGAATGGATAAAGAAGATGTGGCACATATATACAATAGAATATTACTCAGCCATAAAAAGAAATGAAATTGAGTTATTTGTACTGAGGTGAATGGAGTTAGTCTATCATACAGAGTGAAGTAAGTCAGAAAGAGAAACACAAATACAATATGCTAACACATATATATGGAATCTAAGGGGAAAAAAAAGTCATGAAGAACCTAGTGGTAAGATGGGAATAAAGACACAGACCTACTAGAGAATGGACTTGAGGATATGGGGAGGGGGGAGGGTAAGCTGTGACAAAGTGAGAGAGTGGCATGGACATATATACACTACGAAACATAAAATAGATAGCTAGTGGGAAGCAGCCGCATAGCACAGGGAGATCAGCTCGGTGCTTTGTGACCACCTAGAGGGGTGGGATAGGGAGGGTGGGAGGGAGAGAGACATAAGAGGGAGGAGATATGGGAACATATGTATATGTATAACTGATTCACTTTGTTATAAAGCAGAAACTAACACACCATTGTAAAGCAATTATACTCCAATAAAGATGTTTAAAAAAAAAAATCTCTGTCTTACTTAAGTCAGTTACTTTGAGTCATTCTTACTGGAAGCCAAGACTGATCTTGTCTCCCTATTCTCTTCCCAGCTGTGTTTGACAGATGTAATGACTGGGATATTAAACTAAATTATTGAAATTTAACTTAGATTATTCCAACTATGAGGAAATAGAATTCTGCAGTTCCTATGCATAATCACTTCCATGAAGAAGAATCTCTGGAGTGCATGAGAGGCACAGTAAGAAATAATTTAAGAGGGATTAGGAATCCTTTCATGTGTCTCAGTTATCAAAAGAAAACAAACTGCCCATTATAAAAAGCAAATCTTGGACACTGGCTTTCAGAAAGGGAAAGTCACACATACAGCATGATCAATACCTAGAAAAACAGGCAGCAGAAAGAGGCAAAGGAAGAATGTGTGTGCGTGCGTGTATGCAATTAATTAATGAAGGTCAGTGAAATAAGAAAAGTGGTGTTGGCAAATATAAGGCATAGAAATCTTTAGCAATGAGACAAAGTCTTCTGAAACGAATTTGAGACCTGTGAAATTATTAGACAGATGTCACGTTTCTACTGTAGTGGAAGACAACTTTAGTGGGGACATTCAAGCATATGGGAATGATTTTGGTTCTGGGGACCTGGAGAACCAGGCTCTTGGCTGAGATTCCAGGAACAAGGCTCAGACCACCCTGCAGAACTGGCCTGATCAGGCAATTGCTGACCTGCCCTTTGTCCCGAAGGCCCCTCCGATGCTCCTAGTTCGGCATCAGAAGCTGACCTCAGCTGGACCACCTGCTCCACAACACACCCTGTTTCCTCACAACACTCTGCTCTTATGTTTGTCATGCATCTTGCTGGAAGAGATTCAGAAAATGTGAGTGTTGACTCCTACACTGGGAGGCAAGGTTCATAACAAAGGAATTTCCCCAAATACACAGGAAGACTTGTCAAAATATGATGGTGATGGAAAGCTATGAATAGGGTAAATGTGTGGCACACAACTACTAAGTTGAAGAATTCAGGAAGTTCTGATTGTTAAAACTGGGAGACGAAACAACTGGTTAAAGAATTCAGACAACTCTAAAAGTCCAGTTTCAATCCAAAACTAGAGCTGCCCCTGGGACTGAGCTAAGAGAGTCATGGTGTTCTGTAATCCAGAGATGCACACATCCTTCCACCTAGCAAATGGTATTGAGTGCAAATACATGGGAGGCCCTGTTATAACACTGGAGATTCATCAGTGACTGGATAAAAACTGATAGAAATCCTTGCCCCCATGAAGTTTGCATTTCATTGATAAAACAGATAGGACCTGAAAAGCCAGCTATAAGAGTAAGCCATTGAATACCTGTGCTTTATCCAGGCTTACTGAGCCGTAGTCCCTAATTCCTTTCCCAGTATCTCCCAAAGTATGTTTGGCCAGACGATAACATGTGCTATAGAAAGGGCTCAGTAGGTGATCAAATACATTCAGGAAATTACAAGGAAACAAGAGTAAACAAGTTTGCCAAAGGCAAGATTTCTCAGAGGCTTTAGTATATTTAATATATTCTAATAAGTGCGTTAGAAATCTCCAAGTAGGGGATAAAGTAAGTATGGCATGTGTCCAGAGTTACATGACCACAGAATCTTTCCAGTGAAGCATCTTGCTGAACTAGAATACACAAGACCACTTTAGAAAATGCTTCCTTACGCTGTAACAAAGTTGATTTTATTCTCTTAAAATAACTGCTGGAGAAAGTGGAGGATGTGGCCCAAAGAACAGCATGGAAGTGTTGGGTTTGGTTCCAAGAAGAATACTCCTTGCTCTCCAGGTGAAAACAGTGGGAGGACAAAGCACTACACATGAAAATACTATGTTTTAGGAGATCCTGGGCAGTTTTTACATAAGAGAATTAGCTTAAAAAGAGAAATAGAAAAAAACATCATGGTTGAGTTGAGAAGGGAATCCAACAATGGGGAAATATACAAAATGTGGATAATGAACCATCTTATGTTCTATTAAGAAATCCTATTCAAGAGAAAAATTAAGGCTTATATACAAAAGAAACTTTTCTCTCTTACTGGGAGAATAAAAGTACAATTCACATGCTTTTCAAATTACCAAGAGTGAACATGGCATGGAAATCAATCATTTAATCCCTTTCTTTACCAAACCTTTCATTACAACCGTGAAAATAATATATCAGATAGCTCTAATTTTAATCTGACCTGTCCATACTCTTACAGGGTGCTGATGAATAGGTAAAAAGCCAGAGTGGAACTCACACACACACACACACACACACACACATTCATGCACCCCACACACACACTCAAAGATGCAAGGAGTGTAAGGGAAATGGACAATCTCTACAAAGTAGGGAAAAAGCCTTTAGATAATTGACAGGTCACAGAAAACCTTGAAGGGGATAATGAGATGCCTTGAACACAGAAGGCACCAAACACAGAGAAATATTTTTGAAAGACTATGTGAATACTGCCTCTTTTCCACAGAGGCTAAAGTCGGATGAAATGGATAAACATTTTGAACTCTGAGACTTCCTCCATCTTTTAAGAGTCCCAGGTTAGAATATCAACTGTTGGGGAGATTTTTCATTCCTTTTCTTTTGTGTCAGTAAATGATAAAACATCACATTATTTTTGAAGATCTGCTCAAAGTGGGCACAGTGTGTGAACCACTGGCGATCTGAAATTAGATGGTTTATTTTCTAAAACTCAATAGGTATTTTTACAGGGTCAAATAAAAAATAATCAGCTTTTGAAAAATAATACAAACAAAATAATTTCTGGTTGAAAAATCTCCCTAGACCACCCCTCTGTGCATTATTGGCTTTCCTCAGATTCAGTATGTCTGAATAGCCATTTGAATACTGAGGCCATACTGATAAAACTAAATTTCAAAAATTGTTGTGGAGCTACTTCTATGGCCTCAAAAATTATGTTGGTTTTTATGAGAGATATATTAATGAAGTAAGTGGCATAATCTTGCCTTCAGGAATTTATAATCCTTTTGAGGAGATGAGATTATACATGGAAAACAAACAGATTTGTAACCAATGAGGCCCCAAGTGGGAGTAGACCCCAATCCTAGTCAAGAGCAATGGGAGAAAAGGGCCAGCTTCACAAAAGGAAAGAATCAACTTTGACTTATGGCTTTAGAATGTGCTTCAGAGAGGCCAATGGGACAGAGACCAATGGAGCAGAAGTAAAGCAGCCCTTCCAAGAGCCATAGCTGGAGAGGACTGGGAAGAGAAAGAAACAGATTTCAGTCAGCCTCCCTATCTGCATGTTCCCCATTCACAGATTCAACCAACTGGGGATTGAAAATATTCAAAAAAAAATTCCAGAAGGTTCTAAAAAACAAAACTTAAATTTGCCACCCACCAGCAACTATTTACATAGCATTTACATTTCATTAGGTATTATAAGTAATCTAGAGATGATTTAAAGTATATGGGAGGATGTGCATATGTTATATGCACATATCATTTTATATAAGGAACTTGAGTATCCACAGATTTAGGTATCCATGCAGGCCCTGGAACCAATCCCCTGTGGATACCCAGGGATGACTATATTGAGAGACAACCCAAAGCCAAGGGGAGGGAGGCATTTCTGGGCAGCCTGAGATTTTCTTCCAAGTGAGATGAAACAATCGCATCATTGACTTTATAATATTTTATAGATTCCTCTATTCATCACAGAGCATTATAATCATTTCATTTATGTGACTTTTCCCTGCTAGACAATAAATTCCTCCAGGTCAGGGGCCAGGTCATATTCATCTTTGGAGCAAACGTCACAACAATTGGGCAGAGCAAGTGCCTAATCAGTGGTCTTTTCACTGATGACAAGGATTAGGATGGCCAAGGAGGGGCTTCTTGGCAGCCTGGGGAGAAGAAGGAGAATAACATGGTCATGGAAGGAGAGAGTCTGGCAGGGTCTAGGGATCAGGTCAAGGTCTGAGTAGATGAGTCTAAAATCTATGGGAGAGAAGACTGAGAAGAAAATTCCTGAAGGCTAGCTCAGGGTCCATTTCATTTTCTTCCCCTCTTCTCCCCTAAAATTGATGTTTCTGTCTAATTTCCTTCTTTAAGAGATAAAAGAAATAACTTTAAAATACAGCCTCTGTTGGACATCAGTCAGAGTTCTTCTAGCAAATATATTAAAGTCTCCATCCAAATAGACTAGCAGAAGTATTTGGAATTGCTGAATAGATCACTAATTATTTTCAATTCATGCCAAAATAGGAAAGGGAAAGAAGTGACTCATTTGTTATCTGACTATAAAGTCTCAATCCAAACCACAGTGATTAGTTAGGGCTGGTGTGTAAGGCCAAGGCCACTGGAACGAGGCGCCCTGCAATGCTCACCCAGTGATGCTGATACCTTCCTGGCTTCATAAGGCCAAGCCCCTGCTAGTCGATTTAGCATCAGGCATTGCTATCTGGAGTGCACAGATGCCCAGTTGTCTGGCACAGCCCTATGGCTCTGCCCACGTGGGTGCTGCCTTCTTATTTCACGAGCTGGCAACTTTGCAAGGCAGACCATGTACAGTTCTCCTCTTCCAAAACCTAAGAGAAGCTATGTTCCTCTTGTCAGTGATAGTTTAAAAAAATGTAAATCAACTACCTTGATAGTTACCAAAAACATGCATTACTCAGTATAGGTCTTCAGGAAGATAAAGAGATAGAATGAGTTACTTAGAGGCAAAGACTTAATCAAATAATGGTAAAGCATACATTAAGAAGATATTTAGATGGCAGACCCATTCATTCAATGCTTAGACTTTTAAATTACATGTTTTCCCTTGAATCACAGCCAGCCTCCTGCGCCTTTCTGAATTATTGCGACAACCATCTGTTGACTTGTCTGTCTCTCTTGCTAGACTACAAGCTAACCCAGGGCAGGGATGCAATCTTATCCACTGCTTCTTGTAGACTCATAATGGACACTCCAAAACTGTTGCTGATAGAATGATTATTGGATCCTCCCCACGAGGAGTTTATAAAATGGTACTATAGGGGAATTGGTACAGAATATAAAATCTATAATATAAGGTAGAAAGTTACAAATTTTATAAAGGAAGTTAAAAACAAACTACAGTGCTTCTCATTATTCACAACAACTACGTTCTATAAAGTCGCTGTGAACACTGAATTAGCAAATACTAAACTACGGCTCCCAGGAGAAATACAGGATTAGATCCCCGGAGCCTCAGATCATATTTTCATCAACTGAAATGCCATTTGCATTATATAGGTTTGCCAACTTCCTTGTAAAACAAGCCAGTCTCATCAGCATTGAAAATCTACTTTTCCATTTTATCCTTTTCCTGTATAATGCTTAGCATGAATTTTTAAAATTATTTTGCAGCTTCTTGATCTGCAGAACCTGCCTTGCCTGCAAGTTTAACATCTTTCATGCCATATCGCCTTTGGAATGTGTGAGCCAGCCAAGACAACACTAGCCAAGAAGGGTTTAATGTTTGCCTAACCCTAGGGGGACCATAGGGGACCATAAATCTCTTTGGTTTTCAGCCTCAAAACAGTGCCGTCCACTATGCTTTTCTTATGGGTCATCATCTCATTAATCCATAAATTTAGCTGCTTTTCTCTCTTTTCCATAACTTCATCACACACGGAGCCATTACTTTAGCACTTTCCAGAGCAGCCTCATATACAGGTCAGTGAAATTCCCCTTCCTGTTTCTGGATGGACTGTATTGTTGATTCATTAGCATTGAATTCATGGCCAACAGACTGTAACTCATGCCTGAACAGAGCTCATCTAACACACGGATTTTCCTTATAAGGTGCATCACAGCCTTCTTCCACGTAGGAACGCTAAGCAGCACTTCAGCACTAGGCTTGGGACCATTTTAAAGAGCAAAACTACTAACAAAAATGTGAGAAACGTGGCCTGAAACAAGAAGGCAGAGCATCTCCTTGTTTGACGTCAGCTGGGAAGTGCATGTCGAGCAATTAGAATTTTCCACCACTCCACACATGTCCCAAAATGACCTCGAAATCCCCACCAGTACTGGTTATGGGGTTAGAAATAAATGTGAGTGAGTAGGTGAATTCGCAAATATGGAATCCGAGGAGATCAGGAGCAACTCTACTGTGGGGATGAGGTCTGGAGGAGGGAAAGTTCTCTCATGAGCTTATTTTGAGAATCAAATGAGACAAACACATAAAGAACTCAGCATGATGCCTTATGTACAGTCAACTGTCAGTAAATTCTTATTCTTTGACTGATGAAATGAAGTCACTCTCAGAAAAGAGGTAACTTTTGAGCCCTGGAAAGATAGATAAGATATGGACATACATACATAAGAAGAGTATTCCAGGCAGAGAGAACAGTATAAGCCAAGGCAAAGAGCCAGGGCATTAAAGAATGTGTATAGCGGAAATCAAATGGCCACACCTGCCTGAATCCTAAAGTATATAAAGGAACTTGGTAAGAAAGAATTTGTAAAGACAGTCTGGGAACAAATTACAGAGTTCAATAAGTCCCAGGCTGAGGGATCTGGAAATCATTCTACAGGCCATAGAGCAGCCTAGGTATTCCTTGAACAGGAAAATAGTGATCAGAACTGAATTTCCAGAAGAATAAACTGGTGATGGTGTGTAAAATGAATGGTGGATGTGGGGGCAGCGACTCAGGAGACATTCAGAAAGTAAGAGCATCACTGATGGCAATAATCATGTAGTTGTTTTATGATATTTAGAAAAATGTAATAGGAGTAATAAAAAAAAAAGAGGAAAGAGGACATGTATCAAAATGTTTTCCCAAACTTCTTGATGAAAAAAATTACCAGAAGTTCTCATTAATGATACAGATTCCCAGGCCCCAACCCATACCCTGCAGGACAGTGGCCTGGGGAGCCATCTGTCTTCCAAGCACCTTCCATTATTCTTTCCATCAGGGAAGTTTCGGAAACACTGTCTTGAGAACAGCTCTCTGCTCTGGGTAGCTGAGCTGTGGTCCAGAGCAAACACTCCCCCCCCCACCCCCGCCAATCCTAGATCTCATGTCCACAAGGATGGAAGTGAATAGGGACTATATACTGAGCTCCAGGCCTCACTACTGCTGCTTGTTTTGTCAAGCGAGTGTCTGGACCTTCCCAAACAAGCAAGCATGCCAACCACCAGGGAGCCCACCACCCTGGGCCTGGTAGTGGTTTCATGAATAAATCAGTCTCAGAGAGGAATTTCATTAAAAATCAAAGACAACTGACCATATTAATTTGAAATAAGTTTTGTGCTTACTAAACTCTAAGGACAAACTCATTAATTTATAATTCTTTTTTAAATCCATCTTGCATAAATTTCTGAATAGTTGAGATGAACTCCAACTGCTAATTCCACAGCAGGAACATTAAGTATTTTCTATATTTACACTTAAGTAAACAGGTATGAAGAACGTAATTTGTTCAAAATTGATTTAGAGTCTACTAATAAACTGTGAAGATCTTTCTTATGATCTGTAACTTAGCCAATTATACAGACCACTAAAAGAACAAAAAGGAAGAGTTAAAAATTTCTATTTCTATTAGTAGATAATACATATGGTAAGAAGCCACTAGTATCCAATGCATTTATTTTATTTTATTTTGTTTATCATCTTTATTGGAGTATAATTGCTTTACAATGTTTTTACTTTCTGCTGTATAACAAAGTGAATCAGCTATATGTATACATATATACCCATACTGCTCCCTCTTGCATCTCCCTTCCACCCTCCCAATCCCACCACTCTAGGTGGTCACAAAACACCAAGGTGATCTCCCTCTGTGATGCAGCTGCTTCCCACTAGGTATCGATTTTACATTTGGGAGTGCATATATGTCAATGCTACTCTCTCACTTCATCCCAGCTTACCCTTCCCCCTCCCCGTGTCCTCAAGTCCATTCTCTACATCTGCATCTTTATTCCTGTCCTGCCCCTAGGTTCATCAGAACCACTTATTTTTTAAGACTCTATATATATGTGTGTTAGCATACGGTATTTGTTTTTCTCTTTCTGGCTTACTTCACTCTGTATGACACACTCTAGGTCCATCCACCTCACTACAAATAGCTCAATTTCATTTCTTTTTATGGCTGAGTAATATTCCATTGTATATATGTGCCACAATCTTCTTTATCCATTCATCTGTCGATGAACAGTGCTACAATGAACACTGTGTAAATAGTGTAAATAGTGCTACAATGAACATTGTGGTACATGACCCTTTTTGAATTATGGTTTTCTCAGGGTATATGCCCAGTAGTGGGATTGCTGGGTCGTATGGTAGTTCTATTATTAGTTTTTTAAGGAGCCTCCATACTGTTCTCCACAATGGCTATATCAACTTACATTCCTACCAACAGTGCAAGAGGGTTCCATTTTCTCCACACCCTCTCCAGCATTTATTGTTTGTAGATTTTTTGATGATGGCCATTCTGACCGGTGTGAGGTGATACCGCATTGTAGTTTTGATTTGCATTTCTCTAATGATTAGTGATGTTGAGCATCCCTTCGTGTGTTGGTTGGCAATCTGTATATCTTCTTTGGAGAAATGTCTATTTAGGTCTTCTGTCCATTATTAGATTGGGTTGTTTGTTTTTTTGATATTGAGCTTCATGAGCTGCTTGTATATTTTTGAGATTAATCCTTTGTCAGTTGCTTCATTTGCAAATATTTTCTCCCATTCTCAGGGTTGTCTTTTGGTCTTGTTTATGGTTTCTGTTGCTGTACAAAAGCTTTTAAGTTTCATTAGGTCCCGTTTGTTTATTTTTGTTTTTATTTATTTCTCTAGGAGGTGGGTAAAAAGGATCTTGCTGTGATTTATGTCATAGAGTGTTCTGTCTATGTTTTCCTCTAAGAGTTTGATAGTGTCTGGCCTTACATTTAGGTCTTTAATCCATTAGGGGGGTTATTTTAGTGTATGGTGTTAGGAAGTGTTCTAATTTCATTCATGTAGCTGTCCAGTTTTCCCAGCACTGCTTATTGAAGAGGCTGTCTTTTCTCCATTGTATATTCTGCCTCCTTTATCAAAGATAAGGTGACCATATGAGCGTGGGTTTATCTCTGGGCTTTCTATCATGTTCCGTTGATCTATATTTCTGTTTTTCTGCCAGGACCATCCGGTCTTGATTACTGTAGCTTTGTAGTATAGTCTGAAGTCAGGGAGACTGATTCCTCCAGCTCCATTTTTCTTTCTCAAGATTGCTTTGGCTATTCAGGGTCTCTGTGTTTACACACAAATTGTGAAATTTTTTGTTCGAGTTCTGTGAAAAATGCCATTGGTAGTGTAACAGGGATTGCATTGAATCTGTAGATTGCTTTGGGTAGTATAGTCATTTTCACAATGTTGATTTTTCCAATCCAAGAACATGGTATATCTCTCCATCTGTTAGTATCATCTTTAATTTCTTTCATCAGTGTCTTGTAGTTTTCTGCATACAGGTCTTTTGTCTCCTTAGGTAGGTTTATTCCTAGGTATTTTATTCTTTTTGTTGCAGTACTAAATGGGAGTGTTTCCTTAATTTCTCTTTCAGATTCTTCATCATTAGTGTATAGGAATGCAAGAGATTTCTTTGTATTAATTTTGTATCCTGCTACTTTACCAAATTCATTGATTAGCTCTAGTAGTTTTCTGGTAACATCTTTAGGATTCTCTATGTATAATATCATGTCATCTGCAAACAGTTACACTTTTACTTCTTCTTTTCCGATTTGGACTCCTTTTATTTCTTTTTCTTCTCTGATTGCTGTGGCTAAAACTTCCAAAACTATGTTGAAGAATAGTGCTCAGAGTGGGCATACTTGTCTTATTCCTGATCTTAGTGGAAATGGTTTCAGTTTTTCACCACTGAGAACAATGTTGGTTGTGTGTTTGTCATATATGGCCTTTATTATGTTGAGATAGGTTCCCTCTGTGCTCACTTTCTGGAGAGGTTTTATCATAAATGGGTGTTGAATTTTGTCAAAAGCTTTTTCTGCATCTGTTCAGATGATCATATGGTTTTTATCCTTCAATTTGTTAATATGGTGTATCACATTGAATGATTTGCATTAATTGAAGAATCCTTGCATTCCTGGGATAAACTCCACTTGATCATGGTGTATGATCCTTTAATGTGCTGTTGGATTCTGTTTGCTAGTGTTTTGTTGAGGACTTTTCATCTATGTTCATCAGTGATATTGGCCTGTAGTTTGCTTTTTTGTGACATCTTTGTCTGGTTTTGGTATCAGGGGGGATGGTGGCCTGGTAAAATGAGTTTGGGAGTGTTCCTCCCTCTGGTATATTTTGGAAGAGTTTGAGAAGGATAGGTGTTAGCTCCTCTCTAAATGTTTGATAGAATTTACCTGTGAAGCCCTCTGGTCCTTGGCTTCTGTTTGTTGGAAGATTTTTAATCATAGTTTCAATTTCATTGCTTGTGATTGGTCTGTTTATATTTTCTATTTCTTCCTGGTTCAGTCTCAGAAGGTTGTGCTTTTCTAAGAATTTGTCCATTTCTTCCAGGTTGTCCATTTTATTGGCATATAGTTGCTATAATAATCTCTCATGATCCTTTGTATTTCTGAAGTGTCAGTTGTTACTTCTCCTTTTTCATTTCTAATTCTGTTGATTTGAGTCTTCTCCCTTTTTTTTCTTGATGAATCTGGTTAATGGTTTATCAATTTTGTGTATCTTCTCAAAGAACCAGCTTTTTGTTTTATTGATCTTTGTTATTGTGTCCTTCATTTCTTTTTCATTTATTTCTGATCTGATTTTTATGATTTCTTTCCTCTGCTAACTTTGGGGGTTTTTTGTTCTTCTTTCTCTAATTGCTTTAGGTGTAAGATTAGGTTGTTTATTTGAGATGTTTCTTGTTTCTTGAGGTAGGATTGTATTGCTATAAACTTCCATCTTAAAACTGCTTTTGCTGCGTCCCATAGATTCTAGGTTGTCGTGTTTTCATTGTCATTTGTTTCTAAGTATTTTATGATTTCCTCTTTGATTTCTTTGGTGATCTCTTGGTTATTTAGTGGTTTATAGTTTACCCTCCATGTATCTTAATTTTTTATACTTTTTTTCCTGTAATTGATGTCTAGTCTCATAGCGTTGTGGTCACAAAATATCCTTGATACAATTTCAATTTTCTTTAGTTTACCAATGCTTGATTTGTAACCCAAAAGATGCTCTCTCCTGGAGAATGTTCCATGAGCACTTGAGGAGAAAGTGTATTCTGTTGTTTTTGGATGGAATGTCCTATAAATATCAATTAAGTCCATCTTGTTTAATGTGTCATTTAAAGTTGTGTTTCCTTATTTATTTTCATTTTGGATGATCTGTCCATTGGTGAAAGTGGGGTGTTAAAGTCCCTTACTATTATTGTGTTACTGTCAATTTCCCCTTTTATGGCTGTTACCATTTGCCTTATGTATTGAGGTGCTCCTATGTTGGGTACATAAATATTTACAATTTTATGTCTTCTTCTGGATTGATCCCTTGATCATTATGTAGTGTCCTTCTTTGTCTCTTGTAATAGTCTTTATTTTAAAATCTATTTTGTCTGCTGTGAGAATTACTACTCCAGCTTTCTTTTGATTTGCATTTGCATGGAATATCCTTGTCCATTCCCTCACTTTCAGTTTGTATGTGTCCCTAGGTCTGAAGTGGGTCTCTTGTAGACAGCATATATAAGGGTCTTGTTTTTGTATCCATTCAGCCAGTCTATGTCTTTTGGTTGTAGCATTTAATCCATTT
Organism: Balaenoptera borealis; assembly: GCF_965194805.1. Taxonomy (NCBI): domain Eukaryota; kingdom Metazoa; phylum Chordata; class Mammalia; order Artiodactyla; family Balaenopteridae; genus Balaenoptera; species Balaenoptera borealis. The sequence goes on along the minus strand of NC_138868.1, from coordinate 90,020,344 downwards.
ACATTTAAGGTAATTATCAATATGTATGTTCCTATTACCATTTTCTTGATTGTTTGGGGTTTGTTTTTGTAGGTCTTTTCCTTCGCTTGTTTTTCCTGCCTAGAGAAGTTCCTTTAGCATTTGTTGTAAAGCTGGTTTGGTGGTGCTGAATTTTCCTAGCTTTTGCTTGTTGTAAAAGTTTTAATTTCTCAGTCGAATCTGAATGAGATCCTTGCTGGATAGAGTAATCTTGGTTTCAGGTGTTTTCCCTTTCATCACTTTAAATATGTCCTGCCACTCCCTTCTGGCTTGCAGAGTTTCTTCTGAAAGATCAGCTGTTAAACTTAGGGGATTCCCTTGTATGTTATTTGTTGCTCTTCTCTTGCTACTTTTAATATTTGTTTTTTGTATTTAATTTTTGATAGTTTGATTAAAATACGTCTTGCCATGTTCCTCCTTGGATTTATCCTGTATGGGATTCTGCCCTTCCTGGACTTGACTGACTATTTCCTTTCCCATATTAGGGAACTTTTCAACTATAATCTCTTCAAATATTTTCTCAGTCCCTTTCTTTTTCTCTTCTTCTTCTGGGACCCCTATAATTCAAACGTTTGTGCATTTAATGTTGTCCCAGAGGTCTCTGAGACTGTCCTCAATTCTTTTCATTCTTTTTTCTTTATTCTGCTCTGCAGTAGTTATTTCCACTATTTTATCTTCCAGGTCACTTGTCTGTTCTTCTGCCTCAGTTATTCTGCTATTGATTCCTTCTAGAGAATTTTTAATTTCATTTATTGTGTTGTTGAACATTGTTTGTTTGTTCTTTAGTTCTTCTAAGTCCTTGTTAAACGTTTCTTGTATTTTCTCCATTCTATTTCCAAGATTTTGGATCATCTTTACTATCATTAGTCTGAATTCTTTTTCAGGTAGACTGTCTATTTCCTCTTCATTTGTTTGGTCTGGTGGGCTTTTACCTTGCCCCTTCATCTGCTGCATATTTCTCTGTGTTCTCATTTTGTTTCACTCACTGTGTTTAGGTCTTCTTTTTGCAGTCCTCAGGTTCATAGTTCCTGTTGTCTTTGGTGTCTACCCCCAGTGAGTGAGGTTGATTCAGTGGCTTGTGTAGGTTTCTTGGTGGAGGGTACTGGTGCCTGTGTTCCGGTGGGTGGGCCTGGATCTTGTCTTTCTGGTGCACAGGGCCATGTCTGGTGGTGTGTTTTGGGGTGTCAGTGAACTTAGTATGATTTTAGGTAGCCTCTCAGATAATGGGTGGGGCTGTGTTCCTGCCTTGCTAGTTGTTTGGCATAGGGTGTCCGGCGCTGGAGCTTGCTGGTCATTGAGTGGAGCTGGGTCTTATTGTTGAGATGGAGATCTCTGGGAGAGCTCTCACTGATTGATATTACATGGGACCAAGAGGTCTCTGGTGGTCCAGTGTCCTGAACTCAGTGCTCCCACCTCAGAGACTCAGGCCTAACACCAGGCCAGAGCACCAAGACCCTCTCAGCCTCATGGCTCAGAAGAAAACGGAGAAAAAAAGAAGGAAAAAAATAAAAAATAATAAATAAAAAGAATTATTAAAATAAAAAAATTAAAAAGAATAATAATAAAAAAGAAAGAGAGCAAACAAACCAATAAACTAATCCACCAATGATAACAAGTGCTGAAAGCTATACTAAGACAAACATAAATATCAGAAACAAATCGGTCGCAGACAGCAAACCCCAAGTCTACTGTTGCTCCCAAAGTCCACCGCCTCAATTTGGGGATGATTCGTTGTCTATTCAAGTACTCCACAGATGCAAGGTATGTCAAGTTGATTGTGGGGATTTAATCTGCTGCTCCTGAGGCTGCACAGAGAAATTTCCCTTTCTGTTCTTTGTTCACACAGCTCCTGGGGTTCAGCTTTGGATTTGGCCCCACCTCTGCGTGTAGATTGCCCTCAGGCATCTGTTCCTGCCCAGACAGGACGGGGTTAAAGCAGTGGCTGATTAGCGGCACTGGTTCACTCAGGCCGGGGGGAGGGAATTGTATGGTAGTCATAATTGGAATGTGGGGCGAGCCTGTGGTGTCAGAAGCTGGCATGACACTGCAACAGCCTGAGGAACGCTGCGTGTTCTCCCGAGTAAGTTGTACCTAGATCACCGGACCCTGTCAGTGGCGGGCTGCACAGGCTCCCAGGGGGTGTGTGGATAGTGACCTGCACTTGCATACAGGATTCTTGGTGGCTGCAGCAGTAGCATTAGCATTTCATGCCCATCTCTGGGGTCCAAGCTGATAGCTATGGCCTGCGCCCATCTCTGGAGCTCATTTAGGCAGTGCTCTGCCTTCCGTGGGCAGACAGGGAAGGAATCCCCTCTCCTCGCACACCCCGAAACAATGGTCTCTTGCCTCTTAGGCAGGCCCAGACTTTTTCCCAAACTCCCTCCCGACTAGCTGTGGTGCACTAGCCCCTTCAGGCTGTGTTCACACAGCCAACCCCAGTCCTCTCCCTGGGATCTGAACTCCGAAGCCCAAACCTCAGCTCCCAGCCCCAACCCGCCCTGGCAAGTGAGCAGACAAGCCTCTCGGGCTGGTGAGTGCTGATCGACACCGATCCTCTCTGCGAGTATCTCTCCTCTTTGACCTCTGCACCCCTGTTGCTGTGCTCTCCTCCATGACTCCAAAGCTTCCCCCCCGCCCAAACTCTGTCTCCGCCAGTGAAGAGGCTTCTTAGGGCGTGGAAACTTTTCCTCCTTCACAGCTCCCTCCCAGAGGTGCAGGTCCTGTCCCTATTCTTTTGTCTCTGTTTTTTTTATTTTGCCCTACTCAGGTATGTGGGGATTTTCTGCCTTTGAGGAAGTCAGAGGTCTTCTGCCAGTGTTCAGTAGGTGTTCTGTGAGAGTTGTTCCACATGTGGATGTGTTTTTGATGTATTTGTGGGGAGGAAGGTGATCTCCATGTCTTACTCCTCCACCATCTTGAAGGTCCCCCATCCAGTGCATTTTTAAAAGATGCTATTAACATATAGTTAGGCCAAATTAGTTGAATAGATTACACTATATTGAAGAAGCCTCTAGAAAATAAACGAGGATTCACAGCTACACTGAAGACTGGATTAGAATTAATTTATCTTTTTAAAATTTCCCTGATATGATTTATGTACTATTTATTCCCCCCACAAAATAAAAAGTGTCTGAAGTTTTCTGATATTAGATAACTTCACAAATTTAAAGATAATCTAGTCCAATCTCATTTTGTAATGAAGGAAAATGGGGCTCAGACTAATTAAATGATCCATGATTACACCATTTGTTAGTCAGGTGTAAGATTTCTTAGTCTACTGCACCACTTTGCCTATTAGCAAAAGGAAATAAATCCTGATAACCACTAAAGGCAGTCCCATTTGTATCTTTAAGATAGAATAAGGAGTTAAAAGTAAATAGGTAGTACCTTGTATTTATTAATAACAGCCATCACTATAATGAAAGAATGATAAATAACAGTGAAAGTTTGTGTTCAAAAACTTAGGAACATCATGAACATCTGACCAAAACTTTATTTAGTGAGCAATATTATAATTAAATATACTCTAAGTGCATGAGTGTCTAGAGAACAACAATCACAGACTCCTGGTACTTACTTACGGATCCCCTTGGGGTCTACAAATTCAGGTAAAGAACTTCATTCCTGGGCTTCCCTGGTGGCACAGTGGTTAAGAATCCACCTGCCAATGCAGGGGACACGGGTTCAAGCCCTGTCCAGGAAGATCCCTTATCCCACGGAGCAACTAAGCCTGTGTGTCACAACTACTGAGCCTGTGCAGTAGAGTCCGTGAGCCATAACTACTGAGCCCATGTGCCGCAAGTACTGAAGCCCGCGCATCTAGAGCCTGTGTTCTGCAACAAGAGAAGCCACCACAATAAGAAGCCCATGCACCACAACAAAGAGTAGCCCCCGCTCGCCACAACTAGAGAAAGCCTGCATGCAGCAATGAAAACTCAATGCAGCCATAAATAAATAAATAAATTTGAAAAAAAAAAAAGAACTTCATGCCTAAAGGATGTTGATACACTAGCAACCACCAAGAAAATACTGTGGTGTGTGTGAAAGATTTGCACACAGTCTGTAAGGAAGCTGGAAGCCACACGCATCCCTGAGACAAAATCTGGCAAGTTACATGTATCTGGAGTCTCAAATGACATGTACAAGTCCATCTTGTGGAGTTAGTAATAAACAGCACACACATACATACCCCCAAATATTCATTTGCTATCACTCGTTTATGTAGAAAAAAGGAGCCTCGTTGTAATAAAACCTTGAAAGTGTTCAGTCCTGGGGTTCAGACATCTCAGCTCTTCATGATGGAACAGAAGTGAAGATGCAATGGAGACCACTAAAACAATGTTGTGTTAGTTTCAGGTGTACAGCAAAGTTATTCAATTATATATATATATATATAATTTTTCATATTCTTTTCCCTTATAGGTTATTACAAGACATTGAATATAGTCCCCTGTGTTATACGGTAGGAACTTGTTGTTTATCTATCCTATATATAGTAGTTTGTATCTGCTAATTCCAAACTCCTAATTTATCTCTCCCCCACCCCTTTCCCCTTTGGTATCCATAAATTTGTTTTCTAAGTCCATGAGTCCGTTTCTGTTTTGTAAATAAGTACATTTGTATCATTTTTTGATTCCTTATGTAAATGATATCATATGATATTTGTCTTTCTCTGCTTCTTGAGTCCTCCTGAACCCAGCTGTCCTGGCAGCATGTGTGACCCTGGGGAGAAAGGAGCCTTATGTGAGAATGGAAAGAGCTCTTACACCAAACGCTGCAACAGTGCGGGGCTAAGATATCCACCAGAGACCATCCTGCCCCAATTAAATACAGCACAGAAGGGGAAAGGTTTTCCTGCCCCATACTATGGGGAGGAGGTTGATGGTATTAGTGTACAGGAAGAAGCAGCAGCAGGGATCTTGGCCTAAATGGGGACAGAGGCCCATGCAAAACAAGCAAGACCAGGTGGAGCCACAGTGGCACTAATTGGTATGGCAGAGTTCAAAATACGAGTAACTTGTAACTCGGACCCCTAGGCACAGGTAAGACACCCCTTGGAGATGCCCAGAAATACTTGAGGGAAGGGTCTTAACATCAGCAAGGGCTCAGATTGAGAGTGTGTGTGGGTACAAGAGTGTGTACACCTGCGTGTGTATGTACTTGTGTGTATAGCAAGTTATAAGTGAGCAGCCACAGGTCTTCCCTGCTTCAAGTTTCTTTCTCTGGTCCAAATTCTTCCTCCTGGTTTCTACTTGCCTGCATCCTGGTCCAAGTCACTTAAGAGAACAGACTCAGGAGCAGAGCTCTGGGTTCTAATCTTGCCTCTACCACATGGGGCTGTGACTTCAGTCAATTGTTTTAACCTTTCTGTGCCTCAATACTCAGGTATTAATGACCCCATTTACACAAACTTACTTTTAAGACTTTGGAGCATTCAATTAGCGTATGCCAGGAAAAATTATCTCTGCTGTATATTGGTGCTGAAATCATTTTCTCTGTTAGTTAATCCCTCCCAACCCCTTCTCTGTCCATGTCCCATTTCTCAGAGAATCTGCACCAACAATCCTCCTGAGCGGGCAGCCGGACAGTCATGCCCACCTACTTAGCTACAGCTAGTTGACCCAAGGCTGGACACCTAACCCAAGCACCAGATTCTCTTCCAGGATCCTGAAATGCAATTCAAAGTCAGGTCAGACTATGACATGCACATATAGTGATATAAAGCTAGAGTCAGGTCAAGTATGTGCAAAGAAGAAAGAGCCATTTTGCAAAAACAGAAAACAATGATGCAGGCAGAGATGGGAGCAGAGACATGAGAACACAGCCTGTGAGAGGGAGAGGAAAGAGAAAGGTGGCTGCACTTCTTACCCTTGGCTCAGCAAGGTACTCGTGTATCTTTTTGATGTCCACATGTGCTTAAGTTTGCCCAAGTGACATTCTGCTTCTTGGCACCTGTCTTTGTTTGGGCTGCTATAACAAGAATATCATAGGCTGGGTGGTTTAAACCATGAACATTTATTTCTCACAGTTCTGAAAACTGGGAAGTCCAAAGATCAAGGTGTTGGCAAATTCAGTGTCTGGTGAGGGCCTGCTTCCTTGTTCATAGATGGCTGTCTTCTTACTGTGTCCTCACATGGAAGAAAAGGTGAGGGATTTCTCTCAGGTTGCTTTTATGAGGTCACTGATCCCATTTATGAGGGCTCCACCCTCATAACCTAATCAGTAACCCTAATCGTAACCCCACCCCCTAATACCATTGCATTGGGGATTAGAATTTCAACATATACATTTTAGGCGGCTACAAGCATTCAGCACCAAACAATCCCAGCTAAAACAACTGCTCCCCACAGGGGTTCAGATAGGTGAATACTTCTCCAAGTGTCATCATTACACAAGATGTGGGTACAGACAAGACCAGAAGCCAGATCCCAGATTGTCCCAACTTCTCCACAGCTGTTGCTATTGAAACAGTATGCGGTATTGAGTTCCAGATTGCCTCTTTCTCTAGTCAGAGAAAGAAAAACATCATATGGTATCACTTACATGTGGAATCTAAAAAATGATACAAATGAAATTACGTACAAAACAGAAAAGACTCACAGACATAGAAAACAAACTTATGGTTACCAAAGGAAAAGGGAGGAGGGATAAATTAGGAATTTGGGATTAACAAATACACACTACTATATATAAAACAGATAACCAACAAGGACCTACTGTATAGCACAGGTAACTGTACTCAATATCTTGTAATAACCTATAATGGAAAAGAATCTTAAAAAGAATAGATATGTATATAATTGAATCACTTTGCTGTGCACCTGAAACTAACACAACATTGTAAATCAACTATATTTCAATAAAATTTGAAAAAAAATAAGAAAGCAACCAGGAGAAAGCAGTGTCTCAAAAGCCAGGAGAGGACCAAGTTCAGTAAGGAAGTGGTCAGAGGGTGAAATGTCACCAGGTAAAACAAGGATTGTGTTAAGTAGAACAAAGATTGAAAAAAATGTCCATTGGATTTGGAAATTAGGTGAGGAAATTAGAAACCTTAGTGTAGTTACTCATAACTTAGTGATCCTCCTCAAAGTAGCGGGCAGGATGAAGATTCAGATTCTCAAACAACTGTTTGATTTAGTTTCAACATTAGTTTGTCACTGAAGACATTTGATAACCGGAGACTTTAGAACATGTATAGGTATATATGTGCAGAGAATGTTACAGTGACGAGTGCACATCCACTGTGGTGCCAGGCAGGTCTCTGCCCAGGAGTCCAGTGAGCTCAGGGTAGAGTCAATGACTGAATGCTTTGGTGTTGACATCTGGTCCTCAGAATGCAAAATCCTAAATAATGAAGAATAATGGCTACCTCTTAAAAAATAAAAATTCTGGGTGCCATACCAGATGGGCAAGGAACTCACTCTGAGAGTAGAAAACTTGGAGTGCCACAGCAAGAAAAGTGTGCATATTTTTAACATGAAATAGAGTTACATGCATGAAAGTGAGAAGTGGACCTGGAATACACCAAGAACAAGTCAAATCAAAGCACACTCAACAACCTAGGAACTAACAAGGAATTGATGTGTGTGGCACCAGTAAAAATGCCCCTTAACATCAAAAAGCAGGAGACTTAGTCTCCACATCTTGGTGGCAACGATTGGAGGAGAAAACCTCCAGAACACCACCCAAATCAGTGAGAACTGAAGTCACAGAAGATGGCCAGAGTTAATCATGGGACTAGAAAGTAAGTCATAATAGAGTAACAGTGATACACCACAAATGCAGAAGACCTCTGATCAGCTCTCATAAACCTGTTAGATACCCCATATGGACGGTGAAATGAGAAGCAAGTGATTTTTCTGTGAGGACTATGATTCAGATATACTAGGAATATAACTGTTTCATTAACTCACCATCAGGTTGCTGCTATCCGGTCACATGTGTGTCACCTGTATAAACATATATTCTTCCATTCAGCAAAATTGAGCCGTACAAGGAGCCCAACACTGTAGGTCAGTTTGTAAGTTCTGTGAGGGCACAAAGGATGTCTGTATTACCTACCTTAGTATCCCAAGGACAGCACCCAATACACAGTCCCTGAACTCAAGAAGCTGAGGATTAGATCAAAAGGAAAGTGTGTGTGGACGCAAAGAGAGAGGTAGAAGGAAGTGTAATTGGTGGCTGGAATTTTAGTTTGAGAGATAAAGAATTGGGCGATGAAAAAAGAGAGACCATCATAAAACACTTTGTGTGGAACCTGGCACATAGTATACAGTCAATAAATGATGGCTATTCCTAATATTATATAGTGTGTTCATTTTAGGCAACTCCTCCCAAAATAGGGTATCTTGGGGAAATCCTAAAGCTTTCAGAGGGATTTGTAACTAGCCACAAATCTGGCTTCAGATACAGTTTAGACCTTCTTAATTGAGCATAATGTAGTCTCTCTCTTCAGGCAAGCAAAGTGTTTTTAAGACAGATGGTTTCAATCACTTATTTTATTATTCAAAAGTCTGCCCCTCAACAGGAATCCAGAGAAGTTTAAACTGAAGATGAGTGGTCATTCTCAGCCAGAGTCATCCCCATCTTGAAAAATACCTCCTCTAATGTTTTGGTTACACTTTCCTTTGATGGACAAACAGCTCCAGCTGTTTCAACCCTTGAAGTTGCCTCAAGCCTTCCTCAGGAGGCTGTCTATCCTTCTTTTCCTACAGAGCAAGGGGATCTGCATTCAGCCCCTGAGGAGTAGAGAAGGCCTATGTTTTCCCTCTGATCTTAGGTTAATTCTTTTTAGTAAATATAAATAAACTGCAGCTCTGTGAATCTCATTCACCCAGCAAAAGGAAAACTCAGTATTTAAGTACTGAGTAAAATTTTTTTTAAAAAAACCAGAAAATTTAACTCACTAGTAGTTGGATATACAACTGTTGGATGAACAGGAGAAAGTTCATTGATAGAGCTGGGACCCTTCCCAAATTCATACTGACAAACATTCCATGGTATCACCAAGCACTGTTGTCAATTTCATTTGTTGTTTTTTTTTTTTTTTAACGTCTTTATTAGAGTATAATTGCTTTACAGTGGTGTGTCAGTTTCTGGTTTATAACAAAGTGAATCAGTTATACATATACATATGTCCCCATATCTCTTCCCTCTTGCATCTCCCTCCCTCCCACCCTCCCTATCCCACCCTTCTAGGTGGTCACAAAGCACCGAGCTGATCTCCCTGTGCTATGCGGCTGCTTCCCACTAGCAATCTATTTTACCTTTGGTAGTGTATAAATGTCCATGCCACTCTCTCACTTTGTCCCAGCTTACCCTTCCCCCTCCCCATATCCTCAAGTCCATTCTCTAGTAAGTCTGCATCTTTATTCCCATCTTGCCCCTAGGTTCTTCTGACCTTTTTTTTTTTTTTTTAGATTCCATATATATGTGTTAGCATACTGTATTTGTTTTTCTCTTTCTGACTTACTTCACTCTGTATGACAGTCTCTAGGTCCATCCACCTCACTACAAATAACTCAGTTTCATTACTTTTTATGGCTGAGTAATATTCCATTGTATATATGTGCCACATCTATTTCATTTGTTTTTATATAGTGTTTTGGTTTGGTTGGGTTGGGTTTTTAAGGTATAGTTTCACTTTTTTTAACCTTCATTTGTTGAAGATCACAGCCAGTTTAGAATCCAACAATCAGATGGTAATTGACTCCCTCCCTGGTGAAGGACAGTATGTTTGGAACAACATAATAAAAACAGATCTGATGTCACAAACACCAAGAAAAAGTTTCTTCAAATGAAAGGTCAATTGCTACATTTCTCATTCTATCAAATATGGTAGTTTCCATGTTGTAGTTATATTATTATATGTTTTTCACTCATGTGTTACTTAAGATTGAAAGATTTAAGATTGAAAAATCTACTGTCAACTAGCCTTGAACCTGATAGATACACCTCGGTTCCCTTTATTCCAGTGGAACTGTATGTGCTGTCTCAGAAGATGCCCAACAGCATGTATTAACCATGTCAGTGACAACCCTAGAGAACAGTCCATTTTTCTTGCCAACAGTAATTCTACTGGGAATAGCTTTCTGGCTTAGGTAAAAATAGCTATTTTCATCCATCATCACACTTCCTGTTCAGCTTTTATATACATACAATTTCTACAAAGGGAAAGAACTTGGGGGAAAGGAGCTTGGGTATCTTCAACATTTGTGTACTGGGCACCTGGGTTCCTCCCCTCCAATGACCTTCCCAACCTCTACACTTCAGCCAGTTGCTCCCATGGCCATTCCTGGAGATGGCTGCTCTGCCTACAAAATGTACAACCCTATTCTTTAAGTATAATCGCCTCTTTTCCCCCATCATCCTCTTCCAACAAAGCCTGTTCTTCATCTCCATGGAGACTTCTCAGTCAGAGGGGTTATTAACTTGCAGTTCCTGATCCCCTAAATGGATTTCAGGGAGTCTTTAAATATCTTTAAATACTACGCAGATTCTTCTCCCAAGCTGCAGTTTCCTGCTAGAGAAAAATTACACATCCATGCAAATTAGAGCCACCACAATGTGTGGGTGACCCACAGTGCTGCCCAGCAGTTCTCTCATTTCTTCTGAGCCAATATTTTGTGCCTCCTCTTCACCTAGCAAATGTGCAAGCCTCACCACCTCACTGAAGCCTTCTAAATCGCTACTCTCTTCCTTCCTTCCCACAACCTGGTTGCTACTGCTTTACTACTTCCTTACACTTGTGTATTATGTGCTCAACTTGCCTTGCTTAACTCCTGTCCCAGAGGAAGAAACATTAGACTTCTCTAAAATAGGAAGAGAAGAAAGACCACTGGTGGTAGTGGTGGTCACCTCCTAGATGTCTTGTTCATTGTACCAATTATGGTTACCCCACAGAGGGGGATAGACCCCTACCCAAAATTTGGTTCAAATGTTGAGACTAAAGCTGCCACATATGCATCAAAAGGGTATGAAAATGTTTATTACTCAGTTTCTGGGCAGAGTAAGGCGAGCTTCCCAGAAGGTCCTAAGATGGCTTGAGAGAGTAGGGAGAGGAGGCTGGCTTCACTGTTACTGTGATTAGGGTTTGAGCTAGATGTGAGGGCTCCCCTGTATGAGCTGGGGCTTGGACTTCCCACAGTACCAAAGAACGGAGCGCCCAGACTTTCTTGCCCAGACGTGGGCAGAATGGGAATGGGGAGTAGTGGAGCTTAAAAGCTGTCAGCAAACATCAAAAGTGAAATCAAACTCTTCGTTACATTCTCCAAGAAGAACTGAATCTGAATTCTAGGTTTATTACTTACTAGTTGGATGACCTTAAAAAAGTTATGTAACCATTCTTACCTAACCTCCACACCAATTACCATAGGCTAATAAATAAATAAATAAAATAAGAAAGAAAGGGAAGGAAAGAAAGAGAAGAAAGAAAGAAAGAAAGAAAGAAAGAAAGAAAGAAAGAAAGAAAGAAAGGAGAGAGAGAGGGAGAGAGAGAAGGAGAAAAAGAGAGAAAGGAAGGAAGGAAGGAAGGAAGGAAGGAAGGAAGGAAGGAAGGAAAGAAGGAAGGAAGGGAAGAGGGAAGGAAGGCAGAACCCTCCCACTGTGTTGTTGTAAGAATTAAATAAGTATGCTCGGTGCCTAGCATATGATAGATATCTAATAACATTGGGAGCTTATCCTCTCCAAAGCTAGCCCTTTACCATGTGCTTGAATCCCTCATGCCTCCTCTAAGGCCATGCTCTGTCACTTATCATCTCTTTCTCCTGGATCTTCAATTTCTTCCTCTCCACTGGACACTTGCAGAGTGCCCACATGCCCACAGGTGCCTCTGTCAATAAGTTCCAAGAACAGATCTTTAACTACACCTCAGGTACCCATGCCACCTATTATATTGTTTTTGGTGCTCCAGAAATTTTAGTGTTGTACTTAATATCTCCCATCTGTACTCCAAACATCTAATCGGTCACCTAATTTTGTGGATTCCAACTCAGAAATTCCTCCCAACTGTTTTATCTCTAACTCTACTACCATTGCTTTGTCTAATATCTCATTATCTCTCATAGACTCCTCATTGGCCTCTGTCACAAGTGTCTCAAGATCTCAATTATCTTTCTTAATTACTCTGTTAAAAATATCTGTTGATTTTTTAATTATATGAAAAGCTGCTTACATTATAGTAAAGAGTAGGGGAAAAACTACAAAAGCCTTATAAATAGGAGAAACCTATTGACCTGTATAACCATGAAGATGTTGTAGAAATGATAACGTGTGACTTTGAATGCCAGGTCACAGAAGACATTCTGGCTTCTACATTATACTCTCTTCGATCACTTGCTCTGGGGGAAGCAGCTGACATGTCATGAGGACACTTAATCACCCTCTGGAATGGTCCATGAGATGAGAAACTGAAGACTTCTACCAAAACCCAGCACAGTCTTGCCAGGAATGTGAGTGAGCACCTTACAAGCAGATCCTTCAGGCCCTTTCACACTTTCAGATGAGCACAGCCCAAGCTGACATCTTGACTGCAACTTAATGAGAGACCCGGAATCAGAACCACAAAGCTAAGCTGCTCCCCAATTCTTGACCCACAGAAACTGTGAACTAATTTATTGTTTTTAAGCTACTAAGATTTGAGGTAATTTTTTACACACCAATAGATACCTAAGATGGGCCCCAAAACATCTTTCTTTTTTTGTTATAGTTTTTATTTAATATAGTTGATTTACAATGTTGTGTTAGTTTCAGGTATATAGCAAAGTGATTCAGGTATACATACATAAATATCTATCTTTTTTCAGATTCTTTTCCCTTTTAGGTTATTACAAAATATTGAGTATAGTTCCCTATGCTATACAATAAGTCCTTGTTGATTATCTATTTTATATATAATATCTTTCTAATTTTATCTTCCAAAACTCCCCCTTGTGCTTTATACTCCTACCATATTGAACTTCTAAGAAATTCCTAGATACTTTCAGGAGTTCATATCTTTGCATCTGTTAATTCTGCTACTTAATCCTCCTTCTTTATAGTCCTTCAAAACATAGCTTAAAAGTCACCTCCCCAGTGAAGTGGAATTAGTTTCTCCTTCCTCTGCAGATCCCTGGCCCTCTTTTCCCACCTCTGTGATAGCATTTATCCTGTTCCATTGTAATAAATCTATGAGCACATTTTCATCTCCCTCTACACTGTGAGTTATTCAAGGAAAAGGCCCAAACTTGTTCATCTTTGTGTCCCCAGCACCTAAGAGTGCCAGATATAGAGAAAATGAAAAATAAATCATTGATGAATGAACAAATATGTAGACACCTGAATAACTGACTGAGTGAAGAAGTAGAGTATCAATTCTGTCTTAGCCAGAGGAGGAAACCCACACAAAACTCTCTGCATGTTAGCTCAGACAAGGGGTTAAAAAGTATCTTTGTGAAAGCAATGACCCATAAACCAAGTTAACCATCCATAACCACCAATTAACTAGGGAGATATTACTTGAGTAGTGGAGTTAACTAATGAAAAAATGCCAAAGAATGAAATAGAATAATTAGGCAAAATTTAAATTCTGAAGAAGACCCTGTAGAATACTATCATAGCAGATCTCATTAAAATGTAGGTTTAGCTACATTGGGCTGACTTGTGTCTCTGAAAATACTATAATTGCCATGAAAGGGGTTACTATGACACAATTAGGCCACAAGATTGATTCCTAGTAATTCCTACACAGTTTGTAAATATCTTGCTTCTGAAGCCAGTGGTATGAATTGATTAGTAAAGTTAGCTAACAAATGACCCATTTATCTGGAACACTTGCTGTTTTCAAACCAAGAAAAATGTTCCTCCGAGGTACTGATTTTTACTAAAACTGTGGCTCAAATACTTATTTATGAAAATTCTTAAGATGCCAAAAATTCATTTACATCTCTTTAAGATCCTGTGATATTATTTTTGAAGGATTGAGAATTTTTTAAATACCACGTCTAAGTTCGTATGGCCATGGCTCAACCTCGTCCACAAAGCAAAGTGACTTCTAAAATGGAAACACAGAATCACAGAAAAAGTGTGCATAACAATGTTATTTTATGTTTCATGTTTGCTAGCAATCATATGGGTCTCATGCATTTTTGTTTGTTGTTTGTTTGGGAAAGGTGGATGTTATATTTTTAACTACTTATTCCATTCCTTTGGTTATAATTTATCTAGTCACATTTACTCTTTTTTCTTAAGTCAGTTTTATTATATTACATTTTTCCAGACAACTTTCTATTTCATATTTCAAATTTATTGGCAAAAAGCTGTTCACAGATGTTTATTTTTTAAAATATCCACTGGATCTCTAGTTTCATTCCCTTTTTATTCCTATTATTGTCTATTTGTTTTATCTCTTATTTTTTCTTAATAAGCTTTGCCAGAATTTTGTCTATTATATTAATGTTTTTAAAGAGCAACTTTGATTTTATTGAGTTGTATTATTAAGAGTTATACACTTTTATGTATGTTTATTATACCTCAAAAAATAATTTTAGAGAAAAATGAAACCAAGGAATGTTGAACACAGGATTCAGAATGATGACTACTTTGAGTTGATGGAGGCAGGGGAATGGGATGGGAGAACCACACCATTAGATTTAGACTATTACCAAGATCTTGGTTTTTGTTTAGGGTGGTGGTTTCATGGATCCTTATTACCTTATTAAAAATAAATACACAAGCAGGCCATGTTTAGACTAATGATGAAAATGATGAATGTGTCATGGACCAAGGATTGTAGGTGAGCCAGTTCTGTGAAACTGGGGTCCAAGGTTTGGTGGGAAGTAGGTAACATGGCATTGGTGCCTTCAGGTGGTTACAGATGGATGAATGCTCTTTTTCTGTCCTGGAATGCCCAGGGCATTCCCCAGAGATTCCCCTCTTCTGAAAATGTACATCTGCATATTCCCAATATGAGCAACTTCCTCTAGGGGCCACTCAGGAGAACCCTTGAAGTCAAATCCTTGACTTCTTGGTTCTGCATCCAAAATCTTCCTGCTGTAATCATCACATCTCTCTAGGCAAAACCTTTTCTCAGAGTCTCCCGTCCAACGGGTCCACATCTGGCTCACAAGAACATTCATTTTTGCCCCCACTCAATGGAAATGTAGCTTCTTCTCATGGTGGCCATCTACCCTCACTCTTTCTCAGGGCATATGGCCAGCCTATTGCTGTTATATATTTCTAAACATAAATGAAAAAAAAAAAAAAAACTGTTCCTAAATCCCAAGGATACAGAAAAACTGTCTGAGTGGTTATATATGACCCCACCCTGTCCCACCCACATTTGACTGGGAGAAGGGGAGGGAAGGGAACACCTAGTTCATCTACAGCTCTCTCTCTCTCTCTGAAGAAATTCTCACTCTGAAATTCCTCCTAATCAATAGTCAAGCCTATCCTTACCTACTCTGAAGGTAGGTCAAAATAAGTTCACAAAGTTCACTTGTTCTTTGTAGATGATCTGATACATGTTGTTCTCAGCCTTTGGGGCTCCTGTCAAAATTCCCAGACCACAAGAAACATTGAATTCAGCATGCTGTTAGCTAAATATGGATTGTGAGTTCATTTTTAGTAGGATCTTATTGATGGTAATTCTGTGTAAACTACATTAAAGATTTGCCCCTCCAGAGTACTTTTGCACTCCCTCTTGCCAGTGTATTATTGGCTCAGAACAAATTTTATCTTAATTTCTTAGCAGATAGCATAAATTCAGACCCCAAACCAGCATAAAGCACAAGCTTGTCATTAACACCTCTTAAGAACTTTTTTCCACCCATGACAGACAGGCTCCCTTGTTGCCTCTCTGTACCAATTAATTGTTTTCTTAATTTATACTTTTACTGATGATATGGACCTTTGAATATCTTGTCCTTATGCAGGAGTCTCAGGTCCAACTCACTCTCCCTCCTAGCTTAGACCAAAACCTCATTGTCCCGTCCCACATGAATATTAAAACACTAATCCCTAGAGTACAGAAACTGGCAACCTCCAATACTTCAACCCTATCCCCAAGACAGGTGCTTACTGATCTGGATTTTAGTTTCCTCCTCATTTTTGGTGTTTCCAGATTTCCCTTACTTTCTTGTAATCTTGGCTCTACTTGTAAAACAGTGTTTGTCATCATATTTTAAGAGTCGACGGGAAGTTAACTCGCTACACCAATGATTCCCTTCCCCTATCATCACCAGTCAGCCATTTAATGTTCAGTGCTCTTCTCAATGGGACTTCATTCCTCCCACCAGCACCCTGTCTGTAGAAAACCTGGAGGCCCCAGTTCCATAAGCACTAATCTTTCCACACCCAAAAGTAGGTCCAGTCCCTGGATGTCTTGGTTAGGAATGACCATGTAAAGGGATGACTTTCCCTCTCACCAAAATGGGGCAGGACAGAAACAACCAGGGCATCAGTGGATATACCACTCGGGTTATAACACATTCCTGTCACTCTTTCTTACCTTCTTCCCAATGTAGAACCTATTCTTCCTTCAAGGTCAAACTTAGGATTCAAAACATCTGTGGAGTCTTTCCCCATGACTGGAATCCACACTCATGTCGCCTTTACCATAGTCCATGGCATTTCTTTACCACCTGATTATGTCTTGCTTCATACCATCCTTTGTTTCGTGTATTAACATACAGCAGTTCAATAACCTGCTTCATTTTTACAATCCATTGCATTCTCAAATACAATGTAAGTGAATTTAAAAACATTAGAACTTATGGATCTAACCCAATGTAGTCACTTTGAAGAAAAAAATCTCTATTACATTCATATATTTGTACTTTTATGATGTTATCATTGCTGAAAACATTCTTCTAATTCAGACACATTTCTTTATGATCACATCTCAAATGTATTAAATCTTCAGTAAAACTAAGTTCTTAGAAGGCAGGAACTGTGTTAGGTGTTCCTTTTTTAAAGTTCCACACACAGACCAGAGACACACTGAAGTAGAGGTAAGGAGTGACATGCTTTTATGAGACAGGACAGAGGGACTGGAAAATGGAGGCAGGGTATTAAGGGACTAGGATCTGGCAGAGAGAAATGGCACTGGGGAAGCTGTCAAAAGAGGGACATGTTTTCAAGAAGGAGGAGGTTGTTTCTGACAACTGAGTCTGTATGCTATATCAGCCAAATTCCCAGTGACATCAGCAATTTGACCAGGTTTTGTTTGGCTCATTAGGGATACTTTAAAAGACAAGGATTCTCAGGGGAATTAAAGTGAAAATATTTCTTGCTCCTTGGTGTCAAACTTTTGGCTAGAGAAGAGACCTGGAGGTACTAGGACACTGTGGGAAGACCAGGAAACAGGTTCTCTGCTCAGCTATATTTGGTGAAGAATATAAGCTTGAAGACAGGCATTCATAAGCATGTTATTCTCTCTGTATCCCCAGCATTTCTACGGTGCGGGCACATAGGAGGCACTCACTGAATGTTTGTTCGATGAATGAATGTTAGCAGGTTGGAGCCTCCTAGAAGCATGCAACCTTGTCTCTGGCTCACTGACAAGGTCTTGAGTACTGACTGACTGATGACCTGAAGGGGTGAGCCAGACTCATTCTTGCATCAATGGATAATTTCATTTCTTTTAAACATCGTGAACTGAAAAACCTGTTTCATGGTGTAAATGTAGGAATATTAAAGGGAAGAATTGAGGATAAACTAGAATAAGACCTACTCTTCTTGAATGATGCTTCTCTCACTTCTAACAATAGATTTTTATTAAGCCAAAAAATTGAATATTTAAACAAATATTTAAATTCACATTTAAGTATTTAAATAGTAGTTACAAGAAATGTGTTATCTCAATCTGGGTAAAGGCAGCAGACAGCCAA
This sequence comes from Balaenoptera borealis, assembly GCF_965194805.1. NCBI lineage: Eukaryota > Metazoa > Chordata > Mammalia > Artiodactyla > Balaenopteridae > Balaenoptera > Balaenoptera borealis. The sequence continues at coordinate 90,002,462 of NC_138868.1, read as the reverse complement.
GACAAGAGACCACATGGTGATATGCAAAATCCAGGAGCAGGATGTGCCTTCCCATCATTTGTTGTGACATGGGACACTGGGCCAAGTAAGTTCCAGCCTTAATTCCTGTGTCTAGACTCATTGCTGACTCTTGGTAAATTTGAAAAGTCTTCACTAATTTCCAAGAAGTTATGAGTACTTCATTGATTTTATGATTTGGTGTTTTTTTAATGCTGCAATTGCTTTGCTCTTACAAATTTGATGCAACATGACAAAACATATTTTCACTAGCACCAAATTTTAGTAAAATGTATAAAATTTGATTTTTATAAACATCAAGAGTACCCCTAGTAGCTCAGTGCTTTGTGTCCACATAGAGGGGTGGGATAGGGAGGGTAGGAGGGAGACGTAAGAGGGAGGGGATATGGGGATATATTTATACGTATAGCTGATTCACTTTGTTATACAGCAGAAACTAACACACCATTGTAAAGCAATGATACTCCAAAAAGATGTTAAAAAAAATACACTTGCATGTGTGGAAAGCAATGTATGTACAGATACAGGTTCTTCATTGTAACATGATATGTAACAGCAAAAGATTACAAATACTGTAAATATCCATAGAGAGAGGACTGAGTAAAATATGAAATAAAAAAACCTCAATATTATTTAAAAAAAAAAAAAAGAGTACACCTAGTAACAAATGTTCCCAAAATATATCCCTTTAATTGTGGATAAACGTGCATAAAGTAAACACATTCTATGCAGTATGTGAAGCCACACCATCCACGACTCATTCAGAACTGATGTTTGCATAGAATGTAATCCAAATGGAAAGACATGTTTTAAATAATAAAAACATTTTCCTGTGAAGTTTTTGATAAAGGCTAAACTGAAAAGAAAAGAACTTGTATTTATATAGCTAAAGGAGAAATATTTTAAAATACTTTTTATGGTAGCTGCTTAGTGAATTTTATTTCTAAACTCTGAATTCCATTTGAGAAACCTATTCTAGAAACAGAGATTATTGGGGAGGACTTTCAAGATGGCAGAAGAGTAAGACATGGAGATCACCTTCCTCCCCACAAATATATCAAAAATACATCTACATTTGGAACAACTCCTACAGAACACCTACTGAACGCTGGCAGAAGACGTCAGACTTTCCAAAAGGCAAGAAACTCCCCACGTACCTGAGTAGGGCAACAGAAAAAAGAAAAAACAGAGACAAAAGAATAGGCACAAGACCTGCACATCTGGGAGGGAGCTGTGAAAGAGGAAAAGTTTCCACACACTAGGAAGCCCCTTCACTGGTGGAAATGGGGGGTGGGCAGGGGGAAGCTTCAGAGTCACAGAGGAGAGCACAGCAACAAGGGTGCAGAGGGCAAAGCAGAGAGATTCCTGCACAGAGGATCAGTGCTGACCAGCACTCACCAGCCTGAGAGGCTCGTCTGCTCACCTACCAGGGCGGGTGGGGGCTGGGAGGTGAGGCTCCAGGTTCGGAGGTCGGATCCCAGGGAGAGGACTGGGGTTGGCTGTGTGAACACAGCCTGAAGGGAGCTAGTGCACCACAGCTAGCCGGGAGGGAGTCCGGGAAAAACTCTGGACCTGCCTAAGAGTCAAGAAACCATTGTTTTGGGGTGCGTGAGGAGAGGAGATTCAGAACACTGCCTAAATGAGGTTCAGAGACAGGCACAAGCCATGGCTATCAGCGTGGACCCCAAAGATGGGCATGAAATGCTAAGGCTGCTGCTGCAGCCACCAAGAAGCCTGTGTGCAAGCCCAAGTCACTATCCACACCTCCCCTCCTGGAGCCTGTGCAGCCCACCACTACCAGGGTCCTGTGATCCAAGTACAAATTCCCCGGGAGAACACATGCCACGTCTCAGGCTGTTGCAACGTCACATCAGCCTCTGCTGCCGCAGGCTTGCCCCACATTCCGTACCCCCCCCCGGCCTGAGTGAGCCAGAGCCCCCTAATCAGCTGCTCTTTTAACCCCCTCTTGTCTGGTCAAAGAAGAGACGCCAGAGGGCAACCTACATGAAGAGGCAGGGCCAAATCCAAAGCTGAACCCCAGGAGCTGTGCAAACAAAGAAGAGAAAGGGAAATTTCTCCATGCAGCCTCAGGAGCAGCAGATTAAATATCCACAATCAACTTGATGTACCCTGCGTCTGTGGAATACCTGTATAGACAATGAATCATACCAAAATTGAGACGGTGGATTTTAGGAGCAACTGTAGATTTGCGGTTTGCTGTATGTGACAGAACAGCTACTGATTTTTATGTTTATCTTAATATAGTTTTTAGTGCTTGTTATCATTGGTGGATTTGTTTATTGGTTTGCTTGCTCTCTTCTTTTTTTCTCTTACTTTAAAAATTTTTTTATTTTAATACTTTTTTTATTCTTTATTTTAATAACTTTTATTTTATTTTATTTTATTTTATTTTTCTTTCTTTTTTTTCTCCCTTCTCTTCTGAGCCATGTGGCTGACAAGGTCTTGGTGATCTGACCAGGTGTTAGGCCTGAGCCTCTGAGAGCCGAGTTCAGGACATTGGACCAACAGAGACCTCCCAACCCCACATAATATCAATCATCAAGAGCTCTACCAGAGATCTCCATCTCAATGCTAAGACCCAGCTCCACTCAACAACCAGCAGGCTCCAGTGCTGGATACCCCATGCCAAACAACTAGCAAGACAGGAACACAACCCCATCCATTAGCAGAGAGGCTGCCTAAAAACATACTAAGTTCACAGACACCCCAAAACACACCACTGGATATGGTGCTGCCGACCAGAAAGACAAGATCCAGCCTCATCCACGAGAACACAGTCACCAGTCCCCTTCACCAGGAAACCTACACAATCCACTGAACCAACCTTACACACTGGGGGCAGACACCAAAAACAATGGGAATTATGAACCTGCAGCCTGCAAAAAGGAGACCCCAAACACAGTGAGTTAAGCAAAATGAGAAGACAGAGAAATACTCAGCATATGAAGGAGCAAATTAAAAACCACCAGACCAAAAACATGAAGAGGAAATAGGCAGTCTACCTGAAAAAAGGATTCAGACTAATGATAGTAAAGATGATCCAAAATCTTGGAAACAGAATGGAGAAAATACAAGACACGTTTAACAAGGACTTAGAAGAACTAAAGAGCAAACAAACAATGTCGAACAACACAATAAATGAAATTAAAAATTCTCTACAAGGAATCAATAGCAGAATAACTGAGGCAGAAGAACGGATAAGTGACCTGGAAGATAAAAAAGTGGAAATAACTAACACAGAGCAGAATAAAGAAAAAAGAATGAAAACAATTGAGGACAGTCTCCAAGACTTCTGGGAAAACATTAAACGCACCAACATTCAAATTATAGGGGTCCCAAAAGAAAACAGAAAAAGAAAGGGACTGAAAAACTATTTGAAGAGATTATAGTTGAAAACTTCCCTAATATGGGAAAGGAAATTGTCAATCAAGTCCAGGAAGCACACAGCATCCCATACAGGATAAATCCAAGGAGAAACATGCCAACACACATACTAATCAAACTATCAAAAATTACATACAAAGGACAAATATTAAAAGCAGCAAGGGAAAAACAACAAATAACACATAAAGGAATCCCCATAAGGTTAACAGCTGATCTTTCAGCAGAAACTCTGCAAGCCAGAAGGGAGTGGCAGGACATATTTAAAGTGATGAAGGAGAAAAACCTACAACCAAGATTACTCTACCCAGCAAGGATCTCATTCAGATTTGATGGAGAAATTAAAAGCTTTACAGACAAGCAAAGCTAAGAGAATTCAACACCACCAAACCAGCTCTACAACAAATGCTAAAGGAACTTCTGTAGGCAGGAAACACAAGAAAAGGAAAACACCTACAATAATAAACCCAAAACAATTAAGAAAATGGTAATCGGAACATACATATAGATAATTACCTTAAACGTAAATGGATTAAATGCTCCAACCAAAAGACACAGGCTTGCTGAATGGATACAAAAACAAGACCCATATATATGCTGTCTACAAGAGACCCACTTCAGACCTAGGGACACATACAGACTGAAAGTGAGGGGATGAAAAAGATATTCCATGCAAATGCAAATCAGAAGAAAGCTGGTGTAGCAATTCTCACATCAGATAAAATAGACTTTAAAATAAAGACTATTACAAGAGACAAAGAAGGACACTACATAATGATCAAGGGATCAATCTAAGAAGATATAACAATTGTAAATATTTATGCACCCAACATAGGAGCACCTCAATACATAAGGCAAATGCTAACAGCCATAAAAGGGGAAATCGACAGAAGCACAATAATAGTAGGGGATTTTAACACCCCACTTTCACCAATGGACAGATCACACAAAATGAAAATAAATAAACACATGCTTTAAATGATACATTAAACAAGATAGACTTAATTGATATTTGTAGGACATTCCATCCAAAAAGAGCAGAATACACATTCTTCTCAAGTGCTCATGGAACATTCTCCAGTATAGACCATATCTTGGATCACAAAGCAAGCCTTGGTAAATTTAAGAAAATTGAATTCATATCAAGTATCTTTTCCGACCACAACACTATGAGACTAGATATCAATTACAGGAAACAAATCTGTAAAAAATGCAAATACATGGAGGCTACACAATACACTACTAAATAACCAAGAGATCACTGAAGAAATCAAATAGGAAATCAAAAAATACCTAGAAAAAATTACAATGAAAACACGACCACCCAACACCCATGGGATGCAGCAAAAGCAGTCCTAACAGGGAAATTTATAGCAATAGAATCCTACCTCAAGAAACAAGAAACATCTCAAATAAACAATCTAACCTTACACCTAAAGCAATTAGAGACATAACAACAACAAAAAAAACCCAAAGTTAGCAAAAGGAAAGTAATCATAAAGATCAGATCAGAAATAAATGAAAAAGAAAAGAAGAAAACAATAGCAAAGATCAATAAAACTAGAAGCTGGCTCTTTGAGAAGATAAACAAAATTGATAAACCTTTAGCCAGACTCATCAAGAAAAAAAGGGCGAAGACTCAAATCAATAGAATTAGAAATGAAAAAGGAGGAATAACAACTGACACTGCAGAAATACAAAGGATCAGGAGAGATTACTACAAGCAAATATATGCCAATAAAATGTTCAACCTGGAAGAAATGGACAAATTCTTAGAAAAGCACAACCTTCCCAGACTGAACCAGGAAGAAATAGAAAATATAAACAGACCAATCACAAGCACTGAAATTGAGACTGTCATTAAAAATCTTCCAACCAACAAAAGCCCAGGACCAGATGGCTTCACAGGCAAATTCTATTAAACATTTAGAGAAGAGCTAACACCTATACTTCTCAAACTCTTCCAAAATATAGCAGAGGGAGGAAGACTCCCGAACTCATTCTACAAGGCCACCATCACCCCGATACCAAAGCCAGACAAATATATCACAAAGAAAGAAAACTACAGGCCAATATCACTGATGAACATAGATGCAAAAATCCTTAAAAAAATACTAGCAAACAGAATCCAACAGCACATTAAAAGGATCATACACCATGATCAAGTGGGGGTTATCCCAGGAATGGAAGGGTTCTTCAATATACGCAAATCAATCAATGTGATAAAACATATTGACAAATTGAAGGAGAAAAACCATATGATCATCTCAATAGATGCAGAAAAAGCTTTCAACAAAGTTTGACACCCATTTATGATAAAAACCCTCCAGAAAGTAGGCATACCAGGAACTTACCTCAACATACTAAAGGCCACATATGACAAACCCACAGCCAACATCATTCTCAATGGTGAAAAACTGAAACCATTTCCTCTAAGACCAGGAACAGGACAAGGTTGTCCACTCTCACCACTATTCTTCAACATAGTTTTGGAAGTTTTCACCACAGCAATGAGAGAAGAAAAAGAAATAAAAGGAATTCAAATCAGAAAAGAAGAAGTAAAGCTGTCACTGTTTGCAGATGACATGATACTATACGTAGAGAATCCTAAAGATGCTACCAGAAAATTACTAGGGCTAATCAATGAATCTGGTAAAGTAGCAGGATACAAAATTAATGCACAGAAATCTCTTGCATTCCTATACACTAATGATGAAAAATCTGAAAGAGAAATTAAGGAAACACTCCCATTTACCATTGCAACAAAAAGAATAAAATACCTAGGAAAAAACCTACCTAACAAGACAAAAGACCTGTATGCAGAAAACTATTAGACACTGATGAAAGTAATTAAAGATGATACAAACATATGGAGAGATGTACCACGTTCTTGGATTGGAAGAATCAACACTGTGAAAATGACTATACTACCCAAAGCAATCTACAGATTCAATGAAATCCCTATCAAACTACCAATGGCATTTTTCACAGAACTAGAACAAAAAATTTCACAATTTGTATGGAAGCACAAAAGATGCCGAATAGCCAAAGCCATCTTGAGAAAGAAAAACAGAGCGGGAGGAATCAGTCTCCCTGAATTCAGACTCTACTACAAAGCTACAGTAATCAAGGCAGTATGGTACTGGCATAAAAACAGAAATATAGATCAGTGGAACAGGATAGAAAGCCCAGAGATAAACCCACGCACCTATGGTCAACTAATCTATGACAAAGGAGGCAAAGATATACAATGGAGAAAAGACAGCCTCTTCAATAAGTGTTGCTGGGAAAACTGGACAGCTACATGTAAAAGAATGAAATTAGAACACTCCCTAACACCATACACAAAAATAAACTCAAAATGGATTAAAGATCTAAATGTAAGGCCAGACACTATCAAACTCTTAGAGGAAAACATAGGCAGAACACTCTATGACATACATCACAGCAAGATACTTTTTGACCCACCTCCCAGAGAAATGGAAATAAAAACAAAAATAAACAAAATGGGACCTAATGAAACTTAAAAGCTTTTGCACAACAATGGAAACCATAAACAAGATGAAAAGACCACCCTCAGAATGGGAGAAAATATTTGCAAAAGAAGCAACTGACAAAGGATTAATCTCAAAAATATACCAGCAGCTCATGCAGCTCAATATCAAAAAAAACAAACAACCTAATCCAAAAATGGGCAGAAGATCTAAATAGACATTTCTCCAAAGAAGACATTCAAGTTGCCAACAAACACATGAAAGGATGCTCAACATCACTAATCATTAGAGAAATGCAAATGAAAATTACAATGAGGTATCACCTCACACCAGTCAGAATGGCCATCATCAAAAAATCTGGAAACAATAAATGCTGGAGAGGGTGTGGAGAAAAGGGAACACTCTTGCACTGTTGGTGGGAATGTATGTTGATACAGCCACTATGGAGAACAGTATGGAAGTTCCTTAAAAAACTATAAATAGAACTACCATATGACTCAGCAATCCCACTACTGGGCATATACCCTGAGAAAACCATAATTCAAAAAGTGTCATGTACCGCAATGTTCATTGCAGCTCTATTTACAATAGCCAGGACATGGAAGCAACTTAAGTGTCCATAGACAGATGAATGGATAAAGAAGATGTGGCACATATATACAATGGAATATTACTCAGCCATAAAAAGAAAGGAAATTGAGTTATTTGTAGTGAGGTGGATGGACCTAGAGTCTGTCATACAGAGTGAAGTAAGTCAGAAAGAGAAAAACAAATACCGTATGCTAACTCATATATATATACTCTAAAAAAAAAAGGGGGGGGGGACAGGACAGGAATAAAGACACAGAGGTGGAGAATGAACTTGAGAACACGAGGAGGGGGAAGGGTAAGCTGGGACGAAGTGAGAGAGTGGCATGGACATATATATACTATCTATAAAATAGATAGCTAGTGGGAAGCAGCCACATAGCACAGGGAGATGAACTTGGTGCTTTGTGACCACCTAGAGGGGTGGGATAGGGAGGGTGGGAGGTAGACATAAGAAGGAGGGGATATGGGGATATATGTATATGTATAGCTGATTCACTTTGTTATACAGCAGAAACTAACACAACATTGTAAAGCTGTTATACTCCAATAAAGATGTTTTTAAAAAAAGAAACAATTTATCAAGTGCTTCTGGCTCTAGATTCTGGTTGCATTTAGCTCGGTCTCTTAAAGGACAGGAAGCATAGAAAACTGTTGACTCAAACAAAAACACCATATTAGGTTCTTGGGACCCACACTGAGTAAGAGCAACAAGCACAATCCCTTTCCCTGGGAGCTGTCCTACCATCAAGGGAAGACCATCCCACTACACAGGATTCTACCCTCCTCTGAAAGCATGTCAGGGCCAGTCCCATCATGCCTCACACCCATGATCCCCATCTCCATGCTGTTCCCTCTATGCCTAATTCTGACCTGTTACTTTCTTTACAAATCCTTCAAATGTGTCCTTGGATCTTCCAATTAGCATACCCCATGCCGTATCTTCTACTTCTTCTCATGCCCTAAATTAAAACCTTTCTCTCTCCTGTGGAATCTCTCTGGACACCACTCTCTCAGCCCTCTGGAAGCAGCCCAACGTTCTTCTGCTAGGGGTCTTTTAGGTTCCCAGTGCCAATTCCCAACCATTTTTTACATGTTCTTGATCCTGAAAGGTTCTTGACTCCTTCTCCCTCTCCTCCCTGCTGACATCTCCTCAACATGTAATCATGTCCCTCATTTTTTGAAGAATTCAACTCTTAGCCATGGAAATCTTTGGCACCCCAACTCTTGTCATGCTCCGTCATTTCATAGGGTCTTTCACAAACACATGAAGGCAGCAAAAATATATGCAAGATGTTCCATGTGACTAGCAATCAAGCAAATGAAAATTAAAACAAAACCCATCAGTTTTAATACTATCAGATTGGCAAATTTTAAAATTATAAGCTGGATAATATTGAGTTTGTTGAAAATGTGGATACATGAGGATTCTCACACATGGTTGGGACTGTACATTGGTACAGGCACAGAAGAGAGAGATTTTGCAATAAAAGCCAGGTTGGAGATAATACTACTTCTAGATACATGTATGTGGAAACAAAATTGCAAAGTTGATTTCATTACAATTTATACCAGAAATACTACTTCTAGATACATGTATGTGGAAACAAAATTGCAAAGTTGATTTCATTACAATTTATACCAGTACAACAACTCAAATGTCTATCAACAGATGAATCGAGAATTAGTTGCAGCTTATTAATACACTGAAATTGTACATAGCAATTAAAGTGCATATACAAAAAACTAAAAACATGAATTTGGATAAAGGTTATCTCTAGGGTAAGAAAGAGGGTAGTGGGACTGGGGATGGGTACAAATGGGTCTTCATCTGTATCTGTTACTATATTTTATTTATTACATTAAAAAGGAGAGATTGAAAACATGTAATAAGGCAAAAGAGTTCAACCAGAGTAACAGGTAAATTATTTGAAAAAGAAAAAAAAGTTCAGTCATTTCTTCTTGGCAACAAGTTTTGAAACCTTAGATAACTTAAGAATTTCAAATAATCTCCTAGCAATATAAATGATATCTACATAGGAAAAAAGAAAGATGTTTGGCAGTTAATCGTATTGGTATCAGACATCTAAGTTTAAAATTTGCACGAAATTAATTCATGTGAGGAATAAATTATTCTTGGATATTTAATATTGATCACAATTACCAAATAACAGTCAAATGTCCACTACACTTTGTATTATATGGAAACAATCTTATGCAAGTACAAATCTCCAAAACGTTCAGCAAAGAAAAAGTAATCTGTTTCTACATCTGGCTTTACTTAAGGAGAATAATGCTTTATTTATTCAACATCATTGTGAAATGAAGTGTTTCAAATAATTTTACGCCTTTAAGTGCCAAGATTTTTTTATTAATAATTTTAACCACTTGTACTGGAATCACTTTTGGAAAGCTATTGCACATTTGGATATTTTTCTCCCCTTTCTTAAGACAGTAGACAGAGTATGATTAAGGTTTTCATGTTGACCTGGGGTCAAGATCAAGTAGGCTCCTAATTTCATTTTTTCTTATAATTCCAAAGGACCTTTGTCCACATTTGTCTCCAGGAAATATATGTAGTAGTAGTTCCCTGCATACTTTGGGCAGCTAAACAGTTGGTGACTATGTCTCCAGAAAATCACTCTTTTTCCTATTTGTTTAAGCCATTACTTCAGTCAATTTCACTGAGCTTGAGTAACATCTACTCACAAACACACATCTGCCAATACCCCTTTATTTCCACAATGCTTCTGATTGATCTGGTCCACATGTCATAATTATCTTCGCCAAAGTCAGTCTGTACATAAGGATGGATGTTTATCCCAGCAGTAAATAACTACAAGGCTGGGGATTTCGAATTGTTATATCGGTTTTAAGCCTACGTTCTCCTTACTCTCAGGTTGTCAGCCTCCAGCAGCAGCTTTCTTATTCCCCCTCACTGATATGTTGACTGTGATCCATCCGGGGCTAGGGAATTAGGTCATCTATTCTAAAGTAAGAATAAATATGCTGTTACTGACAAGCTAGAGTCTCTCCCAAGAGGGAAGTACGTAGGGTTGGGTCCATGAACCATTTTTTAAGCTCTGCATGTGTGTCTGTTTCCTGTTCCTCTGTAATGTCCCAGATAACCAAGTCCTTAGAGGCTCCCTTCGTCAGCATGGGACCACTGCTGCAAGACAGAGGTGAGGCCATTCCAGTGGCTCATCTGCACCATTTTAGAATTTGCCCTTCTTTTGATTCTTCCTCTGGACAAACAAGATGGCATTTGATAATAGTTCTTAGCCTTGAACATTTTCAAATAAAGTTCTGGTACTTGAGGCATTTTCTTAAAGGACTCCTGACAAACACACAGCAGAACTTCCATTGTAATTACTACTCTGTGCTAGATTTTACAAGTTGCCTGCTAGCGTTTATTTAATTGCACTTTACTTCCAAACAAAAAGTTTGAAGTGCACATTCTATTCTCTATGCCAGTGATCAGCAAACTACAGCCTGCAGGCCAAATGCTGGCACTTTTTATAAAGTTTTATTAGGACTCAGCTCATCAGTTCACATATTACCCATGATGCTTTCATGCTGCAATAGCAGAGTGGCTGAGACAGAGACTAAGTGGTCCAGAAAGCCTAAAATGTTTATAGAAAAAGTTAACCTACCCCTGATTTAGGCTAATTAGTCACTCTTACCTAAACAGGTTTACTTCCTCAAAGAGGTGAATTCCAACGATATCTTTATTTTTCAAAGTGCAAACATGGAAAAGGTATAAAATAATCAGAGAGATTACTAGGAAAATGCTTAGTAGTTTCTGAGCTACATTAATGTGTCGGTCAATTCTTAGCAGCTGAAATTGTTCCTGCTGGACAAGGGCAGTTATAGACAACAGTGGAGTTTATATAAGCACCTCAAAAGAATACCAATGGTGACATTCTCTAAGTGTAGCAAAGGTGCATTATAATTTTGTCTCAGACATAAAATTAGATAAGAGGTAGAAAATACCTTAAACAATAATTGTGCTATATAACATAATGCATAATTGATGTTGTGTTAGACCCACAGTTTGGAACAATTACAAACACTGAGAAATGGCTGGTAATTAATAGACTGTGATGTTATTAGGCAACCTAAAGTTTATACCTTTTAATAAAACAAAACATAAACATTATTTTGACATATTTATATTTTATCTTGGTTATATCAATATAGTATTAAGAAAATACTATACAACAGAAATGTGGTATCAGAAAATAGAATTAATACCTGTAATTTAATTGTTATATTTTTATGATACATATCAAGTATTTGCTTGCTAGACATAGTTATAATGTTATAGGCAAATGATTTGACCCACGTTACCCTAAATCCATAAAATAACTATTTAAATGCTATCTGAGTTCTAACATATTTGTATGTTGGACATATATGTTGAATAACCCCATAGAGTGGGATTTCATTAAAACTCAACTTTATTTTTGCCTTCTCAATGCCCATGAAGCTATTCAGTGAAAGAAGATTTGCCCCTGCACTAGGTAAGAACTCAGAAGGCTACATTAGTTTTCTATTCAGGTAAGGTAATAGCTACTGTCAGTTACTTTAAGTAAAAAAATACAGTCTCGTTTCAAAAATTAAGCACCTGGTTCAGGACATTAATCAACACTTCACTCTCCACTCAATCTCACACATGAGTGTAAGGCATTACTAAGGGCAGGTACGATTCTGTGTATTTTACCTTAAAAAACAATCTGAAAAACTACACTACTCAAAACAGCATGATTTTGGTGAAAGAACAGAAACATACATTGCAACAGATCAGAACAGGGAGCCCAGAAAGAGACCCAAACATAGTCAACTGATCTTTGAAACAGGAGTAGCAATCCAATGGAAAAATAATAGTCTTTTCAACAAATGGCACTGGAACAACTGGATGTCCACATGCAAAAAAAAAATCAACCAAGACACAGATCTTACACCTTTTACAAAAATTAACTCCTCAAGAATAGACCTAAATGTAAAATGCAGAACATTTAATTTCTAGAAGAAAATATAGTAGAAAACCTAGGTGACATTGGGCTTGACAATGAATTTTTAAATACAACATCAAAAGCAAAATCCATGAAGGAAAAAAATTGATGATAAGTAGAATTTACTAAGATTAGAAAACTTCTGCTCTGTGAAAAACATTGTTAAGAGAATGAAAAGACAAGCTACAGACTGGGCAAAAATCTTTGCAAAACACTTATCTAATGAAAACTTATATCCAAAATATAAAAAAAAAAAAAAACCCTTAAAACTCATCAGTAAGAAAACAAACAACCGAAATAAAAAATGGACAAAATATCTGAATAGATATCTCACCAAAGAAGACATATGGATATCAAATAAGCATATGAAAAGATGCTCAACGTCATTTGTCATTAAGAAACTGAAAATTAAAACAATGAGATTTTACCATATACCTGTTAGAATGGCTAAAATCCAAAACAGCAACTGCTGGCAAGGATGCAGAGAAACAACTCTCATTCACTGCTGATGGGAACGCAAACTCATACAGCCAGATTGAGAAGACAGTCTGATAGTTTCTTAGAAGGCTAAATGTAGTTTATTGTATACTCTTAGGTATTTACCCAACTGATTTGAAAACGTATGTCTACACAAAAATCTGCACACAAATGTTGTTAGCAACTTTATTTATAATTGCCAAAAACTGGAAGCAATGAAGATGTTCTTCAACGGGTGAATGGATAAACAAATTTTGGAACAGTCATACAAGGAAATATTATTCAATGATAAAAAGAATTGAGCTATCAAGACACAAAAGACATGAGTGAATCATAAATGAATATTGCTAAGTGAAAGAAACCAGTCTGAGAAAGCTACTTACTACATGATTCCAATCATATATTTTTGCTCTCATATCATTTTGGTAAACAGCATCTTTTATATCTTAATGCCTCAGTTGAAACTTCAACTTCAGTGTCTTGTTATAAATGTGTATAAGCACACATTCAGGGACCAAGACATACTCAGCCATAAGACAATTCTAAATTTAAACCTACTAACTTTATATGTTACTTCTCTAACTAGATTATAAGCTCCTCAAGTGCTATAATCATAGTTTCTACTTCTTTGCAAAGTATACACACACACACACGCACACATACACACTCACACACACACGCACAAAGGAAACATAATTTTTAATCCCAAAATTGACTCAATAAATACTGGTTGCTGACTTGTTGATGGTGTATCTGTGTATACTTTATTCTACAAAAACAATCAAGCATGAATCTGAGGTTGGGACACGTAATTTGGAGCCAGACTTGGACTCCTGAGTTTCCAGCTAAATCACTAGTTGACCATTTGAAAAACTGGCATTGGTTAGTACCATCATTCACAGAAAGATCCAGATCAGACAGTCAATCCTGAAGATCAATGGAATGACCAATGTTGTACCCAGCACAAACTGAACATCCAAATTACTATCATAATACATTACCCAGGGAAAATATATTATACCTTGTAATTCATTTGAATCTATAAAATTAACAACATTTTCATTTGAGAAATTAGACCCTCTAGAATTACCAGACACAGAACTTAAAATTCAGGTGAAATGCATCATTTTTACCCACAAGCTAACAAACCAGCTCGGTTCATTCTGAAGTATGTAACAATGGGAGCATGCCCATGGTTCCTTTCTGTCAAAGGAAAATCTGACTGGTTCTGAACTGTTCCTCCTTGACCAGGGATGAAGATTTCATTTTATAGCCCCTTCTCACACTAGGTGTACCAAATTCCTTACCCTCGGCTCAGGGGCTTGCAGGGATCCAGGACCGTGGGACAATGCGTTGTGCACAAGCAGTGGATGGTCCTAAGGACCAACCACTCGCTCCATCACAAATCTTCACCAAGCCTGTGTGTCTTCCCCTCCGCACTTCAAACTCTCTGGTCTGTTGTCCCTCCCCCTCGTCTTCTCTTTCCTAGAGCTCGAGGCCCACCTCACCTTTGGGGATAGAAAACTGCTTAACATAAACAAGCATCAGAGTTTTCTCCTCCTGGGTTAGGTCAGCAGCTCCTTTAAAGTCTTTGTTTCTGCTTCCATGTGGGCTGGGAAGGGGAAAGCAGCCCTCAGGCACCACTGAGACTGCAGAGGGGGAAAGATATACTGGACATATGTCAGAAAACACACAGATTTAACTACACAATATAGCCCTGCCGTAATAGCTTTCCAACCAATATCCTTTCTTCTTTGCAAAAACTGCTATCCTTAGTCACCTCACATGTTGTGTTTTTTCAAAGTAAAATGGTTTAAAAACAAGAAGCGACACAGTTTGAAAATGTTTAACCAAGATAGACAGCAGAGCTTAACAGACAAAGCAGATGTCATGGCCAACCAAGAGAATTTAATAAGTTAGGCTAAGTTGAGGTCATAGTCAGGGGTAATGAGAAGGGAATCTTAGGCAGAGGCCACAATTGATGGCCAATGATGAGGCATGGAAAGTAATCATAGGCCAAGAGAAGCCATGCCTAGTGTCCAGGCAAAAGTGGTGACCCACACCGGGTAGGTGCATTTTTATTGACTTGGCAGTAGAGGCGGGGAGTAGGAAGTGATTACTAAAGCTCTGTAGGGATCTATTAGTCCTAGGAGAATGAATTGGAGCTCCTACTGGCAGAGTATTTGAACAGAATCAGTCAAAACGGATATAGATTCTAGAATAGCTCCAGAAATGTTCCAATACTTAAGCTTGCCCAGAGAAAAGTTTAATACAATGGAGAAAAGACAGTCTCTTCAATACTTATTGAAGAGTGCTGGGAAAAGTGGACAGCTACGTGTAAAACAATGAGATTGAAACATTTCCTGATACTGTATACAAAAATAAACTCAAAGTGGATTAAAGACCTAAATGTAAGACCCGAAACCATAAAACTCCTGGAAGAGAACATATGCAGAACACTCTTTGATATGTCATAGCAATATTTTTTTGGATCTGTCTTCTAAGGCGAAAGAAATAAGAGCAAAAATAAACAAATGGGACCTGAATAAACGTAAAAGCTTTTGCACAACAAAAGAAACCATTGACAAAACGAAAAAACAACCTATGGAATGGGAGAAAATGTTTGCAAACGATATGACTGACAAGGGGTTAATATCCAGAATACATAAACCGTTCATACAACTCAGTACCAAAAACACAAACAACCCAATTAAAAAATGGGCAGAAGACATGAATAGACATTTTTCCGAAGAAGACATACAGGCACATGAAAAAATGCTCAGTGTCTCTGATTATTAAAGAAGTGCAAATCGACATGATTTTTAGAATCTTTGGTGGACTTTGAGTCAACTTTAGGTAGGCTAACAAGGAAAGTTTAGGCCAATAATCCTTAATCTTAATTCCCAACTCTCACCTCGAACTACATGGAAATCTATTAAAATTTAACACCCAGCGACTTTTTATAATTTGCTTTTGGTTAAGATGTGAGCATTAGGAAAAATTTGTGTTTTATAGCAGAAAATTTTATAAATTCCTTCTAATAAAGGCATCTCAAATTTAGACTATAAATACTTCTTTTAGAGATGGCTGTGTCCCGTTTGGCACAAATCATTTTTAAAAGGCTTGTATATAATGAGTATATTGCTCTGACTCAACTGCGTGTTGTATGAACACAACACGATGTAGTTTTACTTTTCTCTAATTACTGCCTTCAACCAAACTCAATCAAATCTGACTTTTGCATTCCTTAGTGACATCCTAGGCAGATTTCAAAACTTTCCTGGTTATTTTCTATTGCTAAAACTTAGTCCGACTGAAACTCAAACTTGATTTGCATATCACGTCTTCTCCTCCCATTAGCATGGTTTTGACCCAGACCCTTGTGGAGTCCAGAGAGGAAGGGGACGCAGGAAGCAGTGAACTGCCTTCCCTTTACCTCCCTTTAAGGTCTAGTCTCTCCAGTATGTTGGCAAGAAGGAGGTAGAGAGGGATGACTCCTATTTAACCAGTTCTTGTGGTTCCTCTCCCCTTTAGTTGCTGTGTGCTTTTCAAAGAGCCCTGTGGGAGCTCTCGCTGGTGCTCCCAGGCCCCAGCCCAGCACACTTCCTGACTCAGGAGATCTAACTCTGGTTCTACCTGGTCCACCCTCCTCCCAGCTTCCACCTTCAGAGGACGGAGCCACAGCACCATGGCAACCCATCACCCAGGCCCCTCTTGGTGGGAAGCTCTTGCAAGTGATGCTAGCCCAGCTACCTTCCACTGCATCCTCTAGGCCCACGGGGGACACAGGTATCCTCACCATGGTCACTCCTCTCTCAGCCCCACCATCTCCCGGTCCTACTTCCCCTGCTCAGATGAGATGTGGTGGATAAGCAGATCATCCAGTTGGAGATCAAGATGCCCATCTCTCCTTTCCCAGTTTCTACAAGTAATTTTCTTGGAGCCTCCCTGTCACTGGGGTTGGGGAGGGGCAGTGGCATATAACTCACTCCTCACCCAGCAGACAGGCAAGAATTAACTTCTCCACACAAATACTGCAGGTCGGTGGCTTTTTTTCTCTACTTCTTCTCTCTCCCCTTAGTTTCCTTGTATAGACTTGGTGGGGGGGGGGTAGTGGCTGGTGGTAGAAGGGACTATTCATTACTTCTTTCTTTTTTTTTAAAATTTATTTATTTATTTTTAGCTGTGTTGGGTCTTCGTTTCTGTGCAAGGGCTTTCTCTAGTTGCGGCGAGCGGGGCCCACTCTTCATTGCAGTGCGCGGGCCTCTCACCATCGCGGCCTCTCCCGTTGCGGAGCACAGGCTCCAGATGCACAGGCTCAGTAGTTGTGGCTCACAGGCCCAGTTGCTCTGCGGCATGTGGGATCTTCCCAGACCAGGGCTCGAACCCGAGTCCCCTGCATTGGCAGGCAGATTCTTAACCACTGCACCACCAGGGAAGCCCTCATTACTTCTTAATAAACCTGGAGCAGATGCTTCCAGGGGCCTCCCTGAGTTGGTGGCCATCTCCGCAATGACAGGTAGTTCCTGCCTGATGTTTTCAGCTATGGGCTCTAGTGCCCGTTCTGGTGTATCAAGAGAACGATCCCTTGACATCCTTTAGCAGACTTCAACAGAAAAATTCACAATTTTTTTCTTTAAAAAAAATAGGCACAATATTTTCACCACAGAATCCAAGGCACAAATCTGTTTTTTCGGGAATGAGTGAGACTTTGTATCTTTTTTGGGTAGGCACAGAAATCCCCTCCTATTCAAAATGTTCATCTCTCTCGTGAGCCAGTCAAGAAAAGAAACATTATGTCTGTAGCTGAGGAAACCAATCAGCTGCCTGGGGACAGGGAACAGACACTCAAGTCTTCAGGACCCACCAGTGGCTCCTCTGATGCCTGAAGAGGATTGTGCTTGAAATTCCTCAGTTCATAGGGGATCCAGTTTCCCCTCATCCTCTAATCCTCACTTAACTCCGAAAGTCAGTCAGTAAACCACTAACTGAGAACAAATCTGAAGAATATAAAGCATAGATAATTGGGAAAAACCTAAGAGGTAAAGAGAGTTATTATCAATAGAGTATAGGTGATTCCCTCTGTGATGTTCAGAACCCTAAGGAGATGTGAATTTCATTTTGTAACTCGGTATTGGGAATAGAGGGCTGGTGTATCCAGAGGACCCTGCTCTCTCCCTTCACAGCTCTGCATACCCAGACTCACTCAATGAACTGAGACTTTGCATCCCTACTATTCGCCATGGGAAGAGAGTTGGTTCCTATTACTAGGCTGCTGGAATTGATGATACACACTCCAGAAATAATACCATAGAAGATACAAAGCCTACTAACACAGTGTCTGGCCATAAGAGCCACTGGAAATAATATTTTTAAACCAAACTGATTTAAAAAGTTTTATGTCTATGGACTTCCCTGGCAGCCCAGTGGTTAAGACTTCACCTTCCAATGCAGGGAGTACGGGTTCAATCCCTGGTCCGGGAGCTGGGATCCCACATGCCTCATGGCCACAAATTCAATAAAGATTTGTTTTAAATGATTCACATCAAAAAAAATTTAAAAAAAAAAAAAAGTTTATATCTAGCTGAGGACTTAGAAATGTAAAGAAAAAAATGTCGAGTTAGATACCAATGGTTACAAATGGAGAAAGTGCCAAGAGCAGACTGATGGTGCGGAGGCAGCCAGCCTTGAGTTGGGACACTGATGTATGGTCCGGAGGCTCTGCCTCCAAGGAGACAGTCAACTGGAAGAAGTTCAAGACCAGAAGAGCAGGCTAACAGTTTTCTACCAGCTTCGTGGTCAGAGGTAGAGCTCTCTCACTACCCAGAGGTAGTGCTGGGAGCCCGAGGCGTACCAAAGTTTCTTCTGGGAAAAAAGACTAGAAAAGATATGGACTAGAAAAGACCAGAGCTAGTGAGATGGCAGACTGATCTCACCAAGGACTAAAGTTCGCTTGGTTTGATCTGGTACCTAACCTGAACAGTGCTAATAAATAATAGCTACACTACCACAGTGTAACCATCCCGAGGCAGGTCACTTTCCTTATCCCCATTTTATAGATGAAGAACCTGAGGCATGGAGAAGTTATGTGACTTGCTCACGTTTACATAGTTTATAAGCAGAGCCATGTTCAGCTATGAGCCAAGAGATCCAGAACTTGTGCACTTAACCACTTGGCTTTGCTGCCTCTCGTGAAAAAGAGAGGCCTTCCCACCCCAGGATCACCCAAAGAAAGATGCTTCTCCTCTATGAGCTATTAACCTACTGCAATTAACAGCGAAAGGCAGGGGGAAAGAGTCGGAGGAATAAGCAGTAAAATTGGGGAAATGTCCTCCTTCCCCTCAGGCAGCCAGGGAAAAAGCATTTATGTTGACTTTCAGCGTTTTCAGGAAGAAAAGAATACATTGCTTCCATGTCACTGCAGTTCCCAAGAAATCCTTGCTCTTAACCCAGCTGTCAGAGCAGGCATTTTGGTGAGTGACTGATAGGGTCGAAGCACCACCTAGTGGCTTAAGCTGAAAATATTCCCAGAGGATGTCGCTGGAGAATCAGAGGCAAGGAAGAAAGCAGAGATGCGTCCAGTGCAGGAAAAAGGAACCCAAAGCAAAAACTACCCATGCTCAAAGCCTTTCTGTACCCCCTGTAGCTCATAGAAGCACATCATCAAAAGATGTCTTTTTTCATGCCAGCCTGCTCAAGGATTTACCCAGCGTATCAGGAACAAAGCAAGGGCTAGAATCCAAGAGACCTAAATCCCAGACCCCAGTCACTTACTCTACAGCAGACTGAAAAATCCTGTCTTCTAAAACCTCTCCCCAGGTTTAGGAACCATCTTGGCTATCTGTGGGTCTTACCCAACATCTGGGGGAAACTCAATAGAGAAGTTAGTGGTAATGAAGGAGTAGGAAAGGAAAGAGAAAATGGGGGTGGGGGGCGGAAATGGTTCTTTCGTCTCAAAAAACCGTTTTCCCTGAGCTTATATAAAAACTCAGAATAATAGAAGGAAGGGCTGCAGTATGCACTGTTGCAGGCTGTACCCCAACCTTCCTTGCAGTTTCAGGAGCTGTTAGTGGATCTCTATCCCTTGTCTCTTACTTGGCACACAGAAGCGAGACAGTCCACCTGAGACTGAAGTGTCAAGCACTTCCATGGGAGAGAGGTTATCAGGTCAGGTCAGGTCAACAGCCCCATCAGAACTCTCAGCTAGCTCTGGCATGTGACAATAGAGAGTTATAAGAACAAGGGACAGCTAAGAGGTGTAGTCTGAAGCAACAGGATGTAAGTACAGCTTCTAGAATCCCGAGCAGTGGTCATACTCTGATGTCAGGTGCTGTCAAGTCAGGGTGGTTGGTAAGAAGGATCTGTGGTACGGCCCAGCCCAGAGAAACAGGCAGCTGGCTGGTCTCCCCCACCCACCTCTAGAAACCTGGGGAGATGGAGAAATTCCAAGTGCAAACTAAAGAATGTCACTCGCCATCTGGTTCTACAAGAATGAAGTCACTAGCCACTGCAGTTGCTGACCTTTAACAGGGCCTGAAAGGAGTTCAGGGTTGAGATCAGCAATGAGACACTCTGTGCCTTCGGAAAAAACTGGCAGAACAGGCCTTCAGATAGTTAGATATTTTCAGGAGAAAATATTATGAACCAAATTTCTTGCATATTCTCTTACCTAGAAAAACACTTAAAATAATTAACAGAGACATTCGCTCCTTGTGACTAGCAGCAACCTTTTACCAAGATGTGTGATTGATTGCACGTATCCCTTCACAAAATCCTATGTATACTGACCTCCCTGCCACCTGTTCAGAGCAGTTCCTCAGAGCTATCTGAAAGGCTGTCTCCCGGGCTATAGTCCTCAGTAAGTCCCCAAATAAAACTGAACTCACAGCTCTCACATTGTATGTTGTTTTTTGTTGTTGTTGTTTTTGTTTGTTTTTTTCAGTTGACACAAGCATTCAAAGGATCAGACAGGAGAGGTCTGGACAGACAAAAGTAGATTCAGGAAGCAGCCCAACGTAGTGTCAACCAACATGATGTCAAGTGTTTTTTAAGCTACACAGACTTGGTCCCAACTCAGTTCAGGTTAGCATCTTGCCAGGTGTGACAGACTCTGGACCCTGTTGGAACCAGGATGCTGATACATTTTCTAAGAATGAGCCTCCAGGTGTTCCTTTCTGTCCCTAGGCTTTATCATATCTACTCTGTAGGCACTCCAGGCCCTCCAAGCCCCCAGTATTCTGACCAAGGCAGAGGATGGTACCTCTCCCACTTGAGCCTCAAGAATTCTTGCCCTTCAGGCACATCTGGACTGCCACTGCATCCCACTCCATCACCTTCCTGTGAGTCTTGTCTAGTTTTGCTCACCTTATTTTTACCTTTCAAGGTTGCTTCTATCCTTGGGAGAAGTGTGGATTCTTCACCTCTTGTTCTAAGCTGAGCTCAGGTCTTAGTCTCACCAGCGGTTACAAGGTCATCATGACATGAGACTCTCCACTCCATGTCAGGTCACTCCCACACAGCCAGACTGCTGTCATTCCCTACTGCAAAGGTTCAGTCAGCCTGGAAGGGTCACCCCTAGGTCTTCATGTATTTGTCAGACAGAGCTGATTATCACCCCCTGAGATCTATGAATGAATGAGCCTTCTCTGTAGATGTTAATGTCATCAGCTACTTATGTATGTTCCCCATAGTATTGGTTTGAAAGACTAATCTGTTGTAACAAAGAGACCTTGAATTACAGTGACTTAAAAATAAAGTTTATTTCTCTCTCATGTTACAGTTCAGAAAAGTCACAAGCTGTTTGCCAGACACAGTCATTCAGGGACTCTTCTACTTTATTTCTTCATCTTGTTTTAGAGAATTTTCCTATGTTCAATACATATTTGAGAACTTACGATTTAAAAGTGCTGGCTTACATTTCTCAGAAGATACAGTCTCAGCCTTCTCAGGACTCAAGATCTAATGGGAAGACAAAGCAAGTAAATTAATAAATGTGTTCAGAGAAGAAAATCCAACACAATGGAGAGAGAGAAATGGTCTTAGATTCAGGGGCAACAGGAAAGTCTTCACAGAGGAAGTTGTATATGAGATGGAATTTGAAGGATAAATAAAATTGTACTAGATAAAGAAGAGAATAAAACATTACCAGTGGAGAAAACAGTATGAGCCAAGTTTGAAGATAATAAAATGCAGGAACTCTAGAAAGCAATGAGCATATGAGTATATAGCGTATTAGCTTGGGGGAGATCAGAGCCGCACTGCAGAGGATCAGACAAGGAGATCCTTTACTTGTGGGCCATGAGGTATCTTCTGGTATTTCGAGTTGGGCAGTGAATATTCAGAGCTCTGATGGTGGTTGAGACAGGTGGAGTGAAGGGGGAGGTTGGAAATAGAGAAACTAATAGAAAACCACTGCCATAGTCAAGGAGGAGAAAGCACAGGCTGGAATCAAGTTATAGGTACAGCGAGGAGCCTGAAAGGAAAACCACAGTGGAAGCAGGACTGACAGGATTTGACAATTGGTTGAATGTTGGGAGTGAAAAGGAAAAATAAAACATAATTCAGAGTTGTCAAGGTTTAGCTCCTTAAACAATGGTGAGGCTGCTGAGGTATGGAAGTCAAAGCACGAAGGAGATTGGATAAAGACGGTGGGGTGAAGCATTCAGCTTCAAATATTACGTTTAAATTCCTAGAAGACCCAGAGAGAGGTTTCTAAAAGCAGCTCAAAATGTAAGCCTGAAGCTGAGATGAGAGTTATTTCTAGTGTAAGATATGGATTTAAAGTAGTCAGTAGGGAAAGAGACCAGGAGGGTAAGAGAAGACAGGACGACCAACTTGGGCTTAAACAAGGGTGTTGGCAGGACTTTAGAAAACTCACACACAGTAACAGTACAAGGAAGAATCTTCAGGGAAAAAAAGAAAACTTACCTGAAAAACTGAAAAATCAGAAGGGCTCAGTGTTCTGGGAGGAAAAAGAAAGGATTCTCAACAAGGGGCAACTATGTGAAAGACAAAGATGATGCAGATGGGCGAAAGCCATCGAATTTGATAATTAATGTTTAAGTCGTAACTTTCAGGACAGTATCTTAGTAAACTAATAAGGATAAAAACAAATGTGTTAATCAGCAAGTTAGGAAAGTTAGGAAAACAACACAGAACGTTAGGAAAGGAATAACATAATAAAGCAAAGGAAAATAGAAGTAAAGAATTGATAAAGCAGAAATTAATGAGCTAGAAAACAGAACTAATAAATAAATGCAAAAAGTGTACCTTAAAAATGAATATACTACCAGCTAACCTAGGTAAGGAAAAGGTAAAGCACCCAATATACATAAAAAGAAATGTGAGAAACACACATGGAGAAATTAAAAGAATCATAATAGTCCACTCCATTCAACTCTACACAAATAAATCTGATAATCTTCATTAAAAGGATATTTTTCCATGAATATATAATTTACTTAAAATATCCCCAGATGATACGATCATATATTTTAAAAACACAATACAACTAACTGTAAAACTACTGGAAACAATAAGAAATCTGGTAACATAGAGAGGTGCTGAATTAATATGTAGAAATCAACAGCTTTCATATATACAGACAACGAGTCAGAGTATAATGGAAGAAAAGACTCCATTTTCAATATCAAGAAAACAGATAAAGTATCTAGAATAAACTTCATAAGAATTAGGTTAAACATGAATAAAAATTAAACAATACAGAAAGATACCAAATAAGGTATTTTTTATTGAACAAGTGAAAAATGTTAATTTGTAAATGTAACTAACGTGAACCTAATCAATAAATATACCAGAAGGGTTTTGGTTTTCTCCTTTTCTCTCTCTCTCTCTTTCTCTCTCTCTCTTTTTTTGGACTAGACAGGATAATTATAAACTTCATATGGAGAAAAACCAAATTAAAATAGCTAAGAAAACTCTGGGAAAATAGGAGCAAATATCCCTATCAAATCTTAAAACCTAAAGTCTCAAAAATTCAAATGATGCTGGTTTGGTACATAAATAGACTTATGGAACAGAATAGAAAGTCAAGAAATACACAAAAATATATACAGGAATTTAGATTATGATAAAAGAGTCATCTCAAATCAGTATAGAAAAGATAACTTTTCAAATAATTGTTTTACCATCTGGATTCCAATTGGATCCAAGATTTAAGTGTTTAAAAATAGATAATTAATTAAAATACTAAAGAAGAATGTGGGAGAATTCCTTTATAAACCTGTATTTTAAAAAGGCTTAGAAGACTAGGCCTCTAGAAGACTTAGAGAAAAGATTGATACATCCTGCTAAATAAAAATTAAAATCCTGTGCAAAAAAAAAAAAAAAAACCTACAAAAATTAAAGCCGTAGCAAAGTCAAAAGACAATGGCAACCTGGGGGAAATTATTTGCAATTCATATCACAGAAAAAGATTATCTCAATTTATAAAGTACTAGATTTTGATAAAATGAAAAACAATCAACCCAATATAAAAGTATACAGGTCACAGAAAAGGAAATAAATGTGTAAAAAGATGCACAATCTCACTCATAATAAGGGAAATGTACATTAAAACTATGCTGAGAGGGACTTCCCTGGTGACACAGTGGTTAAGAATCTGCCTGCCAATGCAGGGGACACGGGTCCGAGCCCTGGTTGGGGAAGATCCCACATGCCACGGAGCAACTAAGCCATTTGGCCACAGCTACTAAAGCCTGGTGCCTAGAGCCGGTGCTCTGCAGCAAAGAGAAGCCACCGCAATGAGAAGCCTGCATACTGCAACAAAGAGTAGCCCCCCGCTCACCGCAAGAGAAAGCCGCGCGCGCATCAATGAAGACCCAACACAGCCAAAAAAAAAAAAAAAACTAGTTGAGATAACATTTTGTCACCTTAAATTGGCAAAGATCTATAAACTTGACAGCACAATGTATTCGTTTTCTATTGCTACTGTAACAAATTATACAAACTTAAAATCTTAAGCAACACAAATTAATTCTCTTACAGTTTTATAGGTTAGAGTCCAACATGGGTCTCACCGACGAAAATCGAGGTGTCAGCAGGGCTGCGTTCCTTTCTGGAGGCTCTAGGAGGGAATATGCGTCCTTGCTCTTTCCAACTTCCAGAGCTGCCCACATGCCTTGGCTGGCGGTCTTAGTCCAGCATCTGCAAAGCCAGCAGCATTGCATCTCTTTGTGTCTTTCTTCCACTGACACATCTTCCTCTGACTCTTCTTCTGCCTCCCTCTTCTATTTTAAGGACATTTATGATTACATTAGGCCCACCTAGATAATCCAGAAAAATCTCCCTATCTTGAGGTCTGCTAATTAACGACCTTAATTCCTCTTTGCCATGTTACTTAACATAGTAACAGGTTCCAGGGATTAGGACTTGGACATGGGGGGAGGGGATAATTTTTCCTACCTACTATAGTCACTACCAATGAGGATGTAGGAAACAGGCACTCCCACAATTACTGGCAGGAGGGAAATTGGTACAAAGGCTATGTAATATGACAATATGTCTCAAGATTTAAAATGCACATAAACTTCCAATATATACATATATCAAAGTACTATGTTGTACACCTTAAAATTATACAATGTAATATGTCAATTCTATTTCAATACAACTGGAAAAAAATTAATAAAAATTAAAATTTAAATAAATAAATAAATGCACCTTACCTTTGATCCAGCAATCCCACTTTGAGAATCTATTCTATAGATATACTTGCATACAGATGAAATGATGGATGTCCAAGATTATCTATTGTAGCAAAGTTTGCAATAGAAGACTGGAAACAACTCAAATGTTTATTAATAGGAAACTGACTGAATGAATGGTGGTACAGGCCTACAAAAGAGTACAATGTCGAAATTTAAAAGAATCTCCAAGACAATTAAGAAGCAAAAATTGGAAGGTGGGAGAATAGTGTATATAGTGTGCTATCTTTTTGTAGAAGCTGGGAGCCAGATAAGAATTTATATTTATATTTACTAGTAAATGCATAAAGAATCCCTGGAAAAATATACAAGAAACTAACAATGATGATTATCTATAGGATAGAAGGGATGGGTAAATAGGAAACTTTTCATTATATACCAACACACACACATGCACATGCACACATCTGCACACACATACATTTTCAAGACTCAGCTCAGATGTCTCCTTCTCTAACCTTCCTGCCTTCTGAACACCTTCTCTGGGCCACTCATGGACATTTTGTGCCATTATTAGGGCACTATGCTCTTCTTTAATTTACCTTAATTTGAATGGAATTCTTTGTTCCACTAAGAAGAAAGAGGAGGAGGCGGAGAAAACAAGTAGAGGAAGAAGAGAGGAAATGGGGGGTGAAAATGAGGAGGAAGTTGCTACTTTCTGAATCTTTAGGAGGAGGAGATTTTTAATCTTTAACACAAAGAAACATGACTTTTAAAATGGTTGAGAAACACTGACCGGCACTGTAAACACTTTGAGGGCAGGGATAATAATCCCCAAATAGCTCTTATCACACTGCAAGCTAATCATTCATTCCTTTGTCTTTCCCACTAAACCACAAGCCCCTTAAGGGAATGGATTTTATGGTTTCCTCATACACAGGGTGATCCATTTGAAAGACTGAAGAGAATGGATTTGTACCCCTTACTAGAGGAAAATGTTAGCAGCTTGGGAAAATGAACACTCAGACATGCAAATCTTATAAGAGTTCTTCCTTATTTTATGGATTCTAAGACACTTATGTTTTCAGGTTTCACTTATGTTTTCAGGTTGCAGGGTACTAGGCGTCTCTACATTAAACTTCTAGAAAATCATTGTGTCTTTGAGTTTCGGATGCAGGATCAGCCTACAGGGAGATGGTTATAAACTCTTCAGTTTTGTGTCCAGTTTGTGGTAAGAGAAAGGTTATACTTGTGATAACGTTTCTCTACCATGAAACATAATGGAATTCCCTCTGCTATGTTTTATCTCTTATTGCTGCTTATATCCAGAAACTGTCATCTCTGATAGATTCTGTAGCAGGGTTCAGCATGGCAGGCACTCACTGGGTACCTTCTAGGCACACAGCACCATCAACACAGTTAAGAGCGGAGGGAATACAGAGCAGAAGAGAGAGCCAGTCTGGTTGGGGATGGAGGTTGACTAGGCAAGCCACTGACCAGAATGGAAAGCAGCATGAAATCCCTGCCATTACAGAGACTCAAGCAAGAAGCACCATGAAATGGGCCATTGAACCCATCTTGGTGAGTATACAAGCAAACTGCCTGGAGAAAGTAATTTGGGCTGAATTTTGAAAATCACTGAGTTATCAGTTATAGCTAGAGCAGGGCCCTCAACCTTCAGTATTTATTAAGAATCAAAATTGGGGGGGGGGGGTTGAATCTTGTGTATTAGGCAGATTATCTGGCATGACGGCCTGATATTCTGATTCAGTAAATCTAAGATAGACTGCATTTATTAAGTGTTGCAGGTAATTCTGAAGCAGGTGGTCAAGGACCACACTGTGCACTGGGATTGAGGCTGTGTGGAGGGAAGAAATAGTAAACAAGAGGAAAGGTAGGACGGGCCCAGATCGTAGAAGACGTCGAGTGCCAGGCTAAGGAAGTTGAGTTTTATTCCATCAGCAATGGGGGCTGTACCTGTGTTTGTAAATGGTTCCATTCTGCTTGAAAGCTTTATAATGTTCCAGCTCCTTTAAAACTACAGTGTTGAGAAAAATCTACATGCTTGGAGAATTTACTGTCACTTAAAATTTTTATATTTTATTTTAATACAGAGCTACTGGTTCAAAGATTAAGCAAGAATGCACTCCTGGGTTTCCCTGGTGGCACAGTGGTTAAGAGTCCGCCTGCCAATGCAGGGGACATGCGTTCGAGCCCTGGTCTGGGAAGATCCCACATGCCATGGAGCAACTAAGCCCGTTCGCCACAACTGCTGAGCCTGTGCTCTAGACCCCATGAGCCACAACTACTGAAGCCCGCATCCCTGGAGCCCGTGCTCCGCAACAAGAGAAGCCACCGTGAATTAAGACCCAACGCAGCCAAAAAATAAGTAAATGAAATAAATTAATTAATTAAAAAAAAAAAAAAGAATGCACTCCTGCTTGAAAAAAGGACGCAAATCACCGGCTCTAGGACCAGTGTGGTTATGCTCTTCCTCTTTCTTTGCTTAAAGGAGGAAAGAAAACAGTTGCGAGAAACTGGGAAATTGAGACAAATTTTGTCGTTTCAGTTTTCTTTTAGAAACGTGGAGACCACAAAAGGTGTATTCTATCAGTAAGAGAAACACAGACACAAAGTTCTCAAATTAACTGTGCATTAGAACACTCTAGAAACTCATTTAAACTACCGATGTTCTTCCAGAGGAGAGTTCTCACACTGTCTGGTCTCAGAACACCTTTATTCTCTTATACATTATTGAGGACACCAAACAGCTGTTTTATAGGACTTATATCTACGTATATTTATCACATTGTAAATTAAAACTAATAGTATTCAAAATATGTATTATTCATTTAAAATAACAGTAATAATCCATAGCATGTCAATATAAATAACTTTTCAATAAAAAATAGCTATGCTTTCCAAACCCAAACAAATTTATTGAAAAGGGTGGCACTGTTTTACAATTTTACAAATTGCCTGTCTGGCTTCAGACAAAATAGCCAAATTCTCATATCTGCTTCTCCATTCAATCTGCTACGATATCACAGGTCATGTAACCTCTAGAAAACTCCTCTGGACACTCATGAGAAAATGAAAGAGTAAATGGCAAATAACTAATTAGTTTTATTATAAAATCAGTTTGAGCTATGCAGATCTCCTGAACCATTCTCCGGGACCTATGAGGATCTCCAGAACACACTTTGAACAGAACACAACCACTGTCGTCTGGATTCCATTTGTCTGAAATGGACATGTGATGCAGAGCTGGAGGACCACTAGCTGTTACCCATTTGAAGACCTGAAATACCATGTTATACAAATCCAGAACAACCTGGAAAGTGTTCAGGAACTAACTTTGTTCAAGACTAGGAGACAGGGACTTCCCTGGTGGTGCAGTGGTTAAGAATCCGCCTGCCGAGGAGCTTCAGGATGGCAGAAGAATAAGAAGTGGAGATCACATTCCTCCCCACAGACACATCAGACATACATCTACACGTGGAACAGCTCCTACAGAACACCTACTGAACGCTGGCAGAAGACCTCAGACCTCCCAAAAGGCAAGAAACTCCCCACGTACTTGGGTAGGGCAAAAGAAAAAAGAAATAACAGAGACAAAAGAATAGGGACGGGACCTGCACCAGGGGGAAGGAGCCGTGAAGGAGGAAAGGTCTCCACACACTAGGAAGCCCCTTCGCGGGCGGAGACTGCGGGTGGCGGAGCGGGGGGGGGGGGCTTCGGAGCCACGGAGGAGAGCGCAGCCACAGGGGTGCGGAGGGCAAAGCGGAGAGATTCCCGCACGGAGGCTCGGCGCCGAGCAGCACTCACCAGCCCGAGAGGCTTGTCTGCTCCCCCGCCGGGGCGGGCGGGGCTGGGAGCTGAGGCTTGGGCTTCGGTCGGATCGCAGGGAGAGGACTGGGGTTGGCGGCGTGAACACAGCCTGAAGGGGTTAGTGCACCACAGCTAGCCGGGAGGGAGTCTGGGAAAAGGTCTGGAGCTGCCGAAGAGGCAAGAGACTTTTTCTTGCCTCTTTGTTTCCTGGTGCGGGAGGAAAGAGGATTAAGAGTGCCGCTTAAAGGAGCTCCAGAGACCGGCGTGAGCTGCAGCGATCAGCACGGACCCCAGAGGCGGGCATGAGACGCTAAGGCTGCTGCTGCCGCCACCAAGAAGCCTGTGTGCGAGCACAGGTCACTCTCCACACTGCCCCTCCTGGGAGCCTGTGCAGCCCGCCACGGCCAGGCTCCCGTGATCCAGGGACAACTTCCCCAGGAGAACGCACGGCGCGCCTCGGGCTGGTGCAACGTCACGCCGGCCTCTGCCACCGCAGGCTCGCCCCGCCTCCTCCGTACCCCTCCCTCCCCCCGGCCTGAGTGAGCCAGAGCCCCTGAAGCAGCTGCTCCTTTAACCCCGTCCTGTCTGGGTGGGGAACAGACACCCTCAGGCGACCTACACGCAGAGGCTGGGCCAAATCCAAAGCTGAACCCCGGGAGCTGTACGAACAAAGAAGAGAAAGGGAAATCTCTCCCAGCAGCCTCAGAAGCAGCGGATTAAATCTCTACAGTCAACCTGATGTACCTGCATCTGTGGAATACCTGAATAGACAACGAATCATCCCAAATTGAGGAGGTGGACTTTGGGAGCAATGATATATATATATATATTTTTTTCCTTTCTCTCTATTTTGTGAGTGTGTATGTGTATGCTTCTGTGTCTGATTTTGTCTGTATAGCTTTGCTTCTGCCATTTGTCCCAGGGTTCTGTTGGTCTGTTTTTTTGTTGTTTTGGGGGGGTTTTTTTTAGTATACTTTTTAGCACTTGTTATCATTGGTGGATTCATTTTTTGGTTTGGTTGCTCTCTTCTTTCCTTCTTTCTTTTTTTTTAAATTTGTTACATTTTAAATTTTTTTTAATTTTTAATAATTATTTTTTATTTTTTATTTTAACAACTTTATTTTATTTTATTTTTCTTTCTTTCTTTCTTTTTTTCTCCCGTTTATTCTGAGCCATGTGGATGACAGGGGCTTGGTGCTCCGGCCGGGCGTCAGGCCTGTGCCTCTGAGGTGGGAGAGCTGAGTTCAGGGTATTGCACAACCAGAGACTTCCCAGCTCCACGTAATATCAAACAGCGAAAACTCCCAGAGATCTCCATCTCAATTCCAAGACCCAGCTCCACTCAACGACCAGCAAGCTACAGAGCTGGACACCCTATGCCAAACAACTAGCAAGACAGGAACACAGCCCCACCCATTAACAGAGAGGCTGCCTAAAATCATAATAAGGTCACAGACACCCCAAAACACACCACCAGACGTGGTCCTGCTCACCACAAAGACAAGATCCAACCTCATCCACCAGAACACAGGCACTACTCCCCTCCACCAGGAAGCCTACACAACCGACTGACCAACCTTAGCCACTGGGGGCAGACACCAAAAACAATGGGAACTATGAACCTGCAGCCTGCGAAAAGCAGACCCCAAACACAGTAAGTTAAGCAAAATGAGAAGACAGAGAAACACAGCAGATGAAGGAGCAAGGCAAAAACCCACCAGACCTAACAAATGAAGAGGATATGGGCAGTCTACCTGAAAAAGAATTCCAAATAATGATAGTAAAGATGATCCAAAATCTTGGAAATAGAATGGAGAAAATACAAGAAACGTTTAACAAGGACTTAGAAGAACTAAAGAGCAAACAAACAATGATGAACAACACAATAAATGAAATTAAAAATTCTCTACAAGGAATCAATAGCAGAATAACTGAGGCAGAAGAACGGATAAGTGACCTGGAAGATAAAATAGTGGAAATAACTACTGCAGAGCAGAGAAAAGAAAAAAGAATGAAAAGAATTGAGGACAGTCTCAGAGACCTCTGGGACAACATTAAATGCACCAACATTCAAATTATAGGGGTCCCAGAAGAAGAAGAGAAAAAGAAAGGGACTGAGAAAATGTTTGAAGAGATTATAGTTGAAAACTTCCCTAATATGGGAAAGGAAATAGTTAATCAAGTCCAGGAAGCACAGAGAGTCACATACCAGGTAAATCCAAGGAGAAACACGCCAAGACACATATTAATCAACCTATCAAAAATTAAATACAAAGAAAAAATATTAAAAGCAGCAAGGGAAAAACAACAAGTAACATACAAGTGAATCCCCATAAGGTTAACAGCTGATCTTTCAGCAGAAACTCTGCAAGCCAGAAGGGAGTGGCAGGACATATTTAAAGAGATGAAAGGGAAAAACCTACAACCAAGATTACTCTACCCAGCAAGGATCTCATTCAGATTTGATGGAGAAATTAAAAGCTTTACAGACAAGCAAAAGCTAAGAGAATTCAGCACCACCAAACCAGTTTTACAACAAATGCTAAAGGAACTTCTGTAGGCAGGAAACACAAGAGAAGGAAAAGACCTACAATAACAACACAAAACAATTAAGAAAATGGTAATAGGATCATACATATTGATAACTACCTTAAATGTAAATGGATTAAATGCTCCAACCAAAACACATAGACTGACTGAGGGATACAAAAACAAGACCCGTATATATGCTGTCTACAACTGACCCACTTCAGACCTAGGGACACATACAGACTGAAAGTGAGGGGATGGAAAAGATATTCCATGCAAATGCAAATCAAAAGAAAGCTGGAGTAGCAATTCTCATATCAGACAAAATAGACTTTAAAACAAAGACTATTACAAGAGACAAAGAAGGACACTATATAATGATCAAGGGATCGATCCAAGAAGAAGGCGTAACAATTGTAAGTATTTATGCACCCAACATAGGAGCACCTCAATACATAAGGCAAATGCTAACAGCCATAAAAGGGGAAATCGACAGTAGCACAATCATAGTAGGGGACTTTAACACCCCACTTTCACCAATGTGCAGATCATCAAAAATCAAAATAAATAAGGAAACACAAGCTTTAAATGATACATTAACAAGATGGACTTAATTGATATTTATAAGACATTCCATCCAAAAACAACAGAATATACTTTCTTCTCAAGTGCTCATGGAACATTCTCCAGGATAGATCATATCTTGGGTCACAAATCAAGCCTTGGTAAATTTAAGAAAATGGAAATCGTATCACGTATCTTTTCTGACCACAGTGCTATGATACTACATATCAATTACAGGAAAAAATCTGTAAAAAATACAAACACATGGAGGCTAAACAATACACTACTAAATAACCCAGAGATCACTGAAGAAATCAAATAGGAAATCAAAAAATACCTAGAAACAAATGACAATGAAAACACGACCACCAAAAACCTATGGAATGCAGCAAAAGCAGTTCTAAGAGGGACGTTTATAGCAACACAATTCTACCTTAAGAAGCAAGAAATATCTCAAATAAGCAACCTAACCTTACACCTAAAGCAATTAGAGAAAGAAGAACAAAAAAAACCCCAAAGTTAGCAAAAGGAAAGAAATCATAAAGATCAGATCAGAAATAAATGAAAAAGAAATGAAGGAGACAATAGCAAAGGTCCATAAAACTAAAAGCTGGTTCTTTGAGAAGATACACAAAATTGATAAACCATTAGCCAGACTCATCAAGAAATAAAGGGAGAAGACTCAAATCAGTAGAATTAGCAATGAAAAAGGAGAAGTAAAGACTGACACTGCTGAAATACAAAGGATCATGAGAGATTACTACAAGCAAATATATGCCAATAAAATAGACAACCTGGAAGAAATGGACAAATTCTTAGAAAAACACAACCCTCCCAGACTGAACCAGGAAGAAAGAGAAAATATAAACAGACCAATCACAAACACTGAAATTGAAACTGTGTTTTAAAATCTTCCAACAAACAAAAACCCAGGACCAGACGGCTTCACAGGCGAATTCTTTCAAACATTTAGAGAAGAGTTAACACCTACCCTTCTCAAACTCTTCCAAAATATACCAGAGGGAGGAACACTCCCAAACTCATTCTACAAGGCCACCATCACCCTGATACCAAAACCAGACAAACGTGTCACAAAGAAAGAAAACTACAGGCCAATATCACTGATGAACATAGATGTAAAAATCCTCAACAAAACACTAGCAAACAGAATCCAACAGCACATTAAAAGGATCATACACCATGATCAAGTGGGGTTTATCCCACAGATGCAAGGATTCTTCAGTACACGCAAATCAATCAATGTGATACACCATATGAACAAATTGAAAAATAAAAACATATCATCGTCTCAATAGATGCAGAAAAAGCTTTTGACAAAATTCAACACCTATTGATGATAAAAACCCTCCAGAAAGTAAGCATAGAGGGAACTTACCTCAACATAATGAAGGCCATATATGACAAACCCACAGTCAACATCATCCTCAATGGTGAAAAACTGAAACCATTTCTGCTAAGATTAGGAACAAGACAAGGTTGCCCACTCTCACCACTATTATTCAACATTATTTTGGAAGTTTTCACCACAGCAATCAGAGAAGAAAAAGAAATAAAAGGAATCCAAATCAGAAAAGAAGAAGTAAAGCTGTCACTGTTTGCAGATGACATGATACTATACATAGAGAATCCTAAAGATGCTACCAGAAAACTACTAGAGCTAATCAATGAATCTGGTAAAGTAGCAGGATACAAAATTAATGCACAGGAATCTCTTGCATTCCTATACACGAATGATGAAAAATATGAAAGAGAAATTAAGGAAACACTCCCGTTTACCATTGCAACAAAAAGAATAAAATACCTAGGAATAAACCTATCTAAGGAGACAAAAACCTGCATGCAGAAAACTGTAAGACACTTTTGAAAGAAATTAAAGATGATATCAACAGATGGAGAGATATACCATGTTCTTGGATTGGAAGAATCAACACTGTGAAAATGACTATATTACCCAAAGCAATCTACAGATTCAATGCAATCCCTATCACACTACCAATGACATTTTTCACAGAACTGGAACCAAAAATTTCACAATTTGTATGGAAACACAAAAGACCCTGAATAGCCAAAGCAATCTTGAGAAAGAAAAACACAGCTGGAGGAATCAGGCTCCCTGACTTCAGAATATACTACCAAGCTACAGAAATCAGGACAGTATGGTACTGGCACAAAAACAGAATTATAGATCAGTGAAACAGGATAGAAACCCAGAGATAAACCCACGCACATATGGTCACCTTATCTTTGATAATGGAGGCAAGAATATACAGTGGAGAAAAGACAGCCTCTTCAATAAGTGTTGCTGGGAAAACTGGACAGCTACATGTAAAAGAATGAAATTAGAACACTCCCTAACACCATACACAAAAATAAACTCAAAATGGATTAAAGACCTAAACGTAAGGCCAGACACTATCAAACTCTTAGAGGAAAACATAGGCAGAACACTCTATGACATATAACACAGCAAGATTCTTTTGACCCACCTCCTAGAGAAATGGAAATAAAAACGAAAATAAACAAATGGGACCTAATGAAACTTAAGAGCTTTTGCACAGCAAAGGAAACCATAAAGAAGACGAAAAGGCAACCCTCAGAATGGGAGAAAATATTTGCTAATGAAGCAACTGACAAAGGATTAATTTTCAAAATTTACAAGCAGCTCATGCAGCTCAATATCAAAAAAACAAACAACCCAATCCAAAAATGGGCAGAAGACCTAAACAGACATTTCTCCAAAGAAGATTTACAGATTGCCAACAAACACATGAAAGAATGCTTGACATCATTAATCATTAGAGAAATGCAAATCGAAATGATATCACCTCACACCACTCAGAATGGCCACCATCAAAAAATCTACAAACAGTAAATGCTGGAGAGGGTGTGGAGAAAAGCGAACCCTCTTGCACTGTTGGTAGGAATGTCAATTGATACAGCCACTATGGAGATCAGTTTGAAGGTTCCTTAAAACACTAAAAATAGAACTACCATGCGACCCAGCAATCCCACTACTGGGCATATACCCTGAGAAAACCATAATTCAAAAAGAGTCATGTACCACAATGTTCATTGCAGCTCTATTTACAATAGCCAGGACATGGAAGCAACCTAAGTGTCCATCGACAGATGAATGGATAAAGAAGATGTGACACATATATACAATGGAATATTACTCGGCCATAAAAAGAAATGAAACTGAGTTATTCATAGTGCAGTGGATGGACCTAGAGTCTGTCACACAGAGTGAAGTAAGTCAGGAAGAGAAAAACAAATACCGTATGTTAACACATATACATGGAATCTAAGGGGGAAAAAATGGTCATGAAGAACCTAGGGGCAGGACGGGAATAAAGACTCAGACCTACTAGAGAATGGACTTGACACGGGGAAGGGGAAGGGGAAGCTGGGACAAAGTGAGAGAGTGGCATGGACATATATACACTACCAAATGTAAAACCGATAGCTAGTGGGAAGCAGCCGCATAGCACAGGGAGATCAGCTCGGTGCTTTGTGACCACCTAGAGGGGTGGGATAAGGAGGGTGGGAGTGAGGGAGACGCAAGAGGGAAGGGATATGGGGATATATGTATATGTATAGCTGATTCACTTTGTTATGAAGCAGAAACTAACACACCATTGTGAAGCAATTATACTCCAATAAAGATGTTAAAAAAAAAATCTTACTAACAGCAAAAAAAATGGGGAATAAAGTCAATATTTTGTAATATATGTAAATGGAGTGTAACTTTTAAAAATTGTATATAAAAAAAAAAAGAATCTGCCTGCCAATATGGGGGACTCGGATTCGATCCCTGGTGCAGGAAGATCCCACGTGCCACAGGGCAACTAAGCCCGTGCGCCACAACTACTGAAGCCCGTGCGCCTAGAGCCCGTGCTCCACAACAAGAGAAGCCACCACAATGAGAAGCCCGTGCACCGCAACGAAGCGTAGCCCCCACTTGAAGCAACTAGAGAAAGCTCACGCACAACATCGAAGACCCAACACAACCAAAATTAACTAAATAAATAAATAATAAAAAAGACTAGGAGCACACCATTGTAAAGCAATTATACTCCAATAAACATGTTAAAAAAAAAAAAAAAGACTGGGAGACAAAACCAAAATTAGGTTAAGCAGCAATAGTGGGTTAAGATATATGATGGAAATATCAGAAAGTACCTCAAATTTCGTTTCTTTAAATTATGATCTAAAGGAGTTCACACTGATTGTGCGTCAAAAAAGACCCTTTTTAAAAAAAATCAGAAAGTTTGTTTTAAAATATAGCTATCTGGGCCTCTACTTCAAAAGATTCTGAATTAGAATTGGCTGGGAGCTGGGCAAAGTTATTTTTAACAAGCTCCACTGGTGATTTTGATGTACTTTCAGGTTTAGGAACCTCTGCTATAGATCATATATTGATGTTTTACATATAATAAAAAGGATATCCTATTGTATTAAAGTGACAGTCATTTTGATTTTTATCCCTAAATAAAAAACCTTTCTGAATTCTATATTTATCTGAAAGATAACCTAGCTTTTAAAAATCGTGTACTCATAATTACAGTATTAACAGCATAGTACATATATTACCTACTGGGAAATATGGCTTTTTCATAAATACTATTTTTTAAAACCTAACTCTATATTAAAAGGATAGAAAATGCCACTGCTATTCATAAAGCAAATAATGGATTCCTTGTTTCCATAATAAACGTTCAAGAGAGTTTGTTCCCAATGGAAACTCATTGTTACTGACTAAAAATCCTCTTGGGGAGGAAAAAAAGTACCTTCATATATAATCTACATTGAGGATGCAAATTGTAGAGAAACAGACACAAAAGGATTTGCATTTAATCAAATCTAAAGCAAGTCATTTCAGAAGCATCACTACTGTGTACAGAAGCGTTTCTCATCAAGATCAGGCTGACCTTTCCAGGAGACCAGGCTCCCTTATCAAGCAAAATACGCAATTCACCTGAAATCCTACATTGCCACTAAGAAGGAAATTCACCAGAACCATCCAGAATGGAAAGTGGTGAGTCAATATCAATTATTTAAAACTTTTTTAAAACTTTAATAATCCTAATGTTTATTTTTAACATCACAAATGCATAACATAAAGCAAAGGACAAGAAGAAATATCCCTAACTCCAGCTAGAACATATACAGTAAAAGTATAAAAACACAGACCAGAGACCAACAACTTTGAACTCTTGGTAACATTTTCATAATTCTGCTGCATTTAACTATTAATTGTTGGATTTATTATGCTGTTTCAAGTTCATGGAGGTATGTTTTCTGAAAGATCAATTCTATTGAAAATTATTTTTATAAAATGAGAACTTGGATATTAAAGCATTCTCTTCCAGTGTAGCCAAATTTTATGTTAAAGGTAACAACTTCCAGTAAGCCCTCAATTATAAAGAAAGTGCAGGAGAAGAATCCACATTTATATAGAACTTGAAATATCTTTTACTCATGCATCTTGCTTTTAAGATTAAGGATGAAGGGCTTTCCACATACACATGGTAAGGAAGGGCTGTTATTTCATGAATTCAAACTATATATAGATCTTTCTCAGTGTGTTCACTCTGAGGATACAAATGTTAGTGTCAACATAGAGTAAACCCCTTTCAGGAACAAATTTGAGATTAAAAAGTTAGCATTTTAAATGTTAATAAGTGATGATAGAAGAAATATTCTTTAAACACTTTGTAAAGTAGCTTGAAAGAAAAATTAATATTTTTTAAAACACCACAGATCCTCAAAGATAAAAAGAGCCATAAGAGCATCTATCTTCTGCAGTATGGACCTGGTTATTGACAGAAGTGCTAAGTTTTTGGATCCAACTCTGAGGCTTAAAAAGTGGAAGAGGGGGGTGGCTATTGGGAAGAGCTTGTGGATGCCTATCGTATGGGCAAACCAAACTGCTACAAAATCCTCACATGTTAACTAATTTAGCCCCACTTCTTTAAAAGTTTCAGTCTTTATTTCCAGTGTAAAATTTCCTAAGTAGTATATATTAATTAATATATTGAACATTTCAACATTAATTGCTGAACTTGTCTTTCCCTGTATTCTCCTAGAGGCTTCCCATAATAAAACTAGCATAATATCATCTCCCCAGATCAAAAGTGGAACCACAAATGCTGAGCATCTAGTGGGCATAGATCAAGCACTATATTCCTACGTGGGGATCTGCCTCCTCTTGGGGAGAGGGTTCTCAGCCTCAGCAAGACAGGCTGAGCTGGGTTGGTGGGGTAAGGAGAGGGGTACCTGCAGCCTCAAGGCTGGCACCTGAGCCAGACGGTGGTCCAAAACACTGTATTGCCACTGGCCTGTCCAGGACCTCATTCTTGGCACTTCCCTGACGGGCAGAGAAATGGAACAAACGTGGGTGCTGTTCACCAATAATCCAGGATGTTTATTCTGCTCTTTCTTAAGTGAGAGTGTGCCTGTATTTCATACCGTGAGGGACCACAATTCAGAGAGACATCATCTATTATCTTAATTTTACCATTGTCTAATGACGTAACTCAAAATATGAATTGTTTTATAAAGTTATAGGATTTTTCTTTTTTTTTGTTTCGAACTGTCTCTTTATTCCCTTACCTTATGTAACAAGCACCTGCTCAGAGACTCTAAGGAATTTAAAAGGAGGAAAATGTATTACAGAGACTGTCATCAAAAGTAGTAAAATACGGTGCTTCAAATGTCATAAATATATTTGATATTTCATAACTAAAAACACTTGAGGAATCTCCTACATTTTAAATAGCCAATTTCAGAACGTATGAGTTTGATCTGATGGAGAAAAGATGTAATTTTCAGAAATAGCATTAAAGCAGCAGCATCATTAAATCTACTGTGGGCCAAATTCTTCTTCAAAGTGAACAGGAATGTGGAGAGGGCATGACTGAGACAGTTTGCTGCGTGTACACAGTCACGATACGACAGCATGAATTTTTTTTCCCAAATTCGAAAGGATAAATGGATTCTTATTAATAAATTTGCTTGTGCTTTCTCTCCGGAAACACATGTCTTTGTTTTCTCAACAACTGATCTGAATGCAAGTTTGTATCTAAGGTATTTGAATAAAAGCTCTTAAGCATCTCCTCATTTATGCAGGTGTGGATTCTTTAAATAGACACACTGCACAAGGGGAAATACATTTGGAAGTAGGAATACTAGCAACATTTTTAAACTCTAAATATCACTCCTCTTTAAAAAAGGAGGATAGGGTAGGTTAAGGAACTTTCAGAATTCCCAAAAATAGGAAGAATAATCCAGGTAATAGTTTAAAGAATTTTTACTAGGTTCCACCTCTTAGTTAAAATGTATTTTAATCCACCTTATATGCTGGGTAAAATGCATTTGCTTTTTTGTGTCTACTTCAGAGCCTGGTTTATCTCCATTGTCCCTGTTTTCTTACCACCCATGCTGAAGCCCCAGAGAAAGGGTTTCTTCCCCACCTCTTATGAAACTGCTTTCTCCCACATTCTAAATATCGCCAGTTTTCCAAACCCTATGGTATTTCTATGTCTTCATTTACCTCAAATTCTCTAAGGCACTTTCTTTACCCTACAAGTACTTATTGAGCACCTACTAGGCACCGGATACTTGACACCGCCTCTTTCTCCATGCCTAATGTCTACAAGGCCTTTCTCCCTCCACCATTATTCCTCTTTCTCTACACTCCCTCTTTCCTTCATTTCCCTGTTGCTACCACTCTGCTGTGTCACATACCTACATCTCTGCCCCCTCCTCCCCACTTCTGCCCTGACCTTCCCTGGCCCCTTACTTTCCCTGGGCATCAGAACTATAGCCTTTTCCCAGGGCTTCTACTCCTTTCTGCTACGAAGTCTTCCTTGGAGAACTTTATTTCCATAGCTCTAGTTATCATAGTTTTATAGATGTCTCTTAGATGTACAGTTCTAACGCTGGTCAAAGTTCTCGCCTATCTATATGATGATTTCACTTGATTAAGCCACCACAACCTCAAAGTCAGCATATTCAAAACTGAACTCTTCTTTCCACATCAAAACCAACCCTCTTCCCTGTCTTCTTGATTTCTCTTCTTAATCATGGTAGTCTTTTTTATTGTGTGTGTGCATGTGTATGTGTTTGTGTTCTTTTGAAAGAGACCTTTAAGATTCCTTAAATCTGCCCTTCCCTTGTCATTTCCAATGTTTCTGGTTAGCTTCTCACTGTTTTATCATTTTCCATCCTCTCTGCTTCCTCATCCTCAACCCATCCTAAGAGGTGCCCTCAGATTAATCTTCCAAAAAAAATTCCAAATCTTCCTAAATATGATAAAGTCACAATATAGCCCTGGTCAAAAACATTAGTGGTTTCCATTACCGACAACATAAAGTATAAATTTTTACAGCCTGATTTTCAAGACCTTCAACATTTCCATTATTCTCAACCAAAAAAAAGGATACTTTCAGCAAATATTTACTGAAGGACTACTAAGTGCCAGGCACTGTTCTAGGCATTGGCACTTAAGATGTTTCAGTGAGTAAAAACAAGCAAAGATCCCTACCCTCGTGGAACTTACCTTCTAGCAAGGAAAAAACAGACAATAACCAATAAACTTAATAAATAAAGAAATTATATAGGACATTATAACGTGACAAGTACTACATAGAAAGAAAAAGTAGAATAGGGTAAAGGGGAATAGAGATGTTTTATGGGATGCTGTAACTTTAAATGTGTTCTCATTGAGAAAATGACTTTTGAGCCAAATTTTGAAGGAGACAAGGACATTTAGTCATGTGGATAACTGGAGGAAGAATATTCCAGATAGAGTGGACAGCCAATGCAAAGTCCTAAGGCAGAAGTGGTGTGGTTGATGCATTTCAGAAACTGGCTGGAGTACAATAGAGTGTTATGAGATGAGATCAGAGGTGTCGTGGAACAAGGTTATGTAGGACCATTGTAAGGACCTTGGCTTTTACCCTGAGTTAAATGGGGAGCCATTGTATGGTTTTGAGAAGAGGAGTGAGGCAATTGGGCTTTCTTTTCAAAAGAATCACTTTGGCTGCTGTGTTGAGATACACTGGGGAT
The DNA here is from genome assembly GCF_965194805.1 of Balaenoptera borealis. Lineage (NCBI taxonomy): Eukaryota > Metazoa > Chordata > Mammalia > Artiodactyla > Balaenopteridae > Balaenoptera > Balaenoptera borealis. The sequence goes on along the minus strand of NC_138868.1, from coordinate 89,960,786 downwards.
GGGGGAAGAGTGGAAGCAAAGAGATCAGTTGGAGGGCTACTGCAGTATCTACATGAGAGATGACATTTGATTTTACCTGGATATCAGCAGTGGAGCTGGAGAAAAGTCAGCAGATTCTGGCTCTATTTTATAGATGGCACCATCAGGAACTCCTAAAGGATGGGTTGTGAAGTATGAGAGAAAAGAGAGGAACTAAGAATGACTTTATAGCTTTGGGATTGGGCAACCAGAAGGATGGAGTTGCCATCGACTAATAGGATGGTTTCAGATAAGCAAATATAGAGGGAAGGACAGAGTTCAGATTTGGACATGTGGAGTTTGAAATGTCTACTAGACATCGAAGTGAAGATGGACATCCAAGTCTAAAGTCCAGGATAGGTCTGGTCTAGGGATAGCCATCTGAACTTCATCTATATATTGATGGCATTTAAATCCATTAACTCCAATTACCCTCATTCCTTTCCCTTCCTACACATGCCTTGCTCTTTCCGACCTCTGCTTTTGCTCATGCCATGCCTAATGTCTACAAGGCCTTTCTCCCTCCTCCTAACCTATCCACATCTGTCTGAATCAAGACTAAATCCCATCCCTTCCCACAAAATTTTCATCAACAAACCAAAGTATACTCTTCCTCCTCCCTTAATCCTTCACATGTGAATGTCTCATTTCTCTCACTAAAAGAAGATGTCTTTAAGGACATCTGTTATATGTTCTAAACTTATTTTGCATCCCCTGTGGCATATAGCCCCACATTTTGCACTAGAGTTGGTGCCAACTGGTACATAAGACTGATTGTTTTATGGCAAAACTTCAGAAGTTGTGATCTGCTTATTTGCCATCTCATGAACTTTATCCATTAGTCACCATGTGGTTATTTGTTAAACTTATTTAGAATGGGTATATTTCCTCTAGGCTTTTTGGCATACACATAAAGCATAAATGGATAATTCAGATTGAAACCACCAATTAAAAAGCCCTTCGGAAAAAGTGAAACCAAGACTGTCTGCAAACACACAAAGGATCAACCTGGACCTCTTCAACGTCCACCCCAATCTCCTTCTCAGACCTAAGTCCACACCCACGATCAATCAGCCAGCTAGGAATGCCTAGGTTAGAGTTGGCCCCCACTTCCAGAGGAAACTTACAAAGTCCCTACTCTTATGTATATCTTTGGTCCTCAAACTTCAGAGAACATCAGAATCACCTAAAGGGCTTGTTAGAACACAATTGCTGGGCCCACCCCTAAAGTTTCTGATTCAGTACATCTGGAGCAGGACCTGAAAATCTGCATTTTTAACACATTCCTAGGCGATGCTATTGTTCCTGGCCCAAGATTCACACTCTGTGGATCACTGGTGTGTATTCTCACTTGGACTTTTCTGTCTGGCTTTGACTCCTGCCTTGTTCTGACCTTTAGTGCCTGAGTCACTCTCCTACTCCAGGCGGCTGGAACGGGCACTAGAGATGTCTGACCATACCACCGGGCCACCACCCCTCCCCTGCCCTTCTTTATTCCGGGCTCAAAGGTTGAGAGCCAACTTGTGTCCTTGACCCCAATTTCTCTCTCCCTCTTCAAGATCTCCTTTCATCATTTTCTCCCTCTTCCCTAAATCTTCAGTCCCTCCCTCTTCCTGTTCAAATATCCTCAAATATCTCCTATCCACAAATTCATTAAATAGATATAAAAACATAAGCAAACCTCTCCTTGTCCCTGTAATTGTCTCCAATGATCATCCAATCTCTTGCTTCCCTTCCTCATTCAAACTTCAAGAAGAAATAGTCTCCCTCCCTGTCTCCACCTCTGCCCTTGACGTTACCACCTGGCTTCCAGCTAATGCTTCCAAAATTGCTCTTGCTAAGACAACACCAACCACTGAATTGAAAGCAATGGATGCTTTGCTGTCCTTATCTTCCTGAACAATTCTGCTGTATCTCATTCTTTTTCCTTCTTTCTTGAAATCCCTTCCCTTGAATTCTGTGATGCCTCATTCCCCTGTTTTTTTCTGGTTCTTCTCCAACCATTTCTTCTTCATTAGGGTTCTCTCCTTCTCCTCAGACAACACTTCAAATGTGGATGTTCCCCAGGCTTCCATCTTTAACCATCTGGTCCAGAGCTTCCCAACCAGTGTGTCAGGAATCAGCATTGTAGGAGGTCCCAGGATATTGATCTCAGCCGTTGAGAGTAGCCTGGCCTATTTATCCCAATATGCCAGACGCATAAGTTTTCCGTGAGTGCCATTGTTATGACTCTACCTTTCAAACATTCCAAGAGAGTTCATTCTCTTTCCTGGTTTCCTTACTATCAACATTATGATGGCTCTGAAACTTATATACCCAGACCAATCCCATGGTGGAAACCTGAGAATCAGCCTTGAATCTTCCCTCTCCTTTCCCTCCTACATCTAAATAATTTCCAAATCTGTCCTCTCCTTGCCCTCCTATCAACCACGACTCAGACCCCACTATCTCTTGCCTGAATTATCCTAGAATCCTCCTGACAGTTCTCCCTGTGGCTTTGTGATTCTTAAATCGAAATCCACCCTCATACAGCTGCTAGAAAAGTCTGTCTAAAATGCAAATCTAACCACACTACTCCCATGCTTGGAAGCCTCCAATGGCTCACTGCACACAGGATGAAGTCCAGACTCCTTCGCCTACAAGAAACTTCATGGCTGCGCCCTGATCATTTCCTTTCCCCAGGCTGTTTCTCCCTCCTTCTGTTCTTACCTCCAGGACTTTGCCCATGCTGCCCTCTATACCTGGAATGTTCTTACCCATTTACCATCATACACACGGCTTACCTCCGCTATCACCTTGCCTTCCCTAACTCCTTCCCCACCCTCAAGAGAAATTGACACATTCTGTGTTTTTCTGAGTATTCTATTCAGGCATACTTCTTGTTGTACTTTGCACATTTGCATTATAATTATTTTTAAGTATTTCTCTCCTCCCACTAGATGGCATGTTCTTTTGTATTCCCAGCTCTGACACAATGCCTGACACATAAAAAATACTCAATAAATTATCGATGAATAAATGTGGTCTTAGGCTTTTCCCAAAAAATAAGGCATCACACACAATTCTAAGAGCAACACTTAGATTCCTTTGGAACAAACATTAAGACCATTTAGCTTTAAATTTGAGGCTGATTTGAAAGAGATACTTAAGCCTCTTTAATTAAAAGATATATAGGCCAAATCCTGTCAAAATAAGACCCAAAGGATCAGTCAAATAATTCTGTTTTGCTGAAATCAGGTTGCATGTGGCTTTATTTGAATTGAATAATAAATTGTCTTGGAACCTAGTTTTTTTTCTCTCCTTCATTTTGTACAGGAACTTTGTATTTAACTTGGTACTTTTCACAACATTTACATATGCATATCTTATATAACTCTGCAGTTCAGTTTCAGAGAGATTATTATACCCATTTTACAGATGAAGAAAACAGGGCTGAGAAATTGTGATTTTCCCAAGTCAGTGGCTAATACGTAAAAGATGGAATAGTGTTTCTTTCACTTAACTTGGATCAGTTTCTGTCAAGGACCAGGAGATAGGACTAAATGACCTGTGTTGAAGCCACTTCAAATTCAAGTCTATCATTCTAATGAGAAAATAGCATCACAATATTAGCCCTGGACAGGTTAACCTACTTATAGTATCCACATTTGATTGTTACTATTCCATTTGCTTAAGTCCCAGGAGACTACAGCAAACGAGTGTATCAAGGTGTGAGAGTGAAGCACACAGTCAAAGATCTACTGGCAGAAAAACGATCCAAGCAGACAAGTAACTCAAGATTTAATGTAAGTCTCAGTTGAATACATTCTGAAGTCTTTGGGGGTTTAAGTCCTTTTAAGATTAGTTATCTTCACACCAATCTCTCACATCTTGAGTCTGATATTCTCCACAGCAAAGCCCCCCTTTAACTGGCACACACTATATAATTACTAGTATTAACATTATGGCACATCTGTCAATCTATAAGCAAGGATTCCAAGAGCTCTGTGAACTTATTGGCTGGCTACTTCAGCTACTGGATATGAAATGATGATGAGTCCTGACTTTTTCATTTCTGCCAGTCATGAACTACCAAAGGCTCAGTTGGTGTGAATAATGCTGACCTTCATCCACATGTTATTCTAAATCTGATAGAGACAACTTCTAAACATCTTCTCTGTAACATGCAAAATCAGATTTAAAAAATCTTAGTAGGAGTTGTCTTAAGTCTAAAATCTTTATCTGACATCCTTGTCTTTATAAATAGCTCCGCTCTGTACCTAAAATGTTCAAGTAGTTACACCCAAATCTCCAATAATGATTCTTGAATGGAAATAGCAGTTGGCTATCAAGTTATGTATATAATTACTCACCTGCATTGCTGGGGGCAGGACACGAGAGCAGATGACCAGGAATAAAGGAGGTGACCACATTCAGCACTGAGCACAGGGGCTGGTACACAGTGGGAACTGCTTCTTACAGTGTGTTCTGCCCAGAACGTCAGCACCATATTCAACACTGCTCCAAACTCAAACTTCTGGGACTTGTTTCAAATGAACCAACTCCAGATTCAATTTCCTCCCATCCAAGAACATCCTTTATTTGCACATTTTTTGGCTTTCCTTTCTTTTAAACCACTTCCTCTCTTCTAGTTCAACAAATGGAGCTTAGTTGATAAAGAGAAATCTGAATAATTGGCTCCTTGTCTGCTCCTAGTGCCGTGTTTCTCCTCATGCTTCTTCAGAATCATCTGGAATGTGAGTTAAAAATATCCATACAAATCTAGTCTCTTGCGAGAAAGAGAGGAAAAAAGAAAGAGACAGAGAATTCAATCTACTCTAAGTGAACTATAGCGGCATGGATGTAACGTGGATTGCTTGGCCACTACTATGGCTAGAATTGTGAAACCTGCAAAAGTTCCAGGCATACTGTCAGTTGGGAAGACAAGAGACGCAATGAGGATAACTTCATAGTCAAGGAACAGATAGTCTATCTGCCCCATGTGAGGCTATAATTCCCTCCTCGGCAATGTCATCCATACACACATACAGTGATAGGGCACTGTGCCAGATGAAATTACATAACAAGACAAAGAGGCACCTATCCTAATGGTGGATGGAAATATATTTTTTATTTAAAAATTACCTAACATGATTTCTTACTTAAGCTCTGCGACTATCAAAGAGTGTGTTTTCTCTATTTTTTGATGCTTTTACTTTTTAAAAGATATAACACTATAAACACAATTAATAATAAGTCATATTATTTGATTTAATTTTAAAATGCAAATTCCTGGTCCCTGTTCCATGTCTACTAACATAGAGTTATTGGTCTGGGGGCAGGGAATGGTCATTCTTAACAAGTTCCTTGGGTGATTTCTTTGCACATCATAATATGAGAACTTTACCACACAGCAAAGAGCAACTGTCAAAACCCCACACATAACCAAGGTTCTTATCTCTACCCAGATTAGAAGTTGCTGAGCTATTGCTACTGGCCCAGTGACACTGCAAATGTTATACAAAAGTGGGTACAGGAAACATGTGATACATGGTCTGTGCCATTAAACAACAAATAACCTGGTGGAAAGGAAAACACTTATACATTTAAAAAATACAAGATCATATAACCAAGCACTACACTGAATGCTGAAGACAAAAGACCAGGCAGCATAGCCATGTGTTATGAAGATTGGAATACTATTTACATAAGCACAGTTTAAAGTGTACTTCCTGTGTGTTATCTCATTCGATAGACACACTACTCCTATGAGATTGATGTTGACATCGTTCTCCATTTTACAGATGAAAAAGTTGAGAACAAAAGAAGGGAAGGGATTGTTTGCAAGTTGCAGTTAGCAAGTGGCAGGTCTTCTGACTGCCAATTCCATATCCCTTCTAAAGGGAAAGATCAATGTGGACTGGAGTAGAATCATTTCTGATTCATGCTGTCTTCATCTGTTTGGGCTGTCATCACAAAATACCACAGACAGGGTAGTTTATAAACAGCATACATTTATTTCTCACAGTTCTGGGGGCTTGATGTCCACGTTCAGGTTGCCAACATGGTCAGGGTCTCATGAAGGCCCTTTTCTGGGTTGCAGAATTCTCATTGTATCGTCACATGATGGGAGGGCATAGGGAGCTCTCTAGAGCCCTTTTATAAAGGCACTAATCCCATTCATGAGGGTTCCACCCTCATGACCCAGTTGCCTCCCAAAGGCCCCACCTCCTAATACAATCACATGGGGCCTTAGGATTTCAACGTCAATTTGGGTAGGACACAAACATTCAGACCACAGCACATGCAAACAAAGGAAATGAAAGCATAAGAAAATATCATCATATAGAAAGGACTGGAAAGGTGCAAACCAGCTCTAACTATGGTCGTTCTTCTCAGGTATCAGGTACACAGGCAATATGAACTCAACCGTAACTTCCTGTTCTCACATATTACTCAGTGTCTCACTGCTAGTATCTTACTCTCGTCCTCATTTCAAAGACCTTTTAAATTTGGGTAATTAAATGCATATAGTCCCACTACATGGCTATTTGGACTTTAGGTATCTCCATGAATTGATTTTACTGTCTGCTTCTTTCATCTCAACCACTATTCTAGAAAATCCCAAGAAAGACATCATATTAGTTAATCACTAACTCTCAAGGACTTTTTCTGTTCCTGTGGCAAACACAACTCAATGAGCAGGAATCATGGAAAATCACATTACTGGCAGCACTTACAGGGCTCTAATGGCATGAGGAATGCAGACACTCCCTACCCGTTTTCATCCCAGTTCACTAGGTGACAATGAGTCTGATATCTTGGGTAAGTTTAGATAGGAAAGCCATCCTTAGATGTGTTCAAAATTTGCTACTGATAACATGAGTAATAACCAGTCAAAGGGTAACTTGAGGAGATTGGAGGCCCTACCACACTGTTTTACCATAGATATTGCCCTAAGCCAAAAAATGGACCCCCAGAGATCCTACATCAAATCCCTGAAACATGTGAATGTTGACTTAAATGGCAAAATATGTGATTAAGTTAAGGATCTTGGGTGGATCTTCCACTTACCCTGGAAGAGGTGATCCCTAAATGCAATCCCATGTACTCTTTTTTTTTTTTTTTTTTTAAATGTGGAAGAATTGTGCTTTTTTTGGTTTTGTTTTTGTGGGGTTTTTTTAACATCATTATTGGAGTATAATTGCTTTACAATGGTGTGTTAGTTTCTGCTTTATAACAGAGTGAATCAGCTATATATATACGTATATCCCCATATCTCCTCCCTCTTGCGTCTCCCTCCCACCCTCCCTATCCCACCCCTCTAGGTGGTCACAAAGCACCAAGCTGATCTCCCTGTGCTATGCGGCTGCTTCCCACTAGCAATCTATTTTACATTTGGTAGTGTATATATGTGTTAGCATACAGTATTTATTTTTCTCTTTCTGACTCACTTCACTCTGTATGACAGACTCTAGGTCCATCCACCTCACTACAAATAACTCAATTTTGTTTCTTTTTATGGCTGAGTAATATTCCATTGTATATATGTGCCACATTTATAAGAGGGAGTTTTGAGAGACACACAAAAAAGGAAGAGGCCACGTGACCAGGGAGGCAGCTATCACATATCAAGGAAGGCAGGCAGCCACCAAAGCTGGAAGAGGCAGAGTGGACTCTCCCCTAGAGGCCCCTGGAGAGAGAAAGAATAAATTTTGGTCTTTTTAAGCCACCCAGGTGGTGGTAGTTTTTTCCAGCAGCCCTAGGAAACTAATACACAGATATTATGAAAACTACATCCCCCAGATAAGTACTCTCTCAGTGTCTATCTGATGCCCAAATTGCTGCTCTGTTCTTTGTGACAGCACTTGAATAAGTTTACATGGGTTATGTTGACTCATCTTTACCACAATTTCTCTCATGAACATCTGTTTTCGATACCATGAAGTGTTTTTCACATTTTTGCAGTAGGAATCGAAAGGGGAAAAAAATCCCTTGCATCAAAAGAAACTTTCACCAAATACTGGACTTAAAACCACTGTGTGCATTTTAGCCATAATCCTGTGGTTTCACAACTATTATCATGGATATCTTTTTAAATAATCGTTTCCTCTTTCTTTTTCAAATTTTTCTGGGTTATTCTTTACTATACTATCGACCAGATCATTAAAAATATGAGCCACTCACCAACATCTGGTACCAAAAGATATGTATTTAGACTTCTGATGTAAGTTTATGTTGCATTGTTTTCAATTACACTCTTTCAATGACATTCCATAAAAACCGATCATTGAAAATTTTAAATATTATCACAAAATTCGGTGAGCTCTCAGTTATCCATAGTAAAATTAAAAAGAAGAAGAGGCAATAAGCCTAATAGCCACAATTTTTCATTTTGTTTTGAAATTCAATGAACAATTTGCAGGCTATTGAACTTTCTAATCAAATTTTTCCCAAGCTATCATAAAGATTCATTTAAAATCATTGAATATAAAACAGCTGCATGAGGGGGAAAATTCTAAACTTGCTAAGTAGGAAATGGAGCTCAGTGACCCAATTTTGGAGTTAAAATTGAGTAGTGGAATGGGGGAGTTCAGTGCAATATGGGGGGAATTAAGAATGGGCTTAGCAATCAGGGTCTGATATTTAATCTATTTTACTGGTTTATGGACACCCTAATAGCTATTCTGCTCTGCTCATTCATCAAAATGCTATAGTGAGGAACAATAAGGAAATAGATATGAAAGTGATTTTTAAGTTAATATCCTACATAAATATGAGGAAAAACAAGTGACGATTTCTGGTTGTTCTTAGAAGATCTGAACTGAGGGAAATGTTGAGGAGCTATATCCCAAGTGGGAAATATATTTGGATCATATAAGCCTTGAATTATACATAATATACATACACAGACCAAAATCTAACTATTTCCACTTGGCATGATTCTTTTTATACTAACCTTAAAGCCATACTGTCAGCTAGGTGTCTTGGTTAATCTTTCCTAATTATTTTGGAAGTAAAACATTGTAAGCACAGAAAGAAGCGTGACAATAGTACATACTGATGGAAAAAACTGGAAGAACAGAAGGTGAATGGAAGCCATCTAGTGCATTTATGGCATAAATTATATGAAAGTGTTTGATCTTCCTTGAGAGGTCGGTGAACTCTTAACTGTAGAACAGATGTGCATTGTCCAGCTCCATCTGTAACAACTGTCTGTCTTTCCATCAGGACTGCTGGTTAGAGATTTGTTTTGTGCTATATCCAGCTGCTGTTTTGTGGCACCAATCACATGCACATTTCAGTTACCACCGAGTGTAAACATGATGCTCATATCTGTGATTTGCATTTGGAGTTCTCGTGAAGTATTAAAAAATGAAAATAAGCAATTGGAAACTGTATATCACAGCATCTCAAAGTTTCTTTGATTTCCCTGAAACTTCGGAAAACACATGTGAGACTTCTCTTCTGCACCAAAAGGGAAATTGCTGCCTCCTCAGTCTGTTTGAACCCCCTCCTTCTGGTTATCAGTGGTCTCTGGCAATTCCTTTCTCCTCAGTGTCCTTGTCAATAAAAGTAGAGTTTGATTCCTCTCATTTCAGTATTCAATTTTAATACTCAAACTTTAAAAAGTTTATCCCATCCCCTTATCTTCTTTATTATTCATATTTCAAATGTTCACATCTCACTGTTTATGATTTGAAGTAGATCTGAATCTCTGAGAACTAGCTCATATTCAAGCTGCAGCGTCCTTGAGCTGAAGTTTCAGATCACTCTGTCATCTGGGAATCTTCAGCGCTTAGGTTCGCAGAATTTTCTCATCTAATGTACAGGCAGCATAGCATGAGGAAGAGTATGGGCTCCGGATCAAGATGACCTGAATGCACTACTCAGCTCTGCCATTTGTTAACTGTATGATAACTGTAAAGGTACTTTAATCTTGGTGTCAGAGGAAGATAATAATACGTGCCTTGCAAGGTTAGATTTAATACGTCAAGAGCTTTGCACATGGTATGTGTTCAGTCAATGCTAGTGCTATGAAATACTGCAATGAAGGAACATTAGAATTCAAGTGATGTAAGGGATTCACTGAGCTGAAGAAATGTACAGTCCAGCTGTGGGAGAAAGAATTATACATGAAAAAAGTGATTAAAAATTAAAAGATGGCTTTGGTTTCCAAGTGCCAAACACATAATAGTGACCATCAGTGAACAAGATGGAGGTTGAAAAAGGGGAGAGCAAGGCGTGGACAGGGTAGATGGAAGAAGACTTCTTGGAGGAGGGTGAGCCTTGAGCTAAGTTTGGAAGGAAGACAATAACTCAGATGAGCAATGAGGAGGGGTAGAGTCCAAACAGAACACGAGGAGGGGGTGACAGTCCAGAGGGAGAGGAGACACTCTGTCTGTGATGTGCAGTGGGTAGACCCTCTTGGTCTATAGGGTGGAGAAGTGAAGAGAAAGTCAGGAGGCCTGGCCTGGTACATGACCTTTCAAAAGTTAGTTCTTGTCTTGCCTGCTGAGGTCTCCCAGACACTCCCCTCCATGCCCAGAGCCTCTGGTGTATTTATCTGCTAAAATACTTATTACATTTCACGATAATTGCTTGTTTTATTAAATCTCTCCCCCAACTGGCTAATGTCTTGCTATTCCCATTTTTTTCCTTTTGGAGCCTCCAGCCCAGGAGAAACAGCAGTGGGGTAGAACTGTTGAGAGCTTGTGTTTTGGAGTCTGACAGACTGAGGACCTGACTCTATTGTGTGAAGGTGATCGAAGTTCTCTGGACTTCTGTTTCATTCTATGTAAATGGAGAGAATGGTACCCACCACAAACGTGTCATGAAAATTAAATTAGATAAGGTATAAAAAGCCCCTGGTGCGGCTGGTACATGGCACATTGTAAATGCTCAGCAAATGGCAGCTTTTATGGTTTTGCTAGTACCTGGAGTGTGGTAGCATTTGATAACTGTTACTTATCGTGCAAGTGTGCTGTGCAAAGGCAGACACCCACAGTTAGTGGTGAGCTCCGAACAGCAGCCTTGGGAATTAGATACTTTGTCTTCACTACTACAAATTCTAATAGAGTATAAATAAATTGACCTGGCAAAAGGCCACTGGGTAACTTTCGTAGGTTCGAAAAATTGATTCACTATGAGCCAATGAAACAACAAAATAGTGGAAGTGACAGTTAGCAACCTTGTTTTTATTCTGACTCAGCAATACCACCCTCCTCCGTTCTGCAGGTTGAGATGGCTAGAGTTGAAGCTCCAACTTGGTGCATTTCATTAAGATAGATTCAACTAAAAAAAAAAAAAAAAAAAAAGATAGATTCAACTGCTCCCATCCTGCAGCTCTAAATCTCCAAATATGTAACCAGTCTTAGATAACAAACCAAGTATTATACTTACCCATCGTGGATGACTGTTTTATGAAAACACCAACTTCACACAGCAGGAAGAAGGAAATAAAAGTCTTAACATTTTGATCAGGATTTGCTCTCAATTTACTGACCTAACAAGTTACTTTTTTAAGCCTACATTTCCTCAATTACAAAGGATCATATAATCCTATGAATGGTATGGGTGGGAGGGGACCAGTACTCACTGTGTTTTTGATGTGTCTCCCTTATCCCCACTGGGTACAGCTGCTTATCTTTCTGCTTGGCTAGATTTTCCCGACCCCAAAACATGTTCTACCCTACCCCTGACCTGAGGGGTCTACCCAAAGCTAAGCTGTGTCCCTTATTTATTCTGAAAAAGATAAATCATCTTTCCTCTAGTTTGACAAGAGTTTGCAAATGGAGTTTGCAAGAGAAATAGGCAACAGAAAAATCACATAAGCACAAGAACAATGATGTGCAGTGCGAATATTCTACACTAATATCTGGTCAAAGATTGGCATGGGTAGGACAGTTGCGGTGACTGCTGGGCCTGAGTTCCCTTCCATCACCTCAATTTTCTCTGGGGTAAATAAAAATTCTTAATGATAATAGCTATCATTTACTGCTAGGCTCTGAAATAGAAACTTGACAAATATTTTCATTTATCCATTTGAAAGTAAATTTCACTTATCAACAAGGAGCACAGTAGCCTTAAGAGGGTGACACTCCTATCTATTTTTCAGATGACAAAACTAAGAATCATGTAGGAATCAATGGAGCTTAGATTTGGACCCAGGTCTTTATTTTACCCAAAGTAGTATTGCCTTCTTCAGTTTACATTTTTGGCCCAAGGAAGGGCTATCTTGGGAATAACCACTTTGCTTCGGGTTCTCTGCTCAGTGCTGAGCTCACCCTTCACACTCCATACATTCTGTTGGCCCCATCACGCGTTCGCTCCCTCTCAACCATCTGTCCTCATCCCTGTCCGTCTCTGCAGCAATTCCGTAGACTGCTCAGATGATGCCACACCCAGCCCAAACCAGAGCCAGGACCTTCCTCTCCTCTGATACCCAGACATCTTAGAAGAAACTGGACACAGAAGTTCTCAGTTTCCTTCTAGAACCTGTCTCTAGCTCTGTCCCAGAACCCACTTCCAGAGTGTAGTTTCTCTCTGCCATTCCCCACCACTCCTGGACCCCTGTTCTCCTGAGCTTTGCATGGCACCTGCCCTCCCTGTAAAAGAGGAAACCATTTCCGGAGCCAGAGTCCAAGCACACCACATCGACCTCGCAGAAACCTCTCTGCTGCTCTGCTTGAACTCTCTAGGGCCTGCCTTGGCCAACCCATTATACTCTGACCTCTTCTTCTTGCCTGAATCTTATAGCCCTGCTCTGCCTGTTGCTGAGGTGTGATTTCTTTTCGGAAAGTTGCCGAGTTGACCTGAGAGGCTGGTATCACATGGCTTGCTCCTGGGACAGGATGTACTATGTCACTTCTCCCACTCGAGGAGGAGGAGACCATCTCAGCTCCCTTCTGAAGGCTGGAACAGATCCCTGAGCCCAGGGAAATGCAGAGCTTACCAGCTCAGTTGACTCTGCTGGTCCACCTCTTAGGTACTCTCGCAACCTACGTAGTGTCCAGCACTCTCTCACAGTTGCACACACTAAAGAATCATATGCATACTCTGAATAAATATAATAACCACTAAGGAAAGGGGCGGGCAATTTCCTTCTGCTCTTACCTTCTTATGAACAAACGGAAAAAGATGGAGAGAGAAGGACCACCAATAGTCTCATTTCCTGGGCAGTTTTTAGAATTCCATGCTAAAGACAGATGGAAGACTTTACTAACATCAAAATCTAATTTTAATCAAGATATAACCCCCAAAGCCTCCTCAAACTTGGACAATTTATATACTGTGCTACTTCTCTTTGATATTCTAATGGTGGTGCTAAATAACAATGAAAAGCCTTAAAGAAAGAGAGAGGCAGAAGGTAAATAAGCCCACACACTGATTATCCATGCTTTACATTTAGGCAGTTGGCCATATATAAATTCAAAGAAGAAATCACAGCCGTTGCAGCCCTCACTGTACTTGCCAAGTGTAAAAGCAGAGCACGTGTATATTCTGTTGACTCCATCGTCAGAGGCGTCCGCAAGCTCTGAAGACACAGGAGTGCAAATTATCTGTACTACTGCTATTACAAGAAATCCTCATGCTTTTCTATTATTTCTAAAAATTTACCATAAAAGTTATTTTTCATCTCTTCCACTTTCATAAAAGAACCCTTCCTACCGTGTGTTCTGGCTTTAGTAAGAATTTCACGCTTGCCTGGGCACAGCAAGTGGTCATCAGATGGCCCAATGTGTATCTTTCTGCTTTACTAATGTTTTATTTTTCTTATATATATTTCTTTATATTTTAGAAGTACGTATGCTCTTTGTGTTTATCAAATTCTTAGGAAAACTATAATTTTTCCTTAATGAGTACATCTCGCTTGCCCTTGCTACTTTTTTCTGAATTGCCAGCAGAAGGATCCATTCATTTGTAATGTTTGCCCAGTTATTGATACATGGAATCAGTGTCTACCCTGGGAGTGTCCCCCCCAAACCTTTCACTCACTCTCATAACGCAGTGCTTTGCATATTGCTTGTTAACGTTTCCAACTAACCCCTTCCTGAGCCCAGAAAGAATTCAAAAAGAAAAAAAATGCATTTTCTGAGCAGGCAATGCTTTGTAAACTCCAAATGCCAATGTTTTAATGCATAAGTACATATTATATCCCTGGCATTCATTTGAATGAATGTTTTATCTAAAGCTTTCAAAATGGCCCATTGTCTGACTTTAATTAGCCCACGGTCCTGCCTGTTTAGAGAACTGAGCTGCATTTCCAGGGGTGTCCATGGTCCCCACCCAGCCACCTGCTCCGTCACAATTGCAGAAATTTAAAAATAATAATAATAATAAAGGCAAACCTTCTGCAAGCACCTTATTTTTTCAGCTGTCTTATTGATTCTGGAGGGTTTTTTTTTTAATATCATGTAATTTAAAACATTTCCTGGTGGTGAATCCTTTCACACAGCTTGCAAAAATAATCAGATTTTGCAGTGAAACAGCCATGGCGAGTCCATCTGGCAGAGCTGAAGTTCTGCAGATTCTGCTCTGGCCAAAGTGTACGGGACCATTTATTAATGTGCATCCCAGCGGCTCCTGTTGTTCTAACTTAGCTACATAAATACAAATAGCATTCCAAAGGCACACCGAGACCCAGGGGTTAAAAAAAAAAAAAAGCGTTTCATTTTGTAGCTCAAGCCACAGAAATCACTTTCCCACAAGAGGCAGCCTGGACATAATTTTGCGCTAAGCAGGAGAGTTTTAACGGTAAAATTTCAAGAAACTGTCAGAAATCTGGAATTCTGTAAACAGTGTTACTTTCCAAAGGGCATAAAATAGTTCATATACCAGAAACGCAAGACACTTGGAATCACAGGTTTTTTTTTTAATTTGAGATTTACAATAAAGATGTAAGACAAATTCTATTTTTAAATTTTTATTAACTGGTTGTTTCGATTACAAAAGTAACACAGGGTAAAATTTCAAACATAATAAAACAATATAAAATAAAAAATAGAAGTCTACTGACCTTCCCTGCCTACCAATCCCCTCGTTCTACTTCCCAGGGTCACCATACTGAGTTTTATGTGCAATCTTCCAGAATTTCTCTATGACATTATATTAGAAAGAAATTAAGCTGTTGCACCAAGTTAATGAACATCAAAATCTTAGATATTTACATGTACTATTACAAAAATGCATAAAATAATGTTCTCATGGTGAATTCCTGTCCCCCAAGAGAGAATTTAAACAGGCCTTTTTTAGTCTTCATTTTACTTCTATACATTTGAAGGCACTAAGCAAAGCACTTCATCCTTTCATGTCTCCATCTTATGTCAATTACATAGTCCGTACTGTCACCTGAAGCGGTGGTATTGCAAACAAGGTGCACAAATACAACTCTTTCTTTGTGAGATAAATCCCCTATAATCTAGGCTTTATAGATGCAAAGTAAATGTTTTTAAGGATATATGTTTCAATATTCCTTCCTCACAAACTCTTATAGGCTTTAGGATTGGACCTACACAATGCCCTATTAAATCACTTAAGGATGTAGAGTTTTTTCCTCTGTAAACAGGGCAGTATGAGGGAGACATGCCAGGCCCCTCTTTACACACAGTTATCAGTGGGGAGGATGGGAATAAAGAAGAAAAGAAAGAGCCCTGGGAATTGGTACAACTGGGACAGGTGGCCAGCAGCCCTTAGCACCCACAGGAAGAGTATCAGCTCTCGCCAGGCTCTAACACAAAGCCAAATAGAGGTGGATATAAATGTCCCCTGCTGGCCTCCCGAAACCCCGCCCTACTGAGAGCCCCTCAGATCTGTATCACTGGATCTGTTCAGCTGCAATAGCCCATACGCTCACCCCACCAACCATTTCTGACCCATCATTTTCAGCCCCAGATTAAATTTCCTAGAATGCCACTTTCAGCACGTCTACACTGCTAAGAACCATCTAAAGGACCACTGCCTGCTACTGGACAAAGTCCAAGGTCCTCAGCCTGGCTCAAAAAAGCTTTTTATAACCTGGCTCCTGCTCCCTCCTCCAGCTTCTCCCCAGTTTCCCTGTCTGCACACTTCCTGCACACATTTCCATGTCTCTGACATGCTGTCCACACATTTGAGCCTTTGCTTTGCTCCCCAATGACAAAGCCCCTTATCCTCTCTGCTTACTGATTTCTTTTCATCCTTCAAAAGGGGATTCATATATCACCTACAGTATGATACGTTCAGTCATCCCTCAAGATAGCAACTTGCCTCCACCCCTACCCTCATCCTAACCCCAACCTCCTCCCCCTACCTGCACTAAATCATGGTTAGAGTAGATCTAGTAGAATCCAGCCTATGCCACTCACTAGCTTCGTGACCTTGAAAAGTCCTTATACCGTCTATTAATTTCCAAGCTGTAATCTAGAGATAATAACTTACTACAATCTGTTTCATTGGTTAATGACAAGGCTTTAATGAGATAATGCACGTGAATCTTTAGCATACTGCAGAGTATATAAAGCACACAAATGTTAGTTCTTACTAAAAATGATGAAACACATATGTAAAGTGCTTAATACAGAGTCTGGCGTGAAGTAGGTATTCATAAAATGCTAGTCCTCTCAACCCTTATTTTTATTACCTCACCAATTACATATATATTTCTGCAACTCTCTTCTTTTTGAAACTGTGAGCTCCCTTAGAATCCATGCCTTATTCCTCTTTGTATTTCTGGAAATTACCACAATCCTGATACACAGTAGGCACACAATATATTTTTTTAAGATTTTTTGACGTGGACCATTTTTAATTTGAATTGAATTTGTTACAATATTGCTTCTGTTCTATGTTTTGGTTTTTTGGCCCCGAGGCATGTGGGATCTTAGCTCCCCGACCAGGGATCGAACCTGCACCCCCTGCATTGGAAGGCGAAGTCTTAACCATTGGACCGCCAGGGAAGTCCCCACAACATATTTTTATTTAATCAATTAAGTGAAACTTCTGCTCTGGGCAAACCAACTTGCTTGTTATTCCTTGAAGAAGAGCCATGTTTTTCCATGTCTGTGCTTGGTTCACAAAATTCCTTGCACCTGGGAGCTTCCTTTCTCCTCTGCATCCTCTCACCTTTCAGTGCCAAATTCAAATCTTTAGCACATTGATTTGCCCCTTTTCTCACTTCCAGAGTATATAGAGCATGGACCATGCACCTGGAAACTAGGTACGTACTGTTCTGTACCATGAGCTACTTTTTCCTGGGTATGTCTCTATCAGTTACTTATTGCTGCATAAGAGCCCACTGAACCTTAGTCATTTATAATAATGATTTATTATTTCTCACAATACTGCGGGTTGGCTGTGTACTTCTGTGCACGCATGCAGTTGCATTCAACTGGAGGTCCAGCCTTGTCGGAAAGTCCAGGATGGCTCCTTCCATGTCTGGCAGTTGGTGCTAGCTGTCAGCAGGGTGCCTGGATTCACTTCCACACACTCACTCATCCTCCAGGAAGCTAGACTGACTTTTTTTTTTTTTTTTAATACATTGGGGTTTTAAAAAAATTTTTTTTAATTTATTTTTTAGCTGTGTTGGGTCTTCGTTGCTGCTCTCAGGCTTTCTCTGGTTGCGGCGAGAGGGGGTTACTCTTCCTTACAGTGTACGGGCTTATTGCGGTGGCTTCTCTTGTTGTGGAGCACAGGCTCTAGGCACACGGGCTTCAGTAGTTGCAGCACACAGGCTCAGTAGTTGTGGCACACAGACCCTAGAGCACACGGGCTTCAGTAGTTGTGGCACATGGGCTTAGTTGCTCTGGGGCATGTGGGATTTTCCCTGACCAGGGATCGAACCCGGGTCCCCTGCATTGGCAGGTGGATTCTTAACCACTGCGCCACAAGGGAAGTCCTAGAATGACTTTTTAAGAGGAAATTGTAAGGCAGCATTTCAAGCAAGCAAAGGTGAAAGCAGCAAATCCTCTTGAAGTCTAGATTCTGAAACTCACACAACATCACTTCTGCCACATTCTATTAGTCAAAGCAAGTCACAAAACCATCCCAGATTCAAGGGGTAGAGAGATAGACTAACTTATCGATGGGAAGAGCTGTAAAGTAATTCTGGCCATATTTAATCCACCACAGATGGCTTGTGTCCCTAAGTAGATACTAATCTAAGCCCTTGCTGCATTTTTTCTAGCACCTGAAACATTCAGCATTGTGCCTAGCTTATCAGAGGTGCCCAGTAAATATCTTTGGTTTGATGGAAGGGCTAGTGCACAGAACCTACTGGTTATGTCATTAAGAGGTTAAAGGAGAATAAATTTGAGAGTCAGACAGTTTGGGTTTAAATCCTAGTTCTGTAATTTACTAAATAGATAATTTGGGACACATAACTTCTCTGATGCTTGGTTTCCTCTTTTGTAAACTTGAGATGATAATATCTACTTTATAATAAGATAACATCATATAAAGCATCTGGCACATGGTAGATGCTTAAAACTGTAGCTCCTATTCATTATGGAGTGTTTTTCTTATTTATGATTAAATTACTATGTATCAGTAACTCAGATAACTGGTCCATAAATCAAAACCTCTTTCAAACTTTGCAAAACTAGTAAGATTTATTAGAACAAGTATGGTATAGTTTAGTCACTGTATAAGATTTCACACCAATCAGAATGCCCCAGTTCTACTACATGCTTGTCACAGTAACTAAGGCATCTAATTCTCCATGCGCATTTTCTTCTGGAGGACGAAGGTATTCCATCCTAACACAGGTGTCCATTTAAAAGCTCACAGCATTATATCTGGCATTAACTTTACATTCATTTCAAAGTTGGAGGAAAATCATATGACTTATGGTGGGTCTCAAAACAGATATTAAAAGATGGTTTTAAAATGTTCAGTATTTCATCAGTTCCACCTCTCTCCCAACCATAGATATGATGACAATGAAAAATTAAATATACTGTGAATTCCTTGAAAAAGGATCACAGCTATTCACAAGTAGCTATGATTTTTATTTAAGCATTAATAGCAATATATTTAAGTTTAAAGAGACACTTTCAAACTATGTAATCAGAATTTTTAAAATATACAGCAGTGTGGAAAAGTTTATGCTACTTGAAGCTCTCTTCCTTAGTACATTTCAAAATAGTCTTTCAACTAGGTTGGCATCTAAAAATATTATAGGGTCATAAAAATGACAATAAATGTACTGAACTCCTAATCTTATCACTTTACTACCGTGGTAACCTGTTGGTTCAAATTAATTCATTTTCATGGAGGGGCTTTTGGGGCAGCTGTGAGGCTGCTGTGTTAGCTACAGGAAGTTGCAGACTGGCAAATTTCATTCAAATGTAAACCTCTAAATTTGGCTACCTGGCATTGCAGGATCCTGTTGTTTGCAGTATGCAAAATAAAAATTATATACCATCTCGCTTGGTCAAAATTTATGGGCTTTTCGATATTAATTTCAATATTACTTCTGGAGAATTAGTATGGTGAGATGCAACTGCGTGAATATAATATCTTTTTTTAAATAAATTTATTTATTTATTTTTGGCTGCGTTGGGTCTTCGTTGCTGTGCATGGGCTTCCTCTATTTGTGGCGAGCCGGGGCTACTCTTTGTTGCGGTGCGCAGGCTTCTCACTGCGGTGGCTTCTCTTTGTTGTGGACCACGGGCTCCAGGCACGCAGGCGTCAGTAGTTGTGGCGCATGAGCTCAGTCGCTCCGCGGAATGTGGGATCCTCCCAGACCAGGGCTCGAACCCTTGTCCCCTGCATTGGCAGGCGGACTCCCAACCACTGCACCACCAGGGAAGTCCCAAATATAATATCTTGAACAAGGTGAAAAGGAATTTGTTTTCCCTTCACAAGAGCAATGATAACTAGTGCACATGCCGAAGGCTCATGTTTTAAGCTGTTCTTTCTCAACCTATAAATCTGGGACGCCAGCTCTAAAATCTATCCAGTGAAATCCTTCCCAGTCCCAACATAAGCCCTTTAGATCTCGTCTATGTTCTGTGAGACAAACTGAAGTTGTGTGTTATCATTGCTTTTTATATTACTTATCCATCTAAATATTTCCCAGGCCACCATAGAGAGCACAGCACTAATTACAGCTATAAATAATTAAATGGAAATGTTTTATATCATGGTGGTGGGTCATAAGAGTTTGTTAAAGTGGTCAAAATTCATCAAATTGTATGCTTAAAATTTGTGAATTTTATTATATGTAAATTATACCTTAATAAAGCTGACCTCCCCCCCAAAAATAGAATATCCACTGAAGGACTAAAGAGTGTGTGTGTGTGTATATATATATATATATATATATATATATATATATATATATATATACACACACACATACATATGCAGGGTAGTTTTTTTTTTAATTTACTTATTTTTGGCTGTGTTGGTTCTTTGCTGCTGTGCGTGAGCTTTCTCTAGTTGCGGTGAGCGGGGGCTACTCTTCGTTGCGGTGCGTGGGCTTCTCATTGCAGTGGCTTCTCTTGTTGCAGAGCACAGGCTCTAGGCGCGTGGGCTTCAGTAGTTGTGCCTTGCGGGCTCTAGAGCACAGGCTCAGTAGTTGTGGCGCACGGGCTTAGTTGTTCCGCCGCATGTGGGATCTTCCCGGACCAGGGACCGAACCCGTATCCCCTGCATTGGCAGGCAGATTCTTAACCACTGCGCCACCAGGGAAGCCCCCCAGGGTAGTATTTACACACAGGGAAATACAAATCCCACTAGATCTTTGTGAGCTTTTATATAATTATATGATCTCTCTGAATGTCCCTAAGTCTCCTTTATACTAATTTTTTAAACAATGATGTTTTCCGACTTTTATTTTCAAGTTATGAAAGCTCTTGGAAGGCAGTATGCTGTGGTAGTTAAGAAAAAGGCTCTGGAATCAGAAAGGTCCTTGTCTGATCCCACCCACCACCACTAACAACAACCCTACCTGCAGGGGAACCTGAGTTATTCTCTCTGTTTCAATTTCCTCATCAAGATGAAAATAGCATTACTTATCTTCTGGGGTGGTTGTGGTAATTAAATGAGTTAGTAGATATAACACATCTGGTCATGTGCCTAATGGTGTGCTTATGAAATTACTACAAGTGCATGCTTATGAATTTTATTTATAATCTAAATCTCTGCTGGAAAATGTTGGCAGTCATAGAAAAATAGAAAGTTAAAAATAAAAGCTACTGTGGGTACAACAGGACAGTATCTACTTCTAGTTTTAATACTTAGGGATTTGACTCTGTTTCAGACAGTCAACTGTCTGGAGGTGGGGAGATGGTACCCAAAACAAAATAGAATCCTGCATAAAACAAATTTTGTTAATTTGTTGGGCTGGCTGGAAGTAAGGGAAATCATCAAAGCTAGGGGGTTTGGGGCAGGGGGGGTTGGGTTGAAGGTTAGCATGGAAGGTGGGGAAAATGTTTGAGCAGAAGTAAGGACACAGAATGATGAGAAGATGATCACACCAAAAAGGCAGATTCTCCTAAGGACGGGTGTTCAAATTAGCCTGATACATGAAGACTGGTTCTTGAGCTATTTTTGCCAAGATTGGGGAGCTGAACCTGGGACAGGGAACCTGGAAGGGAGCTGCCTCCCAAGAAATATAAACATAACTCTTCTGGAGAAACACAACCTCAAGTTAGGAACCCAGATTTTCACAGATTAAGGTCAACCAGATATGAGTTTCAATCAAAGATCACCAAATGCACAAGGAAACAAGTCACTAAGAATGACAGTCAGCATAAACAATAAAGTTAAATTCCCAGGGCTTTCACATATTAGAACTACCAAATACAAAATAAACAATAACATAATACATAATGAACACTCAACAGAAGACCAAGCAAAATATTTAAAAAATCAATGGAACTTCTATAAATGAAAAAATATCTAATCATTGATACTAAAAAAACTCAATGTTTGTGTTAAACAGTAAATTAGCTACAGTTGAAGAAGGAATTAGTGAACTGGATGTAGAATTGAAGAAATCTATACCCATCTATCCCAAAATATAGAACATAGAATCATGGATATAAAGGAAGTAACAAAAAGTTAAGAATATATAGGGGATAAAAGTAAAAGATTTAACATACATCGAAGACCCAGAAGGAGAGAATACAGATAATACAGGCAAGGCAATATTTAAGGAGAGGATGGTTGAAACTTTTCTGGAAGACATGTATCCCCAGCCACATGAAGCATACCCTATACAAGCAGAATACATTTTCAAAATCTACCTCAAGGTAAAATGAGATGGACTTGAAAAACCATAAAGACAAAGGGAGTATATTTAAAAAGTAGTCAGAAAAGAAAGAAAGATTGTTACAAAGAATAAGTTTAAGGTTAATAGCAAACTTCTCAACAGCAATCATGGAAGCCACAAGACAGTGGAGGGCTATCTTTAAAGTGCTGACAAAAGAATAACTGTAAAGTTACAATCATGAACTCAAAAATAGTATCTTTTAAGTACAAGGGCAAAAGAAATTATATTTTCAGATAAATAAAAAACTGAAACAGTTTACCACCAACACCACCTACAGGGAAGGAATTTTCTAAAGGGTTATTTCAGAAGAAGGAAAATGAAATCTAGTAAAAAAGTTTGGAGGACAGATAAGCAAAGAAAATGATGAACATGTAAGTAAATCTAATACAGATTTACTTGATAAAATGATGATGAAAATAATTATGAAGTCTAATTTGTGGAGGTTTAATAAAAAGAAACAAGCTAAAATACAAGAAAATACATACTCATGTAAATTAGGAGAGGAGCAATAAGAGTTAATGTCCTAAGGATCTTGTCTGTCAGTGGGAGGTTTAAGATACTGTTTGTAGGGACTTCCCTGGTGGCGCAGTGGTTAAGAATCCACCTGCCAATGAGTGGGACACGGGTATCTGGGAAGATACCACATACCGCGAGCAACTAAGCCCGTGCGCCACAACTACTGAGCCTGCACTCCAGAGCCCGCAAGCCACAACTACTGAGCCTGCACTCCAGAGCCCGCGAGCCACAACTACTGAGGCCGCGTGCTGCAACTACTGAAGCCTGCGTGCCTAGAGCCCATGCTCCGCAACAAAAGAAGCCACCGCAATGAGAAGCTTGTGCACGGAAATGAAGAGTAGCCCCTGCTCTCTGCAACTAGAGGAAGCCTGCGCACAGCAAGGAAGACCCAATGCAGCCAAAAATAAATAAAATAAAATAAATAAATTTTTTAAAAAAGATACTGTTTGTTGGCTTTGTTCAATACACAGGTAAAATTTTATGACTAATCGTAAAGAATGGAAATAGAGTGTTTACTTTCCACAGCAGGTAAAGGGCAAAAGTATGTAGGAGAAACAAACACAAGAGGCTTCTTTTCATCAAATAATAAATAAAATCAACTAGGCTAGTAATTATGAAAGCTTTGTAGAGTCTTCAGGTATTAAAATTGGGTTGGGGTGGGGGGTACAGTGCTGGCAATTTCACAGTAATAATTAAAACTGGGCAGAAGAAGAAGAAGGGATATAAGAAGACTGTTGGTGGCATTGGTGGTGGTAGAAGCTGCAGGGGCTGTGTTGGCACAGACTGAGTTCTGTTCATGCCTCAGGCAGAGGCCAGGGCAGAGCCACAGCAGCTGATGAACCAGTGCATGGCTGACAGGTGCCGATACTTCTGTCCATCAGGTTGGGCATGTGCACTGCGTCTCACAGAAGCCTTCCTCCTGGCCCCGGCCTTGGCCAGAGCAGTTTAAGGGAGCAGGCAGGGAGGAAAAGAGGCAGGAGAGCAAAAGGACATCTCCCCAGGCAGCACCCAGGACGGCTACGCCCTGCCACACCCTGCTTACCCAGTGAAGGAGGCTGAGGCAGAAGCCAGAGGGAATGGGCCCTGGCACAGGCCTCGGAGGAAAGACACAGACGGACAGAGCTGGAAATCAGAGGGAAACACTGGATAACATGGGCCCTGGCAACATGGGAAAATGTGCCCAAACACAAGTGCTTCTATAGTTAATCACTAACTCCTTTCCTTCCCATATAAGAATCACAGTACCCTGACCTACACCCACCTCTGACCCTGCATGCCCACGAGTTCCCTTCTGCCATTTGCCATTGTTAATTTATTAGGGAGTTTGAGATTAGCAGAGGCAAACTATTATATATAGAATGGATAAACAACAAGGTCCTACTGTATAGCACAGGGAACTAGATTCAATATCCTGTGATAAACCATAATGGAAAAGAATATTAAAAAAAATATATGCATAAATGAATCACTTTGCTGTACAGTACAAATTTACACAACATTGTAAATCAACTATATGTCAATAAATTAAACTTAACAAAAAAAGAAAGTGTTAACTTATTAAATAGGAAAACATGTTTAGAGGAATATACCATAGATTTGAAGAGACATAAAAATGCATCTGAGTGATAATAGCTAATACTTACATCCTCCTTACTCTAAGCCAGGAACTATTCTAAGTGCTTGACACGTAAAATCACGTTTAATCTTAATGTGCCCAAGATCACACAGCTGACAAGAGGCAGAGCTTGGATTCAAACACACACTCTGGTTCCAGAGTCTTCACTCTCAAATACTGTGCTACTTCTGAACGGTTGGAGGACATTTTGCCTGAAGAAGATACAATTCCAGTTTGGGGCTATGTATGGAATGCTTGTACTCCACCCCCATAATTCATATGTTAAAGCCCTCATCCCTGGAAGCAACCTAAGTGTCCATCGACAGATGAATGGATAAAGAAGATGTGGCACATATATACAATGGAATATTACTCAGCCATAAAAAGGAACAAAACTGAGTTATTTGTAGTGAGGTGGATGGACCTAGAGGCTGTCATACAGAGTGAAGTGAAGTAAAAAAGCCCTGATCCCCAGCACGATGGTATTTGGAGATGGGGCCTTTGGGGAGGTAGTTAGGTCATGAGGGCAAAGCCCTCATGAATGGGATTGGTGCCCTTATAAGAAGAGACACATGGAAAAGATGATCTCTCTTTGTGCCACATGAAGACACAGTGAGAAGACAACCATCTGCAAGCCAGGATGAGGGCCCCCAGAGAACCCGACCCTACTTGCAACCTGATCTCAAACTTCCAGCCTCCAGAACTGGGAGAAATGTTTGTTGTTTAAGCCAACACGTCTATGGTATTTGTTATAGCAGCCCAGACTGATTAAGACAGTTGAGAAATGATGGGTTATCTTCAGATATTTGAAGAGCTATGTATGGAAGAAGGGTTTAACTTATTCTGTATGGACCAAGGAGATTAGAATTAAGAACATGACTCTCTTCAGCCTACTTTATCACAGCTGGAGGTCCCCAAAGAAGAAATAGGCTTTCTCAGAGGGTGCTGAGTTCTCCACCACTAGAAGCTAAATGCACCCAGGGCTGATAACATGGAGAGGATTTCAGCCTTGAGTGGTAGTTGAATGAGACTCTCTGTAAAATCTCTTCCAACTTTTGAGAGTCTGTAGGATTATTAGGGTCAAGACTAAGTGTTCAAATCCAAAGAGCTAGATGTTTAGGACTCACCTTTTACAACAGCAACATTGTTCCTGGGCATCTTGGAGCCAGAGCTTGCATTTGTATATCTTAAGACTCTACACACCTGGATACTCTTCCTTCAGCGCTCAGCTTAAGCAACACCTCCTCCAGGATACGTCCCCCATCCCATCACTAATACTGGCTTAGGTGTTCACCTCAGCCCACCTTACTTCTACAATGCCACTTCTCACACCACACTGAATTATCTGTTTCATCATCAATCACTCCCTGTATTAGTGTCCTAGGGCTACAGTAACAAATTACCACAAATGGGATACCTTAAAACAATAAAAATTTACCGTCTCACAAATCTGGAGACTAGAAGTCCAAAATCAAGTTGTCAGCGGGCCAGGCTCCCTCTGAAGGCTTCAGGAGAGCATCTTTCTTTCCCTCTTCCTAGCTTCTGGTGATTGCTGGCAAACCTTAGTGTTCCTTAGCTTGAAGTTGTAGCTCTCAGATTTCTGCCTCTTTCTTCAGACTGCCTTCTCCCCTCTGTGTGTGTGTCTCTGCGCATCTCTCTCTTCTTCTTATAAGGGCAACAATCATATTGGATTTAGGGCCCACAATCCTCCAGGATTAACTCATTTTAATTTAACTAGTTTCATCTTCAAACTTTCTATTTCCAAATAAGTTCACATTCACAGGTTCTGGTCATTAGGACTTCAATATATCTTTTCAGGGGACATAATTCAACCAACAACATCCCTCAATCTCCTATGCTCACTAAACTGTGGGATCTTTGAAGGCTATTTTTATTCCACATATTTTTATTGTGTCTGTGATGAATCACGCTCTGTTCTGGACACTGAGAACAAGTCACAGTCAAGGTCTCTACCCTTAGTGAAGCTTCCATTCTACATGGAGGCAGACAGCTTAAAAAGTGGCCATTCAATGTTAAAACCAAATACAAACATATTTGTGTATGCATGTATGTATGTATTTATATAAATCATTGATATATATTTGATGAAGGATATTAACACAAACAGTAAAAAAAAAAAACAAAACAAAGGATAAATTGTTTCATATAGACTGTGTTTTTTGGCAAGTTTATCAGAATCTAAAACTTTGGTTTCTCTCTGTCCCTTGTTTGTTTTCTGGTATTGTGTTCTTAACTCTCATTTGACACCCCTCTAAGCTAACCTCTCCTAAAATGTTTCTTAGTAGCAGAAAATAAAGCTTGTAAAATGTATTCCTAAACTTTTTTAAGCTCAAACTTGCAACTAAAGAAGAAAACACTTGTGCCCCCTCTGTCTTCCAGGGCAGTGTCAGTTCTCCTCAGTCTCCGTTTGGTCCAATGCCAGGTGAGTATTGCAGTTCAAGGGGCAATTCCTTCCCTTTTGAGCTAAATCAGGCATTTAGGCTTGCATTCTTTCATAGCTGCCTTACAGCACTTTCAAAATTTTGCAGCTTTAAAACATTTATTTTTAAAATGTAAAATCAGGGAAGGCAGACCTCATTCAGTCATTCCTGAATTTGGAACACATTCTGTCCAGCATAAGCTTATTGGGCAAAAGCAATAGCAATTAAGCCCTTGATACAGTTTTAAAATGTTTAAGATTCTGGCACTGTGGTCTGATAGATTATGCACTTGCTTCAGAACAGAAAGAGAGAGACTTGAGGGCAAGTGGAATAACAATTATTTACTGGTGCTTTCTATATGCCAGGCACTTAGTTAAGCATCTTACGTTCATTTTAATACATATGTCTCATTAGGTACTCCTGGTGGAATGGAATAGGGGCATTCTTAATAATAATTTGGGGCACTCTCACATGTGTGTGTATATACATGTAGACATACACACACACACACACACACACACACACACACACACACACACACACATGTTCCTTCCAGATCCCAAACTCAGAAGGGCATACGGTTTCTCAATAATTTTGGTAATCTTCAGAGCTGGAAAAGGGAAAGGAATAAGAGCAGGAGACGATCCCACATATCTGAATGTCTCTATGCTGTGTTTCCCAATCATATTTATTGTCTCTGGAATCTGGTTGTATCTGCTCCATTCTACAGAAGAAAATTTCTGCAGCCTCTGTTATCATCTAGAATTATTCTTCCTCTTTTTAGGGAGAAAAATACATGCTTAAAAAGCAAAGGGTTTTCTTCTCTGTGTTTTTTTATTTGGAAATTGGAAATACAGACATGAGATCCTGGAAGCCTTGTTTACTTATTCTTCATTCTGTTCTCAGCCTTAACCACTACTGTGGATATAAATTCATGGCATGAAACAAAACCTTATTTATTGATATTAATTTTCACTTGCACAGATGTTTTTTCTAGAGAAGTATGCTTATGATGAAACCTGTAACTGCAGCTTTCAAATTCATGAGCTGATTAGAAGTTTGGGGCTATAGAATTTAAGATGAAAGTGGAGTGAGTGGAATTGTGCTTTAAGTTTCTACAGGGAATTTTGATTTCCTCTGAATGAATGAATAAATTCACGTGTAATTGTTGAACACAGTATTATACGACTGCGTTTACAGAAAATGTGTAGGACATAAGCTCTGCCCCCATGGAGCTTGCAGGTCGATTGGAAAGAGGGCTGTAACTCAGCTGAGAGAGTATCGAGCATAATACAAAGTGCCACATCAGGTGGCAGAGGCCAAAGTGCTGTGTCTGGAGAGTCATGTACGACTAAGTCAGGGTAATAAGAAGGAGGGTCTTGATGAGTCTCTCTTCTCTCCCTGTGAAACAGTGGGCAGGGTGGGCAGGGACAAAGCTCAGATGTGGTCCACTGTGGTTGGGGAAGGTGAGAAAGACAAGCACCCGCATCGTCCTCCCAGCTCAGCCTCTCTGTGACCTGAGGGAGTAGGTCTTAGCTAATTGGATCACACCCACCACCAGCTGGGGAAAAAAAATCAGTTTTACAGCCCTTGAGTCTGTGCTCCTGAACATGTTCTAAGTGATGGTTTCCTGCTACTACTGAGCTACGAGATCAGAAAGTCTTTAGCAAATACATCTCTTCTCCTCTGGGACTATTTCACTGGCCTTACCTTAAACGAGATTCTTCTCAGTTTCAGCCTCTCCAGGTTTCTACCAAGGGGAGCTTTCTGTGCCACGCATTCCCTTCTCACGCTTGCAGTGCCCAGGTGAGCTGAGTGAGAGACTCAACGTGGCCACAAGAGGGCAGCAAATAACACCAGACTCATCAAAGCCAGAAAACATTTTTTGTGGTCCTCTAACTTTGCTTCACAGAAGCAAAGCAAGCAGCCGTTTCTGGTGCCTAATAGGTACAAGTCACGGCCAGTGTACAAAAAAATTAGAAGAAGAGTACAGCCTGCCTCTGATTTGGGGCGGGGTTATTGTCTCACCTTATCTAGAGATGCTGAGTCTCACATAACATGCCCCAGAAGCAGCCTCTTGTAAACGGTCCTGTATCTACGGGGACAGAGCTCAGAAGCTGTGAAAAAGATACCTCATTAGAGGAAATGTAAATGCCAAGGGCTTCTTATTCTACCTCCTTAAGCCCAAAGAGATAGAATAAGCACAGCGCCTAGCACAGCACCTGGCACATTGAAGGTGCACAAGAAGTGAGAGACACTGAACAGTTATTGCTCCATCTAAAGTGAACTTATCCCCAAAGGCAGAGCGAACTTTAAATGTATGAATTATTTGGGCTGGACCAGTTAAAAGAGGTAATGCCGCTGTATTTAATGCCTTTCAAGACATTTATTTATCTATTTAAATGTTGGCCTTGGCGTCAGGCCTGCATTGGAAATACCATTTCACACGTGGAGAGACCTGGCTGCAACAGAGATGCCTTGACTTCCTCCGAGGAAACTTTTGCCCGTTTGTTTTCCCCTTGGCAACAGGCTCACGGGTGATGTCAGGTTACTATGGTGACAGGAGATCCCTCCTATCCGACTCGGACTTCCACAACAGTAAGCAGTTCGCAAACGATGCCTGCACCCGAACTGTGGCGAAGGACTTTGCCTGCGAGTCCTCGGCAGGGCAGGGCCACCCGGCCCACCTGGACTCCTACTTCCCAGAGCTCTACGGGGACCACCGCCCCACGGCCCTGACCCCCAACAGCGGCTCCCTGTTCAGCGCCTCACCCCTGCCACAGCTCCTGCCGCCGCCCTTCCCCAGCGAGCCCGCACACTTCGTGCTGGTGAGTATGCAGAGGCTTAGTTTAGGGGGTCACTAACGTCGGGGCTCCCGCGGCCCTGGTCAGCCCACGTGCTCAGCAACCAGGTCTGCTCGCCCCGGAGACCCCCGGGACGCTGCTCCGCGCCGCCCCGGGAGATGCCACGATCCACGCCCAGGGAGCCCTCCCCAAAGATCCGTGCCAGCCACGCGGCAGGAAGCTCTATCCAGGGATTTGGGCGGGGACGACTGATAAAACAGGATATATATCCATTTTGTTAATATTCTACCGATTGTGCCAGATGTTTCCCCATTATTCCTCCCGTGCGTAAGGAAAGAGCTCTGAAGTTACCTCGCAGACAGCGAGGCTGTCAGCCAGGGCAGGTGCATCAGGACTCCTCTCGCCCTCCCCCTCCCTGCCTCCCCTCTCCCACGATACTTCTACCCTCTAGAACCTTGTTCTCTCGCAGTCCTTCCAGAGATGAGTTCATAAAGAAGAATACTAGTAACTTTCTTATACTGTAAAGCCCTCAACCACAAAGGCATGAATCTCTGGAGATGGGATTTTAGACAAAACAGGCTGTGGGAGAGTAGGAATTAACATTATTGAGTATCTACTGCAGCCAGGAACTTTTATGTGCATTTGTTCATTTGATACTTGCAACAACTCAGGGTATAGTTATTAAAGCCCCATCTCACAGATGCACAAAGTGAAGTACTCAGAATCAGGAAGGTAGTAAGTGGCCCAGCCATGAATCGAACCCAAATCTTTCCAGCTCCAAGCCTATGAGGCTCTACCTTCTTGCTCAATGAGGGCAGGTAGCCTTCGTAGCCCACTCAGAAGCCCACTGTGTAGCTTAGAGTCTACTTCTTCCACGAGTAAATGATGAAACGCTGTCAAAATGTTCACTTTATTATCTTCACATTTAATGTTTTCTGGGGAAAGGACTCTCTCTCTCACTCCACACACACACTCACAATCTAATTCTACAGTAAGAAAGGAACTAAAACTTTCACTGCCAATGTCAAACACCAGAGGGGAGAGCTGCCTGGTAAGGAGGCTTTGGACAGCAGAGGGAGGACACCTAGTCTGCTTTGGAAGACATGGGCCAGCAGCACCCTGTGTTGGGAAGGAAATCTGCCCATGTCCAACGATCACCTAATGACTAACCCCAGTGACCTTTCCATCCTCCTCAGAGGGACTCGTGGGAGCGAACGGTGCCCGAAGGCCTCAGCCAGCCAGACCCCGTGCCGGCCGATGCCCTGCAGAGTTTGGCGCCCAGCACAGGCTGCCTATCCCAGCTAGAGTCGGGGAGCACTGCCCAGCACAGGAGCTCGAGTTGGGGGGCCCCCCTAGCGGGGGTTCAGTCCTACCCTCTGCACACACTGGAGGATCTGTACCACATGCAGGGGTACCCAACCCCATCCCCCTACCCCTTCACCTCTTTCATGACAATGTCCAATGACCCACCACCCAAGGTGGGGCCCTTCTCCCCGGATGAGGGGGCAGACACCTCTGTCCTCCAGGATCCTTCTCTGTGGACCAAAGAAGATGGGAGCCTGGCATGGGGGGCATATGAGTGCCGCCGAGCTTACTGAGCGCGCCAGAGGACTTCTGTGCGTTTCTTTGAGTCAGTGTCTGTATTCACAGACTGTTGTGGTGTGGCAGCTCTTTCAGAACTGGATTTTCAGGATAAGCCATCGTGCCACCCTTTGTTAATGGACAATAATGGCATTTATTTGTGATCCTGCCACTATAACCCCACTGAAACACACCACAATGTGAATTCAGTGTGTCAGGGACCATATTCTAGTTAGACAGCCTGACAGTGAGGTCTCTGGGGGAATTTAGTAACCCATTATGTTCTGAATCTTTTGTTATCTTTGAAGTATCATTTTTAGCACTGATAGTTTTTTCTTAAATTACATTAAAAACTTCATGCAGATCATAAAACATACTGATTTCCCTGTCCAGTTTTTCTTAGTTATGAACTATGTGTGTTCTTCAATAAAAGAGAATGCATAGGATATAATATAGATTAGGGTGCATAAAACAAAACTCATTTTATATCATGTGACTTTATTAAGTGTGAAGCATTATATGCATTTATCCCCTTACAGTGACTTGCAAATAACAACTTGCAAGTAACAAATGTGACACCACATATAAATGCTTTATTGTCATTAAAATGAGGTCAGGACACTATGGCTTCATAAATAACATGGTTTTGACTCTGCACTAAAGCCCAGGATGTCCAAAAATCAGGCTAATCCAAAAAACAACAAAGACCAAAGGCTTTCTTTGATCATGGTAGCCTTAATTAAGCTAGACATTGTCTCTCTGATGGAATAAACTGACAGTTATCAGAATGCATTAGCAAAATGGACATTCTATGATCAAATAAGAATGCATGCATTGTAAGGAAAACACAGAGAGCAGTCCTGGGCTGTCTGCAAGAAACAACAGACTACAGAACACCAAGAAGCAAAGGGTCTTTGGAAAAGGAAATGTTGTCAGGTCCTTTGACAACATGACCTTTGAAGAAAGACCTTGTTGATGGCTCACTGATCAGAAATATATAGCTCTTACTATATATAAATGAAGAAACTGACATTTGAAGCATCAACCTGTCTCATGTAAGTCTGACTGGTGTGGACTCCTTTGGCAATTAAATTCCTATAGTAATTCCCACCAAGCAGTGTGCCTGTCTGCAGGCCAAGCCCATCATAAACACCTTGCACACACTTTAACTTTGCAAAGTGTGAGTCAAGGCTCACAGGTCACACCCACAATCTTCCTCTTGTCTTCCTACCACCTTCCTTTCTTTATTCCCTTCACCACATTTTTCTGACCCATCGGGTCTCTCCTGACACAGTGATTTTTCCCTCCATCTCCTGGGGGCCCAAAGCCCCTCAATACAGTCTCCATCACATCCTCTGTGACAGGGTTCCATGCTCTCGGTAGGAGTCTAGAGAGTAAGATACAGATATTAATTCACACTTAGAAGTGAATAATTGATATTCTTCCTTCTCTAGGCCTTCAAGGGTATATTCTAGTTGAGCAAACACACACATAATTTGTGGAGTTCTCACAGAAATACTTGAATAGGAGCCTTCTTTTACCTCACACCCTTCATCCCCCTCCTGGGAAAGCATCCCTGGAGGAACAAACCAAGGAGCATTCGTGGTCCATAGCTGCTGGGCTGCACTCTCCCGGGTCCCCTGCCTAATCCTTCCCTCCCACCACTCCTTTTCACAACCTGATCTTTACTTTGCCCAATATTTGCTCTTCAGTGGAAGGGGGCAGCTTCTACCATGGGAGAGAGCTGCCCTTCTCAAGTCTGCTGAGACTGGAGACCTTAGTCCTGGTTGCCAGCATCTTCGGTAGAGCCATCTGTCATCCAGCCTCACTCATACCTGGACGGCAGGCCCCACATCAGAAGGAAGAGATCTGGCCCTCCCTATAGATGCAGGGTCTTCACAAGGAAGGGTCTCGACGTCACTTTTCTAGATTGGTTGTATAAATTTTATAATAATTACAGTCATCTACTGCTTACCATTTGTTACTAAGTAGCACACAACACAATAATCATAAGTTTATGTGTAAGTCATAAACATGTGTTCCTATAACTTTAATTTTGGTTTAATTATAACACTAAATGTTAGGCATGCTTATTTCTCTTAGTTTGCTATTGTCTATTCACCTATTATGTTCATCTTCTCACAACCTGAGGATGCACTGGCTCTCAGATAAGTAGAGCTCAGTGACCAGTGGTGTCTACATTCTTCTTCGAGCATCCAAGCCCTTTCATAGTGTTTGGCAAATTTAATTTATAAAAAAGGAGACACACACAGGCCCATACTCTGTCTAGTATCCGTTTCAGTTCTCTAGGCTAAAGGATCAAGTGAAGTGGGGAATGGTGCTAATAATTCCAAATGGTAAATGACTTTTAAGAATTCTATTTAGCTTGACAGTGTTGCTATATTGCATATATTTTAATTTGGTTCTGTTTTATTGTTCTGGGAATCTACAATACTTTGTTAAAAAGTGAAACCAAGATATAAACTTATGCTAGGAAAATAAATTATATTTCCCTATCCCATTTCCCATTCAAGTACTCTCTATTTCCTACTGCATGCCAGGGACTAACTGCACCTTTATGTAATAATGCAGAATGCCAACATAAAGATTATACATGTTCTCCTCTCCCTCTCCTTCTTAAACCTGCTCTTCTCAGACTCACAGCTTTCCTGGGGAAGCCAGAGAAAATTTAAGTGTTCAGGTTCAAAACACCATCTCTTTTAGGTCCCTTAAGATTTAAAGTAAGCAGAGATGGTGATGTCAAATTCAAGCTAAGAAATCTCCCTAGAGGATAATGCCCAAAAAAAGTGGAAAGCAAAATTTTCCCATGCAAAAGCTAAAATATAGGCAATCACCCCATACATCGCTGAAAACAGATATTATAGCATGTAGTTGAAAGTGTTTGTACTTCTCTTACAATGTTATACAAACCCCAAAGAAAGAGAGAAGAAAACCACAGCTTTGCCTCATTTATTTAATAACTGCTTTTAAATCAGCGTTATGACTTGCTACAGCTCAGTTAATAATACAATATGATGGCAAGGGGAAGACTTCAGTACTAGAGTACTGTACAGAAAATTCCACAAAGGGAAAAGAATTACTAATCCCAATAGTAAAATATATATTTGCATACATATACATATATGTATATACACGTAAATGTAAACGTATATAAAGGAATTACTAGTACCTCTGTGATCCATTTTTAATATGTAAATCTAAATAATACATTCACAAGAAATAAAACATCAGGTATATTTAAAGAACTGAAATAACAATTGATGTCCAAGGTTTAAGTCACATTACGTTACAGTCATTCTACCAACCACACATCAAAATTATACTCTTTATGTTCTATCATTAGGTTCTGTCTAAGGTATCCTCTCTGTTCAAAACAATATTACACTGTTCATCTTACACACCATATTTGAAACTACTGACTCTCGAGAGGTTAAGTGCAAAATCATACACTCTGGCTAAAGAGGATTCTCTAACTAGACTCATCAAGGGAAGGACAGTTCTGTGTCCTCAGCACCTGGCTTAGTGTCCAGCAGGTTGTAGGTGCTCAGTAAATCTCTGTTAAATTGAGGGAAAATTATATCACAAAGATGAGTAACAACTTAGACCCCAGCACTGTGGGTGACAATTCTGATGTATAAGAAAGTCCTCACCATGCTTAGTATTTAACTTAGTCATACTCTCTGCAAATCATGACAGTACTGGCTATTGAGTTGTAGTGGTAATATATTCAAGACGACTGATTTCATATTTTTAAATGCCTTTAAGAAGGAAAACTACTGAACCTTTGAAGTAGCATAGAAAAATGTTTATATATTCATTTAGTATCTATGTAGACTATAAATATTGCTAAGAATTCTTAAAAATAAAAGTTATTCAGTGTTTGGTATTATCTCCGGTGTGATTAAAACACATATGATAAATAGATCAGGAATTAGAATCCCTAAAGATCAGGTTAAATAAATAATAAGAAAATCTTCTACAATTATTTGTAAATGATGACACCATGTTATATTTGATCTTTGCTATAAAAGTGTCCTCTAATCATAATCTCTGATAAATGTGTGGGTTTGCAATATGCAACGTCATTGTCAGTATATTACAAGCCAAAAGGAAAAGAGAGAGAAAAAAAAAATTTACAAATTCCAAAAGGAAAAAAATGTGGACAAAACAAATAATACCTAAGAATTAGCTTTTCAAATTGGGAAAACTGATAGCCATCCCTGCTAACCTTCTCTCTTAACCAAATATCTTGGGTTGATAATCTAAAAGTTTAAGTCTTAATAAATTAATTTAATCATAAATGAAATATCACTTATTTCTTAACCTTGATAATATATTCACAGGCTTTTATCACAGTAATCGTTATGTTTTTGTATGTCACAAATGTTGCATAATAAAAATGTCTTAGGAGGGTGGGAGGGAGGCAGATGCAAGAGGGAAGAGATATGGGGAAATATGTATATGTATAACTGATTCACTTTGTTATAAAGCAGAAACTAATACACCATTGTAAAGCAATTATACTCCAATAAAGATGTTAAAAAAAAAATGTCTTAAGTAAAAGAACTTTTCAAGCAGAATCTGATGGTATCTTCCTAATTTAAATGATAAACTATCAAATGCTCATTCCCCATGGAAGTCTCTTAAAGTAAAAACTTTGGATACATTTTATGGGAAGAGACTGACTTACCACAAATCATTAAATAACCTTCATCTAACAGTCTTTCTGGTCATTTTCATATGGACCAAACATTCACATTGGACCCAGTAAGTACTTGTTTCCTCCATGTTTTTGGAACTTGATATTTCCCACAAGGTTTGGTAACAGTGTCCCACAGTCAGAATGACAAAAGAACTTTGCATTAATAAAGAGAATTTAGAGCCATAGTCAAATTTGGAGGGAATAAACTCCCTTTTTTTCTTCTACTGGAAGTCTTTTCATATTCATGTGTCACGTGTCTAATTTAATAATATCTTCTAAATATAATGTTCTGTAGTGTCATTTGCATACAAAAGCCTGCCAAAAAATTTCAGTTAAAATATTCGGTTTAAAACTTTTTAAAAAATGCATTCTATTCCCATTATTCTGGTGCTACAGGACTTTAAGAAGGCCAAGGACCAACTAAAGGGTTTCTGAGGTCTGTGGCTCAGAGATTTGAAATACTACAACATATGAAGAACTAGAGAAATTACAGATGGTGAACCTTAAAAAGAGAAGGTTTGCAGTGGGAGTGGAAGGGGACATGATAACTTCTTCAGGCTTAGCCCTCGGCCTGGTCAGAGCAGATCATCAGTATATGCTTGTTGAATGAATGAATGAATGAATGAACAAATGAATGAGCCAAACAGACCTGTAATGAAGGAGCAGTGGTGTGGACATGGGAGAAAAGGTATTCCATGTTACTCACCAAGCAGTTGATCACAGAAGGCAGGACTATCAGTCTGTATTTCTGGTGCTTGGTACCAGGCCTGGTACATAGATGGTGCTCAGCTAATATACCGCATTGGATTTTGTCTCAGCCAATGATCATTATAAAGCAGTCCAACAGTGGAACAGGCGGCCTGACACACGGTGAGCTCCCACTTCCTCTACGGGCTGGCAGCTCAGCCAAGTGGCGGAGGGAGCCTGGGCCGGAAAACGACCGTCAGGGATGTTGGAAAAACACTCCAAGTCTGTCTCAGTCCCTCAAAGATCCCTTCCAACATCCAGACATCTGGATCCTATGTTATATTTTGAAGCAAGTGAGCCTATTAAAGCCCGCAACATTTTTTTCACTCTTTTATTAAAAACCCCAAAGAGATGATCAGGACCTCAGGGCAGACACCTTGAAGGTGACCATGACCCCAGCAAGAAAGAAGAGTTTCCGGTCTGAGATGCACACACTGTCATTAGCCTAATTAGCAGCTTCCCCTCCCCTCCAGTCAGCCTCTTCTCGGGGTTCCGGTGACCCCAGTGTTCACAGACCACTCTCCAGTCAGTATCTGCACTGCCCCAGCCTCCCCACACACCCCGACAGTAGAGCAGACAGGACACGCTGTCCACGCGCGCAACTCTGACAAGTGGGTTTGCATGTCTCACGGGCAATGTTTTCCAATGTCAGTCACAACGCACTGGTGGGTCATTATATTAGCCACTCCGAATCAACATAGATTTTTTTCATGCATAGAATGAGATGGAAAAGATGGAATAGAAATCTTCAGGGTATCTCTTATGCCTAGGTGTACATTGTTCCATGAAAAGTTTGTTTTGTAAACATATAAATATTGTCATAGATATAGTATGTGAACATGTAAAATGAATTTCCTAGTGTGGGTTGAAGTCCGAAAAGTTTGAAAGCCTCTGCTATAAAAGATGAGGAAGACAACAATGTTAATTAAGAGTAAGCGTTTAGCATCTGATCTATCAAAGTTTGATTCCCAATCCTGCCATGTGTGTGCTCAGTAATCTTGGTCATGTTGCTCATCCCTCTGAGCCTGTTTCCTCACCTGTGACATGGAGAGGCTATACCATACAGGGCCTGACATGCAATAAACACTCAATAAAGGACAAACTCTAAAAAGTCCATGAGGAACATCCAACTCCATGGGGCCTCAGAGCTGAGCCGGTTGTTCCAGGCCTCATGACACACGCGGCCCCACAAGGAGGGTTCACAGGACCCAATTTAAGAAGAACCCT
The DNA here is from genome assembly GCF_965194805.1 of Balaenoptera borealis. Taxonomy (NCBI): domain Eukaryota; kingdom Metazoa; phylum Chordata; class Mammalia; order Artiodactyla; family Balaenopteridae; genus Balaenoptera; species Balaenoptera borealis. Next base: position 89,922,877 of record NC_138868.1, on the reverse strand, counting down.
CCCTCACCCCCACAGGTGTGGCCCTTAAACACCTGTGCTGGGGTTCTGCAATTATAGAAACAGGGGGAACGAAACTCCTTATTGTTGAGCTAAAAACTGGGGGGCTTCTTTCTCAAATCAGGGGTCAGGCCTAAGGAAACCCAGTTTTCTGAAGTTGCTGGCTAGCAACAGCACTGGAACATCCATCCCAGCAGCAGGGGCCAACGCAGAAGCCCCCAGAACTGCTGTCCTTCTTTGGGCAGAGGCTTCTGGAGGAAGGGACAAAGAGGTCTTTGCTGTCTCTACAGAGCCCGTGACTTCCAAAGAGCTCACCTCTCACTCAGCCCTGCCTGCCTTCTCCAAAGGGTAGCCAATCATCAGTATCAATTTCAATGATGTTGCCAAGGGCGCTCAATGGCCTCCTGCCGTCCCCGTCCACTTCCACATGAAAGGAGAGGTTAGGAAGGAGATGAAGCCTGAAAAAATGAGACAGCACCCCAGAACATGGGAAAACAGACACACACAGAAAGCCAGGGAGAAAAACAGCAATGTAGGTAAGAAATAGAAAGCAATGACAAGAAGAGAGACAAAGAGAAAGAAACTCAGAAAAAAATAAACACAAAGGCCATAGAGGAAGATTTTTTTTAAAGCAAACCAAAAAATAAGTATAAAACAAAAAGGAGGACGAAAGAGAAAAGAAGTTATGGAAGAAGCTATGAGGACAAGAGACTGTCCCTAATTCTACGCCGTTCTGCTCACTGTTCCTTCAGAAGGGGCCGTGCCCACACACAGCAGGACAGGGAGAAAGAAATAGTGGCTCTCTGAACTCCCAGTGTCCTTCGCCTCCTCATGAGTCTGGTCTTGAGGTACATCAGGGAAACTCAGGACACAGGCTCGGTGCCTTTGGAGAAAGAGAGAGGCTCCAGAAGCTGACAGATTCCAGCTGGGCTGGGGACAAACACACCCCACACCTACTGCCAGGTGCCATGTCGAGTGTTCCCAGCCCTGATTCCCTCCCCCAGAGACACAGCTTCAGTTGCCAAGCAACTCTGATCCATCGCAGACCCTGGTGTCCTGTCACTCTTCGAGCCCCTTTCTTCCATTTCTGTGTGCTCCTTCCTGCATCCAACACATTCCAGGGCATTCGGGTATCTTTCTGGTGGCCTGAGGGGCTCAACTCCACTTCTCGCATTTCAGAGAATTCACAGAACAAAGAACAGAGGCCTGTAACCATTGCCTGTCCCGGCAACATGGAAATGTCTTGGCTTATCTGGAAAGGGAGCCCCACCCTGCCCTCCCTTGGGGGCCAGGAGAGGATATGGCCTGGCACCCACTCCCTCTCTGGACCACTCCTGTCTTCTCAGCTTCCAAATCACACAGACGAGGTACAGCAAGTGGCTGGAGAACGGAACCCAGCACAATCCCTGGTCATTTGTGAGGGGCTTAGGCCTGGACCAATGACGCAGTTGACGTCATATCCCTCCCACCTCTCACCCAAAGTGTGAAGGCCTGACACAAATCCATACCCTTTCAGCTAGAATGAGCAGAAGCCAAGCTTCTCATTTCTCTCAACACACGCTCCTGCAGCAAAATGGCAGGGATGGCTCTAGAGGGATAAAGAGGAGAAAAAAGGGAACTTCACAGTGAAAAAAACACCAGCCTCAGAAACTCTCCAGAGGGTGAAGCCCCACAGGCATCCCCAGCTCTGTGGGGAGGAGCAAAGGGTCTTAACAGGCAGGCATTCTGTATTGAAACCCCAGTGTCTGGGGCACAGACAAAGAGCGGAAGAAAGGGGAGGGAAGCCAGCACGTGGCCAGGCGGGGCCAGAAGGAGATGAGGCACAGAGCTGAGGCCTCTGCAGGCCTCCAGCCTGCAACCTGGGCCCAGAGGGACTCCTTGCCAGGCCAGACCTACTGGCTGCCATGTTCACTCCCCAAAACCTGAGATTTTCTCTTAAAACAGAGACTGAAGAGATGGAAATCAGTCAGCCCGGCCAGCCTGGCTCAGGTGGTCCTGAAGGGCAGCCTAAGTCACTCAAGGCTCCCTGAGCTGCCTTTGAGGCAGAAATACAGAGCATCTTTGAGGACTCCTGCTCTGTCTGTGGGAAGGTGGGCAAAATGCTCAAAATACAATAAAAGCAAGGGCCAGGCCCCAAAGGGGTCTCACTCCCTGTTTCTGTGGACTCTCTGTGGGGTGCCTGTGTGCAGGATTTCTGCAGAAGATAGTCCATTTTGTTAAGCCTTTGAATATTCAAATTGAAAGTATCGCGCAATCATTGATTGTCAAATCATGGGTTTCTAGAGGTTTTAAATACTTGGCATGAGGGGGAAAAAACTCAAACCTATACCCGAAGGTATAAAACATTAATTCTGTTTGTCTCCTGCTCCAGGAACCTGGGTGCAGCTGGATGCTTTGTGAAACTTTAAAAATGTTGCATCTCTGCCTCTCCCCCTGCACAGGAGCCCTCCTAGGCGCTGAGTCCCTGCAGCTGCAGCATACAGCCACCAACCCAGCTTCTGCTGACCACGATGTCGGGTAACTCGGCTGCTTGTCCTGGGGTAGGGTCACGAGGGCAAGGGGCGTTTTGATCCGGGTGTATTTCCACGGCTTTTCCTGCATGGAACAGAGAGGCACAAAGTCAGGGCATGCAAGTAGGAGCCGGGGATCCGGAGAGGGCACGGGCCACGCTGTGGCCGCTCCCACTCCGCGCCTGGTCCCGAGGGCAGAGGCCCACAGGCCCAGTTGGCCGCTGTGGCGTCCGCGTACCCGGGTCCACCACCGGTCCTTTCACTTGGCCATAGTTGTGACCCTGGGACTTCCCGGCGCGGACTTTGTGCGCCCAGCAGCGGCGGCGGGAGCTAGAGGCTCACGGTGAGCCCGGGACTCAAGCCGGCTGAGCCGGCCGCACAGAGCTGAGCCGTGGCGGTCCCTGTGCGGACCCCGGGCCGCACCCGCTGTCCGCGGGGCCGCGGACGCGGCGAGGAAGTCGCAGGGAGACGCTGGACCGCGGAGAGGGCGCGGCGCCCAGGCCCTGCGGGTCAGGCGCGGGATTCCTTCGGTCTGGGCGACGAACACCGCGACCTCCTTTCCCGGGGAGAAGCCTAGCTCCCAGGACCCGGCCCGGGGGGCTCCCAGCTGTCCTGCTACGGTCTCCGCAGTGACCAGGCGAGGCGCTGGCGACCCGGCCCTGTCGCCGGGCGCCCCGGCTGATCGCGCGGCCCGCCCCTCCCCGCGCGGCTCTCCCGCGCTCACTCCAGGGTCGACGTCAGGGCGGGAGTCGCTTCTGGGATCGCGCGGCCACCCCCGCCCGCAGACGCCAGCCCGACCCGACCTACTCACCGCGGCTCCGCGGGGCCCGCCCGGGGCCGCGGCTGCCCCCGCTCCCGGCGCGCAGGACGCCCTCCCCGCCGACCCCTAGGGCGCGCTCGGCCTCTCCCGCGAGCCGGGCACCCAGGCCCGGCCCCGCCAGCCCCAGGGGCGGCCCCTTCCGGAGGGCGGCCCCCCGGCCGAGTACGCGGTCCTCGCCGCCCCGCACGCCTTCCCCAGCTCGCGCTGCGCGGACTCGACTCGGAGTCTTCGGGCGCCGCGGAGAATATGCCTGCCCCAGAAAGGGAGGGGGTGGGGAGAGACGGGAAGAGGAGCGAGCTGGAGCGGAGACTAAGGAGGGAGGAGGAAAAGATGGAGAGCAGGAAAGGCGAGAAAGGGGGTGAGGGAGAGAAGGCAGAAGAAAAAGACGGGAGGGAGGGAGGGAGTTCTCGGGCCTGGTTTCTTTACTGGGGTCAGTCTGGCGAGTCCCTCACCGACCCAAGGACAGGGCTGGCCAAACCCACCTGGCCGCTGCTTGCCCCAGGGCTGGCTTCCAGACCAAGGGCACGTAGAGGTCAGAGGCTCCCCAGAAGCCGCGTCTGCCCTGGTAGAGACGGAAGGGACTGAGAACTTCCACTGGCTGGCGTGGGAGTGGGGTGGGCTAGGTCAGCTGCGGCGGCGCCCAGCCGCTCCCCAGGTTCTGGTCTGGGAGGGGTCTCCATCCTCTCCCAGACCAGAACCCTAGGTTCCCCTAACTTAGCCAAGGGCTGAGCTCCCCTAGACTGGTCTCCACATTCCTGAGCAGAAAAACCTGTGCTATTGGCCTAGGGATAGGGCTCAGCCTGGGGCAGGTAGCCCCACAGATTTCCATAGGTTTTGTTTCCACTGTGGCCCTGAAACCTGCCCACGGTATCTCTTCATCCTTTCGAGTCTGAGAAATTTGAGTTTCTTTCCCATCTGTCTTTTAGCGTTCTCTTTGCATTCTCCAGACCTAGAGATCTGACGTCAGGTGCCATAGTTTATAAAGAAGAACCCCCCCGCACCCCAGTCTGACACCCAAACCTCACACTTGACCACTGACTCGGTTGCCTTTCCCCAGAAAAACCTAAGGTGTATCAAGGTGTCCGGGTGAAGATCACAGTGAAGGAGCTGCTGCAGCAGAGAAGGGCACACCAGGCAGCCTCGGGGGGAACCGTAAGCATAAACCCTTCACTTCTTCCCAACTCGTGTTCAGCTTCATTCAGCCCTGTGTCTGGGAAGGTGTAGGCGGCCACCCTAGACCCCAGTCACCATCCCCAGGCCTGGCCTTCCATAGCTGTTCTTATAACGTCTGTGCCCACCTTCATCCCAGTTCACCACAGAAAACCACAGAGAACAGCTGGGGCATGTTGTGGAGCTCAAGATTTGGGGGAGCCCATCCCTCACTGATCATAGTTGAGTATAAGAGCATATTGGTCCAATACAGGGAGAGAAGCAGCCAGCAGGTAAGTAGGTTGTTATTTTGTAGGAAGACAGTGTATGTGCCCTCACATACGCAAAGAAAATCTCTCCCAGAAACTTCCTTTTAGGGAGCCCTTCAAGGAGAGGATCTCCGTGGAACATCTTCCCCGCCACCTCATTCTTCTGGAACCCAGCCTCTGAGGTCATTGATCTGTAAATCACCAGGCACTGAAATTTCCCAGCTGAAAGGGGCCGTGTAGCCTCAGAGGAGACAGCTTGAAATATAGAACCTCCTTAAGATGTAATGAAGCCTTGAGCAGTTCCAAGTTATCATGCGATTGACCTGGGCAGTCATAAGGGTACCCTGCCACTTTATGTACATCCTAAAGTAGAAAGTACTACAAAGAGTGCTCAGGGCAGCAGCAGAACCAAATAAACGAGGTGGGGTTATCCTCCAAGAGAGGGCAATTCATTGCTGAGAGCCCTTGATCACACAGTTGCCTCTGGGTTGGTTTGGGTGTGAATGTCAGATATGAAAGATAGAGCCCATATTGCCAGCGGTAAGACTGGTCCTGTCTCCAGCTTATTGGCATCTGTCGCACAACAGTTTTTGTGTCCAGTGCTGTTTGTGTGCAATGCCCGACTTCATGAAACTGGGCCTTTTCGGGAAGAGGCAGATGCCGTAGGGGTGATCAACACAGGTTTTAGAACCAATGGACTGGGTCAGACCTCAGCTCCTCCATGGCGTGAAGCCTCGAGCAAGTTACTCAGTCTCAGTTTCCTCATCTTTAAACTGGAGATAATGGAATTTTGTGAGGATTAAATGAGTCACTGCACATAAGCACTTAGAAGAGTGCTTTCCACTTAGAAAGTGCTCAATACATGTTAACTATCATTATTATTATTTGCAAAAAGCAGCTAAAATAAAAGTACAACCAGGGATTGAAAGCCAGCTATTCAGTAATGTTCATTCATACCCTTTGCTCAGAGTTTAGAGTTCTGGTGTGAGCTTGCTGTGATATGACATGCACAGCACAAATTTTTCCATTTGCTGGATGTAAAGTCAGTACCTCCATGTGTAGAATTTCAGCTAACACCATAAAACTTCCTTCCATTTGTACAGGGTTTTCCAGTGGTTCTTTTAAAGCACTTTGCACACTCACTATTTCTTTTAATTCTTATGACAACCAGGGGAGGTAAGTAGATCGGGGATCTGTATGCCTCTATTACGTCTAAAGGTCAAAGCCTTACAGCCACTAATGGTAGAGCAAAAAGTGGAACCAAGATCTTCTTATTCTTAATATTTAAAGAAACTTCCCACCCACTGGCTCTTAAAATTCATCTTTCTGCAGATCCAGCTGTGCTGAGCAGGAGCCTGATAGCCTCAACCATCAACCCCTTCAGTTCAGAGATTATTATAAAATTAATAAAACCAGGAACAAGGGAACTGCGAAGTACTGCTGGTGCCAAAAAAAAAAAAAATCATCAAGACGTTCTTAACAAAATGTAATCTTTTGTTAAGGAGCTTTGGTACCTGGTAGAATACTGCTCCAGCTGCAACCTGCACTGCAATTGCCCACTTGCACATGGCAGTTTTATTACTCTTGGCCTCTTACATGTTGGTTTGGCCACTGTTCCCCTGTTAGCTAGCTGCTGGAAGGAAGGCAAGGCTGAAACATTTCACTTGTGTATCTGACCAGTATCTGTTCTCTGGAGCAGTCTGACTTATCTGAATTCCTCCCTGAGAAATAATCAAGCAGTACTTCTGAGCCAGTGCCTTTCAGGAACGTGCAGAGCAAAGCCAGCCCTACTTTGCTTTCTGGAAGATTATATCCACCCAGGTCCTCACAGACATGGAGGAGTAACACAGAGATGATTTAATTACGATAGCCAAATGTAAAATCTCTCACTGGGAACCATCAGAAGATCTAGGATTCTAGGAAAGCTGTGAGGTATACTCAGTAGGCAGGGATGGCAGGTAACAGGGCATGGTGTATGCCTGCTTCTGGTTTAACAGAGATCATCTCCAATTTGTTCAGTGATTTAAGGATACCTCTGGAAAGCGTTAAGCCAAGGAAAGAGTTAACTTTATCAAAAAATAAAGCAGGAAGAAATTTATCGTAATTTGCTATAAAGTCAGAGTAGAATCCATAATTTGAAATTTTAAGAAGGCAATCCTGAATGGAAGTTATAGATTGAGACAAATATTAGGGTCTCAGTGCCAGGAGAAACATGTGTATGCCAGATTTGTCAGTTTGATTAAAAAACTTACTTCGGCCAGATCAATTTACAAACAGCCCTACACACATACACGCATGCACACACAACTCTTTTACCTTTAGGATAAAGAGAAACTGGAGTTAGTACTTATCAAAAGACATAATTTACCCTTTTTTTACCATTAATTTTTTTTAAACGGCCTTGATGTATTTTTATAAATTGTAGATTGTGGATTTTTGTGCTGTTTGAAATCTAAGAGAGAGGAGACTTTGTATTCTTGCAGCAAAGTAGAAAGTGAACCCATGACTAGAAAGATAATATCAAGTAGGGTATTGTAAACATACCTGAGGGAGATAACCTGGGGAGGCCTACAAACGGACCATTCTGGAGGAGGAATGGGGTTAACCAGAGCTCTACATTGAAGCCGAGTTTTTAAAACCCACTCCTTGCAAGTGCTTGAGCTTAAGCTGCAGCCAAATATTTGCATAAAGAACTGGTGAGGGATTCCAACTTCCTGGTTCATGACATTACAGCATGGATCGTTTTCAAAATTAACACCACCTCCTGTTTCAGCAGCGGCCGACTGTGCAGGCTCCCAGCGGCTCAGTGTACAGGAGTGAGTATACCCTGTAAACCAGGAGAGAGGCATGCTGAGCTCCGCTTCCCAGCACAGATTCCCAGAGCAAGGCTGGTCCCTTTAAACCTTAAAGCCACCACCTGCAATCTAAAAAAAAAAAGAAGTCCTAAATTACTCAGTTAGTACAATTATCAATTTAACTGGAAGACACAGGCTGCTTTACTTTGAATAGTTAAAAGGCACAGTCTCATAAACTTCAGGTATTTAACTATCGTAGTGAAAAAAAGCAACTTTTATAGAAAATAGTAAAAAACATACCGAGAGGTGAAATATTTCCCAGCCATTAACTAGAATGTAGATAGGCTCCAGTTCACTGACTACAACTTTAAGAAAATATTTTCTATTTTAATATTTCATAGCTAGGAAGAACATGTGACTATTTTTAGCTATCCAGGATTAAGCTGCCAGATAGTATATGAAAATTTTGAGGAAGATGATTGACTAAGTTACGGATAGTTGGGATTAAATAAATGTTAATCCTTATTTATTTTAAATTAAATAGTTTAATATAAAGGCTATTTACTGTGTTTTCTTGCACTGTTCATTTATGTCATATAAAAATCATTTAAATTAATTTTTATCAAAATTAACAACCTGTATAATTTAAGTGGGAGATATTAGAAAAAAATCCCCAAGCAAAAATAAAAGTTGAATCTGAAGAAGATATAACATTGATTGTATTTCACAACAGTGAGTTTTTTTCAGAAGAAAGAATCTGGCTTACCTTAAAGCAGAAGGCAACACAGTTCACGTCAAAATGTCTTAGCTTTCCCTTTAAAGAACTTTTATTTCACTTTGCTTTGTGGTCATCTTCTTGCTTTGGCAGCTGTCCGGAGGCAACAATGTCCACCTTTCAGACCCAGTCCCACCATCTTCTGCAGGTCAGTAAAGCCAGCCTTACAATTCCCTCAAAAACTCTTCCAAAAGTCCATCTCGAAAGGCTTTCAGTACTTGATTCAGGGGTTAAGATAGGCACCACCATTTAATTGGAATCCAACCAATCAGAAGGTGAAAAAAGGCATGGTGACTCCAGATACAAGCCCGGCAAGGAAACAAGTACAACATTTTGTCCACATTTCTGAACTGTCTATTCCCTGCTACCTACTCTGCGCCAAGAGCTTGTTCTTCACATTAGTTCCAGGTCCTCATCTCCAAGTAACTAAACTCGATTAAAAGATCAGAATTGTTTTCAGAAACCTGTTATCTTTTTTAGTGTACTATTAGATGGAATACAGAACATCCTGAGGTCCTAGAATAATGCCTTCGCTCTTGTTTTGCTTAGTTTCTAGCCAACAGGGGCTTCCCTCCCCTTCTTTTCTCTCTTCCCAGAAAGCATTTCAAACAAGTGTAAGTTTTCTCAGCCCATTACGAATAACTCTATTACATAAACACTCCTACCTATGCCACTCAATGGCTCAGAGTTTAAGGAGGTCATATATAAGGAAACCAGTGCTATGGGAGCTCCTCACTGAATGTGCCACTTTAACTTAACCTTAAAGGAGCCTCGCGACTTCAAAAACTCCAGTGTTCTGTCGTTCCTCTGATGGACACACTCTAAACCTATCTTCTTTGAGCATTTAAGGGTAATAATCAGAAATGGGGCCTATTAATACTGAAATGGAAAAGGGAGGGGTTTCAGAACTATTCTTGTTTGGTATTTAACATATTAATTCCATGATCATGTGTAACATGTTCACTAAGGAAACATTTTGCTTTTTGTAATATAAAATGAGCAATACTAATTTGTACTCGACATTCCTGGTTTCTCTACTTATAATATGCATTGCCATTTGTAATACTCCTCAAAGTTTAAGTTACTGAGTAAGTGTGAAAACTTTTGGAAAACAATTAACCCTAGATCAAGGGAATTATTTCCCATGGCATCAGAAGTTTTCTTAAAGTCTCAAACAACACTACACGTTACTTCTGAGGGATAAGGTTCACTTGGACTGCAGATAGGGGCTGGGTGTTTGTGCTTTATAGTCTAAGAAAGTGCACAGTGGAAGTTTGAGCTTGACTGTGACAGTTGGACAGAAATGGGATCACCATTGTTTTCTTTTGCCCAGGCCACATTTACAGCCAGTTTCCACATTATTAACCAGATTCATTTCAGTGGGCTTGAATTATCTAAGGCAACGAAAAAATCCAGATTGCCTGCCTGCTTACTTTTCTCGAACTTCTTAAGCCCCCTTTCCCCCTAGAGGTAGTAAATATTCAGAATATAGAACAGAACGCCATTCAAATCTGTAAGTGCAATTTTTAAACAAAAATCTCTCCTTTTCCTTTTTCTTCTAGGACAGTATTTTGAGCCTGAACCAATTCCTTCCACACCCAATTATTTCCAACCCCGAGAATTTTCCAGTTGTGTTTCTTGTGAAGAAAATCCAGGCTTCCTCGACCAGATATTTGATTCCTACCTTCAGACAGAGACACACCCGGACCCTTCGCCCAATTCCATGCAAAGTACTCCACACTATTTCCCAGACAGCTTCCAGGCTGCCCCTTTCTGCTTTAACCAGAGCCTGGTAATTTATCTCTGTTCTTTACAAAACCTCTTATTGTTTACTATGGGGCAGAGAGTTTGTATCATCTCGTGAGAAATCATAAAGACACTATCAACAAGAAAATCATCCAGGAAACAAGCAAAGAACCATTTAAAACTCAATGGAGGTAGAAATAGCCACGCACTGAAGGGCAAAAACCTTTGGATACACACGTAATTATGATTTCCCAAGTCAGCTACGCCCTAGTACGTTGGTGTGTGGCCATAAATAGAGGTTTCCCGGCAATACTCATTTAATGTTTTTAAACTGTAAAGTTCAGAAATCTACTCATTGGAAATCACTGATTTAAACAATGGCCCTTGGATTTTGAGTTCTAGAAATTGGAATTAAGGCTGTTTCAACACAGTACAAACTGTCATCTGATAAGGGATTTTTTGTTTTATTCTGGCACTGAATTGGCTCTACTAACTGGTTGTTTTGGGCTGCTACAGGCACAAGAACTCATTTGGGTCTGAGATGGTTGGTAGAAAAATGAAGCCCTAATAGTTGAAAACGTTTGGATTGTCTGTTCTTCATGGACCTCAAATGTTTGAAAATGTGTTACCACTTAAAATGGAAATAAGGTGTCCATTGGTAGATACCAGTCGTTGAAGATGTCTTTTAGTTACTCATATAGTTATTTTTAAACCTTAGAAAGTAGTTTTTTAATGTAAATACTTTTTTCTTTTGGTTTGTCAAAAGTCCGTGTAGGTATCTGACTAAATTTTAAGGGGATAAGAAATTAACTGCACAGGATATGCACACAGGGCCCCAGTCATTCACTTCTCTTCCAGCTTCCAAGTTAGGCTTTCTCAGTAACAATTGTGGACCTGCTTAAGAGGAAGCAGAAAGTACCTTTCTCCGCAGGGGTCAAGACTTTAGCGCCTGTAACAGTAGTTTCCAGTCTTGGAGTCTCCCAGACACTGGCTCATTGAGGATCTCGGTTCTACCTGTGTATGTTCACCTTGTTCTCCACAGTCAAGGGTGTGGAGAAGCGTCCAGGGTGCCACCTGCAGCTTATATCGTGGCACACAGCAGGATTTGATGTGCAGGTGATGAAGCACAATGGGATTTTGTGGTTTAAGAACAAAGCATGCTCTAAAGTATGCTTATAACACAGAAAGCCAGTGAAGCAAGGCAATTTATTGTTGGGAAAGAAATAGGTAAGTATAGAATGCGGTGTCATGAAATCACGCCAGCCAGCAAATAAAATTACTTCTGCAGACTTGGGTTGGGTTGGGTGTTTTGTTGTGCTTTTCTTTTTTTTTTCCGCCCCCCCCCCTAATGTTCTTACTCTGAGTTACTAAATCTACTCTATTCAGTTCTTTTAATCCTGTCTAATTTATCAAGCTTTCTGTTCCTTGGTTTTCATCTCTCTAGACCCCAGGATGGCCTTCGGATTCCTCCACTCTCTCAGGTTCCTTAGACTGCAGTTACTCTCCTGTTCAGCAACCTGCATACATTCCGGAGAATTACGACTCTGCCCCTTCTCTGGACACCAGAAACTGGGGCTCCGCCTCGGAAGACTACTCCTACCCTCACCTGCCCTCACACACCCAGTGCAACCGCTCCTCCTCTGCCGCCGCCTCTGTCTGCTGCTCTGCACGCTGCGAGGCGGAGCACTCGGACACCTTCAGAGCTTCAGAGTGTTTTTCGTACCCCAGCACAGACTATGGGACCTTCACGCCCTCAGCAGCAGCAAGCAGTGATTTCTGTAGGAGGGAAACAAACTGGGACATCTGCTATAGTTAATAGAAATTACATTAGTTTGGAACATGGCATGCATACATCTATTTTTTTACCACCTCTAGATGACAACTCAAAATATGCAACCTGCTGACAAAATATCACAGGCGCAGTTTACGTGTCACCATTTTCGATTTGCTGACACTAATTTAGGCATGAATATGAAATTCAGACCCGGCCATAGTGCCACGCCTACTTTGTATGCTTACAGTTAAAAATTGTTGTAGGGAATAGTCGTTTTACTTTCTGTGTAACGAACAAATTATAATTTTTTAACTAATAAATAATTTTGTATTATTAAAAGTTGGCTTATTTTTTTTTTTATTTTCCAATACTCATTCCCCAGTTGATTTGAGGAATATCAACTAATTCTGGAAATCACTAATTACTCTTCAGTATTTAATCTCACTTGTTCACGGATTGAAAATTATTTTAATATCGTGAGGTGCCTTGGCTCCCATGGAGATGGAGGGTAGACACGGCTGTGATGGCTGGAGAGGGACAGTCAGCCTCACCGCTAGATGAGGGTGTACGTCTTGGGGCGACATCGGAGAAAGACATTTATGAATCATTAGTTTCTCGTATCTATCAGTAGTCAGTGGAAGGTTAATATGACCAAAAAGCACATCTTACCTACAGCACTGTTAACCTGTAGATAATTCTTTTTCATTTCCAAAATCCTTTTTTGTAAACTTTTGGGGCAAATACTTGATCTTTCTCTTGAGAGCTACCATGCAGTTGATGTACCAAAAAGGTTAGAATTCTCTGTTACCTTCTATTTCTGAATTTCTGCTTTAGGTCTTTAAATATACATCACTCGTGTTTACAGATTGATTTGTAGGCTTGACCATGTTGTTTACAACTGAACTTCCTCTGATTGATCTATTTGAACAAGGCCAACTGTCTTTCAAGCTGAAGAGGAGTTACTTAAGCCATCTGTGCTAGACTATACTGTTAAATCCTGTTTGCAGAGGGCGTTAAGGCACAGGACTTCATCCCTGCTGTGAGGTCTGGGGGACATTTTCCTCGTCTTGAGGTTCAGCACAATGGCAGCAATACTGGTACCGTTGGTACTGGCCACAGCTACCATTTTCTGAGCCCTTCCTGTGTGCCAGAATTGTCTAAGGGTTTTCTCACACATTTAATTCTCTCATTTAATCTTTGCAACAACATTGATAGCAAAATGGGAGTCTGAGGCTCAGAGAAGTTGTCACCTGCCCAATGTCACCCAGACAATAAGTGCCTGAACTTGGGTCTGAAGAACACCAGGTGGTGCTTCCTACTCTCCACTAGTGAAAAGTTGTCGCCATTTGTGAAAGACTGTTCAGGAACCTGTGGAATCATCCTGCATTAAACCCCTGTACACACAAAGCTGTGTTCCCAGCTGACCACCAATAGTCAGAGCTCCCCAGACGGGTCAAGCTGTCCACAGGATACAAAGATGCCAAGCACAAGAGCTGCTAGAGTCCCCCACTCTGGGGACTGAGGGGAAGAAGGTGACAAACTGCTACCTCAGTGGGTTTCTTTTGATCAGGAGACAGATTTGCTTTCAAAATGACAACGTCTGATTGTCCCCTCACTGGGGACTCTGCTAAGGCTTGGGCAAACAAGACAAGTTACAACCTGCTTCATGGACTAGATATGCCAGGGGAACAGAACAATTACCGCCTTTCTGAGATGCCAATAAAACTAAATTTTTAATAGTTTCGAACTAAACTGAAACGGGCCTATTGTCAACAAACGTCTGTTCACACAGCCCAAAGCCCCTGCACCCCACCCCCAGCAGCTGTCCCAAAGGGACAAAGAACAGAGAATCCATAGATGTCCAGTGTTGACACCAAAATCTCTCTTTCCTGGATGCCATTCTTTTTTTTTTTTATTCCCCACTTCTATCTTCTGCCTTCTGAATCGGTGATCTTGCAGCTCTCACAAACAGAGAGCACTTCCTACCTCCCTGTTTCTTGTTCCTTCTTCACATGCCTCTGAGGTTTTCCCTAAATCTGGCATGGAAAAAGATTCACTTTAAAAATGTGAGACAAGAGCTAATATCGCTACTGTGCATTACAATGAATATCTCCAACCTTAAAATGGTCTTTAAGACCTTTGCAGAAATTTGGGGCAACAGATCACCTGGCACATTACAAAGTCTATCACAGCCCACCCAGTCTCTTACCCACTGCAGCTCACACAACAGCTCGGGAGCCCCGCAGCAGCAGTGGGGCAATCTAGAAGGCTTCTCATCAACAGATGCCTGGGAAGCTGGGTAAAATACAGGTGCCTACACCTCAGTGTGAGAAAGTATGATCAGTAAGCCGGTGGTAGGACCCAGGCATCTGCATTTTTAAATGTACTTAAGTTGATTCTGAAAAACACTGATGTATTCAATGTCTGGATTGTTCCCTTGTAGAACCTAGAAGCACAATAATAATAGCTTGCATGGACTAAGCTCTTTCCATGGGCCAGTGACGTGAACATTATCTCATTTAATCTTCAAACAAGCACACCCGATAGATACTATTATGGTTCTCATTTTTCTCAATGATAAAACTGCTGCTTCGAGAGATGAAATAACTTGCCCGAGGTCACACAACCTATAAATCGGGATCAGAGTTCTCCAATTCAGGTTATCTGATGCCACAGTCAGAACTTCCAATAGTCTCAGTATATTTTCCATGCATTAGACCTGGAGGCATAATCTATTTGGAACTTGATCTTTTGCCTTAAAAGTCATATATGTATCTGTACATGTATATCTGTAGCCAGTTCCTCATACCTCAGAGTCAGTTAATAAGATTACAAATGGAAATTTAAATGAATGAATGTTATTCAGAACCATTAGAGAGATCAATAAAACAAAATATCAAGTGCTTACTATGTGCAAGATGGATTACATGCCTTCAAAATCCAGTCAAAAGTTTAAAAGAGGGTGTGATTTTAAAAATCTAAAACAGGGAGGATGGGCGTGGACTGATTTTCAAATTCTTGGGAAATTTACATTAGGGGTCAAGCCTTGAAGCCTGAGAGAGATAAGACGAGACAAAGTTTAAAGCAGTAAACATTTGGAAACTATTACCTCAAGCAACGGGCCAGAGCGGTGACATTTGGCAGCTTGCCTAAGACTGCAGGTGGACGTCAGAAGGCAAGGCACAGATAAGGATAACTGGAATGATGATGGGGCCAGGGCAGGAACGGGGAGGGAGGGGGGTGCAGTGCTACTTTTTGATAGAAATTGTTTTTTAAAATCATTATTCATTCCAGAAAGATGAAGGCTACAATGAGTTCGAATCAAAGCCAATGAAAACTGTGACTATAATAGACTAAAATAAACACAGACTTACAATCGTTTCTAAATCCTCAAACCCTCTGTGATGCCTGCACAATGGTGGCAGGGCTGCTCAGGAAAATTAACCCTCACACTGCCTCCCTTCCTCTCACAGCTAAGGGGATGGGGATGCCCTGCCTAAGATACAAGATTTGGTCCAGGGTGGGGGGCGTATCACAAAGCCCGAGTGACTAGATTTTAGTGTGGCAACGGAGGGGGGATTCGGGGCTAGGCGGCTCTGTGCTTTAAAAGGCAGGGAAAGTAGACCCATTTCTTCTGCTCCAATAGGCCTCTGGGCAGGATGCAGGAGCTGGAAGATGAACAAATCTGAGTGGACACAGCTCTGCACGGTAATGAAGCTTCAAACTCATTGAGAGCAGGAATCTGCGTCCATTTAGAAAACAGTTTCTCTTGCTTAATTATAAAGAACATGCAGTTGGGTCTTGGAAAATGTGTGTGTGTATGTGTGTGTGTGTGTGTGTGTGAGAGAGAGAGAGAGAGAGAGAGACATTCATTCATTGCCACTTGGGTGATCAGCAGGAAAGAAGAGATATTCACTTTTAACCTGTCAGGACTAAACCTGTCAAAGCTCACACGGGGCTGTCCTATCGAGGCCCACTTCCCTCCCTCCGTGTAATTCATAGTTGAATAAGCCAGATTTTGAGAAGAGCTCTGCTGGGGGTTACTCAAGTCCTAGGATTGCTCTGATGACCAGAAGAGATCAATTTGTCGGTAGGTGACACTTTTCCTAAAAGTGGGTAGGGTAACAATTTCACTGTGGTTGTGAAAAGAAGGGGGTGTTCTCTGAAAAGACAGTTTTTCAGAGGGCAGAGGATCTAGCATAAGAACAGGGGCACATCCTTAAGTGGGCTCCCTGGGAGAGGTTTAAGTTTGACGTGGTTTTCTTTCAGACAGTGAGCACAGTTCCATTCAGCATTAGGTTTGAATCCTCCCCTTCCCACATTATAATTCCTATTGATTACCCCCCAATGGCTCAGGAAAGTCTGGCTCCCCATAGGCCTCTGGGTGGAAGTCCAGAGAATAAAGAGACTTTAAAGGGAAGCCTGCCCGATTCACCCCTATCTGCCGAGACCCATGCGGAGTTGGCAGCATCTAATGCAGGGGCTTGTGGCCTAGGGTGAATCAGGGGACACGGGTTCGAGCCCTGGTCTGGGAAGATCCCACATGCCGCAGAGCAACTGGGCCCGTGAGCCACAATTACTGAGCCTGTGCGTCTGGAGCCTGTGCTCTGCAATAAGAGAGGCCGCGATAATGAGAGGCCCGCGCAGCGCGATGAAGCGTGGCCCCCACTTGCCGCAACTAGAGAAAGCCCTCGCACAGAAACGAAGACCCAACACAGACATACATAAATAAATAAATAAATAAATAAATAAATAAATAAATAAACCCAAAGTTTAAAAAAAAAAAAAGAAATGACCTGCAGCCAGTGAGTGGTGGCAATGGCATCACAGGGAAAGGGCATCAATTAGTAGCAGCAATTCCAAGATCCAGCTAGAGGGTGACAGTGCTCGGAAATGAAAGAGGCTAACAGACAAGGGGTAACTTTAGGACAAATAAAAGAATGCCTTTACACAGTGGGTAATAAACTTTAAAAAATTACCCGTACAAGTTGAACATTTAAATAGTTTCAGGAAGGGGTTGAGATTAATTTGGCTGATAATATTTCAGGGCTGGAAAGGAACCCAGACATCATCTACTTCAGGAGTCCTCAACCCTGGCTGCAAATTACAACCACCAAGGAGGTTTTAAAACAACATTGCCATCCAAGCCCCAGACTAATGAATCACAATCTCTGGGGTAGAATTTGGGGATTAGGATTTTTTTAACTCCGTATCTTAAAATTACAGGAAGTCACAAAAATAGTACTTAAAGTCCTATGTACCCTTCACAGAGCTGCCCTCACTGGTGACTGACATCTTAAATAACTACAGTACAATAGCAAAATCAGGAAGGTGACATTGGTACAATGCTGTTAACTAGACTACAGATCTTATGCAGTTTTCACCCTTTTCACATGCATGCATTTATGTGTCATAGATGTGTGTGTGTGTCTATGAAATAAGCATTCATATGTTTTAAGAACTTCCCCAGAAGATCCTAATGCAGAGTCAGGGTTGAGAACCAGTGGTTTTGTCCAACCAACCCTCATTCCACAAGTGAGGAAACTGAGTCCAGAGTGGCAAGGTGACTTGTCCGAGCACACGACTGTCTTTCCGGAGGGAAGTTCTTTGCTGCACATAAAGTTGTTACAGGTCAACAATGAGCTACTGAGAAAGAGCTGATGGAGATGGGGAGCAAGAGGTAGAAGGGACACATGCCTAATTGCTTAGGTCCCCTTAATGGACAAACAGAAAATCCAACCTCTGGCAGCCCTTCAAACCTCATAAGGTTATTGAAAGACATTTTTTAAAGTTTCATAAAAAGCATAGGCCCTGGCCAACAGAAAACCTCCCCCACCTTGATTATTACTATCAGAGAGCTCTGGTCTGGAGGGATCGCAGGCCTGGCATCACGTGGACATTCTCATATCCTTCGACCTTTTCTCTGTGTGGCTCCTTTTGCTTGCTTCATGTTGCAAAGGGACTTTCAGTGGCTGGGACACATAGTCGGCCTTGTTCAGATGACCTCCTGCCATGCTCTCTCTGGGGACCGTCTTCCCATCTCCACTGAGGCATTGAGCCAGGTGGTGGAGACGATCACCTACTCTCTCTGGGGCTCTGTGTTCCATTTTATGTGCATTTTGGCCTGAGGAAGCCACAGGAATGTTTCCTCCTTCTCTAGTAGCCTACTCCTACACCGAGATGTTCCACAGTTTGATGGAACTGCTCTGTCCACCAAACACGGCACAGCCGGGGGAGGGCACGGAAGGTGGCCCCATGCGGGTGAGATGGCTCCGGCCTGAGCACCTGCCCCGCCTGAGTAAATCTCTCTACGTGCCACCCTTTACCTGAGACAGAAAACCACAGCCAGGACATCCATCTAAACTTTAACTGGAGTCTGGCCCCAGGGCAGCACAGTGGGTTGAGGGCCTGCAGAGATGGGTGTGGCAGGTGAGAACCCTGGGGCTCCTGTCCCCCACTCTCCGCCCTCCTGTTCGGCACACGCCAGTTGAAGCCAGTTTGAGCTGGGTCTGAGGGGCCAGGCTTGTCCAAGCAGCTTGTTCTCTGCCACAGGCTCAGCAAGCAGAGGTAGACAGACTGCAGGACAGTCTTCCTGTGGCTTCTTTCAAGTTCTTCTTCAAGAGTTTTAAGCGCTCACTCACCGAGCTTTGTGAATAAGAAAATGAAAAGGCTGAAGTTTTCTCTGTGTTCCCAATGTTTTGCAGGAAGGATCAAAGCTACGATGGGCTTGGCTGCCCTTTCCTGAGGCTTCCTCTCCCTGCGGTGGGAAAGGCTGGAGGAAGTCTCCCACCCCACCCCCTACAGTCCTGGCTGATCACCTGGAGGAGGTCACCTGGGGAGGACGAAATGAGCCTCCTGATCTGGGTAGCCAAGCGGAGCCTGAGCCTCCGTGTCCCTTCCCACCCCTGCAACGGAAGAAAGGAGCATTGACTTCTGTCTGTCTCCTTCCTGCAGCAGGACGAGGGGAGTGGGAATCCAGCTCCCCAGGCACAAAGCAATACAGCCCAGACTTACAATCTTTCGAGCCAGACAGACCTGGGTTTGATTCCTGGTTCCACCACTTATTTCCTCTGTGATATTGGACAAGAGCCTTAACCTCTCTGGGCTACAATTTAGTGACCAAAGCACACAAATCAATGGAGTAAAACCTACTCATTCAGAAAAACTCTTCAAAATTGGTTTTGTCCTGGAAACAACTTATGGAATACTATTTTTTTTTTTTTTTGCGTTGATCAAAAGGAGCTCATACAGTCAAGGGAATGCAATGTACAACATGAGAAATATAGTCAATAACGTTGTAATAACTTTGTATGGTGACAGATGGTAGCTAGACTTATTGTGGTGATCATTTGTAATGTATAGAAACATAGAATCACTATTTGTGCACCTGGGACTAACAGCGTTCTAGGTCAATTATACTTCAATTTAAAAAAAAAGAGCTCAGGAAGTTGGGTCACATTGCATGGCCAGAACATCCAGGACCTTTCCAAATTCTCTAAGACACTGAGACAGAGGTCATCATGTCTTGGAGAGAATGGGGATTGTGAGAGCATCATGAGTGTTACAGGGGTCTGAGAAGAGTCACATTCCTTCCTTTGGAAAAGACTTCCCTAACTAACTGGTTTTTCTGCTCTCTCTGCACTTTAGGAGAAAATCATGGTTTTGCTGATTTCAGCTGATCACCCCTGCAGGTAGAGATCCCCAGTTACTTTGTTTCTGCTAGGCCACCTACCTGCCACTATCTCATTTGCTCCCCAAAACCAGCCAATAAGGTAGGTATTGTTATCCCATTTTATAGATGAGAAAACTAAAATTCAGAAAGGTTGAGTCAAATGCCAAGCCAATAAGCTAAAGGAGCATAATTCAAGCCTAAATCTATCTAATCCCATAGCCTATGACCTCCTTTCCCTAGGAAAGGCCCTAGGTGCTTCTAGCACAGAACTGTCCTGAGGTTCACACTACTGACCCACTCTTCATCCATGGACAAGTCAGCGCTATCCATCAGCAGAATGAGGGCATCTTTGACTAACAACAAAATGCTGAATTGGAAAGCTGTGGGGTAAAATATGGTACAGAACAGAAAAGGAACTAAGAGAATTTGATCAGATATTATTATGGCCTCTGCAAAGAAACTGCTCCACTACAACTCTGTTTCAAATGATGCCATGGAACTATTATTTTTAATGTCCTAAAGAAAAATCAAAAGGCTCCTTTAAGAAGCATCCTTGGGAAGAGCTTGGAGTTTCCGGGCTGTCCCACATTCAAAAGACATGTATTGTGCAACTACCCTATATAAAACACTGCACCAGGCACTCTGCAGGTGGAAAGGTGACTAAGATAGCCCCTGTCAACAAAAAGTCACAATATTATATGAAATCCTCTTCTGTAAAATATATCAGAAGAGATGCAAATTGAAGTACCACACCAAAAAAATAATAGAAATATGAGTAACGTGTATTGACCCCAAGTAGAAGTACTTAATAAGTGGTGGCTATCTTTGTTCTTTTCTCTAATAAGTGCACACAGGTGGCTAAATGCTTTTGTTGAGTGACTTTCAACGATCTCATCCTGTGGAGTGACTCCGAAAGTCTCTAGGTGTTAGAATGAGAACAGGTGATGTTCAGTGAATGAAGTACTTGAGGTTTGCCCAGGTATTTGGATTCAGGTAAACGTCACTGTTTAACAGAAATGTTTTTATATGGTTAGTTCTCTTTTTTTTTAAATATATATTAATCAGTCATCAATTTTATACACATCAGTGTATACATGTCAATCCCAATCGCCCAATTCAGCACACCACCATCCCCATCCCACCGCAGTTTTCCCCCCTTGGTGTCCATACGTTTGTTCTCTACATCTGTGTCTCAACTTCTGCCCTGCAAACCGGTTCATCTGTACCATTTTTCTAGGTTCCACATACATGCGTTAATATACGATATTTGTTTTTCTCTTTCTGACTTACTTCACTCTGTATGACAGTCTCTAGATCCATCCACGTCTCAACAAATGACTCAATTTCGTTCCTTTTTATGGCTAAGTAATATTCCATTGTATATATGTACCACCACTTCTTTATCCATTTGTCTGTTGATGGGCATTTAGATTGCTTCCATGACCTGGCTATTGTAAATAGTGCTGCAGTGAACATTGGGGTGCATGTGTCTTTTTGAATTATGGTTTTCTCTGGGTATATGCCCAGTAGTGGGATTGCTGGGTCATATGGTAGTTCTATTTTTAGTTTTTTCAGGAACCTCCACATTGTTCTCCATAGTGGCTGTATCAATTTACATTCCCACCAACAGTGCAAGAGGGTTCTCTTTTCTCCACACCCTCTCCAGCATTTGTGGTTTGTAGATTTTCTGATGATGCCCATTCTAACTGGTGTGAGGTGATACCTCATTATAGTTTTGATTTGCATTTCTCTAATAATTAGTGATGTTGAGCATCTTTTCATGTGCTTCATGGCCATCTGTATGTCTTCTTTGGAGAAATGTCTATTTAGGTCTTCTGCCCATTTTTGGATTGGGTTGTTTGTTTCTTTAATATTGAGCTGAATGAGCTGTTTATATATTTTGGAGATTAATCCTTTGTCCGTTGATTCGTTTGCAAATATTTTCTCCCATTCTGAGGGTTGTCTTTTCGTCTTGTTTATGGTTTCCTTTGCTGTGCAAAAGCTTTTAAGTTTCATTAGGTCCCATTTGTTTATTTTTGTTTTTATTTCCATTACTCTAGGAGGTGGATCAAAAAAGATCTTGCTGTGATTTATGTCAAAGAGTGTTCTTCCTATGTTTTCCTCTAAGAGGTTTATAGTGTCCAGTCTTACATTTAGGTCTCTAATCCATTTTGAGTTTATTTTTGTGTATGGTGTTAGGGAGTATTCTAATTTCATTCTTTTACATGTAGCTGTCCAGTTTTCCCAGCACCACTTATTGAAGAGACTGTCTTTTCTCCACTGTCTATCTTTGCCTCCTTTGTCATAGATTAGTTGACCATAGGTGCGTGGGTTTATCTCTGGGCTTTCTATCTTGTTCCATTGATCGGTGTTTCTGTTTTTGTGCCAGTACCATATTGTCTTGATTACTGTAGCTTTGTAGTATAGTCTGAAGTCAGGGAGTCTGATTCTTCCAGCTCTGTTTTTTTCCCTCAAGACTGCTTTGGCTATTCGGGGTCTTTTGTGTCTCCATACAAATTTTAAGATTATTTGTTCTAGTTCCATAAAAAATGCCATTGGTAATTTGATAGGGATTGCATTGAATCTGTAGATTGCTTTGGGTAGTATAGTCATTTTCACAATATTGATTCTTCCAATGAAAGAACATGGTATATGTCTCCACCTGTTGGTATCATCTTTAATTTCTTTCATCAGTGTCTTATAGTTTTCTGCATACAGGTCTTTTGTCACCCTAAGTAGGTTTATTCCTAGGTATTTTATTCTTTTTGTTGCACTGGTAAATGGGAGTGTTTCCATAATTTCTCTTTCAGATTTTTCATCATTAGTATATAGGAATGCAAGAGATTTCTGTGCATTAATTTTGTATCCTGCAACTATACCAAATTCATTAATTAGCTCTAGTAGTTTTCTGGCGGCAGTTTTAGGATTCTCTATGTATAGTATCATGTCATCTGCAAACAGTGACAGTTTTACTTCTTCTTTTCCAATTTGTATTCCTTTTATTTCTTTTTCTTCTCTGATTGCTGTGGCTTGGACTTCCAAAACTATGTTGAATAATAGTGGTGAGAGTGGACATCTTTGTCTCGTTCCTGATCTTAGAGGAAATGCTTTCAGTTTTTCACCATTGAGAATGATGTTTGCTGTAGGTTTGTCATATATGGCCTTTATTATGTTGAGGTAGGTTCCCTCTATGCCCACTTTCTAGAGAGTTTTTATCATAAATGGGTGTTGAATTTTGTCAAAAGTTTTTTCTGCATCTATTGAGATGATCATATGGTTTTTATTCTTCAATTTGTTAATATGGTGAATCACATTGATTGATTTGCATATATTGAAGAATCCTTGCATCCCTGGGATAAATCCCACTTGATCGTGGTGTATGATCCTTTTAATGTGTTGTTGGATTCTGTTTGTTAGTATTTTGTTGAGGATTTTTGCCTCTATATTCATCAGTGATATTGATCTGTAATTTTCTTTTTTTGTAGTATCTTTGTCTGGTTTTGGTATCAGGGTGATGGTGGACTCATAGAATGAGTTTGGGAGTGTTCCTTCCTCTGCAATTTTTTGGGAGAGTTTGAGAAGGATGGGTGTTAGCTCTTCTCTAAATGTTTGATAGAATTCACCTGTGAAGCCATCTGGTCCTGGACTTTTGTTTGTTGGAAGATTTTTAATCACAGTTTCAACTTCATTCCTTGTGATTGGTCTCTTCATATTTTCTGTTTCTTCCTGGTTCAGTCTTGTAAGGTTATACCTTTCTAAGAATTTGTCCATTTCTTCCAGGTTGTCCATTTTATTGGCATAGAGTTGCTTGTAGTAGTCTCTTAAGATGCTTTGTATTTCTGCGGTGTCTGTTGTAACTTCTTTTTCATTTCTGATTTTATTGATTTGAGCCCTCTCCCTCTTTTTCTTGATGAGTCTGGCTAATGGCTTATCAAGTTTGTTTATCTTCTCTAAGAACCAACTTTTAGTTTTATTGATCTTTGCTATTGTTTTCTTTGTTTCTATTTCATTTATTTCTGCTCTGATCTTGATGATTTCTTTCCTTCTGCTAACTTTGGGTTTTGTTTGTTCTTCTTTCTGTAGTTTCTTTAGGTGTAAGGTTACACTGTTTACTTGAGATTTTTCTTGTTTCTTTAGGTAGGCTTGTATAGCTATAAACTTCCCTCTTAGAACTGCTTTTGCTGCATCCCATAGGTTTTGGGTCGTCGTGTTTTCATTGTCATTTGTCTCTCGGTATTTTTTGATTTCCTCTTGGATTTCTTTGGTGATCTCTTGGTTATTTAGTAACGTATTGTTTAGCCTCCATGTGTTTGTGTTTTTTACGTTTTTTTCCCTGTAATTCATTTCTAATCTCATAGAGTTATGGTCAGAAAAGATGCTTGATATGATTTCAATTTTCTTAAATTTACTGAGGCTTGATTTGTGACCCAAGATGTGATCTATCCTGGAGAGTGTTCCGTGCGCACTTGAGAAGAAAGTGTAATCTGCTGTTTTGGATGGAATGTCCTATAAATATCAATTAAATCTATCTGGTCTATTGTGTCATTTAAAGCTTCTGTTTCCTTATTTATTTTCATTTTGGATGATCTGTCCATTGGTGTAAGTGAGGTGTTAAAGTCCCCCACTATTATTGTGTTACTGTCGATTTCCTCTTTTATAGCTGTTAGCCATTGCCTTATGTATTGAGGTGCTCCTATGTTGAGTGCATATATATTTATAATTGTTATATCTTCTTCTTGGATTGATCCCTTGATCATTATGTAGTGTCCTTCCTTGTCTCTTGTAACATTCTTTATTTTAAAGTCTATTTTATCTGAGATGAGTATAGCTACTCCAGCTTTCTTTTGATTTCCATTTGCATGGAATATCTTTTTCCATTCCCTCACTTTCAGTCTGTATGTGTCCCTAGGTCTGAAGTGGGTCTCTTGTAGACAGCACATATATGGGTCTTGTTTTTGTATCCATTCAGCAAGCCTGTGTCTTTTGGTTGGAGCATTTAATCCATTCACGTTTTAGGTAATTATCGATATGTATGTTCCTATGACCATTTTCTTAATTGTTTTCTGTTTGTTTTTGTAGGTCCTTTTCTTCTCTTGTGTTTCCCACTTAGAGAAGTTCCTTTAGCATTTGTTGTAGAGCTGGTTTGGTGGTGCTGAATTCTCGTAGCTTTTGCTTGTCTGTAAAGCTTTTGATTTCTCCATCAAATCTAAATGAGATCCTTGCTGGGTAGAGTAATCTTGGTTGTAGGTTCTTCCCTTTCATCTCTTTAAGTATATCATGCCACTCCCTTCTGGCTTGTAGAGTTTCTGCTGAGAAATCAGCTGTTGACCTTATGGGAGTTCCCTTGTATGTTATTTGTCATTTTTCCCTTGCTGCTTTCAATAATTTTTCTTTGTCTTTAATTTTTGCCAATTTGATTACTATGTGTCTCGGAGTGTTTCTCCTTGGGTTTATCCTGTATGGGACTCTCTGTGCTTCCTGGACTTGGGTGGCTATTTCTTTTCCCATGTTAGGGAAGTTTTCAACTGTAATCTCTTCAAATATTTCCTCTGGTCGTTTCTCTCTCTCTTCTCCTTCTGGGACCCTTATAATGCGAATGTTGTTGCGTTTAATGTTGTCCCAGAGGTCTCTTAGGCTGTCTTCATTTCTTTTCATTCTTTTTTCTTTAGTCTGTTCCGCAGCTGTGAATTCCACCCTTCTGTCTTCCAGGTCACTTATCCGTTCTTCTGTCTCAGTTATTCTGCTATTGATTCCTTCTCGTGTAGTTTTCATTTCAATTATTGTATTGGTCATCTCAGTTTGTTTGTTCTTTAATTCTTCTAGGTCTTTGCTAATCATTTCTTGCGTCTTCTCAATCTTTGCCTCCATTCTTATTCCAAGGTCCTGGATCATCTTCACTATCATTATTCCGAATTCTTTTTCTGGAAGGTTGCCTATCTCCACTTCATTTAGTTGTTTTTCTGGGTTTTTTTCTTGTTCCTTCATCTGGTACATAGCCCTCTGCCTTTTCATCTTGTCTATCTTTCTGTGAATGTGGTTTTTGTCCCACAGGCTGCAGGATTGTAGTTTTTCCTGCTTCTGCTGTCTGCCCTCTGGTGGTTGAGGCTATCTAAGAGGCTTGATGGGAGGCTCTGGCGGTGGGTAGAGCTGACTGTTGCTCTGGTGGGCAGAGCTCAGTAAAACTTTAATCCACTTGACTGTTGATGAGTGGGGCTGGGTTCCCTCCCTGTTGGTTGTTTTGCCTGAGGCAACCCAACACTGGAGCCTAC
Organism: Balaenoptera borealis; assembly: GCF_965194805.1. Classification (NCBI taxonomy): domain Eukaryota; kingdom Metazoa; phylum Chordata; class Mammalia; order Artiodactyla; family Balaenopteridae; genus Balaenoptera; species Balaenoptera borealis. Next base: position 89,897,101 of record NC_138868.1, on the reverse strand, counting down.
CTGGGCTCTTTGGTGGGGCTAATGACAGACTCTGGGAGGGCTCATGCCAAGGAATACTTCCCAGAAATTCTGCTGCCAGTGTCCTTGTCCCCACGGTGAAAGAGAGCCACCCCCCGCCTCTGCAGGAGAACTTCCAACACTAGCACGTAGGTCTGGTTCAGTCTCCCCCGGGGTCACTGCTCCTTCCCCTGGGTCCCGCTGCGCACACTATTTTGTGTGCTCCCTCCAAGAGTGGGGTCTCTGTTTCCCCCAGTCCTGTCAAAGTCCTGCAATCAATTCCCACTAGGCTTCAAAGTCTGATTCTCTATGAATTCCTCCTCCCGTTGCCGGACCCCCAGGTTGGGAAGCCTGACGTGGGGCTCAGAACCTTCACTCCAGTGGGTGGACTTCTGTGGTATAAGTGTTCACCAGTCTGTGAGTCACCCACCCAGCAGTTATGGGATTTGATTTTACTCTGATTGCGCCCCTCTTACCATCTCATTGTGGCTTCTCCTTTGTCTTTGGATGCGGGGTATCTTTTTTGGTGAGTTCCAGTGTCCTCCTGTCGATGATTGTCCAGCAGCTAGTTGTGATTCTGGTGTTCTCGCAAGAGGGAGTGAGAGCACGTTCTTCTACCTGGGGTGGAGTTTCTGTCTCTCTAAATGGTTAGTTCTTATGAGCTAGTCATGGTTATCAGTTACATCATGATTGGTTAAATATTTTTTTAAATAATAAAAAGTTGTGTTCCTTTAGAAAAATGGGTGGGCTGAATTATGAATCAGTTAGCTCTGTCTTCTACTCTTGAGAAAAATCCAACTGCTTAGGTAACTTAGCCATACGCCAAGGCTGTGAGCCCAATTCACTTCATGTGCACATGGGTCTCTGGGGGCTCTGGTTAGAGTGGAGACTGAGCTTGGGGAGGTCGGGTGGGTCTGAGATCCTGCATTTCTAGCAGGCTCCCAGCTGAGGCTGACACTGCTGGTCGGCTGGAACGGAACCTATGTGTTTATGGAGTTAATAAACTCATCTAGGTATCTTCAGTGCCTTGCTCAGCCACACTCTGAGTAACAAGGGACCAAGATGCTCATTCACTTGGTGGCAGCTACACAAATTGTAGTAATGGTGTCCAGAAGTAAAGAGTATACATTTTAGGGCTAGTCTAATGGACCCAAACATATAAAACAGAGGCAGGCATCATAATCCTCTTGTGATGACTTATTAATCTGAGAGTTCATTATCAATTGGATATCCTCACTTCAGGACCTGAAGGTTTTCCAAACTTGACACTATACTTCCTTTTGGAGGTAGTACAGTATAGGAGCTAAGAACATAAGCACCAACCAGAGTCACCCCAGGTTTGAATCTTTAGGCACATATGGTTGTCTAAACTACTTAACCCTTCCTAAGCTTCAGTTTTTTCGTGTGTAAAATAGGCGTAAAAATAAAACTTGCTTGCCTCCTAGGATTGTTTGCAGACTCAGTGAGAATGTACATGAAGCAGCTAACCGGGTGCCTGGCAATTAGCTATTTATCTTAAGGTTCCAATTAAACCTTCCACGGAGACTTCCTGACCCCAACTCTCATGCATCTCTGCATTTTGGTCAGTCTCTAGCCATGAAAAGCCAAGATTTCACCCTTGAAGTTGGATAATGATATATGCTTGTCTGCAGTAATATCTTACAAGTAGAGTTGAACAAATTTATTTTTTTATTTTGTGTTATTTTTTCAGACAGATTGGGTCAGACACTTACAGCTCAGATATTTTTTGGTTTTTCCAGCCACTAAGGCTTCTTGTTGCCGGCAGAGGAATAAAGAAATGCAGAGAACAGGGAACTTTAGACTCTCCTAGTTGCTGTCCAAGACCTTTTCTGCTGCTAAAAAAGAGTCTGTGCAGTGGAGACAAGCAGCTGAGGACTGACCCTGGGCTGAGGACAGGACACGCCATCCAGGGCAGAGACAAGCCACCATCAGCTACTAAATCTGCCCCAACAGAGCCACAGCCCAGGAAAGTAGCCCAGGAGGGCCTGGGGAGGGAAGGCGGCACTCCTGCCTTGGTCTCTGCAGTGGAGTCACAGGCCAGGAAGGACACAGCCTCACTGAGAACCACACTGACAAATGTTTCGAGACAGTCCTTGCATATGCCAGATCGGGGTGCAAGTTCAGGCCGTGGTCCCTGGCCTCAGGGAGCCCACGCTTCTGTTAAGGAGGCAAGATTGTCAGGTGTAGGGACCAAATCAATGCATACAAACAAGGAAGGGGAAAGGCTGGGGAAAGAGAGACAAGAAGAAGAGGAACAGAAAAGGTTAAAAGAAGAAGGGAGAGAGCAAGAGAGTGAGAGTGAGGGGTGGAGAGGGAGAGGAGGAGAAAGCAAGGACTCTATTCCTAGCATGTCTCAAGTGCTGATTAAGAAGAAAGAGAACAAGCATGAGAGTGCTAGCACATCCACTGTGGGACGCCTCCTGACTCCTCCCAGAAAAGGGAACGACCCACCGCATAAGCCAGGAAGAAGAGGTAGACACTCAAAGAGAGACTGATGAGTTCGCCAGCTTGTGGTACTGGGAAGGGCAGAACTGGGTTACCTTGGCTTCAAAGAAGACTTTGAGGCATCCTCTTGGTCCTCTATTCCCTTCACTTACAGCCTATGAAGTAGGGGTTGGGGAGGATGGGGAATTACACTCACCTAGAGGCTGGAGGGCTGAAGCTAAGGAGTCAGCCAGCTCCTAAGCCCCAGTCTCCAAACCTGCCAATCAAACCACTGCGTCTCATATATACACCACCAAATGTAAAATAGATAGCTAGTGAGTGGGAAGCAGCCGCACAGCACAGGGAGATCAGCTCGGTGATTTGTGACCACCTAGAGGGGTGGGATAGGGAGGGTGGGAGGGAGACGCAAGAGGGAGGAGATATGGGGATATATGTATACATATAGCTGATTCACTTTGTTATACAGCAGAAACTAACACACCATTGTAAAGCAATTATACTTCAACAAAGATGTTAAAAAGAAAAAACACCACTGCATCTCCAGCTCTCGGCCTGACTCATGCAACCATTAGCTGCCTCTTTTTCGAACCTCAGCTCCCCATGTGGAGTGGAGATTGTCTCTCACTCTCCAAGCTGGGAGCTGGGCAAGTTGAGATCAAGCAGAGGTCTCAGAATCACCCGCAGCCTGATTTGCAGAAATCTGCTCCTCCTGGCCAAGTGCCATCCATCATTCACCTCCTCTTCCTCCCTGCTCGCCGCTCGGCTGCCACGTGCTCTTGTGGAGAAAACAGTGCTAAGGTTGCATCCACAAAAGCCACAGCTTCTCCTCCAGCCACTGTGAATTGTTCGTTTGCTGGAGGAAAATAAAATTTTTGTTTGATCCACGGGTCTGCCTCCTCTAAGGGGCCATTCTACTTTTTTTGAAACTCAGAAAAGAACCCCGAATTTACCAGAACTGCCTTCACCCTCTCACCAACTCTGCATTGTGTTCACCTGACTGAGACTTCAGAGCTGTAGGCTGGTTGACCAGGTTTTTGAGAATAAAGTTGATTTCAGACTGAATTGATCAAAATCAAAACCCCAGGCCAATCTAGACTATTCTGTAGTGACTTTCCATAAAGCCAGACCTCCCCTCCCCAAAAATGTCTTTGCAGAACCACTTTGTTGTCCATTTTAGAGCTTTTTTAGCAACAGCCATCCAGAGAATTTTTACAATCCCCTGAAACAGTCAATCTACCCTATCTTCTCCATGCTGCAGACTGATGGTGCCTCATATAATTAGCCAACTTCTCATAAAATGGCAGATTTGGGGCCTGAGATTGTTCTCAGAGATACACTATGCAAACATGCAGTCGGTATCACCAGAGGATAGGAATTTTGTTTGGAAAAGCACAGTGATTAAGAAGCCAAAGGAAGAACTCAAGGTCTCAAACTGGACCACTGGCCTAGAACTTTTTCGAGAGGGTCCAGGGGAATCTAGATGAATTTTTCAACACATGAGGCTCAAGCCTGGTGTGACATCTTGTTCTCACTCTGGGTTTCTTACACAAGTGACCTCGGGCAAGTCACTTAAGTGATCCGAGCTTGTTTGCTCATTAATAATCATCATAACGCCAACCTCACAGGCTCTTGTAAATGCCAAGTGAAAGAAAGTGTAGAGGAATGCAGACCTCCTGCCATGAGAGGGCGCTGAGAGAAGTGGAAGAACTTGCCCCGGATCACCTGAAGTTTAAACCCAAGCTGCAGTTTAAACCCAGGTGCATCTGACACATACTGTGTTCTTTCTCCACGGAGCCCAGGATATGACGGACGAGAAACGTATACATGCATTTGCACGTTATGTTCACTATAGCTCCCTACTGGGTGATGCATTTCAGCTAAACTCTCCTCAAACCCAGTTCCAGCCCAACAGAGACTTTGTAGGGGCAAAGTTTTATCACAGTCACACAGCCTTTCTGAGCAATCTGGTGAAGCACAGGATTTCTGCAAGCTCAAATTCCCTCACACAGTTGAGGACCGGGAGCTGGGGCTCCCCCGAGTCTGCACAAGCGAGACACTGTGGCAGCCTCACACCACACCCTTGTGTTCATCCCCGCGCACTCCCTTCTGAGCGCGATTTTGGAGCTTAGAACTCTCAATATTCCAGAAGCAGTGATTACCATTACAAATAATGATTATTAACTTTATGGAGCACCTAGCAAGGTAGGTCAGGGTCTTTATAATATGTGATATTCAAGCTGAAACTGAGCGTAGGTATTTTTTACCATTTCCATTTTGGGTAAAGGAAGCTGAGGCCTAGAGAGGTTAGGTGACCTGCCCCAGATCATACAACCAAGAAAGGAGGGCAGGATTCAAAGCCAGGTCCTCTTACACCGGAACCACGCTTCTCCCAGGATGCAGTATGTCTCATTGCCACAAAGGGCAGCCGCCAAGGCAGCGGAACCCGGCACCCGCCCCCCGCATTGCCGGGCCAGACTCTCAAAAATGCAAAAGTTGCAGGACAGGCAGCAATGCAAATGCACACACAGCCCAAAGTGGATCTACCCTGACAGGCAACCCAGGTGGCCACTTGGCCATGGAATGTGCCCAGCCTGATAAGAAGGCAAATGCCTGGCACCTTGTGGAGCCAAGACACGGGCCGGGTTTCACTGCTGGACTGTGGCAAGGTAGGAGCTGTATGTGGTCTCCACCTGCCAGGACCGGCTGGCACTGATGCCCACTGCCTTTCAGGTGTGGCAAGCCCAGCGGTGGGTCCCAGGCAGAACTTCTAATGTCTTCCTAGCAGGGCCCAGCTCCAAGGGCCAAAGGTAGCAAACCAAGGAATAGAGCTCCCCTTCAACCTCTGCCTCTCCACACCCCACCCCTCTTTCCAGGTCAGCTCAAGCCCACCCTCCGTCATCCAGATTCCGATGCCAACTCCAGCCAATTCTACCTGGATGATCTCGAGCAGGTTATTTCACGTGTCTGAGCCTCAGTGCCCTCTGGTGAGTAAAACACGCGTGAAAATGTCCCCCTCCCGGGGCTACGGTAAGGACTGAGGGTCCAGTCCTGTGAAGCCAGCACATAGTAGGTCCTCAGTAAATGCTGGGCACCTCCTCACTTCTCACAGCCTCCCGCCTCCCTGAATCTCAATAGCTCTTATCACCGGTCTCGTTCAACTTAGCATTTTATTAGACACTGGCTTGGCTGTTCATTGGCTCATCATTTTCTATTCATGTGTGAGTCCTGTCTCTCCCAGAGCTCCTCAGAGCCAAGAAACAAGGCTAATCTTTCTCTTGTCTCCCCATGGAGCACGCAGCACGGTCTGGAACCACAGTATGACCCATCAGCTGCTAATGGGTTGGAGCTCCTTAGTTTGTTAATAGTACATTAAACAAAGAATGAAACATTCTGTGAGGGAGTTTTCAAGTATCATGTGCTGTACTGTGTGATTGACATAATGACGTATTTCACCCTGGCAAAATGAAGCAGATGCTGTTTTGATTTCCATTTTACAGGTACTCAAGTCTTAGGGTGGTTATTGAAGTTCCCATAGTCACAAGGACAGGAAGTGGAAAAAGTCAGGACTTGAATCCACATCTGTCCGTCTCTAAAGCTCATGCTTTTAACCATTATCTTAATCCCAATTAGTCAGGGACTGTTCTGTAGGGCCAGAGTGTCCCACAAAAGAAAGTCCATGAGGAGTTAAAGAAAAAGGAAAACTTGACAAAAAAGGACCAAAACAAGTCCTGTCCTCTCTGATCCAAGATTGACCCAACTGTCATCCAAACACAGCCCCCAACACACTCTTGCTAAACCCACACAGAAAGCGATGTGTCATATCCAAAAGCGGGGAAAAAAATCCTTCTTCTTAGAATTTTCTCCTTAAATGTTTTCCTCTTCAACACCACAGCCTAGAAGGACCATGGGATGGAAGAGACCCAAACAGTTTCTATAAATTGAAAGAATAATCTTGCTTTTCGGTGATCAGCTTTATGGCAGGAACCAAAAAAGTGCTGGCTTTCTAGTGTTAATTCCACCTGTCACACCTCAAATTAAAGCCATTTGCATATTGGCTAGAGGGCTTTGAAATTTAGAAGTTCATATGCTATAACTTGAAAGCCAAAAAAATCAATCAAAACCAGCCAGGACTTGTTCCCAGGAGATATAACTGAAATGCACAAGAATCTATCCCAGCAGTTTGGGGTGCTTTCCCTGCAGCGAGACTGTTGCCACCATCCAGGTTTCAGCCAAGTTTGGCCCCCCTCTCAGGAGTCCAGCCTGGCTTTGTCAGTTACTGTAAGCCTAGGCTCCAAGCATGGGGCTAGTCAAAGATGCTTTGAGCCCTTCTTGATGCTTCCAGACTCAAGGAAGACAGAGCAGATGGTCAGAGAAGGTGGCCTCAGGATCAACACCTTAAGCAGATGAGGAGTGATTCCAAGCACAGAAGAGGAAGGAGCTCCTATTCTGGGCCAAGCCCTTTGACATGTGTGAGTCCCTGTAGCTGAACCAACCAGCTCAGAGGTCAACCGAGGCTTAGAGAGGTAAATTGACTTGATCAGTGTCACAAAGTTAGTAAATGGAGTCAGGATTTGAGCCCAGGCCGGCTGGCGCCAGAGCTCATCTCTTTGCCTTTGGTGGCGTCTCCTCGAAAGCTGATGGGGTCCTGCACAACAGCTTGCAGACATGAGCATGAATGTCACCTGCACATACCACAGCCAGCAGTTCAATAGCTTCATCGTGGGTCTCAGGTCAGATGGACCGATAACTGGGGCAGAGGGTCAGGTGAGGCGGCCTCAGGGATCACCGTCCGACTGGTTCCACATCCTAGCATCTGGCAGCAGAGATGGGAGGCTGGGCACATGCCAAGGCCATGGCCCGGGACAAAGGGCAGGCTCACAAAGGCCCTTGAGGCCACCTGGCCCCTCTCTCCCTGCTGGCTGCAGGGCCCTGGGCTTTACAGGCCTGCCCCAGACCCTGTTATCTCTCTCCAGGCTCCTGGCTTGGCCCTGCTCTGGCTTAGAGACACACAGAGGAATGCAGGTGACTGGCCCAGCATCCCCACTGCCCCAGCCATGCAACATAATAAACGTGCATAAGGCACATGCGCTCCTGGCTAAAAATCCATTCCTCGTGGGTGCCAACCATCTGAGTCTAATAGTAATAGTAAGCAGACTATCTGTGGCCACATGGCTCATTGTTTACAACAGAAAAGATCTGGGAGAAGGGAAGTAGCAAGTATTGAGTGTCTCCTCACTGCCAGTCACCAAGCACATAAAGTATCTCTTTTTTTTTTTTGTACACCTTTATTGGAGTATAAATGTTTTACAATGTTGTGTTAGTTTCCGCTGTACAACAAAGTGAATCAGCTATATGTATACATATATCCCCATATCCCCTCCCTCTTGCGCCTCCCTCCCACCCTCCCTATCCCACCCCTCTAGGTGGTCAAAAAGCACCCAGCTGATCTCCCCGTGCAATGCAGCTGCTTCCCACTAGCTATCTATTTTACATTTGGTAGTGTATATATGTCAATGCTACTCTCTCACTTCATCCCAGGTTACCCTTCCCCCACCCCGTGTGCTCAAGGCTATTCTCTACATCTGCGTCTTTATTCCTGTCCTGCCCCTAGGTTCATCAGAACCTTTTTTTTTTTGATTCCATATATATGTGTTAGCATACGGTATTTGTTTTTCTCTTTCTGACTTACTTCACTCTGTATGACAGACTCTAGGTCCATCCACCTCACTACAAATAACTCAATTTCATTCCTTTTTATGGTTGAGTAATTCCATTGTACATATATGCCACGTCTTCTTTATCCATTCGTCTGTTGATGGACATTTAGGTTGCTTCCATGACCTGGCTATTGTAAATAGTGCTGCAATGAACACTGGGGTGCATGTGTCTTTTTGAATTATGGTTTTCTCAGGGTATATGCCCAGTAGTGGGATTGCTGGGTCATATGGTAGTTTTATTTTTAGTTTTTTAAGGAACCTCCATACTATTCTCCATAGTGGCTGTATCAATTTACATTCCCAACAACAGTGTAGGAGGGTTCCCTTTTCTCCACACCTTCTCCAGCATTTATTGTTTCTAGATTTTTTTGATGATTGATGGCCATTCTGACCAGTGTGAGGTGATACTTCACTGTGGTTTTGATTTGAATTTCTCTAATGATTAACGTATCTCTTTTTATCCTCCCAAGAGCTCAGCAAGGTAATAGGTATAGTAATAGCCCCATATTACAAAGGCTGTTTACCATGGTAATTAGGGGCTTAGGCTCTGAAAAAAAGATTGCCCGGTTTCAAATTTTGGCTCCTCTTCTTGCTGCTATGTGCCCTTGGGCAAGTTACTTTACCTCTCTGTGCCTCATTTTCCATGCTCATCAGTTCTTCCCTGGTCTGCAGCCTGCTGTTCCCCATCCCTACAGATTTTGGATTTCCCAGCCTCCTTAATCATGTGAGCTAATTCCTTAAAACAAATCTCTCCAGATAGATAGATGATAGATAGATAGATAGATAGATAGATAGATAGATAGATAGATAGATGATAGATAGCTGGATAGATAGACAGCTGGATAGATAGATGGATGGATGCACATCCTATTGATTCTGTTTCTCTGGGGAACTCTGACTAAAACAGATAATAATAATAATGCCTGATAATACAGATGATAATAATAATGCTCGTGAGATTGCTGTGAGGAATAATGAGTTAAGATATGGAAAGTTCTTAGCACTTTGTCTGGCACCTGATGAGAGCACAATATGTGTCATTTTATGCTGTACGGATGAGAACACCTGGTCAAATAACTTCCCCAAGAGTCAAAATCCAGGACTGTCTGACTCGAGTGGGTGAGGGAGATGAGATTGACAAGGCACAGAGGAGAGAATGACACCAAGCCCATAGGCAAGAAAAGCAAGAAGCCCAGGTCCATTGCTAGACTCCAGTGGGTCAGAGCCAAGTGCATCTGGGTTTGGACTCAGCCCAAGACCAAAAGGCAGAAGGGCCTTGCCCTAGGCCTCCAGGAAGAGAGCTCGGGGAAGAGTTAGGGTGACCAGTTTGACCAGTTTGCCTCAAATTTCTCAGTTTTACCACTCAACATCCCCCACACCTTTCTGGGGACTCCCTTAGTCCTGGGCAAACTGGGACAGTTGGTCACCCTAGGAACAGTGAGTGCCCCTGGCAAAACAGAGATCTGGAAGCTCAGAAGCTCCCCACACTGTGTGAGACCCTCAGACTCGCTAGCTTTGCTTTAGGACCTCTGAAGAAGTCGGTTCCGTGTGGAGCTGGTATTTGTCAGTTTCACCAAGGAAGAGACTAGCCTCCTTTGCTTAAACGCTCAGCTGCCTTCAATCCTGCGTGCTGTGGGGTGACTGTTTCCCCACTCAGAGCCGGCCAGCCCCGCACTCCGCTGAGAAGAAAACTGAAGCTCGGTGCCAAAGAGACCTGCCCTGGGTCACCCAACTACTTAACCCCGGTCTTAGGGCCCCCAATCCTGTTCTCGGTCAGCCACACCCTGGGCCAGAAGACTGTCCCTGTTGAATTTGGAGGGGGGCAGCTCAGGCCCAGGCACAACCACACAAGAAACAGGTTTCCTTTAAAGATGGTGATGAGCCAGGTGCTTCTAGGTATGACCGTCGAAAGGCCCTGGGATGTCCAGTTTCATACAGATAAAGAGCTTCTGATGCCCAGACAGACCCATGTTCCTATGACTGGCTTCCCCCATGTCCTACCTGCTCAGGGAACAGGAGTTTCCAAGAGGCACTTGAGAAGGCAGAGCTCCCATCTGAGCTCCCAGGCTGCCCAGTGAGGACAGTATGACTGTTGTCACATCCTGAGAAGGGAGTTCACGGTCCCGGGGTTGATGGGGAGACAACTGAGTCACCAAGACGGGGATGGTCACAAGCATATAGATTTTCTTCAGAAGCCCCTTCCTTCTCTGTCTGTGTTTCTCTCTTTTGCTCCATGCTTAGGCCTGTCCTCCCAGGGCAAGTCTCCAAACTTCTCCACCACCAAATCTTACCTCTGTGGTGTCCTGTTCTCTCACTGCCCTGTTCTCAGCATTCCTATCTGACAGGAAATCAGCTCTGATGAGTTCCAAGGTGCCAAGATGCTAAGGTGCTGCTCCCCCTGTAGAATTTCCCCCTTGGGTTTCAGCAGTTTAGAAGCTGGAGAAAAAGGGACTGAGTTTTGGCACCCTTCCTTTGGCACACGGAGTTGGGCATAGGGAAGGATGGAGAAGGGAGACGGCGGTTTAAGAAGCTCAAGATGGTTCAAGAGCTCTGGTTTCAGTCCCAATCTGCCATGCAAGTATCAGATCACCGTGAAGGCTTCCGAGAAGCAGGTCGGGAACACATGACCCTCTTTGCTGCCTCTCAAGCCAAGAATTGCCAGTACTGGTCTCATCTACCAGGCCCAAGAGAAGACCACTCCCCAGGAGAGCTGGGCCCAGCCTGGCACTTGGAGTCAGTTATTGCTAGTGGGTTTAAACCCAGATTTGCCTCCTGGACCACCACCCACTTCTACTTATTGTGAGCATTAAATTAGGTAATAACCTAACACTACATGTAACGTGATTAGTTAGCACAATGTCTGGTACATTTTAAGTGTTCCATAAACATTAGCTTTACTTATAGATATTATTATCATCCAATTTTTACAAAGGATTTGAGACCTAAAGCGGTTCCACATTTTTCTCAGGGCTATTCATACCAAGTGAAGGTCAGAGCCAAGATGACTATGCCATGCTGGTAGGAAAATAAAACCCACAAAATAAAGCATTACTACTCTAGCATTGCCTTGATGGCCTGAAATCCTGAATATTTGCCACACAGAATGTTAAAGAAGTTGGGGGTAAAAAGTCAAGATATTTCAAGGGCAAAAACATCAAGAGCATTTCTTATGACCTTGTAATTTTCATAAAATGGCACTGAATGTCCATGCTGTATGGTCTTCTGCCACTCCTGGGCTGGCCTGTCAAGCTCAAGGTCATGGCTAGTGGCTTATAGCTCTGCTTTTAAATTGGCTGAGCATCAATGCCCTGTCATCCAACTTTCTGCCTCCAGGGGACAGCACCTGGGTCCAGCCCAGATGTGGGTTTGCTGTCCTTAAAGATTTCCCAGGAAAGACAGCCCCGAACCCCCCCTAGAGCTAATGATAACCGTCATCAGGGCTTTATATACTAAGAGTTTTTCATGTATCACCTCAATTAATCCTCACAACAGCCCCCTGAGTTAGTGAGATTGTTGTCTCCATTTTGCAGATGTGAACACTGAGGTTCAGAGAGGTTGTCAGCTGCCCAGCTAGAAGGCTGTGAAGCCACAGCTCAGTCACTTGCTGCCTGTTGCCTGTGTGTGTCCTATGGCCGTTTGAGCCCATTTTCTTTCGTGCCGTCCTCACTGGAGAGACAGTACTTTTCCCCCAACATGTGTGTAACAATTGTTAAAGTTATTTACTGGTGCAGCCACTTTGGAGGATCATTTGCTGGTATCTATTAAAATTTAAAATTTGCATACTCTATCACACACCAACCCCACTTCCTCTGTCCTAGAAAAATACTTACAAAAGTGTACAAGTAGCTATGTTCAAGGATCTTGGTTGAAATATTGTGATAATGGAAAGTGGATAACAATTCAAATGTTCACCAATTGCCGAACGACCAACAAAACAGAAAACTATGGTATATACACATAACATGAAACTTTAGGCAGTGATAGGAATGAACGAATCTGCTATGCTTACATGGAAAGAGAATCAAGACCTATTGTGAAAGGAAAGCAGCTTCAGAATGGTGCTTATAAGCATGATTCCACGTATTTACGCACAGCTAGTGATGCTGATGTTTTCTATGCATATATTTAGATGTATGTAAATATATAGGAAAAGGTCTGAAATTATATTAGCCAAACTGAGAATAACCACCCACCGAGTGAGGGAAAGTAACAAAGAATAGAGGATTTGATCAAAGGGGATTCCAGCTCTGTCTGAGCAGTTTTAAGTTTTCACAAGAATAATGTATTCATGTGTTACTTGTGCAATTATAGTAAATTTAATATAAAGTTGTTTTAATTACTTACATTAGAAAAATGATGGCATGTGGTGGTAAAGCATGCAGTGTAGACTCAGACAGATCTGGGCTTCTACCCTGACTTGACCACTCAGGAGCGCTGTGATCTTAAATAAGTTACTTAACCTTTCTACGTCTCTTTAGCCTCAGCTATAAAATGAAGTTGATAATCACACTTAGCTCAGAAGGTGTAGTGAAGGATTAAATGAGGTAATGGATAAAGCTCTTAACCCTGGGCGTACATAGTGATCAATCATTGTAGGCAACTTTTATCGCTCCTAAACATCTGGAGGAGCTCTGATTTATGCCTTCGAGCTGGCAGAGATCTGCTGGGAAGTAACAATACCTCATCACAACTCCAGGATTTCTATCAGGGAAACAGCAAGAGCTCATGCCCCTCCTCCACCCCGCACACAGGCACATGCAGGTACACGCACCCCAAGGGAGAAGAAATGGGAGGGCAAGTGACATCCAAGAGGAGAGTTGGGTGGAGAACACGGGTGGAAGCATTTGTCTGTTGAGATCAAAGGATGTTTATGGAAGCAGGGCCGGGACCCAGGACTCGGCCTCAGAGCATCTATGGTCCTAACCCCGACTTGGCGGAGCCCGTTCGCTCTGAGGACAGCAGCTCGCCACCAAGGAGACCAAATCCCTAGAGTAAGTCATTTGGAAAGAGAAAGGTCAGATATAAGAACTTAAAGAGAGCATTTCTTCCTTCCTGTGAGGCCACCACGCGGTTGACCGCTCTCAGCGCTATCTGAGCAGAGAAGGTGAACAGAGCAGGTCTGGGCAATAAGGGGGCCTGGGAAGGTCCACTTAGGAAGACAAGGCTCTGTCCCTCCCAGCCCAACCCAGCACAGGACCGCAGCGTGGCTTGGAAGAGGTAGGGGTCTGGGGTTGCTGTGCAGCTCAGTTATTCCTGTGAATTCCTGTGACATACTTTGGGAGAAATTCTGTTATCTTGCCCTTAAAACATGGGAGGGACTAATACTTTCTTGGCGCTTGGCCAGCATCTGCAAACACAAGTCCTGAGTGTTGCCTTTACAGAGCCGAATCCTTGTATCCGATTAAATATTGACAATAGTTCTACCTGCTTTATCTTGATTCGGTGGAAACGCGGTCCCCGAGGAGCGCGCAGGGTGGAATTTGCCTCCCACACCAAGCGCCCTAGTCTTTCCTGAGCCATCTCGGCAAAGAAACTGCTCCACGATACACAGAATCCGAATCCACACTCCTCGGCAAAACAAGTTTTCCGGATTGTTAAATCCTAGAATGAAAGTCTGCTTCAGCCCTCTGGGTTTGGGGGCCTGAATAGCAGGAATATCACCTGTGGGACTTAATAAATCACTCATTAACTTCTACCTCCGTGATACCCTGCAGGTGCGGGCACCAGGGATGGGGAGGGGTGAAGAGTGGGGACCTGAGCCCTGCCTGAGGCTGGGAACCAAATCCAGGCCTTCCAACCCAGGGTCAGCAGGGTCTACTGGTCCGCGGGCGTCCAAGAGTCCCAGACCTAAAGAAAAGACCAGCCCGGATTGAAGTTTGGAAGGGGCAAAGGTGATCTTCAGTCCCAGGGTGCCTAGTTCTCCTGGTCCCACCAGGCCCTTCAGACTCTTCTGGACCAACCAGGACCCCAGCCTCTTCACTGAGTCTTTCCTGGGGACTTTCCAGGTCCCTGCTGAAGACTCCTGTCCTACCCCCTTACCCCCATTAATGGGGCAAGAATAGAAAACGATAATCTCCTTGGAGATGAGGAGAAGGTGAGCCCACGTGCTAGGTCTCCTTGTTCACAGAGGCCGGCAGAGTCTTCCTAACCAGGAGGGCTTCTGATGGCAGGGATCCACAGAGGGGTAGATATTCATAAGGGCGGAGAGCTTAGGCTCTTGTAACTCCTTGGGGCCGGGGCCCTGCTGGCAGGTGTGATCCAGGAGTTTCTGCTCGTGCTGGCAGAGAAGTGAATCTGATCAGAGCGTAAGGCACAGCACTGAGTTTTCTGTTTGCACAGTGTCCTAAGACTCTTCTCGTGGGATATCTGATTCAGTGTCATCCCTTTCTCCCTTTCATCCCTCAATAGGCAGCAGATCATCTGAATGGAGGGGGGGGTCCCCATGCAGGAGGGACCCCTGGTCACCCCCGATGGAGCTGCAGAGTTCAGTGAGAGGGGGCCACATGTCTTTAGAACACTGCCGATGGTCTTCTATTCAGGGGAGAATGTCAGATCTCACAGGTTCCAGAGAGGAATCTCTGAGAGCAGGTTTTCTTCCTTATCGTCATCACAGACACAAATCACTCAAGTCATCAGGCCCTAGGCTAAGTACTTTGCATATATTATATTATCTCATCTAATCCTCATGGCAATCCTTTGAGGACCCATTTTATAGATGGAGAAACGAGGGCAGAGGGTTACCAAGCAACTTGCCCTTGGTCACATGACTACCAGGATTTGAAACCAGGTCCGTATAGCCTCATAGGCGAAGCTCTCTGGCAGTCTCCTGAGCCCTATTGCTGATGCGATGAAATGAGGCGAGAATCACCTTCAGCACAACTCCAACCCCAGACAAAGGAAGTTCTGTCTCTACTTTGCTGTCCCTGGGGCCGGATGGGGAAGGGTGATCTGCAAGGGCTCCCAGGGACGGTCCAATCAGTCCCCCAAGCCTCGGAGGTTAATACAGCTGCAGTTCGTTTGCATTGGGATTGCAGGGCAGTGCATCGTCCAGGAGATAAGTCTTCCTTATGCAAATTACTTGTGCCAGGATTCTCCAGAAATTACCAAGCCACAGGGGAATTGCCTAACTGCTTAACCCTTTCTATCCAGCTATAGAGCAAAAACAGACACCATTGATCAATGCAAAGAGATTTCCCAGGACGTGACAACCTGATGAGCAGAGGGTGACCACCCAGGGCTGGTGTGACAGGCACACAACTCATCCCTCAGTCTTGTCCTTGCAGTGGGTTTGAAGCCCAATCCCTGCCTCCCCACACATCTTGAAGGGGAAAGTGTTTCCTTCAGAGGATCCTTGGGGTTCACAGGAGGTGGAAGGATTTCTTCAGTGGACCTTGGGAGCTCAGAATCATTTACTCTGACCAGATGGTGAGGGTTTCTCAGAGAAGGCAGTATTTGAACTGGACATTGGAGATGAATCAACGACAGAGAAAGGGCATGTCAAGGACACAGAGGCAGGAAGGTCCACAGCTTATTTTAGGAGGAGCAAGTGATTGAAGTAAAGTTGGCTAGGTGACAAATAAAGGCAAAGTGCTTTTTTTTTTTTAAGAAAAATCACTGTAACAAAGCTAGGTATATTTTTAAAAATCACAAGTTCATGTCTATGAGATATAAAATTCATCACGAGCAAAAACCAAATAAACAACAAGCCAAAAAAAAGAAAAAAAAAAAACACTACTGTCCAAATTCCCTAGATAGATTCCTTCTGGTGGGCATTGGAGGTTTGAAAGCAAAAGGTGAGGTCAACACAAATACAAACTCATAATTGGTATTTGCATAGCTGAGCTCCTGGGTCCAGCTGGAGCAGCCCAGCCCCATGAGGACCAATAAATTGGCCACCTGGGGCTTAGACTGCCAGGTGAGAATTAGGGAGGGGCTCCTTCAGGGAAGATCAGTTTCCCTAGTGAGTGGCAGCTTGAGACATCAGTTTCTCTTGTGGCTTACATAAGAAGGAGTCATGGAATCTTAGGGCAGGCAGCCAACCAGAGATCACCTTATCCAGCCCTCTGCCTCCAGGCCAAACTCTACTACATACAACACAATGAAGACGAATAACTGATGCTCATCAAATGTATGTTGTGACAGTGATGTTCATAGCCCAGCCCCTCCTCTGATATTCAGAGATCTGCATGAATACCTCAGTGGATCAAAAAAATCCAAATTAAGCACCAGTGTGATTTTTTGAACTCTGCAATTAGGAATATAAGGGTATTTCCTCAATATGATAAAGGTTTTACATTTTTAAAAGACCTATAACTAATATCATATATAATGGTGAAATATTGAATTGTTTCTCTCTAAGATTGGGAATAAGACAAATACATTGTCTCTCACCATTTCTACTCAATATTTTACCCAAGGTTCTAACCAATACAATAAAACAAGGAGAAGAAATAATTCAGATTGGAAAGAAAGAAGTAAAACGTCTGCTCAGACATGAATGCTTACATATGAAATCATTACGAATCTACAAAAAATAGATACTAGGGCCAATAAATAAGTTTAGCAGGTGAAGGATACAAGGTCAATCCACAAATAATAATTGCATTGTATATACTAGTAGCAATTAGAAAATAAAATTTAAAAATACAATTTATTTCATAATAACATCAAAAACGTAAAATACTTAATAAATTTTAAAAATGCATGGACTTGTACACTGAAAATACAAAACCTTACTGAGAAAAACTTTAAAGGTCTAAATACATGGAGAGACGTACTATGTTCATGGCTTAGAAGATGCAATGTTTTAAGATGTCAATCTTCTACAAGTTGATCTACAAATTTAATGCAACCCAATCATAATCTCACCTGGTTTTTTGTAGGAATTGATAAGCTGATTCTAAAATTTACATGGAAATGAAAAGGACTTATAATATTCAAAGCAGTCTTGAAAAAAGGAAAACAAGATTGGAGGGCTTACATATTTGATTTCAAGTTTTGCTATAAAGCTACATTAGTTAAAACAGTGTGGCAGTGGTATAAGAATAGATAAAAAGTATCAAAAGATCAGAAAATAAAGTTGAGAAATAGAATCACACTTATATAGTCACTTAATTTCAACAAAAATATCAGAGAAATCCAATGGAGAAAGGAAATGCTTTTCAACAAATGGTATTAGGAAAACTGAATGTTCATGTAGGAAAAAAAAGAGCCTTGACTCCTATAAACTGAATGTTCACGTAGGAAAAAAAGAACTTTGACTCCTGTAACATACCACAGACACAAATGGATCTTAGGTTTCAATGTAAAGCAAAAAACTACCAAGCCTCTGTGAGAAAACGGATAATATCTTCACAACTTGGGGTTGGGGAGGGAAAGATTTCTTAGATAAGACACAGAAATAAACACCCATAAAAGAAAAGAATGATAAATTGTACCGCATCAAGTTTAAAAGCTTATCCTCATCAAAAGATACTACTAGAAAAATGATAAGCAAGCAGCAGCCTGGAGGAAATATTCACAAAATATATACCTAACAAAGGAATTGTATTCACAGTATATCAAGAACTCCTATAACTCAGTAAAAGGAAGACAAATTAACCTATTAAAAATGGACAAAAGATTTGAACAGACATTTCACAAAGGAAGATGAATGATCAATAAATAAATGTAGAACAAATTGTCCAATATCATTAGTCATCAAAGAAATGCAAATTAAAACCAAAATGAGATAGACCAAATGTTGGCAAGGCAGTGAAGTAACAGGAACTCTCATACATTTCTGGTGAGAGTGTAAAGTGGTATAACCACTCTGGAAAAAGATCTAAGTTTTCTTATAAAACTAAACATATATCTACTGTATGCTCCAGTAATTTTGTTCTTAGGTATTTACCCAAGAGAAATAAAAATGTATGTACACACACACACACAAAGTAAACCAACTTGTACAAGAATGTTCTTAGCAACTGTATCCATAATAACCTAAAACTGGAAACAGCCCAGGTGTCAATCAATAGGAAAATGGATAAACAAACTACAGTAGATATTCTTGCAATGGATTATTACTCAGCAATAAAAAAGAACAAACTACCTATACGTGCACAATATGGATGAATATAAAAAACATTATGCAGAGCAAAAGAATATTTACACAAGAGAGTGCACACTGTGTCATTCCATTCGTGTTAATTCTACAAGAGGCAACACTGATTAATCTGTGGTGAAAAGAAAAATTGGTGGTTGCCTTTAAGGAGGTAGGCATGGAGATTAACTGAGAAGGGTCATGAGGAAATTTTGGGGTTGATGGTAATGTTCTGTGTCTTGATAAAGATTTGAGTGACACAGGTGAACTAATTTAATGGTACCCTTAAGATTTATCTGTTTCACCATACACAAATTTGACCTGACAATTTAAAAACAAACAAACAAACAAACCCTAATCTAATATCAGTTTCTTGTATGCATCGTAAAGTATCTAGGGGTGAGTGTACTGGTATCAGCAACTCACTTTGAAATCTGTCTTAATACAAGACAGATCAAAGGAGAAATAGAGGGTGAGTAAATGAGCTAGACAGATTTGCGGTAAAATGTTAATTGTAGAATCTTAGGTGGTGAGTATATGGACGTTCACTGTACAATTCTTTAAATTTCTGTGCATGTTTGAACATTTGCATAATAAGATGATGGGTAGAAAAAAAGTAACACTGATGTGAAAGATCAAAACTCTCCCTGGTGACCTCAGGACATAACCCTGAGCAATTCAGCCCCTGGAAGATGTGCTCTCCGTGCCGCATACTAGCCCATCAGCCCATCTGCGCCATGCATGGGTTATCCAACACCCAGACTTCTCATAAACCCAGCTCATTCACTGCACTGAACTCTCCCAGAAAAAGAATATACAGCAAGTCATTACTACTTCAGCAAGTCTGTGTGTACATTCTAATTTTAAAAACTGTGATTACTAATATGATAAAGCTTATGACAACTACCTTATTTATGTAAAAAGTACTCTTATTTCAGACCTAAAATTGATGAAAAATGACAACTGTAAACAGGAAGGCAAATTATTTCCCAGCCAGGAGATTCTATTGCAACATCAGCTATATGAAAACTGATTTGCCTCTAAATTTTGTTTATATAAAGTATTTCTATCAAAACTGTGAGCTGCTTTTAAATTTTAAAAGCTTCAGAGGCAGGACCTTCTAACCTTCTACTTAAGAGGTCTTAAATTTATGAAAGGCTTACGAAATGTCAGACATGACAGTGGTCTCTTTCATTATATTGTCACGTATATTATCCCCATTCAAACCGACTTTTGTCTGCTCCAAACTGTTCTTCCTTCCACTGTGCTCCATTGCCTCAGATGAGGTAACAATGGCTTTTGACATGTGAAAGAGACGGTTATTCCATGTCAAAAGTGCCCCTAATCAAGACTTGGACATGAAACACAGCAGCAAATGCACAGCAGTCTGAGCTAGTCTCTGTAAGTTGGTGCTGAGTCACTGTGGTGAGCAAAAGCCCCTTCAGCATCACGAGGATCTCCGGTCTGCCTCCTTGTCTTCAAGTACATAGACCAGAGTCACTGTTCCCAGGGGTGAACAGGGCCAAATGCTGCAACTCTGAAAACTCTTTATCCTGACTTACTTCCCTAGACATAAAGAAAGCACACCTCTAGAAATCCAGGTCTGCCATGGCACTGAGGCATTTTTAGTGCATCTTAGCCCCAAAGCCCTTGGACTCTTTACTGGCTTGTGCAGAAAGAATTCGGCTATTTCTTGTTAATAGGTGGCTTGCAGATTTCCGTTTAAAAGGGGGAATGTGAATATGTAAATCTAAGTCTTTTGGAAAAACAAAAGAAAATCCTTTTCATAATCAAGTGAAAGAGGTATTTCGAATTATCTCTGTAAAAACTTCATATTCATCATATCCTTCCTCTGAAAGTCATTTTTAACCAAATCTACAGATTAAGAGACTCTCACAAATACTTTAACAGAACTGAATATTGTGTTGAAATTGACCAAAATATTAATACATTTTATTTCAGCCCTTTAAATATTCTGATTTGTGTTAAGTATGCCAGGAACCAAGAAGGCAACAAATTCTTGATCTGTAAAGTGTCCCAGCACCAAGTCTGGACATATTAGTTGGTCACTATGATACTGTGATTTATAGTAAGAAATAGATATATTTGGTCTCCATCCCTACTCTTTGCCTCGAATGAGAAACCCCAGGACCATTCCCTGTTAGAATCCCTGGTGTTCCTAGACCTAGTACTGACTTAGAACCCATTATGACAGGGCTCTTCAGGCCAGAGCCAATGTTGTTGGCTGTATGACAAACTGATTAAAAGAATGGCATTGGACATGGTGGGTTTGAACACCAGCAGGGCCTTTCACTGAATGTGTGAACTTGGACGTGTTACTTAGCCTCTTTAAATCTGTGTCTTCCTCCCATAAATGGGAATTAAAATTGTACAGTCCTTATTTGCTTTTTGTGAAGATTAAATGAGATGGTAATAACGCTTTCACTGGTAAAGGAGGGACAGGTAAATCAACTGTGTTTAGATCTACCACTCATTTCACTCTACTGCAACCTTCCACTTGCCCCACTAACTCTGAGCTTCTTGTGGTCAGGGCCTGGAATTCCACGACAAGTACCCGGCACATAAATGCTGTTGCACCTGGTAAACAAAACAAGGGTCTCCAGTCTCATTTACCAGCAGTTGGTGACAACCTTCCTTACACTCCTGGGCCCCAAGTCCTCCAGTTCTCTCAGGCCCTCCAGACATCAAGATCTTTCTCCACTGAAATACATAGACTCTAAGATAGCAAATAAGGACGTTGGTCAAGACTTAGTTATATTCCATCACTGGAAGAAGCAGATTTCTCGGTCCTACATGGCTCATCCTTTAAGGTTTGGTTTGGTTTGAAAGTCATAAAGCCCTCTGCCCAGGGAGGCCCTTGACTTGACCACAAGCATAGGCTTATATGGGGGATTCTACCATAGCTGTTGTCCCCGTTATCTTTTCATCTGGCCCAAGCAGCTCCATATTGAATACATCAATCCATTACTGAAGTTTAAAAGCACACAGGTGAGGCAAGGGGAGAAGATTCTAACATCCTGCTCTTTCCTTTATGTTTCATTCTTGCATTTACTTGTGGGAACTACACATATTAGAAGAAAATCCGTGTGCTATCAGATAATGGGCATCTGAAATGACTTTAGCTACTATCTCTCAACTGATAGCAGCCCTCCTATAGTGATTGCTAAGACCACCGGGCTTTCACCCTCTAATGAAGAGATGGTGCAGTCCTATACCCCTGCCTGGCTTGGTAGGAAAACAATGCTAATTAAATAGAACAGCATCAATTCTACATGTCATGCACAAGTCATTGAGATCTCTTTTTCAGCTTTCAGATATGACAGCTATCCCAAAACCACTGGCAGGGGAGGGTAGATGAGCAGTGGTTCTGGGCTTGGGCTGTACACTGGAATCACCTGAGAGCTTTAAAATTCCTGATGCCCGGTTCGCACTCCCAGCAATTCTGTTTTAGTTGATCTAAGTCTTGGTCTGGACACAGGGATTTTTTAAAACTCCCCCAAGAAGTTCTAGTATGCAGTCTAGGCAGAGACCCCTGTTAAAGTGTCCCACGTGATTGAATTGGGTAGAAGAAGCCATCACCTTGACTTTAGGAAAAATGTGCCTTCTCTTAAGATTCTCCCAAATGAGCTGACATTGTCATATTCGTACAGGTGTTGCTTTAAGATCGGGTTACATAAAGAAAACCTTTTGTGAGAACTTGACTTTAGTTTTAAGATAGTATGTAACGTGTATCTCATGCTATTACCACTCAAATGAGCAACCCCAGGATCATTCCCTGGTAGAATCGCTGGTGTTTCTAGACCTAGTATTGACTTAGAACCCATTAGGACAAGGTTCTTCAGGCTAGAGCCAGCTTCCCTCATATGGTCCCCAGGGGAGCTTTTCCTGAGAATTTTAGCAAGCAAGAATCTCAGTTACAAGCTCTGAAGTGGGACGCATGTATCTTAGCAATCACATGAGGCGAACCATTGGCATGCAGACCAAAAAACTACTAATTTGTAAGAAAAAAACAGAGAAAAGAAGAAATTAATATCTAGTTGTACCTAATATGTGGACTGAGGTGATCAAACGTCCCAATTTGCTCCAGACTAAAGGATTTCCTGGAACACAGGACTAAATCCAGGAAGGTCCCAGGCAAACCAGGACAAATTGGTCACCTAACATGGACTAATGCTGGCATCCCACTTGGTTATGTGTGATCCATGGTTCTGAAAGTGCCTGCAGGGACAAGTGGAAGTTATGCACGAGAGGAGGGGTGATGGTGATGCCCTTGCTCAGCTTATTCATTTCCATATCACACGGCAACCTTTGAAGTTTACAGGGCAATTACAAATGTGATTAATTTTATAGGTGCAATAGCTTTAAATGATACAATCTTTGTAATGATATGAGATTCTTCCACCACAAAGACAATCACTGATTATCTCATGGCAAAAAAACTCCAAAGAACTGTCAAACTTAAAAATAAATTATTAGTAATTTTTTAAAAATACAATAGTACTAAATTTTCTGACCTTTTTTGGTTGATAAGTTGACTGTCCAAAATATGCTACCTGCAGATTTTTTTAAAGTAATAATCACAATTTGCATTTAATCCAGCCCATCAAGGTATAGATGACATTTTAATAGTACTTTTAGAAAGTAAATGAATGGGGAAAACTTTAGAAAGTGAAGTTTAGTGCATGTTTAGGAATGATTCCACCATTATGTGATATTATTTCTAACAACAATGTAGGTATGTGTCACCTGTAAAACCGCTTATCTTTCCACTTTTTTAAAAAGTAGAAACAGAATTTTTTAGTTTATTTTAAATTTTCCAAATAAAGAATTTGAGTGGTTTTTACTCAATGTGTTAAAAAATAAAAAGTCAACCCCCTTAACGAGTTTGCAAGACTAGCTGACATAAACGAAGATGAAATTTACTAGCCAAATTTTAAAATAAAGCCTTTGCAAAATTGATGGAAGGAATTTCGAAATGAGTTTTGTAATTTACTTAGCACAGCCAATTATATACTATTTTATTTGGATGTAAATATCTTTGTATGGTATCTTTTTCAGCTATGATATCTATTCAAGCAGAGAACTGAAATCAATTGAACTTAGACCCAGATCTTCAAATTGGTATATTACAAAGATTTTTAAAAGCAATTAGACATATTCAATAACATTTCTCCCTCTAAATATTATTTATAGTAAATGAGGTCAAAAGTACTTTTATACCGCTAATAAATAAAATAATTAGTTAAAATATTATCTATTTTATACTTACTTCATCTTTTAAATTTCTATTATTGTGACTGTTTTATATTGGATGTTATATTTATAGAATAGTTCAGGGATACAATTTAAAAATTACTAAATATACATATATAAGAAGCTGGCCACCCTCTTCACATCCCAGAGCAAGTGGTTCACGCTTCTATCACATAAGGAGGTGAGGACTGCAAAGTGCTTTTTTTTTAAATAAATTTATTTATTTTTATTTTTGGCTGCATTGGGTTTCCGTTGCCGCGCGTGGGCTTTTCTCTAGTTGTGGCGAGCCGGGGCTCGCGGTGCATGGCTTCTCATCGCGGTGGCTTCTCTTGTTGCGGAGCACGGGCTGTAGGCTCACGGGCTTCAGTAGTTGTGGCTCACAGGCTTCAGTAGTTGTGGTGCACGGGCTTAGTTGCTCCGCGGCATGTGGGATCTTCCCGGACCAGGGCTCGAACCCATGTCCCCTGCATTGGCAGGTGGACTCTTAACCACTGCGCCACCAGGGAAGCCCCTGCAAAATGCATTTTTAAAAGATCTTCCCCTACAGTTGTACCTTAGTAAAGCTGGAGAAAAAAACTTCAAATCCCTTTCTTTCCGTATCTTTTTTTTCTGGATTATGATCTATACGGAGAATAAACAAAAAAGACAATGGTGATGATAATCTAAACTGAGGTAAATAACTGGATGTACTTTTGTCCCCCTAAACGAGAAATAAGACACACAGCAGAAGAAAGTGGATCGTTAAAAAAATTACCCCTGTAAATATTACCAGCGAAGGCAATGACCTCAGAGGTTCTCAGCAACTCAGAAAATTACCAGGAAAAGGAGATCCCTCCAAACTGTTACTCATTCCGAGGACTGGTGTTAGAGGAGGCTGGCTGGCGTCTTGAGTTTCCATTTCATTGTGATGTCTGGTCCTAAGAGATGGCTCCCTTTGTGCATAGCGCTCAGCACCATGTACACGGCCCTGGGTTCTGACTGGCGGACGCTAAGAACCTGCTGTGGAAATGCCAGCGGTTGATTTATCCCCGGACACGCAGCATCATGACCAGGTATTCACGTACCAAGAATAACAGGAAGAGTAATAGGGTTACAAAGATTTTCTTCCTCTCCTCAGATCCCTACTCTCCTGGAGACCAAGCCTCCTGGCCTCACATGTCCTGCTTGGGATAATCGGACTGCAAGCCTAGTGGGGCTGGTTTTATCTTCCCTGGCAGCCAGTCACGGTGCAAAATCAACAGGACTAGTATAAGCTCCTTCCTAGAATGGCACTGCCTGACATGGGACTGCAAGCTAAGGGGATTAATCTGATAAGAAATAAAACACTTCAGCACAGAAAAGTCTGAGCAAATCTTTATTGAAAATGTTTCCATCTTAACAGAAAAACCCAGGAAGAAACCTAGATGGATGGCTGCAACCAAGATATCCGACCTCAAGATAAGAAGAAAAAAAAAAACACCATTTAAATCTTAGCAAATATGTCAAGTACTTTATTTCTTTGCTAGTTTTGTCAGCTGAAACTCCCTTATGGAGATTGCTTCTGCATCTTCTCAAATCCTCAAACAGTAAGCGGAAAAACCTTGCATAGTGTTTTTTATAGGAAGCCAGGGCTTTTGATCAAACGGGCCTGAGACCCCCTTCTCCCTTTCCTACTCACATCACTGCCAACAAAGATAGAAATTTGTTATCTAAAATGATATCTTAACCTTTTAAATCTAAAAATTGTCTAAATCAGAACAATTCAAGATATCTGTTTGGGGATTTTAGGCAGATACCAAAAATTTGGATCAAAAATAAACCCAAAGCAGAAAAATCCAAAAAAGGCAATTTTTCTCCAAAGTCTTTATTTAAAATGACAATATATATATCAAAGAAAGGGTCACTTCCCAGAAAAGTCCATTACTTCTATGCGGAGTCCTCCAACTAACGCATCTACCTAATAGTGACAATGGTGTCCTTAGCAGACAGATGTGCTAGCTCCCAAAGGACACAGCCACTGCCAGGAGCTTGTGCACCCCTGGTGACAATTGTGCTCAGGCCCCTGCACATCTGATGTTTCTCCAGCAAAAAAATAAAAATAAAAATTGAAATGAATCCTAATGGTCCTTCTGGCTGAGGCTCTAGAACCCCCAGGAAGGATGGTGCTTCGGGAGGGGGTCTTGGCTTCACATAAGCGTGGCCCATGTAGGCTTAAGACACTAAAGAAGCACATGTGGCCACACTCAACCAGGTCTCGGTCACCCCCGGGCCTCAGTGGCTCTTGGCCTGCACACAGCCCCAAAGAGGGTCTGGACACGGAAAGATGCAGTCAGACACATCCCATCATCCTGTTTACAAAAGCTCGGCTCTCCTTGCAAGCATCCTCAAGGAGAGCAGCAAAACCACCTATTAAAGCCATATTTTTCTTAAATGTATTCCCCTTCTTAATAACCAAGTAATCTAAAGCAAACCATTCCTCAGCCCTCCTGCTCGCCCCTCCCCCCACGTACACACTCCATGCCCCCATCCCTCCTTTGGCCCTCTGACCCAGCCCCTACACACTCTGATGTTCCCTTTCCCCCCACCCTCCACCCACTGAGCCCCAGGCCTTGAGACCTCAGCCTCGCTGAGCCCCAGGCCTTGAGACCCTGCCGTCGAGACTGTAAATCTGGCCAAAGCTGAGAACAGTAAACAAAGGAGCAACTGTGGGAACTGACAGCTCAAGGCCTCTGGCATTGGTTCTGCCCTTGGAGATGCTGGCAGGGCTGGTCTTCTCACAGGGCACCCCATCCATCTCAAAATGACAGAGCACAGGGCATCGCTGCCTGAAGGCGGCTCAGCAGGGCAGCTGCTCCCATGAAGCAGTGGGCATGGGAGAGAGGGGCCTCCTCCAGGAAGGAAACGTGGCAGAAATGAAAGCCCCGGGCCACAGATTAGGCAACACTTGGCATCAAATATTATCTTTAAAATCCCTATAATTCCCTCCCAAAAGGAAACAGAAATGGAAAAAGAAATAAGGAAGGGAGAGTAAGAAAGAGAGGAAGGGAGGAAGGGAGGGAGGGAGGGAGGAAGGAAGTCTGGTTTACAATTCTAGTTTGGGGTAGAAACTGCAGTTTGTAGTTATGAAACTCCAAACAGATATGAATCTGAGGCTCAGTCCCAGGCTCATTTTCAAATCCCAGTTTCAGGGGACAGGATGATCGGGTGGGAGCCAGCCCTAAAAGCCTTCCACGGAAAGCGTGTGGTTGAGCGCGTAGGTATCGCTATCCTCTTCCTCCAAAAGCAGCTTGTCGATGGTCAGGGAACTGATGGCTCTCCTGGGGTCTTCCACGTCCTGAAGGACTGGCTCCGGGATAGAGATAGGGAGCTGGACAAACTGGGGCCCCGGCAGGGCTGGGGCTGGAGGTTGGTACTGCAGGGTGGGGGTGGGCAGCGTGGACAGGGGCTGAGGCCACGGGAAATAGGTGAGAGGTGCCTGGTGCTCTGGGCCCTCCAGCTGGGGTCCCACTGTGGGTGTGGCAGCACTTCTCGTCTGTGATGGGGGAGACACTGGTTGGTTAGCAGCCCTGGGGTATATCCACTGCCCACCCTGGTCCTCATGGGGGTCTCTGTCTCCCTCACCTCAGCCCTTTCCTGCCCTCTCACTCCAGAGGGCTCCGTCTCTCCCTGCTCAAAGTCTTCCCCAAGGGAGAAGCCAGACACACTTCCGCACCCCTTACCCTGTCACTCACTAGCTATATGTCCTTGCCCATGCTACTTCCCCATCTGAAGCGTCTGTAAAATAGATTACACAAAGGACTGACATCATAGGGCTGAGCGAATTAGAGATGCTTTTCCAGATTTCACGGAATATAAAATGCAACCCGACTTCAGAGATATTAAAATATGTGTGAGGAGGGGGGAGGTGTGCATCTTAAAATCAATGAAAACACAGCATGTTAAACAACAAGCCCGTCACACAGCATAGCAGCTGTATCCCAAAGCGGCCACTGCTGTGCCCAGACACAGAGACGGTCCAGGCTCCACACAGCAGCTTTGGCATTTTAAGGACCCCTTGGACTCAGCTCCACTAGCCTCCCACTACCTCACCCTCCGCTGCCTCTTAGCTGGGCCCCGTGTGGCCACCCCAGGGACCTCCAAAGGTCAGCGCAGGTCTCCCAGGTCCTCTGTAAACAACATCTTTCACCTGCACAGCAGCTGCCCTACGAATCCCAGCTCAAGCCTGCAAAGCCAGGGCCTGGATTCTTACTGTCTTCCACTGTTGAGGCAGCAGGTGGGGGAGGAAGGTCTTTGCATGGAAAGATGTGTGTGTGAGAGGCCAAAACCTCCCCCTACCACACTCCCTTCTCTGTCATAGCTCCTCCAGTTGCCACTGTGTCTTGGGAGCAAAGTATTAGAGTCATTCAGGGAAGAGCTTATTTTAATCTCCTGGGACCATGTTGCAATGCAGATTCTGGTACAGGAGGTCTGGTCAGGCCTGGATACTGCGTGTCTAATTGGATCCCAGGTGACGCCAGTGCAGCTAGGCCAGGGACCACAGTTTGAGTAGCAAGGCTTTAGGATGTTTTTCTATAGAATGATGGAGCTGGAAAGGGTCTCAGAGGACTTCCAGTCTCCCAACAAAGCCTTGTTATTTCTAGTATTTCAAAAATCCAAACAGAAATCCTACAGTTTTGAGTCATAAACCTGTGCAGGTCAACTGCGACTGCAGGTTTCTTGACTCAGGGATAGAATTACATCAACCTGTCACCATAACAGGTCTTATCTCCTGCTGATCTGGAGTGCTGATTGGCAGCTCTAACCAGCTTTGATGAGTTAATTTACAAAATGGCAAAACAAATAAATTATTTCTTAATAAATATAGTTTGTTTGTTACACAGAACCTTTCAAAGCAAGAGGTGAGATTGAGGAAAGGATTAAATAATGAAAGGAATGTTTGGTCCTGAAATGGTTGGGAAACCATTGTGTCTACCACTCCCCACCTCCATCCCAGGCCTCTGATATGGAAATGAGCTGCCTGGGAGAGGTGTTGAATTAACTCCTTCCCATCCACCATCATTCAGGCCCCACAACTGGTTTGCTGAGTAGCCAGGTGGGCATGGAGTGGGAGGGCTCCTGCAGCCTGTGCCTGGACGGTGCTTGAGGGGCAGGAGCATCAGGGTGACACGGGACCTTGAGGTAAACAGAGGGGGTTTGGGGCACCAAAGCAAGTTCCATCATCAAGGGTGGGTTCTGCAGTGACTCATGAGGCCCACAGTTTTCCTTGGACTGGAGCTGGATGTAGCTGTAACCACAGGTCTTTTCTCCTCTGAACACTTGGAGGATTCCCATTCCTTTGGTCAAACAGACATCATTCACATAAAACTGTTTCTCTTCCTTCCTCCGTTCCGGGGGAGCAAGCACTTCCTTTCCTATCCGGCACTTGAAGACGGCCCTTGGTTAGTATTGTTGGCCAACTTGGTGACGATCATAATAACTAGCATCTATCGGGTGCTTTCTGTATGCTAGGAACTATGCTGAGCCCAGGAAGTGTTCTAAGCCCTCTACGTGCATCATGTCATTGATCCTGACATCAACCCATTTTACAGATGAGGACACTGAGACTCAGAGCATTAAGTCACCAAGCTCCGGATCACATAGCTAGTGAGTGAAGGGACAGAGATTTGAACCCAGGCAATCTGATACTAGAGACGGAGCTCAAAACATTACCCTGCAGGTGGGTCTGGCTCCAGCAAAAGTACAGTTTTCTGAAAAATTTTGTCACCTGTTGCTCAGCCTAAAAATGTTCTAGTAACTCCCATTATTGGGTGAACAATCACCCCCTAAATAATGAGTAGGAAGGAGAGGCTGGCTCTGGCAAGAGACCCCACACAAGTATCACCATTCAGTAAAAATTTAGACTCATCACCGAGACTCACTGCATATGGGGCAGCAGCGGAGACTTAGGACAGAGAGGCAGGAGGACGTGCCAACCCCGAGGAGCACAAAGCATGACAAAGGAAGCCATAAGCCTTTTCTAGAAAAGATATTTGAAGTCATTGGGAATGAAAGTAGGCCTTCCTGGAGGATGGGGTGGGCTTAGATGATGGGATTATCCTGGGAATCAACAGCAAGGAAGATCAGGGGTCTGGAAGTCAGCCCCGGTTCTAAAAGGGTGCCCTCGGCATGGGTGGGTATAGAAAGGCCTTTGTGTGACGTACCGTGACATTGGTGATGAGCGGCTGGGAGGCGTAGGTCAGCACCGAGGAGGGTCCCACAACCGTGTAGCTGGGGCACACGGGCTGCACATACATGTCAGCTGAGTAGGGGCAGCTGACAGCCTCATGGGACACATACTCCGTATAGGGTGTCCATGGGGCCAGGGGCTGGAGGGTGGCCGGGGCGGGCTGGGAGAGCCAGCCGGCACACAGGGCCCCCTCCTCCGTCACTGTGGAAGCAGAGACCTCCATGTCGAGGCAGGAAGGACCTGTGGGAAGGAGGAAGTTACAGAGCTGCAGGTGTCACCCAGATGAGGGGCCGGGAGGAGGCCCGGGCTGTGGGGAGCTCTTACCTACTGTG